>NC_090940.1:148901204-150266328 GCF_040938575.1 Ambystoma mexicanum
ACACATATATAGCCTTTTCCATAGGAAAACTTCTGACACTTTGTGTCCTATCTACGTCCTTTTAGGACCCGCCTACGCATGCTCCGTAGGCCGTCCCCGTATAAGAGGCCCGCCCCCGCGGTTCCCCTTCAGATTTCGGCCCCTCCAAAGTAGGAAGGGTTAAATTTATCAATTAAATACATTACATTCCGGGGAGGTTGGCGGGCGCATGTGAATCCATGAAAGATACCAATGCTGGAGAAATGGAGTTACAGGTAAGAAACTATTCCCTTCTCCAGCATTGGATCTTTCATGGATTCACATGCTTAGAATAGATTGTATAGCAGTAACACTTGAGACGGCGGTGAGAATGTAATGTAATATACCCTCAACATACTACACAATGCATATGTACAGTAGGAATAAGTTACCGCATATAACCTTACCCACCTAAAATAAACTGTCATTAAAAGGTAGACAACAGATTCTCCACAGTGTGGAGCTTACCTTACTGAAACAGATGGCGCAGGACAGCTCTTCCCATCTGCACCTCGTCCGCATGCTGCCTGGCAAGGCAGTAGTGGCGGGTAAACGTGTGGGGCACTGACCATGCCGCAGCTTGGCATATGTCCGTCAACGGAATTCCTGCCCATAAAGCTGTTGAGGAGGACATCGATCTTGTAGAATGGGCTCTAGGATGTCCTTGCAGTGGCCTTCCGGCCTTAGAGTGACAAAACGCAATCGTCGATGAGACCCATCGAGCCAATCCTTGTTTAGAGATTGCTTTTCCTCTCGTCGACGGACCATATGCGACGAACAGTTGTCTAGTAGACCTGAATTCCTGTGTACGATGTAGGTAAAATTCCAGAGCCCTCTTAACGTCCAGGGTATGAAGAGCTTTTTCTGCTGCCGATGATGGTGTGGCGAAGAAGGTAGGGAGAACAATGAACGAGTGTTTGTGATACACTGTCAGAACTTTTGGGACGAACATAGGATTAGTTGCCAGGACTACTTTGTCCTTAAAGAATCTTAGGTATGGCGGGTCTACGACCAGCGCTTGCAGTTCCGCGATTCTTCTAGCTGATGTGATAGCAATCAAGAATGCCAACTTCCACGAAATGAATTTTATGTCGGACGTGGCCATAGGCTCAAAAGGCGGTTTCATTAAGCCTGCCAACACTGTGTTGAGACTCCAAGTCGGGGGAAACGTTTTTCCGGGGAAAAAGTTTGAAATAAACCCCTCAAGAAGTGTTTTACAAGTCTGTCGCTAAATAGAGGAGACGACTGCCTTTTCCTTGTGAACCTCGAGATGGCCGCCAGGTGCACCTTTATCGATGTGAAGGATAATCCCCTCTCCGCCAGGAGGAGCAGGTAAGGTAGAACTTGTTCCGGCGTCACCGACAACGGTTGTAGGCCCTGTTGTCCCCTACACCATTCACAGAACCTCCGCCACTCATAGGAGTAGGATTTGTTTGTAGAAGGGGCTCTAGCCACCTGCAGAATTTTTTGACAATCCTCCGAAACGTCTAAAGCACCGAACTCCGAAAAGTCAGGAGCCAGGCTGTAAGGTTGAGACTGTCCGGGTCGTGATGCCACACCATGTCTTTGTCCCGAGATAGTAGGTGCGGGGCTTTCGGAAACCCTATGGGATGTTCCAGCGACAGGTGAAGCAGGTCGGAGAACCACGGTTGCCTTGGCCAGCATGGTGTCACTAGAATTACCCGCCAATTGTATCTGCGTATCCACTGTATTGTCCTCCGTATGAGGGGGAAAGGGGGGAAAGCATAGAGGAACATGTCCGTCCATGGGAAGGAGAATGCCTCCCCCCTGGAGCCCTCTTGGGGCCATCTGCTTGCGAATTGCTCGCATTTCTTGTTGTCTTTGGTCGCGAAGGCGTCCAGAGGGGGGTGACCCCATTTCTCGAACACTTTCATCAGGTGAACTGTGTCCATTTCCCACTCGTGTATCTGGGCCATGCTTCTGCTGAGGGAGTCTGCTTGGGAGTTCCTCACTCCTGGAAGGTGATGAGCCACGATGGAAATTTCGTGCTTTATTGCCCAATGCCATGTTTTCTGGGCTTCTATGGAAAGAGTTCTTGATCGCGTCCCTCCTTGTTTCCTCAGATAAAACATGGCCGTTTTATTGTCGGTCAGTATTCGTACTCGCGAGACCTTGATGTGTGGTAGGAATGCCTTCAAGGCCCATCGTACTGCTCTGAGTTCTAACACGTTTATGTGTAGGAGTGACTCAGTTGGAGACCAGCGACCCTGCGTTTGGAGAGCACCCATGTGAGCTCCCCATCCGGTTAGGGACGCATCCGTGACTATGGTTCGCTGAAACTCCGGCTCCTGTAGGGGTACGCTGTTGTTCAGATTGTGGAAACTCTGCCACCACTGAAGGGTCCGAAGCAGCTTGTCGTTGTCGATGGTTATCTTGTCTGACCACGATCCTTGAGCCTGCGTCCATCGGTCCGCGAGGAATTCCTGGACTGGCCTCATGAATAGGCGACAATTTTCCACCAGATGGATGCAGGATGCCATGGCCCCTAGGACAGAAATGTATTTTCTCACTGAGATCTTGGTGTTTCGCCGTAGTCGGCATGCTTGTTGATTGAGTCTTCAGGTTCTGCCGAGAGAAGGTTTCACTAGCCCTAACTGGGTCTCGAACTGTGCCCCCAGGAATACCAGCGATCTCGATGGCTGCAGAGAGGATTTTTCGAAGTTTATGGCGAATCCCAGCTGTTGTAGATGCTGCATGGTGGCTTGTAAACTTGTGTTGGTCGACGCTGGGGAGGATCCCCTTACCAGCCAGTCGTCGAGGTATGGGTATACATGGTGGCCTTGCTTCCTTAGCCAGGCCGCTACTGGAGCCAGGCATTTCGTGAACGTTCTGGGGGAGGTCTTGAGCCCAAAAGCAAGAACCGTGAATTGGTAGTGAGTCCGCCCTATTACAAATATTAGGAATTTCCTGTGTTTCCGACACATTGGAATATGGAAATACTTGTCCTGTAAATCCAGGGACGCTAGAAAATCCCCCTCTTGAACGGCGCGGATCACTTCCTGCAGAGTGAGCATCTTGAATTTTAGGCTCTTCAAAGATTTGTTGAGATCGCGTAAGTCTAAAATGGGACGCCATTTGCCGTTCAGCTTTTTTACGACGAAATATCTTGAGTAGACTCCTTGACCTCTCTGTGATGTTGGAACTAATTCTATCACGCCCTTTGCTAACATGAGTGTTACCTCTTGTTGCAGTATCTTCAGATGGGAATGAGCGGTAAACGCAGGTGGAATTTGCGGAGGGCTGTGTTTGAATTGTAGAGAGTGTCCGTTTCTTATAGTATCCAGCACCCATTGATCCGTCGTTATTTGTTCCCATTCGTCGACATATGCTGAAACTCTTCCCCCCAGAACGGTGTGTTGTATGTCACTGCTGATCCTTATTTTGCTCGTCTCTCGACGACGACGGATATGATGGTCTTTTTCTGGAAGTTCCGGCGACGGTTTGCCGTTTGGGAGGCACGTCTGTATCCCTGGGAGGGGTAAGCTGATCTGCCAAAGGATCTGTCTCCAGATGCAGAGAATCTTGAATTACATGAAGCCCCTCTAAAGGGAAGAAAAGACTTGTAGTTTCTGCCACTCTGGAGGGCACCCAATGAACGTGCCGTGTCCGAGTCCTCTTTCATTCCCTTTAGGGCTTCGTCCACCTTCTCACCGAAAAGAAGGTCTGCCTCAAAGGGCATATCTAAAACTTTGTATTGTACTTCTGGCCTGAAGTAGGTACACTTAAGCCATGACTGTCGACGTAATACGACCCCATTATTGACTTGCTTGAAGCCTGACTCAGCGAGGTCCACCGCAATGTTTATTGCGTGATTTGATACTTCCTCACCTTCTCGGACGAGTAACATCGCTGCCTTCCTATGCTCTTCTGGAAGATGATCAAGCAACGGAGCTAGCCTGTGCCACATCTCCCTATCGTATCTGGCAACAATTGCCAGAGAGTTTGCGGCCTTTACTGTGGTCGCTCCCACGGATAGCACTTTTTTGCCAAAGGCATCTTGGCGTCTCTCTTCGTTCTCAGGAGTCGTCGTGCACTTGTGCTGGGCCTTCGCCTTCCTCGCCGCTGCCGCCGACACCACCGAGTCTGGCGTTGGTTGGGAGGATAAACACTTGGGGGTAGACTCTGGAGCCTTAAACTTTTTTTCCAGGCGTCCTTTCACTGCCGGCTCTGAAAACGGGTGACGCATTGTCTGCAACCCCTCCTTCCATACATGGTCTAGTATTGGTATCGAGAACACAGACCTCCTTCTCTTACCCATGTGGTCGAACAAAAAACAGTCCTTTTTCTGTTCTTCCTGGGACAAACCAAATTCTTTGCATGCCTTCTCCATCATAGAATGGAATGACGCAATGTCGTCCGGAGGGGACGGGTGAGCTGGGCTTCTAGGGGTTTCCAACTCCACCTCTGACTCCCAGGTTGGATCCCTGGAGGGGGATGATGAGATATCCGACATGGCTCCCCTGTCAGACTCCGAATCTGGCAGCTCACCTTCCTCTTGTGCCAGTGCTGAGATTGGCGTGCGTCGGTTGACGGGACGGGCCCGGCTCGTCGACGGGTGACTGTGGCAGGTTTGCCTGAGGTAGTCTCTGGTCCAACGACTGTAACAACGTTTGAAGCGTGGACAGAATTTCCAACGACAAAACAGATTGAGGATTGAGAAGAGGGGCAGATACCGGTATAACGGATCCCCTCGTCGACGACTTGTCAGCCACTCGTAGCCCTAGGTCTGCTGGGCCAGCTATTCTCTCATTCTCGTCCTCCGAGGACAGCAACACAGCCTGTTCTTGTAGTAAAGTATCCGGGGGGGTCGGATCAAAAACTTCAGGCCTCCAGGCCTCCTGTAGAACCCCCGTCGACGAGGCCATCGTCGTCGGTGGGACGGTGGATGCCACCTGCGTAAGTGGCAGGGTGGAGGCCGATGACTGGGCCGCTGTCGACGACGGTGACTTAGCAGGTGGTTTTGGCGGTCCCGCCTTTTCCACACTTGGCTTGCTTTTACTCGACTCTCGACTCGTGGTCGATCTATGATGATCGCCCGAGGAGGATTTCCTTTCCTTTGATGAAGATGATTTCTTTGACGAGGAGTCTCTAGTTGAGTGACTTCCAGACGACTCTTTTTCCGTCGGTCGAGATTTCTTCGCCGGTGGTTCCGACGAGATAGCGCGGCGTGATGTTTTCGCCGATTGTGTGGAGCCTACCTCCGAAGGGGGGTATGCCCCCGCTCCATCATTCAGCCATGCCACCAGTCGTCGACTGCGGTCTTTGAGGGTTTTTTGAGAAAACCCTTTGCATATGTCGCAGTTATCCGCCGAATGATGAGGGTGGAGGCAATATATACAATCCATATGTCCGTCCCCCTCGTAAACTTTTTTCAAGCCGCACGTCGCGCATGGGCGGAACAGCGCTTTTCCTGACACGGAGGACATTTTCTGTACTCAAATTCCAGTAATGCAACCTTGTACAAAATAGTAAGACAACGCGAGGAGATCCCACTACTTTGGAGACGGTTGAAATCTGAAGGGGAACCGCGGGGGCGGGCCTCTTATACGGGGACGGCCTACGGAGCATGCGTAGGCGGCTCCTAAAAGGACGTAGATAGGAAACAAAAGTGTCGGAAGTTTTCCTATTGGAAAAGGCTATATATGTGTACCGAGGGGTCCCAGTCTGACGACGGGGAATATTCTAAGCATGTGAATCCATGAAAGATCCAATGCTGGAGAAATACAGGTACAACAATTCATTGAGGAAAACAAACTTCTCGGGCTACGCCAATCAGGCTTCCGCCCAGGTCACAGGACTGAGTCTGCACTACTTGACCTAAAAAACCAAATGGATGACGCAAGAGATAAAGGGAAACCCGCTCTACTCCTCCTTCTAGATTTATCGGCGGCCTTCGACCTCGTCAACCACCAAGTCTTATGCCACCACCTATCCACCACAGCTAACCTCTCTCCTAATGCCACAGCATGGATCGCCTCTTTCCTACAAGGAAGGACCATGCAAGTCTTCTCAGACCTTGCCTCAGCCTCACCCACTGTTATCCTATGCGGTGTTCCGCAGGGCTCTTGCATCTCGCCTACCCTCTACAACATCTTCACTCGACCCTTATTCCTCATCCTCGACTCCCTGGGTATCTCGTACACTAACTACGCTGACGATACCCAGATCCTCCTCACTCTCCTCAGGAGACTATGACACAGACTCCAAAACGCTTAACAACATCTACAACACAATTCAAGCATGGATGGCAACCAGCGGCCTATGCCTCAATTTAGACAAAACTGAACTTCTCATAGTTGGCTCCAAAGAGACACTCAAGAACCTTGACTCACAGTTCACCCACTTTACAATCGACAGCATAAAAATCCCAGTGGCCAACTCGGTAAAGACACTAGGTGTTTATCTGGACTCAAATTTAACAATGACCAGACAGGTGAACGCCATCGCCTCAACAGCAGCCTACCATGCTAAACTGCTCACAGCAGCCAGGCCCTTTCTATCAAAGGAAAATTGCATCACAATTGCCAGAGCTATAATAGGGTCAAGACTCGACTATTGCAATGCCCTCTTCCTGGGCACTTCCTCCAAAAACTTAGCTAAACTAACTTCAAACGATACAAAACAACGCCCTCAGAGCAGCCAATGGAATACCCAAAAAAGAGCACAGCACAGAGGCGACAAAACAGGCACACTGGCTCCCAGTAAGAGAAAGAGTTGTATTCAAAGCACTTGCCATCACCCACAAATGCATCCATCTCACTGCTCCACCCTATCTCTCCGACAGGATGCACCTCACCAGATCATCCAGGCCTACCAGAACCCCATACACAAACATGCTCGCGACCCCCAGAGTCAAGAGAGCCAGAGCAGGTGGGGCCAGCTTCCCATACCTAGCTGCACTACACTGGAATGCCCTAACACCAACCCTGCGAGCAGAGGTCTCTCACCTAGCATTCCGAAAATCTATGAAAACCATGCTATTCAACTGACGTTTGTAAACCTAGCCGGCACACCACATTCACTGGAACACTTCAAGGTGCCCTAAACATAAAATCGCTTTGAATGATTGTGTAACAAATACTGTGAAACAAACTCTCAATGTACTACAAGCTCAGCATATACCGTCAGCTGACATGTAACCTATGTATGTAACCATTGCGTAACTAAGTATGCCACAAGTAACAGCGCCATAATGCCTTTGGGCTGTATGCGCGCTATACAAATGTAAAAATAAATAAAAATACACAAATCAGGTTAGAAAAAAAACAATCTGAGAGTGTCTCCATGTGCAGCATCCTCAGTACATGCACACATAGTGTAGGGAATAGTGTGACGGCAACACCCCTGTTGACTGCCTATTACTTTGGACATTAACGACTTGTAATATTCTAGACCAACCCTTCGATGGGGGTGGGGTTTATGCATAGTATGCGACTCTAAACAGATTCAAGCCAAAGAGACTATTACAGGGTAAGCAGTGCTGTTCTACACGCATACTTTAGCAATCCCACATGTTGCATACCACTTTACATTGCTCTAAGAGTGCTGTATTTATACTTAAGAGGGAGGGGAAAGGCATTATACGCACATTACAGGCCTTATAATGTACAAGACACGACAACTGTGAAAATTACACTTGAACAGGTCCAAGCCTACAATGTCCAGTGTTACAAGTGAGTAACCCTATTGTGTAGGGTACAATGTTAATGTTAAAGGATATTTGTACCGCGCACTATCAACACTGCAGTGGTCTCCTGGCACTCTGGTGGCTCTGAAAAGGGAAGGGGGGGGGGGGAGAGTGAGAATAAGCGGGGAAAAAGAGAAAGAGAGCAGTGATGTGCTGTTGGCAGCCTCAACCCGGTCAACAACGTTTGCTGGGCTTGGGGTGATTGCCGGTCGGTAGCCGTTGTGTGAGTCTGTGTGGTTTGTTTTGTTGTTGCAGTGTAGTGAAGTTTGTACGGATTGTTATGTTATAGAGTTGTGGTTGTGTTTGGTTAGAGTTTGAGAGGTGTATGCAGAGGGTGAAATTGTTAGTGGATTGGTTAATTGGCATCGCTGTCTGGAAGCGACATGCTAAACTTCCACATCCCCTCCAGGTCCCACCTACATCCAGATCTGGCATCGACCGACACCCCCAATCCCTTCCACACATGACACCCACCAACATTCGCAACCATGTCCAAGTTCAGTCCCCGCCCACCTCTGACAAACCTGTCTGTATGCGAGGTAAGCAAGCATTCGCGATTCCATCCAAACCTGGCCCTGCTAGCATTCCCAATCCAGTCCAGACGCGGTATCGGTCAACCATCACTACTTTATCCAGATGTGGCAATGGTCGGCATTCACAGTCCTATCCAGCTGCTCACGCAGGCAACCGCTCACAACCCCCCCGAAGCGTGGCACATGCCAACACTCGCAACTACGTCCAGGCGCGGCACCTGCCATCATTTGCAAATCTGTCTGGGCCCAGGGCATGCCAATGTCCACAACTCTGTTACAGTCAGACTATCAATACTATGTGGGGTTGGGGGGTAGTCTGGATTCCTTTACCAAGGCTTCACCGCTTGTGGTAAGGCAGGGACTGCTGCGGTGGACTTCACCTCTAATGTATTTCAATGGGGGACAAAGGCATAAGCAAACTTGCACCCTGGACACTGGATGGAAAAAAACAACTCCAGGCAATATGGGATTATTGGGAATGCAGCTCACTGTTGGATCTGCAGAAGAAGGCTCACTGGTTGAGAGTGCATGTCTTCTTCTGAAAGTTGTCAGATACCAGCGGGTGTCACTGTTTGAGGTGAAACAGCTGGCCTTCGATTCCCACAATGCTGGATGGCTCCTCAGGAGCAGCAGACTGGAGCAGTAGTAATTTCAACCCTGCACAGGGTCGGCAGGCACTCAGCAGCATGATGGTAGCACTTTAGTTTCAGGCAGGCCCCCCTGTGTGGTGAAGAGCAGCAAAAGTAAAGTGAAGAGGCCCCAGTAGTGCAGAGAAGATGCTTCCAGAGTTTCCTGCCCCCAGACTAGACGTTATCCATGCATAAATGCAGTCTATTTCCAGGATGATGCATGTCATTTGCAGGCCATGTAACTCATTAGTCTCCGCTATCAATTCAATGGTAGATCTTCGCTATGTGGTTGTTGGTAACACCAGTGCTGGTGAGAAAAGAAGTCCTCCGGTCTCGCTCTGTTTGGACTTCCACCTTGTATTCTTGCCTCCAGTGGTCAAAATGAAGGCACCCCTGAAAGATACCTGCAACGTTAAAACAG
This sequence comes from Ambystoma mexicanum, assembly GCF_040938575.1. Lineage (NCBI taxonomy): Eukaryota > Metazoa > Chordata > Amphibia > Caudata > Ambystomatidae > Ambystoma > Ambystoma mexicanum. Next base: position 148,910,514 of record NC_090940.1, read on the forward strand.
GTAGTGGGTTCCCATTGGTGGATAGCCAGCTAGCCCACATTTGCCCAGCAACAAGAAGCCACTCACAATCGATTAGGACCAGACAGCCATTCTGTACTATTCCAGCAGCTTCAGGCACACAACTCACTGACAAGGCTTCTTTTGCAGGAACCCTGCAAGGTGCATGACTTATATGGCCATTTCTAACTTAAAAGGGCACGAAGATGGCCAACAGAGGCTGTGCATCGACGAACAGGGCTTCAACCATGATGGCCAACCATTTTGAGTAGATGGTCAATAAAAAAAATCTAGGGCCACTTTTAGGGCGCTCCTCAACTCTTTGCTTTTTACCTGTGTCTTCTTCGGTTCCTTGATCTTTTTGGTGGCCAGAGGGACTTCTTCCAAAGTCCTTATGCCATTATGTCTCTTTTACATTCTATAAGGTATTAGGTCGCCCCAAACCTAGACTTTCCCAGTGGTGCCTCTCAGACTGACCATTTTATCCTGAGGTGATTTCTATCACCCTACACGGTTTTAGGGAGTATGTTGGGGACAGCTATACTTTATTTTGTCTTCACCAAGGGTGCAAGAATTGTACCGCATTGGTAACCCAATGTACTCTTATAGTAGACCTTTGGGGGTACCAGTGGGATTTTATAAGACCGGCTCTTGGTCATGTTGTGTATCAGGGCTTGCTTTGTCTAGGTACCCTTAAAATAGCATTTCTATCCATGTGGGCTTGTGGCATCATCCATATTGGTCCTAACAGGTTTAGGTGGGTATAGGTACCCGGAAAAAGGAGATGTCTCTTTAAGTAGAGATGTAACATTTAATTGGGACGAGTTGGAGAAGGAGTATTGTATGCAGGGGTAGCCCCTTGACATCATGATGCCTGCTGGAGGCAGAGCCGAGGCATGTCGTGGGGCCCATGACTTTCGAGGGAACGAAGAACAGCAGTGCGGAATGCTGGAGTGCTGGCGTATGTAACAGTGAAGAAATCGTTGTGAAGAGGAAGAGGGAAAACCGTCTCTGGTAGTGGCGTGCCCATATCTGCAGCATGGTGGGCAGGATGTCTGAAAAACGCAGAGATCACCATTTCCGGAAGTGCGAACAGCTTCCTATCACAAGCAGCCATGTACGGCAGTAACCCAATGAGAAGCCGAGAAACAGGATGCCGGCAAGAGGAGGTGAGAAGCCAGATACCGAAGAGTGTCGCCCGAGCGAGAGCCGAACCCTGTAACCTTCCCCTCCATACAGAGAGGTACCGGGAAATGCAGGAGGCCGCCGGGGCCTCATTATATGTATGAAGAAACTCATTCCAGTCCCAAGGGCGAGACAATAAACCTAAGACTGTATAATTGGAATGGTGAAAACCTCAGAAAGCAAGTAACGAATAACCTGGTCGAAGAAGATTGGTATTATATGAAAAGAGAAACTCATCCCAGTGCTGAGAACAAGTTATCACTAGAAAGATCAGTTAAAAAGAGACAAGAAAAACCTATAAAAGACTGGTCTAACCCTCCGAGCTGAGGAACAAATAAAGACTGAAAACAAGTCCCCTGGGAAGAAGGGAAGATACCCTATGCCTTAAGAGTTGAAGATTGTAGAAAGTCCAACATAGTCACGTAATGAGAGACAGGAAATAAGATTGTCAAGTGAACAAGATTGAAGAGGAGACAACCTCAGAAAGAGAATCCATGACAAGGAAGGCCTAAAAGGGATCTAGGCAAACCCAAATTAGGAAACCCTGAATTAAGACTGGGAATAGTCTGCAAATTTAGACGAGCGAGAGAATAAATCTGAAGGAGAGCTATTCTAAGTATAATACCACAGAAAACACAAAACCTCAAAGGATTTTGGTAGAGTTACAAGAGTTGATCAAAGAGACTATCCACGAAGATGATGTTAAGAAATATCTGTACCAAGGAGACACTTTTATAAAGAGACTACCAGAAGGAAAGAAAAGACACGGGGAAGAAAGACATTCTCTTGGCTTATTTAATTGGTTATGTATAGTTGTTGAGTCAGGTAGTTAGTTTGGACTGAGAACCTTTTTACTTTGGTCTTCCTGCCAACGGACCAAAACCTTTGTAGTTCCTTTAGATAGGCAGGGCATGCCCTCTAGCAATAGGGAAAGATGGGCTTTATTCTAGTAATTTCATTAAAGATAATTCAGAATATCCTCAATGTGTCTGACTTCTTCCGACCCGCCACAGTACTTACCATGGGATCCTAGGGTGTGCTATTATTTGGGATAATCCCTCTTTTTGTCCCCCAGGGCTATGGTAGAGAATCCCTGCAGGGGAGTCTTTACCACATTTTCCATAGACTTCTATTGGTGGGTGGTCCTATTTTACAACTTTTTCTGGGGTCTTGAGTCTATCTTAATACCCCTGGATCACTTCTTTGGTGTCTTCTCTGTCTTCCCCTAGGGTCGATCGTCGCAGCACCTGTGGGGTAAATCAGACTTGCCTCCATTAAAGTGTATGGCACTTTTAACTTTTCCTATTCATTCAAAAGGAACTGTGAACTTAAACTGGAACTCTCCTAAAATGTACTCTGGATATTTTTTCTGGCTCCCCTAGGGGTTTAATGGGCTTTTTTGCACTAACCTGTGATTTTTTTATATTTATTTTTAAAGTCCTACACTGCATTTCTTGCATGGTAAATATATTTCTGTTAAGCATGTGTATATTTGTCCCTGAAACGTTTAACTGTTTGCTAAAAAGAAATGTGTTTCTTGAAAGCCTTTGGCTGTGGTGTACAACTGTTTAATTTTATCTGCGGCTATATTATATATGTGAATATGCAGGGACGTCATTTCACAAAAATGCCAGTGGTAGCGGAAGTGACATCACATAAACCTTGACCTCTGATGACATCACAGGACATGATGCCATTTGACCCAACCCCGAAGTGACATCACGGGAAGCAAAGGAACATGACCTCTCGCCCCTTGACCAAACAGGAAGTGGCATCACATAGCATTGTTCCTAAGTACACACTGAATAATATGGTTACGATATCACTGTAATGTGATATACATTTCATACAAGAATGGATCACCATATGTATCATTAATATCAGTGTGTATAGGCGCATATTACCAAGTTACTGTGAACGCAAGCAGACGTCCATGATCAAATGATAATAATGTGTTATTATATAGCACTTACACTTAAGAGCTTTATATAGAACAAATATACATACAATATCACCCAACTTGTGTTGGTAGTCATTTATCGACCTCAGAAGGATTAAAGGCTGAGTTGAGGTGTTTCAGAACAGACTAAATCAGGGACTCACCCCCAGAAAGACAAATTATTTGTTATTCCTATTTTTTCTTATTTAGGGTCACTGCTCAAAGTGTTAGACTAGTGCAACCCCCTGGTTTTTCTTAAGAGGCTTGAACAAGAAAGCCAGCCCCTCTCCAGAAACAAAGAGCCACATGACACTGGCCACAGCCAGCCCAGGAGTTTAGATAAAAAGGGTAGTTTAGGGGTAGCAGGAGAGACCACAGGGGTAGCAAGAGAGACCACAGGGGTCGCAGTTGCGACCCCTGGTGACCCCCAAATGACGTCCCTGTGAATATGCAACAATACCGTCCATAATGCCCTGGGAGTCTAAGTGATTGCAGATTAATGTTATAGGCCTCGGGGATTTTGTTATTTTTCCTTTCGGGTAAACCGTGTATTTTGCTGTTTAAACCATACCCCATATGTGTTGGGTGCTGACCATCAGGTCTAGGGCTTCCAACAAAATACTGGGGTGAGGTTGTGGCTTTCGGACGCTACTTAATTGTACAGGCCAATAGAATAATTACCCAATCGTAAGGTTTCGTGGTTACCGCGTTCTCCCCATCTCCATGTTATTTTATGTTGGGTGCTCACCTCTTGCAGAGGAATCACATATAGATATTGGTGTTAGTCCTTCTATAGGCATTACTGTTTGTACAATATGCTGGTATCTTCTTCTAATGCTGTGTATTAATACTCAAAGGAGTTATTTGAATGGATGTTTAATGTGTTACTTTATTAAAGGTTCTGTTTTTCACTATATCGTAGCAGTGCATTTTCTGTAGTTGGGTGTGAACTAATTTTATCTGTGTTGGCCTGTTACCCCAACCTGAGAGTTCAACCTTTGTTCCTTTTGTTCCTTTCTCATCTGGTGCGTTAGCTTTCCCCCTAGGGTTACGGCTTGCAGCATCCTCAATGGAGGGTGGTATGAAAACATCCTTAACAACAGTAAAGATAACAGAGCATGGTAATGCACTGTTAACGTGTAAAAATGTGTTCATTGCCACCAATCTGTTCTAGAGGCATACAATAAGTAACACAAATGTAATTTACAGAAAAGGCAACAGTGTTTCCCTGCAGTACTCCACCTAAGATGGCTCTACTGAGAAAATGGGAGGAGTTCTACCTGCACTTGTAAACATATGGATTGACTAGTGCACCCGAAACTGTGAGCTTGGCAAGTGAGTGAAAAAAGCCCTCACCCTACTTTGGTCAAAATCTGTAGATGTGCTGGGGATGCCATTCCAGTCAATAGAGGGAAGTTCCAAAAACATTGTGTGTAACATTCAGTATAAATGTCTGCACAATCTTTTAGTTAGTCTCCTTTGTGAGTGAGCTCTACACTATACCAATGTTGAGCCCTCATAACTAAGCCTTACTGCTCAGTCATGTCTCCTCCAAAGTCCAATAAAACGTGCTATCTCTAAATCACACACTGGTGATGGTTTAGAAACGGCTTCCTTGCTGTGGTGGGATACACTATTTCAGGACTTGGTGAAACATTACAGAGGTCCTAAGCTAAAGACCCATACCACTGTGCACATGGGTTATGTGCTTTAGGGTAACCAAACACAGATCTGGAAACCTATACAGCAAAGACCCCAGGCAAATGAAAACTGAACAAACTTAAATATTTGTCCATTGCCTTTGTGACTCAATACAACAAGCTCTGAGCTAGACTTGGTGAAACCCTTCTAGATTATCAGGAAAATCCTGCTAGCGGAGGGGCTAAAGACACAGACCCTGTGTACCTGTGTGTTTCTATTTCTGCATCTACTGATGCCCTGCTGGTGTCTGAGAAGCTCAGACTAGAGCACAGGGAGTTTGGTCTACATCAGACCCAACTAGCTGATCAGCCCAAGGCCAGGGGGTTTAACCAGAGAAGGTTTGAGGCAGAATTGTTGGGAAAGGAGGTAGAGCGGGCGCATCATTTGGAGCTCAAGCAAGTGGAACTTGAGGCTGCCAAAGATAAGGGCACCTGTGACCACAGAGATTAGGGGAGGACATGGCTCCAAAATTTCCAGTGGTGCCAAGTTCTGCAAGACATTCATATTCAGGATCTAAATAATATTTTGGGTTGGTTGTCTGCTTTTGAGCCAGCTTGTAAAAATGCATTGGATGAGTTTTGATGGTCATTGCCAGGTAAAAACGGAATTGAAAGCATTTTGTAGGACTATTTCTACTAGAAACATTGTTGATTGAGGAACTTGGCCCAAAAAATAACTGAAATGGAAAGCCTCTTTGCTGGTGCACGTTTAATACAGGAGACCTGAACTTAGAGAAAATTATACGCACTTGTTTTGAACGGTTATATATTGCTATAGCTGCGCAGCTAGCCTGTTATATTATGCACACACTGAGAAGTTTCCTCCTCGGCTAACACTGGGTTAATTTCCCAATTGTATTTACCTTGCTTACAGCTTCATGTTTCTCTAGCTGACTAAGCTGTCGACCTACACTTACCTAGGACTGTCTGGTGCCCACAAAGCAGTATTACCCTAAATATAGGATATCTCCTCCTTATGATATTGTAATATTCCACTAGCTTGTATTCAAACCATGTGAACATGAGGCTATACAATTTGGTTGATTTAGGGAGATCTTTTCTAGTACAGGGAGGAAATCTGTAAACCTGAGGTGGAAGCTCGAGTTAAAGGGGTGGGGGAAGGGAAGACAGTAATAAAAAATATGCAAATGTATGCCAAGAGGTTAAAAAAAAAAAAACATTGTTTACAAAAAAAAATCTTTTCCTGTATAAGGTCTCTGCCAGTGTTGGACTTTGTCTTCTGCAGTGCTGGGAAATTACAATCTTAGATCAACTGGGGGTAAAGCCAGTTGTTCAATGTTTGATTTACCAGACACCAGGCTGTATGTCTCTTTACTAGGCTCTGTGAGGAACCGGAGGGCGTCCTCACTTCTTGGGGGTGCATATACTCCTCCTCCTAGATCTGTCTGCAGCCTTCGACCTGGTCCATCACTCTGTCCTTTGCACACACCTCCACACATCAGCTCATTTCTCTACTGAGGCCATCACCTGGATTACCTCTTTTCTTAATGGCAGAACTATGAGGGTCTTCTCACCCAATGCTGCGGCAGACCCCATACCAATCACTTGTGGCGTCCCACAGGGCTCCTGTGTCTCCCCCACCTTGTACAACATATTTACCAAGACCCTTTTCGATGATCTGGATCATCTCGGTATCACCTACACTAACTATGCAGATGATACCCAGATCCTCCTCCCGCTTTCCGGAGATTATGGAAAGGATTTGGCCTTGCTAAATAGGGTGTACATCATCATCCAGGCATGGATGGCCACACATGGACTATGCCTGAATGATGATAAAAACGGAACTCATCATCCTAGGCACTACGACCAGTATAAAGAAACTCGGCCCTACCTACAACTCTTTAATGATCAATGGTAACAACATCATGGTTGGACAAGAGGTCAAAACTTTGGGTTTCTACCTGGACTCTAATTTCTCCTTCAAAAGACAAGTGAGCTCCCTGCCTTCCTCCACGGCCTACACATGTAAATTAATCTGCACAGCTAAACCATTTCTATCTGACACTAGTTGCCTTACACTAGCTAGAGCCCTTATACTATCCCGCCTAGACTACTGCAATGCCCTCTATCTGGGATCCTCTAAGGCTACCACTATAGCAAATTACAAACTCTGCAAAATAATGCTCTTAGAGCGGCTCTGGGCTTTCCCAGAAGAGAGCACATCTCAGGACTTAGTCAACAGAACAACTGGCTCTCCATCAACGACAAAATTCTCTTAAAAACTGCATCGCTCACTCACAAATCCCTAAATAACGCTGCTCCTACTTACCTGATCAACAGATTCCATAGACAGACCTCCCTAAGACCTACCAGAACTGTATGCAAAGACTGCCTCTCTAGACCCAACTTTAAACGTGCCACCATAGGCGGCAATAGCTTCCCAGTAAAAGCAGCCAAACTGTGGAACTCCCTACTGCCTAATCTCAGAATGGACCTGCACTACCAGAACTTCCGATCCAAGGTAGTCTCATGGCTGAAAACGTAGGCCTTCAAGGATATCCCACTGCCAGGCCGTCCCCGTCTATGCTACCCACACACAATGTAACCACATGTGCCCTTTTGCTCATTTGTATATAACTTCTATGTACCTCATCTGTATATAAATCTATGTAGCCCTTTCCTTCATTGTTGATATGTATATAACTTCGGTGTACCTTATCTCTCTCAATGTATACCCTATGACCTGTAACCAAGCTTTGCAAATTCTTGTAAAGGCTGTGCCCTGATACCCTTGGGTACGCTCGCGCATTATAAATAATGAAACAAACAAACCTATGCGAGGGAGGATCACCTAGGTGGAGGGAACGTAGGGAGTGGGGAAGAGGACGTCTTTAGGTAAGACATGGTATCCCCCATTCTATTTTCAAAATGAACCTTCTGTCCCAAAAGCATTTGTAGGCTACCATCAGCCTTTCCCCTTTTATCCTCTACAAAATGTCCCCCAGAAATACCACTTTAACACTGGGACGAGGAAGAGACCAACTAGGATGATACATCCTCATTCGGATAATGCAAACCTCCCCAAACACCACTCTGGCACTGAGACGAAGAAGAGGGCTATGGAGGATTTCAGATGGAACAATCGGGCATGTCCCATTAACTATGGTTAATGTTAAAGGATATTTGTACCATGCACTATCACCCCCAGAGTGGTTCACTGGCGCTCTGATGGCTCTGAAACAGGAAGGGGGGGTGAGTTAGTGGGTGTAAGCTGGAAAAGTGCAAGAGAGCAGTGATGTGCTGTTGGCAGTCTCAACACGGTTAACACCGTTCGCTGGGCTTGGGGTGTTTTCCGGTCAGTAGACGTCGTGTGCTGTTCTGTGAGTTTATGTGAGGTTTGTTTTGTTGTTGCGGTGTAGTGAAGTTTGTGTGGTTTGTTTTGGTATAGGGTTGTGGTTGTGTCTGGTTAGAGTTTGAGAGGTTAAGGCGGAGGGGTGAAATTGTTAGTGGATTGGTTATTGGCATCGCTGTCTATAAGCGATGTGTTGAATTTCCACGTTTTTTCTAGGTGTGGCACACGAACATCACTGCATGTCAATCTAGCTCCAGGACACCAGCCGATATGCACTATCCCTTCCAAAAATGATGCTCGCCAATATTCACAATTGTGCCCAAATTCGGCCCCTGCCCACCATTGGAACCTGTCTGTGTGCGGCTAGCTGGTATTTGCAATTCCATCCTAATCTGGCCTCGGTAGCATTCCCGATGCAGTCCGGACGTGGCTTTGCTCAACAACCGCTACTCTATCCAGATGTGGCAATGGTCGGCATTCATAATCCTACCCAGTTGCTCATGCAGGCTATCGCTCACAACCCTGTCATCTAAGCAAGGTACATACCAACATTTGTAGCTACATCTAGGCGCGGCATCTGCCATCACTCTAATACCGGGGCTTTCCGGGAACTTGAAGCAAGCATTTCTTGAATATCGGACTAATTGGACATTGTCTTAAGCACTTTTGAATGCTGAAACAAGTGCCTTTGAATTTCAAACAAACTGAAAATAGTTTCAAACATTTTTGAATGCCGAAACAGATGATTTGGAATACTGAACAAACAGAGACGTTTTAAGCATTTCTGAATGTCGTACAGATTAAAAGCAAGTTATGAACCTTTCTGAATGTAATGAAAGCATACCAAACAAACTGAAAGACATTATAAGCATGTCTGTATGCCACATAGAGCCAAAGCAAGTAATGAGCATGATTGAATGGAATGAAAGCAAGGTGGTGTAAGTAGCAAATACCATGGAATTAATTGTTTGAGATACCATTGTTGGCACAGCCAATACAATCCCAAGAAGGGTATAAGAAGAGAAACTAGTATTGACACAAGCTCAAAGTGTTCAAGGAACGGCAGGTTAAGAGGAAACCTGTATTGGCAAGAGCCAATAGAGTACAGAAAGTGTAACAAAGTGAATGGTGGCCAACCAAGCCATGGCAAAGGTGTTGTAAGAGTATAATCCTGATGAAAGGAACAATCTTCACTGCCAAGGGAAAGCAATGGACATTGGTTGATGAAAAGCAGATGAAAAGGGTTATCAGTTGCGTGACCTGTAATGGGGGGGGACTGTTTTTCCAACAAGTGCGTCTAGACTGAGTGCCCCCCTTTTGGAAAAAGCCAATGAAATAAACTATAAAGAAGCTTGTGTTTTGCAACAGTCGCTCAAGTGATTTTGAAGTCAAGAGACAGAACCATTTTTGTGAACCAGTGAAAAGTACTGATGACAACAGATATAGGAAGTGTCCCAAGGGATGGTGTTCTTTTTGAAGAGCTGGAAGATTTGAACTCTTGGGGGAAGGGAACCCTGATACTTTGTGAATGGTTTTGAACTTCGGGAAGGGGTAGCTGATCACAAGCCAAGAGCTGGAAGAAGATCAGAACTTTCTTTTTTTTTACACTATTCACTTTGCTGCTGACATCCTTACACATTGTATACAGTTAATTATGTGGCTAAGTTTAGGTTTTGGACACAGACTGCAGTTTGATATGGACTTTGTGACGCAGACTATCCTTAGTTTTCTTTAGGTAGGGAAATCCTAACTTAGTATAGGGCAAGTTAGGTCTTCTTACATCCTGACATTTAAGTGAATACAACTTTTGTGAGTTGAAACTTGAACCTGTTGTCTTGTCTACTTCATGATGCCTTCACAGTTTCCCCAAAGTGGATTTAAGGCAATGTTTGAGGTTGGTGTTAAGTAGCGAAAGGTGACGCAAGCATTAAAAAAACTCTCATCCTTAATTTCTGGAAGACTTCTCAATACTTTAAAAACATTTTCGGCACTGAATTTAAAAATAAGTTCTCAATGGGCGAGTTGGATGAATGATTCCCTTAAGATCCTGAATGGGTGGATTGATGACCACAAACTTTCCACTTTTGAAGGCATGGTCCATTTAGCCATGCTGAAATAAAAAAAAATGTATTCTTGTCCCCACCAATTTGAAACAGCAGTTGGTTGATTTAAAGGAGTCGGATATGAAGAAGATGGCATTATCTGCTGACTGACCTGTGAATGCCCTACACGGTATTCCACAGACACGATCCTCCAAAGTCCAAGTTTAAGAAGCAAAACGATGGGTTAGATAGTCCTTCCAAACAGGACCAGAAACACAAGGGTGTTAAGTCTCATGGGAATCATAATAGGGATAGTGGGGCTTCTGCTGCAGATTGAGAATCTGGTTCTATTAAGTCCCCCTATATAGTAAGTCCTTTGGTTATTGCTTTTCTGTGTCTTGGGAACATGCAAAAGTCCACTTTGTCAAGCAGGTAATGACAGGTGTAGCCTTCTCTTCTGCTGAAGAACCCACAGGTGTTCCAGCAAAGTTAACTTAGTTTTTTGTCAGTCTGTGGAAAGACTGATACCCTTGTAACTCCTTACCTACCAATACTGGACAATACTTTAAGCATGATGGCTTTATTAATAGCTAGGAAAACCACAGGTGTTTGAAGCCCTGTGGCCAGCATGACCGCTGTAGACAAACCCTTTGTCAACCCAGAGACATATTCAAAGGTTTGTAGGCCCTCAAGATAATCCAAACAATGATGTGGGCCTGAATTGTAGAAACACAACTTTAATGTAAATGCAAAACAAACGGCCAGGAGGTCAGCCAACCTCTCGAGACTGGAAAACGGATGCTCTTGACATGCCCCTGTTATACAAAAACCACAAAATTAGAATTGGTGTGCATTCTAAACGTTAGATACAATCAGCCTAAGCATCCTATTGGCTCCTGCCTATAGAAAACCTAAGTCGGCATAAATTACCCTATTCTAATTGGCTAGAACACTGTCCTATGCTAATGGTTCAGTACAATAACAAGTTACATTTCGATGTGCATTGCCCAAAGATGACCTAATCATGCCCAGTGAGTAAGAAGAGCGAAATGTGCCCCCCCACCGCAACAAACTAGAATAATACCATTCTCTCCTATGCGACCAGACAACCTGGCACCCCAAGCTATTCCCAAAACCTACTGCTCTCCCATGTTAAAAGCCTGTCCTTGCAACAATCATGTACCTGTCCGAGTATGCGAAGGAAACAAACTGTTACTACATGGTGTGCTCTACTCTCTGGGGAAGGTTTTAAGAGAGAAAATATAATGGAGGCCTAATTCCCTGGAAAATAACTAATATTTGAGCTGCCAAACATCCTGCCCCCATACTTGGCAGCCTGAAGGCTCTCTAGGATATGGCAGAAATGGAATCCAATTCAAAATGGCAGAAAAACTCCAAGACCTATTTCTTGGTGCAATGATTAGTATTTGTGCTGCCAGCTCACGCCGCTGCATACTTGGCAGTCCATGGACTCTCTAATGTGAGGCAGAAACTAAGCCCAATTCAATAAAATACCAACAACACTCATATTTATAGCAATTTCAAAGCCTATAGCTTCTTTTACGTTTAGGACGTTGCACCCCCATATTACCATTCTGCCCTCTAGTTGATTTATCAACTACACTATCGTTCTCTTTCGTCTCATCAAAAGGTGTCAACGGTACCCACACTTTGGCAACATTTCGCAGATCCACTCTATGCTCATTTAGGCTGCATGGCAAAAAGCAACAATCTCTATTGCCTGTACAATCAACATGTGTTTCAAAATAGTTGTCTGGACCATTGGGTCATTCAAACAAGGCTCCCTAAGGACCAATTGGGTGCGCGATTCAAGTCATGGGACACCATTGATCATTTTGGGTGTGAGCATCCTTCAAAGAGGAGTGTCATCAATAGGTTTTATTATGAGAGGCATCATAGGCATTACCTTAACCATCATTTTCTTGCAGCATCCTAGAACGAATTGAAAAGTGCAAAAAAAGAACCAGCAGCAGGATAATGAAAGGAAGCAATACTGTAAGAATGTTACTCATTCATGAGGCCACCCATGAAAAGATTCAAGTGAACCAGTCATCGTTCTGCACCCCACCTTCTTTCCCCATGGTGGCACACAGTGTGTGCAGTACGTTTATTGCTTGTGACAGTGTTCCATTGTCTGCATGCTATATAAAACAATACAAATACAAATTGTTGGAAGGTATATACGTGCAACAAGAAGTGCCCAGTGTTGCCCAAGCTCCACCCTCCATCAGATCTAGTACATACCTGTTTTGTAAGGTGGTTATTCTTATAGCACAGAGTTCTTCCCTGACAGCATTCAACCCATTTTCTGTGTCGTTGGCCAATTGAATGAGTTCCCACCTTGTTATTTTTAGCCATTTGGCAATTGCTCCTGCTTGCACATCAGGAGAGATAAATGAAGCAAAACACGTGTCAGCCTTGTTAAACAGCCTTTACTCTTGCAGTATCACATTTAGCTTGTCACTTGATTCTTTAGACAAATAATTACTTCAGCATTGATGCAATAGGTGCTTGGTCAGCGGATGCTTGCCGATGGCGGTAAGTTTGGCATCAGGTACCACCAGCACGGGAGCTTGTAACATTGCCATGGCGCAGACACCGCCCCAGGACGGCAGAACTTGTGTATAGGCCAGTACACCACACACCCAGTATAGGTCCATGAGAGCAGCGGTACCCCCTCCAATGTCGGGGAGGTTGACAGTTATATTACACTTCATATTCACCCCCACATATACACTGCCATTGCTTCTGAAACACAAGGAGAACCATGTGAGTTTCATAACTTTGAGAGGGGGTTTATATTGAATGATCTAAGTCACGTACTTGCCACATATGGCAGAGCAAGTTTCATTTATTTTTAGAATCACCTCCTGGTGTGGGTCACCTTCATTATTGGCCCGGGGGTGAGGGGAACCCCCCCAGGCCAATAATGAGGGTGACCCACAGTCGGGCGCCAGGAACCTGAGCTCCTCAAGTAAATAAATGCTATGATTAGGAAATGCAGTGCTGGGGACCCCAATACAGCTACATTGGTGGGGGCATACCTTGACCTGGCGTGCTACTCACATGGCTCCTACATAGTGTGCTGCGCATTGGGACGTCCTCATCTGCGTTTGCCTAGAGCCTGGTGGTGTAACATGTATGTATGCTCTGGCTTCTGTGGGGGACAGCGATGGCTGGCAGTTAGGGGGACCCCCACTGAATACGTCAACGGCTAGGGGTGCTGAGGACTTCTATTTGTAACGCCGGTGTTGAGGTGAGACTACAGTGCCTAAGACTGCAGGTGTGCGCTTCTGCTGCTTTTCTCTTTGCAACATAGGGTGGACGTCCCTGGTATTGAGCGTGCCCTGGCATGACAAAAGGGGCTGGCAACAAGAAAGGCGGGAGCAGGGATTGGTTCACGAAATCCACCCCTGGCCATCTCCTAGCACCATGGCCTTGATACACTTGCCTGGGGAGGCCCCGGTAGACACCGCCCTGCTCGATATGCAGCAGATCCTGGAGACAATGCTGCACGGATTTGCATGTGCGAATGAAAAACTAGTTGGCATCAACACCAACATTGCTACCTTTCGAAACCAGTTGGAGAGAGAAACGATGTGTACAGCGGCGGAAGGTCGGATTAGCTTGATGGAGGATGATGTTGCAGTCCACCGTTTCCGCTTTGTCAAGGGATTTGAAGTTGGTGAAGGTGAAATGCGACGACCTAGAATCTAGGTCACGCAGGACCAAAATATCCATATAATAGGAGTTCCCTTGGAAGCATTATGCAGGTACAGAGTGGTCGGTTTAGGAGCTGCTCCACAACCTGTTGGATAATCTGCCACTTTCTCCACACTTTACGGTGGAGCGCGCTCACAAAGCTCACTGCGAAATCTAAACCTGGCGACTATCCTAGGCCCATCATTGTGCGTATCATGAACTATCGCGACCATGATTTAATTCTTGGATGTGCCAGAGAGAAGGAGGAGCTGTGTCTGGACTCCCGGATGATTCATATTTACCCTGACTTCACAGTGGCAATCCAGCAGGAACGCTGCACGTTTCTGGGAGCTAAGAAACTGCTTCGTAAAAGAAATGTCCCCTGTGCGATGCTCTTCCCGGCATAGCTAAAGCTTCAGTTTAATAACAAAACATTTTTTCACGGTGCTAGAGAAGGCCTTTTATATTTAGTTTAAGATTGCGATGGCGGTGCTGGGGGGGGCGCTAATTCCTGCTTGTAAGCTCTTTGGTGCATGGTATCACTATTATCGGTTATTGTAGGAGTTCATTGCAATGTGTTGAATGTTAAGCTTGAGTCCACAACTCCATCCTTGGTTAACTATCCGTTGTTGATGGTTAGAGGCCCGCATCACAGAGCAAAGGTTGTCCTCTTTTTCGAGTGCAAATGTTGTGGGTGTTGATGGGTTGGGGCAGGGTTTTGCACTGCCATTGTTTGGGGGGTGGTGGGTTTGGGTGGGGATGTGAACTGGTAGTTTGGGCAGTTTAAAACACACTTTGTGACAGATGGTGAGGGACGGGGGCAAGGTTTGCTGGCTACAGTTAGTTGTAATGGTTTGCCTAGGCCAATATGGCTGTACCCCCTAGGGTGACCCATTCTGTAACCCTTCTTAGCTGCAATGTCTACGAACTGGGCAATCCGGCTAAGGGGAGCAAAATTGCCTCCTATGTTAAATCGGAAGGGGGTTAACGTTTTATTCCTGCAGGAGACATGTCCTGGGGCGACAGGCCATGGCGTTTGCACCAGACTGGTGCCCCCAGCGGTACTACACTACTTATTCTTCACATGGGTGCGTGGGGGGGGGGGGTGATGGCTCATTCATCATTCTCTTCAGTTTACACATTTAGACACCAAGGTCGATGAGGGGGGGGACGTTATGTACTGGTGCACAGTATATTGCTACAACGATAAGTGCTACTGGTTAATGTATATGGCCCTAATGTAGACAATCCTGGGTTTTATAATCGGGTGTTTCAGTTGTGCGCGGTATACCCCATGGCTGAGATACTATGGGGTGGCGGGTGATTTTAACATTATTCTTGATCCTTACCTTGATCTCATGGGCACTGCAATAGGGCCGCCTTGTGTATAGGCACGCATATGGACACCATTAATATTTTTGATGTCTGGCGTACACTGCACAGTGCCGGACGGGAGTACTCATTTTACTCGCCTATGCACAATATGCACTCTCCTATAGATTACTGACTAGTACTCCAGCTCTCCTTTGAATAAGGTTGTAGATTGAGAAATCCTGCTGCGCACTTTATCAGACCATGCTCCCATATAGCCAGATGTGGAGCTTATCCCTGGGGGTGGGCTTCGGCCACCGTGGTGATTTCTGCCTGCTGCACTACTGGGCACAGCTTTTTTGCGAAACCTGCAGGAGCAGGTCATCTCTTACTTCGATATTAATGGGGGCACGGTTGATTCGGTAGCGACGCTTTGGCAGGCATTTATTCGTGGTGTGGCGATATCAACCGGATTTGGGGTCCTATGGAGTAAGTTGAGCTCTAGGGAGGCCAAATCTTTGACGTTGCAGCAGCATTATGCACTTGGCCCCTCTACTGAATTGAGATGCACAATTAAAACTGATCTGGATGCCTTTCGCGAGGCTGCACAGAGAGAGGTGAAGCATTTCGACAGGCCGGCTCTTGCTAGGAGGCATGGCGACAGGAACAGGCCTGGCAAGGTCTTTGCACGATTGGTGAAAACAGAAGGTGGTGGTGGGTACATACCGTGTAATAAGTGCCAGGATGGTATGATGGCGCATACTGATGATGAGATTGACGTTTTTTCCAGTTTTACTCTGGCCTCTATCGACCGCAGGCAGGGCACACTACTGCCAGTGAAACCAAGTGTTTTTTGAATGGGATACTGACCATTTTATTATCTGCTGAAGCGAGATAGACTCTCAAATTACCTATGACGGTTGAGGTGGTTAACAAGGCCATAAGGGTACTGCCGAATGGGATGGTTTATGTGCAGAGTTTTACAAAGAATTCCAGGATCCTCTCACCCCGTATAGGTTATAGCTGTGGTAGGAGGTCTTGTGGAAGGGGGTGCTGCCTGACACTATCCGCAAAGCAATTATTATTCTTTTGCTGAAGCCTGAAAAACCGGTTGAGGACTGAGGATCGTATAGGCCTTCCTCCATTAATACTGATGCAAAAGTACTTGCGAAGGTCCTAGCACCCAGGTTGTCTCCATTGATGCTCTATATGGTCCAGTCGGGCTTCATTCCCGGTCATTCGACGGTCCTGAACTTGTGGAGCTTGTATGGCGTGATGTCGTTGACCCCTCCAGATTGTAGTGCTGAAGCAGTGTCATTGGATATGAGGAAGGCATTTGACACAGTGTCCTGGCTTTTTCTATATCAGGTGGGTTTGGACCCCAGTTTATTCAGAGATAAGCATGCCTGGGCGGGTATATGGCTAGAAGGCAGGTCTGAAATTATATCACTCTATGCTGATGATATACTCTTATATATTCATAATCCGGAAGTCAATCTGTCCACACTGATTGGGGTAGTGACAGATTTCGGCAGATACTCTGGTTTGTACCTCAATTCCGACAAGTAAGAGACATTTCCTTTAACAGATGCAACTCCTGTGTTGGCAGAACCTTGTGGTCTTTGCTGGTTTGAACACGTTTTTCTCCATTTGTAGATATTGACAACTAGATCGGCAGAGCAAAGGCTGATCCTCAACTACACCTCATATTTGACTGCCATGCTATCCAAGTTTCAAAGATGGAGCTGTAACCCCATTTTGTTGGCTGGACGGCTATCCCTGATCAAGATGATCATCCTGCCTAAGTTGTTGGATCTGTTCCAGAATATTCTGTTGTTGCCTGGGCGGGCATTCTTCACGGACCTTGCTAGGGGGTGCTCTGCGTTGCTGTGGGCTAATGGGCAGGTTTGAATGAGATTGGCTCATCTTGCTAGACCGTATGCTGTGGAGGGGGTGGTGGGGCTTGGCAGAGCCAAATTGGGAGCTCTACTACTTGATGGCACAGGTTCACTTTGCGACCTATTGGGTAAGTGTGCTGTCAGACTTCCCACATGTTCACCTGGTGAGGCTGCAGATGAGTACCGCACCCTTGTTGACACTGCTTGCCAGTGTTCTCTATTGGTACTCCCATCCCTTAGACCCAATAGGGGCCACGTGGGCGGATTGGCAGCAACTTAATGCTAGACTGGGCATCTCAGCTCCCTATGATAAGCAGATGCCATTGTGGGGGTTGTCAGTTTTGGTACCTACAATGGATAGAGACATTGCAGGAAGATGGCGCACTGCGCATGTTTGTGTCCTTGGGGATTTGTATGTGGAGGAACGGTTTGTGGACTGGAATGCTATTAAGGATCATGCTGAGCCTCTGCAGTTGTTATACTATTATCGCGTGAGGGCTGCTTTCATGGTGGCTGGCCTGTGTTCCTGTTTGAGCCTCCTTCACAACCCTGTTTGAAATATTTATTATCTAACCCTGGTACCAAGAAGGATGTCAACACCTTACATATTTGCACAGGCTATGGATGCTTAGGCGGTGCCGAAGTCTAGGAGCCAATGGTGCGCAGATCTCCAAGTAGAATTTAGTGACCAGCAATGGCAGCATATATGTAATTTGAATGAAGAGGTTTCACTCAATTCGAAATTTCTTTTAATACAGTTTAAAGGTGCTTTACTATCCACCTTCTAGAATTAATACATTTGGCACTGTGAATGCCAAGGACTGCCCAAGATGTCACACGGTAAATGCCATGTTGATCCACATGTTTTGGGGGTTTGCCTAGCTGGGTGGTTATTGGGCTTCAGTTTGCTAGACTTTGTCAGACATGTTGAGATGTCAGCTCAATCTTGAGGCACAAGATTGTTGGGGTTCATGGGTGAGATGGCAACGATTAAGAGGCGGTTTCTGAATTTGGGGCTGCTGCTCGGTAAGAGATCCATACTGATGCGTTGGTCCTGGAGTGGGGCGCCTACTCATGAAGATTGGCTACACAATGTTATGTGGGCGAATAATGTGGAGGAACTGTATTTGTCAGAACTTTCGTCATTTTCTTATGAAGAATGATGCACCTTTGAACTAATGTCTGGGTGGCCTGGGAAGATATGCTGCATGTGCTGGTGCAATGTCATTTTGCTGTACCTGAATGCTCTTTAATTGTTTGGTTTGTAGCTGTCCGACTGTCGGTTCACCAAGTGTTTAATAAATAAAAGGGTTACAAAAGAAAAACCAAAGAAAAAGCCACGGAGAAGTCAAAACCTGTATACACCACTATTGACTTCTCCACGCCTGTGGAGAAAGCTTCATGCATGGGGGTGCCCTGGCGGACTTTTGGATATGATTATAGCCATCCACTGCTTGATCTCCATCAAGGTAAGACTGAACAGCAAAGGTAAACTCTCCTCGCCCATCATGACGAGATGCAGCCTAAAGCAGGGCTGCATTTTGGCCCCATTGCTGTTCATTTTCTTTCTCTCTGATATTGGGGGTGCTTTTGCAGGAGTCCAGTGTTTCCTTCTGCTTCTCTTTGATAAATCCATGAATTATACGCCGATGACATGATACTACTGATTACACACCAATTTGGTTGCAACACCAATTCAGTGAATTTGGAAGTTTACACCAAAGAAAATAATCTAGTCATCAACGTGTGTAAAATACATGTCTTCCAATTTCGACCAGGTCTGAAGCCACGCTATAACAATTTCAAGTGGTTTCTGTGCAATACAGAACTCGAGAGGGTTTCATACTTGAAATACCTCGGCATTTATTTAGTTGAGTCTTAACAGAACTGAATTGCTTGCATATTACAGGTCAAAATATACCGCCCAAGCTCTGGTTAAATAAGAAATATGGCCAGTTTTCATGAATACCAGTATTGAAGGTTTTAATTACTTATGATGTGGAAATTCTGCTTTTGTGCGTATTATCTGATTGGTCCTGCCTTGAGGGCTGCTTCTGGCGTAGAGTTCTGAAACTCCCTAGGGAATTTCCTGCAGCTGTGCTCAGGTACGAGGGACAACTTTCCATTAAAATTTGCATACTTTGGAAAAATGTGTCTGTGCTCTCAATGATAACTTTTGCTGTGGAAAAGACCATCTGGTGGAAATTAAAGAGACTATGGAGATGAAAACGCATCCTCAATTGAACAAGTGGGTGGCGGACTGTAATGCTCTTATGTAAATATTCAATGTAACCATTGAGCTGGTTGGTTTAGTCCCTAGTAAAGCTCAAAGGAAACTTTGGGAAGTGGACTGGATCTATACCATTGAAGACGTCAGGAAATATCAGTTGTATGCAGAAGTACACCTTGACGTAAGACCAGTGGGGGTTATTCCAGCCTACCCGATTAGATTCACAAGTGCGTTTTGATGCTCCCAATTATTGAGGTCAAGGTTAAACCGTCTACTGACCAGAAAAATTCTGTGGGCCAGGGAAAAGATTCAGTGAGAACAGAGGACCTCTAGATTCTGTAATTCAGAAGGACAAATTAAAACCCTGGGTCATATAAATTTGGACTGCCCTACTCTGTGCGATCTACGGTCCTTTTATTTTAAACATCTCCTAGAAGGCTATAAGACCTTAGATAGTAGTATTGTTTGGCAACGCATAATGAATTTGAATGGTCCGAATGGCTGGAGTCTTGCTGTACTGCACTTTCGAAAGGAAGATCTCTAAGTGTTTATCCCAAAAATGACGACAAAGTATACACTGAGTGATGTTGATTTTGTATGCAACTCCTTTTAACCATTAAGATGTTGTATTTTTAGTTAATTAATTGTGGCAATGATCTTTTTAATTGATGGATTGATAATGAAATGTTGTCATGTATTTACAAAATGTAGGTTTTCTTTGTTAAAAGATTAAATATTTAACCATGTAACAATTAAAACAATTAGTCATAACCTTGCTTAGCTGCCAAAAAGTATATTCAAGTATTACTACCAGAAGCCGTTTCAAACAAATGATAAGGGAGTGTAGTGCGAGTCTTAATTATATATCTCTGCTGGTTATCTCAGGGATGACTTTGGGCTTGGCCGTTTCCTCATTGAGGCCATTGTGCTAATTGAAAGGAGAAATCCTCCTTAGTGAAGTCATAGACTCTTCCACTCGTATTGAAGTCAATGTACTGAAAACCTACAAAGGTTGCTAGTAATGGGAATTGTATTCTGTCTTTTCCTGTGTTCACCCTACAGTGCTGCTATTAAAGATTTCCTGAATTCGCCTCCCGACATTTGAGCGCCAAGTCCAATTTCCATGACAGTCATGAGTCCAAAGACCCAGGCCTGGTTCTAGAAAGCAATGTTCCTAAATGCTCCCCTTCAGAATAGTGGGCAACAAAGTCACACAGTCTTAAGGGTGTTATAGTGCCCCTGGGCACTTCCTTTAGTCATGGGGAGTACAGTCCTCCCAAACCCTGATCCCTGAGGGATGGATGGCCATTATTGGTGGTTCAATCCCTCATGTCCTCAGGGCTCTGCAGTGGGCAGGTGCATACATGTCCCTCTTACCCTAGAGGTCTACTGAGCTTGGCTTTCTTCCTGGGTCAACTCACATAGGTATTTGCCCCTTGCCTCACTGTGTCTGGATAGGACCCCCCCACACACACAGGTACTAGCTCTAGAGAATTTGGATAGTGTTGATAGCCTGCTCCTTGCCAACCTAGTCTAAACCCCGCCCAGGATTTTTGGCATTGCTGGTCCTGGCGTATAACACCTGCTCTGGCAAACTGAGGGGACATAGCACCCATGACTTGCTACTACCCTCAGACTTACCTCTGACAGTTCCTGTCCCAGAGTTCTCAACATCCCGCAGGTTTCTCTTGGGAGTCTTAATCTGGGCCCTGCTTCTCTGTGGTTCCCTGTAGTTTACCACCCCATGGTCACTGGCTTTGTCTACAGGTGACTCTTCTGGGATTTACACTCCAGCCCTTTCTTCCTCCTGCTTTTGCGGCTCCATCTCCTCCATCGTTCACTCCTGCTCCTCCGCCACCTCTTGCCCTCACTCTTCCCGATCACCTCACACTGGAACATTGTCCTCTCTCCCACAAAGCTAGTGGTCCTTATGGTTACTGGGGCAATAAATACTCTGATTGATTGATTTGTTCTGAGATTCGTTACTCCTGATTGGCCATGGACCCCTCCTCCATTGTGGGTGGACCCTTCCCTTCTTCATCTGCTGGTGAGAGTAGTTGTGATGACCTGCAGCTCCACTGGCCTGCTAAGTTACCATCGGGCAGGGGAATTATGGCAGCACACCGTACCGGCATTCTACTTGCCCAATTTATTGGGAATTGGCTTGTTCATGTCTATGTAAAAGTTGCAGTTCACAACTTTCCCCTCAGGTGCGTGTATGTCTGTGGAGGGCAGGGTTCTAATCAGGTATGTATTCTCCGCCGGATGATCAGCAAGGGGTCTAATTCTCTTTTACCAAAAATGGCAGGAGTCGGCAAGGTCTGTGAAATCTCCCCATTTACCACCCCCAGAGGATGCATTGCAGGTCGAATGGATCCCTCTGACTCACAGTTCAACACACTCCTTTTCTCAAAAAGGTCACTGTGAATTTGTCACAGGTGTTGACTATGTTCTACCACAACCAGGTAATATCTAATAGTACTACTGCAAGCAAAATGTTACTGAAGGTCAATTTGGGACCATTTTCCCCACTTTATGAAATTAATTCAATGATATTTGAATATTTTAAGAGGAAAGTACACGTGTACTTTCATTTGAGTAAGTTAGATACACATTACATCAGGAGACTTTTTTGGGTGAAACCCTCTGTTATCTCAAACTCTCAAAAATTACTCATGAACCTACTTCTGCTCTGCAGTAAATTTGATTCTCTCATGTTAATGTTTAATTTAATCAAGGAACTAGTGCAAAGTCTCTCGCAAAACATATCAGATGTTAAAGGCATCATCGATAAATCAGCATGAAAGTACCAATTATTTTTTCCATTTTTGAGCATTACATATTAAGCAATGTTAAAACACACACAAAGCATACATAAACATGTTGGCAAACCTTGGTGCTGCAATGCTTTCCCCTTTGGCTGTGTCAGTTAACTGTAGGTAGTAAATATCATAATTGTGAACACTGTTAAAAAGTGTATCTAGAAATAATTTTTCACTTTGGCGGGGTCTACCAGTTAACAATGTCATGAGGTACATACAGTTTCCAATTTCTGACATCATAGTAATAAAAATGCATTTGGACCTTAGGTCTTTCAGCTGATTGAGTCATCAGATACGTAGTTTAAATGTGTCTCCGTTTGATTAACAGTTGTAAGCATTTGTTGAAATATATTTTCAGCTAGTTTAAGAGGCTGTTCAGATCTGCAATTACTGGTCTACCAGACGTACCAGTATATTGCAATTGCGGCAATCCCACTGTGCACTCAGTTTGCAAAATCCCACTATGACAAACCCAGTATAACAGGCATTCTTGTGTTTTGGATGTGTCCATGATAACACTGCGATTAACGGAGACACTTTTTGCTCACCAGTGGTCATGTAATAAGATTAAACGGTATGGAACGTATAAATCCACTTCTGTAGCGTACTACATAAAATTCCAATTGTGAGGTGTATAACAGGGCAAACAACATGAAATGGCATAGATAGAATCGGGTAGCACAAATCAGACACTCAAATTCCAAACGTTTGTCGCTGTTGGCATGCCACAAAATCTCCCAGGTTAAGTTCCAACTGGTGGAATGGATTCAAAGACTATCACAAGTTGGTAACAGTTTAAACATATTCAAGGAACTTTTCACATGTTCTTTTTCTTGCTCTTTCGATCTGAAGGAAAGAAAGGCCAGTGGGATCTGGCTTGGTTTGTGATGTGGATGGAGTGGATAGAATAGACGGAGTGGATGGAACGGACGGAGTGGATGGAACGGATGAAATGCATAGACCATATGGAATGCATGGAACCGATAGGACGGATAGAATGCATAGAACAAATAGAGTGCATGGAACCGATAGGACGGATAGAATGCATAGAACAAATAGAGTGCATGGAATGGCTGGAGTGCATCGAACACATGGAGTGGAGGGATGGGATCGAGTGGATGGAACGGATCGAGTGGATGGTACGGATAGAGTGGACACAACGGATAGAGTAAATCGAACAGAGTAGATGGAACAAATGGAATGGACGGAACGGTTGCAGCGGATGGAACAGATGAAGAGGATGGAACAGATGGAGGGCATGGAACGATGGAGGACATGGAACAGGTGGAGTGCATGGAACAGATGGAGTGCACGGAATGGATAGAGCGCATCGAGTGATGGGAATGAATGGAGTGGATGGAACGGATGATATGAACAGAACCGATTGACTTGCTGGAACGAATGGAGTGACTAGAATAGATGCAACGGATGTAACTGATGCAGTGTGTAAAACACATGGAACATATCGAATGAATAAAAAAGACAGAACAGATGAAACACACTAAATGGATGTAAAGGATGAAATGGATTAATAGATTGGAGTGAGCAGTTTCTCTTGATGATCGATCGAATGATGGAATGAATGGAAAGACTAGTAAACCAAATGATGAACCTGACGAAATGTATGAACAGACGAAGGTGATTGAAGGGACAGTGTGAATAAAACTGATTGAATAAATGGTTCAGATGGGCGCTCAATCTCAAACACCTTACTGAAAACCACCATATTACACCACCACGCTTACTCTCTACTAGAACACAGCGATACTATGACACATTCGGTATAGCTGTTCCCATACTAACTCCCGCCACATACTCCTCATCATCCTAATTAAACACAACTGGCTCAGCACACCCGCTAGCCTATGAGTCTCCTCAGGCCTAACGCAGCCAGAATTCTATCTTGATATCAACCCACCAGAATGAACACATATTCCTGACCTCCCATCCACCACACCTACCGCTAAGAAGCAGCTATCAAGCAAGTGCCACACCTGCTGCACACATATCTGGTGCACCCACGCACCTTGAGTGAGAGAGAGAGTCTCTCTCTCTCTCTCTCTCTCTCTCTCTCTCTCTCTCTCTCTCTCTCTCTCTCTCTCTCTCTCTCTCTCTCTCTCTCTCTCTTCCCTTCTCCCTTCTCCCCCCCCCCCCCCGAGGGCGTTCAACCTACCAGCGCCTTGAGATCATACCAATGATGCATAAGGCGCTATATAAATGCAAAGTAACATAACATATATTGACCAGCTGTACTGTTCAGAAATGATTATTGCAAGTGTTCGAGCTTGTGTGTTACAAAGTGCCATTTCAGAAACAGGATAGGCGCTGTAACGTCAATGGTGGCTCTTTGACGATGCAAACTACAGACACTCCACAGCACCAAACAAGAAACTAAGCCAATCGCATACAAATCACCCCATACACACTCAGACCAAACACAAAGTAGACCAACTAAAATCAAACTAGCACGCAGTGACCAGTGTTTCCGAACTGAAGCTACCAAGAGCACATTGAAGCGCTCTTGTGCTTTTCCCCTCCCAATCCCACAAACTAACCCTCCCCAACCCTCTTCCTTTTCAGATTTGCCAGAGCGCCTGGAGACCATAAGGTGCACAGTATAAATCACAATAACATTAAAAAAATATTAACCATTAAGGTTTGTTAGAAGCAAGGTATCACCCCACTAGCATGAATATTAGCTACACAGGTACAATAAATACTGACCTTATGTTAAATTAAATAACTCACCATCCCAGTTTTGACGGCTGTGTTCATATCCAAACATACACTTGTTCGTATCAAAGCCAGAATGCCTTCACTGGCCATGCCTACCGACTCCCTTTCTTGATGGAATGAAGCTTTCCCCCCTTTCTAGCCTTTCCCTTCTCATAAGCATGACTAACTGTCACAGGTGTTGCCCACTTCACCACTAGCTTACAGTCCCCTAGACAATAATCTCTACTATACTAACCATTTCTCCTTTAGTCTTGTCCCAACAATCTTACTGCATGGCGACCCAAAGGTGAATGCTCTACAAACAGAAGCAAAAGCATAGCTGCATAATACCCAGAGACCACACAAAAACATACTAACCATTTCCTTTTCTCTGCCACCCTCCCTCACCACACACGCCAATATGACTAGCAAACCACCTTGCTAAACACCCAAACCGCACACCACTCTCAAACCAACTCACAAACCGCAATAGTTCCAAAACCCAACAACACAAACACTGGACCCTGCCCAACCGGAAACAATAAGCATCCAGTGTACAAAATACACCCAGAAAGCACACACGCACAGATGCCAGTTTTTCCTGGTTCTACACGCATCACCAGCTGAGCACACCACCTATCTTATCCCTCTACTCTTCCCTAACCAACCTGGAGACCATGAAAATGGCAGCGCTGCATGGTATAAATTAACTTAAGATAACACATTACCATGAGCAGGAAATATCAAAAAAGGGCTATTTCTACTAGTGACATCAGAAAATCGGCAGCAGAATTTTAGCCTCATGGCGGTATTACTAGAGTGAGGTCCTTCTACTTAATCCAGCAAGGACAATGTTTTTGTAGAAAAAGAACGACTTTCAGGACTCTGTGATTGTACTTCATGCGTTACATAATTCAAAAGGAAGCCTTCCTCTGTGTAAAGTCGGAAAGAAAAGTCAAATATATCCAATATTTGCGAATGTTAATGGAGGTAAACCTGTTCATAGGATACAACATATAATACATCTGTGCTTATTAATTTATTTCCTGGGAATACCCTTATATTTCTGGTAAACATGTGACAGCAGCAACCTGCAAAAACATTTCAATTGACCTCTAATTACATGATTTCTGCATTCAAGTTGAAATTTGAATTACATGAAGAAAGCAAAATCATGCCTTTAAAATGGGATTAGCCAGAAAAACCAATTTGAATGGCATAAACCTCAGGACATGAAATTCATAATTAAACCCCAAAACATTCTCCAACATCAGACTACACAATAGCATTATCACACCTTTTCTTAGCTAGCATTGTATATTTTTTCTATAATTTTGCTACCATTCTTTCGTATCTAATTTGGATTGACAAAAAGGTTCCTGGGGCATTATAAAATAACTGCACATTAAAAAGACACATCTACGGCAGTAAAGATTCACTGATGTTTTGTCTTTCATTTAATATTGATGCAATATCATAAAAGATGTTTAAATAAAGTCTGAGGAATACTGCCTCAAAATACGTTCTGCCGGCAACATAGAAAACAATTCTTTGCAGACAATAAAAACAATTGGACTAATAATATTTACAAATATACTTAATTGATATCACTGGAAGTGCAAAAATGTGTTTTGGGGGTACAATTAATTTTGTTCTCAACCAGCTTGTTTGGGAGTGTTGCAACTGGAGACTCTACTCATTGTTCAATGTCACATCTGAAGCATCAAATGACAGACTATCAGCCAGAACGCAACCATTGGGTTTGGAACACAAAAGTACAAAGAAAAAATGCTGAAAGGGTAAACAAAACACTTCTTCAAATGCACATTGTCCAGTAAATACATTTTCGATAAAGTACATTTAAATAGGGATAAACCAGTTATCCTTGGTATCCACTAAACTTAGTGAGTCCAGCACACACCACCCACAACTGATGTACTGTGGTTGCTAAGGTTAAGGGGATGATTGTATCAAACAGATGATATTCTTTTATTCTTCCAACAACTTCTTCAATGTGTACTGTGAGGGAGGCAATCTGATTTGTGTCGCCAATGTTGGAGGCCTCTTCCAACTCCTGAGTGGTCAATTCTTCTTCCCTAATAGCATAGGGTGCCTGTTCCCCAAATCCATCTGCCACATTTGTCTCAACTGCAACAATCACCTCTTGCCCAAATGTGGCTTGAACCACAACTGTGTCTTTCACCTCCTCTCCAACATAGCCAGAAACCTCTTCTGCAGCTGTGTCTGGCATCTCCTCTCCAACTGCATCTGGCACTTTTTCTCTTTTTGCATTTGACATTCCTTCACGAAATATGTTTGGTAACAATTCCACAGTTGCCTCTACTTCCTTTTCTCCTATTGTATCTGAAACTCCTTCAATTCCTCCTGCAATCTCTTCTCCAACTGCATTTTGTACATCTGACAACATGGATTCCACTCCAACAGACACAACTTGCTTCTCCTTTGACATTGAACCTTCTCCCTCGAGTACCTCCTCGATTTCCACCTCTCCCACTTCCATCAGTTCCTCATTAATTTCTTCCATTTCTTGTGCTGATGGACTGATAGCACATTGAAACGGATAGTGCACCAAGTGTGCATCCACAGATGCTAGGAGCGCCTGTATTGCAAAATCTGTGTCTGCTATAACCACATCATTAGGCTCTAGTAATTCCAGAATTCCAGATAACCTAGTAATCTCGTTTGCTGATATAGTACCACTGTATAAAAGGCTTTTAAATATGTAATCACCATTAGGGGATTGTCCTAAGAGGCCCTTAAAAATAGTGTACTTATTCCGCATTAAATACGGTCCAGAAAGCGGATTATGACAGGCAGATGTTTGAACTTTTATTTCCATGGAACTCAAAATCACACGTGCTTGAGGGTATGTAGTTTGAAAGATAGCTGGCATACATTTGTTAATGGTTTCTCGGGTAGGCCATGATAACATGTCCCTGAACAATATGTACATATAATTAGCCCATGTAATGATTATTTTAGTAACAGTGGATTGTGAAATATTAAACCTCACAGCCAGGTCTTGCTCATAAAATCCTTGACGAACTTTGCACAAAAACAGAAAAAACTGATCAATTAGAGATAGAGAATCCTCACTAGACCCTTGATCCTTCACAATAAGGTCTGCATCCTGTTGGCACTGATTCCACACAACGTTGTTGGCTGAAGATGGTTTCAGAGATGCAAAGGCGACTTTTAATGCATCATAATCCCTAAATCCAGTGTAGAAATAGATCATACTGGAATCATTGGAAAACCGTTCCAGAAAAAATAATTTGCCCTCCAGCACGGCTGTGCGTTGCTGTAGCCTTGTGATCTCCTCACGAGCAGCTACAAGCATTTCAGACTCGGAGATTGGGGGAATGTCGTAACAGTGATCGAGGAAGGAGCCGGTTTGCTGAGGCTCCATTATTTTCAAGTTGTGCGTTTCAGTCTGCTTGACAGGCTGGACAGGCTTCAGTGTGTTCTTATTTGTTCTGCATAGGGAATGATATTTAGATTAGTTTTTGTTTTAGTGTACAATCACAATGTGTAAGACAATATATTGAATTTCATACCATGCACTATAAGATTTCTAAATGGAAGGCCATCCAAATATATTATTTTTAAAACAAATCCTTGCCATAGTGTCTTACCAGGATACTTACTGATTTTTAATAAATGTAAAATGGAGCTATAATACCACATCTCTTTTTATTTTTTACAGCAATAGACGCTGGACTGCTTCTAATATCACAATATAGTTTTAATTAATTCACCATCTAACATCACTTTTTTGATCAATATATTCAACATCAATTTTTCAATGGGGATTTTACATTTCTAGTTCACTGCACACTTATTTCAAGATGCACTATTTTAGCTTACATTATTTACTTACATATTTTAGTCCTAAACTAATAATCCTATTTCTAACATTCAATATACAATAGTACCAACTAAATCCCTGTCATACAGACACATTCTCAAACGGAAGCAGTGTCCATATGTATATAAATCATTAAATTACATAGACAAGATCAAGGATTCAAACATTGGCAGGTGATATATTTAAGCAGTCCAAACTCCACGCATATAACATATTCCTTCGGAAGTGCAATTCCACTGCATGTCGACAACTTCAGGACCAATAGTTCACATTTTTAAGATTTACTTCTAAGTAAGTTTTCCATTTATGCTTAATGTTAGGCCATAACAGCTTTTCAAAGTTTTCCTTTCTTAATTGGAGTAGTCCCATAAATGTTTCTTTTTGTTGTAAAAGTAACTTCTACTCAAGTCCCTTTAGTCCGCTTTAACCAATTTCTGTCTTGTTGCCCTTCCTAGCCTACAAGGATACAAGGACCAGGGTGCTCATTGAGAACTCCATTTTGTCCTTGGGTACATTCAAACAACCAGAGTGCATCAGCGAGTAGGTTGGTGTCAGTGACATGACCTTGCCCCCTACATTACCGCCTTCATCAATTCCTCTTTTCATTCGGGAATTGTCCCTAACAATCTGAAAGACGCTTGGGTCACCCCTTGCTGAAAAAACCTACACTGGATCCGTCAATACCTACCAATTACAGACCCATCACCACGGTCCCGTTCCTTCTAAAAATATTAGATAGAGCAGCCTACTTACAGATACAGAAGTATCTGGAAACTAACAATCTACTCGGCACAAGACAATCTGGCTTCATACCTAAGCACGGGACAGAAACAGCCCTCTTAGATCTCAAAACACAAATTGAGGACAATGGCAAACTAGCCTTTTTACTACTTCTGGACCTGTCTGCAGCTTTCGATTTGGTCAACCAACAAATCCTCTGCCAACATTTGAAACCAGCCGCCCACTTCTCTGATAAAGCCACTAATTGGATTAGCTCCTTTTTGGACAATAGACACATAAGAGCATTCTCACCTACCTCATCGGCTGATCCATCCCCCGTCCTCTGCGGAGTGCCACAAGGGTCGTGTGTATCCCCTACACTTTACAATATATGTACCAAACCTTTGTTTGATGTGCTCGACTATCTGGGTGTCACCTACACCAACTACGCTGATGACACCCAGATACTCATCCCTATCACTGGTGACTACATCGCAGACTCCAAAGCACTGAACGACATCTACCAAGTTGTCCAAGCTTGGATGGCCCAACATGAGCTCTGTCTTAATGGTGACAAGAGAGAGCACCTCATCTTGGGCACCCAACAAAGACTTAATAAGTTGGAACCCTCTTTCAGCACCTTCAACATCGATGGCTACTCCATCAAAGTTGCCAAAGATACTAAAACCTTGGGAATCTACCTTGATTCTACACTCTCCCTAAATAGGCAAACCAATGCAGTCGTAGCTGCCTTAGCCTACACATGCAAGCTGATCACAGCCTGCCGCACTTTCCTCTCCACTCAGAACTGCATTATCCTTGCTAGGACACTGGTCATGTCCAAATTGGATTATTGCAATACACTCTATCAAGGCACCAACCAACGTAACCTCAACAAACTTCAGATCACTCAAAACAATGCGATTAGAGCGGCCCTCAATATTCCCAGATCTGCACATATCACTGAAACCACTGAAACTAGGAAGAGCCTACACTGGCTCGCAGATGTCCTAAGGATATCACTCAAATCCCTGGCCCTTACTCACAAATGCCTAAACAAACAGGCCCCCATCTATCTAGCCTCTCGATTCTCCCAGTACACACCTGCACGATCACTCAGATCTTCCCAAGCACATTGTCTCACGATCCCCAGATACAAGCTACAGACAGCCGGTGGGGTTAGCTTCCCAGTCCTTGTTGCCAAACTCTGGAATTCACTGCCACTCACCATCAGAACCCTGCCTTCTCCTACCCTTCTCGAACACAAAGCCACGATCTGGCTATCCGCCACATCTGACCAACCGCCCTCGCAGGCCTTCTGATTCTCTCCACCCTCTTTCCGCCTGCTACTTTGCCTGCCAACCTGCACTGCTTTGTATTATACTGCCCTTGTGAATGTTACTGACTGTAACTGTATCCTTGCCAGTCATGTACCTATGTGCTGGAAGATATGTGCCCGGTTGCCTACGGGCGTGGTGCGCTATACAAATAAATAAAATACAAATACAAATAGCTACATGATTTACTTTAGCTACACAGCCTTTGTACAACGTTAGCAGCCACATTCCACTACACAGTGCAATTCGACTAGCAAGGCATAAGAAATCCTATCAAGCCATTTTTTTTTTTTAATGATCGTCCCTTGTTTGGACAATGAGAAAACAGCCAGAAAGGCCATTCTGCCTATTCAAGCTCTTTGCAGAACCAGCAAAGACATTTGTGCGTGACTGGTATCCGGTTTAGTTTGGAAGAGGTGTAGATGTTACCTTAGGGTCTCTCAGGTACCTCAATTAATTTCTGTAGGGGTGTCCCTGAATCAAAGGTAGTCACTAAAACATTGAAAGGTGCACTTCTGTGGAACGGTGGGTAGGGCTAACTCACTGCCCTGTGTTTCTAAGTAGGCAGAACCCAGGACATTAGAGACATTTACTTGGAAGAAGCCGGAGATATGGGATGAATGAGGAAACTGATGCTGCTGTTCGCCTGATCCTCCAGATGAGCTTCTCTGATCCTGCATGCTCGGCAACCTTGTTTCAAGCTCTTCCTAGCCTACCTCGCAGCATACTTTGAGGGAACATCCATGCCTGGAGCCCCTTGAAGTCTCCCTGCCTAAACAGTATTCACAGCACCTGAGGTGAGAACCGTTGCTACCTGGCTAGAACCAAGTGGCTTGCAGTTGCTCTCCTTAAACTCTTGCTCTGTCATGGGATATCCTGAATCGCCACCATGCAGCCGATCCTCATCATGGAATTGTTCTACTGCCTGCGCAGCTCCCTATGTTACCACCTGAGCTGCCTGCAAACTGCCTTAAAGGGTCACCCTGAACTCTCCACTGTTGCTTCAATGTCCTCCTCCTCATTGTGGGTTACCTGGCAGAGGTCCTCCATCATGGATCCAGTAATTCATATTCTACCACTTCCTGGGACTCTAACAGTAGTGTAATCCGGTACCAGCATCTAGCAGCACCAGTCCTGACACCCAAGGTGACATCTATACCTGCGCTGGTCCTACTCTATGACCTCCATCTTGACACAGATTCTTCTCATCAGGGTCTCTGGGCTGTGTGTGCAGGTCCATCTTTGAGGTCCCCTTACAGCAACCCTCTCCTTCAGTGGGAATGTTGTTCACTCTTCAGCCAACTGATCCGATAACCTCCTGGCATCACACTTGGGCCAGGATCTCTTCTAGGGGGCTGCCCAAGACTTCATAGCTGGATGGCTGCCTCTTCTTTACTTCTGGGACATGCAAGTTATCACCTACATTGCCATAATAACAGCAAATAATTATTGGTTTTGTCCTTTTTCCTATTGACAACAACTCCCTAAAAGTACTGCTGATGTTTGTTATCTTTCAAACATCCTATGTTAATTTGTTCCCCTTGGAGACCTGGACTTTATAAAGGTTCTCAGTGTATTATTACTACTTACCAGTGATTCTCTATGTCAATATCTATGATAAACCACTACGATTCACTAATTTAAATCATTGCAAAGTAGTCAAAACTGTACTAAATTGTACAGTCTTTTCACTAATAGTTTTAAATGTGTTGGGCCTTTGCTAGACCTGATACTGTTGTATAATACGTCTGTTCTATTTCTTTAAAGTACTTACCCAATTGTAGATCTTTCTCAACATAACCTTATAACAAAGAATCGTTTTTCAGTAAACATACTGCACAGACCTACATGTGTGTGCCTGTCTGCGGCTAGCTGTATATTATTCCAGTCCTTTACCCTTCTAAAATTAAAGCCAGGCTACTCAGTCATGTTACTATTGAGATTAGATCAGCTTGGTGGAAATTCTGTACACTCATGCAAGTATGTCTTCTTGGATCTCCGCAGACCACTTCATAAAAACCTCCTTGATTTACTTATTCATTCTATGGGTGTCATAAGGGATACAGTGGCTCAGTGGGGGGTGGTAAAAAAGAGTCAAGGGGACAGCTAAATCTAATCTTCTCTAGGATAGGATGGCACACTCGAGCTTCGTACACACTCTGGCTTCTCTGCCATGAGGATACAGTTCCAAAGCAAAGGTATCAAGGCCTTTTGCCCAAGCTTCTTTTCCAATAACAGTTGCTTTCTGCAGAGGGCCTATCGCAATAATTAAGCACAAAAGTTCCTTTCTTCTCAGTGTTTGCACATGTACAAGTTCTCGTTTTCAATATTTATCACAGGTCTCTCTCCTTCAGGTATGGATCCCTTTTACCACAATGTTTACAACTGGACTCCCTCGTTCAGGCTCGGAATCCCATTTGGTCTGCCTCATTCGGGCTGAGACCATGCAATCTCACTTTCTATGTTTTCCCTTTTCCTCTTGTTCTCAAAAATCGAAGACTTTCGAATGTGCGATAGGTTTGGCTTAACCATCGCAAGACCACTTTGATTCACTTCACACAATATTCTTACTTTAGTTTCTGCCACCTCTTGGCTGGATACCTTTATAGAGACCTTCAATTGATCAACCACGTGGCGCCGGACCACTGTCAGTAGTATAGTATCTTTCCTTCTCAAAGTTCAACCATTTATCAGCAATTCAGCTTTAATTGCGTCTTTCATCACACATGTTTAACAATGTTCGTTCCTTCTCATTATACAATATTGCTGCTTGCAACCTTGACTTCAACATATACCGGTCTTGCATCAGCCTCCCCCAACTGACCGGCTGTGTGGATCTTTTGTCACTTCTTTGTTCTTGGAACCAAGGACTATACCACGTCGGCTGCTGCTCCTCCCCGACTTGGTCAGCTACACAGGACGGCCTCTGGTATCTCCGACACACAATGCAGGATTCTTTAGCCTGGTTTCCTAGCCATACGTTTTCTGATCTACAAGGTTCTTGAAAGTAACGGTCTCCTGTGGGAAAGGTCAAGGGTATTTCCCTCCTTGTGAACCCTTCTTGGTTCGCCTTTCTCCCCTTATTGCTCATGCTCCGCCGTTTATCCGTGTGGGGAAGTTTAATGGAAGTCAGATGTGAGTGATTGCTAGTAATTGCCTGACTTCACCTGACCATAGTAGCGGGACATGTCGGGTAGACTGCTCAGGTGTGAGTCTGTTTTCTCCCAGAGTGGGCTGTCTATGAGGAAGTGTTTGTGAAGGGAAACTGGGAGTTGGAGGGGGTAAAGTTCCCACGTATCCGATGGGGTAAAGGTGTTACAGGGGGGTGGGATACCGCGTCTCGCCATCCAGTGTCCCACTCCCAATCCCCGATGACCCCTTACCCAGGTGATCCTCCCGCAGTGGTCCACCCCCAGGATCTGGATCAAAAAGCGATGCCCGTGTCCTGGACACCTGGATGACAGATCCCTGTGGACTAGCGGGGGGGGGCACCTTCTGGTTTCTCACAGAGGCACCTGCGGAGGAGAGAGATCTACCCCCCCAATCTCTGCTTGGAGAAGAAACTCACCTGCAGAGAATTAGAAGTAGACGAGTGGAGGGCTCTAGTAGAAAGGTACTTAGGAAGAGAGAATTGGAGATAGCAAGGGCCCCGACCCCAGAATGCCTTGTGGGCGATGCAGCGGGTCTTGCACTCGATCCTTGCAGCCACCTGGAGCCAGTGGAGGGATTTCAGGGTCAGAGAGATGCAGTCCCTGGGCTTGAGGCCAAGGATAAGTCTCACAGTCCTGTTCTGGATGAGTTGTAGAGGGCGAAGAGTAGAGTTAGGCAGACTGAGAAAGAGGCTATTGCAGTAGTCCAGCCTAGAAAGAACCAGGGCTCCGGAGTCAGTGAGCTTCTGGGGGTAGGTGAGAAGAACAAATTACTTGCCAACTGGTAACTTTCTTTCGACTGGATGTTCCTCCAACGTATTCCTCATCTTAGATATTCACGCCCAGCTTTAGCCGCTTCGGAAAAATGTTCTCGGCAGCGGGCGCCGTGCATCGATGGCGTAGAGTCGAGGTCCCTCGAAGGCCTCCGTCGAGGGTGATGTCATCCGGTATACAAGTAGCTCACGCTGCACCCGTTGGCCTCAGTTCCATTTTTCCCCCTCTTGCTCATGATGATAGCCAGTGTAGGTCGACATGGTTCGGCCTTGCAAGAGTTGAAGTAGTGATAACCTTGGAAATTCTACAGATGGGTAGGTTGGGAGGGCGATGAGGAATATGTTGGAGGAACATCCAGTTGAAAGAACGTTACCAGTTGGTAACTAACTTGTTCTTCGAATGGATTGTGTCCTCCAACGTATTCCTCATCTTAGATAGACTCCCAAAGCAGGGTTAGAATTTGGAGGAGGAGGGAGTAGAATTATTATTTTTTTTTTTACGGTGCTGAATATAGTACTGCCTTACCAAAGGCAAGTTCCTTAGAGTGGGAAGCGTCTAAACTGTAAAACTTTGTGAAAGTATGTATTGAGGACCAAGTCGCTGCATCACAAATCGACTTAATGGGGACACCCCTTTGAAGGGCTGTCGAAGAGGCTATACCTCTGGTCGAGTGGGCCCTTAAGCTTTCTGGCGGGTCTTTACCAGCCAAATCGGTAGCATTCAGTAATGCAAGCCACAATCCATCTTGACAAGTTCTGTTTAGACACTGCTTGACACAATTTCCTTCCAGTGTAGCCAATAAAAAGTCGATCATCAACTCTAGTCTTGGAGAGCCTAGAAATATAAAAAATTAACACCCTTCTGGGGTCCAACCTGTGGAGTCTTTTTCCTCCTTACCGGGATGCGGGGGAGGATAGAAAGCTGGCAGAATGATCTTATGATTCAGATGAAAATCCGAAACAACATTAGGCAAAAAAAGAGGGTCTAACCCTTAAAACAACCCGTCTTTGTGGAACACAGTATGGGGTGGCCTGGAAGAAGGTGCCTGCAACTCGCTCACTCTTCGTGCAGATGTTAATGCAAACAATAAAATGGTCTTGAAGCTTAACCTTAAAGGGCATGTGTGCAAAGGTTCAAACAGGGCACACATTAAAAACTTTAGAACCAGTTTAAGGTCCCAAACTGAAACTTGGAAGAAGGTAGGAACACATTTGTGAGCCCTTTTAGGAATTGGATTTTCAAAGGAATTTTAAAATAGGAACACTCTTCCGAAGAGCGCTTAAAAATAGAAAGCGCTGCCAAATAACCTTTAAAGGTCCCAACATTGAGACCCTTATATGCCAGTGATGAGAGGAAAGATAACACCTCTGGGATTGAACATAGAAAAGGATCAATATTCTTTTCCCTGCACCAGTTGAAAAACTTCTTCCAACAGTACACAGACTTTGTTGCTGGCCTTCTTGCTGAAAGCAACATCTCCATGACGTCATCCGGGAGGTCCCAATCCTTGTATCTCAGCCTTTCAGATACCATGCATTAAGGTTGAGAGTGTTGACCTCTGGATGGAGAACCTGACCTTCCCTTTGTGAGAGAAGATTCTCTCTCTGAGGAAGACTAATTAGAGGACAGATGGACATACCTAGAAGGTACCACGTTCTGCTGGCCAAATCCGGGACAATTAGGATCATGCAGCTTCAAACCGCCTCAACCTCCTGATTACTTGAGGAATGATGGGGAAATCGGTGGAAACGCATAAAGTAGTGGGAATTCCCAGTCCACCACGAACGCGTCTCCTAGAGCTCCTCTCGGAGGAAATTCCCTTGAGCAATACCTTTCGCACTTCCGGTTGACTCCAGTCGCAAACAGGTCTACTTGAGCGGTTCCCCAAAGGGCAAAGATCTCTTGAAGGACTTCCTGAGCTAGCTCCCACTTGCCTGCTCAGAACGTCCGCCTTCACGTTCTTCTCTCCGGCTAGGTGAACTGCCGATAAGGAGATTCCTTCTTGAATTGCCCAATACCAGAGCCACACAGCCTCTCTGCACAGAGGTAGTGACCCTACACCCCCCCTTTTGTTGAGTCTTTAGAGCCCATTCAAGGGATCTCATTCTCAGGCGAGCCTCTGGCACTAGGAAGATGCAGGATGCCATTAGGCCAAGCAACCTCAAGAAGTCGTAGGTTGGAAGATTTTGAGCACTCTGAAATTTGGAGACCATCTGAAGAATGTCTTGAGCCCTCGTCTTGGGAGGCAAGCTCTTTCCCAAGGATGTATCCAATACCGCTCTGATGTACTGGAGCTGTTGAGAAGGTGTCATCTGTGACTTCTTTACATTGAGGGAGAAGCCCAGTCTGTGAAGGGAGTGGCAGGTGACTTCCAGTTGATCCAGAACTTGTTCGGGAGAACGCGCCCTGATCAACCAATCGTCCAGGTAGGGGTAGACATGGATCCCCCCCCTCTCTTGAGATACGCTGCCACTACCACCATCAGTTTGGTGAAAACCCTCAGGCATATGTCAACCCGAATGGCAGGACTCAAAACCGATAGTGCGAGCCGCCAACAGTGAACATCAGGTATTTTCTGTGCTTGGGATGTATTGACACATGAAACTTAGTGTCCTGAAGGTCCAATGACACCAACCAATCCTGAAGTTGAAGGGCCTGAAGGATCTGAGAAAGAGGGACCATCTTGAACTTTTCCTTCCTGAGGAACTTGTTCAAGTATCTCAAGTCCAAGATGGGTCTCAGTCCTACGTCCTTTTTGGGAATCAAAAAATATGGGGAGTACCAACCCTTGTTCCTCTCCGCTACAGGCACTGGTTCTATAGCATTTTTCTCTAGCAGGGTTAAAATATCCTGCTGTAGGAGCGGATCTGGCATCTTCAAAGAGTGTGTCTGCCTGGTGGATTGTTTTGAGGCTGCATTAAGAATGGAAGGCAGTAACCTTGGGCTATTGTTTTCCAAAGCCCAACCATCTGAAGTAATGGCTCGCCATTCTTGCAGATGCTGAGCGAGTCTGCCCCCACCGGTGTTACATGATGCAAGCCCTCAAAGCGGTTTTGGGGCAGATGCTGCGGCTGCTGATGGCAAGGAAGCTGCAGCTGGAGCCGGCTTAGCACTTTTACCTCGTCCACCACAAGGGATTTTTCTTTGGCCTTTTTGATTGGCCATTCCTCTCGCCTTTCCATATGAGGAGTAGTAACGATAGGATCGTTCCCCCTCCAAGAATTTCCTGATGAACGAAAAGGCTGATGTTGCCTGATAGCGGCTCCCAAAGACTTGGCAGCCGCTTTTGAGGTCTGCAACCTCTCAATGCTCTCGTCAGCCTTGCTGCCAAAAAGGTGAGACCAGTCAAAAAGCATGTTCAGGAGACAGGACTGCACATGTGGTGTGAAACCAGACTTCCGCAACCACGCAAACCTGCGCATAACTGCGCTAGTAGCCATGGGCCTGCAGACGCTGTCTGCAGTGTCGAAACCAGATTGAAGGGATTCCTGCATGGCTTCCTTTCCATCTCTAACGATAGCTAGGAATCCTTCCCTTTACTACCCTTCTGGTATATGCTCCGCCGCCATGGAGATGCACTCCCAGAGAGTGTCTGAGAATTTTGCCAAGGCACATGTGGAGTCGGCCGATTTTAAGGCCATACTCCCTGCTGAAAATACCTTGCGTGTCCATCCATCCACATGCTTGTCGTCCCTATCTGGAGTGATAGAAGGGTACACTGCTTTATTGGATGTAGCGATGGCTGCCTGGACCACCAGACTCTCGGGAGTGGGGTGTTTGGACAGAAAGCCGGGGTCGCTACTGGAAGGGCAGTAATTTGATGTAAGGGACTTATTCACAGCAGGAATAGAGTCCGGGTTCTCCTAATTCTTGGCCACCCTATTTTGCAAGGCGACGTGGAAAGGTAAAACAGGATCAGTGGGCGGGCCTTGATCTAGAATGTCCGTCAGATCATCCTGGACAAATTGGATCTGTGGTCTAGTCCAACCTAAATAATCAACCACATTTGTCATTAGTTGACAGAATGAGGAATTGGCATGGTCTCCTGGTTCTGGCTTTCCAAATTCTGCCTCAGGTGATGTATCCACACCACTAGCATTGTGTAATGTCTCTATGAGATCCCTCGTTCTACTCTCTTCAGAGATGAGACAATCTGGGACACTGGAGGTGCCATATTGCAAGCCAAATGGGACCTCCTCATCCTCAGACCTATCCTGCTCTTCAAAAACAGAGGATAGGGATTTAAAGAATTCTTTCCTGAGCAGAGGAGTGAATGTCTTCTCTGTAGGAACTGTTTTGAAGAGGGTGTAGGCTTTGCAGCGTTCTCTTTTGCTGCAACCTGTTTAGATGACTGAACTGGA
This sequence comes from Ambystoma mexicanum, assembly GCF_040938575.1. Lineage (NCBI taxonomy): Eukaryota > Metazoa > Chordata > Amphibia > Caudata > Ambystomatidae > Ambystoma > Ambystoma mexicanum. The sequence goes on from NC_090940.1 coordinate 148,949,622, forward strand.
GCCTTAGGAATTTGCGGTCGGAACCTGTCTCAAAGGCGTCTAGGTGCTCTTCGAGGCTTTGTCCTTCGAGCTATGCATGACCTTGGATGGCGTCGACCTCGAACGGTCGTCTCTCTTGCTCGCGGTCCGAGGGTTCCCGATCAGCTCTTCTTCGATCACCCGGGCTCAAGGACGCGCGAGTGTTGGTACGGGAACGCTCCCGGCCGGCTTCCGAGAAAGGCACGGGCCGAGGCTTAGCCTTCTCAAATACTTTCAAATACTTTCATCATTTTCACCCTGAAAGCTTCCCATTCTTCGGAAAAAGAGTGTTTTGTGGGGCATTTCATTCTTTTGGGAGAGTTGTCTGATGACGAAGTGGATGGGGATCTCGACCCATGTGTCCTATCACGTCAAGGAGATTCTTTATGGGTTCTCGACTCGACGTTCAAGGATTTTCAGTCGGATTTTGTCTGCCGAACCAACTGCAGTTTTCCCTTCCTCTCTCGCAAGGTCTTACCGGTCATCGCCTGACACTTCGTGTAGGCCTTGTGTCGTGATCTTCATCGAGGCACCACAAACACGATCGGTGTGGGTCAGTTATCAACATTTTTGAACTGCAATCTTTGCACTTCTTGAAACTCGAACGCAGGGTAGTCGGGGTCGATGAAGAGGATAACAGCGATTTGATTTTCTTAGAAAAGTATAGCTGCGTCACAGAAAATACTGAGGCGCGCTGAGTCTCCGATAGCAACACGTACTGCGGAAAAATGGAACTGAGGCCAACGGGTGCCGCGCAAGCTACTTGTATACCCAATGACATCACCCACAACGGAGGCCTTCGAGGGACCTCGACTCGACGCCATCGATGCACAGCCCCCTCTGCCGAGAATTCTTTTCCAAAGCAGCTAAAGCTGGACGTGAATATCTAAGATGAGGAATACGTTGGAGGACACAATCCATTCGAAAAGGCAGAATACCTCCAAGGAGGTGCAGCTGGAAATGGGCTTTCTGGCAAGATCTGTGATGTGTGGAGAGAAGGAGAGAGTGGAGTTGTAGATCACCCCAAGGTTTTTAGCTCACCAGAGGATGAGGGCAGAGGGCGCAGGGAGGCCAGCCAGAGTGAGAGAGGAAAAGCGGGAGCAGGGGGGTCACAATGAGAAGGATCATGTTCTTATGGGATATTCTTGAATACAAAACTTGCAGAATGTAACTTTGTAACTAGTGGTAGAAACCTTGCAGTGCCCTTTAACTGAATAGCCTGGCTTAAGTCTGGGTACAGCAGAATCCTGCCACTGTTCTATATAATTTGTTTGTTCCTCCCCATCATCAAAAGGAACATATTTAATATATTATCTAGGAAATATTTTGACATTTTAGAAGGATATATTTGGAGAGAAGTTCTTAATTTACCCCGATCAGTTCCAATAAGTGTAATACGGCTAGAGATGAATCTGCAATCCTGGTGGGCCTCGTACATTACTAAGTGCATTTTTCTGTATACAAACATTACTAATGTGGAGGTTTTTAGTTTAGCAAGTATTTTACGAGAGACTCTTAAATGTGATTTTAATAAGTACCTCTTCAACTTTAGGTGTGTTGAGTTTACACAACTGTTGAGTATCAATAACAATGATTTTTATAATGTTATGAAACAGAAGCTTTGAAATTGGAATAGACTAACAGACTCGGACAATCTGCAAAGATTGAAATTGTATATGGGAAAGTCTGTTTGGTATGTAACCAGAAATGAAGACAGACCATACCTACAGAAATGTCCCTCATCTGTATTTAGAACATGGTATATGAAATTTCGTTTCAATTGCTTAGCCACGTTGTGACTGGTCCCAAATGCAACATTTTAAGAGAATTAAGATCTTGCAGAGTATGTAAATGTCAGTTTACTGAAACTTTGTATCATGTAATAATTGATTGACCCGCACTCCTGTTGCTAAACATAACATTTCTTGGTCCATTTGTATCCTCTGCCTCAAACAAAATATCAGAAGCGTTATGGGAAAAACATATGAATGGAACACAAATATCTCTAATATTGGCTTTAGTTAGGTTCTTAATGGACATTTTTAAACTAGTCAATTGAGTTTCTTTTACAAAGAGGTATCTAGTGTCAAGGTAAAAAGCATGCATATTTTTTTATGTGTTAATGCAATTTTCTTCTTGTATCGATATTGTGCTAATAGAGTAATTTTGGTTTATATATAATAATGAAATTGGTGTAATTGTTAAAATGCTTTTTCCTTTTATGAATGGTATGATGAAAACCAGAAATACAAAGAAAAATTTACCCATATATTGTACATAGTTTGGCATTCACACATATTGTGTGACATCACTATACAAATAAACCGTGGTGGTTTAATTGCATACCAAAGGACCATTACATTGCTTCCCAAGACCCAGTCTTCATCAGGTATATTCTCGAGTTTGTATGGCTACAGTAGTCCTCTTTGTATGGCAGAGAGCACCAGATTCCACACAGTTCTATTCACCATCAACTGAAGCACGAAAATGCAACTGTCCTTTTTTTGTGCTTTGGTTAGGTGGCAGAACTCCCAAATCCTATGTGAGGGGGACAAGCTGCAAGGATTTGGGTTGGTCTGGACGCTACCCGATGTGCCTCCCAGAGCGTGGCTGGAGCAGGATCCTGCAGTCTCCCGGCCACCCCACCAGGACATCCATGATCCCAACTATCAACTGGGAATACACCTTTCAAACCCCTGTAGGCCCTGCAAGAACATTCTGTGAAATAAAGCAGAAAACAGCAAAGACGTATTCAGTATCTGTTCACGGGCCTGCAGAAAGCAATAGCAAAATTCCCCGAATGTAACCGCAAAACAAAAAAAAAAAAAAAGAAGAAAGCAAATGCGACTATGATCTGCGTGTTTAGGCGAAGACACTGCAGCACATTTTATTTATCGGTTATTTGTAGAGCGCTTATACAACAAAAGGTGTTTCAAGGCAGCACAAGACAACACTGAGGGAAGAAAACCACAATAATGGTCCTACTAGGACTTGTAGCATTTGGATCATGTAAGTGCAGTAACAAGAAGTGCAAGGGGGGAGGCAGTGGTGAGGGGGAGCAGGGAGTGTCCGGCCGGGGCAGAAGGGGTAATGCTAGAATGGGAGGGATGCGAGGGGCAAGAGGAGGTATATAAGAGCAAGGGGGAAGACTCTGGGAAGAAGGAGGACTCGGGGCTAGGCAAGTGCTATGGAGAGGCCAGGTGGGCAAGTGCCAGGGGATGCAGGGAGGGCAGGGAGTGAGGACCGCATGCTAAGTGCAAGGACAGGGAAGGACGAGGCTTGGTAGGGACGCACACCCTGCCAGGTTAATCAAGGGAAAGGGGCCAGAAAGGGCAAGTGCAGGTTAGGTGTGGGTGCGGGGGAGAGGTCAGGAGGAAGGGTGCTGGGGTAGACTGGGCGAAGAGGGGCTGGTGCCCTGTGGAGCTCAGAAGGGACCAAGCAGCCAGTCAGTGCGGCAGACGGGGGTCTTAGCAGAGCAGGAGACAGGGAAGGAAGAAGAGAAAAGGAGGGTCTTGAGAAGCTTCCGGAACTTGAGGAGATCCGGATCAAGCCCGAGAGGGGCAAGGAGGCCATTCCAGAGGGAGGCTCCTGCCGAGGAGAGAGAGATCTGCCCCCCACTCTCTGCTTGGAAAAGCATCTGATCTGCAGAGAGTTGGAGCTAGAAGACCGAAGGGCTCTAGCAGGGATATATGTATGGAGAGATAAATGGATGAAGCAGGGTCCCTAACCCCAGAAAGCCTTGTGGATGATGCAGGGGGTCTTGAACTTGATTCTTGCAGCCGCTGGGAGCCAGTGGAAAGATTTTAGGGCTGGGCTTGAGGCCAAGGATAAGTCTTGCAGCCCTGTTCTGGATTAGTTGAAGGGAGGGTAAAGGCAGATTGAGGAGGAGACTGTTGCAGTAGTCCAGCCTGAAGAGGATCAGATATTTGGAGACATTGAGTTTCTGGGAGAAGGTGAGAAAAGGGAGCATGCCTTTGAAGAGGTACAGCTGAAAGTGGGCCTTCTTGGCAAGGTCCGCAATCTGAGAAGAGAAAGAGAGAGAGAGGAGTCGAAGATGACGCCAAGGTTTTTAGCCTTACAAAGAGGGTGATGGGAGGGGCCCCATGGAGGGTGGGCAGAGAGTAGGAGGGAGCAGGGGTCCCAATGAGAAGGATCTGCATTGTCCACAAGGCCTTCTGGGGCCTGGGACCTCAATACCTCCAACTCTCTCTTCGTAAATACCTTCCTACTCAAGCTCTTCGCTCCTCCACCTCCAACTCCCTCAGGGTCAGTGGCTTCTCCAAGCAACGAAATGGTGGTAGATCTATTTCTTCGGCTGGGCCTCCCTCTGGAACAGCCTCCCTGCCTCTCTGAAACTTGAGGAGAACCATCTCTGGTTCCGGAAGCACATCAAGACCTTCCTCTTTGCTTCTGTATTCTCTCTTGCTGATTTCCTGTCTGATACTGCACTGGTCACCTGGCTACCCTCCGATTTCGGGCCCAGGCCCTACTCGCCCAGTTGCACACCCGCACTGCCTCCTGGCAACCCTTGCACTTCGGTCTGTATCTGTAACCCTACAGTCCCCCTACCTGCACTTTTGGACACCTGCTGCCTGCACTTACCCTTGCACCTACCACCTGCTGGCCATACTTCCTGTTTTCATCCCATGTACAGCACTGCCCTTTCCCCTAGCACTTTTCCTCCCCCCCTCCTCCCCTTGGGCGATCTCAATGTTACGTGGCCTAGTAAGATCGTTGTCTCTGTCCTCCCTCTGTTCCCCCTTCCTTGCCTCGTCGTGCCTTGAAACACTTGTGTATAGGCGTGTTACAAATGCCATATCATACCTCAGTCTTACTAGCATTAAGGCAGAGATCGTTAGCAGCGCACTATGCCTGAATAGCAGTCAGTCAGGAATGAAAGAGGAGGCAGTGGAGGGAAGCTTGAAGGAGAGCTGCGTGTCGCATGCATAACACTGGAAGTGAGGAGAGAAGGTGGAGATCAAGTGGGCTAAAGGGGCAAGGTAGATGTTGAAGAGCCACTGCGAGAGGTTAGAGCCCTGAGGGACGACAGAGGTGGAGAGTGTGGTGGAGGAGAGAAAAGGGGCCAGTTGAAACTGGGAAGGTCAGTCAGATAGGAAGGAGGTCAATCAGTACAGTGCAAAGTCCGTGATGCCAAGGGTATCATGGAGCAGATTTAGAAGGGTGGCATGATTGAGTGTATCAAAGGCAGAGGAAAGAGCAAGAAGGATGAGAACGGATGGAGAGTTCAAATCGAGGTTAGAGAGTCACGGGTGTTCAGGAGTGCAGTTTCCATGCCTCTGGCTGCTGTAAAGTCAGACTGCTGGTCGTGGAGACAACCAACAGATCTGGTGTGGTGGATAAGTTGGGAGATGGCCCTCTTCTTCAAGAGTTTGCCCAGGAATGGGGTAATGGAGATAGGGCAGTAGTTACCCGGACAGTAATGGTCGACAGAAGGCTTTTTAAGGAGCGGGGGCACAAGTGAGTGCTTGAGGGCTAATGGGAAGGAGCCAGTGGCAAAGGAGTAATTGCAGAATATCAGCCAAGGCTGGAACAAGGAAGGCAATGTTGTCCTTGACAGTTCTGGAGGAGCAGGAGAGCGCCTGTTTGGAGGAGACTTTCATAGGGAGGTCTTGTTTAGCAACCTCATCAGATGCAATGGGTGAGGAGGAGGAAAGGGGAGGGGGGCGAGGGAGGAGGGAGAGGAGTAGAATATAGTGAGGACAGGATGTCCTGAGTTTTGGATGTGAAGTAAGTGGTCAGTGCAGTACAGAGGACCTGGGAAGGCAGAGAAGTAGAGACTGCAGTAGGATTGGCGAGTTCCTTGCAGATTTTGAACATTTCAGCCATGTTGTTGGCAGCACCAGAGATGCAGGCTAGGATGTGGGCCCTCTTAGAGCGGATGGAGAGTCTGTATCGCTTTTGGAGCAGGCGGCAGGCTAGTCTGTTATGGATGTGCTTGAAGCCCGCCACTTCCATTCAGCAACTAAGAACTTGTGTTTCAGAGAGGCTAGGTCGGAGTCATAACAAGTCTTGAGCTTGGAGGCAGGAAAATGAAGGAGGACTAGAAAGGGTGGCGTGGTCTTCCCAGTTTTGGTCCTCACAGTAAGAGGATCCTCAACAGGACCTGCTGCAAGGGGTCAGAAATGTGAGGCGGACAACTTGCTAAAGGTTTTTCATAAGATGCCATTTTATTGACTCAAAGGGTTTAACAAACGCCTCACTATCCCTATCCTGAAGAGGATTTCCCTGCTATCAAAATAAACACTCTAACAAAAGGAATCTGTGCCTCACACTTATACATACAATGAACTCAAAAAGGGAATGTAGCGCAATTCAAATATAACAGAAATAACAGTTATATTCAACACAAACATAATAACTGTTTCTCCTTGTAATTTGGGTGAGATTCCCTTCCCCAGATTCAAAGCAGGTTTTTGAATCAACAGTTCAAAATAGAAAACTTCACTTTTGCAACTTAGTTCAGATTATAACGTTATTCTTGCTCCAAAAGTCTTCCACTTGGACCTTGACAACAGTTCAATTAGACAACAAGACTTTATCTCTCCACTCGTATCACAGTGTTCACACAACTTCTTCTTAAGAAACAAAATACTTCACAATTCATTTGTACCCACAATAATGTTTGTCAGGCTAATGCCACAACAGTTCACAAGATACCTTAGTGGTCTTGCCACTTCTTCTCAACATTTAACCACAACACAGCACTCCAATTACTTTTCCTGGTCCACTAACCTGCCAGGACTGCCACTGCAAAGTCCCTGCCCTAGTATACTCGCCTGCCAGGACTAAAAGCTCCTAACACTAATACAAGTACTTCTGTGGACTTCAAATAGCTTAGTAAAGTCTCTACACTTTCATCAACATCAGTATTAACTTGCAACATCAGTATTTAATACTTCTTCTAGAAAGACATGATACACATTAGTGTTATTTGTTCCACTCTTGCGATTACCACATGCAAAGCAGGTTATGCTCCTCTCTTCCCGAATACTTTCTATCAGGAGGACTTCTCTCCTGCCACTCTTGTTTCCCCACTCTCACATCAACCAAATGCTGATAAAGGTTTTCCATCACATTTGCTCTTCTTTGGCTTAAACAATGCTTGTTGAGATCTTTTCCAACTATTACTTCTTTAGCACTTTGGCAATAGGTGTTATAATCTGCTTGTTTCTGAATTACCCCCACTTGGCTTTGGCAATGGCGGTTATTGTTAACTTGCTTTAGTATTGCCCTCTCTTGGCTCTGGCAATATCTTTGACCTTTATAAATACAATTATAACCTTCTTGTCTGTTCACAAAGTTTTAATTCTGCCACTTTAACTTCTTTACATCAGTTCAGTATTTAAAATGATCATTAATGGCAAGCAGATGATCACAGAGCTTACCAGGGTTTCCCAAAAGTGGTGAACTCATTGGTTGCTGCATACATGTCCACTCGCTCCACTGCTACAGTGTCTTCTGCTTCTTCTGCTTCTTCCGCCTTTTCCTGCACAGCAAATTGCTTTTCCCTTCCCGCAGCCCACGCAGGTTGGCAGAGGAGAGTTCCTTGCTCCATGGACACTCTTGTGCTCGGCTTCCACCGTAGCACAACTTACAATGGTGAAAGCTTCTGGAAATAGCGCTTCCTGCCACGCAACATCTGCATTCAAGGCCAGAAGGCAGAAAGCTTCCCCCAGCAACGTTTTCTGCCACGCAACATCTGCATTTAAGGTCATCAAAGGTAGGGCACCTCTCGAAACCGGCATCTGCTCTGCAAACAGCAGTGGCTTCGGCGTCTCTGCTTCCCCTCTGCTTCTGCTGCCACTGCAACATAAAGTTACGGCAATCGCTCCCCCTCCAGCTTCTCCTAATGGCCTGCACCTGAGGGGATCTTGTATACTTAACAGTCCCACTCAGGTTTGGGTCATTAGAACCATTCAACAGTCCAGTCCCTCCAAATCCATCTTCCTCATCCCAGTACTTTGGGCATTGTGGGACTTGGAAGTCCCCAATGTTCAAATGATCTCTTTTATTCTGAATATTGTTTCCAAATGTACCTACTTCACTTCCATTATTAATGACAACTTCAAACAGAGTTTTAAAAGGACTCAAAGATGTGTTCGGATTTAAAGGAGAGTTAAGTTTATCAGAACTTAGGATGTTAATGTTCGGATATTCACATTTAGCATTCTCCTGTTGACTACAATCGTTTTTACCACTAAACTTTGGGCACCTTTATGAAGGGGGGGCTTACTCCTAATAGATGATTGACAGTTTTCACAACCACCAAGATGGGTATCTTTTGGAAAGGGAACCTCACACTGACAACAAGCCATTACATATTCTGGTATTACAAAAATATCTCTTTCTGAGGAAGATAAATACTGCTTCTCTCCCAACGGGGAGTCCTCCTGTTCCCTTGGGGCCTTTCCCCTCTAAGGTGATCCTCCGGGCTAATACCAACCCCAGGTTTAGGACCGGTAGAGGCTGCCTTCCCCATACCACCTGGGAGGAGAATTTAGGTAGGGTTCTTGTGAGGACTCTGCAAGATTCATCACACTGCTGAGTGGCACCCTTGTAGCCGCAGCCGGAAAAGTCATGGTTTGACAGCAAGAGAGCAAGGCCAACGGCAGACCTGCAGGACCAGCTGGGGCGATGGAAGTTCATGAAAAAATACAGGCAGTGGAATTGCAGCTTAGCGATGGCAGATCATAGATTTAGCAATGGTAACTCTGTGGCTAAAAGTTAATTGTTCAGAAGATGTAAAGCAGGACATGTCAAACCAGACTGGAGATATTCACCCATTGCCTCCTTACCATCCTTAATTATTGACAGGAAGCCATCTCTTTCTTCACCTTTACGTGATGTGTTCAGCCGCCATAGCAACACAGTCCCACAGGGCAAACGTAAATTTAGACAATGTGCAAGTCACAATGGTGGATTTCAAAGCCATAGTACCCGCAGTGAAAACTTTTCGCGCCCAGGTATCTACTCTCTTGTCATCCCTGTGAGGAGGGATGGATGGGTAAGCTGACTGCCTGGTAGACATAGCCGCCTGAACCACCAAGCTTTCAGGTGTAGGATGCTTGGTAAGATATTCCAGGTCACTGCTGGAAGTTCTGTATTTCCCTGCAAAGTTTTTATTTACTGCAGCCGCAGTTTCCGGGGTCTCCCAATTAGCACAGACTCTTTTCTGTAGTGCCAAGTGGAAAGGTAAAATTGGGTCTTTTTGAGGACCCTGGTCCAAGATGTCTGTCATATCATCTTGCTTGAAACATGTAATAGGCCTACTCCATCCCATAAATTCAGTAACTTTCCCCATAAGCTTTCTGTACGATGAGTCAGCATGCTCAGAGGGGTCAGGCCTGCCAAACTCTAACTCTGGCGAGGTATCCAAACCACAAGCTCATATAAATCTCTTAGCCTGGACTCGTTGGGTATAAATTCAACTAGCACACTGGGGCTGCCAAACTGTAGACCAAAAGGTGTTGTATTGTCATCAGAGGGTTGCTCTTCCTCATATATAGCCGACAGACTTAAAATAGTCTTTTTAGGTAAAGGCTTATAAACCTTGCCTTGGACTGTTAATAGCTTTGACAATGTCATATTAGACGATGACGGCTTCGAAACCGGTGCCAGTTTAGTGGGCGTCGACCTCGATTTTGGTGTCGACAGCTCCGACACTGACGTGGTTGACGAAAGCGAAGATTTCAACGCCTTGTGCTTCTTTGACGGAACATTAGATGAGCTAGGTTCTGGACGATTTTTTGTCGGATCGAGAACTTTCTCGATTTAACGCTGGCTTAAAGCGAGGCTTTGAAGATTTAGTCTTCAACTTCCCCTTGTCATCCTTATGCAGAGTGACAGGGGCATGGCTCTTTTACTTTTCATTTGAGTGGGTTGAGGCGAATTCTCAAACATTTGCATCATGTCACTACGAAATGCGTCCCACTTAGCAGGGGAACAGGACACCTGATTACCTCTGTCGGGGAATAGCTGGAGGTCGACCTGTGACGCCTCTTCTTTTCCCTCTTAGAGGAAGACGTAGAATGGCGTGATCTACTCCTCGATCGGGACCCTTTTGCTTTTTTGCATCGAGAAGAATCCCTCGACTCATTGGTCTTTTTCTCCCTCTTCGAAGATTACTTCGATGCCAACCTCCCCACCGCCAGTTTACCTCTATGCTCTCTGTCCGACAGGAGCCACATTCGTCGTTACAGTACCCAGAGCCCAGACACCAGAGACACACGCGGTGGGGGTCGGTGATCGACATTTTCGAATCATTGTCCTGGCACTTAAATCCGACTTGGGCGTCGATGGAGTCGAAGAAGACATTTTCTAACGAAAATATTTCACTGAAGCGCGCCATAATTCACTCGAAGCGTTAGCTTGGAAAAACAGAACTGAAGCCAACGGGCGCGGCATGTGCTACTTATACTGATGATGACGTCGACCATCGAACGGAGGCCCTCGATGGACATCGACTCGACAACACTGCAGAGATAATCATAAGATGAGGAATACGTGGGAGGACAAAATACATTCAAAGTGATATTTAGAGGGGTCTGAACCCAGAAGAGCGGGAACCCGGGGGGTGAAGAACTATCAACCAAAGACAGAGCATTGCTTTTATTGATTTTTTTTGTTTAGTTATTTGAATTATCAGATCCTCGGAAGCAGGAGAGGCAACCTCCAAAGAACCTGATATTAATAAGACGTTTCTAGGGATCTGTGCCCAGAAGAGGGGGATCCAGAGGTGAAAGACATCACCCGATGTATCTGTGAAAAGAAACACTTTGTTTATTATTTGAATACATCAGGCCCACAGAGGCAAGAGACTTTTTGCTATAGAAAAAAGACTTAACCACTGAGTGTCCCGATTGCTGAAAGCAGAACGGTTAGCTCGTGCTGGGAATGCCCGAGCGTGTGCTGTGCTCCAAAGTCCCACCTTGTCCTGTGCTGAAAACGTGGGCAAGGAGACCTCGTGTACCGCATCCTGACTTATCATTTGTGAACACTTCCTTCTTTCTTAAGATCATTATCCCACACCTTTGTATTTAACTTGATAGGCAATAGGTTTTTCTTAGTATAGGCCCTTTTATTTAACACAACACCACTAGGACTGCCTTATATTATTTGATGGTCGAAGCTTTCTCTTATCTTAGATTTAGGTTAGAAGTTTTTCCAACCTACCTTTACAGTTTAATAAACACCTTTGAACTGTGATCCCTTGTGTCCGTCTATTCTTGATATCATGCGTTCTTACATTACCCACGGGCCACATCTTCCTCTTAAGATAGACTGATACTAAGAGTTGGGGATCTACAAACCACATGGATAGCTTACTAAAGTTGTACTGTCAGTAGGACTTTAGGAACACTCCCCTAACAGTTCTTACTTACCTTTGAAAGGCATACTGACATTCTTAAAAGTGATCTAGAAGTTATTCTTTACCTTTGAATTGTGTTCCACTATTATAGGTTTGGGTCTACTTGGTGAAAAATATTTGAACTTTTCACTTTTGACCGAATTTGTTTTGCTCTTTTTTTGGCCAAAAATGCGGGGGGAGATCTCCTGCAACCCCCCTATTCCCTTACTACACCCCATATATATATATATTTAATACACTTTGACCGAATTGCGGCTAAACAAAACAATCAAAAGAATTCAGTCAAAAGTAAAAGTTCAAATGTTTTTCAAAACAAGTATGCTAATACCACTGTATCCATTCTGAAAGAAGAATAAGTTACATATGTTGCAAAGTGTTGGTATAACTATAGTATCTGTGAAACTGAATAACCCTGTAGGTTGTTACTAGTAGGGACTGCTTACCTTGAATTATAGACTGTCATTCTAGAAGTCTACTAATGTGGTTTCACTCCCCATGAACAGCATCCTGCCATTCTAAATGTGTATAACTAGGTTTTACTCATACTGCTATTCTAAATAATGTTTATACCTTGGTTTGCATACCATAAGTATAGTGTTGGTTTTTGAAATTGTGTGTTATAAATGATAATAGTACTCACTTTTCTAAAGAAGTCTTTTTGCCTGTGTGTATATATAAAATAAACCATTATTTTTGCAATACACCAGTGTACCAGTGTTTCTCTGGACCATATGTATGCTACAATTTCATTATACCCAGCTACAGCCCACTCTCCCTCTTAAGAGAAGTCTGACTGCTCTGTCCACACTACGAGCAGTACAGGTGTACACTAAGAGTTGGGAGTTTACTGTATTGTCCAAGGTATAGTTTTATGAAGCCCGTGGGTGGGCTTACAAATACTGTCCTAACAAAGCCATCTGACTATAAAATAGAACAAGTGTTGCAAAGTACTTACTTGCTATGTGTTAGTTTTGTACCTGGTTATATCTGAAATAGAACAAGTTACAAAGTGTTACAACGTTCTTACTTACCTGTGAATTACTTAATGCCATTCTGAAAAGTATACAAAGTTATTTACTTACCTTTGAATTGTGTTCCACTATTCTAGAAAGTAACAGAGTTGGTATTGCTGTATTATTCCTATAACTGAATAAGTATAACAGTGTATTACCAATAGGGTTCTACTCACCTTTGATAGCATTTCACCATTCCAAATGTGTAACATTAAGTTTTGCTTACCTTGAACTGCTTACTGCCTTTCTGAAAAGTCTTATGTCGTTTTTTTGTTTCACCATTCTGAAAAGTAACTTTGGAATAACTACATATTCCTGAACTAGAATAAGTTTAAGAGTTTATTACCAATAGGGTTTTCCTCCCTTTCAATAGCCTACTGCCATTCTAAATGTGTAATACAGAGTTCTTACTTTCCTTTGAAGTGCATACTGCTATTCCTGAAAAGTAATTAATAAGTTATTGCTTACCCTTGAATTATTTTCCACTACTCTAAAACGTAATATGGGTGTAATTGTATAATTCCTGAAAGAAGAATAAGTTACATATTGTTGCAAGGTACTTACTTGTAACATTGTTGGTATAAGACATGCATTACTTACCGTAATAGCATTTCTGATGATTGTATCTGCTTAGATTCACATGCTGTGCATATAGCCCGACATCTAGTGGTAATCACAGAGTATTACATCTTTCTTTTGAGGATTCAAAGGGGACGTCGACATGGGTGTGCTTGTAACACTATCCCTAACGTGACCTGTAGTGTAACCAATATCCTGCACGCGTCGAGGTCCCTCCGATTGTGTTTTTTCTGCGGTGAGGGAGCCTTATGACTATGAGTGAGTACAGAGAGAGAAAGGTGTAAGATGTCTATGTTCCTTCTACTCCAAGAGGAGAGGAAGGGTGGCTGCATGTGAATCTAAGCAGATACAATCATCTGAAATGCTATTACGGTAAGTAATGCATGTCTTCTGATGCTTGTGGGTCTGCTTAGAATCACATGCTGTGCATAGACTAGCGAGCAGTACCTAGATGGTGGTGGGATGTGTGAACAGTTGCAAAGAGATGGCTTAGCACTGCTTGTCCCACCTGAGAATCAGACATAGAGTGAGTATCCAGGCAGTAGTGTTGTGTAAAGGTGTGCACAAAACTCCAGGTTGCTGCTATACAAATGGACTCGAGAGGAACATTTGCAATAAATGCTATGGCAGCCCCAGTGCCCCGAGTAGTGTGCTCTAGGCTTGAAAGGCAGGACTCTCTTAGCAAGAGTGTAGCACAGTTTGATGCACTTTACGATCCACTTTGAGGTGGCCGATTTAGAGATAGGGTCCCTTCTCTAACAGCTGCCACTGAAAAGAAAAACTGGTTTGTTTTTCTTAGTGGTTTGGTCTTTTCCAGATAATATATCACCGCTCTCCTCACATCAAGTGTGTGGAGGCTTCTTTCTGCCACGTTAGTGGGGTTCTGGAAAAAGGTGGGTAGTTCTATTGATTGGTTCACATGGAATTTAGGAATAAATGTAGGCACAAATCGTGGGTGAGTGCGCAGGGCCACCTTATCATTGTGAATCATGACAAATGGGTCTTGAACTGAAAGGGCTTGCATTTCACTAACTCTTCTTATTGAGGTCACTGCCACCAGGAAGGCGGTTTTATAAGTGAGTGCTTTAAGGCTAGCCTTATGCATAGGTTCAAAGAGAGGCCACGTTAGTCTAGTCAGTACAACATTTAGGTCCCACCCGGGAGCTGGGTTGGAAAAAGGGGGATGAAGTCTTTTAACCCTTCCATAAAAGCCTTGATCACCGATTTTCCACTACAAAACCTTTTTCTGGGACGCGGTGTAAGCTGCAAGTGCAGCTAAGTGGACCTTTAGGGAATTGATAACCAGACCGGAGTCTAGTAGGTGAGTCGGGTACAGGACAATATTTGTAGTTGAGCAGTCAATGGGATTGATGCTCGCGGAATCGCACCAGATGACAAAGCGTTTCCATTTGTTGGAGTAGCAATGCCTGGTGTACAGCTTTCGCGCTGCTCTAAGTATGTCCATGCATCTTTGGGGAAGTTGGAGGTGTCCAAACTCTATGACCTAAGGAGCCAGGCTGCTAAGTAGAGAGTTTGCCGGCATGGATGGAATGTTTTTCCCCTTGTCTTGTGACAGCATGTTGTACGGGCATGGCAGCTTCCTCGCAGGAGCGACTGACATTGCCATCAGATGAGATAACCAGGGTTGGCGGGCCCACATCAGGGCCACCAGAATCATCGTGACAAGTTCCTGGTGCATCTTATGCACTATCCTGTCGAGTAGAGGAGTCGGGGGGGGGGGTAAGCGTAAGCAAATTTCCCTGCCCAGGTTATCCAGAGACTGTTCCCCTTGGAGCGGTTCTGCAGGTACTTGGAGGCGTAATCTGGGCATTGTGCGTTCTCCAAAGTTGCAAACAAGTCGATCTCTGCGAAGCCCCCGTCTGCAAAGACGTTGAAAACAATCTCTTCTTGCAATCGCCACTCTTACTCTACGGGTAGTGGGAAGTCTCTGCTGAGCACGTCTGCCAGAAGATTGAGTTCCCCTGGAATGTGTTGTGACAGGATGAACATCTTGTGTTTGAGAGCCCATTTCCATATGTTCTGAGACAGTTTGGATAGCCCTGGAGAGTGCGTACCCCCTTGCTTGTTCAGGTAATACATGGTTGTGGTGCTGTCCATGAGGACTAGGACTGTCTTTCCCTGTAGGGGTGATTGAAAAGCCTTCAGGGCCTTGAACACTGCTAGTAATTCCAACAGGTTTATGTGGTTGGATGCTACAGCTGGGGACCAAACGCTGTGCGCCATCTGATGAAGGAGGTGAGCCCCCCCCCAACCCGTCAGAGATGTCTCTGTGGTGATAGTGGCTTCTACTGTGGGGGTGGTGAAGGTTTTCCCCTGCAAGAGGTTTTCCCTTGACCACCACTGCAGAGATAGAGAATGAGGGCTACCAAGACAACCACTAGATCGTCCCATTGTCCACTAGCCTGACACCACTGGCTCGAGAGCCACTCTTGCATGGGGCGCATGCGCAAAGGTGCGTGTGGGACTAGATAAATGCAGGAGGCTATCATCTCCAACAGTCGCGTGGCTTTGCGTACGTTCACCTGCCGATTGGCTACATAGTGAGGGATCTGGAACAGCATGTTTTGAACCCTCTTCGTTGGAGGGGAACACAAGCCGGTCTTTGTTCCGAATTAGAACCCCCAGAAATTGTTTGACTTGGCTGGGGTCTAGGCTGGACTTTTTCTCGTTGATCGAGAATCTCAGACTGAAGAGGAGATCTACCGTCTTCTGGGTATTTGATAGGCATGTTCTGTATGAATCCCGTTATTAGCCAGTCGTCGAGGTAAGTATACACTGGAATGGACTACCTGCACAGGTGAGCCACTACTACTGCCAGTTCCTTTGTAAACACCCTCAGGGCTGAGGCAATTGTTAAGGATTTCAATCAAGCGACGCACACCTTGGTCTCAGCCTAGTATGCAGCACTCGACTGAAATGCTGATCTCTTTATATTATGCAGATTCAATTTGAGATGGTACACAACTCGTATAACACCCCCTTTTCAAATACCCTGGTCACTATGGACCATGAACCGGGCTGATTGGTAAAATGCAATATTTATTTATTTATTTATTTTAAAATTCAAAAGAAATCATACACTTTTTAATATGGGGCAGCAATCACCAAAGGGGTGATAATTACAATTGGAATGTGAGCAATGCAATGGGTTTAACCTTCTAGTGAAACATATACACAGCACAGCGGAATAGGAGCACTAACTGATTTAGGAAAGATAGCACCCAAGTTAGAATTTCCCCCTGCAATGTTCCCTCAACCCACAAATAATTGCATTCTGAAGGGATAGAAAGACACAGCAGGTAATCAGGAATAAGAGGCAAGAATCGGAATCCAAACCTGACCTTCCCTCCCCAAATAAGAGAGAAAACCGAATTTCAAACCCCTTACAATGTGATGAAATGACACTCAGAAATGGACAAATAAATAAAACCCTTGAAGCAAATACAATTCCTCACTAGAGCAACAATGCAACAACACTAACAATCACAAAGAATGGATTACCAAGAGCATACAATTTGAAAATGAGAGGAAAGTTTAAAACAGATTGCAGCCAAATGACATGCGTGAAAGTTGCATTTTTTCCATTCCCGCCTAAAATTAACCAAACGGTTTTTAATAAAAACAGGTGAAAAACACTGATTTGGAGAGTTTCTTGGTTGGGAGATAGCTATATATCACAGGTACAATTTGGAAGTGAAAGAGTTATGCAAGATATAAAAGGTGTGCTTTGAGTAAAATGAAGCCGTGAAATTGGAAAGGAAAACAGTTGTGACAAGAACAGTTTTACTTTACTTTAAACTAGAGTATTAAGGCTATGCCACCAAAGATGGACACAGTAAGCTCCAAGGTTGATTCGTGACTTCAACCCAGTCACCCGAGCGCCCAACCCTGGCGGAAACCAATCCGATCACTCGAAATAGGACTATTGGCATAGGATTACACTAGACAAAATTGAAAAGAGAGATGGCGCTAGCACTAGAAATCAAGGGCAGAGTGCACAGATACTTAGACAAGACAAGGTACACTATGGATTTCTATGGGATGGTGATTTATACTTGAGTGTCCACTTTTAGTTTGGGAATTTTTGGACAGTCAATGGTTCTGGTCACTACACGGCAGCACGCCTGGCAAACAGTTGGGCAGTTCCGGTCACTGGAGGGCATTGGACTGGAATGGCAATTCTGGTCACTGGATACTAAAGGTCAGCTTTGTGGCAGGATGGCCGGATGGCAGCGGTTAATGGGCAGCAAGCCAGGCTGGGTCAGGATGCTTTCCAAAAGAATATCACAGCTTTCCCCTTTGGTTATTTGGGAATTTTAGTGGGATTTCAGAATGTAGGCCTTTCTGTAACAGAATCAGCACTGCTTGGGTTTTGCAGTGGGCCCTGGAGTAGGGTCAGCAATGCTCTGTTGGGATCTGGAATCTGGATGGATGGAATAGGAACAAAGCACAGGAACAGCAGGAAGAGTGTGTGTCTCTAGAGTCTTGTCAGGGACTCTTATTTATAAAGGCATAGCTTGGCCGGCTTAACTAACCACGCCTCTAAACAACTGGAAGACTTCCCACAGACCTTTTTGCCAAAAAAATCAATCATAACAGAATTTACACATTTGTAAATTTGCAGCACCTTAATAAATGACATAATCCGGTTCCATATTTTATGTATAGCATAGCTGTCCAATCCTGCAACCTGTGAGACCTTGTTTTGCCCTTTTAATCATTTTTGGTCATTTTGAGTATGAAAGATTCAGTCTAAAATTCCATAACTTTATACACATGAGTGGATTATCATGAGGGATGTATGTATAGAAATTCACATTTGCAACATGGATGCTTTTCTTATAATCCGCAATACTTTGCCATTTCTGTCCCCAAGGTGTCAGTGAATTCTACCAAGAGAAAGCCCCAAAAAATCACTTCTAAACTGTGAACATTTTACATTGTTCAAAGTCTTGCTGCAGAGATAAAAAAAAAAGTCTTTACAGTTTATTTATAAAATAGTCTTTGGAAACAAATGGCAGTCCTTTGTCACTGGATATTTTTTTTCCTTTTCTTCAACTGCTACCAACTGTCATTTCCTTCAAAGCAAGGTGGGGGTTTCTCAGCTTGATTGAAGGTGTATACCATACCATACCTTCCGTAAAAACCTCAAAACCCTCCTATTCCGCTAAAGTCTGCCACATTCACTCTCATGCTTGCATTGTATCCACAGCATAGCATAACCTTTAAGCTCAATGTTTATTACCAATGTGAAATGTACTATGTAACTCGGTTACATCTGTAAACACATTCCTATGCTTGTGTTCATGACTAAGTCTGCTGTAACAGCGCCACGATGCCCCAGGGCAGTTCTGTGCGCTTTATAAATGCAAATAAATAAAAAAAATAAATAAATTGCCCCTTTACACTTCAAGCTTCCTTGCCCTGGGAGTTCCATTTTCAGTGGGTTCAGCCTAGGCTAGATTCTTTCCTACCTAGTAATTATCATAGAGGTGTTAGTATCTGCTGAGAGTTTATGGTGTGACTCCCTTCCTTAGGGGGGAAGCTTTTAGCTCTGCCATCTGGAATATCCTGTTTTTGAGAGCTTGCAAATCCAGCCCGTGTGGTTTAAAATCTTTATTTTCTTATTTTGGATCCTGAATTAAAACAAACCTGTGGAATAAAATAGCCCCTGTGTGTTTTATCAACAACAACACAACCCCTTTACATTGTTGAATGAAAGCTTGCTTGCCTTATTTAGCAATTTACTTTTTAAACGGCACATTTTATTTTCTTTAGTTTGCAAAGGCCCCTTTCTACATCTGTGGTGAAAAGCTAGCATTTCTTTCTTTCAATTCGGTTCTGCAGCTCCATTAGATTCCCAGACTGTCTTTGCAGCTATAGTCATTTTATTGAATACAGGAGTTTTGTCTGAAGCACAGATACATTGAAACTGATGTGGCTCAGATAGTTAGTTTCTTTCAACTGCTGAGCTTTGGATACTTTTGTAAAGAAATGAACGCGTGATCCTGTGCGAGTAAAGTGAAGTTCCTTGTTGATTTCTCTCAGAATTGGTTTGACAGGCCTGTCAATCAGAAAACATGCCTGGTTTTGCTGAGGCACAATGAGATATATTGGGCATGGCAAGGCCTTATTGACCACAGTGATTTAAGGAAGAACAGATGGAAATAGCGTCAGAGCAGCATTTTTTAAACATGAAAAAGTTTCTTTTTTAAGGGGGATTTTGGGGTTTCAGCAAAGCAGTGCTGCTTTTTCACTTTCTTCCTTTTGTGTATGTCAGAACACAAAGGCATGCTCTTTCAGTGTGTCCCCTTATTCCATCCTGCCCAATGTATGCTTGGCAAGAAGGCGCAGCCATCTTTTTGTTGCTGCAAAACGCAGTTTTGCGGCCATAGCGCTCACAAGCCAGCGCAGCCATTTTGCTGTTTCCAAATGCAGCTTGGTGATGTGGGGAAAATACTGTTGAGTGGGTCAATATATCCCACACAATACCAAAGGTAAGGACCTTGAACTGATGATGCTTGTCCTCGATCATGAACCTTAGCTATTTTCGGTGCGCTGGCAACATTGAAATATGAAAGTATGCATCTTTCATATCCAATGTGGCCATGTAATCCCCCTGTGTTAACAGTGGAATTACTTCCTGCAATGTTGTCATTCTGAACTTTTGTGGCTTGACAAATTTGTTCACTGGGTGTCTAAGACAGGGTGCATGGTGAGATCATTTTTGGGTACAAGGAAGTAACACTGAATAAATACCCTTATTTACCAGATGAATTGAGACGACTTCTATGGCTCCCTTTTCTTGAAGGAACTGCACCTCATCTAGCAGAATCTGCTGGTGTGCTGGCGATGGGCATCTGGATGTTGGTGGACGGTATCGAGGTGGCCGGTGGAACTCGATACAATAACCGTGGGCTATGGTCTTAAGCACCCACTGGTCTGAAGTGACCCCCCTCCCATGTGTGAAGAAAATATGTCAAACGTCCCCCGACCAGAGAGGCATGGGAGGGGACCCGGATTGGCAAGTCATTTCTGAGCGAAGGCCGGGGAGCCTCTAGGGGTGGTGTTCCTACCCTTGCCTTTGCTAATTCGCTGACCCCTCTGCTGGTATTGACTGGTGCCAGCTGCGCCCTGTCCGACTGATCATGGTGAACCCCCGTTCCATACTGGTTATGTGGGGAACGGGAAAAAGATTGCCCCTAAAAGGAGCGGCAAGAGTAACCTCCTCGCTGTTGGTAAGGGCGAGCAGTGATTCGTAAGGGACTTGAGAGTCTCGTTCTCTTTTTTAGCAGTTTCTAAGGAATTGTTCACAGCTTTCCCAAACAGATGTGTGTCTTCCACCGGTTTGTTTATATGTGAGGCCTGGGTTTTCGGCTTAAAACCTGAGTTCTTGAGCCAGGCGTGCCTTTTATGAAGAGTACCTTGAGCCAGGGTCCGTCCCGCTGTCTCAGCTGGATCCAATGTGTTTTTTAGGATGTTATGGGTCACCAGTTTCCCTTCCGAGACAACCGTCAGCAGCCTCGATCGTACCGGTTATGGCACTTCCTGGAGACCCTCCTGAAGTAGATTCCACTGTACATCACTATAACTTGCAAGAAGTGTAGTGTTATTGGCAATTCTAGTGGAATATGCAGCTGAAGTGGTGATGCGTTTGCTGAGGGCGTACAACGGTTTACAGTCTTTATTGGGGGGCTGTTCTGAAGTAGACAAAGGTACCCCAGCCCTCTTCCTGGTAGTAGTGACTACTAGGGAGTCTGGAGTGGCATGCCCCTGGATATGACAATGGATCAGAAGGGGAGGGGCGGAACAGTTTTTCGACCCGAGGCTTGACAGCCCTTGTAAGTGAAGGGGGCAGCAAAGAAGGTGCGATGCACTTCTTGATGGAATTATTTAGTGGGATAGCCTGACTTGTGGGCGGTTTTTCCTTCAGGGTGTCCTCTACGAAGTCAATATCCTGTGCAACTTCCTGTGTGGCAATCTGGAAATGTTCTGCAGCCCTTTTCAGGATTGCATTGAAGGCCATATGATCATCAACAAGTGAAGCCTGCCTTCGTAGTGGTGAGGAGGGAGGATCAAGAGAAATGGCATCTGGGTCAGGTGTTGGAGTGGGGGAGAGCCAACGTGCTTTTCGTACAGGCTGATCTCAGTCCCAATCTGGGCACGGGTCAGGCTCGTCCTGTCCAAAGAGATTGTCTTGTTGGTCATAGGGATCCGCATAGACCTCTTCAGGTTCTGAGAATTCAAAAACTTCTTCCTGTGGAGTCTGGCTGGAGAGTTTTTGTACCTTTGGAAAACTAGGGCAGGAATCCTCCTCCCTAGATCTCTTAGGGGTAAAATAATTGTCAGAGACGTCTACAAATTGAGAGAGTTTGTCTATACAGCTCTCAACCCTTAGTCTGATCCATGGAGAAGAACAAGAGGGGTCAGGAGGAGGGAAAGGCTCTCCAGAAGAAAAGGGGTCTCTAGAAGGAGGGGCCTTGTCAGACAAAGTTTTAGAGAGGTGCTGGGTCTCATCCGAATACTCCTCTCGACGAGAGTATGCACTTTTTGGCTTATTTGCTCATTTGTCACCGAAATAACGTTAGCGAGACTCTCCGGTAGCTCTGGCAGATTAGGGAGAGATTTTGAAGCCCCCGTAGGTGTCGTTGAGGCTTTCAGCACCGCTGAAACCTTTGGGGCGGATGCGCTCTTAGACGGCACGTCAGGGCTCCTGTGTTTTTTTAGTAGAGACGCTCTTATGGGTTAAATGCCCAGACGCATGCCGAGAAGACGGATGCAGGGAGGGCGGCCGATCGTGAGGATCAGTAGGCACAGCCGTAACCGTTGACGTATCCATCGAGGGAGCATTTGGGGTTGTGTGTTTGTCCTTCTGTGGTGTGGGTATGCGCCTGTTGCCGGGATGTAGACTCCCAATGACAGTACGGGCGGCCTGCCTGACGCAGCCCAGGACGGGCAACTGGGAACCCGGAAGGGTCAGCAGATAAGTCTATGGCCTCCACATTGGAGCCATGGCTGCTGCTTGAGTCCTCGTCACTCGAGGCGCCTGCACCGATGGGGAAACCACACTCCTTGCATGGCATAGGCCACACACCGTTTCGTCCGCCGATCCTTTAGCGTCTTTGGACGGAAAAGGTGACAGGACTTGCAGGATCGCTCGTTGTGATCACGAGGCAGACACTTGTTACACTTTCGGTGAGTGTCTTTCCACGGGTACTTTCCGTTACAAGACAGACAGAACTTAAAAGGAGTCCTCTCCATAGTAGAGGTAAGGGCGACAGCCAGACAAGAAGGGAAAAGAGAGGGGAAAAGGAAATGCATTCTTAGAGAATCAAACCCCCGTGCCCCCCTCTCCCTACTGTATAGGCCTGGCCGGAGGCCCGAGGCCATGCGGTCGACAGCATCGACCAAAGCACCAGTCGGCGAACGTCGTAGACTTCTCTGGTGTAGGGGTCTAAAGTAGTCGTCGAAGAAGAGAGTTGAAGACTAAACGACCATAGGTCGTTGGAAAAAGAAAGTTCTAGCTTTGCAATAAATCTCTTTCAAGCTCCGCATATGGCAATCAGCTAGCTGGGTGGAAAAAAACAATCTGAGGGAACTCGACACATCAGGGATTTTGGGTACACTACTCATCACGTTAGGGATAGTGTTACAAGCACGCCCATGTCGACTTCCCCTTTCGATCCTCGAAAGATGCAATATTCCGCAATTACCACTAGATGTCGGACTATATGCACAGCATGTGATTCTAAGCAGATTCACAAGCATCAGAACTATATTTTTCCAGAAACTGAATAAGTTATATAGTTTACTACCAATAGGGTCTGTTTATCTTGAATTACGTACTGTCCTTCTAAAAGTCTACTAATGTGGTTGTATTCCCATTGAATAGCATACTCCCATTCTAAATGTTTAACACTAGGTTTTACTCACTTTGTAGTGCATACTGCTATTCTAAATGTAGTTTATACTTTGGTGTACATACCATGAGTATTGTGTTTGTTTTTATAATTGTGTTTATGACCTATAATAGTACTTCCAATCTAAAGAATTCTCTTTACATATGTATAATAAACCATTATTTGTGAAATACATCACTGTATCAGTGTTTATTTGTGCCATATGTATGCTGCACATTCTTTGTACCTCACGACAGCCCTCCTAAAATAAACCTGGCTGCTCTGTCATTGATACCATAGTGATAAATACTTTATTTTCACCATTTGCATCAGATAAAATAAGGTACAGTTCAGAATAAATCGTTAATGAAAGAAGTATCGACACAGGACAGAACAAAATTCATAGCATCAGTGACATGCCTAATATTATTGACACTAAAAGGTCTCCTCAGCAATAGGCATCTAAGATCTAAAGATTTTCAACAGATAAATAAGAAATTAATTAGACCCTTATTCGCCCCACTTCCGCAGATAGAAAGCTTTGTATTAAACAACCACGTCTTCCGGGCCCTCAGCGGTAAGACGGTCAAACTCACCATTGCAACGTTACGGCTTTACACCGGAGAGCGAATGACGCTTAGCAGGAAATTCTCACAATAAATGCGACAAGCACTCATCAAGTCGCCAAGTGAACATACATTTTCTGTATAGTTTAGCGCCAAGTCAAATTCTCTTCTTCTGGCTTTCATATACAATTGTCATTTTGTAATCCAGCCACCCCTTCATTCATCAAAGGCAATTCCCCTTTTTATGCCAAAGATGGAACACTTTGTATACAAGGGGTAAATAACCTATGTTGCTGCATTTGCTAATTCTTCACTCACAGTTGCAAAATTAGGGTTCACCAAGGGAACAGAACGTGGTTTACGAAAATACTCTAAAAACCTACATTCAGCCTGAACATCAATATTTGGAACCCCAGCCTCCAACGCAAGGGGAGATCCCAAGGTGCTGGACAGCACGAACAGCAGTTTCCTCAGGCAAATGTTTAATATGTGATCCAAAGAAGTGCAACTCACACTTCCCACAGATCTCACTGCCGTACAATATGGCGGAATAAATCTTAGCATCCAGAAACTTAATACATATATGTAATCAAAACACCCACATTTTTTATAAAATCTCCTGATCTCTCCCAGGCTTGTCCTTATTGATCCAATGCAATTTAATTCACTGGTATGATTGTTTCAAGACTGAACATTGTACTTCTTACACCCCCAGATGCACTATCCAGTGCCCTTATTTGCCAAGTATTAAGGCTTCCTCATACCAGTGTTCGTGCCACTAATCCACACGGTAAGCCAGTATTATCACCATAATCCTTCATTCCAGGGATAACTTAGACCTACATCCAACTGACATTCATTTCTTTCTCGCCTTTCCTTCCTTGGTGCTTTGCCTTTCCTCCCGTCATGTGGCATATACCCACATAAACTATAATGAACGACATGCATAACATTTTAATGAATGACTTTCTAATAATATATATATGGCACTTTCTCACTAACATCAACTCCTCACCATTGTCACGTAACTCATCACACAACACTTCACTATCACATTACAATGGTCACACATTTGGTTTAATGTTATATGACACCCTTGTGGAACTAAACATCTGTTCCAAATGCTTGCTATGCTGACCTCTGATTGGCAATGCAAGCCATGATAAAGACCCCCTAGTGGTTGAAACACGTGTCGGCACCTCAGTGACATATAAACAACGGCACGATGAAAGAATCAAGTTATCGTGACTTTTTGCAATTGAAATATGACAAACGCAATTGAAGTCTTCAATATATGAATTTTGTGTACAGTGCCGACTCCGTAAGAATCTCGAATCTCCAACCCCTCTGCAACATTTCACCAGGGGCTTCGAGCACTGCCCCACTGGGTTCTTACAACTGGCTGCAAGTACACATTAATCTTCAAACAGTAAGCTCCAGCGCGGTAGCCACACCTCCTGACTCCACGGTACAGTCTACCAATTAAGGTGCTTCTGTATAAACTCAAAATCAAATGTCTGCTGCCAGCTATTAATACATTGGAATAAAGGAAAGCAAGACAAGTAAGGTGCCATCAATTCAAAAGCATAATGCAGATCAACAGCACTGTGAGCATCCCGGGAAATGCACAATATGTTTCTTACAGAGTTAGCACTAACCAACATAGAAGGCATCCTGAAATTCGAACAAAGATAAATGAATGCATTGGACACAAAAAAGATGTACCAGTGCTTTATGACAATTGGTGAATTGGACAAGCGAATCGATAAACTAAGGCTAGTCACCAGTAACAGTTAGATGTGTATTCTGTGAGGAACCAGAGGGCATCCTCCCATCTACTCCCCTTGGATCCTCTTTCAGGTGGCCACGGAAAGGCTATCGCTCTTGGATCCTGACCCTGGGGGTAGCAATGCGAGGGAGGATCACCTGGGTGGAGGGACCTCGGGGAGTGGGGAAGAGGATGGCTGCAGGTGAGACATGGTATCCCCCCTTTCCCTGTTGAGAAGGAGTACTACCCTTCCCCGATCTTTGTAGGGTATTCCAAGTCCTTTTACCTTCCCTACACACCTATGTCCCAACTTCACATACCTTTAAAAATGGGATGAAGAAGAGGCAGCTAGGAGTAGTGCACACTTCTAGTCAGTTTCACCACTATGGTACTGAGAGGAGGAAGAGGACTATGGAAGGTCAGGCATCTCCTGTTAATTACTATAATTGTGGACAGGCAAAGGACTTGCACCTGCGACCAATCGAAAGGCCACAAGTGTATAAAATGGTAGACAGAGAGGAGAAGGGGGAACCTGCCTGGTGAGAAGGTGGCAGTTGCGAGGCGAGCAGGAGGGCCGGTTGAGAGGACGCTGTGTGTTGCCAGGGGGTCAGAGAGGCACCGCAATGTGAGTGAGCCATGAGAGGGCCAGAGCCCCTGCAATTACCTTAGCCGCGTGTTCCCAGCTGGAGCTTGGGAACACGGAAGACTCCCAACCGCCGTGGGTCACTGCAGCAAGGATTCCCGGTATCAAGCGCTGATTGCTGGAACTCCAGACGCTTACCAGGGAAGAAAGTGGAATTTGGAGAAGACTGCGGAGACGACCACAGGAGCAGCCGAGCACCAATGAGTGTGAGAGAGGGAACACTCATACCGGGGTACCCCAGGGGCGGGAATTGGATATTTGCAAGTAGCGATTCAGCTAAAACCCTTAAGAGTGGGGTTTGGAACCCTAAGGGAAGAATATTTAATACTGAGCAAACTGCAAAGTACTTTTTGAAATGCCACAAGATTTATTGAATACCAAATAAACTACCTTTTGAAACATACCAAGATTTTTTTTAAACATTTTTTTCATGTGGTTGATGCAATCAACCTTTAATAAACAGTACAAAAAAGACATCTTGTGATTTTATAACAGTACAAATGGACATCATGTGAATTTCATAAAATCTAGATTAAAAAGGGATTGATAAAATTCATAAGTTTCCCCGCTTCTATTTAACCTTGTCCGTGAATAAGCAATGCATTTCATTTGGATATTAAGAATATTGTTACAGAGAAAAAGAGAGTCTCAAGACCGATAAGCAGATAGCAGAAAAATTCACAAATTAAACAGTACAACGTTTTATCTAGTTGCGTCAGATTGTAAGTTCAATGAATTGATGAATCCTACAACTGCAACAACAAAAGAAGTGGTTTGCCCAGCTAAACATAGCTGCCAAAAAGGTTCACTGCAGACAGCGTACAGGGTAGATAGATGTTTCTCAAAGAACTGTGCTTGCCGATGCTCCAAAGTTGAGCATTCAGTTACCAAGTCCCTTAAAGATTCAACTGTGTCTGGCGCTAGACAAACGACAAATGGATTGTTCCTGGGAGATAATTTGGCATTGAACAAGGGTTTGTTTGGAGAGTAACAAATTCCAACGGAAACGCAAAAAGATGGAACTAGTGAGAATGTGCGGATAGATGCTTAAAAAGGGTGCACTAGTACCCAGTTTTTTGTGATCAGTGCACAGATGTCTTAGTGAGGGATAAGAGTGCAACCGATTTATAGTAGTAAGCCAAAACATATCCCTGTCAAACTTCGGAGGAGGTGGAAATACATACCATTGAACTCATCCCAATACTTGGATAATCCATAGGAACACATGTTAGTTCTTTATTCGCTTATTATGTAGTTACTGACATTGAATATGAACATTAGAATATTCCTTGAGAGACTAAAACACATATAATTTATTTATTTATTCCAGAAATTACAACTTATTTTGTACCTGATGAAGGGATAAGCCCGAAACGCGTCGTACAACAATACTGTACTCCATCATCACAAAACAGTGTTGAGATTAATTCACAAAGAATGACAGGCATTTATTCATGTTGAAATTGTAAAATAATAGTTTTTCTTGCTTATTTGAAATTGTATCACTGCTTTACATTGTTTTTTTGTCAAAATCTTTTTATTGAAACATCAGTGCACATTGAGATCTTAACAATATAAACAGTGGCAACGTTGTTTGATTGCAGATCAACAGTTTCATCAATATTCGTCAGCTTAATAAACCTCAGCAATTGTCGCTGTGACCACTTGATTTAACATTAGATTGACATTTCATTTTAACAACTATAGTTCCGTTAGTGATATCGCAATTCCTCTTGGGGATGTATTATTGCAGTTGTATGCTTAAGAAAGAAAAGGAGAAGAGGGGAAAAAAAGAGAAAAAAAAAAAAGAAAAAGGGAAACTTTCACCAGCGCCCTCTATGGACCGGGAATTGCCCTTGGTGCCCAGTATCTATCCTCCTCCCGTTCTGGTTCCAGTTCAATAGGGTCCTTTCTTCACTCAAACTCTTCAGGGCTGAAGGAGACATTTGACCAGTCTTGGTCGGAAGAACATGTGTTCCTTTTCTTCCACGTAGTCTAAAAATGGGCCGCAGATTTGTCGGAATTTGTCTGCTCGGTTCACTGTTGCGGCTGTTAGTTTCTCCATTCCCAGGAGTTCCCAGACCCTGACCCACCAATGTGCAATGTGGGGGCCTTCAGGTTCTTTCCAGAATCGCGCCCGCATAAGGCGGGCCGCCATCAGCAATTGAGTGATTAGCTGCGCTCTGGGACCAGATTGTGGATATGATCCATCCTCAGGGGAATCGCCCAACACCATCACTAATGGGTCCATGGGAAGGAGAAAGCCACAAATGTCCTTAATTTTGGAGCGAATCTCCAACCAGAAGGACTGAATAATTGGGCAGTGCCACCACATGTGTCCCAAGTCTCCTTTAGCCCCACACCCATGCCAGCAAGTATCAGGGTAATCTACATTGATAGCGTGCAACCTCTGCGGCGTGAAATACCATATATAACATATTTTAATTGCACATTCCCTCACAGTTGTGCTTCTAGAAGATTTGTGTGCTCTGGCCAGATTCTTTGCCATGATTCAGGAGCAATCTCCCTCTCCAGCTCCCTCTGCCACGCTTCCATGTAAGGCAGTTTTTCTTCCTATGGGGCTATTTCTATGAGTCGGTAGCATGTTGCTACTTTGTGGGTCCGTAGTCCTTCTGCAGCAGTTATCTCTAAGCCTATAGGACGCCTGATAGCGGCTTTTTTAACAGACGGGTTGGTGACCCAGTGCCTAAGTTGTATGTATTTAAACCTTTCTGTTTCTGAAAGATTACATTTCTCCTTACATTGAATAAAGGTCAAGGGGGTACTGTCGGCATACATCTCCTGCAGCCTCAAGGTCTTTGTTCCTGACCAGTTATGGAAAGATCTGGGATGAGCCCTGCAGTGAAGACAGGGTTCTGGGTAATCAGGGTCATGGGGCCCAGACCCGGGTTCAACCCCCTTAGGGTGATCTGCCTATCCCAGCATCTGAGCGAGGAGTAGTGGAGATTGAGAGGCCTGTATATTCCGCGTCCAGAAAGGGAAATGAGAGAGGGGGGGCCCCCAACGAATCACCGTTCAATGTCCTGCCATTTGGGGGGGTCCTCCTGGATAGCCCAACCCAGTATAGGGGCGATTTGAGATGCTCGATAGTATCTTACAATAGAGGGGAGCCCTAAGCCTCCAAGCTGCCTATTTCTGATAAATATCTTGCGCTGAATTCTGGGTGTTTTGCGCTGCCAGATAAATCGGCATATCTCTTTCTGCAAGTCTTGTAGATCTCGCTCTGGGATATGGACTGGGAGCGCCTGGAACGCGTAAAGGAGTCGGGGTAGCAGGGTCATTTTAACAGCTGTCATTCGCCCCAGCCATGAGATCTCCTGGGGAGTCCATTTTAATAGAGACTCCTTAGCTCTTTTTAGTAGCGGGGGAATATTGGCCTTCACCAACCCAGAGTAGTCCGGAGTCAAATATACCCCCAGATATGTTATTTTGGAGGTTACCCACCTGAGGGAATATTTATTTTGTAAGGCATTTAGTACATCGGGTGTTTCGGATAAATTCAACCCCTTTGATTTGGACGCGTTAATTGAGAAACCCGAGATCTGCGCAAATCCATTAAGCAGGGCCAGGAGCGGGGGGACCGAGACCTGAGTGTCATGATCTCTGCTTCCAAAAGGTCAGGGTTTTCCCAACTCCCTTGGAAGCAGATCCATAACCCAGGTTCCGAGTGCCAACCAGTCCCAATTGGGACCTTTTGGACCCAGTCCTGGCGCCAGTGGCACCAGGCTCATAAATATGCCCAGTCCCAGCGCTGGAAGCGCCGGGCTCATAATGCTTGGGTGGACTTACCTGCAGCAGACCATGCTGCTTACTTGCCTGCCAGTTGAGCCTCTGATCCTCTTCTGTTTGGAACTACTTTTCCTGTTGGGTGGGGCAGGAGCCACTCCCTAGATTCAGAACACTGGAACTCTTCTGGAAAGCAGGAACTCTTTTCTTATCTAGGCGTGGCTGTGGAAGGAGACACCTAAGCACTACAGGAGGCTATTTAAACCACACCCGATGGATGAATCTTGCTTTGCGTTTATCTGCATCCTCTGCAGCAGAACGTTCATCGTGTCTTCTGCATCTGATCCTGGGCCTAAGGAAAAAGGCTTACCATCCTGAATCCAGTCTTCAGCAACACCTATAAAGACAAGAAAGAACAGGTTAGCATTACGGTCTTCAGTGACAGCTCTTCACTTACCTGGTCCATCGGCTGTCACCAACGCCTCGCGCTGCATTCCGGCATCTGAAAGACAAAGGCTTACCTACTCTTCGTGCGCTCCGGAGGTCTTCACACTGCATTCCGGCATCTGAAAGATAAAAGCTTACCAACTCTTCGCACGCTCCGGAGGCCTTCGGCGCTGCATCCCGCATCTGAAAGACAAAACAAGGTGCGTTTAAAGACATTGGGGAACTTTAATACTCACGTGCCATTACTCCTTTCCACATCTAACCCTGCAGCCGCTCCGAACTTGTACCTGCAAAATAAAAAGACAGTTAGAGCGCATCGTGAAGCAGGCAACAAGCGCTTACTTACGTGCTTCCAGGCGCTTCTATTCATCACACGGGCTCCATCTTCAACTCACTTCAGCCTGTCATCCGCCATCGCCGGAACCCTGCAAAACAAGAAACATCATTACTAAAGACTTTAAAGACATTAGAATTACTCGAAACTTACCGTTCGTGCAGTAAACGACGGACAGCAGTCCTCTGAAGTCAAGAGGCCTGCTCCCCCTATCCAGTGAAGAAACTGGTTACAGCACCCTGCCCCGAGGCAGATGGAGAGCACGGCGTTCACTTACCTAAGGTGAGAGCGTTAACCTTTGGGGTTCTACAGGAGAAGAGAAAGGGAAGAAGAGAGAGACATTCAATAACCCAGTTCCTTAATCCCATATTTTCTATCTGCAGACATCTTACCCTTCAAGTCAGACATACAGTGCACAGAGGTCCAGCCCAAAGAGCCAGCCGTGTGTTACAGCACCCTGCCCCGAGGCAGATGGAGAGCACGGCGTTCACTTACCTAAGGTGAGAGCGTTAACCTTTGGGGTTCTACAGGAGAAGAGAAAGGGAAGAAGAGAGAGACATTCAATAACCCAGTTCCTTAATCCCATATTTTCTATCTGCAGACATCTTACCCTTCAAGTCAGACATACAGTGCACAGAGGTCCAGCCCAAAGAGCCAGCCGTGTGTTACACATCACCTTTGCAGATACGGTATACGCCCAGTCAAGACCGGCGCCTCTACGGGAATCAGGTGAGCGTTACACTGAGCCTCTCTCAGAAAGCAGAGCACATCATCTGCATATAAAGCGACTTTATGATTCTGATCTTTTACTTTGAACCCCTGGATTTCGGAATGTGAGCGGATATGTTGAGCTAGCGGTTCCATTGCTAGAGCAAAGACCAGGGGTGATAGGGGACACCCATGCCTGATCCCTCTGCCAAGAGGTATCTGTGGAGTCCAATGGGCATTGACTCGTAATTGGGTGAAGGGGATCTGGAAGTTGGCCAGGATAAGCTTGGAGAAGTGCGAGCCAAAGCCAAAACCAAAGCCCTTCAGGACTGAGTGTAGGTAGTCCCATGACATGCTATCGAAGGCCCGATAACAGGGAAAGACGGCCTGATATGGAGGGGGACAAGGCTATTAGATCAATTGCTCTACGAATGTTATCATGGGTCGATCGGCCCTGGATGAAGCCTGTCTGGTCTCGGTCTATTAGTATAGGTAATACCTCCCCCAGGCGACACGCTATGATTTTGCTGAACAGCTTGGCGTCTGTATTAAGCAGAGCTATGGGCCTATAGGAAGAACAGTCTGCCGGATCTTTTCCAGGTTTTAGAATTAGGGTGGTATATGATTCAGCCATAGATCGTGTAACTGATCCTGAATCCCATAGAGTATTAAATAGTTTAGTTAGATGTGGTGTGAGTTCTTTAGCAAAGGTTTTATAGAATTTGTTTGTGAAACCGTCTGACCCGGGGCCTTCCCAATGGAGAGAGATTTGATAGCAAATTCTACTTCGTCCCCCGATATTGGAGCTTCTAGGATGTCTCTTAGGGATTGGGGTAACTGTGGGAGCTCCGCTTTGTCTATAAACTCTTTAGTGCGCTGTGGGTTTCCAGCATGCGGGGTCGCATGTTCCTTGAAAAATTATTTTGCCCTCCTCAGAGTATGTGCCTTTGCTTGACTTGTCTCTCAGGAAGTCTATTCTATTTTGCTTGGTCTGCTTTCCTATTTTGGCCGCTAGTAGTCGGTTTGCTTTATTCCCTTTCGAGTAGAACATTTTTTGGTGCGCATCATGCCATAGGCCGCCTTCCCCACATGATGCGCTTCCAACGCTCTTTTAGCCACCCTCAGGTCTCTTAATATGCGCCAAGAGGGTTTCTTCTTATGTGCCCCTTCAAGTCTGAGAACCTCCCCCTCTAATTGCTCTCTCAACAGTTTCCTAGCTCTCCCGCGTTTTGCTGCCTTTTCTATTAGATGGCCCCCGAGTACCGCTTTACCTGCGTCCCATATAGTCCCCCAGCCCAGCTTTCCCGTGTTGGTTTCGCTGTAATATAACTCCATAGTTTCTCTAATGTGAGCACGAATCATTGGATCATCTAGTAGAAAGTCATTTAGCCTCCAGGGGGGTATCGTAGGGGGGTGATTTGGGGGGGGGGGGGGAGTAATGGACAGCAGGACCGGGGAGTGATCCACTAATGCCTCTGGGAGAATTTCAACCTCCACTACATTTGGGATCAGCGAGCGGGCTATAAAAAAAATATCTAGTCTTGAGAATCCCCCATGTACTGCAGAAAATATGTATAATTCCTTTTGTCCTATTGACAGTATCTCCACACCTCGATCAGAGAATGATCTTTCAGCATTTCAGCACGGAGGTGAGAGCCTTGAAGTTTTTCCCATAATTTACTGTTGGCGGTAGTGTTTTATCAACCAAGGGGTTGATTACAGCATTAAAATCTCCTCCTAGTATCACCTCCCCTTCGGCGTGGTCGGATAGGGCTTTAGACAACATCGTGAAAAACTGACTTTGATTAGTGTTTGGGCCATAGATGGAGACCAAGGTGACTTTGAGGCCATCTAGTGTGGCGTTAACCAGCAAAAACCTCCCCTCCTCATCTCGAAACTCTCAGTTGGACTTAAAAGAGATCCCCTTGCGCACCAAAATGGCAACCCCCCGCTTCTTTAGACCACTCGATGCAAAAAATCTAAAAGGGTAAAGCCTGTCATTCAGGTGGAATTCATCTGCCGGGCGTAGGTGGGTCTCTTGGAAAAACAAAAAGGATGCATCTAAGGACTTTAATCTGTGGAAGAGTGCTTTGCGTTTCAAGGGGGAGTTAAGACCCTGCACATTAAGTGAGATGAATTTATAACTAGGGGTTGCCATGGTTCGGTGGCTCAGGTTTCTGGAGTAATTTGGGCCTCCCGGCCAGCGTCGGAGTGATACATTTTCTTAAGTAGAATACAGCGAAGCAACCAGAATGAGGGCTGTGGTGAAACAAAACATAGTCTCTCTCTGTCAACATCAGAGAAGAGCAATACATAAAAAAACTCATGAAGGAACTCATAAGAAAGGCATACAATCACAAATAAACTAGTTATTTCCATCAATAGTTGCAACATTTGTAGTCCCCAGGGTAATTTAACCAAGTAAACTTTTCCGGGCGCCATCCAAACCGGCGCCCAAGTCAGCTTCTAACAGTGAATTTCCAGTACCCAAAACACACTTAACTCAGGATTTGGAGGTAACAGGTAAGTACTGTATGTAGGCAGAAGCTTAACATAATGGGATTGGACCCCGTTTGCAGACTTATTTTAGGTCTCAGGTGAAGTCTTCTAAGAAGTCATTCCGGGACAGAAAGGGAAACGTTCAGGGCGAACTATGTTCCCCACTTCACTGACACGTCTGCTTCATCGGGTCATGTCTGGGATCCGGCGGTGTCCTCGCGGGGTATCATCTCCCGAATAAAGTGAAAAAGTGAAAATTGGGCCTCTTGCCTTCAACCTGTGCAAATCTCGGCCCAACTTTTCTCTTCCGAGGATGCTGGCGATGGAGCCTCATTGGGGGCATTAGTAGTTTTCTTTAACTCGGAGTCGCCGCTCAAGACCATATCCGGTTGCGGCCTGCGACGGGATCTCCCCCTACTAGGCTTCGGCGCTGGACGTGAGACCGAGCCATTCTCGTTCGGGGACTGTGGGTTGTGGTCCACGCCGTCAGGTGTCTCCTCCATCAGGCTTTTCACTTCTTCCTCCGAGGATATTATGTGGTGTTGATTGCGGTGTTCAAACATCAGCTTACACAGGAACCCCCCAATGACAACAAATCTTCCGCTCTCTCAGCCAGGCTGTCACTCTGTGCAGACGCCGTCTACGTGCCAAGGTGTATGGGGCTAGATCCTGAAATAGGTGCATCTCAGAGCCCTGAAATCGAATTGAGTCCGAGTCCCTGGCTGCCGCCATGATGTCCTCCTTCTGGCGGTAAAAATGAACCCGGGTGAGCACATCATAATAATTTCGCATTTATAATAATAATTTCGCATTTATATAGCGCTACGAACCCTCAGGTATCGGAGCACTGCTTATTATTACCCACGGTGTATGGTGCTCATTTATCGACCTCGGAAGGATGAAAGGCTGAGTTTGGCCACGCCGGGATTCGAACCTGCGTTAGCAAGCTCTGCACGGATGTCAAAGCGAGCGCTCTACTCGCTGTGCCACTTGACACATCTGGAGGTAAGTTGTTCTTCATTTGAGCTGAAGAGTACACACGGTGGGTTCTGTCCAATTGTAAATCTTCATATGGTGGCAGCTCCAAGAGGGTCCTGAAGAACTTCTCAACATATTCTGCCAGATCCCGGTCAGGAATTTTCCGGGGCACCCCACGGAGACATATATTATTTCGTCTCGACCTGTTTTCCAGGTCCGCTTGTTTTGCCCAAATGTCCTCCAAATGTTCCTCCAGGTCCTTTACTCTTCCTGCCAGGGCTTCAGTATCATGGGATTGCACACAGGTCACATTCTCCAGGTCATGGACTCTGGATTCTAGCCCCCCGAGGTGAGATGTAAGTTCTGCAAGCGACTGGGCCAAAAAGTCCTTGGAGGTTTTGATCTCCTTCTTAATGTCTTGCTTAAAGGACTTAAACAAGTTTTCCAAATCCTCCCTGGACACAGCCATCTTGGTAAGCAGCTCCGGGGTTGAAGGCGGGACAATTTCAGCTGTGGTAGTGTTCGCAGTGGGTGGCTCTCTAGGCTGTGGCGTTAGATAGGCTTGTATGTTGTGTATTTTCTTTTTGTTACCCGTTTTGGGCATCCCCCGGCAGGATTGCAGATGTCACTTGCTTGGCTTCGCGTGGTAAACCAAAGTGCCTAAGGAGAGGATCTTTCAGCCCGTACTTCGTTGTTCTTGTGAGCTTGTAACTTAAGTGTGCCAGCACATTTATATGACAGGGGAACCAATCCAAGCAGCTGGGTCACTCCTTAAAAACGCTCTTCTTGAAAGTGGAGCTTTCCCCGTCACCAGGCCCAGCGTCCCCACCTTTTCCAGGGCACCCACACGGCCCCAGTTATGTTTATTCAGGCCCTTCAATGCTCCATACCTGTCCAGGTTCCTTTCCGTGTCTGTTGTCTTGCGTCCACGGGAGCCGTGTGGATCCGCCCAAGTTCACTGTGGGTTTCGGGAAGCAGGTTGGGGCCCCTGATATTCTTGGCTTGATCCCTCGAGGGAGTGCCGCAAGTACATCGGGCCGATGAGGTAGGGTAGGCCATTCTCTGTTGAGTCCTCTGAACAAATCCTCCCAGTGCAGACACGGCAGGCGCAGCACCCGCCCCAGAACCGGAGGGCCAGTGAGGTCCCCCCACGGTGTGTCCTCTCTTTGTCCAGGCTGAGCGTGGGGTGAGCAGTGACCTGTGGCGGCCTGTGCGAGCAGGGGATAGCGGGGGCCCCTCGGAGTACTATCCGCCTCGCACCGCGGCACGCTCTCAGGGGCGGTCAGAGCGAACTCCACGACGTTGGTGGGGCCGGAGGCCGTGGAGACCTGCTTGCCGGTGTTCGTCTTCCGACCGCCAGCCGGGGGGAGGGGGGAGAACCGCGGGGACTTAGCCAGGCTCACCTGTCGGAACCCCGAGCGGAGCTCCCAGGGGTCGACGGGCCTCACGCCGCGGTACTGCAGGGTGCCGGGGACCCGGTGAAGAGCTCCCGTCCCCTTTGATGATCTATCAGAGGCAGCCAGAGAGTCAGGTGCCGTTTCGCTTCAGGAGTGCGGCTTCCCCCGGGTGTCGCCGCCCCACACCAGAGCCACCCCGAGCCGAGCTCACAAGGGCGGGCAGGGCCGTTTCCACAAAGTCGGGTGGGCCGAGGAAACAGTGGACTCCCCACGTGCCGTCCCTCCGCCGGGGCTTCGCTACTGCCGATGCAATTCAAATTCTTTTCCCCTCAGGCGCAGCGCTCCTTCAATGCTTTTCGACGTCTGCATGTGCACTCCTCCATCGGTGCTCAGTGGCTGTCGCAGGGGCCATCCAGCAGGATCCCGAATCCAGCTCAGCTCGTATGAGGGGTCCTCCCTCAGGGGTTGCCCGAAATGGCGCGCATCACCATATTGGATTTCTCGGAGCTAGGATCCGCGGCTCCAAAAATGCCCTAAACAAGCGTCTTCAGCCCTCCAACCTCGCTAGTGGCCTCGACAGCACATCTTTTACGATCCATCTTCATGTGGGACAGGAATTCAACATAAAAACGGGCTAAATTGATCGACTTGGGCGCTTCGGGTCGGAGCTCAAAGGAGACACGTCCGCATGGTGTGCCACCTAGCCACGCCCCACTGCTTTACATTGTTATATCTATACTTTTGATTGATGTATACATGATTTACATGCATCATGAAAATACTTTTGACCAAGAATTATTATTGACTACAAATGTTATTGATTTAACTTTGTGATTAAATTACATACTTTATTGTGCGTTGCACACCAGACTATTGGAGATCCGATTTATTTACTGACTTTGGTCAGTCTAGAGTGTGCCCTGTTGTCCCCCACCAGTGGGTGGACCTTTTACCCTGTATTCTAACATTAGTCTTGTAGCCGAGACACACACAGGAGCACCTACATTCTCAAATAAGATCTATGAGAATGTGTTATTGATAGATATACTACACTTGAGTTATATTGACAAATATCCAGTGCAAGCACCTCTACGATCGCCTGGTTGCAAGTATAGGTTTGCACACAGACAGGTTTCAGACTGGCCTTAGTTTCATTGGGTAGGGAGATCCCACTTTAGCTTAGGGCAAGTTAGGCATTAATCCATCCTGACAAATAAAGACAATTAAAATATCTTTATTAAGAAAAGTCAATCTGTTGTCTGTGTCTTGCCTCATGATGCCCTCACAGTTCACACTGCAATTTAAGGTCCATAGGTTAAAGTAACCCAATTAGCTGATGTCAACCTTTGTTGGGCAGTATATAAAAGGTTAGGGGGAAGCAAAATAGGACTAGTTTGGATGCGGAAAAAAAAAGATTCTTCTGAATTATAGCGAAACATGAACATTCAAACATACCCCAAATTTTTCTTCTTTGTTGGCTGAAGCTGTTGAGCTGCATCTTCAGACCACTGGAAGACAGATGGCACACACTCTGGCTTAAGATTCCTTTTTCCTGTCAGAGTCCGCATGAAATCAGTGGGCAGAAAGTGCTTTGAACAGACTCTAGTGCAAGTGGAAATCTACAATAAACAATAAAAAGAAAAAACATAAAATGAAAAACATTAACATGTTTTCTGTATTCATGTCATGTAGCCAAATGGCAGTCACAGTGATCTTCCTAGAAATCATATGCAGGACCGAGCTCTGCTCTTTAAACCACCGCCCCCCCCCCCCCCAACCAATTTTCCAGCATTGCCCTTAACAGGGACATGCACTATAAAATGTGTCTCCCTCCTTGAGATGAAAAAAGTCCTCATCAAATTCTAGGCAGATAACAATTTTCAGATTATTATACAACAATTCTAAAAAAGCCAGAACATTGCAGGAAGCAACAGAGGAAACATGGCTGAATTAATTTGGTTTTACATTCTTCAAAACATCAACCACTGGCTCGCCAGGCAATCTCAAGAAGTAATTCAAGGAATGTAACACTTATTTGCAAGAAATGCATAATCAATTCTTCATAATGAAAACAAATTGGCAATTCTTTATCAATGAGGACACCTGCTTTCGATGGCAAGTACTACTTCAAACACAACATGACAGTCCTGATTAATATAGTCAAGGGACTGAAGTGTGGGTTAAGTGCACTGTATTGCTATAGCATGCTTTGTGAGATGAAATCGAAGGACATGCTGTATGTTACTTATGCAATTCGGAACCTAAAATTCTATCAAGATCATTGGTACTCGACATGTTCCTTTAGGATTGGCATAAAGAAGTGGAGCTGCGCAGTTGTTGCAGCCAACCACCCCCCCTTTAAATCCACTGTGTTGCCAAATCATTTTAGTGAAGAGGTGTCAAACCCGTACCCACTAAGCCATTCTTTCCGAATGTTTGCAAGCTTGAAGTCCCCAATGCATCTGGAGTTGGACACAGTGCAGAACGCATTTATCTTCATAGTACTTTTATGGAAAAGATATGTTAAAAAAACTGCGCCCATAAAACAACACATGGGAGATTAAGAAGGACCTGGCCACCTAATGCATATGTGCGGAGGGATAGGGAGGGGAGAAGAGGAGGGGGGGGGAGGAGGAGGAGGAGGAGGAGGAGGAGACAGGGAAGGAGGGGAGAAGAAGGGGGAGGAAAGGTGGGAAGAGGGATAAGGCGAAGGAATGAGGGGGAGGAGAGAGAAAGGGGGGAGAAACTGTGATGGAGGAGCAAAGGGAGGGAAGAGGGGGAAAACGGGGGAGGAGGAGATACCGAGGGGGAGGCAGGAAGAGTAAGGCAAATCAATGCACCAACAGTGTAGTTAAACAGTTTTCATGTAAGTGTGATATGGAGGACCCAACCACCCCAGCCATATGTGGGGAGTATAGGGTAATGGGGAGAAAAGGAGAGAGGATGGGGGGAGAAAAGGAACGAGGGGTGGAGAGGGGGAGGAGGAGAGTGGAGGGGGCACAGGGAGGTGAGGAGAGGCAAGGAGCAGGAGGGGTAGCGGAGGAGATGGGGAGATGGGGAAAATGGGAGGGGGCAGCGAGGAAGAGAGGGGAGAAGGAGAAAGGGAGGGTGGGGGAAGAAGGATGAATGGGGGAGTGAGAGGGATCAGTGGGGGGGAAGGAGAGAGATGAGTGGGGAAAGGAGAGGTGACTGAGGGATGAAATAATTGTGTCCACAATGTATGTCAGATCTTTTTGAATTTCCTGTTGTGAAAAACCCAAGGGGATTTCACTGTACAGAACCTCGGGGAACAGGGTATGGACACCTGATGGTGAAGCACAGTATCCCCTTAACTTTAAAACCTCTTCCCATCCTACTGTGTAAGATTTACTGACCTTCCAACTCCCCCCACCCCCTCCCCCTTTTCATTTAAACACAGAGGAGGAAGAGAGAAACTGGGAGGTTGAACATTACCAACAGGGAACACACTCAGGCAGAGAAAAACAGACTCTCCCCTTCCTATAGCAGACTGTGCCAGTAATGAGGCCAGGCTAAGTCAGGCCTCCCTCTTTAAATACTCACACCTGACTTCACTTGACTCTCCCAGGCAGTATAAAAGGCAGAGCATAAAAACACACTTTAAACGAGTTGGGGATACTGGAAAGTGCCGGGAAGCCAGAGAAAGACCAAGCGAGCGGCAGGGACCCTGGGAGACCCGGAGGAGAAGAAAACGTCCAAACACTGGCCCTGTGAGTTCAGAGGAGACTGTAGAGTGGAGAGGGAACTGTACCTCCAGAAAGCAAAGCCAGGGGCTGCTGGGGTTGCCTGGCGGTACCCACAGCAGAACTCCTCCCCTGGCAAGGCAGGCGAACCCAGGTCTCTGAGGGGCAGGAGATGAGACTCTGACCTCATTCAAATGGTATCAGGTAATAATGTCCCCCATACATAATGTCGACGGGAAAAGCCACTGGCGACAATATATATGGTGTATGGGGACGGGTTTTGGGGATGTCCCCTGCTCCCATTTTTAAAAATGTGTTTTAAAAATGGGTTACGGAAGTGTCCCCCGCATGTTCAATGTAATAATGTCTCCCGCAAAAATCAGCAACTTTTTTGTCAGGGGACATTTTTGCAGGGACATTATTACATGGAACCATTTAAACATCCCCTCTTTTGGCTCCTACAGCTCCCAAAATCATGGAATGCCGTTTTGTGGAGCAGAATTCTCAGTGCATTCTGGGACTGGGAGTCCAAAAACATAAAATTGAAAACCGTGAACTTGAGAGGGGGCTCGAGCCCGGCGGAGGGAAGTCTTCTCTGTGAACTATAAATCTTGAGAAGAGGGGTCTGAAACCGGGGGAGGGAGACACTAAAGAAACAAGTGACACACAAGGCAAATGCAGAAGGTCACGTTAGCACCTCCCTTGCATAAAATGATGGAGCTTGAAAGGAGGTGAGCCGCGCCTGACCGAAAACCTGACGAACAAAGAGAATTTGTTACAGAATATCAGATGCTGCTGGTGAGCGAGAGGAGAAGCCGGCTTGCATGAATGTATGATGCAATAAGCATTTGAAGTACTCGCTGAAATACACATCATTGTCCCACACCCATTTTGTTGTTTAGAAGTAGGGCGTGGCAATAGATTTTTTGGTATAGTCCATCTTTCTTTGACACAACACCACAAGGACAGCGTTTTCTTTATTTTGATGGTAGAAGCTTGCTCCCATCTTAGATTTAGGTTTAGATTATGTGTTTTCCTCACCAAATTATTGTTCAATAAACACCCTTGAAATGTAGGATATTGTGTCTGTCTTGCTTATGATACCATGCCTTCCTTACACCTGGCACATCTATAGCAGGCATTAGGATGTTTTTCAGAACTACTGCTGGTGTAGGGTCCTGGGAAGCCAACCTTCGAGGAACTGCAAAGGTTTAACACAAATGTTTAATCAAACTCTCACTTGGTAATGAGGCTCAGCAGTAAATACAGTACAGTTAACAAAAGGGTTTGTGCACACATGGAGGTATAAAAAGCCCATGTAGTATTCTACCTTAATGCATCTGGGTTAAATAAACAAGTAAGAACCCTTTACACTTACATACAAAACCATTTTGTTATCCAATTGGAACACACACCACACTTTAGAATGAATACAGCTTTAGGTAAATACGGTTACAATTACCTAACATGCTGGGGAAAGTTTTTAAAACAAGTTATCACAGGCCTTATAAAACTATAAAGGTAGGACCAGTCTACAGTGAATAAACTTTATTAGAACATCTAAGAGAATGGCTGAGCCAAACAGAACAATCATGAGCAATAATTCTGCGCAAAGTCTGGGCACTAGTACCTGGTATTTGCTTGAAATCTTCACTCTTGCCAAGATGGGCCAACCAGGAGACTTACTAGTGCGGCGGTACTCACCACCAGGGCACACTGTCCCATGCAGTCACTACGCCCCTTCCCGGAAATGGAAGGCGTTGCACCCTTTGTAAGGGTGCAGAAGTACGAGTCTGACACAGTGGTGGCATGTTGGGTGGCAAAGAGTAAATAAAAACCTATCTTGCCCTATTCCTAAGAGGGGTTTCCCTGCCTAAAAAAAAGACGAAGGAATCGGTCAGGATGTCCAATAAAGTAATAAAGTCCACCGTCCTGTGTCTAAACCCATTTCCAGCCCTTAAATTCTAGATTAACTAAGAAAAACTGTGTGTCTTCTTGATCCAGAAGGATAGTTCCTTCGTTCTGGATGCCAGCGCAATGTTCAGTGTCCAATGAGAAAACACAGAGTTGTTCTCCTATTCAACTCGAAAATTCTTGGATAATCCTCCATATGTGTTTAAAAGAAAGTCTCCATTTCCAGTTCACACCATGGGGAGTAGAGTTTGTCTCCGCCCCCCTAATCTTCTCAAGCTGTTGCCTGGTTCACTATCCTGCCAGACTTGTCTGCAGATCTCAGTGTTCAAGAAAATGTCCCTTCTTTTAGCGGGGGTCCTCAACCCTTTATTATCTCATAGCAAACCCTGTTTGTGTGCTTATCGGGACCTCCCTGACTTACTGTGGGCCCCAGACCCTTGGCTACATGCTAATCTGAACGGATGTGGGTCCCTGCCCCTTGTATATGGCTCTTGCAGGGCTTCCACAATTTCATATGGTTCTCAGACCCTTGTATGCTGCTTTCGCTGGGCTTCAACCGACTTTGTATGGGTCCCAGACCCTTCTTTCTGGCTAATATTATGTAGCAATCAGGCCTGGTACACTGCCAGGACTGTTTCTCATATGCCTTTCTTGGCTATTTGGGAATACTGGTACGAGGGAGATGGGAAGTCTTCAGACTTCCCCAACTGCCTCCTTCACTCTCTTTTATCTCTACCACCCGTTACGTTAACCCATTTACCTCTCTGGCGTTACTGGCATGTTCTCCACAGTTACCATCAAAGAACACCTGACAATGAAATACTGAAAAATACACACCTTATTATAAAATCAAACTCAGAATCAGGTTAAACAGAACACATATTACTAAAGCAGTGCACATAGAAATAATAATCGTCAGAGAAGACCCAACCCACTCCTAAACTTTGTGTGTTGCAAACTACCTGCTGGTAGGCACAATAAAACGCTAAGGGGTGGAAACAAAAGGGATCCCTAGGCAATAAAAACATACATTACTATAGTCATGATCAGGATCCAATATGGCAGAACACAACACAGTTATGGCAATTCCTAAATCTCTAGTGCATAGTTACATATGTGATATACATGTGCACCATAACCTATATATAGCACCTAAATGGGGGAAAAAGGGGTTAATACTTCAGAACTCATGCCCTAAGACCATCAAAGTCAGGATATAATTAGAGTGATAGTAACAGACCCAGATGGTGACATTACGCTCCTAGAAGTACGAAGATACAAAAGTAAGCATAAGTGTGATATGGTAGCAACACTATTCCATAGACAATGTAATGTAAGACTTTAAAAATAACCTAGATATCGGTGGCACTTCATATATTGATGGCAACGAGCACGTGTTTGGTGACAGTATGTAAAAGAGTACATGCCAACAAGGGAATGACTAGATAAAGCTAGAGTTGCACCGGATACAAAGGCACACAACCTGGCAGGATAGCCTGAACTTTTTGGATTTTAGAAATAAAATTATGCAAACAATTCTATTTCTGAAAGGGAGGCCTCCTAATCAGACACCCCTTTAATACTGCTCCATGCCAAAATGATTATGCACTCATGTGCCTTTTCTGCGACTGTTTCCTGAAATCTCAATCAACTGCCCTGCAGTGGCAGCAGAGCAGGGTCAAAGGTAACATGTGCATTCCTGAAGATGCTGGAACCCAATGGTCCAACAGACAGAGGTGGCTTTTTAATTGTCTGCACCTTTGGTTCAAAAATAATTGTGCACTCTGGCCACCAGTGGCATGGTAAACTGTACATATAGGTTTTGTCTAGTTATGGCATGGTGGCTGCTTAGGTTAAACAAGTATACAGCCTAAGCATTTGAATGTCATAGTACTGTCAGATTGGTGAGGTGATTCACTAATGGCAGGGCTGAGTATGTATTAGCTGTCTCACCTGGGTATATCCACAACCACCATGTGGGCCTCTGCCCAGGATGTTGGCCGTTTGGTCCTCCTCAAGAAGGCCAACACCCCCACAAGGTCCTCTGAGAACTAGTGCTACAGAGACAGTCCTGACATGGCAAACAAAGAGAGTCCTGACATGACAATGGCTTTCAGACTAGGGTGCTTATCACTGGGGTCCCTTTGAAGTAGGCAAACAGGGAAGGGGGAGGGAGTTAGATTAGACTAGAAAAGAGGTTTATCCCAAGAGGGATGCCACAATCTTGGATTCAGCTAGGGCTCCCTCAACGCCCTGTCCCTCTCCAATTCCTGCCGTCAGAGTAGTCTGGATAGGACATCAGAAGACAAAGGAGACACACTTGTTTCAGCAGCTGGGATTTGACCCCTGACGACAGGCTTACTTTGGTGGTCAGAGGGACTTCTGCTAAAGTCCCCCTGCT
Organism: Ambystoma mexicanum; assembly: GCF_040938575.1. NCBI lineage: Eukaryota > Metazoa > Chordata > Amphibia > Caudata > Ambystomatidae > Ambystoma > Ambystoma mexicanum. The sequence continues at coordinate 148,993,644 of NC_090940.1, forward strand.
GCTACATCCCTTTATTCTATACTGCAGGTATATGGTATTGGGTCACCCATAAGGGGACTAGTCCCAGGAGTGCCTCCCAGGCACCCTCTTTCTGCCCTTGGGCAGAAGGGTGATTTTGTTACCCTACATTGGTTTTAGGGGGGGGGGCTAGTGGCAGCTAATATTTCGTTTTGGTTTCACCCGGGGTGCAAGTCGATTTAGCGTATTAGTAGCCCAATGTGCCTTTATGGTAGTCATTGGGGTAATAATGGATCTTTTTATTATTTATTTTTATTTTTTATTGGCATTTTTCAAGATCAAACAAACATTATCCCTCTCCCATCGTTTCTCCCGCTATCACCCCCCACCCCCACATTCCATCGAGCTACATCCCTTTCAACATACAGGATTGTACAATAAAGTCCTTCACTTTTATGAATTGCTTACAGGCTTGAGATAATGTCCAAAATCCAAATGTTCTGCGGACACATTTGAATCCAATAATCATCCCTTAAGTGTCCCAACAGTATACCCAAAACTGCCCTAAACTTTTGGTTGTCCCCCTGTATATTGTAGCCATTCATAGTGAGTAGGAGCAGGTTACTTCTTCCAATTCCGGGCAATAACTAGTAGCGCCGCCAATGTCAAAACCATGCATGCCCTTCCTTGTGGTGCAAAGTCCTTTGTCCAAAGACCCAGAAGACATTCTCCTATCCCCATGGGTACATCGACCCCTACCACCGCCTTCACGGTCATGCATACTTGGACCCAAAATGCTTTCAAAGCCGGACAAGACCACAAATGTACACCCAATCTCCCCGCCCCTTGCATCCTCGCCAGGACTCCAGGGACATTTCTAGGTACATAAATCTAAGCCTCTCCGGGGTATAATGCCATTGGGGGAGGGTTTTATTCCACATCTCCCTTAATTGTATAGACCAAGTGAGCTTCAGCATATTTCCCCATAAAGTCTCGATCAAGGGTATTTTCCTACTTACCCATGTATGTCCATTTCTCCCGGGTGCCCCCTTTAGATATTAAAGCATAGAATGCGGAGATAAGATGTATATCCCCTGAGTGAAATGTAATATATTTCTCAAATGCAGTCAGTGGTCTGCCTGCAGCTAATCAATTGAGGGGATGTATTGCCCAGTGCCGCAGTTGGTAGTAACAGAACATATCCCCTCCCATAAGGCCAAAAGACTGTTTACACTGTTCAAAAGTTTTGATTTCCTGACCATACATCCCCTCATTGAGCCTTAAACATCCCGCCTTTCTCCACTTCCCAAAGGCTCTCGCCTCCATCCCTGGCGTAAACTGGGGATTCACAAATAGTGGTGTGAATGGACCCAGAATTGTTGAAATATGTCCCCGTTTTACCACATCAGCCCACACCTCTCCCACGAGTGCAGTAATCTGCGATGCCCGCATAGTAGGAGGTCGATCCTCCTTGGCCAACCATAGTACTACATCTAGTGGAACCCCCACCACTGCTCTGTTGACAGGATTGTCACTTTCACTGGCTTTGTCACTTAAATCAGAAAGGTGTTCCCCTTCCTCACCTGAATCGCTGGAGAGTCGTCTGGAATCTTCAGCCCTTTGTCTGCGCGAAAACCGCTTCTTTATGAAGAGGTATGGTCTCCCTCGGAGGGAAGCCACTATGCCTGCCTAGATTGACAGGGCGGGCAAGTGGCCCCTTGCCCGAGGAAGCCAAGGAAGCCAACAAGAGGAAAAAGCTTAGGCTGACGGAAAAAACCTCTTGAGAGCAGGGTTACCGTTGTTCTGTAGTGTGGTAATCTTGCCGGCTAGCATTGTGCAGCAGGTAGTCCGTGCCTAGGGTAGTTCCAGAAAGGGAGGATGGAGACTTTTAGGTGGTTAGTCCAATTGAGCAAGGCGGAAGAAAGGAAATGCCCCTGATATAAGAGGCAAGGAGCAAGAGGGTCTGCCTGAGAATAACAGGCGTCCACAAGCAAGCAAGGTAGGAAGCAGGGAATTCCCCCCAGCGAGCAGGAAGCAGCCCGGGGCTCGGAAAGAGCGGGGGAGAGGAGCTGAGAAGTCCACGAGAACAGGGGAAAGTACTGTGCGGAATGGCGGGAGAAAGAGGTAAAGGGAAGCAGCAAGAGACAGCGCTCAAAGGGGCAGAGAGCACAAGAAACAGAAAACTAGAGTCTGGCCCAAATCCATGGGTTGCCACGCACTGTCTGCCGGGTGCCGACTGGCTAAGGTAGCCCGGTGGTGGCCATCTTGGAAATGACTAGAGCGCTAACAGGAGAACGGCGTTGAACGTGATGGCATGTTCAAGGCGCTGCTGCTTCCATTGGCTCCACAAGCACCACCTTAGCGGGTTCGTGACATCTGTCCATGGAGACCCAGAGTATACTATCATCTCACGATAGCCATTGTTTCAGCACCCTCAATTGGGCCGCTCGATAATACGGTCTAAAATCAGGAACAGCCCGTCCTCCCCGGTTCCTTGGAGCCATTAGGGTTTCCAGGTGTACCCGTGGTCTTTTATTATGCCATATAAACACGGATATTAGCCGATTGAATGACTTGAAGAATTTCCCGGGCAGGGAGACCGGCAGAGTCTGAAAATAGTAAAGACGACATGGGAGGATCACCATTTTAAATCGAGGCCACCCACCCCATCCACGATATGTCTAGCGGGTTCCAACGTCATAAGTATGTTTTAAAAGGTGCAAAGTAACCGGGGATAATTCGCCTCATAAAATGTTGCCATGGACTTCGTAACGTGAATGTGATATTCTCTTCCGTCCACTGAAATTGAGTGTATTCCTGTATCTCCCCTACCATTTCCTTCGGTAATGTGAGATGTGATATCTCTGATTTATGTGTATTAATGCTTAGACCTGACACTTTGCCAACTCTGAGGCTTTTGCCCTAAGGGACTCTGCTGGGTCCGACAGAGCCAACCGCATATCATCGGCAAATGCCATTGGTTTGTGCTCACACACCCCAAAATGAATACCTTTCACTCCCAGAGCTTCTCGAAGGCGTTGCAGTAGGGGTTCCAAAGAAACAGCATAGAGTTGGGGCGGTAACGGACACCCCTGCTTGGTCCCCCCCTCTCCAAAGAGATAGGGCCAGAGACTTGTCCGTTAACGGACAGGCATAAAGTGTGGGTTTGTTAATTGCTGTGTATTCTCCGGAGGCAACGTTCCCCAAACCCCATACTTACCATAGTCCGAAAGAGAAACAACCATTCCACCCGGTCAAATGCCTTTTCAGCATCTAAGGCGAGGAGAGCCACTGGGATCCCCCGATTCTCGGCCTTCTCTATTAAATGTCACACCCTTCTTGTGTTATCAAATGTTTGACGTTTAATAAATCCCGCCTGATCAAGGCCTATTAGGGTTTGGAGTATATCCTCCAGCTTAGAAGCCAAAATCTTGGTATAAATTTTAGGGTCGATGTAAATTAATGCTGTTGGACGGTATGAGCTGCACCGTGTCCGGTCTTTGTCCAGCTTCGGGAATACCACCAATTTGGCTTGGTCCATAGAAGCTGTAATGTTCCCTGTACTTTCAAAAGAATGATATAGTCGCGTTAAATGGGGGAGAAGGGTCTTCTGCTATTTTTTATTAAAAGAGGCCATGAAACCTTCAGGGCCCAGAGTCTTGTTGAAGGAGAGTTTCCCCAATAGCCACACTAACTTTTTCCTCCGCGATATCCACCTCTAGATCTTCCCCATCTTCTCTCGACAGCATCGGAAGAGTTACCGCTTCCAAATAAGTGTTCTGCGGTTCGTCCGGAGGCTTATTGGAAGAGTATAGAGACCCAAAAAATAGTTCAAAACACCCTATGATCCCCTCTGTCTACCACATCCTCCCCTTCCACCTCCCTAATTCTTAAGATCGTTTGGGCAGCCCCCCTCTGTCTCAATTGTCACGCTAGTAGCTTCTCTGCTCTATTCCCCTGTACATAATAGTACTGTTTAGCTCCAAGAAGGGTTCTCTCCACCTTCCTAGCCTTTAGCAACTCGAGCTGCCCTCAAATTGCTCTATGGGTTTTCATTGTAACCCTTGTTGGATAGTTACCCGTCTTCTGCATAATATCCTTAAATTGTGCCTCTAAGTCCTCCTCTAACTGCCTACTCTGCTTTTCCTTCAGAGCCTTGCATGCAATCAATTCCCTCCTCATTACTGCTCTACAAGCGTCCCACCACATACCCTGGGAGGCATATGACATCTTATTTTCTTTAAAATAAGTCTGAATCCTCACCTCTACCTCTGCTGACAAGACCGTATGCTCTAAGATCAATTACGGTAATGCCCACTGCCAAAGCCCCCGCTGTCGCTAGGTGATGTCCAACATCGTGCCCAAGGTTGCGTGATCGGAGAGTGCGATCGCGCCCAGGGATACTACCTGGATGCTTCCAACCAATCGAGAGGAGACCCAGATATAATCTATGCGCAACTGCATTCTGTGAACATGCTAATAGAACGCATATCCCGTTTCCACACCGCTAAAAGTGCGCCATCCATCAACAAACCACAATTGTTTAAATTTCTCTTTGTCTCGAGGACGGTGTGCCCCTGGGCACATATCCTACTCTACTTCTATCGGTCTCTGAATAACAGGCTATGTTTAAGTCCCCTGTTAACATAACATACCCCTCTGCTGCCAGGGTAGCCCTGAGAAATCCATCCTGTCCGGAGTTAGGAGCGTACACTGTCGCTACAATAAATACATCCATGTTAATACAAAGCTTACCAAAAAGAGATCTTCCTTCCTTATCCTCCGTGGAGCCCAGAACCACCATGTCAGGATTGTTTTTAAACGCTATCAAAACCCCTGCTTTTTTATCTTTCGCATTAGCCTGAAAGATCTCTTGGAGGGCGAGAAAGTCCGGTTTCTCACGCATCAAAAAATCTTCCAGCTTACATCCCTTGACCGGTGAGTTTGACACTAATGTTGTATGTGGTGGTTTTAAAACCCATGGTTAGTCCCTACCTTTCCAATTTCCATCCCCCTCCTTTGGCCCCTTATCATTGCCCCCTTGTTGGGATCAACCCCGTGTTAACAAAGCCTTCACCTCTGTGGGTGTGAGTAACCCTTTTCAGATCTTTGTTCCTATGACTGTTCTGCCTGCCTTCCTAACCCACTCCAACTTGCATACCCCGCAGCTCCCCCTCCCATTCCCCCAATCCCTTACAACACCCAGGCTGGTGCATGGGTCCTAAACATCTACGGAGAAAACCATGACCATGCAACTACCTAGATCCAACCAACTGTACAGAGGTGAAACTAACCCTCTCCCTAAAATTCCGCTGTGCCCCCAACCCAATACCCAACACTACCCCGCCCCCACAACAGCTACCCTTGCTCAACCCCCACCAAGTCTGATAACACTGCCCTCACTCAACAGTCGGCATCATCCCTCAGTGCGTGGCGTGTCCACCGGCTTTTTCTAGCCTCTCAAGCCCAGTATTTTCTATTTTCTCACATCACTGTGGACCACTTCCATTGCTGCCTCGGTTGGTTTATTCAGCCTCCAACGTCCAGTGTCCCGGTCCGGTCGCTGCTCTCGGGTGCCACCACATTAAGGCCTTCTTCATAAATTGTCACTTTTTCATTGCATGCCTTTGCAAGAAAATAGCAAGCCAAACGGGAATGTCCACTTATAGTGGACCTTTTCCTGGTTAAGAATTCTGGTGACAGGCCCCATCAGCCTCCTTTTAAGTAGAGTGGAGTATGCCAAGTCCTGGAAGAGCTATATTTCCGAGCCATTGATGGTCAATGACGTGCCTGCTCGTGCTTCCCTCAAAACCTCTACTTTCTGCCCATTGGAAGTGAATGCTGCCAAAACGTCCCTTGGTCGGCCCCCAGCTATTTTCCTTTCAGCCCCACTCTGTGAATCCTGTCTAGATGGATCTCATCCGAGGGGATCTCCAAAATAAGGTCAGCACAAAAGGTCTGGATTGATTGCTTAAGATTTTTGTCCACAATCTCTTCCGGAACATTCTTGAAGCGAATATTCGAGCGCATTGACCTATTCTCAAGATCCTCAACCTTGCTATCCGTTCCAGGGCTTCGTCGTTTTTCCGAGAATCATCAGCCAGTTCCGGCCAGGCTCGCTCACTCATGTCCACTCGCTCACCTAGTTTCGAGAGTTCACCTTTTATTTCCTGTACGGCACCTTTTATGTTAGTTTTTAGAGAGGAGATCTGCTCCTGAAAGGATTCTTGAAGAGATTCCTTAAGACGTTGCGGATGGTCCGCGAGACATCGCATCAATTCTTCCTTGGTGATTGCCATGGTATCCCAGTGCTCTGGGGTCTCCTCTTCTCGAGTTTCAGTTTCTGGAGATTGGGCAGTTCTTGGAATGATCTGAGCCTCTGCCTGCCAGCACTTACTGATCGTGCCCTACGCTCCCCGAGCGTTCGCTGTGGAATGTGCCAGGGTGCCCTTATTACATCCTCTTCCTTTGGTTTTCGACATGTGCGCCGGTAGGGCTGTCTTCCTTATAATCCCCAGCTCTCTGTCACCTAGGATCCGTGCACCCTAGTGTACGGATCCCACCATCCAAGGTCCCGGAGTGTGCTCTTCCCGGTCATTGTTGGCTTCCTGCTCACAATTGGGTCCTGTCTGCGTCGCATCTACATTGGTGGTGCCTGCAACCCTAGATTAAAAGTGTCCTCGCATTGAGCTAGGCAGGTCTCCTATAAATAAGGCCTGAACTCCAGCACTATCTTGCCCCTTTCACAGTTCACCCAGTAGGGCTTTTCTCCACTCTGTGATGCAATGTCACTTGTTGTGTAGTTGTTTAACTTGAGAGGTGCCTCCTCACCACAGAGTGCCTGGCATGCGTCAGCCTCTGCTCATTTGCAGATCTCACTGTGATGCACGCCCTCCCTCTTATCTAATCCTGCTGCCGGCACTGGAATGGGTCCCCTCCTTGTGTGCCACTTGTATGATGCCTTAGTAGTCTTGGGGCCCCTTCGCTCCTCCTCACCTGCCACCTGCAGCTTGTGGCACTCCCAGGCTGGCACCCTCCTGGGGGACAGTGGGCCCTGCGCAGTCTTACTCCAGCCTTCCTCAGCGTTGCTTTGGGCAGCAAATGTTGAAGCTGGGAGGGGTGGGCATCGCCCTCTGTTCGGTCTGCGAGTGTTGATGCCCCTACGGGGCCTGCCGCATTACATTTCTCGTGGAACCCACCAGAGGTATCCCACCTGTTCCGAGATGTAGCTTTGCCTGCCGCCCTCCTTAGCAGCATTCGTGTCCTCAAGGCCGCTCTTACAGTCGGACACCCGGAGAGAGAGGGCTCCTCCTCAAAGTCGCTCGCTCTGATCCCTATTCTTCTCCTGTTGTCCTCCGTTACGGGCACCGCTGGGGTATATGAGGCACTCTGCCTCCCTTGCAGGTAGAGCTCGGCAAAGTCAGCTGCACGGTTAGCCGCCGGACCCTGTTCCCTCTCCGGTCTCCCGGCCGTCTCTTTTACTGCTTCAGTTATTTTTTCAGTGTTTGGGGCCATGCTTGCCATTGCTACCATAATGGGGCCTTCCCACTGTGTCCATTTTCGATGGTGGGGGGAGGGGGACAAGAACAGAACTTCATTCACCTTATTCACCTTTAGACTGGGGGCCAGGGACAAGCCGTGATTAACACGTCCTCCCCCTGCAGGCAGCCATCTTGGAATACTAATTTGTCTTTTTAAGTCCTACTCTCGGCCATTTTGTTTAGGTGGCTTCCTTTGTTCAGGGAAACCACAAGGCAGGCCTTATTACTGCACTCTTTGCCCCATGGGCTCTTTGTGGGCCCAAGATGGCAGCCTCCAAGGTGTTTTGGACTGGAAACTCTTGGAGACCTCGGCTCCGATTCTTGCTGGTGACCGCCGACACAACGCGCATCCGAATTCGGACCGGAATATGCCTTCGGTAACACGCACGGCTACCTCAAGCAGGCTCCAGTCAAAAAATTGAATTTGGATTTAACTGTGCTGAGTTAACATCAACATCAGTGAAATATCTGGCAATAGTTGTTCGACCACTGGAACAATTCCAGTCTTGTTTCTCGAGATTTAGAAATCCTGTTGAATTTTCCTTGAGCCACACTTACGGGGTTGACTATTTAGAGCATATGACATTGGGAGTCAGTGGTAGTAGTGTATCAATTGTTTCTCCTGACGAAGACGTTATTTCAATTATTTTTCAAATGTCGAAACCGGTAGAGAAGAACATCCGGGGATGGGATTTATCATTTTCTGCTGAATGTGCCCACTCCATTGAATAGAGCACATTTCTGGATAATTGTTGTGCTTATACACATTCTATGTGGATGAAAATGAAATATTTAAGATTATGTGGGGCTAATTCATGAAATGCTACCACATATGCATTGTGCTAATAGTTTTAGTCAAAACATTTTTTTACTGTGAGTGAATGAGGTTGATTGATGGGAGTTGCAAATGATGGTTTGATTGGTGAAGAATGATGGTTGTGTTAGGTTTTTATTATCTGGTGTCTTATGCTCTCCTGCAATGTTAATGTAATTTAATGTGTGTGTATTAATTAATGATTAATTCATTGTGGAAAATAATGTATCTCAATAAATACATTTTTGATACCTTTAAAATAAATAAACAACCTATGGACATTTTTTCAGTATATTGTGTTACACTAATACCCTAGTCCAGGGTGTGGGGTTTGCCTGTGCCTTTCAGTGTGCTTGGACTGGTCTAAACCAGTTCCTGGCCCTGGGCAGGCTCCTACACTTCCTGTGGGGGGTGGCCCTGAGTGTTTGACAGTTTTTGAGGCCAGCCAGATTGGCTGGCCGCCAATACTTTTGTTTCAAATCCCCTAATGGATTGGTGGGCTGGCAGAAGCCATCCCTGTGCGTTAATGAATATATAGGGGGAAACCCTGTTCCTGAGCTTAGAGCTGCTGGATTTCCACCAAGGTTATCTTGCAAGCCCCAAATAGAGGTGTGGAGCCTGAAAACAAACCAAGTATGAAAGGGAGGGGTAAGATCCATTGCGGGGAAAGGGCGATAGGCAGGTGATGACTGCGTAGATTTGGTAAAGATACACCTGCGCTCTCAGATAATTAAGAATGCGATCCTGGCCGAATGTGAAGCTCTCTTGTATTTGGGATATGAAATGTTTGGACATCTGGCCACTGAACCTATTAGCTATTCAGAGCCGGTTAACTCACCTTCTAAGTGCTATGAAGGATATTCATCTGTCAATGGGCCACTGAAACAATTTAGGATTAGGTTGAGAAACAATGGGGAGACCAAAGACGGGGACATTCTAAGATCTAATGGGCGAAAATGAGAAGTCGCATACCACTGTCCCTCTTTTGTAGACTCCCTACATAGAACACTGCATAATAATCAGCAGAATGCATGAGTTTAATATACTATCTTGGAATACTAGGGGTTTGTAAACATGGTTGGAAATAGTGAGGTCTTAAAATCTTGTATCATCATATGCCTGAAACCCTGATGGTGGACGCACCAATAATGGATGAATTTGAGTTGTTTGCTACCAGAGCCAAATGGGGCTTAAAGGGAAGGCCCTATGGGGGCCTATTAACAGCTGTAAAATGTAATCAAGGCACATCAATACGGATAGGTCTGACATCCTGGTGACCCTGCTGTCACAGGAAGACAGGGCTACAAATAAAAGCCCAAAATGTCTCCTATTTAACATGTATATTAATCCAAAACACACTCCAATTCAGGAATGTCTGGCTGAATTCTCATTTCTCATGTTGGGTGAATCTCCGGAGGAGGAAGCCTGCACAATAGTGGTGGATGATTTTAACTCTGAATGCCTGGATGATGATTGGTATCGTAAACCAGCTAGGCTGGGTGTTTCAGGTATAAAGAGAACCAATGGCCATCTGATCAGACATGAAATGGCTGCGTGGGACTTGTCAATGGTGTAATTAAGGTTGATATTGCTCCAAATGTCACCTGGCATAATAACAAATGGAAGTCGACCCTTGATTACATTTTTGTTACGGGGGATCTCCAAGTGAATGGTGGTGCTATGGATATTCTACTGTCTCCTCTAAGTGACCAGTCTATGATCGCATATTGGTCCCCTTTGATAGTTTCTAAACCTAATGCATCACTTGACGTTGATTAACCCAAGGGATTCTAGTGTAAAATGGCGCCATAAAATCGCTCTGCCATTTAATATGTTGGCAGCTTGTTTGGATAATCCACGCGGTCCACTGTGTGCATGCTCACATTTGAGCCTACAATACGCTCTACCCAGGGCAGTCTTACATCTGATAGGTTACTCCAGGGTATGTGGGGGACGGGTCTTGGTTCCACCACATAGCCAAGTGTTTGACCAAGAAGTTCAGCATCGGAAGAGAGAACTTAGATAAAAAATCAGGAGATTACAAAAGTTAGTATGCACCAGATAGAGATTCGTGGATTGAAGACCATATTTAAAAATTGGCTTCAGAGTCATAGAGTTGTAATGTTGAACAAGGATGCTGAGAAGTTGTATCACAGGATCATCTGTGGATAGATTCTGGAGTTTGATTAAATCCCCAGGTATCGCCACCTACATGCAAACACAGCCGATACCAGAAAAAACATGGTTAGTTCATTTCAGGGAACTTTATACTGCTGAGAGAGAGGAAGCAGTTATTGATTATAGTGGGCCGAGTTGGCATGGAGCCATAAAATGGGACCTAGATTACATAGTGAAACTGATTAGAAGCAGCAAAAAAAAATCTAACGCTCTAGGCCCAGATGGGCTTTCAGCTATGACTCTAAAATTGGATGTACTCCTCTCGGCATTGTTTGAAAATATTGTGGCAACTCAGTTATTTCCACCTACCTCGGACATTGGCAGTGATAATCTCGATATTCAAGGGTGGCGACAGATTCTCCCACTTGAATTATAGGCCAATCTCATTGCTGGATGTTTCAAACAAAATCTTTGCATAAATGTTGGTGTGTGAGTTCCAAGTGTGAGCTAAAAATACTGGCAATGTGGATGTATATCAGGCAGGTTTTAAGAAGGGAGTGGGTACAGGATTAAATAACTTTGCAGTCTCCCTCCTAGATATCCAAGTAAGGGACCAGAATTGTGCTTTGTATCTGACTTTTATGGACATATGTAAAGCTTTTGACTGCGTCAATCGCGCACTGTTAAGGAACAAATTGTTCAAGTGTGGATGCCTGTCTCCATTAATTGGTATGCGTGTGGCCCTTCACAGGGATACGGGTTTATGTGCAAGGCTAGACTCTGCGGTGGACTGCTCACAGTGGATTGAGACAAATTGGAGATTACGGCAAAGATGTGTCCTGGCTCCCTTCTTGTTTACGTTTTACATCAAAAACATGGGGTCTTGCTGGGACACGTTACGCACTAATCCCCCACAACTGGGTAACAAAAAGGTCCAATATTTGAACTATGCAGACAATACAAGCCCGATTGGTTTGCAGCATGCCTTGCTTGGTATAAATCAATTTCTGTCGAGACTTGAACTGAATCTAAATAACCCCAAATCAAAAATTCTAATCTTAAATGTGGCTAAATCAAAATGGAAAAATGCCAAGTGGTACATTGCAGACCAGTTAGTGGAGGATGTCCCACGTTTTTAGTACCTTGGCAGATTTATCTACTCCGGTTTAGCAAAAGCTACATTATACAAGGAAAATAAGAGTGTTATTTTTGTCATCTGCACTGCAGTTAATCCAATCTGATTACAGATACGGCCGCTTCATGGCCATACCAATGATTAAGTTCTACAAAGAAAAAACTGTGCAGAAGTTCATTTTTGGTGCTGAGCATTCAACAGTGGAGATACGCAGGTCTAAATTGGAAGCACTCCTGTAGAGAAAGGTATTAAAACTCCCAAATTCTGTCCCAATATCAGGGATAAAATATGAATTAGGTCTGTTGCCATTGGGATTATTTGTAGACGGGATGGTGTTACAAACATATGCATCAATCATGTCACCACCAAATGATTCTTTGTTTGTAAATTTGGGGAATGCTTTGTGTATGGGCTCCTGCAAGCCATTGTCACAGTGAAAAAATAAATGTGAGGAACTCCTGATCAAGTTAGAACCCTTGGTGGACGAGCTCACCACGAACCCCAACAAATTTCAAATTAAACTCTATAGGCATCAATGGATTAAGGTCATGGAATCAGTAATGGAACATCGCTGTTTTGATGACCATTTTAAATGGAACATAAACATGTTTGGTAAAGTGGCACCATATTTGAAAAAACATCCATCAACACATTTTAGATCCACGATTTTAAGATTCAAATTGAACCTATGGCCAACTCTAGATGTCTTGGGAACAATGCAGAAGCAGAAGACTCCAGTAGTGCAAAGACTATGTCGACATTGTGATCTACACTTGAAGACACTAAGAAGTTTATGAATGGAATGTTTGGTTTTGGGAGAACTGCAGGTGAAGAAATTGGGGAAATTCATGCAAGCTGAGGAGGGTCATGACCATGAATATCTGTGGGTCCGTATCTTAAACACATATGAAATTTCTATACTAATTGTGACTTCTGAATTTGTAGCCATTGTGTTTGGTAATTTGTAATGAATTTTCTTTTGCTAAATGTAATACGTAATATTAGCATACATTTTAAGTATTTATGGGTACAGATAAATGTATAATTTGTATGTTTCCACTTTTTAAATATGTAACGATGTCTGTGTGTGAAACGTTCTATTTTGTAACCAATACAGACAATAAATAAACAAAAATAAATTAGAGCTGCTTGAGGATTTTCGGCAGTTTCTCGCATTGCTGCATTTTTAGGCCCTCTTCTGGCCACACTGGCCGGATGTAGTGGCCTGGGCATAGCTCTGGTTTGGATCCTTGGCTGGTGGATGCCCTTACTGAGATTCTCAACCTGCTCTTGGTCCTGCTCATCAGCTGGGGACAGGCCCTCCATCCTAGGGCTGTTTTCCAGGCCATTGTACCTCATTTTACTGCGGTTTCCCGCTGAGGCATTCCGTCTTCATTTTGGAAGCTGCTGCCGCCACCTGGAAAGGTGTTGGGAGCCCCCCAATCCCACCAAATGTGCTTGCATGGGTCATCTCTGGTCGCCAACACAGTTGCCCTGCTGCAGAGGCTGTTTCTCTGTGTGTGCTGACCACGTTTGCCTGCTGAGCTGCTGGGGTCTAGCGTGTGCAGGTTCCTCTGTCCTCCTGGAGCCATCACCGTCATGGATTCCACTTCTGGATGGTGGGTCCCACTCCATTGAATAACGCTTGTTCTTCTTTTGAGGAACTGGGGTCATCGTTGGCTTAGGGTGCCAATTCCTGGGTGACCGGACATTCATTTCGACCTTTAGAAACAAGCTGCTACTTATCACGTTGTTTCTCCTTCCAGTAACCACATTTCTGGAGGCAACTACTGCAAGTACTTACCTCTGGGCCCTGGGTTGGTGGGTTATTCCAAATTCTCCTTCTTGGGGGTCCCTGTGGTTTGTGGTTGTTGGGTTCTGCAGGTCCCCTTCTCCTGCATTTCCCCCCATTGGATAACATTGGGGCCTGAATCCTGCTATGCCTATTTGCTCCTGGGGCTGCTGCTGCTTGAACCCTCCACTGGATCTCTTCTTCTGGGTCTCCACTGGTGTACCCTGAGATTGATTGGTGTCTTCTTGGCACCTGTGGAAACGAACAGAATTACCTGGCTTTTTCCGATTGTTCCCTATGGGCTACTCTTCTCAACACTGGAAGTCTTATATGCGACACTGCAAGGCACTCACCTGTTCTGTGACATTTTCCTAGGGTCCTCCTAAGGTCCCTGGAGTTCCCCGCCAAGTCCTGGATCTTTAGACACTCCCCCTGAGGTTCTAGGGACTTTTAATTCTGTACATTACACTCCATCATAGGTTATACATTGTATCCTTGTGTGAGGATACCGTTTCCTTCCTTGATGTGTAATATTTCCTTCTGGACCTAGGAACTGTCTATCTAAAAGATACCCTGGACTTTGGTAGGCCCCCTGGCTGTGCTGGACATTGTGTTCCCCTGTGCTCAACCTCTAAGGCTATACTATGTTATTGTCATATGTCTTAAGTATAAAACTTCATGTAGAAGGTAACCGGAAGCCTGCAATAAGTTCTGTTTGGTACTTTGGTATTCTGAACCCTATCATCATTTCTGTGAGTCATCAGATTCAAAACATCATAAAATACATAATAGTACAATAAAAAATGAGAGCACTTCCATATCTCACATTAGTACATAAGAAGCAGTGTTAGCCAAATGTAAAAGTCAAATTTAAAAAAAATACTAGAAGAGCTATTATGCTTGCAGCCTAGGACACTTATTGATTTCAGAATAATAAAAAATTAGCATATGGCCTCATCACATTATTAGCATCTTCCTCCTCTGCAGCCGGGCAACAGCACACATTAGTGAAGGATTAAAACATTGGCTTGGAAATAGTTGTGCAGGGCCAAGTGTATGGATACAGCCTCCAGCAGGATAGGTCTCAAATACATCCGCCTTAGCCGCAGGGTCGCCTTATAAAAGGAGAAGATAATGTGAGACTGTCTCATTGCCAGCACCGCACATTGGGCATTTTTCAGCACCTGAGCCCTTCCATGTGTGTGTAAAGGCAGCGATGGGCAAATTTCCTACTCTAAACCTCGCATACAGTGATCTTTCATAAACTGGCATAACTACAACTACGAATGCCTTAAAGCCAGCCTCCTGCTCATGTTCCAAGTACTCCAGGCCCAGCTTTAGTCTCGAGGCATCGAGCAAAATATGATCCCATGCTCTTTGCTTCAGACGACATTTAAGCCAAGACAGGCTTGAAGCAAGGAGGCTCTGTGGGTTTTCCCAGAACTCAGTGGCGTTCACGTTGATCAATAGATGTTTCACATGGGATATCCATTTCAAACTTTTGCCTGCATAAAGGGACATAATGTGTAGCAATGCATCCCTACACTGTTTTAGGCTAGGTTGAGTCCATATCCTTAACCAAAAACATACTGGTCTAAACACTATTTCTGCAGACAATGGGACGGTGCCATATTCTAAATGAACAAGGGCAGTTGGTGCGCTAAGAGGTAATAATATTTTTTTCATTAAATAGTTCTCCCTGACAAGCATCCTCTCAACATTTGCAAACCCCCAGTGTTCTACTCCATGCTGACAATGCTGACTTCTGATACAATTCCACTGCTGGTGATAAAGCACTGCTTCCATAACTAGTAAAAAAGGCAAAAATGGAGCCGCTATATTTTACCAGCATAAGAGCCGCCCTGCTAGTCTGGTCCATCCATCCTGGGCTTGCCTGGAATCTTACTCCAAGGTAGTCAAAACTATTAACTTGCTCAATTGGTTCATCCTCTATCGTCAGGTTGATTGAGATATACTTCATTTGATTTGGTACTAAGGCCATTGACTTGGTTTTAGACGTGTTTACAGTAAGGCCAAGGTCTTTGCACTTCCTCAAAAAAACTAGATAGGGATTGCTTAAGACCCTTGGGCATGGTAGCAATCAGGACTGCGTCATCCGCATAAAACAATGCCGGGAACCTGGTTGGAGCCAGTTTAGGAGAGTTCTGGCACCCACTTAATAACGCATCTATGATCTCCTGAATATAGATGTGAAATAATAGTGGGGCCAGGACACACCCCTGCCTGACACCCAAGCCTACTCGAAAAAAGGTTGTCTGTTCACTTCCCGGACCATATCCAACACAAGCTTTTGCGTCAGAGTATAGAAGTGATAATATAGCAATAAGGTACTGAGGAATCTTTCGCTTCATTAATACCCTCCACAACTCCACCCGAGACACAGAATCAAATGCAGTCCTCAGGTCCAGAAATAACACACACAGGTGCAGTTTACATAAAACAGTGTACTTCTGGGCTATGAGGTAAAGCATAAAGCATGGGTCCACTATTCCTTGACCCTTCTGGAAACCAGCCTGCTGTACGCTAATCGCATCATTGCTGCCAGTCCAGAGCTGTAGATGGTTCAATATGACTTTCCCAAACAGCTTTCCGGCCCCATCTAAAAGGCATATAGGTCTGTAATTAGTCAGACTGTCCCTTTCGCCCTTTTTAAAGACTGGGACAATAACAGCTTTATGCCAGGCATTGGGAATCCTCCCTGTAGGCAGTATTGCATTAAATATCTGGCACGGAGGAGCCTGAGAAACTCGGAAAGAAAAAACGCAGCGTTTTCCAACACAAACGCGTTGTTTCTGCCTGAATCTGCTTTCCCATTTGGGGCTCTGGGGCTCCCCAAAGGGAGCCCGAGAGCCCCAAATGGGAAAGCAGATTTAGGCAGGCACAACGCAGCATTTAGCATTTCCCATTTGGGTCTCTCGGGCTCCCCACGGGGAGCCCGAGAGCCCCAAATGGGAAATCAGCTGTAGGTAGAAACACTACGCGGCATGTAAACATAACCGTGTTGTGTTTCTGCCTGCTGTGGCTTTCACTTTGGGTCTCCGGTGCTCCCCTGGGAGCACCGGAGACCCAAAGTAATAGCCAGAGCAGACAGAAACACACGCGGTTGTGTTGGAAAACGCTGCGGTTTTTATTTCCAAGTTTCTCAGGCTCCTCCTGAGCCAGAGGAGCCTGAGAAACTTGGAAAGAAAAACCGCAGCGTATTCCAACACATTAACGTTGTATTTGTGTTTGCGGTCGCTTCAAAAGCGACCGCAAACATAAATACGTTTTTAAAGCTGTGGTTTTATTTCTAAGTTTTCCGGGCTCCTCCAGCCTGGAAAACGTAGAAAAAAAAACGCAGCTAGTGCTTATTTTAAAAAAAAAAAAAAAATAGCACTTACCGAGATTCAGCTGCAGCTTTCCTGCTCTGGTCTCCGGTCCCCGTCCTCCGCCTACAGCACTAATGAAGGGAAAGCCACCCAGCGGTAGCTTTTGTTTACTACAGCTGGCTGGCTTTTCCTTCATTAGTGCCGCAAAAGCAAATGCCAGCACAGGAGGGCCTCCATTTCACAAAATGGATGTGCCCATGTGCTTGCTTTTGCGAATTTTGAGCTTGAATAGCTAAAAATTTTACATACGAAGTTTTAAAACAGAGAATGCTAGTATTTTTTTTATGTTGCCTATCTATTTTTTAAATAAAAACTTTTACTAGACCATCCCTTTAAAGTACTTTTGACGTTTGCTACTGGGATCAGTGCTGATTTAGTAGTAATGTAGGGATGAGTAGGCACGTAAGCCACTATTCGTGCCTTTACCTCTGCAGAGCAGTAGTCACTGTCACATTGGTTACATGAGTAGCTTGAAATATTGAGGCGCAGTGGTACTACTTTTGGTCTAAACGATACATTTTTGTGGATTACTTGCCAGATGGTGATCTTGGACGTTATTGCACTAAAATACCATAAAGAAAATTACTGAATGTGCGTTTGTTGCGTATTCTGCATTGCAGAAAATGTCAAAGCCAAAAATGCCAAACTAGGTGAGAGGGTGTCCCCGAACCCCTAGTTAGCCATTTTTGGTTGCAGAACTGTCCCCTGCATTCATGAAATGTAGAGCGGGGACAAAAGAAGAAAATCCCAAAAGCTTGAGTTACAAAATGTGAACAAGTCTGCTTCGCATTTTTTGTAACTCAAGATTCGACATTTTTGTCCTATCCCGGAATCAATGAGTAAAAGTCTGTAGGCATAGCGAGGGCCTGGGGGAAAAGCCAGGTAAGCCTCTGCTCTCTCCTACTTGCCCAAGGAAAAAGGGAAGAACAGGATTCATGCAAAAGTAAGTCTATAGCAATCACAGTAGAAGACGGACTGCAGAGACCCTCGACCAGAGACCCCATAAGTATTGTGAATAACCCTAAACCCCAGGACAAAGGGTAATTACTCATGGTGGTGGTTCCCGGAAGCACAGCTAATGAACAGTGAAACAACCTGGTGAGTAAAATATCTTCTCTTGCAGTGCAGTTTAGAAGAGCTTCTGGACAATGCTAGCTTGTTACCTCCAATGTGGTATTTACCCACCCCCCAACGTAGAGGCACCCGTAAAACAGCCAAGAAACTGTCTCAGCATGGGGATTTCAGCCCATTCGGTGCAGTGGGCCAGGGAGGGGAGGACGAGGACAGCCACCGAAGGATGTCAAGTAGTCCAAAATGATAAGCAAAGCACAGGAAAAGACACAGAACCAAACTAGTATTGCCAGACCTGGTCCTAAAATTGCAGCAGCAAGAGCTTTGTGGCAATAATCCTCCAGCAGGCAGGCAAGCAACCCACCAAAATACCTTCAGAATTGAGGCTGGATCTGGGAATCCCGTAGATATGCCATCCAACCACACAGGGGCACTCATACAAAGCTAAGTTCAGAGTGTGCTCATGTTTGCACAATACCCATTTTAGACCTGCCTCATGGTTTCACCAGACATAGGAATGTCCTAAAACCAAAACGGATGAAAGCAGGACTTATAAAAATGCAGTAGTACCCAAAAGGCCATCAAAAACATACATTGGCCTAATGAGGCCATTTGGCTTGCACCCCTAGTGAAGCCAAAACTAAATTATAGTTGCCACCAGCCTACCGTCTAAAACAAATGTAGGATGATATATTCACCCTGGGTCCAGAATGGGTTTCTTAAAAAGCACCCCAGCCGTGGAGTGATATGGATAAGCATAGGACTATAAACAGAACGGGTTGCAGTGGCAGGAGGACTTCGATAGAAGTCCCTCTGACCACAAAAAGAGGTCTGAAATTCTAAAAACAAAAAGGGGAAAAAATAAAATGTTAGGGGTCCCCTAAAAGGGACAGCAGAGCCCCCAAAATGGAACTGTGCCCTAACAATTGATCGCAAACAAGTGCTACCATCCAGTAAGAAAGGGTCATAGCAACTTTCCTAAAAAGTCTACAGTAGAAAGGTACCACTGCCATCTGTTGACCTTGGCTTCACAAAGTATCAAAAAAAGGCCCATATAGTCAAAGAAAGGGGAACCTTGGTTCCTCTGCAATACCCTCCATAAGGGGTATAGTGGTGCAGTCCTTATTTTGTAGGGGTGTTTTCCAGCGCTGAGCACCAGGACTTATTTCTGAGCACTGGCACTCATTGTCTCAGGATTAGTTCAATTATGTGACGTTTTGAAAACTTTATTTTTTTAACTCTCAGTCAGTCTTAATCACACAACAAGCAACAACAGTGTGACCCATGTCAAAGGTAGGGTGCTCGTTATCTAGTTACATGAATAACAATGAGCTGGAAAGTGACAGCACTAAGCAATCATTCTGCTTGTTCCAGCACACTGATCTGGTAAGCCTACATGACACTGGTTCTGCTCCACTACTGTAATGACTGGCAGTACTGTCGCTGCACTGTGTATGTCTTGGGTGTGTATTGCTTGCAGCAGCCAGTGTACCAGGTGCCGCTCACTAGTTAACTGTCAGTTGGACACACACATGTATATTCACCAGTGCCAGTAGGATTCTGGCTTTGCAGCACCTCTGCATGCTGGGGTACTCAGAATATATATGCAAGGCCCTGTTAAGCAAGATATTTTCCCTTTGTATCCAGGAACAAACCCAGTATGGGTCGCACCAATGCGCAAGTGAGTGCCAGGCTCACTGAGTCTTAAACGCTGACACAGGACTATGATCAATGCTGCACAATCACCAGTGCCATTAGTGGGGCTGAGGGGCACCCAACACAGAAAGGACAACAGGAAAGTCACAATTCAACAGCACCACCATTGGGCTGTGTCCAGAGAGATGGCCACTGCCAATGAGGAGCACATGTGCCGAGTGTTGACCTATATAAGACAATCTTGAGGAGGTGATAGACAGAAAAATGTATCAGTTCAGACGTGATTTTGCCTGCATTTGTACATCACTTCAATATACAAAGAAAGCAGTTTTGCTCAATTGTGTGTGCATATAGGGCCAAAATGTTTCACTTAATGATAGAATCAGAGGAAACTGATAACAAGGAGGATGCGTTTAAAGACACAGTTAATCATCTTGTGTCTCATTTCAAGACAAAGCAGCTTTGTTATGTTATTGTGATTATTTGTAAAGTGCACATCTTCCATGGGTGGTGCACACATCACCCCCAATAAGCATGTGGAATTTGCAAAAGTAGCTCAAGCATTTGGACTCCTTACTGTGGCACTGGCGTAGTAGAAGATATTCGGACCTGTGCATTTATTCATTTACAAAGAAAGCACGGTAGCACTGCAACACCACTGACTTAAATGAGGCAAGGGTAGGCTCTCCTTGCACTCGTACCCTGAAGGACTCACCAGCCTCCCAGCTCTCACTGGCTCCCCAGAAACAAAATGGCTTAAGCAAGGGTGTGAAGTAAGGAAAAACAACATCACTCCAAACAAATTGTGTCAGCGTCACAAAACAGTCAGCAGATAAGCTGGTGGTACAAATGAAATTGAAAGATATGGCAAAGCTGCAAACTGAAACATGTTTCCTAACAGCAGGCTTGTAGTCCCCCTTGCGTAATGCATCTCCAGCGTACTTCAGCAGGGTGATGATTCAGGTCCACGTGCACAATCCATGCGCTTCAGTGCAAGGACTGTGCAAATGCACTGAACACAGTGCATTTCCGTGAGAAGAACAAGTTACTTACCAACTGGTAACGTTCTTTTGACTGGATGTTCCTCCAACGTATTCCTCATCTTAGATGTATTCGCCCAGCTTTAGCTGCTTTGGAAATCTTTTCTCGGCAGAGGGCGCCGTGCGTCGATGTCGTCGAGTCGAAGTCCCTCGAAAGCCTCCGTCGAGGGTGACGTCATTGGGTATACAAGTAGCACGCGTGGCGCCTGTTGGCCTCAGTTCTGTTTTTCCCTCTCTTGCTCTTGCTGTATAGATAGTGTAGGTAGCCTTGCGAGAGTTGAAGTGGTAAAAACGCCGGAAAATCTACAGAGGGGGTAGGATGGGAGGGCGATGAGGAATACGTTGGAGGAACATCCAGTCGAAAGAACGTTAACAGTAGGTAAGTAACTTGTTCTTCGAATGGATTGTGTCCTCCAACGTATTCCTCATTTTAGACTCCCAAAGCAGTGTAAAAAGATGTTTGGAGGAGGGAGTAGATTTCTAAAATTATATAGCTGAATACAGCACTGCTTTACCAAAAGCAAGCTCTTTAGAGTGGGAAGCATCCACATTATAGAATTTAGTAAAAGTGTGCAGCGAAGACCAAGTTGCTGCTTCACAAAAAGACTTTAAGGGAACACCTCTTTGAAGGGCCATCGAAGACGCAATGCCTCTGGTTGAATGGGCCCTCAAGCCTTCTGGTGGATCTTTTCCCGCCAATCTGTAGCATTCTGAAATGCAAAGCACAATTCAACGTGATAGGGTTTGTTTTGACACCGACTGACCAAACTTCCTTCCGGTGTAGCCAATGAAAAGTTGATTATCCTCTCTAAGCTTGGAGAACCTAGAAATGTAAAAGCTTAGAACTCTTCTTGGGTCCAGCCTGTGCAATCATTCCTCGTCCTTACTGGGATGAGGTGGAGGATAGAACGCAGGCAGAGTGATCTTCTGATTTAAATGGAAATCAGACACAACTTTAGGTAAGAACGAGGGTTTAACCCTCAATACAACTCTGTCCTTGTGGAACAGAGTATAGGGTGGCCCAGAAGACGGTGCCTGCAACTCGCTCACTCTTCGTGCCGATGTTAAAGAAACCAAGAAAACGTTTTTCAAGGTTAGTAGTCTTAAACGGCATGTGTGCAAAGGTTCAAAAGGGGAACACATCAAAAACTTTAGAAACAGATTAAGGTCCCAAACTGGGACTTGAAAAGAAGAGGGAGGAAACACATTAGTGAGTCCCTTTAAGAATTGCACTATTAAAAGGAATTTTAAAATAGGAACATTCAAGCACTGCAAGATAATCTTTAATGGTCCCAACATTGAGACCTCTATGTGCCCATGATAAGAGGAAAGATAATACTTTTGGAATAGGACACAGAAAAGGAGCAACATTCTTTTCCCTGCACCAGTTGCAAAACTTCTTCAAGCGGCAATGGTACAAAGATTTTGTTGCTGGCCTTCTCGCCGAAAGCAACACCTCCATGACGTCATCTGGAAGGTCCCAATCCTTGTATCTCAGCCTTTCAGATACCACGCATGAAGGTTGAGAGTCCTGACCTCTGGATGGAGAACCTGGCCATCCTTTTGTGAGAGAAGGTCCTCTCTCCGAGGAAGACATAACGGATGGCAGATGGACATATCTAGAAGGTCCGTATACCGCGTCCTTCTGGCCCAATCCGGGGCAATTAGGATCATGTGGTTTTTAAACCGTCTTAAAATCCTGATGACTTGAGGAATGACGGGGATTGGAGGGAACGCATATAGCAGTGGGAAGTTCCACTCCACCACAAACACGTCCCCTAGGGCTCCTCTCGGGGGAAATTCCCTTGAACAAAACCTTTTGCACTTGCGTTTGATTCCGGTCGCAAACAGGTCTACTTGAGGGGTTCCCCAAAGGGTGAAGATCTCCTGAAGGACTTCCTGAGACAGTTCCCACTGCTCGTGGGACAAGGTACTCTGCCTGCTCAGAGCGTCAGCCGTCATATTCTTCTCCCCGGCTAGATGAACTGCTGATAAGGAGATTACTTCTTGAATTGCCCAGTACCAGAGCCGCATTGCCTCTCTGCACAGAGGTAGTGACCCTACATCTCCTCTTTTGTTTATGTAATGCATGGCCACTGTGTTGTCCGTCATTATCAGGAAATGTTTTCCTCTGACAGATGGCAGAAAAGCCTTCAGCGCTAGTTTGATTGCTGTCAGCTCTAAAAGGTTGATGTGTAGTTTGGACTCCAATGGAATCCAACGACCGCTGATGGTCAGATCGATGGCATGAGCGAGGCGTCCGTCACTATTGGCAACCATGGGCGGAGATTACAGTAATGTTCTCCTTTTAGTATGTTCTCTGTGTAAGTCCACCACAGACGATCCTGCCGAACCTTGTTCAGAATCTGAAGGAGATCCGTCATTTGTCCTGAGAACTGGGACCATTGAGTCTTTAGAGCCCACTGAAGGTATCTCATCCTCCGGCGTGCTTCTGGCACTAGGAAAATGCAGGATGCCATGAGGCCAAGCAACCTCAAGAAGTCGTAGGCCTGGAGATTTTGGGCATTTTGGAATTTGGAAACCATCTGAAGAATGTCTTGAGCCCTCGACTTGGGAGGCGAGCTCTTTCCCAAGGATGTGTCTAGTACAGCCCCTATGTACTGGAGCTGTTGGGAAGGTGTCTTTTGTGACTTGTTGAAATTGAGGGAGAAGTCCAGTCTGTGGAGGTAGTGGCAGGTGACTTTCAGATGATTCAGGGCTTGCTTGGCAGAATGCGCCCTGATCAACCAATCGTCCAGGTAGGGATAGACGTGAATCCCCCCTCTCCTGAGGTGCGCTGCCACCACTGCCATTAACTTGGTGAAGACCCCCTGGGCGGAGGTCAACCCAAATGGTAGGACTCAAACTGATAATGCGAGTCGCCAACCACGAAGCTCAGGTATTTTCTGTGCTCGAGATGGATTGGCACATGAAAAATAAGCATACTGAAGGTCCAATGGCACCAACCAATCCTGAAGTTGAAGGGCCTGAAGGATCTGAGAAAGAGTAACCATCTTGAACTTGTCCTTCCTGAGGAGCTTGTTCAAGCCTCTTAAATCCAAGATGGATCTCAGTCCCTCGTCCTTTTTGGGATCAAAAAATATGGGCAGTTCCATCCCTTGTTCCTTTCCGCTACAGGTACTGGTTCTATAGCACCTTTCTCTAGCAGGGTTAAAACTTCCTGCTGTAGGAGCGGGTCTGGAAGCTTCAAAGAGTCTCCCCTGTGGATTGCTTTGAGGTTGCATTAGAAAAGGAAGGCAGTAACCTTGGGCTATTATTTCAAGAGCCCAAACATCCGAAGTAATGGCTCGCCATTCTTGCAGATGCTGTGACAGCCTGCCTCCTAAAGGTGTCTTGTGATGCAAGTCCTCAAAGTGGTTTTGTGGCGGTTGCTGCACCTGCTGATGGCAAAGAGGCTGCAGCTGGGGCTGGCTTAGCACGTTTACCTCGTCCACCACAAGTGGTTTTTCTCTGGCCTCTTTGACTGGCCATTCCTCTCGCCTTTCCATATGAGGAGTAATAACGATAGGATCGTCCTGATGTATGAAAAGGCTGAGGTTGCCTAATAGCAGCTCCTAAAGATTTGGCTGCTGCTTTTGAGGTCTGCAACCTCTCAAGGATCTCGTCCGCCTTGTTGCCGAAAAGGTGAGACCCGTCAAAGGGCATGTTCAAAAGACGGTTTTGCACGTCTGGTGCGAAACCCGACTTTCGCAACCACGCAAATCTGCATATCACTGTGCTAGTGGCCATGGACCTGCTCACGCTATCTGCAGTGTCCAATCCAGACTGAAGGGATTCTCGCATAGCTTCCTTTCCATCTCCAACGATGGCTAGGAATCCTTCCCTTTCTTCCCTTCTAGTATGTGCTCCGCTGCCATTGCAATGCACTCCCACAGAGTGTACGAAAATGTTGCCAAGGCACATGTGGAGCTGGCCAATTTTAATGCCATACTCCCGGCTGAAAATACCTTGCATGCCCGACCATCCACACGCTTGTCGTCCCTATGGGGAAGGATTGTAGGGTATGCCACCTGATTAAAAGCTTTGGCTGTCTGGACCACTAGACTCTCAGGAGTAGGGTGTTTGGACAGATAGCCGGGGTCGCTACTGGAAGGGCAGTATTTTGAAGTGAGGGACTTATTCACAGGAGGAATTGAGTGTGGGGTCTCCCAATTTTTGGCCACCCTATTTTGTGAGGCTACATGGAAGGGTAAAATCGGATATTCGGTGGGCCCATGATCCAATATATCCGTCAGGTCATCCTGGACAAACTGAGTTGGTGGTCTAGCCCATCCTAAATAATCTACCTCCTTTGTCATCAGTTGTCTGTATGAGGGACTGGCATGTTCCCCTGGTTCTGGCCTGCCAAAATCTGTTTCAGGTGATGTGTCAATTCCACTTACGTTATGCAAAGTTTCCACCAAATCCCTCATTCTGCTTTCCTCAGAAATCAGACATTCTGGGACATTAGGCGTGCCATACTCTAGGCCAAAGGGAACATCCTCCTCCGACCTTTCTTGTTCTTCAAAAATTGAAGCCAAGGGTTTAAAATATTCCTTCCTTGGTAGAGGTTTATAATTTTTTTCTGGAGGAGCTGCTACAGTGGAGGTTGAAGGTTTTATAGTCTTTACAGCTTTTTCTTTAGCTGTTTTGTCAGTTTCTGGCTGAACTGGAGCCTTTGAAACTTTTGGCACCAAAGGCACCGAAGGCTTCGGGGGCGTCGATGGCACTGACGAGATAGTCGTCGACGGAGATAGCTTCGAGGGCATTGAGACGCTCTTCGAAGGCTCATCCTTCGAGGTATGTCGGGTTCCGGACGGTGTCGATGACCTTGAACGGTCGACTCGAGTGATCTTTATCACTCGGGGTACTGGTAGGTTCCCGATCCTTCCTCCTTCGATCACCCGGGCACGAGGGCGTGCGAGTGTGGGAACGGTAACACTCTCGGCCGGCTTCCGAGGAAGGCACAGACTAAGGCTTAGCCTTTTCAAAAACCTCCATCATTTTGACTCTAAATGCCACACATTCTTCGGAGGAAAAATGTTTTGTGGGCAATTTCATTTTCTTGGGGGACTCGTCCGAAGACTAGGTGGAAGGGGACCGGTGGCGTCTCTTTTTGGACTTTTTCATCGTAGACGAAGAGTGGTGTGAACCACTTCAGGACCTAGACCTGTGTTTTCGCCTTTCGCGTCGAGGAGATTTCTCCTCATGGGATCTCGACTCGACGCTTGAGGCTTTTCAGTCGGGTTTTCGACCTACCTGTAGTTTTGCCTTCCTCTCTCGCAAGGCCTTGCCCGTCATTTCCTGACACTCCATAAAGGCCTCCATGACGTGGTTTTCACTGAGGCACCACAGACACTCTCGGTGCGGATCCGTGATCGACATTTTGGAACCACAGGTTTTACATTTTTTGAACCCCGAACGTGGGGTAGTCGGGGTCGATGAGGAGGACATCTCGAATATCTTCTTTCACAATAACTGCGTCACAGAACTATCGAGCCGCGCCAAGTCTCCGAAGCAACACGTACTGCGGAAAAACGGAACTGCAGCCAATGGGCGCCGCGCGTGCTATATTGTATACCCGGTGACGTCACCCTTGACGGAGGCCTTTGAGGGACTTCGACTCGACGACATCAATGCACAGCGCCCTTTGCCGACAAAAAATTTCCAAAGCAGCTAAAGCTGGCTGAATACATCTAAGATGAGGAATACGTTAGAGGACGCAATCCATTCGAAATATATATTACTCTAGTGGGGAGAGGTAATAAAATTATATAAATACCCACATGCACTGGTGCACTGTGGCACAAAAGACATGTTGTGCTCCTCCTTCCCTGTTGCTCCTCATTCAAGATGGACATCAAAGATGTACCATCATGCCTTCACTAAAGTCTCCATGTGCCAATTCCTTTTACATCGGTCACCTGAAAATTACACACTTGTCCATTCTTGCAATCGGAAGTGCACTGCTGCGATTGATCACTGGATAATACAGTTATGCCAACAATGTTACTTTCTAGAATAGTGAAACGCAATTCAAAAGGTAAGTAATAACTTTGTAACATTCTATTTCAGGAATATACAGTTACAGCACCAACCCATAGCAAATAAGTAGGAATACCTCCACAGAGGGCTTACACTTTAGCATTCCTTCCCTAATCTAGGGCAGGAGTGTTCTCAAAAGGCAGAAGGGGAGCACTTGTGGTCCAGTGGCCAACAGTAGGCAGAACAGGAACAAGCAAACTGTAGGAAATCAGAGAACAAGTAAGTACAGTACTTTAGAGTCAGTAAAAGGATTCAGGGAATTTGTAGAAAGCTCCCTGCATGCATTCCAGCAATAGGCCAGGGCGTACTCCCAACTACACAAATTACCCCCTATCCACAAAGGAGCAGCACAATGAAGTATTACCTCGAGCCACACAGTACCTCAGCAGTGAAGGAGAGCTTGCAGAAGGACACCTTCACGATGCAGCAGCATAAGAACCGGTCTCAAAATTCTTGGTTGTGGTGAGGAAAGAAAGGACACTGGATGGGAAATTGCAGAAGCAGTTGAGAGGAAAGGCTCCCAGCCAAGGATTATTCAGTGCTTCTCACAGCTCTGTGGTTTTGACGGCCTATTCAAGGTACCAAATGAAAATTGGTGGTCTGACCGGTTCGCCTTGCTTTCTCGGTGCAGCTCTTTGGTGAGGTAAATTCAAGGAGTGGAATCTTGATTCTGGAGTGGAGTCCACCAAAGTTTCAGCGAGGTTTGTTCACGGGAAGACGATGCACAGCATTCAGTCTCGAGGTCCCAGGGTATTGGTGGTTTGCAGGCCAGGAAGGTCGCTGCATGTCATGGGATGGCTCGAAATGCAGGTCTTCTTAAGACCGATTTGTGTCACCAGTCCAAAGGTTGGAGTTGTCGTCTCCAAGACTCCTCTGTTGCATGAAAGAAGATGTAAGCCCAGGCAGAGGTCACATAGCCGGCATCTCCGGTCACTGGAATCTGCTACAGGCATCTTTTCTTCTGCTTCCTCATCGGATTCAGCCCCAGTGGTCGACCTGTCTTCAGCTTCCAGATCCAGGCCATATATCCAGGAACTGAGCCAATCAGCGCTCATGCTACATTCAAACGTTGAGGGGTGGCCAGTCTCCCATTTGGAACCGGTTCCAGGCAGGCATGCTAGAAGACAAAGGAGTGAGAAGTTTCAGACTCCTCCCTTGTTTCCTGTCTTCACAGATACCTCGGAGACTCAAGTAGGCTGCACACAGGATTCCTGTCGAAGACATAAGTCAAACCTGGACCTGCCCCACCCAGAACGGCAGAAGAAGGACCAAGAAAGAACAAGCACACAAGAAATGGCGGAAAAAGAACACTGCCACCATTTCGGGTCAATGGTGACCCTTCTGTGCATTGCAGCAGCTGGGTTGACAGCCTGCAAGTAAAAATCACACAAAAGTCAGTAGAACATGTCCACTGCCACCAGCCATAAGGGTATGCTTGTCACTAACAGAAATGTTACAGGAGCAGTGAGAAAGGGGATACAGTGGATCCTCTCTACCCTTGAGAACATGTGTTCTGCGAGGTAAGTAAAGGACAGTAATAGAAATGCTACAGAACTAGTGACAAAGAGGATATTATGTAAACCCTCACCACTCCACATAAGGTGGGGTGTGCTGATCTCACATGGGGAAGTGTAGAAAGGATAAAAATATTATTCTACCCATGGGAACATTAGTTCACACAAGGAAAATTTGAGAAAATAAAAAGGGACAGACAAGAGGCTCCCCAACAACACTGCATACAAAGTGCTGTGTGCTGCAACAGTAAAATGTAGATGCTCAAAAGGTTATAGGAAAGTAGGATTCCAAAGATAAAGCATGGAGAGTCACAAAAATGACTCACATAGAAAGAGTAAAAGAAAGGGGAAGTGAGGAAAAAGGTCCCCAATCACTCGGGAACAGAAAAAGAATCCATTAGTCCAGCAAAAAGTGCTGGGGGTCTCACATGTGAGGGAGGTTTAGCATAATTATTCAAATCTAATCTAAGAGACACCAGTCAAGAAGATGACATGAAGAATTGAAACCAGAATTTGCTCCGCAAAACTAAACGTCTTAACAGGTGAAGTGGAGATCGGAAGAGGGAAAACATAGATGTTCATCACTGTAATGATCACTGGACTCCTAGTCCTCTTTCCCCCATACTCATGAAAAAGCCATACCCAGTAAAGGGGTGTGGGGGGGGGGGGAGGGGGTTGGAGCACACTGCTCACCAGTTCCAATTAAAAAAGACAGGGCCCATGCAAGACAGACAAGCACACAAACCTCCCTCTTGTGTGCCCTGAACTCCAAAAGCCAATCATTCTATTTGTGTAATATCAGAATTGACTTTTATTAGCAGGAATGAAAGGAGAGTTACATGGGGGAGAGGGGACAATGGAATAGGAGTACAGTAGGCACAGCCGTGTGTAACTTGTACTTGCATCCCATTTACTTTTCTACATACTGCAGAGAGACTATAAAGCACACCATCAGAATGGGAGGCTAGTAATGATATAGATAATGAAGACAAGTAGGGTATTCACCTGAACAGGTATGCTATACAGGAACAGAGCTGCGATATCACACAAAAATGTTTTGTAATTGTATGCCAATTGTTTTTAAATGGGACGTGTCCTTGATTGTAATCAGGTATTTATGATGATGTAAGAATGTTTTTGTACCACAAGATGTGTGATCTATGATAATTGTTGTGAAGAAATGATCAATTATGTTGGTTGAAAAATGACAATTCACCCATCATCGTATTATTAAATTAGCCCTTAATGTGTAGTTGTCTATTATCTGGGGTGGTTCATTTAGGTGTACCACAGTATCCCTAGTGGTCGAGTTTTAGTTTCTTCATAGCTTTATTGCTATGGGGGCCTCTGGAATTGACTCATGCTTATAGGAGCAATCCTTTCCGGAAAGTTTTTTTTTTAAGAGTTTCACAGTCTGATTGATACAATTACAATATTTTTAACTGGCCCTTGCAGAGCAGTGAAAACAGAAACTGGAAAATGATCCGTATGGGTTGATAAAGCCTGTAAAAGGTGATGCAAACTTACTACGGGCATTGAAGGCTCCAGTTAGATGCTCTGCACAAATGACTGCGGACCAACGGAAGTATAAGAACACATGCCAGCAGGCTAACTTCAAGTGGGCTTGTAGTGCTTGGGCAAAGTTTGAAGGGGCCAGAAAAGCACACGATACCCAGCTGTTTTAGAAATTGGTGGCCCCAAGTCCAAAGTGGGTGAAACACTGGTTACACTTGCCTCTTGGATTGATCACTTCTCAATATATAATCCTTGTACGCCCTATGTGCCCTATTACTAGGAGTTAACTACCTCATTTTTTTTATTTTTTGGCAGTGGAATTTTCCATTTGAAGGTTTGCTCAACTACCCTAACTGAAGCCTCACACAAAAGTCCTGGCACAGAGTCTATCGCTTTGAATATATTTAAATATAAAGCCGACTGCTGAGCACACATATCGACGAGATATTGCAATTCAATCTGGTTTCTTAGAAGGGTTCCTGTCAATCTGCCTACATTGTGCCCATCATTACAAACAGTGATCTCAATCTATCTGCCTCCTAAATGTGTGCTGCAAATTATTTGACAAATTGGTGCACTCCAGATTATTGTAGTGGGCCACTAAAAATATCCTGGCTGACTAACAGGGTCAGTTAATCTAGGTTGTGGATCTTTTGGGTTTCATGTCCACAATTTGTAAAGTGGACTATTTGGTCATGGCAATTTCGCCTTTTGCCATGTAATCGTGGTCTTATTTCTCAAAATGTTCCTCTCCCCCGTCCCATCCCTCCTTTTACATTCCGCCACCTGCCCACCTCATATATAATGTTGTGGCTGAGCAAATTGCCACAACAAAACAATCCCCTATGAAGGTGAAACCACTGCAGGCCCTTTATCTGTTTTTACTAAATATTTATACATTTACAAGCGTTTTCATTTTTAAAACACATGTTGTCTTTCTTTAGCACATAATTACAAAAATGTTTTTTGGAGGGTACTGGGTAAATGTAAGCCTTTTTTGCTCCTATGTCGGTGTAGCCTTCCCTTTTTCTGAGACCATGCCTACTGCCTTTGACAAACGAGCCTTTTGTGGTGCGAAAGCTTCCAAAACAATAAGACAATGCAGTGTGTAATGTTTATTCGCCACACTGTCATAACATAGAAGATGGCACATTTTGCCAGGACATACCTTTCAGGCAGTGGTGGAAATGGAAAAAATGTGGTGGGGGATCCCACAACACAAGGGCCAGGGTGGGGGAGGAGATTGGGGGGGGGGGGCGGTGCCCACAGGGTCGTGGTCTAGAGGGGGCGTGGCTCGTAGTGGACATCCAGCAAAGCTGGTATACGTAAAAAAATTTGGGGGAAAAACACCCGTAACGGCAGCATTGCCTTTTACCGCCGGTTTTGGCACTGGTGAAAGGAATCAGTTGTACATGTAGTAAGCATTGTCCATTACACACCAGTGCCAAAGCCGCAGTAAAAGGCAATGCTGCCGTCACAGGAGCTTTTCTTTTCTTTCTTTTTTTACTATTCCAGCGCGGTTCATGGTCTTGGGCGGCTGACTCTGGCTGGATCCCGAGATCCGGCTCCATATCTGGTGCCGGATCTCGGATCCGCCGAGAGCTGGCCCAATGACCAGCACTCCTTTCAGGGGCCTGCAGAATAGAAATGAATAATCTGGATAACAGCCAAGCTGACTCAGAAAACTGCAAACCCATTTAGTGTCCTTAGCCTCTAAGTTACGTCAAGGAAAAGGGAACAGAACAGGGCCAGGAAAAGATTCCTTCTATATGACACTCCCTGTTGCCAACTCTAAGTCACTCCCAGCGGCCACTAGCAATGTCAGTAGCACACCCTTTGCCGGCATCTGC
Organism: Ambystoma mexicanum; assembly: GCF_040938575.1. Taxonomy (NCBI): domain Eukaryota; kingdom Metazoa; phylum Chordata; class Amphibia; order Caudata; family Ambystomatidae; genus Ambystoma; species Ambystoma mexicanum. The sequence continues at coordinate 149,025,082 of NC_090940.1, forward strand.
ACCTCTATATAAGCAGTGAAACAACTAAGCAAATACTTCCAAAAATAAAAAAAACTAAAAACACAGGAGTAATCATCATTAGGTCTCCTGTTGCTCCTGCACTGCTGAATTGATGTGTTCAGAACAAAGGCATCAAAAGTGCCTTTCTCACAGCGAAGCTCTACTGCTGGTATTTAAACATTAAAATGGTATTTTTACATGCCAAAACATACCCGCAGCCTGCAAGACACCGCTGAATCCATGCCAACAACTGGGCTTCCTCAGATTGAGGTTAGCCCAATTACCTACCCTAAGATCCTAACATCGAGGGATGTTGACAAGGAAAAAGAGCCACCATTCCAAATCCAATTCTGGACGCAGTGCCAAGAAGTCCACACAAAATCCATCTCTTTGGCCATAAGTCCCAGAACCGTGCTACATTGAATGGAAAAATGAACTGACGCAAACTGTTACCAGTGCATGCTGGTTTTTCCTTTAAGGAGTAAAATGTGCTTGTTTAATCCTCCAAACGCATCAATCGCTTTCATCTGACATGGTAGTTTCCAAAATGACAACCGAACGTCCAAATCAGGCTCTTCAGATGTTTCTGACAAAAACTCCCATGATACTTCATGATTGACTAGGCTGGCTTGGAGTTTTAGTCTGAAACATATGGAGAACCAAAGGTTGCGGACCCCTTGAAGGTGTTAAAACAATGCGAGCATAATGAGATGTGGCTGGGGTTTCTAGGATGTTGCTGGACATATTTAAGATTTTAAGCCAGATTTAGGACATGAACAATAAGCAGAAAATCAAAGAAAAACAAAGTTGGCCCACGTGGCAAAAACAAATGTTATTTGCCAATTTATGGCACTAGTTTCAACCCTCTACAAACAATTTTGATTTTGATTTTCATCCCAGAAATCATACATACATGTGTAGAAGTGTACAATATGTGCAAACGTTGGGTTTGCAAAAGAAATACAAAGCCATCTGAGAAATTGTCATTCCAAATTCAAGTTGCATTTTCACAAGAAATCTGAAGGAATGAGATCCAGAAACATCTAGTAAGGAGTCAGGGACATATGCTCCATTTCCTGCAGAATACAACTTTTTCTCAAAGAAGATCAACATATTTTAGCTACCAAATTGGAAGTCTGGATTCTTCCAATTTCAAAAACAAAACATGACTTTCCGAAACAGTAGATGTTTCGCTTTCACAGAATATGCTTAACAGGTCATTCACGTTAGATGACACGAGTTTTGCAATGATGAAATAGGCTCTTCCAATCAACTCATTAAGATGACCCAATCGACTCGTTAAGATGACCAAATGCATTTTGATCGCCGTTTCAAAGGGACTAGGATCTTGATCAAATTCAGGATCGAAATCCAATATGCATAGTAGTTCATATTTTTATCAAAATAAAATGTTGCATTTGCGGTCGATGGTACTGAAACATTACAAGGTTCTAAACACAACTTCGAAAATAAATCTAAGCCTTGATGGGAAAGTTACTTAGTGTCATACATGCCGGTTAAAAGCAAATTACAGACTAAGGGAAACACCATCAGTGAATGTGATCACACATTAATATGCCTTGACTTGTACAAGTCAGATGTATTGCCCTTTTAAGGTATAAAAGTGTCACATTTCTAAACGATAACAAGGGTTATAATGATTGTAAAGTGGATTTACTGTCCTTATGACAACTTGAAAAACAATACATGTGCTTAAAAGAACTTCATGACAAACCCAGAACCGCAGTTTCAAAATATATTTGAAACATGCCTAACTCACGAAGGATGTGCATGCATTAAATGACATGATTTTCATGTCAAACCTTCAACATACTTTTGGGAAGTAGGGATAACACAAGAAATCGTATTTCATTTTGTAATGCGCCAACTTGCAGTGCAACGGTTTCCATTTGCATGGAAAGCATACTGGGAAAGGTTAACGGGAATGGGAAAAACACTACTCAAATGTCGTTTATCACAATGCAAGCAATCACATACATTTCTAAATCACACAAATGAGCAACATAACTATTTACAGATCAAAGTCAACTAGTCCTCCTAGGACATAGAATTGGTAGGATCTGCTCTCTATGTGTACTTTCATTTCCGTACTAGTTCAACTGTTACATGGGCTGTTCGGGTTGACTGGCAAAGGATTGATTGAACAACCAGAGTTTGGTTCGTTTCTTGAACCTTTTATGGTAAAGCTCTTTTTCACAGGTAACGTTCCAGCTTCAGGGCCCCACCACTGCCACAGTGCAGTCTACACGCTTCTTGCTCCTCAAGGTTGGGATGGCCAGCAAGCAGCAGTTACCAGATTTTAGGTTCCAGCTCAGCTTGCATGAATGCACAGTCACGGCATTCCATTTCAGATTAACCAATACAAATTGGAGGGTTTGCAACAAAGCAATGTCATTAGACGAACTAGTTACTCTTACCTTGTAACGTTCTTTCGATGGGATGTTCCTCCGACGTATTCCTTATCTTAGATAGAAATCCTTCAGCTTTGCTGGCCTCGGAAAATTTTTTTCGCCAGAGGGCGCTGCGCGTCGATGATCGCCGAGTCGATGACCCTCGACGGCCTCCGTGCCGACGTCGACGTCATCCTGCCTATAAAGGCCGCGCGCAGCGTCCGTTGCTCAGTTCCGTTTTGTAGTCCCCAGTAATGTTTTTGGATTAGACTAATCACCTTGAAGGAGCATAGGCTGCAAACCCACAGGAAGTCATACTGCGGGGATGGATGGGAGGGTCGATAAGGAATACGTCGGAGGAACATCCCATCGAAAGAACGTTACAAGGTAAGAGTAACTAGTTCTTCGAAGGGATTGTGTCCTCCGACGTATTCCTTATCTTAGATAGACTCCCATAGCAGTGGTATTGTGACTGGAGGCGGGAGTAATAAAAGTTATGTTACCCTTCCAGAATGGACAGAGTGTAACACAGCCTTGCCGAATCTAGTTTCTTGACTAGAGGAGGAATCCAGGCTATAGAATTTGGTAAATGTATGTGCGGACGACCATGTGGCAGCCGCACATATATCTCGAATTGGCACCCCTCTTTGAAGGGCTGAGGATGTTGCGATACCCCTGGTAGAATGAGCCCTTAGATTTTGAGGAGGCTCCTTTCCTGCCAATTTGTAGCACTCCAGAATGGCTAAAATAATCCATCTGGAGATGGTTTGTTTTGTTATTGGAAGGCCCAACTTATGTCCTGCATAACCTACAAAGAGTTGGTCTGCTTGTCTGATCTTAGCCAATCTGCTGATATAGAAGCTCAAGGCTCGCTTAGGGTCCAGCCTGTGCAGTCTCTCTTCCTCCTTCCCCGGATGAGGAGGAGGGTAGAAAGAAGGTAATATAATCTTCTGAGTGATGTGAAACTCCGAGACTACCTTCGGGAGGAAGTTAGGCTTCACCTGAAGAACAACTTTGTCCTTGTAAAAGATTGTATGTGGAGGTTTACACGATAAGGCTTGCAACTCGCTAACCCTTCTAGCAGATGTCAATGCTATTAGCAAAACAGTTTTGAGGGTGAGAAGCTTCAATGAACAAGAGTGTAGTGGTTCAAAAGGGGCACCCTTTAGGAAGTTTAAAATTAGGTTTAAATCCCATAAGGGAACTTGAAAAGGTTTCGGGGGATAAACATTAGTTAATCCTTTTAGGTATTGTATTACCAATGGAATTTTGAAGTATGAAGGCTCCTCTGCAGTGCGCTTAAAGATTGATAGCGCTGCGAGATAGCCCTTAATTGTGCCAACCTGTAGGCCTGAATTAGCCAGGTAAAGTAAGAATGACAACACCATAGGTGTACCACAAGAAAAGGGTTCAATATTCTTTTCTCTGCACCAGCTGCAAAATTTGTTCCAACGGCAGCGGTATAGAGTTTTAGTTGCCGGCCTTCTGGCCGAAAGCAACACCTCCATAACATCATCCGGAAGGTCCCAATCCTTGTACCTCAACCTTTCAGACACCAAGCGTGAAGGTTGAGGGTCCTGATGGCTGGATGGAGAACCTGACCTTCCTTCTGCGAGAGAAGATCCTCTCTGTATGGCAGTCGAATTGGAGGGCAGATGGACATGTCTAGAAGGTCCGGGTACCACGTTCTCCTGGCCCAATCCGGGGCAATTAGGATCATGGTCTTCCGAAACCTTCTCAACCTCCTGATCATTTGAGGAATGACAGGGACCGGAGGGAACGCGTACAGAAGTGGGAACTCCCAGTCCACTACGAACGCATCTCCTAGAGCTCCTCTCGGGGGAAATTCCCTTGAGCAAAATCTGTCGCACTTCCTGTTGATACTGGTGGCGAACAGATCCACTTGAGGGGTTCCCCAAAGGGTGAAGATCTCTTGAAGGACTTCCTGAGCTATCTCCCACTCGTGAGAGACTGTGCTCTGCCTGCTCAGAGCGTCCGCTGTCAAGTTCTTCTCTCCGGCTAGGTGAATTGCCGATAGAGAGATTCCTTCCTGAATTGCCCAAAACCAGAGCTGCATCGCCTCTCTGCACAGTGGTAGTGAGCCTACGCCTCCTCTTTTGTTGAGGTAGTGCATGGCCACTGTATTGTCCGTCATTATTAGGACGTTTCTTCCCCGTACAGACGGCAGAAAAGCCTTCAGCGCTAGTCTGATGGCTCTCAGCTCCAACAGGTTGATATGTAGTTTGGACTCCGATGGAGACCAACGACCGCTGATGGTCAAGTCGTTGGCGTGAGCTCCCCACCCCGTGAGTGAGGCATCCGTGACTACTGTTATCTCCGGCCATGGTTGCCAAAACATTTCTCCTTTCAGGATGTTCTCCCGACAGGCCCACCACTGAAGGTCTCGGGCTACTTTGACCGGGATCCGAAGGAGATCTGTCATCCTTCCTGAGAACTGTGACCACTGAGTTCTCAGTGCCCACTGGAGGGATCTCATTCTCAGGCGAGCCTCCGGCACGAGGAATATGCAGGATGCCATGAGGCCTAGCAACCTCAGAAAGTCGTAGGCTGGGAGATATTGGGCATTCTGAAATCTGATGACCATCTGCAGAATATCTCGAGCCCTCACCTCTGGTGGCAAGGCTTTTCCCAGGGAAGTGTCCAGGACTGCTCCAATGAATTGGAGTCTCTGTGATGGTATCATCTGTGACTTCTTTAAATTGAGGGAGAAGCCCAGCTTGTGAAGGAAGTGGCAAACATAATCTAGTTGTCTCTGAGCCTGTTCCGAAGATACAGCTCTGATCAACCAATCGTCTAGGTAAGGGTAGACATGAATCCCTTCCCTCCTTAGACTTGCAGCCACAACCGACATTAGCTTGGTAAAGACCCTCGGGGCGGAGGTTAGCCCAAATGGCAGAACTCGAAATTGATAATGAGAGCTGCCAATTGCGAACCTCAGGTATCTCCTGTGCCTGGGATGGATCGGCACATGGAAATAAGCGTCCTGGAGGTCTAGAGATACCAACCAGTCCTGAAGCTGGAGGGCCTGAAGGATCTGAGAGAGAGTCACCATCTTGAACTTGTCCTTTCGGAGGAATTTGTTCAATTCCCGTAAGTCTAAGATGGGTCTCAGTCCTCCGTCCTTCTTCGGTATTATGAAGTAGGGGGAGTACCAACCCTTGTTCCTTTCCGCTACAGGTACCAGTTCTATGGCACCTTTCTCTAGCAGGTCTAAAACCTCCTGCAAGAGGAGCGGATCTGGAAGCTTCAAAGGGTTGTTCCCCGGTGGATGACTCTGAGGGATATGTAGGAAGGGCAGGCAGTAACCTTGGGCCACTGTCTCCAGAGCCCAAGCATCTGACGTAATAGCCTGCCATTCCGTCAGATGGTGAGTTAACCTGCCCCCTACTGGTGTTCTGTGAGGGGAGACCTCAGAGTGGTTTTGAAGCGGCTGATGCAGTTGCCGAAGGTAAAGTGGCTCCTGCTCCTGCGGGTGCGGCTTTCTTTCCCCTACCCCGTCCACCACGGGTAAATCTTCCTTGGCCTCTTTGAGCCGGTCGTCCCCTGCCCCTTCCATATGAGGAATAGTAACGAAAGGACCGTCCTCTCCACGATGATCCCGAAGGACGAAAGGTATTCTGACGGATAGCAGCTCCCAATGACTTGGCTGCTGCCTTGGACGTTTGCAGTTTCTCCAAACTGTCATCCGCCTTCTTTCCAAAGAGGGTAGAACCGTCAAAGGGCATATTCAAAAGCCTGGTCTGCACGTCAGAGGCAAAACCAGACTTCCTCAACCACGCATGCCTGCGGATTGTGGTACTTGCCGCCATGGCCCTGCTGATACTGTCAGCAGAATCTAGGCCAGTTTGTAGGGTCTCGCACATCGCATCTTTACCATCCCTGATGATGTTTAAAAATGCGTCCCTTTCCTCTCCTTCTTGGAGGCAGTCAGCCGCTGATGAAGCGCACTCCCAAAGGGTGTGGCTGAACCTAGCGAGCGTACAGGTCGCGTTAATAGACTTTAACGCCATGCTACAGGCAGAAAAAACCTTCTTAGCCATGGCATCATACTTTTTGTCATCCCTATCCTGCGGAGCAGTGGGGTATGCAGATGTGCTGCCTGATGAGGTTGCAGCCTGTACAACCAAGCTCTCAGGAGTAGGGTGTTTTGACAAATATTCAGGGTCAGAACTAGCCACCCTGTATTTTGTTGACAGTTTTTTATTTACTGCCGGGATAATTTCTGGCGTTTCCCAGTTTGTCAAAATCCTTCTCTGTAGAGCAGAGTGAAATGGAACCACAGGATCCTCCTGTGGGCCCTTGTCCAGTATGTCAGTGAGGTCATCCTGCTGAAAGGCAGGAGAAGGTGCAGACCAACCCATAAATTCTATGATTCTAGACATCAGAGCTCTATATGGAGTCTCCGCATGTTCTCCTGGGTCTGGTTTGATAAATTCTGCTTCAGGAGAAGTGTCCAAGCCACTAGCTTCCTGAAGTGCATCCTGAAGATTTTTTAATCTTCCTTCCTCAGAGGCGAAAGTCTCTGGCTCTGGTGATGTGGTCCTCTGTAAATCAATATCTTGGTCTGAATCCTCCCTTTCCTCAAAAATCGAGGTTAAAGGGGGATACATTGGTTTTTGGAATGGTATAAACCCCATTTCCAATGCAGAAGGAGCCATCATCACAGGCCTTGAAAACGTCGATGTCGTCGACACCGACGTGAAAGTACTCGAAGGCGCCGTGAAAAGCGTCGAGAAATGTGTACTAGGCCTCGAAGAACTCGAAAGGATCGGAGTCCTGCTCGAGAACGACGTCGACGTTCTCGGCGTCGAGTCGGAGGTCTTTTGTCTAACCGTTGGCTGTGGAGTAGCCGTGGTTATTTCCTTCACCGGCGTCGATATCGGCGTCGACGTCGGCGTCGACTCGATCGACTGATGCGCCGATGAATCCTTCGACAACGGCGTCGATGGCGCCGACCTCTGTTTCGAAGGAGTTTTCGACGATGGCGTCGATGATGCTTTATCTCCCGATGGCTCGAGGCGCTTTCGGGTTGACTTTTCCGCCGGGTACTGCGACTCGCGGCGTTTAGATTTTTTGGGTTTTTTACCCGGGGTATCACCCTCAGCTGTCTTCGAGGGGGACGAGGCCGCTTTCTCGAAGACGCTTAGCATCTTTTTCCTGAATTCCTCCCACTCAGCTTGCGAGCTGCGTTTTGTGGGGCAATGAACTCTCTCAGGAGAACTCGACGAAGATGACGAAGGGGATCTCCTACGTCTCTTCTTCGAGTGTCTCGATGTCGACGAGTGGTGGGAGCCACTTCGTGATCTAGATCGAGAGTGTTTTTTATGGTGAGGAGACGAACGTCTCGACTCTACCGAAGAAGCTTTCGAGGAAGTTAAAGTTGACCTACCTCTCTCGAGCTTCCCCCTACGCTCCTTCAAGGCTTTCGCCGTCATGGAAAGGCATTCCTCACACTCCGAACTCTGGTGCGTGATTCCCAGACACCACAAACAGACCCTGTGAGGGTCCGTCAACGACATTTTCTTCCCGCAGTCTCGGCACTTTTTGAAACCGGACCGAGGGGTCGTCGGGTCGGAGGAGGATGCCATCGATATCGAGGTAAATAGTAGTTATTATATACGTTATCTTGACGAGAACTGAGCAACGGTGTTCCGAGGCACAACGAAGCGCGGAAAAACGGAACTGAGCAACGGACGCTGCGCGCGGCCTTTATAGGCAGGATGACGTCGACGTCGGCACGGAGGCCGTCGAGGGTCATCGACTCGGCGATCATCGACGCGCAGCGCCCTCTGGCGAAAAAATTTTTCCGAGGCCAGCAAAGCTGAAGGATTTCTATCTAAGATAAGGAATACGTCGGAGGACACAATCCCTTCGAAGGGTAGTTTGTCTTTTTTAAGGCAGTTTACGTTTTTAGTAGAAATCATTTCTCTTTATTGTCTTTTTTAAACAAGGTGATTTTTTTTTGTTGAAATCATTTCTCTTTATATCTGCAAAACAAGTTCAAATATTTCCTTACAGGGACACTCGGCTCAAATGTCCTTTAACTTTGTAAGCTGTGGTCTTATGTGCACACATGACTTTGTAAGCTGTGGTCCTATGTTTGCACTTGCACGATCTGAATGGATCATGCCTTGAAGATTGTCTGTTTTTCCCTTGTCTCCCCGCCTTGCATGGTTGCACCTCAATGCACTTGGAAAAACTACAGAATCCTCATCAGACCTATTTGCTGTTATCTACACCGTTAATTGTATTATATGCACTTGTACCTTGTACCCACTCTGCCTGTGCAAACTTGTATCATTCAGAAATTTAAGGGCTCTGAATGACTGTTGTTTTTTCCCCCTTGTTCCCTCCCTCCTTGAGCGCTTTTAAACACTTGCTTTGTGTATAGGCGCTTTACAAATAAACCATACCACACCAACTGAAAATCTAAGAAAGCTAAAAACAATATTCTGACATAAAATAAACTGAGATTTTTATAAGGAACTTGTACATGAATTAAATCACAACCGGATGCTTAACACGTATGCTATAGAGCAGGGGTCTCCAACCTTGACGTTAGCAAGAGCTACTTGTAGTTAATGGCCAGCAGGCAGGAGCTACTGGGGTGGTGATGTCCATGAGTATGAAAATGTGTACCAAGAATTGTTTGGGCATTTTTTCTGCTCTGTGTTACTAGCTGTCTCCTAAAAATTGTCAACAAGTTTATTAGAATGTAGGAAACCAATTGAGACATTCAATGTGCAAGCTGACACTGCATGCTACCCAAAAGTTCTCAGTAATATGGTGTGCAGCTTGAAACAGCAACAGCACCCAGAAGCTGTTAGAGGGGATCAGAGTTTTGATTTCAGGAAGTTTATATGTCTGAAAAAGGCAGAATCGCAGAGATAGGCAATCACATTGGCTGGTAGTGCAGATACCCTTGTTGCCATACTGTTTGCACCTAACATGGCAGACATAAATTCAGCCCAGTTTTTTAAATCTCTTACAGCAGATTCAGCCACCGGAGTCATTGTGGCCTTCATAATTGCACCATCTGTTAAAGTACATTTGTTTTTATCAAACAATTAGCACTTTGAAGGATGCCTCTGTAACAGCATTTGCATCGGCATTAGTTTATTTCCTTTTTAGGATCGCAGATAGCTTCCTTTGGGAACATTATTTACATAATTTGTGTGTATTATTCCAAAATGCCTCTCAAGGTAATGTGTTTTCCTCACTGTTTCTTGGACAACATAGATTAAAGATGCACATTTTCTTTTTACTCTGGAAGAAAACAAAAATCAGTTTCCTACTCTGAATGGAAATGGTACATCTTTTTCCTTTTGTTGAATGGTGCACCTGTATCCAGGATTCCAACAAGGGCAGTTTATTTGTTTCTTGTCATGGTCACTGGTCCAATGGGCCCAAGGACACTGACATCGTGCCATCAGGGGAAGAGGACAAAGGGTCACAATCACAGGGGGCCCGGGTGGACACAGTCCTGGCGCCTTTGGCGCCAGACTCATGAAAGTCAGTAAACAGGAACACTTTATTTTGTGTAAGAATGGTTTTTCTCTGGAGCTTCATTTTTCTGAAGCAGCTCCACGTGCACATTGTTCGGGTGTGGCCTCCCTGAGTTACTGTGCACGTGCTGACTCGGAGTGGCAAGGTGTGGCAGGCAAGCCAGGCCTGATGGGCATTGCCTCACGAACTCAGCTATATAAGCCGCTCCCATCCACATGCCAGCGCTTTGCGTTAATCTGCATTTGCATGCAGCGGAATGCTTACCGCCGCCTGAGATAAAGCAGACTTACCTTGGGAATCCAGTCTCCTGCCTTCACGCTTGTATCCAGGAACAAGCATTCACCGGCATTCTTCACTCGCCAAACTTGACGTCCATTCTTCCATCATATTCATCCTCCGGTATGCAGGAATCCTGCTCTTGACACTGTAGCACAACGCATTCTTCATCTGCGAAGGCAGACCCTGTAAAAGGACGAAAGATAAGGTTAGACATAACGAACATTCAGTTTAAGGTCGCGCTTGCACAATTCTTTGTGCTCATCCTTAAACACCAATTTACCTGCTGCCGGACCACCGCAGGAGCATCCCCTTCTCATCCAGCGCCACCTCGTACTCCGTAGCTCTACTGGGCCGCAATCACACCTATTTGGGAGAAAGCAGAGATAGACATTAATAACGAGCGGACAACGGGTTGTGGAAAGAACAATACAAATACGCCACGACAAACGAAGGGTAACGAGAAAGGGGAGACAAAGAGAAAACTGAAATACATTTACCAGAGAGGCATGGAATAGTCGCAGCTGGATTGGACAACCACGTGCGAAGGGCCAGTGAAGGGACTCAGTCCTCATCATAAAAGCGCCCCTGCCAGAAGTAGCAGGACGGAGAGCTCGCCATTAAGAATCAGCAGGTGAGTCTTAATGGGTCGATGCATGCTCACGGAAACCACACTATGGAAAGAAGGGTGTGAGAGGGGAATCCGTTACAGGCTGGCAAACTCACGTCCTCTTATATCTACGCAGGAGCAGTGCTACAATTCACCACAGCCCACAGCCAATTTGCAGAGGAAGAAGGTAGGCAGAGGGGGATCTACTTCATGGTAGGGCTGCAACCGTGCCCCAACGCCCCCGCAGAGACTAGGTGAGCGTAACAGAACGCGAAGCCTCTACGAATCTCTGCCTGGGCGTTATGGAAACCTCTTTTGCGTGAACTACGGGCTGCAGTTCATGCTTCAAGGCAGGAAACCAATGCTCTAAGAAGGGACCTTATTGTGAATCGAGAGCATACTGAGGACTTGGAAAGACATTGGCTCCAGGCACAAGCTGGCCAGGTCCCCTTGCCGGGGCCTACTCCCAACCCCCACCAATCACCACCAGTACAGGTGGTTCTTCCAGGGGCGGTTCCTCTGGCCCCGCCTGAACGTTTCACAGGCGATCCTAACAAGTATGCCATATTTATGCATCAATGCCGCTTACATTATTTGTGCAGACCTGGGGCCTTTCCTAACAACCAAGCCAGAGTGGCGTTCATACTCGTATTTGGGAGGTAGTGCAGCAGACTGGTCAATACATTTGGTAAATCAAGATGATCCTCTGCTTCGGGACTTTAGAGGTTTTCAACAGGAAATGGAGACATTATTTGCACGACACACACAAGGACAGGCCATGTACAACGAATTACTGTCGCTCAGCCAGGGAAATCAGGACCTGCTAACCTACATCGCATCCTTCAATCGTCTTATAGCTCAAACTACGCTCTTTTACCGAGGATTGCGTGGGGAACTCAAGGACTTATTAGCTCAAGTGGTAAATCCCCCAGAAGGCTGTGCGGAATACATCAACCTGACAGTGCAGCTTGATCCCAGGCTGCAGGATCGAAAAATGGATCGAACAAGGACTGAAGGGCGACCAGTCTGTGTGCGGCCTCGTGAAAGTCAATCCAAGTCACACGAACAGCCCGAACCAATGCAAATTGGGGGATTAAGGAGTCCACTCACCAAGGAAGAACGAGAAAAAAGGAGACAACAGCAACTCTGCTTGTACTGCGGAAAAGCAGGTCACTTCCTTCGAGAATGCCCGGTGAAACCACCCAGGAAGAAAGTATGAGCAACCGACGAAGAAGGGGAACAAGACTCGGGGAAACTCCAACGCCCGGCAAATGTAGGTGTCCACTTGTCGAGCAGTGAAAAGGAAACTGTACAGACATCACATCTAGTCATCCCGGTGCTCTTGGTAGACCACAAACAACCGTCAGAAATACATGCTTTGGAAGCCTACATTGACAGTGGAGCTGTGGGAAATTACATTGACCAAGATCTGGCTATCCGAATAGGCCTTCCTCTCCGACAAAAGCAGAAATCGGAAAATGTCACAGCGGTTGAAGGATATCAGCTTTCATCCGGCCCAGTGACGCATTATACCGAAAAAGTCAAGCTATTACGTCAGGATGGCCACCAGAGGACATTACCTTCAATCTCATCTGTGCTCCCCAGTTCCAGATGATATTAGGAATGCCTTGGTTGGAGATCCACAACCCTAAGATCGACTGGTGAAAATGAGTTCTGACCTTTCCCCAAGACTGTATGGACACCTGTTACACTCACAAACCCACCAACCCGACATCTAAGAAAGGAATCCTACTGGGTCTCACTGGTTCATTACCACGCAAATATCAGGATTACCAGGATGTCTTTCAAAAGGAGCAAGCAAACATCCTTCCTCCGCACAGGTCTTACGACTGCCAAATTGATCTCGTACCAGGAGCCCAGATACCCTGTAGTCGGATTTACGCTCCAACTGAGCAGGAGAACCAACACCTAAAAAGTTACCTCGACCAGTACCTGGCAAATGGCTTCATCCATCCGTCCAAATCCCCTTTCTCCTCGGCCCTCTTTTTTGTGCCTAAAAAGGAGGGCGGCTTAAGAACTTGCATTGACTATAGAGCACTAAACCAGATCATGGTGAAGAATAGATACCCGTTACCACTTATCCCAGAACTCCTGGATCAGGCAAAAAACGCCCAGATTTACACTAAACTGGACCTACTAGGGGCCTACCATCTTGTAAGGGTCAAAGAAGGAGACGAAGACAGCATTCTGCACTAAATATGGTCTCTCTGAATACCAGATTATGCCCTTTGGGCTCTGTAATGCCCCTGTGGCGTTCCAGTTTTTTCTGAATGACGTGCTCTGTGAATTACTGGATGTTTGCGCACTAGTCTACATTGATGACATTCTCATTTATTCAACTTCCAAAGAAGACCACATCAGTCATGTCCAGGCAGTTCTATAAAAGCTTCGACAACCTCGACTGTTTGCCAAGTTAGAAAAGTGTTTCTTCCATGTAACAGAGGTCGAATTTCTTGGCTTTATTCTCACACCACGAGGCGTTCGCATGGATACACGCAAGGTGGACTCTATCCTTCAATGGCCCGCACCGAAATCTACGAAAGGAGTACAAAGTGTGCTCGGGTTCGCCAACTTCTATCGTCGATTTATTCCCGGTTTCTCTCAGATTGTCCATCCTATTACCTCCCTGCTGCGAAAAAACAAACAATTCTGTTGGTCTACGGAGGTAGAGGACGCCTTCCAAAAACTAAAGCTAGCATTTACCACAGCACCAGTTCTACGACACCCGCAACCAGACTTGCCATACGTGGTCGAAACAGATGCCTCCAACATAGAAATGGGAGCTATGTTGTCACAACGGAACCCTGAAACAGGACAGTTACATCCCGTGACATTCTGGTCCCATATGTTTTCGGCTCCTGAATTGAACTTTGCAATCACTGACAAAGAATTACTAGCAATCAAGGCAGTGTTTAAAGCGTGGAGACATTATCTTCTCGGAGCCAGACATACAGTCATTGTCATCACGGATCACCGCAACCTACAATACTTAAAGACTGCTAAGGCGCGATCATCGCGCCAACTTCGTTGGACCCTCTTCTTTGTTGAATATGACTTTATCATTACCTATAGACCAGGAGTACGCAATGGAAAGGCAGACGCCCTGTCCCGCATGAGCAAGGAAAAGGAAGCTTTCACTACACCAGACCCTGTGGCCATCATTCCTGAAGAACGGATCCAAAACACGATTGTTGCAACTGCCTGTTTGGATGACTTTAAACCCGACTTGCAGTGCCAGATGAGTCAATCTGGCCAATGGGAATGGCTATTGAAAGGAGACCGATATACCAATAAAAACAATCTACCATATTTCCAAGGGTGACTGTACATTCCAGATGAAAAACTGCAAAATCAAATCATAGCCAACTATCATGATTTCTTGGTGGAAGGACATCCAGGAATAGCAAAGACTCAGGCTAAAATAAAGAAAAGCTATTGGTGGCCAACTTCGAGAAAGGACATTGCCCAATTCATCGCGACCTGTGTCTGCGCTGCACACAAATCCCAAAAGCAAAATCCGGCTGGTCTATTACGTCCATTGATGGTACCGCCAGCGCCTTGGCACACTCTGTCCATGGACTTTATCACAGATCTTCATTCCTGTAACGGATACAACACCATCTTGGTTATCGTGGATTTGTTCTCCAAAATGGCTCACTTCATTCCTTTGAAAGGACTCCCTACTGCTTCTGCTCTTGCTACAGTGTTTCTGGAACAGATTGTGCGACTGCATGGGTTCCCATCTGTACTAATATCGGATCGTGGAACACAATTCGTTTCAACATTCTGGCGAAGGTGTTATAAAGTTGCCAAGATTGACCTTCGGCTGTCCACAAGCCATCACCCTCAAACCTATGACCAGACCGAACGCACCAACCAGACATTAGAACAGTATCTAAGATGTATGTTACAACAATCCGAAGACCCCTGTAAAAACATCCTTTGGTTAGCGGAGTATGCATACAACAATTCCATCCACACCAGTACAGGGAAAAGTCTGTTTTACACTGTGTACGGCCGACATCCACAGACATCGGTTTTTGATCCACTCGACACATTGAAAATGCCAGCAATAGCAAACTTGCACAAAACCATCACCCAGGTTTTAAAAGAAGCAGCCGAGAATCTGGCCAGAACCAAAGAGAGACAAAAAAGGTTTGCAGATCAACACCGAAGGGAAGCTCCCAGTTACCAGGTCGGAGACAAGGTCTGGTTAGCATCTAAAAACATCCCACTGAAAGGACCAAGGGCTTTCCGCCCCAGATATTTGGTGCCCTACACTATCAAAGCCATAATGAATCCTGCCGCCATGAAATTGGAGCTGCCATCCAATATGCGAATCCATCTGGCGTTTCATGTTTCCATCCTCAAACCAATGAAACCAGGTACACAGAGCAATACTCCACCAGATCCTGATATAGTTGAAGTAGAACCAGAGTATTTGGTCAAAACTATCTTGGATTCCAAGATGATCCGGTCCAAGTTATATTATCTTATAGATTGGAAAGGCTATGGACCTCAAGACCGAACCTGGGAACCTAGTGAACATGTCCACACGCCACGACTAATCTAACGGTTCCACCGCAGTAAACCCACCAAACGAGGACCAGGAGAAGGACCACCCTTGAGAGGGGCCTTGCGGGGCAGTGCTGTCATGGTCACTGGTCCAATGGGCCCAAGGACACTGACATTGTGCCATCAGGGGAAGAGGACAAAGGGTCACAATCATAGGGGGCCCGTGTGGACAAAGTCCTGGCGCCATCTCATGAAAGTCAGTAAACAGGAACACTTTATTTTGTGTAAAAATGCTTTTACTCTGGAGCTTCATTTTTCTGAAGCAGCTCCACGTGCACATTGTTCGGGTGTGGCCTCCCTGAGTTACTGTGCACGTGCTGACTCAGGGAGTGGCAAGGTGTGGCAGGCAAGCCAGGCCTGATGGGCGTGGCCTCACAAACTTGGCTATATAGGCCACTCCGATCCACATGCCAGCGCTTCGCGTTAATCTGCATTCGCATGCAGCGTAACGCTTACCGCCGCCTGGGATAAAGCAGGCTTACCTTGGGAATCCAGTCTCCCGCCTACACACTTGCAGCCTGGAACCAGCATTCAACCGGATTTCTTCACTCGCCGAACCCGACGTCCGTTCTTCCATCATCTTCATCCCCCGGAATGCAAGAATCCTGCTCTTGACACTGTAGCACGACGCATTCTTCATCTCCAAAGGCAGACCCTGTAAAAGGACGAAAGACAAGGTTAGACATAACGAACATTCAGATTAAGGTTGTGCTTGTACAATTCTTTGTGCTCATCCTTAAACACCCACTTACCTGCTGCCGGACCACCGCGGGAGCATCCCCTTCTCATTGGGCGCTGCCTCGTACTCCGTAGCTCTGCTGGGCCGCACAATCACACCTATTTGGGAGAAAGCAGAGATAGACATTAATAACGAGCGGACAACGGGTTGTGGAAAGAACAATACACATACTTCACGACAATCGAAGGGTAACGAGAAAGGGTAGACAAAGAGAAAACTGAAAGACACTTACCAGAGAGGCGTGGAATAGTCGCAGCTCGACTGGACAACCACGTGTGAAGGGCCAGTGAAGGAACTCGGTCCTCATCATAAAAGCGCCCCTGCCAGAAGTAGCAGGACGGAGACCTTGCCATTAAGAATCAGCAGGTGAGCCTTAATGGGTCGATGCATGCTCACAGAAACCACGCTATGGGAAGAAGGGTTTGAGAGGGGAATCAGTCACAGGCTGGCAAACTCACGTCCTCTCATATCTACGCAGGAGCAGTGCTACAATTCACTGCAGCCCACAGCCAATTTGCAGAGGAAGAAGGTAGGCAGAGGGGATCTGCTTCCTGGTAGGGCTGCAACCGTGCCCCAATGCCCCGCAGAGACCACGTGACCGTAACATTTCTTTTGGGGCTGCATGTGCGTTATACGGTTTGACAGTAATTCAGCATAAGCGTTATCCAATTCCAGTTTAACATATCCCCAATTTATGAAAATTGCGCAAAAATACCAGGTCACAGAATTCAACCAAGGAAAATTAAGTCAAAGTCTACTTGGTTGAGTACCCTTAAAAGTTTTGGTGTCAAAATAATTGGCAAGATTGAAAAAATGAACATGTGAAAAGCAAGCGATGAAGTTATATGTTACATGCAAAAAAAAAGTCTAACAGGTTCAAAATAACATGCAGGTCTATAGCGAGCACTTGAACTGCATACAAATTATTTAACAACCCAACCAGACAATATATGAATCATTATATAAACATTTTGAGCAAAGAAATTATGGTGAGGGGCGACTTATTCATAATGAGTGGCGACCTGCCACCATCTGCTCTCTATGAAAGAGGCAATATCACAGAACAGCTCACAGGATCGCTGCCTCTCCCTGTAGCAAGCATGCAGGTCATTCTGGTGCATCGTGTGGGACAGGCATTGTATCAAGAAAGACACAAAGATGTTAGTTTCAAAACCTTTATTTACTAAGGTTCCTGGGATGGTGTAATGCCTAACTGGCCCTAACTCTAAAGGGACAGTTCCTTTAACTGATGTTTCTAAGGGCCGTCGATGTCGGATAGTCCATAATAAAAATCTGTCTGTGTCTAAACCTATACTTGCCCTCAATCTTTACAAATATGTGACAGTAAGTCTTTAAAAGGGAAAAATAGATGTGCAATAGAAAATAGGAAACCAACGTTGGTTTCAGGTGGTCTTCTCACCAGGTGTAGTTTGGTCAATGTCACAAAAATTAGTTCAATCAAAAAAGGGCTGTTCATAAGACCTTCTTCACAGAGCCCTTGCAATATCCTCAAATACTTACAGTGTCTTTGGTTCCTTGGGGTTCCCTTCCCCAAGATTCAACCTGTCCAAGTTTCAAACACCACAAAAGAAATAGAACACAGTTCCTTTTTAAACTTCTCAGGGTTCCTTTCCCCAAGCTTCAATCCTTTCAACACTACAAAACAATAAGACTCCAACTTTGCTAGACCTCTCAGGGTTCCCTTCCCCAAGCTTAGGTCCCTTTCTGCTTTCAAACACAAGTTCAGCTTGTCAGGATGTACCTTTCCTTTTATGGACAGTTCTTTCACACACACTTTACTTGTGGGGTACAATCAGAGACTTTCGTATCCACCCGGGTCTTTGCTCCTCATAGGTGTGACCACTCTGATCTGTAACCCCTCTCTTTAATACTTGCTCTTCTTTTTAAACCTTTCACTTACAGGTGCTTCCTGTCCCCTTTCTTGTTCTCCTTTACTTCCTCCTCGTATACACTTGCACCTTCCCTTAGCTGTTCCCTTTTTTCCACTGTGCACTCTTGCACCCTCCTTTGGTTTCTTTTCGTGCCTCTTGCGGACTTCACAGACTGTTTTCCGTTAACGTGCACCCTTGCACCTGTCCTTTTCTTTCCTGCGCTTCCTGCACACTTGACACACTCGCTTTACCGTGCACGCTCTGCACTCTATAAAAGTCTTTCTCTTTTCCTTCTTTGCACTCTTAAAAATTATTTTCTTTTACTTTACTTTTGTTCCATGCCGCTAACGCAACTTCCTTCTTTCTATTTCTCTTATTCAGATTCTTCCTTACACTTCGGATTATTTCTTACACTTTCTGTCCTTCGCATACTTTATCTCACTTTCCGCTCCGTGCCGCTTTAGAACTGTCTTTCTCCCGCTCTGCTTCAGTCAAACGCATGCAGCAGAGTTTCTCTCTCCCCGGGCAGCGTCGTGCTGAAAAGCAGTCTCTCTGGATATACAGGGTTGAGGTCAGGGCCTCACCACCTGTCCCTCAGGCACCCTTGGGACTGGCGCATGTCCCAAGGGAACGAGCATTTTACCGAACGCCACCAGCAGGATAAAGGCTGCCTTATGCCAGCTCCTCTGAGGCACGGCTCCCTAACCACACTGCAGCCCCTCACAAAACCTTGGCCAGCATCGGCATGCCGTTCTCCTCCAGGTTTCAACTCCTGCTGCTCACTGCTCCTTGGCTTTTCTGGTCCGGACAGCATCCCCAGCTTGCTCACCTTGTGAAAACCCACACCTTTTATAGTTGAAAAAACAGTCAAGTGGAGTGAGTGGTCATTATTAAATGCCTGACCCTCCCTGACTCTCTATAGTAGGTTTCCCTTACTTACCCCATGTTGTTTCTATGGAACATCTTCAATGACCTTAGTTGCCTCCTCCTCGTCTCAGTATTTGTTGGAAATGGGGAGGGGGAGAGGAGGCGAGATTCAAAATACCCCATGAAGGTTGAGGGAGAGTGGGTTGGCGTATTATTGCGAATGGGGGAATACCATGTCTCGTCCTTGGGTATCCTCCTCCCAAACCCTTGTGACCCTCCACGCAGGTGATCCAACCTCGCTTGTCCAACCCCAGGGTCTGGATCCAAAAGTGATGGCCCTTTCCTGGCCCCCTGAATGGAAGATCCCATGGGAGTAGGTGGGAGAACACGGTCAGGTTTCTCACAGTAGCCACTGGGCGATGCCTGGCTTGCACAAACAGCTCTTTGACATATTGAGGGCTCCAGCTTCACAAAAATGGTCTAAAATGACATTTATGAAATAGTGTTTGCAATGGCATCAACAGGGGTTTTACAGCGGCACTGCAGGCACATCCCGCATACTGTTGGTGACCAGGCATCTACTGGAATTTCCAAGTGTTAGATAATAATTTGTAAATTGTATGGTGTTTTGGCCATTTTTTTGCAAAAGCAGTTCTCATCAATTGCACCATTTCAATGCAATATCACAACGCTAACAATCCCCTGCCAGAATTTGAACATATGCGTACAGGTTCGCCACAGATCCCTGTTTGTGTAAATAGCCAAAGGGGATCAACCCAATAAATTGCTCGCCCATCCCATGGCTCTCCTCAATGTTCTGTCCCTGTATTAACACTCTGTTTTGTACATTGCTGTTACTTAGTAATTAGGTTTATGCTATATTAATCCTATACATATCGAAATATATACATACAAACCACTGCTCCCTTTTCTCACCTAATTACTATATATGTACTCCTGCTTCGTAAAGCATTGGCTGAAACATAACTCTTATACCCTGTTTTGTAAGTCCTGGCATTGATAGCACATGTCAGTTTACATTCCTGTTTAGTTTTATAAATGTAAGTGGACAAGTACCAGAATTCAGTGCAGTTAGTGGTTTTCTACTTTAACTTCAATGTAAAATTGCTGTTGGAGCTTGAATTCCTGTATTGGGATACACATAAGGGTGGGCTCCTCCATATCACAGCAAATTCCACCTTAACCTAATACAATTTGGGCACTACTGCCTTAAAAGGGAGAAAGCCAGTACCTTCAAATAAAAAAATAATAATAATTCACAATTACCATAAACAGCAGCACATACCGCTAGATGTACCTTTTATCTTGGAAGTCGTACTCACACAGATTATCTTTTTTCTACACATACACATACATACGCTGAGCAAAATACGGTTACATACAGCTGTAGCTTTATTTTCCCCATTCTGGTTGAAAGCCTACAATGACCAGCATGCAAAGTAATACTAACCAAAATACATCTAAAGAAATACACCTTCCCTTTCTAAACAGCCATCATTTGCACCTCTTGGGGACAATGGCACAACACACATTTCCCATTTGCTTTTGTTATTGATAGCTAACCCCTTGTTGGGACAGTGTCCCAAGCCCTTCAAGCCATGATGCAACCACTGTGCACACAGCTTTGGACTGTTTGCTTTGCAGGAAGAGGAGAGGGTCGGGGCAGGTTAAGAGGTCCATGGACCTCAGACACTAAACTAAACACACACTGCTCATTTTAGCATCTAATGAGAAGAGCTACTGGGAAGCCTCAGGCGAGCTACCAGTGGCCTCACAATCTACTGGGTGTAGACCCTGGCTATAGAGGGAAGACCGGTCTAAGCATGAAAAGTCAATTTGGAGATTGCTTGCTTCAGTTTTGGAAATGTTACTGCAAGATACAGAAACCTTTGATTGAATGCAAGTAGAATCAACTCATTGGTAAACACTTCGAACGGTTTTCATTTCACAGGAGATAATTGGTTTGAGAACGGCCATTTGTGCATTTTGCCAACCTGTTTTAAAGACGTCCAGTGTATGAATATTCCGCTGGGATGACTGGTTTAGTAAACGTGTTTTGAAGGAATGTGTTTTGCAGGCTTCAATATTTGCACTTGCCACTAGCTATTGGGGGAGTGACAACTAAGAGCTGTCTAGCACAGACCCGCCAACACCACTGCCTGTGTTGAGAATGTAGTCCTAATCCATCCCCCAGAATATGGAACTTCCATGAGAAGCAACAGAATATGGCTAGACAGCTAGGAATACATAGCCTTGCTCTTGCTGCGCATATATGCATTACATGAGGATTGCAATTTATGATTGCCATTGCCAAATTATTTTAGCCCACTCTTCTTGTTCTTCAGGCATTAGGGGCTGCATCCCAACTGGCTTATCATATCAGACTCTGGATAGGGGGTCTTGACTGCACAGAGTGTGCAAAAAACAAGGGGGTTACAGAGTAGGGTGCTCGCGCCAAACTACGTACTTCCTTGCTGCTCCTGCAACGTCAGTGAGAACGTTTGGGGCAGAACAGTTGATGATGCACTACAAGCACGAAACACGGTTACACGCCCATCTTTTTCCGCATTATCGCCCGCAGGCACATTTTGGAGCAGCAGCAGAAATGCGCTAAGCCACCTAGGAAAAGAATGGCAACGTGTAGAATGTTGTCCACAAATTCTTACATTCTTCCCGAGTTATCAAATTGCTGGAAACCCATTGCAAGTGATTTTAATTTTTATGCTCAGCACATAACTATCACATCACAATTTTACCTTTAAGCATAGTACGCGTTTCAGTTTTCAGTACCTTAAAATTTGGGCCTGGATCGCGGCGAATTCTGTTCAGCCATTCCTGGTGCCTCTTGGGTTCAGCATGGACAGCAGGAATTCTATGAAAAGAAATTATCTTTCCTGCATTGTATCGTGAGTCGCTGGTACAGAATGGGACGCAACAATGGTACGCCGCCATCTATTTTATTAACAGGTACAGCTGTATTTCAAGATAAACACAAGGGAATTGCTTTAAGTTCTACATTAACCGTATACAATTAAAAAGAACATTTGATCTTACTTCTGTTAAAATTATGACAAACAAGCCAGCAGCAAGTTTAAGTGCTAAATGGAACTTCATTACAATGATTTCATCTTCATTTTGCCATACACGAGCCCAGTGTTTTCCTTCAAAAAAGGCAAAATTAAAAAGGACTCACCTTAGGGACTACTGTACTCCACTCGCGGGGAAGGGAACTTAGTTCCTCCAGTGTCAAGTCCCTCTTTCTTCGTACTTATGATAGACTATGAAGAGGCAGCAGTGGTTCTGACTCTTGTCTATCCAAAGAGGTTTTTGCAGAACTGCTTGGCCAAACCTGCCATGTCCTAGTAGGCTGGAGGCCAAGCAGCAATGATGGCAAAAAGCAGAAGGCAAGGCACAATGGTGGCTCTGGCAATTACCCCCGCAAGGAACGTGCCTCTGGAAGGCAATTGAAAACATTTTGGCCTCAACAGTATGGCCATGAACTCCCTTGGCAGGGTGCAGTCCCTAACCTCTATAACCCTCTACAATGCAAGACACTATTCACCTACAGTCACTTGTTTTGGAAGCCGACTGACTACAAGACTTTCCCCATGAAGGACAAAGACCCCACCTGAGGACCTTGGGAATCCAGCAATCCCATCAGCCACTTCCTCCTCCTGTTCATCACATGTATCTGCCGAATCTGCAGGTTCAAAAGAGTGAAGAGCCAGTAGAGATGGAATGGATGGGGACACTGGAAGCACTCAGGTGGTAAATGTTTGTGGAGGCAGATGAGGAAGTTCTTAGGCAGGAAAAAGATCTTCCTGCTCTTTAGGTCTGTGCATTAGTGCCGGTGGGAAAGGCGCCCCAGAAGCCAAAATAACAAAGATGTTCAAGAGGGATCCACCAGAACTGCTGGCAGATGGGGCAACATCTTCCCAATAATATCCTTAAATGTAGCCCTGCTTGGCTGAGGATTGCATGAAATGTTCAAATTTTGCGGGAAAACCTATACTGCAAAGAAGGCTGTTGCGACTTAACTGGGTGAGTCCAGAGTGACTGGCAGGCGGGAAACCAAGCACGTCCCCAATGCCCCACTAACCCCCAAACAACCATTGGTCCAAGTACAACAACAAAAAAAGATGACGAGGAATGAAGGAAGTTCGGCCGTAGGAGGAATAACCTCGATGGGGTTGACCAATAAAACATTGGAGCAAAGTGGTCCAAACCCTGAAGTGACGTGGGTATTGCAGAAAGGCCAACGGCCCAGAAGCCTCCTGCATCCAGGTTTCTCGCTTATGATAGCTGCTATTTTGTATTTTTTGGCACCATCCGCCATCTTGTGAGAGCACTCTTGTGTGCTTGTGCAAATGGCCCTTGGAACCTTGGTCTTCCAGTGCAGTCATTTGATGCAACCCTCTGTCGAGGAGCCAGTCGACTTGGCCCCTTTGCATTACACTCTCCTCCCTGACGGCTACAAGATCCTCTCGGTGCACAGATCCACCCAGCCCGGAGGGGGAGTAGCTCTGATCTTTCCTGAGTGGATTCCTGCCGCTATCATCCCCACTCAAACATACTGCTCTTGTCAATGCCTTGTCTGCAGGCACTCGCTCTCTCTCTCTCCTAGCCACTCTCTTACTGTTGCTACTCTCTTATCGGCCCCTTGGTCAAATCACCTAATTTCTCTCTGAGTGGTCTGAAATCTCCTCTTCCCTCCTGGTCTCATTCACTCAACTTCTCCTCCTTGGTGACCTCAACATCCACCTTGCCTCTCCTTGTTCCTCAACCGTCCTCTTTTGCGACCTCTGCGATTCCCTCTCCCTTTCTATCCTCCCCTGTGGCTCGTCTCACTCTGCAGGACATACACTTGACATCTTGATCTCCTCTGGCCTCCACGTCTCTACCCCTCTGACCACTCCTCTCTCCTGGAGTGATCACATCCTCCTCTCCTCGCATCTCTCCCTCTCTTCCCCACAAGCCAAGCCTACCCCAACTCTGCCACCTATCTTTTCAGAAGTCCAAAGCCAAAAGCAACTACTGGTTTGACTCTGACCTAGCTACACTTAAAACTTAAGTGTAGGGCGGCCGAGAGAAAATGGAGGGCTTCTTGTTGATCCTCTGACAAACTGGCCTGTCACCTGCTCCAACGGCAATACCGACTTTCCGTCCTCACCAAGACGAGAGCCCACATTCAAGCCTGTGTCTCTGCGGTATCTAACAATTCGGCCGAACTCTTTAAAATCTGCAAGGAGCTGGCCAACCCTGCTGCAGTCTCTAGACATCCTCTTGCCTCCGAGGCTCTTTATAATGCCCTTGCCCCTCACTTCATCTCAAAAACACAGGTCATCCGGTCTACCCCCTCCTACCCTTCCCCTTCTCTCTGTCTCCGATTGCTGACCCTCCTTCAGCTACGCCCCCACTCTCTTTCTCAACCTTTCCTCTTTTCTCCACTGATGTGGTTGCTAGACAAATCCGATCTATGAATGCCTAATCAAATCAAGTTCATCCCTGTTCCACTAAAACCATCAAGGACCACATTGAAACCCTCGCTCCTGCCCTTGCCGATTTTTGCAGTCTCTACTTTTCCTCACGATCTTTCCCCTCCCCTTTGAAGCACTCCCTTGTGCATCCCTTCCTCAAGAAACCCACAGCTGACCCTTCTTGTCCAGCTAACTATTGCCCAATTTCCATTACTCCCTTTTTGGGTAAACTCCTGGAAAAGCTAGCCATCTCTCAGCTTAACCTTAATTCTGATTCTGTGGGCTCACTCCATGATCGCTAATCTGGCTTCAGAGCTGCCAGAAGCATGGAAACTGCTCTCTTGAACATCTGTGAAGACCTGCTCTCCAACCTTGACTCTAACATTCCCTCTGTCCTCATCCTAATCAATCTCTCTTCTGCCTTCGACAAGGTCAACTATATCACCCTGCTCAACCGCCTCCGTGACAACCTGGGTATCACTGATCAGGCTCTGGCCTGGCTGGCCCCTTTCCTCTCTGATCGACCCTCCCAGGTCCAACTTGGGTCTTTCCTATCATCTATTTCCCTCTCTACCTGTGGTGTTCCCCATGGGTCTAAGCTTTCGCCCTGGCTTTTCAACCAATGCCTGGCAACTCTCTCCCGCTGCATTGCTTTTTTCTGCTCAAATTTACAGTGCTATGCTGACGACACTCAAATCATTTTCAGGCTTCACTCAGCCACTTCCTCTCCTTCTCTCATCTCTGACTGCCTAACTGCCATTCGAGATTGGTGTCCTGCCAACGATTTTAGTCTAAATACCAACAAGACTGAGATTCTCATCGGTACACCTTCACCATCCTTTCCCCTCACTCTCTGGCCGGCCTCCATTGGCCCTCCTCCTACCCCTACCTGTGAGGCTAAGAACCTCGGGGTCATCTTTGACTCTACACTTTTCTTCTCCTCCCACATTTCTGATGTCTCTAACAAGTCAAACTTCCTATTGCACCTCCTCAGAGGTACTCTGCCTTTCCTCTCCTTCCCCCAGAAGCTTACTGTCTCCCAAGCTCTGGTTCGCTCTAGGCTGGACTACTGTAACAGCCTCTTTCTAAATCTACCTGCCTCCACTCTCCGCCCTTCACAACTAATCCAGAACAGGACTGCAAGACTTGTCCTTGGCCTGAAGCCATGGGATCGTATCTCTCCAGCTCTGAAATCTCTTCATTTGCTCCCAGTGGATGCAAGCATAACATTTAAAGCCCTCTGCATTGTCCACAAGGTTTTCTGGGGCCTGGGTCCAAAATACCTTCAACTATCGATCCGTAAATACCTCCCCTCTCGAGCTCTTCGCTCCTCTACCTCTAACTCCCTCAGAGTCACTGTTTTTTCTAAGAAACGAGCTGGGGGTAGATCTCTGTCTTCGGCTGGGGCCTCCCTTTGGAACAGCCTCCCTGCCACTCTGAAACTTGAGGAGAACCATCTCCAGTTCAGGAAGCACCTCAAGACCTTCCTCTTTGCTTCTGCCTTTGCCCCCCTTATCCCCTGCTGAATCTGTTTTCTCTCTCGGCACTGTGCACCTGGCCACCCTCTGTCCCCCGGGCCCAAGTACCTGCTCACCCTGCCACCCTCTTGCACTGCCTCCGGGCCACCCCTTGCACTGGGGTCTGTATCTGTAACCATACAGTCCCCCACCCTGCTTTTTCTTCTGCACTTATCAGTTATACCCTGTCGGCTAAACTTACCACTTGCTGGCTGCAATAACACTGATTATCGCCTTATTCATTTTTTTTTTATGTATTACTATTTATATGTTTCTCCTCTGTTCCGCACTTTCCACTTCTCCCCCCTTCCATGCACTTATCCCTCCTTTTCCCTTCCCATGCACTTGCGTCTTCTCAATGTCACTGGGCCTAGTAAGATCGTTGTTTTGTTTCTCCCCTGTTCCCCTCCCTTGCCTTGTCGCGCTCTGAAACACGTGTGTATGAGCGTGATATAAATAAAATATATCATATCATTGAGCCATCTTAGAGGGGTTATTGGGTATTGAGTGGGTTTTGAGTGAATGTGGATCCGCAGCAGGCATCTGCTTCTGGCAGCACCAAAGCCGTCTTTACCCAGCACAGACAAGGGAACTAAAGTGTATACACAGCCAATCAAATTGGAGGGATGCTTTGCTATGTACCAAAAAAGCTCTGGTGTGGTCCCTAGAAGGTATGGACTAAGGGGGACAGGGCGTCGGAGTACAAATATTATCAAGTGCATTCCCATGTAAAGGTCCCACAGCTTAATCTTCTCCAATAGAAAATTAATCTCAATACAACGTACCAATGTTCAGTCTTGAGGCTTAACTGGACAATGATAAAGATTAAAAAGGACGCACTCCCGAACTGCTCACCTCCTACAACCATGATGGTTCTTCTCGGTTTAACGTACCACCCTGTTATATGGCAAAATGCAAAGACTTCTAAGGTTAGCTACATCTACTTCAGTTCTTGTGAACTTTTCACGATATTGTGAATCTCTGTCTAGTAATATTGCTTTTGATGATAAAACAAGAAATATAACATTCAAGGGCTTCCCACAGATCTCCCTCCTTCAGAACTGTTTGGATGTGGCAGAACTGGAAAGACTCTCCAAAAGATTATTTTACTTCATAACATCTGGTGAATTGCATGCTTCAGACTTATTCACTTGAGTAATCCCTGTTCACACTTGCAAATGAATCCTGCCTAAAAGGTCCAAAACGTTTTTTTGTTATGAGCCCATTTAAAAGTATAGGGAAAGCAATCAAGAGAAGGAGTTAGATAAGTGGTTCATTTTAGTCGTTTGCAGAACTCTCCATTTTAAAGGTACAGGAAAACAACGAGCTGGTTGATGGTAGTCGATTAGATCGAAGGGTCTCAGTTAATAATGTCCCTATATATATGGTTGCCGTACATAATGTCGCCGGGAAGGGTTTGTGGCGACATTATATAGGTGACCATATATACACACACACACACACACACTGACACACACACACACTGACACACACACACACCCCCCCCCCCCCCAGCTCCCCTTGCAAAAAAGAAAAAGGTTTTGGGGGTTGCAGGATGTCCCCTGCATGTTCCATGTAATAATGTTGTGACAAAAAAACATCAATTTATTTGCAGCAAATTTTTTGCATGCCAACATTTTTGCAGGGACATTATCACACGGAACCGATAGAAGACCATGACGTGCCAGTGATTCACTTTAAGTGTTTTATCCGTTCTATGTAGGAAAAGCAAACAGGAGGTCAATCGAAAATGCACTAAAAAACTGCAGAGAAGGAATGGCTGCTGAAAGTCGTGTGATTTTATGGCCTCATTTAACAATGTCATACACTCTGAAATTGAAGTGATCACGTACACTATCCTTGCCTCCTGGCGATCGCATACAAGAGATGCAGAGCTGACAGGACTCAAGATAGGGCCAGATGCTTTGCAGATGTATTTTCCAGGGTCATGTAAATCTGCACTTTCGATTCAAATTGTTGGAATTTTGATTTTGTTCCTGTTCCTATATTTTTGAAGCATGAATTAGACTAACAAAAATGCTTTCACATCTGCATATTTTACATGGTCATGAACTATTTTTGTCAGGTTAATGCTTCACTGTCCCCTGGCGTTTGTGGAACACAGAGAGAGAAAAGAGGATCCAAACTGGAACCCTCCCGTCCCCTACACACCGTAATAATGCGTCAATATGACTCATTAATATTCATTCAAGAAGGTACTAGTGTAAAGACATATATAATACATTTCAATAGAGAAAACAGTTTCAACTAAAGTTAATGATGCAATCCAATCTTTAAATGTAAAAAACAAATCTTGTTTATTCCAAACAAAGAAGCCAGAGAAAATTTTGTTAATTGAGGACGGATGACGCGTTTCGAGAAGTATATTCTCTTCTTCATGAGCCAGAGATCATGTACAAGAACTAAAATGAAAACAATGTAGAGAAAAGAAAAGTACAATCAGGATATTGTTGCTATTAAGTCAATTCCACAATCTATCTGATGTTCATCATCAAATAGTTTAATCTATGTTGGTCAAACTACAATATCTGTTAAAGAACGTCTCACAGAGCATAAATCAAACATCAGGTGCAGAAACACAAAATCACCTCTCTCGAGACACTTCATGGAAAACAACCACACAGTTGGTCAGCTCAGATTTCAAGTCCTTGAAGTAGTTAAAAAACCCTATAGGGGTGGTGACTATCTATCCATTCTCTCGCGTAGAGAAGTACTGGATTCACACATTGAACACACTATTCCCTAGGGGTCTCAACGATGAATTTTCCTTGAAATGTTTCATCTGACATGGTTTACATATTTTAATGTTGCCTCTCTATCCAATCAGGCTCTAAATGTGTCTAATCCATCTCTATCCATTGTGTAAATAGTATCTACACTCAAATACTGTTGATGAACCGCTATATACTACCACGTGACCTGACATTGTATAATGGAAACTGCTCTATTCTGTGGAACTTACCATGTAACAGTTATATATTCTTCACCACTGTTTATACTTTGTAAATTCAAAGCCACCCCACTGGAACCCAGATGGTCGAATTATGCCGATTTTCTTCTACTTTTTGATTCGTATCCCATTGATTATATTCACCCCATTCAATTCCAGACCAACCATAGCATTACTTATCTAGTATTTGTATGGGCATCATCACTTTCAAGATGGCCGCCGCTTTGCACTAAAACTTGTTTACCATTTTTCTAACACGATCCCGCCCGTTAGTCCGTCTACTGTTTCGATGCACGACGGCCTTGATAGACTGGGTACTACATGCTAGAGGGTCTCTCGCTTCACGGGAAGCGTCCCTCTCATAGCAACAATCTCCACCTGCGACCACGCACCCATGGCTGGGCTGCGCGACCTGCATTGAACCATTACTGCATGCCGGATGCTGATTATTTGGATTGTACATTACGCTGCTGACACAGTAAGTTTGAGCACCTACATTTAACACACGTTTATCTGTGTGATACTTTAATCATGCTTTGGCAGAGACGCTCGGATACTAAAACACAGCGTTCTTGGACTATTTACAGACCCAGGCACTATATCACTATTGATACTTGATCAATGGTCGTACGTCACCTACGGCACCTACCGAGTAGAATCTTGAGACTCCAAGTAGTATATTCATCTCACAATGGTGAGTGTTTGCCCCTTTACTCTATATCTTGCTGGTTGCCATTTTGAGAATTTTTGCTCATTTTAGGCTTTGTATTCCATTCTTTACAGTCCACTGGGCATCCACCGCACGCTAAATGATTTGTATCATTCATCATTTATTTGAAATCCCTTACCTATGCAGAGTGACCTCCTTAAACGCATCAACACTCAGGACTTCCCTAGTCTTGGTGAGCATACCTACTGTTATTCCGTTTAGAACACCTTTTTGTCAGTGTTCTTTTCACCATTCATCACCTCCCTTACCATTGACTGATTTGCCATCCTTCGTTCTGGTTGTTTGTGGCTTTGGATATAACTGAATTTGTATTCTGTGTAATTTGACCCCCAATATCGGTTCTTTTTCAATACAATTGTTGAGACATTGTTTGTGTCACTTCACTGGTAGTTTTAAACTATTTGATGATGAACACCAGATAGATTGTGGAATTGACTTAATAGCAACAATATCCTGATTGTACTTTTCTTTTCTCTACATTAGTTTCATTTTAGTTCTTGTGCATGATCTCTGGCTCATGAAGAAGAGAATATACTTCTCAAAACGCGTCAGCCGTCCTCAATGAACTAAATTTTCTCTGGCTTCTTCGTTTGGAATAAACAAGATTTGTTTTTTACATTTAAAGATTGGATTGCATCATTAACTTTAGTTGAAACTGTTTTCTCTATTGAAATGTATTAAATGTGACTTTACACTAGTACCTTCTTGAATGAATATTAAGCCGTCGTATTGACGCATTATTACGGTATGCAGGGGACGGGAGGGTTCCAGTTTGGATCCTCTTTTCTCTCTCTTTGTGTATTTAGGTAGCTCTGTGCCAGGGCCACTTTTCCTCCCCCGCACCCAGCAGATATCATGACTGTTTCTACTTTGTTCCGATACTATTCAGAAACCTGTGAGTGTGCACCTTCTATCTCCTTCCGGTTTGTGGAACACTGTGCTGCATAGTGGTACAAGTGTGGGTGCATCACATGTCAAAGCCTGTACCCCCCCTTACAACACTGCATTTTAACAGATAAAATCCTTCCTTGAAAAGGGAACTAAAATAACCTAACTACTGCCTTTCACCTCAAAACCACAACCCATCATCAAATGCACCCATTCATGGCATTAATTAAAAAACAAAGACTAACTGGTTAAAACAATGCAGAAGGTACTTCGGATATCGACTCACACAACTCCCTCACTTGCTGACTTAGCAAGATAAACACCTGGATGACCAAAAACAACTTGAAACAAAATCCAAACAAAATTGAAATCATCATCACCCCGTCACAACAACAATGGACCGTTGCACAGCTTCCCTAGCACATGGAAATGGGAATGAGAATTGAAAGCTCAACAGTGATAACAAACTTTGGAATTCACATGCATAGCGGGTTCACATTAGAACCACAAGTCAATGCCATATTACGGAAATGCTTCTACCACCTACGCTGAATCAGTTGTATCATGTCATATCTCAGTTTTTCACAGAGGACCCTTGTCACAATTTCACTGATCTTGGCAAGAATCGCCTACAGAAACAGCCTACAGCTATGTATGCCAGACAAGCTCACAAAGAAATTACAATCTATCCAAAACACTGTGACAAGGTTTCAAGGCCTCGCAAATTCTTTAAAATCCCACTAGACCTGCACAATGGGTTCCTTAGTTGACTTACTCCACCTAACCGAAATGCACTCCCCATGGTGACGGGTGACTAAATATTTAACAGAACTTATGGTGCATGTCACAATAAGCAAACTTCATATTTGGATCAATGCTGCCACCTAAAGACCAGCCATGCAAAGTGAAATATATTTGCCATTTATTGCAAACAAACTTGGTTTGCAGTAAACGTCAAATAAAAGTTTCAAGCAACCCCTAGTCACGAGCAAAGTTGACTACCATAAAAATGGTACTCGCCTCTTCATATAATCTCCTTGCCTATGTAAGTGGGCAAGTAGATTTTGCAAGCCCTGTCTTCCACTAAGAGAAACAAGAGGCAAGACATCAAACCAGCAATGAGAAGCCTACACTAGCTTCCAGAGAAGAAAATAATCTATTTGACATGCTTCTGTACCTTCAATACCCAGACGACAACCTACAGTATGTCCTGGACGTGATCGCACAATATTTCCTTGTGTCAGGAATAACAGTGAACCCCCAAAAGTCGAGTCTGTACCCCCTGGGGGAGTACAGTAGGAGGCCGATTCAGAGATACCGGTGTTGCCGATTAAGTTGGACTTAATTAGTAACATTCAGGTACTTAGGAGTAGATATATACCATGATCCCAAGATGGAACATATGCAGAACACGGTTAAGGCAGTAAACAAAATCGAGAATAACATGTCTTTTTGTGCGAAGTTGCCACTGTCCATGATGGGGCATGCAGCATTACTGAAGATGGTGGTACTGCCTAGACTCCTACATTACTTTGCCAATGTCCCTTTTGCAATTCCGAAAGGTTTGTTCAATAGATTACATAGCATATGCAGGAGCTTCATATGGCATAACTCCAGAAATAGAGTGGCGCTTTGGAAGCTCCAGAATTCATATGAAAAGGAAGGTAGGTAGAAGGCTGCCCAATTTAGAGATATACTTCATAACTAGCCAGCTACAATATGTGGCCAAGTGGTTGTCAGAGGAACGAACATCAGAATCGAGGCTGTTAGGAACGGTAAGCGCCCCGTTCTTGAAGGAATTTGTATGGCTACCAGTTTCGTACAAAACTAGTGAAAGCCTATTGTTGCACCCCAGGTGTGATACTTGGTGCAAAGCAAGACAACTACTGGGAGGTGCTGCACTATACTCCCTATAGATACCACTAGTAGTGCTAGGAGGAGTGGATGAACAGATCAGAAAGAATGTTCGGAGGAACTGGGAATCCATGAGGATAGCTACAGTAGGGGATGTACTTAGGGATGGGTTACCCCAGAGATTGAAGGAGTTGGTAGAAGATTCAGGAATACATAGCGGGCAACACATTACGCATGCCAGTCTTTTGGGAAGCTTAAGGCAGAGTTGGCCAGACTCTGTAATGCCCTTGCAGTCTGATGAAGCCACTGAATCATTTTATGATGCATCGGAAAGGAGGACATGAAGTATCACATATATATGAGCTACTAATGTCTAAAGTGGGCGGAGAAATATATCAGATTAGACGACAATGGGAAGCAAACCTGGGAGAACCATTGTCGGACGAGGGGTGGAGTAGGGCGAAATATACCACAAAAAGGTGTCGAGGAACATGAGACTACAACAAATTCAGTTGTATGTGACGCATAGAGCATACCTAACTCCGAGCAAGATAGATATGTTTAGCCAAGCAATGGTACAATCGTGCCCGCAATGTGGAGAGGTGGGTGCAGATCTTGTGCATATGTTTTGGGCGTGTGTGGAAATTGGCAGGTTCTGGAGAGAGGTGGCACAATTATTGGCAAAGAACAAGTTACTTCTTACCTTGTAACGTTCTTTCGACGGGATGTTCCTCCGACGTATTCCTCATCTTAGATATATCCTTCCAGCTCTGCTGGCCTCGGAAAATTTTTTCTCTAGAGGGCGCTGCGCGTCGACGTCCCTCGAGTCGATGTCCCTCGACAGCCGCCGTATCGACGCTCGACGTCATCCTGCCTATAAAGGCCGCGCGCAGCGTCCGTTGCTCAGTTCCGTTTTGTAGCCCACAGTATTACTGTCTGGACTAGACTAATCACCCTGAAGGAGCATAAGCTGCAACAACAAGGGAAGTAGAACTGCGGGGATGGATGGGAGGGTCGATGAGGAATACGTCGGAGGAACATCCCGTCGAAAGAACGTTACAAGGTAAGAAGTAACTTGTTCTTCGAAGGGATTGTGTCCTCCGACGTATTCCTCATCTTAGATAGGCTCCCATAGCAGTATTCTATATTCGGAGGAGGGAGTACTGACTTCACGCTGTCTTCTATTGATGAATAGAATGCAGTACAGCCCTTCCAACCTAGTCTCTTGACTGGAGGAGGAATCCAGATTGTCCATACCTTTACACGTTTTTACAGACGACCATGTAGCGGCCGCACATATGTCTTTAACCGGCACCCCTCTTTTGAGGGCCGATGAAGCTGCAATACCTCTGGTCGAATGAGCCCTAAGGTTTTGAGGGGGCTCTTTCCCTGCCAGTTTATAACATTCCAGAATGGCTAGAATGATCCATCTGGAAATGGTCTGCTTAGTTATTGGTAACCCCAGCTTGTGACCTGCGTAACCTACAAACAGCTGGTCTGCCTGTCTTATCCTGGCTAGTCTACTAATGTAAAAACTTAAGGCCCTCCTAGGGTCTAGTCTGTGTAACCTCTCTTCCTCTTTCCCCGGGTGAGGAGGAGGATAGAAAGATGGTAGGGTAATCTTCTGAGTGATATGGAATTCAGAAACCACCTTTGGGAGGAAATTAGGCTTCACTTGCAGGACAACTTTGTCCTTGTGAAAGATTGTATGAGGGGGTTTACAAGAAAGAGCTTGTAATTCGCTCACCCTTCTAGCAGATGTAAGTGCTATTAATAAAACAGTTTTAAGGGTAAGGAATCTTAACGAACAAGAATGGAGAGGTTCGAAAGGTGTACCCATCAGGAAAGTTAGTACTAAGTTTAAATCCCATAGGGGAACTTGGAATGGTCTTGGGGGATAAACATTGGTTAACCCCTTTAGAAACTGTATTACCAAGGGTAATTTGAAATAGGATGGTTCTTCCGCAGTACGCTCAAAGATGGATAGCGCTGCGAGATAGCCCTTAATGGTGCCAACTTGAAGGCCTGAATTTGCCAAATATAGTAGGAAGGACAAAACCATTGGTGTACCACATGAAAATGGGTCGATATTCTGTTCTCTACACCAGCTGCAAAATCTGTTCCAACGGCAGCGGTATAAAGACTTTGTTGCTGGCCTCCTTGCCGAAAGCAACACCTCCATAACATCATCAGGGAGGTCCCAATCCTTGTACTTCAGCCGTTCAGAAGCCAAGCGTGAAGGTTGAGGGTTTTGATGTCTGGATGGAGAACCTGACCTCCCTTCTGTGAGAGTAGGTTCTCTCAGAGAGGAAGTCGAATAGGAGGGCAGATGGACAAGTCTAGAAGGTCCGGGTACCACGTTCTCCTGGCCCAATCCGGGGCAATTAGGATCATGGTTCGCCGGAATCTTCTCAACCTCCTGATCATTTGAGGAATGACAGGGAGCGGTGGGAACGCGTACAGAAGCGGAAACTCCGAGTCCACTATGAACGCGTCTCCCAGAGCTCCTCTCGGAGGAAATTCCCTTGAGCAGAACAGGTCGCATTTCCTGTTTAGGCTGGTGGCGAACAGATCTACCTGAGGGGTTCCCCAAAGGGTGAAGATCTCTTGAAGGACTTCCTGAGCTAGCTCCCACTCGTGGGAGACTGTGTTCTGCCTGCTCAGAGCTTCCGCTGTCAAGTTCTTCTCTCCGGCTGGGTGAACTGCCGATAGAGAGATTCCTTCTTGGATTGCCCAAAACCAGAGCTGCATCGCCTCTCTGCACAGGGGTAGTGATCCTACGCCTCCTCTTTTGTTGAGGTAATGCATGGCCACCGTGTTGTCCGTCATTATCAGGACGTTCTTCCCTTGTACAGCTGGCAGGAAAGCCTTCAACGCAAGTCTGATGGCTCTCAGCTCTAACAGGTTGATGTGTAGTCTGGACTCCGATGGAGACCAACGACCGCTGATGGTCAAGTCGTTGGCGTGGGCTCCCCACCCCGTGAGTGAGGCATCCGTGACTACTGTTATCTCCGGCCAGGGTTGCCAAAACTGTTCTCCTTTCAGAATGTTCTCCTGACAGGCCCACCACTGAAGGTCTCGAGCCACCCTGCCGGGAACCTGAAGAAGATCTGTCATTCTCCCTGAGAATTGTGACCACTGAGTCCTCAGTGCCCACTGGAGGGATCTCATTCTCAGGCGAGCCTCTGGCACAAGGAAAATGCAGGATGCCATGAGGCCTAGCAACCTCAAAAAGTCGAAGGCTGGGAGACGTTGGGCATGCTGGAACTTGGTAACCATCTGTAGAATATCTTGAGCCCTCACCTCTGGTGGCGAGGCTTTTCCCAGGGAAGTATCCAGGATCGCTCCTATGAACTGGAGTCTCTGCGATGGTATCATTTGTGACTTCTTTAAATTGAGGGAGAAGCCCAGTCTGTGAAGGAAATGGCACACGTGATTTAGCTGGATCTGAGCTTGCTCCGGAGAAACAGCCCTGATCAGCCAATCGTCCAGGTAGGGGTAGACGTGAATCCCTTCCCTCCCTAGACTTGCAGCCACTACCGACATTAACTTGGTGAAGACCCTCGGGGCGGAGGTCAGCCCAAATGGCAGTACTCGAAATTGATAGTGAGAGCTGCCAATTGCGAACCTCAGGTATTTCCTGTGTTTGAGATGGATAGGCACATGGAAATAAGCGTCCTGAAGGTCCAGAGATACCAACCAGTCCTGAAACTGAAGGGCCTGGAGGATCTGAGAAAGAGTGACCATCTTGAATTTGTCTTTTCTGAGGAATTTGTTCAATTCTCGCAAGTCCAAGATGGGTCTCAGTCCTCCGTCTTTCTTCGGAATGAGAAAGTAAGGGGAGTACCAGCCCTTGTCCCTCTCCGCTACAGGTACCGGTTCTATGGCACCTTTCTCTAGCAGGTCCAAAATTTCCTGCAAGAGGAGCGGATCTGGAGCTTTCTGAGAGCTGATCCCCGGTGGATGACTCTGAGGTATACGTAGGAAAGGCAGGCAGTAACCTTGGGCGACTGTTTCCAATGCCCAAGCATCTGACGTGATAGCCTGCCATACCGTCAGATGTTGAGTCAACCTGCCTCCTACAGGTGTCCTGTGAGGGGAGTCCTCAGAGTGGTTTTGGGGCGGCTGATGCAGGTGCCGATGGTAAAGAGGCACCTGCTGTTGCTGCGGCTTTAGAATATCTACCCCGTCCACCTCGGGTAGTTCTTCTTTGACCCCTTTGAGCCGGTCGTCCTCTACCTCTTCCGAATGCGGAGTAGAAGCGAAAGGACTTGCCCCTCGCAGAGGTTCCTGTGGGACGAAAAGGAGTCTGACGGATTGCAGCTCCTAGGGATTTTGCTGCAGCTTTTGAAGTTTGCAGTTTCTCTAAACTGTCATCCGCCTTTTTCCCGAACAAAGAAGAGCCATCGAATGGCATGTTCAAGAGCCTGGCTTGCACATCTGGGGCAAAACCCGACTTTCTCAACCAAGCGAATCTCCTGGTTGATGTACTTGCCGCCATTGCTCTGCTGATACTGTCAGCCGAATCAATGCCCGCCTGGAGGGATTCGCACATAGCGTCTTTACCGTCCTGTATAATATTCAGGAACGCATCCCTTTCTTCTCCCTCCGGGATGCAGTCAGCCGCTGTAGAAGCACACTCCCAAAGTGTATGGCTGAACCTGGCAAGGGTGCAAGTAGCATTAACAGACTTTAACGCCATGCTACATGCTGAAAAGACTTTCTTTGCCATAGCATCATATTTTTTATCATCCCTGTCCTGTGGGACTGTAGGATAAGCCGTCTTGACATCGGTAGAGGATGCTGTTTGTACCACCAGACTTTCTGGGGATGGATGTTTAGACAAAAACTCTGGGTCTGTGGAAGATACCCTGTACTTTGCAGACAGTTTTTTATTTACTGCTGGTATTACATCTGGGGTTTCCCAGTTTGTCATGATCTTTCTCTGAAGAGCTTTATGAAAGGGCACCACAGGATCCTCTTGTGGGCCTTTGTCAAGAATATCCGTGAGGTCATCTTGCTGGAAAGATTGTGAAGGTGCAGACCACCCCATGAACTCTGTAATCCTGGCCATTAAGGCTCTGTAGGGGGTTTCAGCATGCTCCCCCGGGTCTGGCTTAGCAAAATCCACCTCAGGGGAAGTGTCTAACCCACTTGCCTCATGTAAAGAATCATGAAGATCCTTTAATCTGCGCTCTTCAGAGGAAAATTCCTCTCTAACTGGGGTTACAGGTCCCTGTAACTCAAATGTGTCTTGTTCAGACAAATCACCCTCTTCTAAAATTGAGGATATAGTTCTCAATTGTTCTGAACTCATAAAGGGAGTAAATCCCATTTCCAAGGCAGAGGGTGCCGAACTTGTCATTATTGGCCTCGAAAACGTCGATGTCGTCGACGCCGACGTCGAAGGCTTCGAGCGTTGCGTCGAAAACAGAGGTGGAGACCTCGACAGAATTGGAATTCTACTCGACAATATCGACGCCATCGACGTCGAGGGCCTGGGGATAGTCACTGGATGTGTGGTCACCGTGACTTTTCTTGGCGTCGACGCCGGTGTCGAGTCGACAGACCCGTGTGTCGAAGGTCCCCTCGACAACGGCGCCGAAGACATCAACCTCGACGGGACCTTTGTCGACGGCGTCGACGGAACCTTCGAGGAAGGTTTGGAGGCCATAGTCCTGCTCGAGGGTTCGAAACGCGCTCGAGAGGTTTTTCGCCGGGTACTGCGACTCGCGGCGTTTTTGACCTTCGGGTCTTTCGACCAGAGCATCGCTCTCGGCAGTCTTCGAGGGGGTCGAGGCCGCTTTCTCAAAGACGCTCATCATATTCTTTCGGAATTCCTCCCATTCAGCCCGGGAACTATGTTTCGTGGGGCAAGGGATTCTTTTTGGCGAAACAGAGGAAGAGGAAGACGGAGAAGGGGATCTTCGACGCCTCCTCTTCGAGTGCTTCGATCTCGAGGAGTGATGAGACCCACTCCGAGACCTGGAGCGCGAATGGTGACGAGGAGACGAATGTCTCGACTTCGTCGACGAAGAAGAAGCTTTAAAAGTCTTACCTTTCCCCAGATTCCCCCTACGCTCCTTCAGGGCCTTAGCTGTCATGGACATACAGTCCTCGCATTCCGAACAATGGTGTTCAGCTCCCAAGCACCACAGACAATTTCTGTGAGGATCGGTCAACGACATCTTTTTCCCACAATCTCGACATTTTTTGAAGCCGGATCGAGGAGTTGTCGGTTCCGACGAGGAAGCCATCGAGTATGGATCGAATAACTCGAGGTAAATAGGATTAATCTGACTAAGAACTGAGCAACGGTATTCCGAGGCACCGAGTAAGCGCGGAAAAACGGAACTGAGCAACGGACGCTGCGCGCGGCCTTTATAGGCAGGATGACGTCGAGACGGCGGCTGTCGAGGGACATCGACTCGAGGGACGTCGACGCGCTGCGCCCTCTAGAGAAAACATTTTCCGAGGCCAGCAGAGCTGGAAGGATATATCTAAGATGAGGAACACGTCGGAGGACACAATCCCTTCGAAGGTAGAGATCACTCTAGATGTTGAGTCTCCCAAGGCTTGTCTATTGGGGGGCAGGGGGTTTCCCCTGGGCCCAAACAGGCTCCACATATAAATAAACTTAAAGACCTAGCATATATCCGAGCAAAACGAAGAATAGCGATGGGGTGGAAGGCTAAAGCAAGACCTGTGGCATATGTGTGGTGGAGGGACTTGTTGAAATGGGCTAATGCAGAAACCACTGTGTGGCAAGAAGCGTCCAGCAGAGAAGAAGAACATGGGGGGAGAGGGGTTGAGTCATGGAGATTGCTCATAGCAAGTCTGACAACCTCTGAATGTAAGACACAAGAAACGGGTGTGATCCCTGCACAGGAAACTACCCTAAATAGGCAAGACAAAGGCATGGAATAAAGAAGGAAATAAAAAGTGCGTTGTAGGCCAGGTTTGTGAGGGAGTTAAGGGGAGGGATAGGGAGTTATAATGGTATAAAATGTGTGTGGATTGACTATTAACAATGTGTAAAATGTTTTGTTTAAGTTTCAAAAATAAATGAAAATTATAACAAATTTAAAAAAAGAAAATAATCCATTTTAAAGCACTTTGCATCTCACATAAAATACTACATGGTTCGAGGCAGAATTCCTTCAATCGAAAATTACCCTCTACCAGCAACAACTTACCTGTGGAGCTGCAATGACATACTTATTGAATCGAGGTGCTATGAGAAAAACAAATTTAGAGGTACAACTTTCTGCACCCTCAAGCAAAACTATACCAATCCTGACAGCAGAAGACCACTTAACATTTGAGAAAACTGTTAAAAAATGTGGCTATTTAATACACTGGATAAAGAACTCACAATCCAGAAGCACAAACACATACGCTACAGCACAGCACCACAAACTCCCCACCATTGTATGACCTGAAGCACACCCAAACAAAGATCACACTAAAATGAATATAATGATAAAATACTCAGTAGGTAACGACTCGACAAAGACCCCCATCATAGCAACACAAACACATCGTGCTAGAATGCCATTCAGGCACAGCCCTTACTGCACAACAAAAGGCGTGATGAAGGTTTAGAATTAATCTTAACCTCTGGCATTGCTGTGGGCAACCCTCCAGACCATCGTTCTTTGCCCGCCAGGCCATTACAGAAAGGGGAAAGACCATATGCAAATCAAGCTCTGTACCACCCCAGAAGGGGGCAGTTCAGCCTGAACTGCTTGGTCACATCCCTTCTGCACGAGACCCCAAGCAACACCAGACATGGTGCAGCCCTTATTGGGCATTATCAGTGAGGTGTAGCTTAGGTCTCTCAGCCCAGCAGGCACACGAGCCGCATCTGGGCATACCCGTACCACTCTGGGTGACTATAGGAAAACGAAAGGGGTTATGGCTGAAAGATTTTGAGTTAATCTTAACCTCTGGCATCACACTGGGCACCCCTCCAGACCATCACTCTTTGCCTGCCAAGCCATTACACTGTGGCTGATGTGACTGTGGCGTCCTCTGCTGATCGAAGAGCTGCTGATAGAAGTGGTGGTGGCTCCAGTCTGGTTCCTGCCATTTTTCCTCTGTCCACTCATGAAGATTTGGGGGGGCAGAATCCTGCAATATTCTGTGTTTGGGGTTTAGTAAATTGACATGTGGGCTATGTGCAGGTAGGCACTGACCCCGCAACTGCCATTGGCCATTGAAAGGTCCAGGCGGTCTTTCAGCCTGAAGGTCTTCGATAAACATTGGAAGCAATTTGCATTTGTGTGTCAAGAGATCTGTGTAGAGTGTAGACTGTGGATTGATCATTGCCAATGATTCTACAATTCTTGCAGAAAGGTTTTTTTTTTTCTTTTTTTTTATTTGTTTTTCTTTTTTTTACAGTATTCCAGTAGCGTGGTTACTTAACGATACAATAACACAACACCCTTCCCTCCCTCCCTCCCCCAACTATCCAGACCATAACGTTCTACACCACAAGTTTCATCTCTGTGATTATTGTGAGTCATTGGTGTCGTCGCCAAAGGAGCCATCTTCCCTGGGGCTGAACAATGTAACTATTAGTGCCACCCATTGAAACAGGTCGTCCGAGGTGTTCTGTCTTTGTTGACTCTGAGCAGTCTCCCAAGCAGCCGTTTCGGCATTCGTCGATTTGCGAAGGTCTTCCCACCATGTTGACAAGCACGGGGCCTGAGGCCGCTTCCAATTCATGACAATACGTCTCTTTGCCAGTATATACATTAGGTCTTTTAGTCTGTTTAGTGGTCTATTCTTCTTGCTTCTGGGATATCTTCCGAGGATGCATGCTTTTGGCGTGTGTACCTCCAGGCTGACGTTTGCCTCGGCCGCCCTGGCTTTAACTTGTGCCCAGAATGACTGTATGGTGGGGCATCCCCAAAACATGTGTGTCATCCCTGCTTGAGGTTCTTTGCATTTGGGGCATCCTGTATTCTCGGCTCCTCTAAATCTGGAGATGATGTCTGGTGTGAGGTACGCTCTGTTCGTGATGTAAAATTGAATGAGCTGGAACCTAGCGTTCCTAGATACCTTCTTGTGGTATTTCATTATGCCCTCCCACTCTTTGTCTTCGAACTGCGAGCCAAATTCCTGTTCCCACTTTTCCCTACACTTAAGGCTTTGATGGGTGGTGCTGTCGAGCAGTGTTTCACATATTCTGAGGTCTCGTGGCCTCCCTCCGCTGCCCACAGCAGGCCCTCAATGCTTTTGTGTCCGGTATCCAAGTTCTACATTGTGGGCCAGCGGGCTGCTAGTCTCTTCGCCACCGCGTTGTGCAGTAAGAACTGTCCCATGGGGATCCCAGAGGCTTCGTGTAGCTCAGTAAAATTTAAGATTCCCTGGTCATCCACCAGGTCACCTAGGGTGGCGACGTCACTAGTTTCCCATATGCCTCTTATTATCTTGTGGCTTCCCGGCCTGTTTGTCATAATGGCAGCTATCGGGATCTGTGGGGAGTAGGGATCCGCTAGTTTTGCGGCCTTGCAGGCTCTTTTCCACATCTGGATACCTAAGAGGATCAAGTACGAGTGTGGGTGTTTAGTTCCCGGCTCAGTCCATAGCAGGTCCCTTAGTAGCAATTGAGTGACTCCAGGCTGCAGCAGGCGAGTGTCTGTTGAGGCCTCGTCGGCCATCCATTGTATCACATGCTTCAACTGTCCGGCTAGGTAATACAGTTCGAAATTGGGAACCTTGAGGCCTCCTTTTTCATAGGGTCTCTGCATTGTGTCCAGGGTGACTCTTCGCCTTCCATCTTGCCACAGAAATGACCTGCACAGCTTGTGTAATTCATTGAAGAATCGTTGTGGTATGTTATATGGTACGAAGGGAAGAAGTAAAGAAGTCTGGGTAACGCCACCATTTTTAGTAGTCCCACTCTGCCCTCCACCGAGAGCGGCAGCTTGCTCCAGAACTTCATTGATTTTGCCAGCCCTTCCTTTGCCCCAACTGTATTGAGAGCGTGCTCTGTCTTGGGGTCTCTGTGCACCCTAATGCCCAGGTACTTGAACGAGGAGGGTTCCCATTTTAGGGCTAATGTTGGGAGAGCTTCAGCCTCTTTCTCGCTCAAGGCGGCTAGGGGGAACAGGCAGGATTTGTTCCGATTAATCTGGATCCCCGTATATCTGTGGAATCTGTCTAAAGTTTCTAATATGAAGGGCAATATGTGTACAGGGTTTGTTAGATAGAGGAGCATGTCGTCAGCGTACATAGAGATCAGGTGATTCTCCCCGTCTATCACTATGCCCCCGTCTCCGTATTCTTGTCCAAGGTATGCTGCCAATGGTTCTATAGCCATAATGTACAGCATGGGCGATAGGGCGCATCCTTACCTAGTTCCTCGGGTTAGCCTCCATTTGTCTGAGAAAGTGTTGTTGGTGCATACTCTGGCCTCGGGGTTGGTGTAGATGAGTGCGACCCACTTAATGTAGCTAGGCCCTATACCCATCTTGCACATGGTAGCCAGGAGCCATTTCCAGCGTACCGAGTCAAACACTTTGGAGGCGTCCAGGGACGCCACTGCGCATTCCGTCTGTCTATCTTCGGTACTGTAAATGACATGGTGCAGTCTACGTAGGTTTTCGGTGATGGTTCTGCCGGGCACATATGCCGTTTGGTCTTGGTGGATCAGGGTCGGGATGACTTTACGCATCCCCATAGCCAGTATTGCCGTTAGTATCTTACTGTCTGTGTTTAGTAAGGACAAGGGTCTATATGAGCCGCACTCGGTGCTATCTTTGTCAGGT
This sequence comes from Ambystoma mexicanum, assembly GCF_040938575.1. Taxonomy (NCBI): domain Eukaryota; kingdom Metazoa; phylum Chordata; class Amphibia; order Caudata; family Ambystomatidae; genus Ambystoma; species Ambystoma mexicanum. The sequence continues at coordinate 149,068,236 of NC_090940.1, forward strand.
TTTAGGAGTGGTAGGATGACCGCATCCCTCATGGTATCAGGAAGTTGGCCTATATCATATGCCTCGTTGAACACCTGGGAGAGTAACAGAGCTAGTACGTCCTCGTAGCTCTTGTAGAACTCGCCTGGGAGTCCATCCGTCCCGGTGCTTTCCCAGAGGGAAGTGTTCTAATAACAACAGCAACCTCCAAAGGGGTACCGGCCCTTCCAGGGACTCTGCTACGTGTTCCTCAAGGTGTGGTAGTCTAATGATGTCCAGTACATCCTCCATTTCTGTGTCTGTAGGCGGCGGTGTATCAGTGTAGAGGGCCTGGTAATACTCGGCGAATGCGTGGTTTATGGCGGCTTGTGAGTGCGTGTCTGTGCCATTGGCATAGCGGATAAGGCAGATGGGTGTTCTGGGGGCTTCTCGCTTGTAAAGCCACGCAAGCAGCTTACCCGGTTTATCTCCGAGGGCGTGGCTTCTTTCGGTGTGTTTGGCGTAGCTGAGTTTTCCGAGGGCCTCCCAGTGTTGTAGGCAGGCCTGCTTTAGTTCGACTATTTTGCATATGTGGGCTGGGTCTGAGGAGGCTATGGATTCTAGTTGCTTCAGCTCTTCTTCGGTGCTTGCTAACCTTGCTGTGATGGATTTTTGGACTCCCCCTGTGGTGGCTATCATTTCCCCTCTGATCACTACTTTGTATGCTTCCCATGCCGTGCCGATGTGCTGGACACTGTCCGTGTTCGTCTGCCAGTAGTTTGTCGTACATTGTCTAATCTGCTCTCAGAATGCCTTGTCTAACAGTGCTTCGCTTCTGAGTCTCCATGTGGGTATGGGGGGTCTAGGTGCCATTATTGTCCAAGAGGTAACTATGGGAGAATGATCCGATAGCACTCTGGCCAGGTATTGTGTGTCCTCGAATGGGTCTAAGTGTTCCTCGCTCACCAATAAACTGTCGATTCTAGTGTGTACTGCGTGTGGAGGTGAGTAAAAGGAATAGGCTCTGCCCTCTGGGTGCTGAGCCCTCCAGAGATCATGCAGGGCATATTGTTGTAGAAGGGCTTTCAATATTTTAGCGGGAGGGGAGGGGCAGGTGTGTTTACTGTCCGATCTGTCCATGCGTGGATCTAGGGTGCAGTTATGAACCCTTCCCATATTAGCATGCCGTCTCTACTTGGACTGAGCCGGGTGTACAATGAACGGAAAAAGACTGTTGCATCGTGGTTGGGGGCATATGTGTTCACTAGGCAGAGTTCTCTGCCTTCAATGGTGCCTCTTTGCAGGGCCATTCTACCTTTGTTATCGAAGTTAGTGTATGTCAGGTTGATGGGAATGGAGGGGGCAATCCATATTAGTACTCCACGTGCATAGTTGGAATACGTGGTGCCTATCAGGGTTCTTCTCCAATTTTTAGCCAATGCTGCTTGCTTTTGTGCGTTCAGATGAGTCTCCTGTAATAAGGCGATTCCTATCTTGTGGCGTTTAAGGAAGGTGTGGACCCTTCCCTTTGAACTATTCTTGCAGAAAGGTTGGCAGATGTGTTGGGTAGTGTCATCTATACAGTTGGTGGCTATTCTGGACTTTCGGTAGCCAGAAGAGGTTGCAAACAGCTGGTGGCCCAGCTGCTGAAAAGTGTCTTGCTTGCTAGTTTTGTGGTGCATGCAGGAGCTCTGCCTTGGGATCGTTCTTTGTTGTTGAGGACATTGCAGGTCTTTCCATTTGAACCAGTGGAATTCGTTGACCCGAAATTCCAGACTTTTAACTCGTTTTTCTTGGTAGCTGTTGTATCTCCCATCCCCCTCCAACCCCCCAAGACCAATTATCTTTTTCTCGGGTGTGATTGTGGGTTTCATCCAAGAGTTGCTTCTACGTTTCAGCAAGCATAGAATATTGCAATGCTGTCTTTTTTCCTGAATTCAGCTTTTCCTGAAGAGGAGAGGTGGCACAACTTAGACATGAAAATGTCACTATTGATTTATCTGGACAGGAATGCTTCGGCCAGACAGTTGGAGAGCCTGTTTGCTTTCCACGCGTGTGGCCCCCAAACGCAACAGGCTTTTGTCCTTTCTGTTAGTAGGTGGATTTGGCAAGTGATTGCTATGGACTCTTCTGTGGCACACGCTCCCTTGCCTGAATCGGTTCAGAGTTGCTCGACTAGATGGATGGGGCTGGGCCAAGGCAAAGGGATTGCAGGGCGGCAACCTAGTCTGATCTGAATGCATATGCAGGGATAAAACTCCTTTGGGGCAAGGGTTCTGATCTGTGGTATTCACTTTCAAGTGTGACTTGTTGATGTGTTCAGGAAATAAATTGGTAATGGGGTATTTATGGCGCATCCTTGGTGGGCTGTGTTTTACCCATGGACCATTTCACTGCTGTATTTGGTATTTATCACAAGTAAGTACTGAGAGGAGCAAGGGGGACATGGAGGTAATGGGCTGATTACTTATTGTTAAAGAGCATTATACCTAGTCCTACCCTTCCTTGCCAAAGTACTCATGCACCACTTCTCCCTCCCCTGTGCCGATATTAGGGTGGCCAGATGTCCAGGTTTTGCCAGAACTTTCCCAGGTTGGGCCCTCTGTCCCCCTGTCCTGGGTTTAATTTTTTTAAAACCCTGTACCGATTTTGGGGACAGGGAGGCAGACAATTTCATTTAAATCGTCAAAAATTATAAAGTGAAAATGATACACCTCATGACACTCACAACTTTGCCAGCGCAGGTTGGGCTCAAACCCCCAACCTTTGAGTTATCAGCTACATGCAGCCCCCCCAGATATGGTACGCATCTGGCCATTTTACGCACTGAATTATTGTTAATATGTCACCTTTCTTTTTCCTACTCAGATCCATTGGAAGGCTAGTCTTGGCAGCACCCCCAGAAGTCACGTAGTTCACTGCAGACATCCAACTGGGTTGAGTCATGATCTGTTTATTTAACACTTTCCTGCATTGGTTATTTCATCTAGCAAGTACGTTTAGAGTCTGTAAAGTGTAACACTTGGAAATAAATTAGTGTGCGTTTTTCACTTTGTTCAAATGCTTTGACTTTCTGTGTTAAAATGTTATTTAAGAATGTTGCATCACTAATGTACATTGCAAATTGCTTTGACACTTTAGGAAGTTTCATTAGAATTGCCATTCTTACTGAGCCTGATTTTGAAGATTGGTGTAGTACAGTTGTGTAGTACAGTGTATAAGTGTGTTCTAGCAAGGGCTGCATTTTTGTGTTTATGGTCACTATTTTCATTGGTTTTAATAGAGGCCACTCTGCTGAAGTAAACATTTTTCAAGTTTACTAGTGATTTGCATAGGCATTTCATACTATGTTTTCTCTTTATCTCACCACCAAATTGATGGCATTTAAAGGCTTGAGGATTATGAGAGCCTCTGAGCAAGCAGCTGTTTGGCATTTCTTATTACGAAAGGCTGTTGATGTTAAATTAATAGATATGTTTGGTTTAGTTTTAAAATATGGCAAGTGTTTGCATGCGTGTGTCTGTATGTGAGTGTATGCATGAAAGGGCACATAGTCACAGCAGAACAAGCAAGGAACGTCTGGACACATGGTCTGAATGTTCCTTTTTCTACCCCACCAACCCCCTGAGCAGGCATAATTCATACATATAGGGAGGATGAGAATCTACCAGCAACTCATTGATGGACTTTTGTATAAACGTAATGTGACAGAGTTCTTCCCCCATCAGGACTAGCTATTATTTTTTAAATTAGACCAGGTCAACACTTCCCAACATTGCTGTAAATATTTTTAGTAGGGTTGACTGCACTAGTACTTCTCAACAGCTCTGCTATATATTCAAGCACAGAAACACTTGTATATAGGCACGTTACAAATGCCATATCATATCAGTACCCTAGCCGCTCAGCGTAGCTGCCATATGGGACAATGAACTACAGGGCTAGAGCACATTTAGTAGCATCATAACCAGATTTCTTAGCAGGACTGCTATGTTTTGGAACAGTACCTGAACTTTCCAACAGTGGCATTGTAATGACGCAGTACCAACATGTGTTTGCAGTTTCAGTATGTAGCTAAAACACTAAAGAGAAATAGTCTCTAAACTCTGCCCTCCACTCTCCTGAGCTGGTAGTATGCACACTGGTGGACAGTGTGAGAAAGGTTGCATTGCTTTGGTAGGCGTCAAGGCATCCTGCTCTCAGTATTGCGCTTTTCCTAACTTCTGATTTTACCATGTCTGCCAAATCTCCAGGACATCTATACATCTCCTGCTTCGTGTGTAGGATAGTTCATTGAAGGAGCTTGGGACGAGCCCGTTATTTCAGGTAAGCCATGCATGGGACTGCTGATGCCCCAACCCTACAAGCCTTTCACTTCAATTTAGTTCAGCGAGTTGATAAACCTGCCACACAAATCAATGTTTCATCTGTGAGTTTCAAACCTGTCAATAGCTTGGTGTGCTCATGCATCTGCATGCAGTGATATGTGTTTAAGATGGAGTTAAAAGGTTTGAATTGTAGCAGAGCTAACTTAGATTTCTGGAGAGTAAATGTCTGATGGTTCAGAACTCACACATCTCATCAGTGCAGCCATACTTAGCATTCAGTGCAGGTAAAGAACTTGCATAGAAACAAATTCAGCATCTGGTGATAGAAAACTCGAAATTTTCAGCCTAACTTCCAAAAGCAAGTGTGCATACATTTAAAAGGAACCACCCCCTAATTTTCAAACTGAACTATATTTATAGATGGAAAATGCATTTTCAGCTTGTATCACCTTGTATCACCGTTTATTGCTATACCAATTTCCAAATAAAAAGAAGAGATGAAGAGCAATTACGTATATAGGAGACACGGGACAAGGGCTAAAGTTGGGGCAGACAGAACAGAGAAAGTAATCGAAAGGAGGGAGAGTCAGAGTAGTACAATGTGAGAGAAAACGGAGGAATTAACACGAGCGAGGGGCACTGGAGTTACAGCAATGGACACAGCAAAAAAGAGCAGAGAAACAGCAATAATAGTATTCCGAAACAGGATACACACAGCGATACAGAGCAAGACACCGCAACAATAAGCATGGAAACACTCAATAGTGATAGGTAGAGCAAAAACGTGGAAGACAGGGAAACAAAGTAGCAACAGAAATTGTAGAACCAGAACATGTGGACGAAGCTGTGAAAAGGAAGGTAAAGATGCAGCAATAGTCAAAGGGGAATGGCATAGTGGTGATGCTGGTGCAGAAAGGGACTTCATTTATGAATACCCAACTAATTGGTATATGGTTCTGTAGCTATAGTAAATTCTTTAGAGGTCCTGTGTCCAAATGTCATGAAGATGCAGCTGGATAGCATACACCTACAAGTTATTGCGTGAGAGAGCATTTTCCACAAGTGTAATAAAGTATTTGAAACCAGAATAAATGAAATACGACTATACTGTTTCTAGTATTTTCCAAACGTTTAACTTTATGCACACATTGGATGGATATCCAATATCTTTTACTCTCTTGCAAAGGTGAATACTAAATTGTACTCTTGAATTTGTATTTACTCTTCAAATCTCAAAATAGGTAGTAAAATACTCGCACCTCAAAATCCTATCTGGAGCACTGGCTACATGCATTTACAGATTGTGCCACAGATACACATTGAGAAATAAATAAACAAGGCCTGTAATATCAATCCAAGCACAATCTGCTTATTTCTTTTTTTCACATGCTTGCATCCACAGTCAAAACCGCACATTTTAGAAGCAGTGGCATAGGGGAGCGAAAAGCGGGATGTGAGAGGCAAGTTCTTCTTTTATGTTTTTAGCTGTCCCGGCTTTTATTCTTGAAAACCTGGTGACCCTACATGATATGTAGTGGTATTAAACTAAAACACTGTGGTGAATGATCATATGTTTTAGACTCTCTATGAAAATGGGTGGATACAGATATTATGGAAAAGATGGAGTAGGTTACTCGTATTGAAGTTGGACCCTTGCAAGCAAGTACTTTGACAAGGAGAAGAAGGACTAGGAGTACTGAAGATTACCAGTAGGCATCGGCCTCTTTTGCCACACAGGGCCTCCTAGATCCTAGGCCAGGACGCGTTAACGGTTTTTCCGATTTCATCCACCTGGCAGCCAATGCCCTGTGTCAAGTGTTGTTAGTTCACACTGGTCTTGTTTTTCCTTGCATGTAGATTTGTTTTTTTTTGTGATATCATTTATAAAATAAACCTTATGCATATTATAAAATAATATCAATATACAAATATTAAAAAGACAAAAAGAAGAAGAGGAAGAAAACTCATACATTACAGCAACAGATCCAGCAACAAAAATAGTCAAAAAAACAAAAGAAGTCCACCAAGCATCTTAATCAATAAAGTTACACTACAAATTCTCTTAGCTTAAAAATAGCTACAACAAAGCAAATATCTGCTAATTTTAGGTCAAGACCCGGAGGCTCGAATTATGCTTCTCTTAGCTCTACTCAACTTGAGCAGCATTACATTTACAATAATAATATTAGAACATTAAAGTGAAAAAACTGCATGTTCCATGTAAAATAGTCTTTAGTTCTCTTGTTATTGGTGTTCAAATAAACATGCGATACATTTCCTCCAATAGACTCTTATCACTTCTAGAACATTGACCGCCATCTTGATATCCTCCTCTTTCTTTGCTGCTTGGCCAGCCATTCAAGTACCAATTGTGTTTATGTTTACAAATATGGAATGAATAATGTTGTATTGTTTTTACAAGCAGCAGCAGCGTAGGTTATTTCAGCGTGAGCGCAGCGTAGTAAATCTTCTGGCGGAGCATATCCGCAGTGTAGGGAATATTTACAGTTCGCCGGGTTTGATACTCAGTGACAGGAGTTTCACACCGGCATTAGGGGGCAGAGTAGACATGGCGCTGAGGAGGAGGCGAGTCAGAATGTTGTATTTCCACCACATCCTTGCTCCGGTCAGCCGTGTCTACTAAGAGTGCCCGCACCTCCGGTCAAATCATTATCTCGGAAGAGAGATAAGCATTTATATAATCCTGCAGTAAGCAGAACGTTCAGCGCTACATGCACGTTCATTATATTGACAGAGAACTTCTCTCTGAAGACCATTCGAGCAGCGGAACATTGCTACCTAGTGGCAAAACAATAGACGTTGCAAAAAAGCAATGAAATTGACGGGCACAGACCGAAGGAAAACCTGACAGGGGGAAAAGCCTGAATTAAGCCCACTGCTCACACAGTGTGTTTAAGAAAGGAATACAGGATAAAGAAGCCTGTGAGTAAAATTTTATAGTTAGTTATTTTATGCTGTGGCAAATAAGAGCCTAATTTAAAATGTCCAGCTCCAGCGATGAAAGTAAAGCACAAGTGAGCCAAAAAAGGAATTATACAGAGATGGGACAAATTATTCAGAAGGCTCTGGAAGCCAATATGGGAGATCCCTACCAGATGGACATCATGGAGGATTGGAGAAAATTCTCTCAGGGCATGCAAGAACTCAGGGGAGCAAAAGGACATGAGACAGAGATAGGGGGAAGAAAGACAGCCCATAAGGTTAAACATACCAAGACCCCCCGCTCCCCCGGGCACGCACAGAAGAAATTAAATAAAGCAGTGATGTCTAAGAAAAGAGTACATAAATGGCATGACACATCCCCAGAGAGTTCTGAAGAGGATGGAGATTGGCAAGAACAGTCCTCGGGGAAAATCAAAGTGATATCTTCATCTGGGGAAGAAGGAACTTCCAAGAAAAGGAAAATGACTGAAATAGACAAGGAGGCCGGGGATGACTTCGACCCGGATACTCTAATACACCCACGTACCGCAGAGTGAGAACCACCGTCAAAGATAGTCGCTTATTTGAAGAAAAGACTAATAACGCCTCTGTCATAAGAGGCTAGAAACTGTAAGTGATTTCAATCCAGCACTTCACCTAAGTCAATGCCTAGCGTGTAATGCACAACTGAAATCCTTATTTGTGTCTAAAAGTGCTTTTTATTTTTGAACAATGTACCACTCATACCACGCCCCCTCCTGGAACCCCTGTCACGCTGAACCAGGAATCAGGTTGGTTTGCAAAGTTAAAATATTTATTTATGTAGTTACAATTCAATCACACTTTTGATGGGTATACAATAATCACCAATGGGGTGAGGTAACACTAAGCAATCTCTTTAATGCACAAGGAGCAATAGTGAGCAAAAGCAATTCAGCACAGAAATAATACTTTTGTTTGTGTGTTCAAATGAAATGGCAGTGTGGTTACTATTTCCCCCTGCACACCCCTCAACCCCCCAATAGACTATGTAAAGAGATAGGAGAGAACAGGTTTCAGAAATGGCATAATTCAAACAATATATCAATCCCACTTTCCCCTCAGCAATACAAGAGAAAAACATAATTGATTGGCAAGCTGTCAAAATGGTTTTTAAGTTATCTGAAGAATGGATTGGGTGAAAACACTAAATATGGTCTAAATTGCTGAAATGGTTTAAATTCTTATGGGAGCTGCTTTAGATAGTTACACACAAACACTAGCAATGATGTAATACTAAGAAACAATGTGAAATCTTAAAACAGAGGTCGGAAGCAATCCAAAGTTGTTTTACACGTGTCCGAAATTCCCTAAACGAAAATTTTCGGCAAACTTTTCCTTGCGCGATAATCGGGATAATTACGGGAGAACTATATGGATGGAATGTGAATTAAAGCTGTGGATGGTAGCTACAAGCAGAAGTTGAAATTTTGTTTCTAGCATAAAAATCGAAAAAGTTATGGAGGTTTTAGTGGAGGTCGTTTTTTCGAGATAGGTGCAAGAATGGGAAAACGAGAATGCGCTTTAAAATGACAAAAAGGATTTCTTACACTAGGGGATGACTATGAAGAAACAAATACTACATGGAAGCACAGCCACTGGATCAGGGCGACTGCCTGCCGAGGAGCTCGCCTTCTTCAGATGAAATATATCAGCGCAAAGATAGTTTTAACAATACTAGTACAGGAGGAAGATTGGAGGGATAAGATAGAGAGTTTAGACAATTCAAAAATACTCCTAACAATGCAGGCTCTGAAGACAAAATAGGATGGATTTAAAATAGGGATTGACTATGGACAGTACATATGCTAGTAACACAGTTCTATCTATAGATACTCACTATATGCGTTTCAAAACAGACCCGTCAGGGATTCTGGTCAGAAATTCTGGTCAGGACAGACAGCTAGGCACAGGACTGGATTGGATTGGGTCTGCAATGGCTCTGGTCAACGCTTGGCACAGGACTGGATTTGATCTCTTGGTTCTGATGATAATTATTTTCAGTAGGCAAGCAGTACAGCATAGCCCGGCTGTCTATTTCCCCTTACGTTTCTGGGGTTCTGGTTCCGGAATTTTAAGGCCTAGCTGAAAATGGTTCAGCTATGCAATGGGTCTTTCTGCTTTCCAAGTTTCTGGAGTCTGGAGAAAGGAAGATGGATGGTTCTGCTACAGGGTGCTCCGCCAGCAATCAGTTAGTGGGTGAATCTGTGCGTCTTTTCCAGTCCTGAGCTGTCTCTATTTATGCTTATGGTAAAGGGGTGTGTGTGCTGGTTTATCCTAAGCTCGCCCCTTTGGCAGGCGATTGGCCAGAGTCCCCTCTCTACCTTGATAGGAGGAGAGAAACAGGGTGTCACCTTGATGGTGTGAGTTTATGAGGCTTAGAGTCCACCCCTTACCCCTTGAACACAAAATATACTTTTGGCACAATCCATATTTACACATTTGCAGCCTCTATCACAATCAGCTATACAGATTACATATTTTGTGTAGCAGCTACTCCTCAAAACCCTGTGGCTGTGAGATCTTGTGTCTGCTTTCCACAGAATTCTGCCCTTTTTGTCCGGAGCACAATGTCCAATTTCGGAGCAAATGTCTACAAATGTGCGCATTAAACATGGGCATAAGTGCATCAAGTTTCCTGCTTCCATCAAAAATACATTTTGTGTAATATCACTGTTTCCGCTGTTTCTTCCTAGAACATGTCACAGAGTTCTGGCGCCTTTTCAGATGTGCAGTCAATATTTACCTTAACAATGCTGTTATTTATGTGTTTTTAACAATTTTACACAGTAAGTGATCAGTCTTTTTTAAAATGTGTCTTTGGTCCTTATTAAGCAACAAATGGTTGTTTGTCTCCGCCTCCTTCTATCTCCCTGCAGCTCAGAAGCAGTCTCCTCCCAGTTCCTCCTGGGCCCAGGCCATTTATGACTCTTCACACTTCGCATTTCCTTTCAGCTGGGGGATGTCCATTGTCTACTTCCCACTGCAGCCCAAATTCTCCTCCCACCCTATAATCATCACATAGGTGTGATTTCCTGGTGTAGGGAAGCAGAAGAGAGAGGCCTGGCCTCTCTGGGGGAAGCTGTAATACTGGTTTGGTTGCTTTTAGTCAGGCTTAAATTCAAATGCCATCCTGTTGCATTTTTTCTTTGCTTAAAACAAACTTGTAATTTCAAAACAAGCAGCTATAACACTTATTCCAGATTCTAAACCATGGGATTTAAACAACTGCAACATAGGTTACTCTCAGTAACAGGCCACTTAGTTTTCAACCATCTGATTTCAGTTTGTAGAAGTTTAAGTTTCTCATGCAGGCTTCTGACAGCTGTCATTCAGGCGGCCGAGGGTACTGCGCCCAGATTTTGACAGATTCCACAGGCAGGCAATTTTTGCTGTGGATGTTTTTATGACAAATTCAGCTTTTCAGGATATTGTACGTCCACAATGATTTCTTGAACTAAGTGAATTGTAGCACCCAGCAAGAATATTGGATGTTTGAGGGTGTTTTGTACCGGCATTCTGCAGTTTCAGCAACTAAGAAAAAGGATTTTAAAGCAAGATTTAGGATTTCTTTCAGCAAACCACTGCTTTTCCCTCTGTGCTCCATTTTCCCTAGTTGGGCAGCCCAGTGACATGTTTCAGGAGTAAGAACTCTGTTCCACCACTGACAACATGCATGGCAGATTGGGCAGCCATCTTTTTGTTTTGCAAAGCGCGATTTCCATAGGTTTTGGCGCGCACAAGGGTTTTGCTGCCATTTTGATATTTCTGGTACCATCAGAACATAGGGGTGCCGCATGGCAGAGCAAAAGTGGGTCAAGACATCCCACAAAACAAACTTAAGAGCAGAATGCCCAAGACCACATCTGTCAGAACGTATTGCGGAAACACCTGAAATTGATGAGAAAATTGTGACCTTTATGAGCATATATGTTAAGGACATTGGTCTAGAATCTAGATGTTGGATGTGGTGGGACCCCTCAGCAAGATACTGCAAATGGCAGCAGAGGCCAATGAGAAAAATGAACCCACAGACCCAGTGATTCTGTCAGGATGGGCAAAGAGAGCAATATGGGTCTTAGGAAATGGAAATAGTGTGCTTCTTACAGAGAAATGCAAGTCAGTTTTGATAAAGATTGATCCCAAGCTAAGTGAACTAGCAACTTCATAGGCAGCAGCGTCAGCGAAAGGGAAGCTCTTCGGTGACTTACATAAAGGAGCTTACAAAGTTCTCGAATTCCTAGGTGGCTATAGACAAGGCACAAGCATCCCTAAAATGGGTGTTTGGGAGACACATTTTTGCACAGGCTGGCCGAGAAAGGGCCGCTCAGCCAGCTGGTACAGTCATCAAAGGTCCTTCAACGATAGGAATCACTGGAGGCAGGATGGCCAAAGACCCAACCGATTCTTCCCATCCAGGGGAAGAGGGAGGGGTAGAGGCTGAAGGCAACCAGAACGCCAGAAACAGCAGAACACAGATACAGAAAACCTGTACAATAGAGTACCTGCAGTAGGTGGGAGACTAGCGCAATGTGAAGAACACTGGCGCGCTTTATCTTCAGACATTTCGGTCACAAATACAGTTCAAGGGTTTCAAATAGATTTCCATTCCGACCCATTTCAGACAAGATGGCCAAACATCCAGAATATCATAAACCAACTATCTGAGGCTGAAGGAGGCAAGAAAGTGCAAATTGAGCGAGCTCATAAGAGGAAGAGCGTACGGGGGTGGACCGCGTTCAATACTTGTGAAATTCCTCAGCTTCAAGGAGAAATCAGAAATCCTTCTCAGGGCAAAACAGGTGCAGGATCTAGAATACCAGGGCTCTAATTACAGATATTTCAGGACCTGCCAAGCTTTACTTTGGGACGAAGAAGGGCATGCAAGCCCCTTACCCATTTGCTCACTGAGCATTCGATCCGATGTAGATGGGGTTATCCCTTTGACCTGACTTTCGTATATAAAAGGTGGACTACAGAGTGGTCACCCCGAGGAACCAAAGCAAGTCTTGAAACATTTGACAGATCAGAACGAATCCAGAGGCCCTACTGGCCACTCCCCCCACCTACAAGCAGCGGAAGGGCCACCACAGAGGCTAAGAAGAAGCCACGTGGGGAGAAAATAAGCCTAACATCGCCGACCAATCCGCCATGAAAAGGTAAAAGTGAGGTCAATACCACAGACACAGAACGCACGCACTACCGAATAACATGGCCAGCAGTTGCAAATGGATATTCAGTCCTTTAATCAGACTGTTTGAATAGTACCCAAGGGGCTGTTTTTTGTTCAAATGTAAACAAATTGTGATATTTAAAAAATACTTATTCAGCAACAATGGTCAAAACTACTAGCTGCATAGTGAAGTAACTCCTCAAACTGGCCCACATTGGCCATAAAAGTGGCCCATTTTGACTGACCTACACTAGCATTTTTGGTACGGTTCGCCCTATTGCCCTATAGGCCAGTCCAAGCCTGCCGGCTCATCCATAATGGGTGAGGGGGCGTCCACCCACTGGCCACCTCACCCATTATGGAGGAGCCGAGGAGCCAGCCCAGTGAAACACTGAGCACTCCCTCAGCTGTTTTTTCAAGCTGAGGGAGTGCTCCTGGGCTGGCTGAACTGTCAAAGGGAAACACTGTTTGCCTTTGACAGTTCATTTCCCCAGCCGCACATGATCACTGAGCCATGCAACGCTCGGGGTGTTTCGCTTCGCCAGCCTTGCATAGCTCATTGGAAATGCTGGCTGGGGCACTGCATGCATGTTTGTGCGAGGGGGTGCTCCTGAGCCTCCTCGCACATACGGGCAGAGCAACCTGGAGCGGGCATTTTAGCAACCACCCGCAGGCCCCTGCAGAAGGTACGTTTATGGCAATTTATTTTTTATTTAAATGTGTATGGATGTGTGTATGCTTGTGTTATAGGACTGTGGTGGGAGCAGGATGGGTGGCAGCACTGGGATAGTGGTGGAAGTAGGGTGGGGAGAGCCCAGGGTCTGTACTGGGAGTAGAGTGCAGTGACGGCATGCAAAAGTTCATTGCGATTTCTACATACTGTCCATCTGGCACTTTTGGGGGGGCCCGGCCTGCCCAAACTTTGCTCAGGGGGGGCCCAGGCCGAAAAGGTTTGAAGACCACTGAGTTAGAGGGTTTAGTCATGTTCATAGTTTATGGGGAGGGGGTAGGGGGACAGAAAACGGAATGATTACATGGCACTACACCGAATGGAGGTTCGCTCAAGGCGAAGGGGCAATAAGAGAAGGGACAGGCAGAACATATGGGACCCGGCATAGAGAGGGAGGTGTCGTCTAAGACAGGTCCGGAACAAGCAACTCTAAGAGTAGGCACTCTCAAAGTCAAGGGGCTTAACTCCCCTACAAAGAGATCTCTGCTAGGAATTTGAGAGGACCGCACTGGACGTTCTCTTTATCCAAGAGATGAGGCTCAAATCAGGGGAGGAGAAACCATTGAAGGGGAGATGCTTGCGGCAAACATTCTGGGCATCTGCAGACCAAAAGAAAGGGGGAGTAGGCTTAATACTAAATAAACGAATCAGGCTGAAAAACCCAACAGTCAAGGCCTTACTGGAAGGTAGACTGCTGGGAGTTCAAGGTGAATGGGAAGCCCAGCATATAACCCTCGCAGAAGTATACTCACCCAACCAAGGTCAAGGGGCATTTAATGAGAAAGCCTTATTATTTATAAAGGAGAACAGCAGAGGCCCTGTGGTAATAGGGGAGATTTTAATACATGGGCTGACCCGCAAATAGACAGACAGGCAACACAGGTGATATCTAAAGCCATTCCCAGGGAGGATGGTAGTAGATTTTCGAACAAGCCTCAATGAAAAGGGCCTAGTAAACGTCTGGAGGGCAATTAATCCAGACGAAAAGGGGTTTTATGTTCAGATCAGAAGTGCACGACACGTTCACCAGAACTGATTATTTGTCAGTCAATAGAGAAATTAAATCTAGAATCAGGGACAGTGTGGTTCGCCCAATAGGATGGTCGGACCATGATATGGTCATGGCAACGCTGAAAATGGACGGGCTCAACCAGCGAGATTCCAAATGGCACTGCAATCGCTTCCTGTGGAAGGACAAACTATTCACAGAAATTGAAGACCGCAATAGAGGAGTACTTTCAAACAAATGATAATGGTGCGGTAGATATTACAATGGTATGGGTTGCAGGCAAAGCGGTATGGAGGGGGCACTTAATGAGGGAAGGGGCTAAGCGTAAGAGAGAACAGATATTACAGGAGGAGAATTTGAGGAGGGAAATCTCAAACCTGGAGGGATGACTACAAGCCCAGGGGTCATATAGCACAGACCATCTAGAAACTCTCAGACGAAAAAGAGAGGAACTTAAAACACTGGGGAAGGGCGACATAATGAGAAAGCTAAAACTATTAAAACTGAAATTTTATGAAATGGGTGACAAAGCTGATAAGATGTTGGTCACTAGATTAAGAGCCCAAAGAGCAGGGAGATGGGTGGAGGCAATAAAAACAGATGAGGGAGGTCAGGTACAGTCCGCAGAGGACATAGCCAGTCAGTTTGCTCAGTATTACGAGCACCTGTACACCTCAGAAGGCAGTATGGATGAGAAGGAGAAATACATTGAGAGGGAGGGACTAACTCACTTAAAGGGTTCAGAACAAGGTCTCTTAGAGTCTGTCATAGCTCCTGAGGAAGTAGAGGCGGCAATCAAGAGACCCCGCCCCCCCTGGTGGCGCTCCTGGGGAAGACAGCTACAGAATGGGCCTTTATAAACAATATGTCTGTACTCTCGCCCCGCACCTGGCAGGGCTATTCAACCATATTCAAGAAACTGCCAAAGCGACCCCCTCATTCTCCATGGCACATATAGTGGCAATACCCAAGGCAGGAAAAGATCCCACACAATGCAAATCCTATAGGCCGATTTTGCTGTTAAATACTGATGCCAAGATATATACGCAAGGGTCTTAGCCACACGAATGGAAGAGATAATGCCCAGTCTGGTCCACCCAGATCAGGTGGGCTTCATTAAAAAGTAGACATGGGGCAGACGCTATGTGAAAGACTCTCGACATTGTGCAGCACTCCAGGGACTAGACGGGGAAGCAGCGCTTCTTAGTGTGGACACGGAGAAGGCATTCGACAGGGCCTTCTCTGGGCCACGCTTAGGAACATGGGATTCAGAGACCGATTCATAAGGGGGATCCAGGCAATCTACAGAGCCCCAAAGGGAAAAGTGGCAGTAACTGATAAGCTCTCAAAAGAACTTGGCCTAACTAGACGGACCAGACAGGGGTGACCCCTGTCGCCGCTCCTCTATGCACTATATTGGCCGATGTAATCAGGAAAGAGAACGCCATTAGGGGAATTGTAATTGGTGACACAGAATACAAACTGGCTATGTTTGCCGATGATATACTCCTCTATTTAGCAGAGTCCCAGACCGCCATACCTAAAGTGCTACAGACCATTCAGGAATTTGGGAAGTGGGCCGGTCTAAAAGCAAATGCGGAAAAATCGATACTCTTCCCATACAAGACACCCAACCACCTAGACGCAAGAAGTTCAACAACAAAAGGAATCCCAACCACATACCAGAGCCTAAGGTATCTAGGAATCAATGATGCGAAATCACCAGAAGAACTATATGAGGGAAACCTCCCGCCGCTAATTCTACAAATAACAAAAGATCTGGAGAGATGGACTAAGTTAACAATATCATGGCTGTGCCATCTAAATGCCATAAAAATGGTAAAACTCCACAAACTTTTATATCAGTACCAAATGCTCCCCATCACCATCCTGAGATCTCACTTTACAGACATAAAAATCATGCTCCTTAAATTTCTCTGGCAAGGGAAAAAGCAACAGATAGCCTATAAGGCCCTAATCCAACCGAAGAAGGAAGGTGGAACAGGTCTCCCTGACCTATACACGTACTACCGAGCGTCCCAGCTGAGAGCCCTGGTTCCACATTTGAGAGTAGATAGGCAAAAACAATGGGTCACCATTGAAAACCACCTAATGCGCCCGGTAACTTTGGGAGATAGCTCTGGGCAACAAAAAAGCAGTGTCATTAATAATTTTGCGATGGGATCTCTTCTATAGCTGAGGTGGAACAAAGGGGAAATGAGGGGACTCACGACATGGCCATCTCCCTGTGCCACATATGGGCCCCCCCCCCATAAGGAATGGGGACCTCACCTCAATGGAAAAAATCTTCACTCGCCACCAAGGGCCTCATCTCTCAGCTATATAAATCCATACTGAGCGCAAAAGGAAACAGTCTTGTCACCCTGATAAGCAGATGGGAAAAGGACCTGGGATTAATGATGACTGATCAGCTTTGGTCTCAAATGTGCAAATCCGTGCACAAAACATCCATCTCAACCCATTATAAACTCCATGGAATAAAATTGCTGTACAGATGGCATTACGACCCCAAAAGACTATCCAGGATGTTCGAACAAGCAAGTCCCCAATGTTGGAGAAGATGGCGGACTACTGGCACATGTGGTGGTCTTGCCCGAAAACCCAGGCATACTGGAAAGAGGTGCTGATTTAGATCCATAAAGTGGAAGGGATTACCAGAAAGTGCGACCCCAGACTGGTAATATTTGGCTTGGAGGAGCAGGAAAACCGTGCCGGAAGAGTGCCCCCTATATGACACACTTCCTACTCCTAGCAGCGAGGATCTGCGTCACTATCAGCTGGAAATCGCAGACTCTCCCAACAGAGTCAACCTGGGCCATGAAAGCTTGAGAATGAGATGGAGAGCATCACAGCGGTGTACATGAAATGATCTCAAGCAGAGAAATGGAGTGGGCCCCCTTCCTCGACGCCTAGAAGTGAAATGAGAGAACGCCAGGGAAATTATGCCCCAAAGGAATACATGTAATCGGCTTTGAGAACCTAACAAAAAACGGGTTTTGATTCCAAGGGTGGGAGTTGGGAGGGTTGGGAGTTTTACAAAAAAAATTACGCAAAATCGTTTTCTTTTCAATGCCTGAGCAAACACGTATATGTGTATAATGCATGCGAAAACGTGACAAAGAAAATGCTTAATAAAGGAAATTTAAAAAAAGTTGTTCACCACATGGCCAGACAACAAGGATCTATCAAGGAAGGAATGATCAGCCAAGTTGACAATGCAATTATGTTTATTGTCATGCAAACAGGTATCTAACGTAAGAGCATTAGAGGTTAATAGGAAGACATTTACACCCACAGGGGTGACATTTTATATAACTAGACGGGAAAAAAAACCCTGAACACTATAGAATATACATCATTCACTGAACAACCAAAACTATGCCCAGTACGGTGCATACAGACGTATATAAATAAAACAAATGAATTACAGCCTGCAGGGGTATCACATTTGCTCATTGCACTGAGGAGACCTTTTGGAGCAGTAGCCACTTTAGCAAGATGGATGAGATGGGTGATGAGCCAAGCAGGTATTGACATTTCAAATGATGGTGCACACTCAGCGAGAGGAGCCATGGCATCGAAAGCTTTTAGTGTAGGAGAAGCAGCAGATGGAAAAATTAGTCCACATTCAAAACTTTCTATTTCAAGCCAGTCGAAAAAGTAACATCGTTGGTGGTAAGTAAGCTTTAAACAAACATAATCGAGCCTCTGGGTCTTCACATAGAATGCAGATTGTCAACACATTTGTTTAAGAAAGTTATAATTTATTCTATTTAAGACAGAGGCGAAGGATTATCCCACCATTTCTAATCGTGAAAATGTACCATATAATGTCATGATTATGATGCAATTATGTGATATATTTTGTCATACATACAACACGATTACCCAGCCCAGGTGACCAGGAACCTAAAAATGGTTTTTTAATTGCAGGAACATGAGAATAAGGACAAGATTAAATAAATTCAACATTTACCGGTTGGGACGCAAAAAATGAGATGATCAGCACAGGAAAGGAGGAGGATTTCAAGATGGTGAACAATGTTATAGAAGTGATAAGTGATAAGATAACAACCTTGGGGCTTTTTCTTGCACCTTTAGAAGGGAAACTATAAAACTTGACATTTGAGACCCATCTTTCACTCACCAACAAAAAGCCACCACTCAACACTTGCTGCACTTCGGCAGTCGTGCCGACTAGCCCCTGCCCCCACCTTGTAGCTTGTAGCTACTCCTTCCCTAGCCAATGCCTTGGGTAACCGGCAAGCCTATGCTGAACGTTGCCCACCGTACCCTGCGTACAATAGTCACTGCAACCCACTGTGCCTTTGTGCTACTTAGTCATTGCCTATACCGATCTATGCCCACTGTATGCTGATCTATGCCCACTGTGCCCTGTGCATAATACTAGGGTAACCCACTGTTACAATTACAGTGCTACAAACGCTGTAGCCCAATATTTGTTTGCCGTTGTAGCCCAGTACTTGACTGCTGCTTTTAGCCTACTATTTGATTGCTGCATTTAGCCCAGTATTTGATCGCTGTTCTTAGGCCAGCACTTGACTGCTGTTCTTAGCCCAGTATTTGACTGCTGCTTTTAGCCTAGTATTTGATTACTGCATTTAGCCCAGTATTTGATTGCTGCTTTTAGCCCAGTATATGCTTTGCCGCATTCAGTATTTGATTGCTGCTTTTAGCCTAGTATTTGATTACTGCATTTAGCCCAGTATTTGATTGCTGCATTTAGCCCAGTATTTGATTGATTGCTGCCTTTAGCCCAGTATTTGATCGCTGTTCTTAGGCCAGTACTTGACTGCTGCTTTTAGCCTAGTATTTAATTGCTGCATTTATCCCAGTATTTGATTGCTGCTTTTAGCCTAGTATTTGATTGCTGCTTTTAGCCCAGTATATGCTTTGCCACATTCAGTAATTGATTGCTGCTTTTAGCCTAGTATTTGATTGCTGCTTTTAGCCTAGTATTTGATTGCTGCTTTTAGCCCAGTGTATGCTTTGCTGCATTCAGCCCATCCTGCCTAGTATTTGATGGCTGTACTTAGCCTACTCTGTCCAGTATCCAACCACAGCATTTAAGCCCAGTTTCCCTAGCTCAACTAGTAGTAACACTATGTACTCCTACCTGCCTAACCTAGTCTACCAAGCATCATTCACCAACCTGATATTTATACTCACCACCACTGTCTATATGACCATGCCAACATCTCTGTCCATAGAGGGCCTAGGAGCCCACATATAATGTATCTCCAAACCTTGCAACCCAGCACAGAGGAACCTTAGACTCTGGGCTCGACTACCCAAAATATTCGAACCCATCATTAAATATAACATCAACCTGGATCACCTTCGACCAAAACTACTTCCACCATTGGAAACCATCGCCCCTCCCAGACGCAAATCCTACCCTAACATTAATAACCTATGGCCAACCTGCCTCTCACAGTGCAGCTAGAACCTGAATTAAAAGCTGCATTGATCAATGCCAGATCATTAGTCGCTCATGCTACTGACATAGCAGATGTCATACGGGAAAATGACCTTGACTTCATCGCCATTACTGAATCATGGCTCCACGAGGCAGCAGGTCCTGCACTCACTCTGGCAGTCCCAGAAAATTATACCATCCTCAGAGCTGACAGACCAGACGCACGAGGTGGAGGAATAGCAATTATCGCGAAATCTAATCTCTCTATGAGAATCACTTCCACACCTTACCTTAAATCCTGTGAGCTTCTTTCTATCAAACTACCCACCGCCAATTCTCAAACACTAAATATCTACCTCCTCTATAGACCCCCAGGCCCCATCAGTACCTTCAATGAAGATATCACCACTGTTATCTCCGAGAAGCTAAAAAATTCCTCTCAAACCTCAGTGCTAGGAGACTTCAATCTAGGGTACAACGATATCAATGACCACCAGGCCACGACCGTAGCCAATACCCTGTCAGAACTAGGTTTCACGCAGATCGTGAATACTCCAACCCACACCAAAGGGAGAACTCTTGACTGGATTGCCAGTCACAACTGTAACCCCTCTATAACAGCCATTGCCCCCCAAAGATGGACAAACCGCCATTGCCCCCCAAATATGGACAGACCATCACCTTCACCCTCAACACTCAAAGACCCATAGCCTTAACACCCACTCCCGCCATACCCACTTTAACCAGAAATAAGAAAAATATCACAGCGGATAATATTCTGTCCCACATCCTACCCAAACTTAATTCTCTACCAGACCATACCGACCCAGGCATCCTAGTGGAGGAATTCAACAATGCTATGTCCATTTCCCTTGACAGAGCTGCTCCGCTTAAACTTAGGAACAGCAAACCAAAAAAGCACCTGAACTCCTGGTTTACACCCCACGTAAAAAACTTAAGACTACAGAAGAGAAAATGCGAAACGGCATGGAACCGGCAGCCTACCGTTGAAAATAAAACTAACCTAATAAGCATCTCTTCGCAATACAAAAAATATATCATCCTGGCCAAACAAGAAACTTATAACAACAGGATCACCCAAGCCAACTCCAGTATGAAGGAGCCGTTCTCCATCCTAAAAGAATTGGAAACTCCCATTGCTGTACAGGATGACTCCATTAAAGATAAAACCTGGTGTACAGACATACAACTGGCACTAACCAACAAAGTGCCCAACCTCCAAACTAAAATTGCCCTAAAGAAAGCCTCATTACCTACCCAACCTCCTTTGGACAAAACTCCCACACCCAAACCCAAAGAATCTACCCAATTCCATTTCTCCAAGGTCTCAGTGATTCAGGTAGAGAAGACTATTCTGACTCTTAAACCGTCTAACTGCAAAGGTGACCAATGCCCCGCACAACTGATCAAGGACGCGGCTAGAGATCTAGCCCCCTTCATCACAAAACGTATTAATGCCTCCTTCACTACAGGCACCATCCCAATCAACCTAAAGGAATCCTGGGTACTCCCCCTTCTGAAAAAGCAAACATTGGACCCCAACATTCCCACAAATTATAGACCCATCACCACGGTGCCTTTCTTACTAAAAATATTAGACAAGGTAGCGTACACCCATATCCAGAACTTCCTTGAGATTAACCATCTCCTTGGCACCCGCCAATCCGGTTTCCGACCGCAACATGGCACAGAGACTGCCCTTATTGACTTAAAGGCCCAAATAGACTCACTCAGAGACGATGGCAAATTAGCTCTCCTCCTCCTTCTAGACCTCTCAGCCGCCTTTGATTTGGTGGACCATAGAGTCCTATGTAATCACTTGGACTCGGCGGCCCACTTCTCAGGAGAGGCTATAGTCTGGATACAGTCATTCCTTAGTGACAGGACCATGAGGGTGTTCTCCCCCGCAGCGGCAGCAGTCCTGATACCCATCACCTGCGGAGTGCCCCAGGGATCCTGTGTCTCGCCAACACTTTATAATATCTTCACCAAGCCACTCTTTGACGATCTCGACAATCTGGGTATCACCTATATCAACTACGCAGACGATACCCAGATTCTCCTACCACTTACTGGGGGTTACGTTGAAGATCTGGCTTTGGTGAACAGAGTCTATAGCATCGTTCAAGCATGGATGGCTAACCATGGCCTATGCTTCAACGATGACAAAACAGAGCTCATCATCCTGGGCACCACAGCCCGCATCTCCAAACTCAACCAAAACTACTCAACCATCATCATCGATGGCAACACTATCAAGGTCGCCATAGAAGTAAAAACCCTTTGGTTTTTACCTTGATTCGATACTATCCTTAACCAAACAGGTGAACTCACTGGCCTCATCCACGGCCTATACATGTAAATTAATACGAGCCGGGAAACAAATCTTATCAGATGACAGCTGTCTTATCCTAGCCAGAGCCCTCATCTTATCAAGATTAGACTATTGTAAAGCCCTCTACATAGGGACAACTAAACAAATCGTCAATAGAATTCAAGTGCTCCAAAATAATGCACTTAGAGCGGCCCTAAGTATCCCTAGAAGAGTACATATCTCAGAAGTTAAGCCGTAAACACAAATGGCTCTCCACCCAAGAAAAAAATCAACCTTAAATCTGCCTCCCTCATCCATAAATGCTTAAATAACAAAGCCCCCCGCTACCTTACAGAACGTCTTAACAAAAAAAATCCCACTAGACTTACAAGGACAGTCAGCCCCCAACTGCCTCATAGTGCCCAGATTTAAACTAACCACTATTGGAGGATCCAGCTTCCCAGTCAAGGCAGCTCAATTATGGAACGCCCTACCTCATGCACTTAGATCCGACCAAACGTTCAACAACTTCAGAAAGAATACCATAAAATGGCTCACCGAGAATGCGATATAAATGGCACTCTCCCCCTCGCACCTCCACTCTTTCTTCACCTGACACGAAATGACCTGCTTTTTTTGTAAACGCTAGTCATAGATTGGATTGCTGCGCCTTATCTGCACTTGTACTTGTTTCACCTTGCAGAGTCAAGAAATGTCCCCTTTGCCTGCTTTGTAACTTGTAACGTCTGTAACCAAGCTGTAAACCTCCTTGTCTCTTGCGCCCTGCTACCTCAGGGTCCGGTGCGCACAATAAATGAATAAACAAACAAACAAACAAACAAACAAACTATTGGAGGAAATGTATCACGTTTATTTGAACACCAATAACAAGAGAACTACTAAAGACTATTTTACATGCAACATGTAGTTTTTTCACTTTAATGTTCTAATATTGTTATTGTAAATGTAATGCTGCACAAGTGAGTAAAGATAAGAGAAGCATAATCCTTTTCCTACATGTCTTTAATAGAATTATGACTTTCTTAAACGAATGTGTTGAAAATCTGAATAGAAGCCCCAAATTCAAGCCTGTTAAAATCCAAGCCCAGAAGTTCTCACTGAAGCATCCATATAGAAAGCATTATAAAATAAATGGTTCTTTCAGTCCTGACAATTGGGCACTGAATCATACTGTAATAAAGAGTTTCTGGAAATGCATTACATAAACTACATCTGCACTTAGATACTGGCAAATGTTGCCTATGATCTATAATATCAATGGTCGGTAGCATGATGTAATTTCCATTAAAAGTTTGCAATATCCATGGTCAGGGAATTTGATCAGATAAGGCAACGTGCCTAAGCCCTTTTCCTACCTAACCAAGCGAAAAGTTCATATGTGGGTACTGTATCACAAGTTATACTCTAATCCATCAGACATCATTTCCTGTTAGCCAAATCTGGGTTTAGTAAACATTGTCCAGGGGGCGCACTTATATTACTGAGTAAGCTCTTACATTTACATAAACCTATTTCAACTACGTGATAGCCCTCTCTTAAAGACGGCAATGTTATGTCCTGCAACAAAGTGTGCCTCGAGCGATCCAAGATTGTAAAGTACCATTGTAGGGTTTTGGAATTGACGATAGTCTTTTGGCTTTTTTCCCAAATCATTAAACTCCCACAAGACATAGAAAAATACTCGGTTGTGTGGGTACAAAATTCACCCAACAGTCCCAACCGTGCGCATCATCACGTCCTTCAGTACATAACACGTCCCATACTTCATCCCAGCATTCCTTAGTTACCCCAGCAACCATCAAACCGCCACACCAAACTGCTCATAAACGAAAGGGGAGACATCTCAGTGTCCAATCTCCTACACGTCTGTAAATATCCACTACCAAACCAGTCCATAATCATTGTCAACACTGAGAAAATACTGTTTAACGACAAGACGCGAAAAACAACCAGTGAGAAACATGCAGCCCTTCCCCTGACTTACTGTCATTCCCCCTCCTCCGGTGGTACTTATAAAGTGAGAAATACCATCGCACAAAACCAGGGTTAGAACTACTTTGTAGTAGAAGCTATACTATGCAGCAGCAAGCTCTGAATGCCACTGCGCGTGCGCGTGCCCTCGTGAGCATGCGCACACCACCTTCCGCCCTGCCCTCTTTGCTTCACCGTTTGCCAGCGATAAGCAGCGTGTAGGTGTACACTTGACACAGGCTAGACTACGTTTGCGGCGAGAAACATTTGCATGTGCATGGGTGGAAAGACCGTTTAGCAGACATGTTAACGTCGGACAAAATAGTATTGCTGTGTACGTGAAGTTACACAGAACAGGCCCATCGCATCCTTGCACATGGTTAGCTTGATGGCATCTTGGACTGAAATCCACGCGGTGTACTGTACATGACGCTTCATGCGTTAGCTGGCGCACATTGAAATGAGTCGAATAGGCGCTGCGCTACAGCGAAGGCGCGACGTTTAATTAGGATATTTACAAGATAAATATTGATTAAATCACACTGTTGGCTTTTAGCGTATCGTCACTGGTGGGCCTCGGCCCTCGAATTTCATTACGGTTAAACGTCATAGTCTGTCTACTGTTTCTATTTCCCCTTTGCACATGGCTGCTCTGTTTTCGAAAGAGGCTGGAACAAAATGTGGCAATGGCTCCGCCCACCGCACTGCCACTGAGCGCATGCGCAAGCGTACAGGCCTTTTCGCACCGTCTACCGCAAGGGTTAGAGCTCGGGTGGCGTATTCCTCCAGTGGATTCACCGAGAGTCCTTGAAGGAAAAGCGGGTAAGTGTTTTTAAATGGATGCGTTTTAGGACGTGTGTGATACGCAGTCTCTAGTGACCGAAAAAGCGAGGCTTCCGGAACACGGCCGCGCTGTTTCACGGAAGCCATTAGGGCCGCTCTTGTCGGGCGAGTGGCGACTCCACCATCATACTGGTTCCGGGTGGCCACGCCATCATCCCGCTATCTCCTCGCAGATGCTGTCGCACAATGACTGTCTAACGCATGGTTAATCATCCGACGCAATTTCTAGGCTCTTTGGAGGCTCCTTCCGAAAATATCAGGTTCATTAAGTATAGCGTACGGTCTTTTTACGACGAGGTACTAAACCCGCCGATCTGCGTTGACCCTAGGGGTTTGTAGTCTCAGTTCGCGTCCTAAAGTTTTGCACGAGGGGACGGAGGGGGATCTCCTTCCTTATTGGGAATGGTTTTCAATATTTGAAATCGGAAGGGGGGGTCAAAGAATGTAGTCGTGGAACTGGACTGAGTGGCCTCACGCATGGTCCTGTGAGAAACGTCACAGCTTTGATAAGTGAAGTCCGTCTGAAAAGAAGTGACTAGCTGGTAACAAAACCCCAGCAATCCACATTATTTGTCAATGTTTAGAAAAGTTAACTGGTGTCCCATACAACAAAATCAAATCTGCTTACATTAAAATGCAGCTTGTTTTCCGGCTGGAACATTCTCGACGGTCACTCGGCCATCTGTTGTACTGCGCACCATATAACCCGATACCCATTAAATGTGATAACTCTGAGGGGTGTCATTTGTATAAAAAATCATTGAGGCATGTCTAGGGTATATGTAGAGAATGATGGTCCATGAGCAACAAGTAATGGTTTACATGAGCCCCTTTTGACTGCCCAGACCAACTGGTGTAAATATGTATGTCATTTGTATAAAAACAATCCGGCATTTCTAGAGTATATGTAGAGAATGCGGGCCCATAAGCAATAAGTCATGGTTTACATATATTAGGGGTCCTCTACACCCCCCCCCCTCCCCAAATGGAGTGCACGCTGGGCACGAAGCGGAACACTGTTTTATTATAGCTAGGCGAGCACTACACAAACAGAACAGTGGACTGGAACTGATTAGAGTTGACATCTGGGCATACATGAACATTAATTTTATTCCACAAAATACAATTGTCATGTTTGCCAACAATACTCATTGGCTAAAGATCCCATCCATCTTTTCCAAATGGGCTCCTTCCTCTCTGACATCTTTTTCTCCACCTGTGGTGTCCCCCAGGGATCCAACCTCTCTCCCTGGCTTTTCAACCAGTATCTGGCACTCCTTGCCCACCGCATCGCCGCTCTCTGCCCCTACTTCCAGTGCTATGCGGACGATACCCAGCTCATTTTCAGGCTACCCTCGGCCTCCTCCTCTCCTTCCCTCATCTCCGACTGTCTGTCTACTATCAAGGAATGGTGTGCCGCCAATGACCTCTGCCTTAACGCCAGTAAGACTGAGATTCTACTCATCGGCACACCCACTCCCTCCTTCCCTTCAGCTCTCTGGCCGGCCTCCCTTGGCCCCCCTCCTGCCCCTACCTGCAAGGCTAAAAACCTCGGGGTCATCTTCGACTCCACACTCTCCTTCTCTCCTCATATATCTGACGTCTCTAAGAAGTCTCACTACCAACTGCACCTCCTCAGAGGTATTCTTCCCTTCCTCTCCTTCCCCCAGAAGCTCACTGTCTCCCGAGCCCTGGTTCTCTCAAGGCTGGACTACTGTAACAGCCTCTATCTAAATCTGCCTGCCTCCACTCTCCGCCCTCTGCAACTTATCCAGAACAGAACTGCGAGACTTGTCCTTGGCCTCAAGCCCAGGGACCGTATCTCTCCTGGAATGAAATCTCTTCACTGGCTCCCAGTGGCTGCGAGGATTAAGTTCAAAACCCTCTGCATTGTCCACAAGGCCTTCTGGGGCCTAAATACCTTCAACTCTCTCTTCCTAAATATCTTCCTTCACGAGCCCTTCGCTCATCCGTCTCCAACTCCCTCATGGTCAGCCGCTTCTCGAAGCAACGAGCTGGGGGTAGATCTCTCTCCGCAGCAGGGGCCTCCCTCTGGAACAGCCTTCCTGCCTCCCTGAAACTTGAGGAGAACCATCTCCGGTTCCGGAAGCACCTCAAAACCTTCCTCTTCGCTTCTGCCTTCTCTCTCCCTCTCCCCTGCTAAACCTGCTTAACTCCCCACTGAATTCTGCACTTAACCTGCATCTGGGCCACTCTCAGCGACCTCGGTCCAGGGCCCAGCCACTCTCCTCTTGCACTGCCTCCCCTGGCCCCCCCTGCACCGTGGGACTGTCACTGTATCCCTACAGCCCCCTTCCCAGCACTTGCTCTGCACTTACCTCGCACTTGCCACCAGCTGGCCCTTTTTATTCATTATTTATTTTACGCTACTTACCTTGTACTGCACTTTCCCCCCCACCTCCTCCCCTTGCACTTTCTCCTTTTTCCCCTTACCTCTGCACTTGCGCGATCTGAATGACACCTGGCCTAGTAGGATCGTTTGTCTGTCTTTCCCTTGTTCCCCCCCCCCCCCGCCTCGTCGCGCCTTGAAACGCTTGTGTATAGGCGCGTTACAAATACCATATCATATCATAGTGCTAAACGTATGTTGGTGAAACTTGATTGGAGCAAACAGATCAACAGTATCCCAACTCATCGCCTCCCCATGTGGTGCCACATCGCTTCTCACCCCTCCCAGGGATCGTTTGCAATTATTAAAATAACATTTGTGCTAATCACCAGAACGTTATTATACTGCCATTAGTCAGTACCATTGACAATGGAACATGAAACACTCTGCTTCTGGTGGGAAGGGAGAGGTTCCCACGGTATCTGCTGGGTAACACCCTTTGCAAACCTTGTGATGGATACTCATGAAGGCTGGCCACCTCCAAGGGACTCTCAGGCTTATTTGATTCGTCTTTCCGTTCAGTGTCAATTTCCTTTAGCCACCTACTGATAGTAGACACTTGTGGCCATGTGAACAGTTCACTGGCTTGGATCTGCCTGTAGAATTGGCCTGCTGTCATTGCATCACACAGTGTTGTCTTGGCTGCTTCGGTCTGGCCATGACGCGCAGCTTGAGCTCCACCCTGGCCCGTGGTGTGTTGCTCGTGCTTAGAGCAGGTTTCCCCGGCACAGCCCTGCTACATTTATCTGGGGATTTTGTTATGTTAGCGGTACTTGTATAGCGCACAGTCTCCAGCGGAATTGGTCCCCAGGTGCTCTGGCGGGTCTGTAAACAGGAAGGGTGGAGTAGGGTTAGTCGGGAGGAGGGGAGAAGGAGAGTGGGAGAAGTGGTGTCCTGTTGGCAGCTTCAGCTCAGTATACACCGAGTGCTGGGCTTTAGTGCTAGTATCAGATCGCATGACGGCCTCGAGTGCTGTGGGTGAAGTTTGTGGTGTTGGTGTGGTAAAGTGCATGCGGATTGCTGGGAGAGATGGTTGTGTGGGTTTAGGTATGCAGAAGATTGAGGGGTGGGTTAGTGGGGTCTGTATCCTGGTTCAGGTACTTATGGTTCCGTTAGAGTTGTATACCTGTGGGATCGAATGTTGCTGGTTCCTCGTTAGCCGGCTCGCTTTGGTGGTGTTTGGCTGATCCAACTGTACCCTATTGAGTATAGTTTGGATTGGTTTTCCAATATCTAAAAACCTACAACGGTTCCCCGGGCCTATGACCTGCAGAGTGTCCCTCCCACATTTCCCTGCACAGCTTTCTTTCAGTGTGACGGCAGTTCGTTGGTGTAGTCCGCCCCACCCCCAGGAGGTGCCGCAGCCCCCTCTTGCTTACTCCTGTAGGTGCCCCCAACGAATCTGTTCTGAATTAGCACCTTTTTATAGAATGTATTCGTTATATTTGTGGTGTTGAGGGTTTTTGTTCAGGCCAACTGCAAAGGTGAGGGAATACGGAACAGAGGACAGCTTTTTCTTAACATATTTTGGTAGACATTCATTTAGTCAATGGGCGAGGGCAAGTGTTGCCGGTAAATGGAGGACAAAGGCAGCAGGTGAAGGAAAAGGGATTAGTAGTCGGCAGAGGCAGCTGGGCGTCCAGATTGGGAAGGCTAAAGGAAGATGCATGATGGGTAGTACTAAAGAAGTTTTTATGGAAATGGGTGAATACTTGAAACTCATCCTTGATGTTACTGGGACAGCATTCCAAAGTATACCCCCTTGCAGCTTCCAGTGTTCTACAAATGTTTCTCCTGAATGGCATTACCACAATTTGGTAGAGCAAAGGGGGGGGTGTACAGATAACACGGCTGGTGTACGAGAATACCATAGTCTGTCTAGCCTCCTTATTCTGGATTATCAAGAGCTCATGCGACAACGGGGCAACGCAAATTACTATTGCAATAATGTCTTGTTCAATGAATGGGTTGTCGCCTGCCTTTTTCATGAACGATGGGATGTGTTTTAGAACATGTACTTGGGGGTGTAATTTCTCACGTTGGAGGGGCATAGGGTAGTCTAATGTCAGATTCCCCCATGGTGGTTGGCGGCTTTGGGTGGGAATGCAACCACGAAGGAGATTAGCGGAAGGGACAGTGGGGCCAAGATGTTTTGGAGAGTTGAGGTATAACTGGCTGATCAACCTCCACACGCACACTGCTGACCAATGGTGGCCCCTTTTGAAACTGAATACGTTTGCATGGTGGCAGGGACGATTGGTTGAGGTATCTGTTGAATAGCCATAAATCCATGCGACCATCCCAGCGTAGCTTGCAAGGGATGAATCGCGCTGAACTTTAATTTCTCGGCCATGGAGAGAGGTTTAAGAGCCAAGCTGAAAGAGTGTGCTTGATTCAACGGAATGGAAGTACCTGGCCGTGTTGGAGGCTCACTTGATAAGAAAATGATGCCCATGTGGTGTTGTGCAATGACTAAAGGAGCTAGTCCCTTCTGTACAGTGGGGCCACTTTGATTGTCATGTGTGGGGTGAACTTCACGGTCTGTATGCTTGCCGTTGGGTACCTAATTCTGTAAGCCTTTCCAATTGTTTTTGGAGATGGGAGGGATTCATCTAAGTTCAACTTGCCTGTGTTCACCAAATGTGGGAGCAGAAGACCCTACCACAAAACAAAATGGAAGTTTGACAAACAATAGTTCCACCAAGAATCGTGGTGCTACATGTTGTGCACATACACCTTTCCTAACATCCTTTAGTTTCCAATATACAGTTACTGCGCGCGTTGAACTTGGACCTAAATGCACACACCTAGTGGAAGAAAAATGTTGGCTTAATTAGTGGGCTTACATTTTTTTTTTTTATTTAAAGGGGTGGTTTCACGTTTTTAGGGCATTCGGGAAGATGAGCCTGTAGCAAGGGAGCAGTTGATTAGGTTGTTGCGGTCTAATACTGGTCTTAGCTGAGAAAGGGGGAACACCTTTACCAACACGATGGAGTTGAGAAAGTGGTTCAAGGGGGGCACACCAGCCTTTCTGGTATAGTTGGGGTGGCTTAGGGTCTGGCTTGACCGCAGATTGTCTTGGAAGACTTATTTCATAAGTACAGCGAGCGACGTGGTTGGCGGGGCAACTATGGAGGATGCATATTTCGTGTGGCAGGATTGTTGGGTTGTGCATGGCGATTTTATTTCTGATTGTGCCATCTGCTTCTTTCTGTGTTTCTCATGTGATTGCTCCTCTTTCTCCAGATGACTGGTAAAGCCGCATTGAACTCCTGTTCAATTCAACTTTCATCTAATGATGAGACAATACTCAATTGTACTCTTTTTATATCATCGGCTGACTGGGTCTTTGGCAATATTTAGTTCTGCGGTTTCCTGGAGGCTCCCCTGTGGACCCAGGTCTCTCTCTTCGTTTATTGTTCCAGTGGTGATTTTCATTTTTTGATACTTTCCATGGTGATTGCCCACAATCGCTAACACCCACCATTCAAGTCATGCAAAACACAGTAGTGAGACTCATTCTCCGCCTACCCAAAAACGTGCGCATCACCCCAGCTCCACTGGCTCCCAGTACTCCAGAGAATTGCCTTCATATTGCTCTGCTTTGTATTCAAAGCAGTACCGCAACCCTTCATAACAAACAGAAACCCCTTCATAACAAACAGAAACCCATCACTGACACAAGCTAGACAAGCCAGCCCGAATCTTAGTACATTCTACTCTGCAAACTAACGCACACAACCATTTACCAAGTGGGCACCCAGAACCTGCAACGCTGGTATAAAGTCGTTTTGTCGCCTGTCATATCTACAACTGCGTTTTAAATGTGTACGGAATTACGAAAAAGGTAATCAACATTTTTGGGGGGCGGGAAAGGTCAGTTGTGGGGTTCGTTAATAGTAAAAAAATCTTTATACGCGTTTAAAATGCATTCATAATAATGTCAGATGATGAAAAAACAGAACCTCAATGCCCTACCACTTATATATGCACTGTACCCTTCATGGCCACTCTGAAAAGGCATCAGTACATGCCTGCTTCCACCACACCTAATACACTACCCCTGCTTTTACCTGTCTATCATACTCTTCCTAGCCTGAAATTTTATAACTTCTGTTTCAGCTGCAATTTTGAACCTTGTAAGGTGTTCAGATAACCCCCCCCAAGTAGGGCCAGTGCTGAACACAAAACCAAATAAAAATCTAAATGGTGAAGTACCCCTCACCCCCACCAATTCCTTACCGGCCACTTGTTCCTTTTCCACATGCCATGAACATAGTAAAGGAGCGCCTTTTCAATGTCTGTGGTGGCCATTTTAAGTTTGTAGTTAACGTGAGTTTGGTGTGCAAGGCGCATAGTGCGAAGTTCGGTTACAGCATTGGCACTACAGCTTGTTATCCGAGGGGGCAAAGGGCTGCTGATGGCACCTCAGAGGTTCGCTCTTCTTGGACCCTTAGCTCGGTCCCAAAGACAAGTAATACCTCACTCCTCGGTGTGTAGTTTCTTAAATGAGCTTTGTTTTGTAACTTTAAAATTGGCAGACTTGTGATAAATGCTGTGTCAAACGGAATACAAATAAACGCATTTGTGATTCTGGTCAGCAAACTTGCTTGCTTTATATCTGGCAACTCTCGCCTACTGCATTTCCATTTTCTGCTCAAATTACCAGTGCTATGCTGACGACACCCAACTCATTTTCAGGCTTCCCTCGGCCTCTTTCCCTCATCTGTTTCCATTCAAAATTGGTGTGCCACAAATGATCTTTGTTTAAACGCCAACAAGACTGAGATCCTCCTCATTGGTACACCCCCTCCATCATTTCCCCTCACTCTCTGGACGGCCTCCCATGGCCCTCCTCCTGCCCCTACCAGCAAAGCTAAGAACCTTGGGGTCATCTTTAACTCCGCACTTTCCTTCTCCGCACACATCTCTGATGTCTCCAAAAAGTTTAACTTCTTACTGCACCTCCCATAAAGGGACTCTTCCTTTCCTCTCCTTCCCTCAGCAGCTCCTTGTCTCCCAAGCTCTGATTCTCTCTAGGTTGCACCACTGCAACAGCCTCTTTCTAAATCTACCTGCCTCCACTTTCTACCCTTTACAACTAATCCAGAACAGGACTGCGAGACTTGTCCTTGGCCTCAAGCCCTGGGATCGTATCTCTCCAGCTCTGAAATGCCTTCATTGGCTCCCTGTGGTTGCAAGGATTACATTTAAAACCCTTTGCATTGTCCACAAGGCTTTCTGGGGCCTGGGTCCAAATTACCTTCAACTATCCCTCCGTAAATACCTCCCCTGGTAGAGCCCTTTGCTCCTCTACATCCAATTCCCCCATAGTCAATCGTTTTTCAAAGAAACGAGCTGGTGGTAGATCTTTGTCTTCTGCTGGGGCCTCCCTCTGGAATTGCCTACCTGCTACCTTGAAACTTGAGAACCACCTACGGTTCCGGAAGCTCCTCAAGACCTTCCTCTTCGCCTCTGCCTTTCCCCCTCTTCTCCCCTGCTGATCTGCTTTCTCGCTCAGCAATGCTGCACCTGGCCCCCGTCTGCCCTTCGAGCCCAGGTACCTGCTCACCCTGTTGCCCTCCTGCACTGCCCCCTGGCCACCCCTTGCACTGGGGCCTGTATCTATAGCCATACAGCCCCCCCCCCCCAACTCTGTCTGCAGATCAGATACTCCCTGTCTGACTAACCTTGCACTTGGCCCGCGCAGGCTGCACTACCACTGTTTCTGATCACCATGTTTATTTATCCTGTCCTCTCATGCTTTTCTCTTCCCCATGCACTTGTGCGTTCTCAATGTCACTGGGCCTAGTAAGATCGTTGTGCTTGTTCTCTCCACTGTTCCCCTCCCTTTGCCTGGTCGCAGTCTGAAACACCTGTGTATGAGCGCGATATAAATAAAATATCATAATCGCATTCCTTGCTACGTCCTTCTTGAAAACGTATTGATTTATGTACCTATACAAAGTGTTTCAAGGCAGGGCCTCGAATTATGGAACATTGACCTCTGGTTTCCTTTACATGCGATTGTTATTTCAGTAAAAGGTCCCTTTGTGTGGCACGTGCTTAATCTGCGACTGCTTTCGTGGAATACAAATTGTCTATGTAATGTTTGTCATTGCTAATCACTTTTTTCTTTCTCAGAACCATGCAGCTTTTTGTACTTGCTCAGAGTTTGCATACTCTAGACGTTTCTGATTTCGATACTGTTCATTCAATTAAGGTACGTTGTGCATATTCAGTAATGCTCCATACGTTTTCTGTACTTTTCCCCTTTATCCCACGCATTGATTTCATTGTCAGTGGCAAATGCATGCGCCTCAAAGTGCAAATTTTACCACAAGGTATATATTTTGTGTAATGTGTTTTAGTTGAGGTGAAGTGCTGGTTGTAGTGCAGAATATGAACACATTCGTTGACAAGCATAGCTCCTTGTACAACAGTACGCTCATAATGACATCGTGCAGGCGGGCATGGAAAATAGCAGTTCATCGGTTGAGACGTCCATGTAGACGAAAACGGGTTTGGTGCTCAAACGTAGTGATTCGTGAATCCATATAAGCGGCCATGAAGGGTCTGGTTGGGGGCAAGGGAAGTGAGCTAGGGATGGGTTGTGGCTCACTGGAAACTCATGCCTGTGACCTTATGAGCACTCCCCACAGAGGGCAATGTCACGCGCATCGCTGGGGGGGCTGCTTTGTGGTATTTTACGTAATGTTTTACTGACTTGCCATTAACAAATGTCATACTTGCATAGAGACACATTACCCCGTGCTTGTCAACATACCTGCCAAACTGCGGAAGTGCTAGCTGAGTGGCGAACCAGATTTCCAGCAGAAGTCCATGTAGTAAACACCCTATAACTACAGTTATGTTAGCTAGATGTAGTCCTTCTGAAGGCAGCTAGGAAGCATCATGGGATTCATTGTAAAGATCTTTTTTTTATATTGGCACAATTGTGGTACTAAGTAATTTGTCTGCCGAGCTGACCGATAACATTGTTGTCATGATTTCTGTTGCACTCTTGTTTAATTGATCCCATTTCCTGGCATGGGACTTGTAAACCTAATTTAGTGGCTTGTATAGCTGAACTGCAAACTCCAGTGCACAGGCATGCCCCCTCAGATTCCCTGCCTCCCAAAGTCTTTTTGGTGTGCTTTAAACATTAACGCATTATAATCGAAGTCCACACAACAGGTATTTGTATCTGCTTCACCCTTGGTCTTGCTAGTACTAATTGTAATGCAATTTTTGCATGAATAGAGAAATTGCATTTCACTTTCTTTTTAATTTAAAAAACTGCATATTTGGATCTCCTTTGTGTCCTCTTTGCAGTAACCTGTTTAAATCTTTTACTTAACCATGCAATCATTACAAGTTGGCGTTAGTAATGAGGATACTTAGATTCAGTTCTAAATCTTTTATTAGAATACACACCCAAATGAGAGAATAGCAGTTGATTGTATATCTAAGCATTAGCGCTTCAGGTAATGCCACCCCCTTCCCCTTTGAGTGGGGCTTACTGCTATTAGTACTCCGGCCCGTAAAACCAGAGTACTAATAGCCTTTTTTCAGTTGCGAGACGAAAAAATGGCTGCTGCTGAACGGGAGGATTAGTCCATTCTCCCTTTCATGGCAGCCTCTTGCGGAAGGAACCCCAGGGCTGCAGCAGTGAGCATGGCTTTGTCAGGCAGGAAAGGACCCGGCGAGGGCCGATCAGATCATTTGAAACCATCAGATTGTCCCTTGCTATTATATAGTTCCTCTAAATCCAATTTGTCTCAAACTAATATTCCCACAAGAATCTTTGCTAAAATAGATGTACCAATCATGCGTTTTTTGTCTAATTGGGACAGACTGCATTAAAAGGATCAACTAATATTAAATTGGATTTATAAAGATGCAACGGCACCGTATACAAACATTGCTTTGATCTAAGAGGATCAATTGGACTTGAGGAAATACTGTGAGAACAATCATTTCAATGTATAATCCAATAAAAGATATATAACAATCAAAGACTAAATTTATAGCACACAAATTGCCCACACAAGCAATAAGTATTTCGTTTTTGGGCGATTCTAGCAGGGAAATCCTGTGGTTTCACAGGGAGCACAAAAAAAATAAATACTAGCGAGTGCACTAGACTTGTTAATAACTTGCCTGGCGAATTACTTTAGTAATGAAGCTACAGTAACTTTTAATGTTTAAACAATCATGCACATTGGGTGGTTTGCATGAGTGCATATACCTCCAGTCAGCTTTCTATAGAGCGTGACTGTCCCACAAATGTGCTAGATAAAGGATGGAGCTATCAGGGCCATCAGTCTTCCAGCACCGACTGAGTGGTAGTATATACCTCCCACATTAACAAAGATTGGGTGTCATTGAGGCAATCTACATGATGTGGGGCTACTGTACGTGTTATCCCATGACATAAGTTACTGAAGTATTACAAAAATGATCTATTTTTAATTTTAGGCACGTATCGAACAATTGGAAGGTCTCCCTACAGCTGACCAGGTACTTACGTATGCCGGGGCAACTTTGGACGATGAAGCAGTCATCGGGCAATGTGGTGTTGTTGAACAATGCACTTTGGGCATCACAGCTCGAATGCTTGGTGGTATGTATCAATTTCCCGTATTATTAGTTTGGAACATTGAAAACTGCAACACAGTCTGCAGTAAAAATCCATGTATGTTGGCCTTCAGCAGATGAATTGCTGTAGTGTTTGGGTAGCAACATGTGACCATTCCTGTCATTCAATGTTTTATGGCTAATTAAGTCAGTAGCTTGTGTAGCTGTAAGGAAAGGCCATGGCATGTTTTTGCCATTTGTCTGGTTTAGCTGCGTAAAGCATTACAACTTTAGGTTTTGGTTGGTAAAGAAGATGCAATGTCCTATAATATTTAAATATGCACATTGGGAGAGGTTTATGCCAAAGCGCATATGCTTACAGTCCACTTTCCATAGAGTGTGACTGTCCCACAAGTGTGCTAGATAAAAATGGAGCTATCAGGGCCTTCAGTCTTCAAGCACCGGCTGTAGGGTAGTATATACCTCCTACATTAACAAGGTTAGGTTGCATTGGGGCAGTCTATATGAAGTGGGACTGCTGTAGGGGTTATCCTGAAGTAGCGGACTGACATGCCACACTTAAGGAAGTATTTGCATCATTCTAGCTCAAGGCATACATTGGATCAAAAAAATGAGCAGCTTGCTAATTAAAATGTTCTTGAATAGCAATGTTTTTGCACTAAAAATGTTGATGCCATCAGAAGTGATTTGTACCTAAAAATGAAAAGCAATACAGCATATTGGTGTACCGCTGTAGTAAGACATTAGTGAGCTGTCGGGCCTTGCAAATTCTTTAAATTTCCATGGGAGCTGCAGGTTAAGAAACTAAAAGCAATCGACTTGTGGCAAAAAATGTAAATGTGCTTTATGTAAAATGGTGCAGGTCATCAAATACCCACTTAATGTTTGGCACAATTTGGCAATCCAGAGGCTAGCTGTGCAGTGAACAAGACGTACATTCGTTTTCAAAAAAATTAGCAGAGCTTGCTAATTCGAATATTAGCTAACAGCCCCATTTCATTAGCAATGTTGTACTAATGTGTTTAATGTCACCAGAAGGTATTTGCATCCAAGACCTAAAACAAGCGACAATACAGCAGTTTTGTGTACCACTGAAGTAAGGCATTAATGAGACGAGTCGGGCCGTGCACATTTTTTACCATTCCTAAGAGAAATGCACTTGACCCACAACCAGCCCTACAGAGGAGGGGTGTATCATCCAATTATACTCCTTTAAAAATGGGCAAATGCTCCCAAAAAATAAAAATAGTAAAAATGCAGCTAACAAAAAATGGGAAACGGACACATGACCATATGCCCCTGCTTTTACTCACAGCTCCATGGATATTGGACCAGCAGTGCACGTAGTTCCACTGGAAAAAACGTAGTGTGCTCGGAGAAGTACATGTATCTTTTAATCTGGGTGCAACAAAATGATGTCAAGCATTTCCTTTGGCCAGCAAAAAAATATTTGTACTGGCTTCCTAAACATCATTTTACTCCTAACTTTAACAAATGGGGAGCATCTGACTATATGCGCTTTCTGTAAAATGGAGCCTTTCACCACAAACACACTTTTGACTCACTGCTGCCACGCAGAGGCAAGCCATGCACAATAAAACTCGTGGACTTTTACTGTAAAAGTAAATGTTGAATACGTTTCAAACGTCCTCTGCAAATGGTATTCTGCCTTCATAAAATCTTCTCGACTTGTCCAGTGGGTGAAAAGACTTTGCGAGCCTTGGATGATTGTCTATAAAATGTCAGCTGCGTGGACACAAAGATATCCTGGTTTCTCCAACAGGTGCTATGCAATCCTCCTCGAGCAAAGGGAGCTCTGAAGGCTAGCCACGGTTTTCGGTAGTGCAGTAGACAAGGTTCGAATTGAGATTCAATGAGTAGGAGCTAAAACCAGCTCCTGGTTGTCTGGAATCCCCCAGTATGCAGGAGCTACCGCGGGGGAACCAGGTGCTACCAAAGATGCTCCTTTAACATTTTGTATGAACTATTGTATTTAAATGTATATTGGATGTGTTTTTAATTCTTCACAAATACTCAATGTCACATTTACATGTTTGGAAGGCACCGTTTGGCCCTCTGAGCCAAAAGTAGCTCCTAGCAATTTCAAACCCTGGGTAGATCTGTAAATGTAGACTGAATGGAACAATTGATCACTAGTAAGAGGGAAGAAAGCGACTAAGCCGAGTGAATAGTTTTGCGGCCAGAAAACTGGGCAAACTAGGTGGAATCGTGTAGTTTGCAGCCATTTCATTTTGGGGGTAGCTAATATAAAGCAACCAGATGAGATGTCATGGATTATGGCATTGGGTCATGGGTTGGCACTAGTTGCACATATTTCTGCAACCAGCCGGTTGCAGAACTAGGTTTGCCATCAAAAGCGTTTGGCCGTGTGAACATGTACATTTTCAAAAGTGTTCACTCGTCCATTTGATCATTTTGTCGAGGCAGATGTATAGTTGTCGCTGACATTTATATACACTAACCTAAATTTACTGAAATTGAGGTAATGCAATGTTAAACAGTAGCTTAACTGTCTAATTCGGGTCTTTGCCAGACAGGATATAAATAATATACTTGATAAAGTATCATCCGGATTACTTCTGGTTTCAATTATTTGAAAAAGAAAAACAAATCTTATCTAGCACTTCCACACGTGCCTTGGAGGAGAGGATTCCTGCTGCACGCTCTGCATTAGCCCCTTTGAACTTGCAGCATACATAGAAAAGGGTGGAGAGCCCTGAATGCAAGAAAGAAATGCAGCAAGAGCTGTGCTTTCTCTGAACAGGGTGACTTAAATAGCTAGCTTTGCTGCACAATAGCCAATTTAATTGGCAAACTTACAGAATTGCATAGCAAATTGCTATGCAGCACTATTTGCTTTGTGCCTTTTTGTTTAAGCTGCACAGTGAATGTGTTCATGATAATCTATACTGGGCTTTAAAGGAAGACAACTTCTACTGTGCAGCTTTTCCTTTAATAGGACATATATTGCAACACAACACTGAAATGTATCTGTGGTCTCTGCTTCCACTATTCATCAATCTAGATAGCTGGATGCATAGTTCAGTCCCAACGAGTGCTGCCAGTCCAATCTCGCTCATCGGCACTCACTTTGCACTGCACCAGTTTTCATATTGCATAGGTTTTTGTGGGTTACACAGGTCTGCATGCAGTGCTTATGTTTTCAAACATTATAAACACTGTTTTTTACAGGAATTGGTATTCAGGTTGGAGGAGCTACAGGCAGCTCCTGGGTAACCAGTGACCAGGAGCTACAGTGGGACCAGTAACTAAAATACAGATTTCTGTAAATATAATCTATGGTCTGTTTGTGACCTGTTATGCTTTGTCATACAGATGTGCCAACATTTGTATGTTTGGCGTCAGTTGGCTTGGGGAGCCAAAAGTAGCTCCTGATGACTGTTTGTGTCAAGCTAGCCAGGCTCTTCTAGGCTACAAGCTCCCATCTCCCCTCAATTTCGAACCCTGTTTTACTTTCTGTGGAGAGTGCCCGATCAGGATGACTTCTGCTGTCTTAGTCCATAAAATGACAACTGTTCCTTAATGAAAGGACACAGGTCCTTTCTTTCTGGGATGTATTGTGCCTTTCCTTAACACCTGCTTCTGATTGAACACGGAATGAATGTTAAAGGGCAGCCCCATTTTAGGGGACTTCTGCTGCATTTTCTTTTCATATCTGACACTACCTATTCAGCATTCTTCTTTATTCTCTATTCTAGGTAAGGTGCACGGTTCTCTTGCTCGAGCTGGAAAAGTGAGGGGACAAACACCAAAGGTATGCAGGGAAATGAATAATGCAAATGCATGTTCCCCCCCTTGGCCCTTCAGTTGATATGTGTTTGAATCCAACGTTTCTGCTACAATATAGACCACCAATAAATTGTTGCTGGGTGTGCTGATTCAAGGGTTGCAGTTTCTCAATTAGTTCTATGGGGGACATATTGGCAGGTGCAAAATTGGTAGAGAATAAACAAGCAAGGGCACGTTTACTGGCTATGTGGTAAAGTTACCAACTAATTGTGCTGTACGTTGCATGTTTTTGGTAACAACTAATCTGTATTTTTCCAGGTGGCCAAGCAAGAGAAGAAGAAAAAGAAGACTGGCAGAGCAAAGAGACGCATGCAGTACAACAGACGCTTTGTCAACATTGTACCTACCTTTGGAAAGAAGAAGGGACCCAATGCCAACTCTTAAATTTCTGTGCTCCATCATTTAAATATTATTCTTTAATAAAAGACTGCAAAAAACCCGTTCCTCTTACTTTCTGAATTATATATTTGTAGCACCCCCTTGCAACTTGGGCTAATGCTTGAGGGTATGTTAGGTTTTGGTTGATGGGCATAACCCAGGCGTTCCTACTAGCACGTCATATTTAATATTTGAGGAGTTGCACTAAAGGGAAGACGATTGGTGTTATACATGTTTGTTTATGCAATATGGTAGGAAACTAGTGATGGCAACCAGCATTCAACATGGGGCGTATGCGTTTTTCGGAACATGGTGGGATGGAAGACTTCTTTGTATTCCTCAAGTTGGTGCTGACAATATCTTTTTTTTTTTTTTAGAGTATAGCTTTAGTGGAGTGCAGATCACATCAGGGTGTGTAGACTTGCACGTTTTAGACAAGCTGTGATTTCGGGTAGGCTGCTTTGAACTGGCTTTTTAGTGGGGGTGTGAATGCTGGAGAGACCTATTCCTTACTGGTCAGTATGTAACCAGCATTGCAACTACATTCTGGGCCTGTTGGGTGCAAGGAAATTAGGGTTTTTATAGCGGTCAATTTTTCCGGATATGGGTGTTTTTAGCATAGCTTGCGTGGATGAAATATGATGCTGTCAACTTGGAACATGAGAACGAGATCAGTCTGCAAGTCTTAGCGTTTTCTGGTATGAGGTAAGTGATGTAGCTGGTCTAAATTTGTCGTCCCTGATGTTTTGGTTTCATGTAGTTGGTGCACAGCAAGGTGGGTTGGTATGGCTGTTTCCTGTGTACCTGAAACAATGTTTTTTGCAAACTTATAATGGGTGAAAAGATGTTGGCAGGCAGTGAGATGTTTAATGTTGGGGATAAGGAAGAGCCGTGCAAATTGCTGCAGTTGTTATTTTGTGGGGGGGCGGGGGCAGGCTCACAGAGGATAACTTGCTTTCCATAGCCTGAGAAAGTCAATCCAACGATGCATATAGTGGCTTCATGACTGTCGATTTTATAATTTTATAACTGGGGGAAAAAAGTCCAAATGGATTAGTTCAGTCCATTGTGTCAAAGGGGAGGAACAAGTATTAACAGTCCTGCAAGCTAAAGTTAGTATTAAATTTGTATGCCCAATTACTTTTCTTCTCCTCAACAAAATGTTTGGCACGAAAAGGAAGCCCTAATAAAAAACGTAACTGCAGTTTGTCTTTTGTATGCGGTCTAATAACTGGATTTGGCTGAGCCCCAATGTAAATGATGTGCCCATCATACTCTTACATTATTTTTGGACACCCTACTAATTTGTCTCTGGCAGGGCATTGAAGTCATTGTATCAATTAACACCTTATTGGCTATTCAAGTGCTACTGCATGTAGACTTGCATAATGATGACTTGCTGGTAATCTTTATTAAAACGTTGCAACTAGTCGGTCACAGCAAGCCAGCAATATCCCAACAAACCGCCCCCATGTCACTTAATAGTCAAGGTCCCAACAAGTGTAAATAATTGGTTGATTGCCTCAAGTACTCCTAAAAGAAACGGACCATAAATGTAGTGTGCTGGGAAACCCTGTGAGCTGTATTCCGTGAAGCAGAAAAATTGACTGGATAGCTAAATGGGTGACTGCAGTCAGTCACGATCAACATGACCAGGTAAGTGAAGCAGAGAATGTTGCCTTAAAACACGCATTTGGGTCCTGCAGATGTCCAGAAATATGGCTCCTTTGCCTGATTAAGTTTATTCCGCTGCCAACCCTGCCCTTGGAAAGATGATTGTTTTGTTGCTTCGCTCCCATGGACTTTTTTTTGTGTCTGTGTGTTGGCTGCTGACTTGGCTTTTTGGAGGCAAGTTGCCCCTTTGTTTTGTTCACAAACTATCAGTAATGGGAAACTATCTCCATTGTGGGTTAGTTGTAAAACAAATTGAACAACTTTATTTCGGCTGCAGAAATGTATAAAAGTAAGCACGAGACCACCAGTCCCTTCCATAGCGCGGTATAGATTACCCCACTCCTTCCCCATTACTGGTTGCTCCTGGAGTTCGTGGCCCATCGCTGCTGAAGGACGAGGAGTCTCTAAGAACTCAGGAATTTTGTTGCCAGTTGCGGCTGAAAGGGCAGTGCCGGGAGCCGGCTATGGTACTCCAGTACCGGGGACCAGCAGTTGGTGAAGCGGTGTAAGGATCCGTCCTTCGCTGCGGTGACTTTCTCAGCCACCAGAATCTCCCACACTTGTATTCACCACATAGGTATCAAAGGGTCTTCCTGTGTTTTCCATTTACGGGCCAGTTATTTTGGCCGCGAACAGCA
Source organism: Ambystoma mexicanum (assembly GCF_040938575.1). Classification (NCBI taxonomy): domain Eukaryota; kingdom Metazoa; phylum Chordata; class Amphibia; order Caudata; family Ambystomatidae; genus Ambystoma; species Ambystoma mexicanum. Next base: position 149,110,579 of record NC_090940.1, read on the forward strand.
GTTGGATTGGCAGTACGCCCAGTCTTGGGGTAACGCTCTGGTCTTGATACTCCCAGAATGATCTCTGGTCCATGGGTAGTTTACAGTGGGTTATGTCCTCAATAATGTGTGATCCTTTCCCATAAGGCCTGCACCGTAGGGCATACCCACCAGATATGGAAGAAGGTCCCCTGCGCTCCATTGCCTCCAGCAAGTATGGTCTATGGATGTCTGAAAATGGTGTAGGCGTTCCTGGGGATAATCCAATCAGAGTTTCAATGCGCATTCTTTATTGGTGATGCACCTAGAGGCTGAGCTGATCCTTGACCAAATGTCCAGGTCCTCCTCCCACCTGGTCATATGCGGTTTGGTCATCAGCATGTCCTCCTGTAGGAGTCTACAGCTTGGTGATCCGCACCCTCCCGCAGGGCATGCTCTAGGGGGGTGAAAGTCCCTTGTGGCCTCCTGTTGGCTGTGAGATCCAATATCTAATCTGGGCATATGTAAATCTCCATTTCCACGAGCTGAAACGCATCTTGCATTTGAAACGGAGTGGGGAGCCGTTATCGTAGAGCTCAGGCGGTCTAGAGGCCCCCCCCCTTTGACCAACCGCTAAAATTAGCTGTGGCCATTCCGGGAGGGAAGTGCAGGTTCTGGAGGATCAGGGAAGAGTGTTCTTAGGCCCTTGGGTAGCTTCTTCCTGCGCCGGGCCCATGACCATGCGCCTAAGGTAGCTTTGGAAGATAAGATCGTCGTTATGCCTGGAATGTGGGCTCTCAGCTGGAGAGGGCATGTAGCTTGTTTGATGCAAGTCCATTTTGGAGGTTTGCTTATTCCGCCCATGCTTTAGCGTTTGAGAGTTGGCCTGCTATGTAGAAGTTTGAGATTGGGAAGGCCAATGCCTCCCCACTTGGCCGCTCCAGTCATGACTAAGCGGAATTCTAGCTTTGTCCCCTTTCCAAACAAGTTTTCAGTTTCTTCTGTAGCTACTCCAGAGGTTGTTTCGGGAGTGGGACCTGCAAGGTTGAGTTAAGGTATAGAAGTCTGGGGAGGAGGTTTATCTTGCATGCTGTAACTCTGCCCAGTAGGGAAATTTCCTGCTCCTCCCAGTGTTTTTAAGTCTGCTTCCAGCTCTTTGAACAAAGGGGGGGAAGTTTGCTGCGTATAGCGGTTTCAGGTCTGCTGTAATGCATATCCTGAGGTAAGCTGAGGACGTAGTTTTCCACTTTAGCGGGCATTGTTTGGAGATCTGCTGTGCTTTCTGCAACCAGGCTTATACCCAGTGCCTCCAATTTGGAGTAGTTTACCTTGAACTTTGCCACCTGTTCGAAGGCTTGAAATTCTTTTTGGGCGGCGGGGTGAGAGGATTGGCAGTTTGTGATGCCAATCATTACATAATTGGCATATAGGGAGATCTTAAATTGTTCGCCATCTATGTTCAACCCAGCTATCGTCATTTAGGCGAATCCTTTCAGCGAACGGTTCTATCATTAGGGCAAAGATCAGAGGGGAGAGTGGGCATCCCTGTATCGTCCCGCATGACAGCAGGATCCAGGCCTAGAGTTTTTGGTTTACTCTTGGGGACGTTTTCGTGGCTTGATAGTTGGCTAGAAGCATCTTGCGGAATGAGGTGCCAAACTGGAAGGCTTCCAGTATGAGGCTCATAAAGTTCCAGACCACTTAATCAAAAGCGTTGGTAGCATCCAAGGTTAGGACTACTAGCTCCTACTGATTCTGAACTGCTACCTCGAGATTGAGGGCCCGACGAATATTTGTTGTTCTGCCTCTGATGAAGCCTGTTTGGTCTGGATCTATGATTGATGGCAGGACGAACGCCAACCTGTTTGCCAGCACTTTAGTAGACGTTTGTGTCTACGTTAAGACGCAAGATAGGCCCTTACGATAGTCTTTCGGATCTTTACCGTGCTTCAGGAGTACGATTGTGGTGGATTCTTGCATGGAGGGAATTATTGTGCCTGTATCTCAGAAGGAATTGAAAAGCTGTCATTGGGCCCAGAAGCAGGGGACGGAAGAGTTTGAAGGATTTAGGTGAGAAGCCGTCAGGACCTGGAGCCCTAGGTTTCAAAGATGTGAGCACCCCCTCGATCTTAAACTGTTATGGGGCCTCCAAAGATCTGTCCCTTTCCAACAGGTGTGGGCGTCGGGTGTGCTCTGCAAATTGCTCCTGTTGCGCTTGTGGCCGAGGAGCAGCTGTCAGCGTGTTGGCTAGGTGAGCTGTTGCTACATGTAGTTTAGCTTCTTCCCCCTATAGGGTCTTGCCTTCCGGGCCCCTTGGGGCTGTGATGTAGTTTTGTCGGCGAGTTCTGGCTAGTTTGCTAACCAAAAGCTTTGTTGCCATTCACATAATAGCTTTGTTTGATTTTGATCAGGGTCTGGGCCGTGTCCTCCACATAGTGGGCCTCCAATTTCGTGTGGTCTAGTCTCCGGAGTTTGGCTGCTTTAGGTGACCATCCCTTCTTATGAAGAGTCTCTGCTTTTGCCACTTCCTCTTCTAGCTACTTTATTCCGGCACGTCTTTTCCGGTATTCTGCTGCCTGAGCTATTAATTCTCCCCTGATTACCGCCTTCATGGCTTCCCATTGTGTCACCGTGGATGTGAGGTCTGGCGGGTTCTCCTTGAAGTAGTTATGTATCGCTTTAGATATGGTGTCTCGCACCAGCATATCGTGCAACATTGGTTCGTCCATGAAGGCCTCTCTGGGGGGAGGGGGGTCCGGGTCAAAGATCCGGGCAGTGAACAAAATTGGGGCTTGATCGAACATGACCCTTGTGGCGATCGCCATGTCATCGGTGAACGTTGGCAGTTGTGGACTTAACACTATCAAATCTATCCGGGACGAGGTGCAGTGGACATGCGAGAAGTGTAGTTTCGGGATGAAGGACCCTCCAGGTGTCCACAAAGCCCAGGGATCTAAATAAATAGCATAGGCCCATGTAATTTCCCTAGGCGCAGGGTCACCAGGTTTGTCCATCGGGTTTGGGACCCCATTAAAGTCATCACCTATAACTACTTGGCCCTCAATAAAGGGGAGAGCGTTTATTCCAGATCGGCGTACAACGCTTCCTGGGCCTCGTTTGGGGCATAGATGGCAATTAGCGTGTGAAGTTGATCATTGAGGTCACCCTTTATTGCAATGTATCTGCTGTCCGGGCTTCGCAGGATCTCCTTTTCCCTGAAGGGTTTTCCCCTTGCTAGCAAAATTGCTATGCCCCCTTTCTTGCTGTGGCCAGAATTGTATCAAAAGCCCGATTTCGTAGCTGTGGACGGTCTTCCGCTAGCAGGTGCGTCTCCTGGAGAAACACCATTGAGCTCGAAGTCCTGTAGGCACCTGATGGTGGATTTGCGTTTTTCCAGAGTTCAATCCTCGAACATCCAGTGAGCCGTTGCACAGCTTTTCGTGTGGAGGGAGGGAATCCTGATGTTCACTCACTGGTCTGGGGGTTGGGGGGGCGGGTTTGATCTGTGAAAGGGGAGGTCATCTTAAAGTGTTGGGCTATGGATCCCATTTTGCTGCAGCCAGGTTTTTTGTAACCAAACATTGCCTGCCAAAAAGGGGCCCAACAAAAAAGGTTAAACCAAAAAAGTCCCATCGGGCCTAAGGCCGAGTGTCTGTCCATTCACTTGGCTGGGGCATATTGTGGGCGCGGAGTGTTCCAGCACGTAGGTCGGGGTGCTTTAGTTTTGAGTAGTGGGTGGCTTGCCCCACTCCCAGGGCACTTTCATGCAGCGGTTTCGCTGTGATTTCGGGGTCTCTCTTTGGATTTTATCTGGGGATGGGTTTGTTAGGTCTTCGTCTGGGGTTGATGGTTCCCCTCGTGATGCCTCCCGCTTCCTCGAGCGAATGGATTATACATGTCTGTCCTTGTGGGTGGGAATAGCCAATGATGATAGTGTTTTTTAAATCCTGGCGAAAGACCATTAGTGGCCGCATGGCTCTCTGTTGCTGGACTGTAGTGGGCGCCAGGTTCTGGAAGATTTGTATAGAAGCACCCTGATAAGTCAGGTTTCTCTAATTGTGGCTGGCTGACATCTCCTGTTTTGTGGCAAAGAAGTAGACCCTGTTCCGGCACGTCAATCGTGGGGGCGCCCCTGCGGCTTCGCAGTCTTGAGTGCGATTTGTCAGTCCGCGAGGAGCGTTTGGAAGAGGTCACTAGTGTAGGCCAGGAGGGCCTGGTTTGATACTGAGGCGGGGGGCCCCCTCTCACATGGACGTTATTCCTGCATGCCTGCTTGTGGTGCATGCACTCGCTGTTTTCTTCTAGGGATTGGAGTTTCCACTGCAGTTCAGTAAGCTGAGCTGACTGTTCTACGACTTGGTCCTCTGTCTCGCCTACCCTGTGTTCCACCACCACAATTCGGTTGTCCAGCCCCTATATTTTAGCAGTCACATCTGTCATACAGTTGCGAAATTCCATCTTGATGTCCGCTAAAAGGGCTTGAATATCCTCGTTCGTTGCCCATGGGCTCTGGGACCTCTCCGGGGATGTGGCCTGGGCTCTGCAGTCGGCTTTGCAGGATTTCTCTTGCAGGTGTAGCATACTGGCGGTCTGCTGTTTTCAGGCCCTTTGGCTTGGCCATCGTGGCGCAATAAGGAAGGCCCGCTGGGACAGGAGCCAAGGAGATGTTAAGTTGCTAGAATCCTGTAGCCGGATTAGGGCGGACAGCCCATTTGTTAGATATCTGGTGTAATAGAGGTATTCTATGGCCCACGGTTAAGTGCCCGACAGTGGAGGTGCACCTTGCTATCCGGAGGATGGAACCACTCGGTTTGTGGGTGGAAAGTCCTTATGGCCCGGCAGAGGGGGGCAGGGGTTCATGTCTCCCAGCGTAGTCGTGCCAAGAGGGTTGAGCTGGGCCCCCTGCGTTGATAGCGGGGGGAGTCAACCGTGCTATAAGAACCCTGCTGGCCGTGTGCAGAGCCCTCCATTGGTTTAGGGTTAGTGTTTATTCCGTTGCTTGGTCACCATATGTCTGGTGTTGCGCTGTCATTTTGGGGGGGGCTTGTTCCCCTGAGGTGTTTGGGAGGGTCTCAGCCCTTTATTACTGTCTCTTCGGCTCTTACCGGAGCTAGCACGCCGGCTGGTCCTCCTGTGCTCCCTCGAAGCCGTGCTGGGTGTCAGGGTTGCCCTGGAATCTCTGCTGTCCTCCTGGCATGCATGATGTGTGGGCGGGTGATGGAGGCACTCCACTGCTTACCCGCATCCACTGCAGTGTGTTGCCCCGGCCCTCTAGTGTGGGATGGTGTCCTCTGCGACTGGGCGATGGCGTCCTCTGCGACTGGGCTGCCAAGGCACCCCCTCCAGTGGTGCTGGCGCTCACCCCTGTGAGATGCTCTGGGCGATGTAGCCGGGACTGGCTGTGTGGGCCTCCCTGCTCGCTTGCCCACCTCTGCTGCAGCAGATTAGAAAGGCTGTCCACTGCGGGATGGTGACTGCTGCAGCTGGGCGGCCGAAGCTACCTCCCCTTTGGTGTTGGTGAGCTGTGGTTGGATCAGGGCATGTGAGGGCTAATCGCTTGTAGGGCCCAACAGCTGCCGGTGTGCGCTGCTCTCGTGGTGTGGGCCGGAGGCTCATCACCCCTTTCGATCTCTGGCTTTTCATGGTAATAGGGGATAGAGGGGGAGGAGGCTGGGGCCAGGCTGTTGCAGTGGAGGCACTTTACCCTGCCGCTGCTGCCGGGGTCTCCGCCTGTCTTTGAGTGCTCCTGCTCTCCTTGGTGCTCCTGTTATCCTGCGTCTAGCCCTCGTGCAGAAGGCACAGGATTGCATGCAGGCTCGTGATCAAGGCTCTCCGGGTATCGGGTTCCCCAATGGTTGAGTGGATGTGGGCACTGGGGTGTCATGATGTTGGGGTCTAGGGTGGCCGGGGGGGGGGGGGTTCCACTGGCAGCAAAAAGCAAGGTGTTGTGTCGAGGGGAATCTGCTAATTACTAGTGTTTTTTATTTTTTACCTTATACTCTAAGATGGCATTGCCATAAATGGTACCATATACTCTGGCAGTGGCATGAGATTTGTATGTCCTTTGGGCATTTTGTACTTTGGATGCTTTGCCCTCTCTGGTCCAAAATTGCCATATATGCAAAGCTCTTTCCTGGGCAGAGCTTGTGCTTTCCCAGGCAAAGGGGCAGTCTGTGTGTGTGTGTGTGTGTGTGTGTGTGTGTGTGTGTGTGTGTGCGCTCGGGCATAGTGGCTTGTACTCCAGAGCCACAGTTTCTGTTGCTGGGTAGAATGTTTAGCTGGTGGCTGTCCATGATTGGATAGCTCTGGCTGTTTTGTGATTATTCTGACATCTGCTCGAGGATCTGCGCCTGCTGAACATTCAACAGAAGTATCCCTGGTTCACCAGGTGGACTACCAGCTCCCTCCAGGCTGACCTTCCAGAAGCAGTTGCTGTCAGAGTGCATTCTTGGAGCTTTCTGGATCTTCAGCTTGTACATCAAGACCTGTGCTTCTGCAGTTTCAGCCTCCTACACCAAGGGAATCTGTGCAGGGCCTGCTTCTGCGACAAGGGTAACTCTTGCCAAATCATCATACTCGTGTCCTGCCTGTTTGCAGTTTTGCCCCAAGGGTGTCCAGCGAAGTGTGCCTGAATTGTGTACTAGCCGGACTAAATCCTAGACGTGGTAGAGGATCTGGGTAGCATGTGGGTAATGGAGTGTAGGCTTAAACTGGTAAAATGGCTCAACCGGTTGTACGCTTGATTGCTGCCACAATCTGTATATCTGCAGGTATCATCCCAGCATGGTCAACTTGGCCATTCATCCTTCTGTGGTCGATAAAAGATATGGATAAGTTTGAGCAGAAAATGTGGGAATCTGGGATACAAGTGGCACTCTCTGCTGGTTGAGAATATGCAAAAACGTTTCACCTGGATATACGCTACACCCAGAAGAGGATTATTAATTGTCTATACTGCTCACCAAGTAAGCATGTTAAACTTTTACAATCTGAGTCTTGCTGGTCTTGCAAAAAGGTTGGTTCGAATGCACATATGCTCTGGGACTGTGGTAAAATATGCAAGTATTGGGAACAAGTTCTCTCTCAAATGGAGTTGATGCAGCATACCACATTGTTTTGTATACTGGGTCTTTTTCTAGGTGATCTTAAATTCTCCACTGGGCTTCAACTTTAGATATATATAAAGCCTTGTTACTAGCTAAGAAACAGATTCTAAAGAAATGGAAAAGTAGTGGCAAGCCCCCGCTTGAAGATGGGATTCAATGTAAATTGCTGTTGCCAGAGAAAATATTCTGTAAAAATAGAGCTATTAGATGCATATCAATTGATTTGGGATTCTTCAGTGCTTCATGCACCTAATGTCTGCATGTGTTGGTTGCTGTGTAACCAATACATGGTTGAGGACTTAATGAATGATTTGGCTGAACCCCATTTACCCACTAGTCTGTATTGTGTTCGTCTCGTCTCCCCTGTTGGTTGTCTAATCCCTGCACATATTTGTTTTCTAAAAATATGTGAAAGAAAAAGTAATGTTATATTTCGGAGATGATGGCTATATAGTGTATTACTTTCTGAATTGTCTTGGCTGTTAGTTTCTCCTTTTTTTCATTGTTTTATTGGAATACTCTATTGTATTGCATTTAATTGTTGAGAAAAATCGATAAATATACAATTTGTAAAAAGTGAGTTTGTAGAAGTTAAATTCAGTGGATAGAGCAGAAGAGGCGGAGGTTGAAGTCCCCAATGACAATGAGGTGATCGGGAGGGAGATATGATAGGTTATTTATAACGCGCTTAATACCCAGAGGTTTTTAAGTATGTACCCGGGGATTGAACCTGTGTTGCTCCGTGTCATCTGACTTCCAAGGCGAGCACGTTGCCCCTGATCTATCTGCCTGAGATGATTGGGAGTCAATGGGAGATGTGGTCGAAGAATTGACCTACTGGGCCACGTGGCTGGTAGATGGAGATATTCTGTGTGCCGTAAAGGGGGAGGTGTGATTGTGGAGATGGTGTATTCAAATGAGGGAAAATTGGGAGCAGGAGAGATGAGAAGTTTGGAGGATGTAAACAGTTTTACACCACCACACCTGCCAGTGGGACGGGGAGAGCGAGTGAAGGTGAGCGCAGGATCATGAAGGGCAGCAAGGTTTGCAGAGCCTTAAGGCAAGATCCATTCCCCTTAATGAAACATGGAAGTCAAGAGAAGGAGAACAGAGGTTTTATTTTTGACAGACTGCAACTGCATTCCAAAGAGTGTGAGAGGAAGAAGCATAGCAACGTTGAGTCTGAGAAAGGGAGGCACTTGGGGTAGATGCAAGAAGAGGATGTGTAATGGGAGTTGGGGTGGAGTAGGTTTTGTGAATGGAAAGAGTATTGGAGTAAGAAGAGGTGGCATCAAGGAGTAGAGATGATTTTTTGTGATGCTGGAAATGCCTTCTGGAGGGACAGGGCCTCCTAGTCTTTGTCCTGCCACATGTTTTTTCTTTGTTTTCTGCCACTGAGGTCCAGCCTGGACCTCTGGCAGTGCAGCTCTTCATGCTTTCCTTTTGGTGAACACCCATGGGGTACCCTTATGGCAACCACTGGTGGGGTATCAGTTGTGTGTTTTTGGGCACCTGTGTTGCCCACAGAGCAGGTTATATGCTGGCAGCAGCTACATGCTGACTTGGCAATGGCTCTGAGTGTCCTCCATTTTTTCTTTTTTCTGCCACAAGAATAAATGGTTGCCTGAAGAAAGGCAAGATGGCCACTGTCCTTTTGGTTTCTATTGACTTTTGCATTGTTTCCCAAAGTCCTGACTCTGTCCCTTCCACTTGACTGGCTTTTCGGTGGGAATACCATATATGGCTCTAGGGCTGCCTCCTGTGAGACTGACTGGAGCCCTCATGGGCTGTGTTGTGGGTACACCCTTGGGGCGGGACCTGTGTGAATTGAGTTGGTAGTCAACTCATTCTGTGTTGTGGGCTTCTGGTTTCTGTTACGCAATGCCTGAGGCAGCCCTGACTGAAACCGATATGAATGCAGTGTAGTGTGCTGTAAGACTGGGTGCATGCCCCAATCTACATTCTTTATGGGTGTCTGGGTGGAGTGAATGCCTGTGAGCCCAATTGGCCGGCTGCCTGCATGAATGCCTTTCTGCATGATCTGTTGACTAATCCCTGTAGTCCAGCTGGAGTAGGAAGATTGCGGCTGCTACTTCACCAAAATGCAAAGGCTGCTGTGCCACTCCAAGTACTGATCCAAGAGAGGACCTGGATAGGAGACCTCTATAGGAGCTAACAGCATGCAACCTTCTGCTCTTCATCAGAAGTACTCAGGAAGCCAGTCCTGTGTGCCTGCTGTCAAGAGAAGGGGTTTTGTTGGATCCAGAAGAGTACCGCTGTGACATCTCAAGGCAAAGAAGTCCATTGGTGTCACCCATGGTCTGGAGGAGTGTTTGTGACTGCTGGAAGCCCTTTGTAGTGTAGCGCCCAAAAGAGGGGCGTACCCTGCCATGGTGCTACTTGAGACCCAGAGCTGCGGAACTGACTAGCATCTTCTAGCTTCGAGTCATCCAGGGATCCCAGATTCATCTTGGATCCTGTTCTCCTGTGGCCTCGCAGGTACTTTGGGGTGGTAGAATCTTTAAAAAGAAAGTAGAGGGCTATTGAACATTTTTTGGACAGGGTTGTAGACCAGTTACTCCCTAACCTATCCATTACAAGTTGGCTAAGTGGGGGATCCTCACACAGAATTGTTTATCTAGTCTAAAGAAAGCATTGTGCCACAGTTCACAACTAACCTGCCTTTCTTTCCTAATCTATGCTGTTACACCCCACTTCAGAATTCACATGCCTATTTAAAAATGTCTGTAGTTGGTACCTTAAGTATTGTGTGGTTCCACAGACTGTATATAGTTGCCATTTTTTTAATAGAAGTACCAGAGTACAAAGTGTTATTTATATGTATATATTTTACTGAACCTTCTTTTATATAAAGAAGCTGTGTTAACTTTCTCCCCTTAACCTGTGTAAGGTGATGAAATCACCGAAGGGCAAACCAGCATGAGATGCAGCCTGGGACTTCACGCCTAAGAGGAGACCCAAAACTATAACTTTGTATAAGAAAAAAAGGGATATAATGGCAGAATGACTTCCAGAGAAGTCCTTCTGACCACCAAAAAAGGTCAATGAACCAAAAAAGACAGATTGGCGCGGGGGAGGGGGGGGGGGAGAAGGGCATATAGCAAAAAACCTGGGGCTCCAAAAAGTGGTCCTAGAATGCCTAACATTGGAACTCGGTACCTTAAGAGACTGTTAATTCAATCAAGCTTTTTGTCCATTGGATCAGGGACTGGAGACTCCTCGGGCGGTGGACGGCGCCCCGTTAGGCTCGGTAACAATGTACATCTAGTAAGTCTGACATGTGGAATCTTTCTCCTTCAGAAGGATATACCTGTCCCATGAACCAGGGAAGATATTCTGTCTTCCATTCAGATAATTTGTTGAATGACAGGAATACAAATGAAGGACATTCTTTACTGTCCTCTTTGTCTAGCATATCCTCGTTTTAGCAATGGAATATGGCTGTACTCTGGTGAATTCGAAAGTACATGATCCAGAATCTGCCCCACGCAAGATTGGCTCAAATATTTTCCCCTAGTTTCATCATCTAAGGATGAAGGGGGTGCTGTAGAGTCTGGTGAGGAAGAGTGAGAAGGAAGACACTGAGCCCTCCTGAATCCTTTATCTTCCCACATTTCCAAGTGCCTTTAACTTGTCAGGTGTGTTATTACTGGGCATTTTTCTTCCCCCTCTGCGTTGGTGTGGAGGTAAAGGCCCCGTTTCCTCTACTGGCTGTGCTTTGGCATGGTAACCCCTTAGCATGTGAACTTCTCTACCACACCAACAAGGGGTTATCAAGGCTACTCTAAAGTCTTCTCCATACATATTGTGTTAGTGCCTATTCGTGGAGGGGTGGATCAGAACTTCCTGTGTCCTTGCTTGAAGTGTACTCTCCACCCTTCCATGCCAGGGAAGACACACCTATTTGACACCATTAGGGATAGCAGACGGGCCAAAGAGGACCCTCTGCGGAAACAGAGGAGGGAATGGAGACAGGCTGTACTACAGTCTTGCTCTGCTGCAGGTGTCCGAGTGACCCGGTAAATGAGGACTGCAGAGCCCCTTGTCCTCCCCGAGGTCTGATTGGGGGTGGGGGGCACTGGAGCTCCGTAGGGTCTCGTTTGGGATAGACACCGGAGCCCCTATATTCTTTACTGGGTGCACAGCTCAGCGGGACCTCCTAGGGGTTTTCTGTGAGATAAAAAGCGCAGGGAGACCAGACTAGCTGGCAGGTGAACCACCCAGGTGAAAAAAAGAATGGGCGGGTAATGCCTCCATAGGCACCCCTTTGGGGGTGTTGGGGTGGCATATTTTAAGGTAAAGGGTTTCTTGGGCAAATGTCTGGGGGTGTAGATTGCTTTCGCTTGTTGGGACTGACGAGAGAGACAGGACAAAATGGATGTAATGCAAAAGCACTTCTTTTGACCCATTTAAAAAGCGAGTTAGTGGGGGACACAGAATTTAGGAATGTTATTAAGTCGCATAGACCTCTATGCAGCAGGGACGCTCTCCAGTGAAGCAGTCCTACCTGGTTTGGATCTTCAAGGCCTGCAGTTTGCATGCAGAGCTCTGCAGCAGGTGTATTACACACATTTTGCCTGCATTTGAACGTGCAGGCTTGACTGGGATCTTTGCAGCAGACACTTTATCCCCCTTTTTTTAATCTTGATTTGAATCGGTGCCATGTTAATGAAATGAACAGTGGTTATTTTCTTGCATTTGTTAAACCAACTAAACTATTCAGGGTGTTTGCTAAACTAGCAGATAACGTACAGTTCTTAAGAATTTAAACCATTGGCTAAAAGCAGTTTTTGGCTTAGATGACTACAGCAGAGTACTTTTCCTAGATTTGGCATTGTAGTCTGCGGTAGAACAGGGTCTCCGAATATATGGAAGCAATTAGCATAGTAGGTTTAGAAGTGGAAGAAACCCACCACCTTTTTTTTTAATTTTAATTTTTTTGTTTTTTTCTAGTGAATAATTCAAATTCTTTGCAGATGCTAGCTGTATACTAATTAGGAATCATTACATGAGTTGCTTGTTGGAAGGATATAGTCTACCAACAACCAGTTAAAGAAATCCTTCTAAAAGGACATTTGCATTCGAAAGCATCACATTTTATCAGAACTAAATTTAACCACAAACTATCAGCATTGCATGTGATTGATTGGCTCTGGAGAAGCTATTGGAGAGTGAAACGGGTATTTGTATTTCTTTATTTGTGTAGCGCGCCAGTGTGAATTAGAATCGCTTTAGCATGTTTATCTTTATGATCCCATTGAATTTGTATTTACAAGTTCAATGTATCCTTTTCTGAGATGAGTGCAGCATCTCACACCGTGGGTAAGAGTAAGCAGCACTCAGATACCTGAGGGTTCGTAGCGTTATATAAATGCCTTAGTATGTTACCCTATTTTACAGTGCATTACTTGCACTGCTAATACAGCTTTTGATATAAATGTTTCCATTGCAGGCTCCATAAATGGATATGTTTGATAGCTAAATTGATTATTCCATACCATAATATACATAGGATTTTCCAATTACTATTTATAGTTTACAAATACTCAGCTATTCTTTCAAATTACCATCACTCTTAAGTATTCCTGCCAATGACAATTTTAAATAGTTAGTTTTACTGCACAAAGGATTTCTTACATGTGTATATATAAGGGTAGTCACATTAGATTTTTTAAATGGCTCGCTAGTTTTTTGCAAAGAATGTATATTGCACACTTCAATTTAGTTCTCGCGGTTTGTGAATCCAAGGATGCCATTAATGACCAATTAAGGATGGTACTCCTCTTGCAAAACACCCCACATGCAAGTGATCTATTGACCCACGCTACTGCTGACCTTCTGCTCTCCTCTTAATGCAGTGCCTTTATAGCATGGAGCTCAATTATGAGGCACAAGTATTTTTTAACTATGAAGTACAGTATAAGTAAGATATGGTCTATTAAGTACTTTAGGTCTAATTATTTGGTTTCTGTTTTTCATAATTGTATTCTTGTTCAACAGACGTTTGGGGCTGAAGAAGCACACTCTTCGATTTTAATATTTGACTAGTGTGCAACACATGGTGGTCTTAGACCATTGTTCTTCTGAATTGTCTACTACATTGATATAAATGGTTGCAGATATTCTTGTACCAGGCGCTTACAATTATTGCCCTACTAATCATGGCCACATAGGACACTGTCAATCAGGGTTGTCCAACTCCAGGCCTCGAGGGCTGGAAACATGTTGTATTTTCAGGATACCCCTCAATATTCATGAGATAAATTTGCATACAATGATTTTAAATGTTTCTGATATAAATGAGGGATAGCCTGAAAACTTGACTCGAGTCCTATATATATATGTGAACACATTTTTAAAAATTGATCAGAGTTACAAAATTATATATTTTGTTCCTTTGAACCATTGTTTTCTGCGCACCAATTTATCTTTAGCCTCGGTCTTCGGTGTATTATTTTTAGGGTCTTACCAGGATAGGACCTTTACCCATTGAAATAGTGAGGTGCAATAATCATATTTCAATCATTTGGGATTTAGGCACAAGAGAAAACCCCAATTGGACAGTTGTTCCTTAGAGATTGCAACAGGGCATATGTTGTTTCATTGTGCCACCCCCCCTAAACCCCCCAAAAAAGCCAGGCTATAAAGCTTTTGGGTGTTACAAGTGCACAATTTTAGCTGACATTAATATTCCGGGTTTGGTTGGATTTAATGACCGCATCCTGTAGTAGAAGTCAGATGAACAAATATGATATGATGGAGCTACTAGTATTGATAGATATCATTTAACGTTGTTCATGGTTATTTATAGAAATTAACAACCAGAGTCTACTCTTTACTCTGTTTAAGGTTAGAAAAGGTAACAAAAGCACAATTTTAAAAAGACAGGGGAAGTTGACCTACCCATAATCACAGAAGGGTTTAAAGCAACCGTTAAATGGGAACTGATAAATAGGGAGCAGCAAAAAAAATGCAAAAGATAATTGAAAGAGTGAACCCCGGTTGCAATTGAGTGAAAACGATGGGGTCAGATCGAGGTTTGGTATTAAAAGGGTTGAGAGTCTAAGTCCAAACTTAAGTCCCCTTAAGGCAATGTAACTGAAAGGAAATTGAGATTTCAAAGACATAAATAGTATGAGAAGGGGCAGAAGACCGATTATTAGCATAGAGGTTGAAGTGCCAACAAACATGCTAAGTGGCAGGAGGCATTCAGAGGAGGAACAGACAAATGACGAGAGGATAGAATTGATGAGGCATTTAAAACATTTTTGAAACCCTGTTACATCTCAGAATTGAAGGGAAACAAGAGTGATAAGGTGGTATTCAGATAAGCTTAACCTTGCAAGCACGAGCGAGAAGGCAGTCCAAATGCTAGTAGCTCAAATTACACCTGAAGAAGTGTTGATAATAAAAAAAGCGTATCTTGGGGATTGTTGAATTTGTTATTCATATTGAGGCATGTTTGGCTAGTTGGAGGTAGAGTGGGGGAGATGCATGTGATAATGGCTGGTGACCTTAATGTGAACAGTTTTACAGAGTCTAGTAATGGAAGAAGTTCTAAGCTTAGGCAAGATGGATTGACCTGCTGGAAGACTGGGACTTGTTGGTTGCCAACGGAATGTGGACTGTGATTATTTAATAAAAAGGCCCACATGGAAAAGGGGAGACCAGACATTTTATATTTGTCTAATATTATTTCATGTCATGTTTAAGCAGTATAATAGATTTGAGATTAGAACAATACATTTGAGTCATCATAACGTACTTGAGGCCTTATTGGAATTATTCATCCTACATCAAATCTCAGATCAATCAGAATCTTGCTGTTAGTACTGGGGGAAATAGAATTCAAAAGTTTAGTAGAAAGGGGGCCAATTTAACAAGGAAGCTAGACATATATGAACTAGGGCTCTAAAGAAGATATCCTTGTAAAATGTACTAGTAAAGGTTTTCGAGCGTTTATTTGGGAAAGAGAGAAGCCCAAAGATTGTAGGTGGAGGACAACTAGCCATGTTCATTCCTTTAATCTATCGGTATGAGAGCAAAAGAAAGCGAAGAAGGTAGAGTTCAAACAGTTGAGCTGCATGGCATATCATCATGTAACATATCTTTTAAAAAAATGATGTAATAAGAGGCCTTAAAAATTGGATGCGAAACCATGAATCTCAAATGTTCCAGCAAGATAGTGAAAGGCTGCTACAAGCACTTACTCAAAATAACACTAGACATTTCTGGTCCATAGTAAATAATAATGTAATGGGCCAAACAAAGTTACAAAGCATTGGAGTTGGTGATTCAGATTGGTGGGTACATTGGGTGGGGATGTGGAACAACCGATGTTGTCATCATGTGTCTTACCACTCCTTGCTATGTATAATTTGTACAAGAAGATAGACATCTTATCATAAAATAGCCTACCTCTAATGCCGAAGGTCTATGATTTCGGTGAATTCCCAGAGTCCCCGGATCAATTGGACTAAATCTGAGGTCCTTCCCCTGGCCCCCTGTGTCATCCAGGGTGACATCAAAGATGGTGCCCACAGGGTATTCGGTACCCGGGCATACGGGTGTCCACATATCCAGGGATGCTATATAAGGGCAACTACATGGCAGTTCTGGAGCGGTTAGAGCACAAGTTGGATGCATGCATCCGCCTACACATCTCTCAGCCAGCCATGATCTCGCTGGCCAAGATGGTGACCCTACCAACATTTTTATATATTTTTAATAATGTCCTGACTTGGCCCACCCTGGGATTCTGGTCACGACTGGTGAACAGGTTAATATGGGCTGGCAGACAGGCTTGGCTATCCCTTGACACAATGTCTCTACCTTGTGTACAAGGAGGACTCGACTTCCCAGACTTATATTTCCTAGTAGCACAAGTTCAATATTCGGTCTGGTGGTGGTCCCTTATGGCCGACCTCCTGCATACTCTCCTCGAGAAAGAGACCTTACAACCCAATGATGTGAGGGGACTGCTATGGTGCACTCGGGAGAGGCACTTGAGATCCGAAGTGCAGCCACTGGCCGTTGCGCTCAAAGCCTGGGACCACTTAACCTGGTGGGCTGGAATGAAGTAGTACTCCCCTATCATGGCCATGTACCGGGTCAGGGGCATCCCACTCACTCACAAGGCGATTACCCTGGGAGGCATGACCCCTAATGGCAAGTTTATCTAATGGGCAGAATTGAAGGATAGGGGAGAATGGACCCGTATCACAATGCACCTGTACATATGTCCTGACTTCCCGAACACCCCCACGACTTTCCCTATAATGCAGTAGATCACTTACCATCACCCCCCCCCAACCCCCCGACCACAGGTAGGCTGGTCCTGTCCCTGTATAAAATGATCCGATCACACAGTCCCAGCCAGACAGGCACTTACATGGGGAGGTGGGAAAACACTTTCGGGAAGACACTGAATAGGGATCAGTGGGACATTGTATGCTCGCAAACCAGAACCATATCGATAAATAAACCGGTTTTGTCTGATACATTTAAAGTTTTTGCAAATGTATTGTTCGCCAGCCCGCTTGCATAGGTTTTACCCTGATAGGTCCCTGTGTTGTAAGAGATGTGGCGAGAACCAAGCCGACTTCTATCACATGGCATGGTCATGTCCACGGGTGCAGAGTCTTTGGAATAAAGTTGAGGAAGCAGTCTGCAGGATGTTGGACACTCGGGTGCAACACTCCCCCAAATTATGGTTACTTGCTCTGGTGGAGGAGGGCCTACGGTCAGAGAAATGCTTGGTGGGAATGGCATCCGTGGTGGCCAGATCACTTAGCGCCAAAACATGGCTTAACAACATGGCAGTGTGTGAGAGGAGGGAAACACAATATGCCCCAATGCTCCCTTCCAATAGCAGACCAGCGGATATCTGGGCCCCATTCAGAACATATGTTTACAAGGGCGGACGATCCCCCGGCCTCACCCTTCACCCAGAGTGTGCACAGGGTGTGATGTAGGGCCATGGTGGGAGGAACAACCAGGTGTCTGACGGTGCACTGGATGCCCGGAGTTTAATGTAAGGTGCCCATTTGTTATGTCAAGAAACACTTAAGTAACAGGATTCTGTTTGTAGATCCGTTGTAATACAATTAGCCAGGTCGTTCTGAAGGCTACCTTTGGAATCCAGATTATCCCTTGTATGAGATGTGTCATATTGTCTTTACCTTCACCTATCACCCTACGCTGGCTGTCTTATGGTGGGGTGGGGAGGGAGAGTGTCATCTGGGGGCGTTACCCCGTTTTTCTTGATTGTTTTTATTGATATTTTAAACGAGCACAAACAACTTGCAGTTTAAAAAATAAAATCTGTGTGATGAGGTTTATGGGATGTCTTGTTTTTATATGATATCTGTTTTATTGTTATTTCTGTATTGTACTTTTATACTTGTGTGTAAGATCATATTTTTGATCAAATTCACAATAAGAAAAATAAATAAAATAAAAAGCATACCTAGTAGTAAAGCCATGGGGGGAATGGATATACAGAGCCATGTCATACAATTCTTCTGACTTAAACAATTTAGTGAGAAATTGAGCTAATGAATTAACAATGTCACAACATCTCCCTCGTTCTGCTACAAGGATTATTTCAATAATTCCAAAAGCGGGGAGGTGATCCTATGCATGGCGAATCAATGATGTATCTCCCTCCTGAATGTCTGCCACACAATTTGAGGATAGGTTAGATAAAATGCTACCCAGGTTGCAACAAAGGGAACATGTAGGCTTTATACATGGAAGATTGTTGATAATATTAGGTAAACTCGTGACCTGCTGTTCTTGCTCAGAAGGGGGGAAGAAAGGGTTTTCATGGTTTCCCTGGACATAAAAAGTGAGTTTGGTCGCATAGTGACGATGGGGAAGCATAATTTAAGTCCTGGGTGGAAGCACATTGAGCGTCCAGGCATGAAGGTTCAAGTCATTGGTGTTGCTTCCAGTGGATTTCCCCTGTTCACAGGGACATGTCAGAGATGCCCCTACCCTCATTGACACTCATAATTGAATATTTTGTTAGTATCATTTGTCAAAATATTATGATCCTGGGAATCACATCTATGGAGCTAGAATCTCCCTTTTAGATTCCTCTTGTGCTTCTGTATCTCTCACATCAGGAATCTTCTCTGGGCAATTAGAACAGTGATATATCAGAGTGCTGGGTTGACTATAACACATTTTATATATTCCTTAAAGTGTGTGGAAGGGATGAGATGGGTAAAGTTATAGAAACCAGTGCAATGCCATTCGAATAACACGAAAGATATTTGGGAAAAATCCTTCCGAGTGACTTTATCACCCTATGAAGCTTGAATTGTGACCAGATCTTGAAAATGCAGAGAGCAGATTTAAAAAGATGGGACAGATTGCTGGTGCGTGATTGGGGGCAGACGACTGCAGGTAAAATTAATCTTCTGGGGGTGTGGCCAAGCCACAGAACACGGCAGACTGTTCCCTGTGAGCTACCAGATGCAGAGAGCAGATTAATCGATACGCACCCTGCCCCTTTTTTGTCCATTAAAAGAATGTCCCCCCCCCCTTACCCCCACTTCCATAGGTGGGCCAAAGAGTCAGTGATGTGGGGATTCCAGGAGACCCCGTCGAGACTCCTTTTCTGCAGGAGTCTCCAAAGCAAGATGGTGCCTGGTGCATCCAAAACCCCTTGCACTCAGGTGGAGAAGATGGTGGCCAGGCAGAGAGGCTCCAGATGAAACCCGGGCTACTTCCAGAGCCCTGGACCGCTCAATGTCCCATACAGTGTTGGTGAGATTATTCTGCTGCTGAGGGGGAACCAGATGCAGAAGAGGCACGGGCTGACAGTGGTGGTTCACCACGAGAGACTGTATGCTGGTGATCACCCAGTGCGTGGGGCATCAGTGAGTCCCAGAAAGTGGGGTTCCAGGTGGTGGCTTGGTAGGTCCTGGAGACACTGTTCAGACCTAGTGTGAGAAGGGCCGATCTGGACTGTCGTCCCGCTCATACAAGTGGGGCGAATACTGCACGTGGAGGAGTCCGGTTGATGGACTGATGCTGCCTAGACACAGCACAGTCACCTTTGCTGTGGCACTGGTCAGGCTTGATTGGGGAAGCCTCCCTCTAGGAATTGAGTTTGAATGATCACGACCAACACACTGCAAGTGATATGGTGCTCTCAGGCAATTAATCTGGGAACCACATACACAGCCCGATTTCCAGTGAAGATGGTATGCCTATGCTCTTTGGGACCTACAATACAGCACCATTTCCCTTGGTTCCTCCATGTCTTGCCCCAGCATTACAGAAGAGCAGTAAAAGCATCCAGATTTAATGTTATACTTGTTTGGAAGCACAGTAACCTGTAGGGGAAGAAAGGTGAACCCAACAACACAGAAGGGGTGCACGCATCACAGAGTTTTAAGGCCAGCCACTATAAATAAGTTATAAATCTATCCCATGCCATGCCTAAACCCTCACCTAAATCCAAAGTACAAGACATTAAATCCATCCTGGAAACCCCCCCCATGAAAAAAGAGCAGCTTTTGATCATGGCACAAGTCCATGGCAAGGCACAACACTCAGAAATCATGGGTCCCGGGTGACAAAGCAATATCCTCCTGCAGGAGCTAAAGCACAAAATCAAAGGTGGTGCTGAGAAATTCTCTCAATCAATATTGGACCTAGATAAGCATGTAAGGCCAGTTGAACACCGTTTGCAGGAAACCGATAATGCAATTTGTGAACAAGCACACCAGCTTAATGAGCAGTAACTGGTTTGGAGGAAAGAATGCAAGTGATATGCTCACGCCCGGAGAATGCAGAAAATCATGCTCAACGCAATAAGATTCATTGGAGGGGCACCTCGAAAGAAGTGTTAGATTGTGAGCTGAAAGAATTTGTTTGAAAACTCTTTGGTCAGACTCTAGACCTTGAAGACTCCTCAGAAATCATCCTGCGTAGAATGCATACAGTCTTCTAGACCTTCCAATAAATAATTCCCTCCCTGATGTTCTCAGCTAGGTGCACTTCTACCAAATGAAGGAGAAGATCATGAAAGCAGCAAGAACCTCCAACAAATAATACAATTCTGTGGCACAAATATAACTTTATTTCAAGATTGATCTCAATGAAAATTGTCCAGTAGAAAACGCTTGCGCATGATAACCCAATGGCTCTGAGAAAAATCCAAAAGTTCTGCTGAGTGTTCACAACAAAATTACTATTCTCTTGGAATGGTGATCCATAGCGAAATAGGAGGAAGCAGACAAACTAATGAACAAAAGGAATGCTGTGAAGCAGTCACAAGAGCAAGAAACTAATACTAACGAGGATGGCCAGTGTGAGAAACCAGAAGGCACTCTCACAAACACTCCCCCGGGATGTTCTGCTCAGCTGGTCAGGGAAGGGCCATCACTTTTGGATCCTGACCATGAGGGTGGACAAGCGAGGGAGGATCACCTGGGTGGAGAGTCCTTGGGGATTGCAGAGAGGGTGCCGGACAGCAAGACATGGTATCCCCCCCTTCCCTAACACTGACTTACCATCCCTTCCCTCAGCCATCAAGGGTTATTTGCACTCATGCCCTATTTTTCAAAGTACTAAGAAGAGGCAGAAGCCTCAAAGTGAAATGAACAATTCCCACAGAAAACACCACTCTAGTACTGGGAAGAAGAGGGACTTGGAAGACTACAGAGATGAAGATCAGGCATGTCCCAGTCATTGTATAAACTATGGTCAGGCAAGAGAGACCAAGGACTCACACCTGAAACCCCTTAACAGGCTAAGCCGTATAAAGGTGGAGCCCACAGCAGAAAGGAGCTTGTTGTCAGGAGAGAGCAGCAGAGAAGCTGGTCCAACCTGGAGAGTACTCATTGAGGACAGAAGCTAAGGGTGTGCAGAGTGAGGCAGGCTGCAGAAGCGGGGCGAAGGAGCCATGTCTCCAGTGTGTTGGCGAGGTTGGAAGAAGGGACCCGTGAAGATTGTAGGTCCCTTCGTTGTGGCTAGCAGTGAGCAGAAACAAACTCGGGGAGTGTCTGAGGGGCAAGGGGTGAGACCCTGACCTCAACCACAAGGCATCGTGTGAGCAGAGAAGCCGTGGGAAGCATCAATATGACCAGTGAGTTTCATTGTATATGAGTGGTCAGGTACAATCAGTATGTTCTCGAAAGCCTCTGAAACAAGAGCAATGAAAGAATGAACTTGATAAAATAGACTGAGTGAACAGCAGCAGGGAGAAGTGGGAGCAAAACCCCAATCATAAAGCTGTGAGACCAAGGGTTAACAAAAAGAGGCTAATATTGAATATTTGTGCTTTAAGTGAACACTCTAAGCTTGGGAAATGGAACCATGAGCTCCTATTTGAATGATGTGAATCAATTGAACATTGTGCTTTAAGGAAGGAATATTTTAAGCTTGAGGAAGGGAAACTTGAGCCCTCATGGAACATTGTGAATCAATTGTGTTTTACAGAAGAAGTGCTTTAAGCTTACGAAGGGATACCCTGAGCACCTATTTGAATGTTGTGAATCAATTGTACTTTGAGCTTTAAGGATTAAAGGAATGGTTCGGTCAACATTTTTTATTGTCCATACGGGTCGGCCATGTGTTTTTAAGCCTAAGTCGCTCAATTTTAGAAAAAGTTCCTATGGACCGTACCCGAGTTTTCATCCATTAAACGCACGCGAAAACAGGCATCAGGGTGCTGCCATTTTGTGATAATCCTATCACTTGCCCCATCGCCCTGGCTGACCTGCTTTTGCGGCACTAAATCATATCCCCCGCACCTGAGCCTGACATTATCAAAACATTCATATTCCCCCCCTCCCCCTCTCTCTGTGACGTTACTGTGCTGCGTAGGAAAACGCGCCCAGTCTTCTACGCGACTTCACACAGAACCCAGAAACCAACACTGATCAACTCACAACACAGCCCACCACAATTCGGAATATGAAACTGTACTTTCAAATCAAACAGCAACACGGTACATTTGGTAAAGTACATTTATTTAACATTAAATGTTTATAGAATATTCAGCAATTGGCATATTAAATCGGAATGTATTTTTTTTCTTTTCTCTCTATCCGCAAATCCTGTTCCGTTTTATCGAGAGTCACACGCTGTTACTTTATGGTACACAGGGTGTTGGTTTTCGTTAAAAGAAGCACTTTGGTTGCACGGTGAACTGCAAGGCTGTTCCATCAACTAGGCACTAGGCCAGCGTAAAGGTTGATATGTTGCTTCTAGCCGCTAGTACCGCGTAAGGGCATATGGGCCCTTGGCGATCATCCCATAAGATTGTCAAAGTGGTACAGTTGTTTACGATAAGCTGCAGCTGGCGGTTGAAGAAACCATCTGCCGGGGTCTGAAACTGGTGGCAGTAGGGTAGGATATACCTGTTTTGAAAACATAAAAATTATAATTAGTCTCGCCAGCCGATCTTTATTAATATTACTCATTTTATTTATTATGGCCGATCTGAAACTATTTGCTTTCAAGGATAGTGCAATGGAGTATGTTCGGCTCTAAAATCAATGCGAAAACTAACAAGATAAATCGAGGTTAACACAATGAGAAACAACTGTTTGTCTACATGTGTGTGGAATGTGGACCTGCATGCCCATGTGCCCGGTACAAAGACGATCCCATAAACGTTTTACTTGCTCTTCATTCATCCATTCATTCCGGTATAAAAGCGTCTAAAGAGTTACTTACATTATATTTGCAATTTCCATTGTGTGTCTGCGTAATGCAGTCCGTAAATCCCACTGTGCTCTTGACAATGATTTTTCGTATACTGAACTAACATGAAACTCTGTCTAGTTTCAGAATTATCTGCCTTATCGTCTTTTACGTTACTGCACCTTTCGGCATGGTCCCTGTCTCTCAAGGTCAAAAAACAATAGAACCTTATACTGCCAGTGTGAGTTGTGGGCCTCTTCAGGCCGCCAGCTGAAAATCAAAGCCGCTGACCTTCACTCTAAAGGAGCATACATTCTTACTTTGCAACATCCCGTAGTAAAGCCATCTGTGAGAACTTGAATTTTCGAATCCATCTATGTACTAGGCCTCAATGTGCAAATGTGAACTGGCTTCTCTCCCATCTGCAACGGCTCGCTTGGCGCGTTCTGAGGCCCCCAATTTTGTCCTCGTTGTTCGCGAGCTTTGCAGCCCTAGAGAACCATACCTATGGAGACATTGACTTTTTGGGGGAAGGTCAGGGAAAGTATAACGTACCCGAGGAGTTGAGTTGAAAGTGAGATTTATTGTTTGTTTTATTATTTGCAATACGCAAGCCTTGCGAAACTTAGTTACAGCAACAAAAATATATACATACACATATTGACAAGGTCAGCGAAATGAGGTGAATAGAGAGAGAAGTCAAACATGACACCCAGGTTGTTCGCCACCCAGGATGGTGAAGGGAGGGGTTAGGGTTAGCATACTTTGTATGTACACTGTACAATAACATTCATTTACAAAAAGACAATCATATTACAATTATTTAAACCGGGATTTGTACTTCACAACCAGCTCTGCTTTGGGTGGACATGGCACAGTGGCAATGTTCGGTGGCAATGCATCAGTGCTCTGCACAGAAACGTTCAAAATTCCATATCTGTGCTTCTCGAGTACAGCAACAATAAGGCTTTTTACAAAGTCGAACTCCATTTCCTCAGACTGGTTTGATGACCCATTGCTTACTTTTTAGAAAACACCTTAGCGTAGCGAGGCATCCTTACATTACCCGTAGTCCTAGATTGTTCACAGCTGAGATTCGCGTTATGGGCCAAGACCTCAAGAAGAGTCCTATGTCTCATGCCCTGTATGCTGAAATGCAAGCGCTTTGGCCTGTACTTTAGGCACATATTGTGGAACACCTCCAAACCTCCTGTGGGACAGAATTCTGTCAGTCCCCTCAAATCTCTTGATAGAGTTTTATCGAAAACAATCTTCTCAATGGCTTTGTGTGTCGGTGAAGATGGATTCAACCACTTCTTCTTCCTTGCCTCCTCTGGGGACAAAGGGCCATGTTCACATTGGTGGAAATGTAGGTTTTCTGGCCAGTGGTGAACTTTGGTACAGTGTTACATCAGTGACCGCCATTTTTCAAGTAGTATTTCCACTGACCCTTCACAAGTTTTGGAGCTCCACCAAAGATGGTTGCCGATAGACTGGGATCACTGTGAAATACTTTCCAAACCTTTGTTTTCCCTGCAGCCGAGATTGTCTTATTGATTGATTGATTTAGCAAGATGCCACACATCAAATTGATGTTTAATATGTGGGAACTGCTCTCTCATCGTCTTGGCAATTGAAACTTGTCTTTCCGTGGCTATGAGGTCGATGTGCATTCCCCTCGATTGTAGATATTCCACTGATTTTATAAATCCTAGTTTCTCCATGGCCACTGAGGATGTACATTGTGTTACCTGCACGACCACCGAACTCTGAAAGTGGTAGGTGCAGTACTTGGCAGAAAATCCAGGGCTGCCGCACTGTCCATCGCTGGCTAGCCTGAATCGTTTCCCTTCGAATGTACTTGCTAGACACAATTGTTCAATTTTCCAAGCATCACTAATGGTCGGAAACAGATAATCATGTTGGTATTTGTAGTACTGCGTTTTAGAAATTAAGTCCCACAAACTGAAAGAAAGACTAACTTTCTAAAACTGGACCCACTAAAAAGTGATGCAGCTGCACACAGTAGATTGCCTGCTGGCAGCTTCCCCAGCATCGGTTGTGCAGACCATGAGAACGCATGATTTAATCTACAGGCGGCATGTATTTTGAGGTTACTGCCTTTTTTTTTGACGAGTCACATGAATCAATGGCCTCCGACATACTTTCCCTCTGACAGAATGCCCACATTTCAGCATACTTATAATATCCATCAAACAACTTTCGAATACTATGTATTTGCCCTCTTTCATTAGACTCATCCGGTGTCACACTTGTTTCGGACTGCATCGTTGAGGACATTTCACTACAACTGAAAGAAATATCGCCAATATCAGGTTCTGATGTGTCGGTGAATGCTGCTGCTGGTTCATTCTCTGTCATTTCAACATCTGTTACTTCAACATTGATGGGAGAACACATTGTCGACAGCTTTTTTGGTGGCAATTTGTTGGCGGGTGTAGATTGTGTGAATCGATCTGCTACTACTTCCGTGCTATCCTCAATACATTCAGTATCATCTTCTTGTGGTGGTGCAGTCGCACTATAGCAATGGTCCATTACAACTTTACTGGATTCTCCGGACACATTCATTTCATGTTCTGGCCATTGGATATGAGCATCTCTAGTCTCAACACGCGGCGTCTGAATTAATAGTTCCTCCATAGTGCAGATGGTCT
Organism: Ambystoma mexicanum; assembly: GCF_040938575.1. NCBI lineage: Eukaryota > Metazoa > Chordata > Amphibia > Caudata > Ambystomatidae > Ambystoma > Ambystoma mexicanum. Next base: position 149,136,008 of record NC_090940.1, read on the forward strand.
GGTAAGCAACATCTCTCATTCACTTCACTGTCTGTGTATGTATAGTTCGTAGTCCCACGGGTAACTACAGGACAGATTGGAAAAGGGATGTTCAGTTTAAACACAAGATAAAGTATAGTACAATTGACTGGAAAAAACATAAAATAGTCCCCAGCACAAAGAAATTATAAAGTTATGAACTGTTTGTAACCAACCTTATTTTTGTTTCTTTTCTTTGCAACTTTCTTGACTCGACCTTCAACATCTGCACGCTGTAGCTCAGATTCGTTTCCGCATCTCTTCCCTTCCTCTTGCGCTGCAACGACTATATTTTCTGTATCCGCATAGACAGCACGGAATGAGGCTCCATCGACTCCCTGAAACATAGTACTTTCATTACTATGTATCACAATATTGATAACATAAAACACACGTGAGGACGAACACACAGGTACATCTCAATAGCTCAACACGAATTAAACATTGTGTAGAACAATCAAACGACAAGTATTCAAGCTCTGATGACCTAGTTCATGGAACTGTCAGTATCCATACCTCTGGCTCTGCATGGACTGCCATGAATGATTGTATTGGAGAGGAGGCATCAGCAACTCCCTGAAACACAGTACTTGCGTTAGTATGGTTTTCAATATTGTAAACATAACACACACTTGGGGTCGACGGCACAGGTACATATAAAGAGATAACCACAAATGATGCATTGTCTAAAAGAATCAAGGAATATTTAAATATGATCAGATTTAATCGACTTATTTCTCCGATTTCTTTACATCTGCATCATCTAAATGGGATCTTGTGATTGTAATGGAAGCTCCATCGTCTCCCTGAAACACAGTACTTGCATCAATAGGGAAGAAAGTATAGCAAATGGAATCACGTTATATGATCACGCTCGATGGAGCTGTCAGTATCCATACCTCGTGCTGCTGAAGAATATCTATGGATGTTGTAAATGTGGTGCACACTTTCGAAAGCTGTTGAGCCGATTCGTATCCGCATGGTCCCGCTTCCACTTCCCCTGGAATTACTTGAATGTCAGGGTCTGCATCAAGTGCGTGGGTTGACGCTTCAACAACTGCCTGAAACATAGTATTTGCATTAGTAAGGATTACAATATTGAAAATACAACACACACTTGGGGTCGACCGCACAGGTACATATCAATGGCTAACCACGAGTGAAACATGGTGTAGAACAAACGACAAGTGTTCCAGTCCCGATGATCACGGTCGATGGAGCTGTCAGTATCCATACCTTGTGCTGCTGAAGAACATCTAGGGCTGTTGTCCAAGTGGTGGACGCTTCAGCATCTCCCTGAAAGACAGTACTTGCATTAGTATGGATAACACTAATTATAACTGAAAACAAACACCAGGGGACGACAACTAAGGTGTATATCAATTGGAAAGCACTAACCAAACAATTGGTAAAATAATCACACGATACATAAAAACTATTACTTGACATGCATAAAACAAGTCTGTAGCAGAAAAGCCAAGTATGATTACCTGATACGCGCTAGAAGTGGTTGATAACGGCGGGCACGTCACGGATGTAGAATGTTCTTGCTTCAGATTCAGTGGATATTCAAGCAGTTCTAAAGGTAAATTATTGTTTGATAATGAAATGCAAATATTAAAAAATTGCCATGTAAACCGACAGAATACTTAAGAATAATGCTATTGAAAATAGGCAATATAGCACAGTTCCCTGTGCCCATAAATAGATTTCCTTTGGGGGTTATAAAATCGAAAAATAATGTATTGATAAATGTCATTATTCAAAAAGCTATACACGCATATCAATATCGAAAGTATTACAAGGGACACAACACCTAAAATATCAATTAATCCATTTGGCTACCTACACACTACCGCAAGGCCTAAAGCTAAATCTGGACACTTGACTCACCAGTGGCGGAATGTGGACGAATAGAGTTCGAATAGCGTTTGCGAGCAATTTTCGTGTCGTTCGCCGTTTATTCTTCTTTGTTACCCAAGATGTGGCGTACATGTTTGAGGAAAAGTGCCGGCTGCAGATGCGGTATCGATCACCCCTCTTGTCTTCAAAGACTTGCTGGACTCTACTTTCAAGCTCTTCCGGTGGATATCCGCAATGACTGACCCATTCTCTTATTCGATCAACAGTTTTAGGGAATACATGCATTGTAGTGCCTTCAGATTTAGCATGGGTCTTCGAAGGGCAACCGCTAATCGAACAGTCAGGCATTGTTGAAAATTCTGAAAAGTAAATATCAAGATTATTATAAAACCTTGATGAATAAAAATGTCATAAAAAAGTAAATGAACCATACCATGTTCAATGCAAGGTTTGTTTTGGTCGCCGGAACTACACCAGTTCATCATGTGCGGCTTAGTATTTGCATAAGTTACAGAAGTTTTTTAAATGATGTGACTAAACTCTGAACATGTGACTCGTCCTTTGGATGTTCTGTCTTGCACGAGAAGGAAACATGCTTACATTATAGACTGGACCCCCGAATGATGCAATTCGATGACAATTGACACAGATGAAAAAAAATAGATCTATTGATAGCATAACAATTGAAACTCAAGTCAATAGCAATGAGACCAATGACCATAGCACTATTGGGTACTGTAATCGCAAATATATACAAATGTAAAAATGACCGAAATATGACTAGGATACATGGCCTTACCTTGACCAACAAACAGTTGGATACAGCAGGCCGAGCAGTATGTTGCAGGAGAACAGGTAGATGGCCACAGGTAGCACACTGACGAGTTTGCTCGAAGCGGTCACAGATAGCACGACGACGAGCAGATTAGCATAGATCTCAGTGCTTCTCATGTAGAAGGTTCAGGAGTTGACTTGCAAAGCACAAATATGTTCTCATGAGACATATCAAGTGGTTTATAAAGTATTAGAAACAGGGGTGTGTTTGTGAATGAATGACGTGTGTATGTCGTGGTATTATGTGGTTTGCAGGGGGGAGGCCTGCCTAGAGACACAGGGTCTGAGGAGGCCATGTGAGCGATGGCCCCTGGGCGTGGGATACCTTTTGAAGTATACATGCTGTTTGGCACCTTGGCAGTTTGCGCCCGTGACAGCCCCCCATGCCAGCGCTCATCCCCGGGTGCGAACCGCCTTTGATAGAGGGGGGTGGGATGGATGGGCTGGTGGGCGTGCAGGCAAGTGTGTGGGAGTGAGGGGCCATCAGGCCCCTCTCATCCTTTACTTCTCAGTAGAAACTCGGACCAAGTGCCTCCAGTAGTGGGTTCGCCCCTTGCCCTTATGTAATGTTAACTTTGGTTGACATTCGCGTAAATGGGAACACTGAGCAGGACACGGGGCATCCATTTTTCTACCCCCTTTCCACTCCAGCTTGGTGACCAGGCCTCACTGCGCAGAGCACTTGGCCCCCACCCTCGTTCCCACTCTGACTGGAAAACTCCAGGAGGTATTTGCAACAGCTAATAAATGTAACACATCACTCTTCCTCTGAGATCACTGTCCTGCATGTGAACCAGCGTGAACTAAGCACATAGCTCGTTCATCTCCACAAACGTGTCCTTGCCCACGCACCCTCGCCAGTGGAAACCTACTGCCATTCTGACCCTGTGTCCCTGCGAGGTATTCTCTTCATGTGCCAGACAACTGACCACGCCATGATGCCCACCTAGCAGATCCCCAACTAACATTAGACCCCTACTGCAGTATATCGTTGCCTATCAATAACAAATGCCACATACCAGAGATTCTTGTGAGCACAGACCCACACTTCAAACAGTGTATTATAGTGGTCAAGACCCTTAACCTAAGGCATGTATAATCCAATGTTGATTGATATGTGTGACTTTTATAGAGACATAACCAACTGAAAGACTTTGAACAAGTGTTATTTAGTGCATGCATTATTGAGAATATATTATGTTAGCTTAGATATAGTGACCACCCCCTGCTTCACAGCGGCCTGACCTTCACCCATTTGGAGCACAGATGTCTGACGTCCATCCTTGAATGGAGACACACTTGATTCATTTAAAAAATCGAAACAACCGTTGTTAAAATATATGTGGTGTTTTATTTCATATCTTATTTTGATGACACAAAAATACAAGACTTTACACATTGTACAGGTCAGGTTGCAGCACAGCGAGCGAAAATGCCCTGTACTGACCGCTGTCACTTGGGAAAGTTTCTCTTATGGCACGAACTGCACAGGCGGGTATTACTCCTCGAACGCTGTGTCCAAGCCTGCCGTGAAGCCACCATGTAAAGGAACGATAGGCCACCAGCCTGTACCATCTGTGAAAAGGAATGAAACAAACTGTTTTTAATTGACCAAGATAAGTTTAATAAACTTTTGTTGTCAATGACAATTCTTGTAACTAATGGCATTCTGCTCGGACAAATGCTATCTAGACACTGCACATTATTGAACGACTTTCATGTGTTACAATGATATGTATATGTAAGTTTGGATATAGTAGAAGACCATGAAATAGGAGTGGCATGACAAGCAGAGTATGCTTACTCGTTACTCGGATTACGAGGACTAACAGTTGCGCGAAGTTCGTGCATAAGCACCACCATTATCCTCAAAACAGACAGTGTGAGGCAGGCTGCCCTGAAGTCTGGCAGCTCGGTGATGCATTGCGGTCGTGGCTCGCCTTCTGAAATGTAGGCCACGCAGCCTGAGTTTTCACAGCAGCAGCAGTTCTTGTCCACGGTTGGCATTAGCTCGCCCCGATTGCATGTGCACCAGGTGGAAACACCGTCCATGCGACCAGATCCAGGCACTTCAGCTGTTGAATCGTCCTCCCAACTGCCGTCCGAAGACCCATCATTTTCGCGTGTTTCCCTTTCCAGTAGTTCCTCCTCGGTATACTCTGGCTCGTACATGTAGGGCATTATTGTAGCTATTGTGTGTTAAACAAACTAAAATAATTTATAGCGGTGGTACTGGTATCTGTTCACACGGGCTACAAGCAACGAAGGTAGCTGACCAGAGCACAGAAACAAGTCACAGAAGACTCAAAGTAACACAGAGAGAGGAATGGAATCGAAAATCTGCTGCTGTGTGTTGTGAAACGGTCTGTTTATACTTATTGAGGAAAGAGGCGTCCTGCCATTTCCATGGCGACACATCATTAGCTGAAGCGCAGCGAATGTTGACACGAGACGTGCTTTGGCGGCGTGAAATGGGCGGTACGCATCTGCTGATGACAGGTTCAGGGGCGGGGGATATGATTTAGTGCCGCAAAAGCAGGTCAGCCAGGGCGATGGGGCAACTGATAGGATTATCACAAAATGGCAGCGCCCTGATGCCCGTTTTCGCGTGTGTTTAAAGGACGAAAACTCGGGTAAGGTCCATAAGAAATTTTTCTAAAATTGAGCGACTTAGGCTTAAAAACACATGGCCGACCCGTAGGGACAATAAAACATTTTGACCGAACCATTCCTTTAAGTATGTTATGCTTGGGCAAGGGAACCCTAAACTCTTGTTGAAGATTGAGAACAAGTTGAACATTGTATTTCGAAGAACCAGTGTTTGAGCTTGGAAAGAATACTGTAAGCTCTTGTTGAACTTTGTGAATAAAGTGACACATTATTGGAACTGTATCCTAAACTTTGGGGAAGGGAACACCGAGATACTTTTGTTTGAACTGTGTTGAACTTGGGGAAGGGAACCGCCAGAACATGTTTGCTGGAACTCTCTCAAACTTGGAAAAGGGGGGCCAAGAGCAAACCAGGAACTTGACGAAGCTGAGAACTTTAGTTTGAACACTGCTTATTTGGTTACTGATATCCCTACACTATGTTTAGTATTAGATGTGAGGGCAAGCATAGGGTTTTGACAGACAGTCATAGACTTTTCATAGTTTATTTAGGTAAGGAAAACACCACCTTAGTTATAGGGGAAGACAGGCGTTAAATTAACCCAAAGACTTTCAATAAATGTTTTACAAACTGTTACCCTTGTTGTCTGTGTCATCTCTTGATACCATGCCTATCTCACACCAGTGAAACTCAGGACTGAAACCCAGTTCTTACAGATTTAAGAAACAGAATGGATGCCAGAATGCAACAGGCCTGGGTAAAAGAACCCCTATGAGGTGAGTGCATCATGCCGCAACCCATAATTACCCAGGCTTATGTGGGAGAATCCACTCCGGTCGCAAGTATAATCTAAGTGTTTGTCAACATCATTATTATTTACAGGAAAATCTGGGAAGGGGGAGGGGATCCACACTCCTTTGCTTAATGGTTTATGCCCAAACTGAGGTTAAGGAGCCAGTCCAGGTTGATATGAGCTTTACTGTTATGTTGATGTATACCTGTTTGAGCTATGTTAGTGAAATTTGGTATTTTTGGTTTGCACAACAAGTTTCCTATACTTTGGAGATGACAGAAGCTACTCAGCACAGTTTAGGGAGAAGGGTCGTTGGAAGGCTTAGGCTCCATTTACAAATAGCCAATTTCCCTGATGAAGCAGAAGACCTTAGTACAAAGGCTGGTTACAAAGGATCTCAATTGTTTTTCTATAGGAGATTCACTTGCTTTTTACAGAAGGGGGGAGGCTAACAGAGTATTCATCTGTCGCTTTTTGCATCAAGCGACAGCAAAAAGAGGGGGGGGGCAGCAATTTTTACGAGGGAGGGTTTCTCCTTCACATAGCAGGCATTGCTGTGAGATCCAGAGGGGAGAGATTTAATGATTAAGGTGCTTTGGTGGGACCAATTATTTACTCTCAACACAGTATATGGCCCCAATAAAAACCAAGATCAATTTTACTCTGAGCTCATTCCAGTGTTGGCATCCTTTATTGAAGGGAGCTCAATAGTGGGTGGTGACTTCAATTGCGTGATGGACCGACTGATAGACAAACCGCTACCACCATCCTCGGGAGACTGCATAAACTGGAGGGTGCGGGCAAAATTACTTGGAGATTTCTCCCTGATCGAATCCTGTCGGTTTTTCCACCAAACAAGCAGGGAATATACCTTTTATTTGGCGATCAATATAGGGTTGGACATGTTTTTGATCTCCATAACACTAATCCTGAAAAAAGAATAGAAGTCTCTATCGGCACCAAGGTCCAATCAGACCAAGCTTTGGTGGTGCAATTAATCCTCAACCTGGGTGGGTTGCCCTCCCCCATCATAAACCCTGTCAATTCAACGATCTCTTAGAAGACCTAGTCATGGTTTAACATATAAAGCAAGCCCTGTAGAACTACTTTAAAGAGAACGACTGATAACATTGGTCACAGAATCCCCTGGGATGCTACAAAGGCAGTGTTAAAGGGAGAGATCATAGGAGGATCTGCAGCTCTTACTAAGGTCCATGAGCAGTACACAGAATCCCTAGAAATGCAAGTCGAGAGATGCAATATTAACCATAAACAGAAAGACTCAAGCAAACTCAAAGTAATGAGAAATATTGTGGAGGCCAGCTTGGTAAGTAAGGCTTCTTAGTCACTTTTAAATACCAAGCAATTTTGTTACGTTAGAGACAACAAAGCTAATAGGATTTTAGCTGCCAAGCTGTGGAGCTACTCCCCCAGATGTTGCATTGGTGCTCTTAAAACGACTTGGTCCTGACAGATGTTGCAGAAATACTCATCTTATCTCACTCAGACCTCCCTACAATTCTGAGGGAAATCGGGAACGCTTTAGAAAACCCTAGTACAGTGCAAGAAACTAGGGGAGGCATTATGAAACCACCTCCAGCGAAACCCCCATGCCCTGTTGGCTTCCCAACTTTATAGGACACAATATTGATTCTTGGACTCCTAAAGCTTTTAAACTCCCTTTTTAAAACAAGTGTCGTAACTGGGTCTGCGGCAGAATCTACCACAACCTTGCTCCTGAAACTGGGTAGGAGTCCACGGAATGCTCATCCTACTGGCCAGTTTTACTTTTGAACACTGATGCTAAACTCTTTGCTAAAATTCTGTCTGATAGAAGAAAGTCTCCCTGTATTGATCGATCCATACCCAACAGGGGTCATAAGGGAGAAGAGCTACGCAGGATAACATAAGACTGCCAGTCAATAGAATACAAAATAGAGTACAATGTTTGCACAATCGGAGCAAACATTTGTACTTTGGCACTAGACACCAACAAAGCCTTTGATGGCACCAACTGGGCACACCTGCACACATTATTGGTGAAAATGTGTGTTTGGTCCCAATTTTAAAAACAAATAATGTTCCATTTCCAGATCCCATACACCAAGATTAAAGTCAACAGTAGATTTAGCAATGCCTTTAAAACAAGAAGAGGTACACATCATGTCTGCTTTGCCCCCCCCCCCCTTATTTTTGCCCTAGCAGTGGAGCCGTTCCCACACTCATCAGGGTGAACCCAAAGATTGAAGCATCTCAGCTTTTGGATATATAAATAATTATCACAATACGGCAATGGTCCTTGTATTCTTGCGGAATCCCATTTGTTCCCTAATGGAACTGCTATTGGGGATAAGCCAGTTCGGTGGGATTTCAGGTTTTAAAACTAACCCTCTAAAATCTTAAGGGCTAAACATAACAGAAGCAAGTGTCACAACAGACTGTCTGCGCACAATAATGCAATATGCCTGGTCAGAAAATTCAATCCACTATTGAGGCATTTATAGGACTTTGCGCTATGACTCCTTATATCAGTCTAATATCCCAGTATTATGGAAATCAGCCATGGATCAATTACCAAATGGGACCTTCAAGAGATCTCATGGCTAGGTCGAGTCACTGGGGTTAAGAAGACACTCATTCACAAACGGTTATATCTATTTAGAACCTTGCCCATTCAAATACCATACAAAATGCTTAAACGCATACAAGGGGCCATTTTTAAGTTTATATAGACAGGGAAGTTGCCAAGACCATCTCGGAAAATAATGAAACAGCACCTTTGTGGGTGGTCTGGGTGCCTCCTGTTGGTCAGTATCTGATTGCGATGCATATTAGTCACGTGTCAACGTGGATAAGGCATCAAAATGAGAAAATATGGGCTGCGGTGGAACAAGGTTTGTCCTGAATCCTTCTCCATCATCTGCCCTTTTTGCTCTGGAGATTGCAGGATCAGCAATGGTCTCTTCTATCTTCTACCAGATTCGCCTTACAATATCGGGAAAGAGCCTGTAGACTCTTGGGTATAAAACGGGGCCTGAGCCCATCGATCCCCATCACACTCTACCGAAAATTCACACCAGGTTTGGAGGAGGGCATATTACACAAGGGGGAGAGTAATGCCCTCTCAAATTAGACCATTTAGTCCAAGGGAGCTCCCCCCCATACATTCATTGAATGCAAGGAAAAATGTAATCTCCCTGAAGCTGAATGCCCAATTACGCGACTGGCTAACAAACAGAGAAGTACAAGAGGCTCACACCCGTCCCCCTGAGGGTGTTGAGACGTTATTAGCAGAAGGATCATGTGATAAGTTAGTTTCAATATGTTACTGACTTTTAGAATCAGCTGATCCAGAGGAGTCGCTCCTGTACATGTCAGCATGGGACAGGAACTTAGAACTCAACACCCAGCTGACTCCTGGACAGATATTTGGGAGTGGGCCAAACAAAGCTCTAAATGCATGCCTATTAAAGAATGTGCGTACAATGTTGGCTTCCGGTGGCACATGTCCCCGAGTAGATTGCATAAGATTTCCCCCCATATTTCAGAGCATTGTTGGAGGGGTTGTGGCATGGTGGGCACCATGGGTCACTTCTAGTGGTGCTGCCCGATTATTAAAACATAATAGAAGGAAATCCTAGCACACATTAAGAATATGGTAGGGAAAGTACCATCACATCGTTAATGGTGGAGAATTGGGATAAACTTGTGAAGGCTAAGGGTATCACGACCTTTCCCTCCCCCTTCACGCCTCTGTTTGGCAAAGGGGAGTTTACCCCAGGGATAGAACGAGGCGCCTTTAAACAATGGCAGGAGGGTGGTTGTAGATGGTTGGGAGATCTGTTTAGGGGGGGATGATTCTCTCCTTCGAGGAGTGCAAGAGGGAATTTGGTGTCGGGGAGGGGGAGAGGCTTCGATATGCGCAGTTACACCACTGGGTTTTGCATCCTGTGAACAAACTAGCTGCAACGAGGGAGAAAACGCGGTTTGAGAAGTTTCTTCTCTCGAATGATGGTTCCAAAGGCCTGATTTCCAACCTATACAGGATTTTGGATGAAACGCCTGACAGGCCCCCATGGAAATATATGCTGCGATGGGAACAGATCCTGGGTAGGCCGATCGAATGGGAGGAATGGAGTAGACTTTGGAAGACAATCCCTAAACTGGTTAAAGCCTCCCAGCTGCAGGAGATGTGGTATAAGGTTCTGTATGGCTGGCACTACACCCCGACCCGTCTGATGGGGATATATCCCACTGCCTCTGGGGTTTGCTGGAGAGGGTGTGGGGAGGAGGGAACGATGCAGCATATCTGGTGGTCCTGCCCAAATATTCGACCTTTTTGGATGGAGGTCCAGGGAGTTCAGGAACAGGTCTTCGGCTGGGAGGCAGCAGGCCCCCCGGAGGTGACCCTATTGGGAGTGGAGCGGTCCACAGATGGGCGGGAGATTAAATCCCGGGGAAACGCTAGAGCGATCTTGACATTAGCTGCTATGCTGGTAATAGCACAGAGATGGAAGAGCAGGGAGGTGCCGACTCTCCCGGATTTGCTGCGGAAACTTGGGGAAATAGTGGCCCTCGAATGGGCAACCTATGCGAAGGACGACGATTTGAAGTCTTTTTCAGGGGACTGGGAGGAAACCTTGCTATTTCTTAAAGATGACTTTCGAATTGGCTGGCGGCCCCAGCGTTTGCATTTACTGGACTTGCAGTAGGGGTGGGCGGTGGACTCACGAGGGCAAAGGACTATGGTTAAGACAGAGCTGCACCAGGGAGAGGGTGGGTTGGGAGGGGGGTCTCTGTTTTCGTCACTGTATTTTGGTCACCTGGGCGTTTTGATTCATGGTTTAAATGATCTACGGACAAAATCGGAGCTGCCTTGGGGGGGGTAGGAGGATAGTTGGAGAATGTTCTTTATTTTTTTTTCCTTCAATGTTGTAAAATCAATAAAAAGAAGTTACAAAAAACAAAAAAGAATATGGTAGGCACCACAATCCCATGGGATCCGCTAATCATAATTGGAAGCTCTGACACTGATTGTAGTCAGATGTTGGGAAAAAGAGCAGGGTTAATTACTAATTTTCTCTCAGAGCTTGTATAAATTTGGCACAATTCTGGAAGATCACAGAGGGTACGATCACCACAACATGGTCGGTGAGAATCTGGGGTGTTTTTGCACCAAGCAAGTCTTGGCCGCATTAAAAAGGAGCTCATCCAAGTTCAAATAAATATGAGATCCATTTATCCACTATGTTAAGGATAGCGAGCAAATATCCTAGATACATCCATTGATGAAGCAGGTATCTCTGGTATAACTATGGACACCAATGATTAACTCATCGACCATCATAACCGATGCGCTAGTGGCCTGTATGCAAAGGGATTGCCCAGTCTATGGGCCACCAGGGATATACCTAGGCCTCCTGTGTTATGCCAATAATTGTTCCTCAAACAAGGGGGTGATTCTTGGGGGGCGATATAGAAGCATGAAGGTAATGGAGGATACAGGATTTATTTTTAAGTTTCACCATTAGAGCTTTGCAGTTATCCAGATCAAAGCTATTAATTGGGTGAATCTTTAGATTATGCTTGTAGATAATAGATACCCCCCCCCCCCGCCTCTGCCCCCGCCTCTGCCTTCCTCCCGATTGGTTTGTAGGGCCAGGTATCCATTGGGGGTAGCCAGAAGCATAGCATGATAGGAGGTTTCCGTCATCCAAGTTTCTGTTAGAAACAGGATGTCTAGGCTTTGCTCCTAAATAAGGTTTGCGACTTTACTAAAACACCCGATCCCTTGTTAAGCATTCAGTGGAACAGTATTTTAGTTTCCCTTGGCTTGCCTGTGGTAGTTTTTTCCAGTGCACCCATAGTAAGGTTACCACTATGGACCTGTAGTAGGGGCTCGTCCATCCCGAGGGCCTTAAAAGCTACCTCACGGGACAGGGGGGTCACCAATACTACAGGGTATCACAATGGCAGAGATATTGAGTGGAGAGGGGGCACGCAAGGGCACCAGATGCTGGCTGGTCCCCAGCTCCTCGCCAGCACCCAAATTGAGCATTTTAGCTGGATTATTCACTAGAAAACATACAACATGCAGTTCCTCTGCTTCGGAGAGTGAGGCTGAGGTAGCAGCACTAGGTAGAAGTGGAGTTGTACACATGCAATGGTCATCGTTGCAACTGTTTACCAGCGTTGTGACTGAAGGATAAGAGAGAGTGCATTTTTGAGAAACATCTTGCTTCTTACCTCAGACACTTCAGGCACGTTTTAGAGCCTAAAGGACTTCTTGCAGTCCCATCTCAAAAGAAAGGTAGAGTCGAGTCTCTGGCCCGTACTTATCCGTACCTTATACGGAGCGTTACAAACCATCCCCGGCGCGCCGACGCACCTGTTGGGATGATGTATTGGTCAGAAGGACTACAAGTCAGATGGGACTTGTAGTTCTTTAATGTTTCCATTTATTTAATGCTATTCTATCTTCTCCATATGAAGGAAAGATACATATCCTAAGACCTTTCAAGGTTCTTCCTACTTCTAAATACTTTATAGGAGTGTTCATTTCCCACCATTTTGTTAATTCTTTCAAATGTATGTTTTTTTTTCACTTTAATTTTTATTGAACATTTTCAAACAAGAACAAATTGTAGGGCACATTTTAAACATCAGCGATTTGTCATACACTAAGCCTTTATTCCTCCCCCCGCACTATAACTACCAGTCCCAACCGTCGGTTAAGGACATGCTGAAAAATATTACTGAGTCCAATTCTATGGGTGTTATCTGGCATAATAGGTTCTGTGCGTGGAGCTTGGGCTTCAAGTGACATCATGCCAAGAACCACAGCCCGGGACCAAACCCAGACCTCACAGAGGTCTCCCTGTTACAATCTAAGGGCTTCACAACCTTTGCGCAACAAGACCATATTCCAAACCAGCAAGAACGAGTCCATTTTTTCACTAGCGATAGCCGAACGTTTTTCATAGTTAAAGATGCCCCACAATTTAGGGAGCCACTCGTTTTGGGTTGGAGTCAAAGTGCGTTTCCATTTCCAGCTACAGCTATTCTTCCGGCTCTTAGCATGGCCTCCACCACTTTTGGGAAGCTAGATGATTCAGAGTCTGGGGAGGGTGTGCCAAGGAGTAGTTCAAAGGGATGAAGATCCAGGGAAACGCCCACTATGTCTTTGATCCAGCTCAAATGTTCGGCCCAATAGGTTTGGATGGACGGGCATGCCCACCACATATGGTACCACGTTCCCTGGTGGCTGCCTTCCCTGGGGCAGAGAGGGGAGACGCCCACAAACATTTCAGACAGCCTAACAGGTGGCAAGTGGCAAGTGCCAAGCGTGCAAAATCTTGAAGTTGTGCTCCATAGCTGCTGTGTATAGGGAGCCTGACAGCATTACCTTGCAAATTGAATCCCAGGTCACCTGCTCCAATGTCACCCACAGATTTCCCTCCCAGAAGTGCTTGTACTGTTGTCTCCCATCCAATTCTGCAGTAATCAACACCCTATAGAGTTTTGACAGTGTTCCCTTCCTCGTGGTGGATTCTGCGATAACTTTTTTGAAGGGAGCAAGAAGGCAAGTGAGGTCCTTGAGCCAACTGGGCTTAGTTAGGAGCCCTTTCATATGTAGATGTTCGAGAGTGGTTTCGCACCCATGGCTGCAGCTAATGTATCATACTCAATGAAGCTATTCTGCCTGAACAGGTGGGCGGCCCTCTCCAGGCCCATGTCGGACCATTGTTGTGTGTTGCGTAGCCCTTTGTTACCCAGGTCTATGGGGGTGCCCCACAGGGAGGTCAAGGGGGAGGGCCAGGGGGTTAGGAGCGCATTTGCCTTGTTGCGCCTCCATAGCTTCCAGAGGACTGGCAATGTAGGGTGGGATCTGATGGGGGCGGGGGAGGAGATTTACTCAACAGGTGACCACAAGAGGTTGCGTACATTCCTAGGGTGCGTGTGGATATCCTCTATGTAGGTCCAGTAGGTTCCCATTTCGCCTTTCATGTGTTCTATCAGCACCCCAAAGCCAGGGAGGCCGAAGCCCCCTATGGATCTAGGGAGGGTCAAGGTCACATGTTTCACTCTCAGTCCCTTCCCTTGCCAAATGAAACGTTGGACTAAGACATGTAGGGTCAAAAAGAAAGTGTCTGGTATGGGGAGGGATGAGAAGAGATAGAGGAGGCGGGGAGAACATTCATTTTAACCGCCACCATGCAGCCGAACCACAAGAGGGTCAACGGGGCCCAGCACTGTAAGTCTGCTTTAACTTTGTCAAAGGTCAGGGTGTAATTTAAGTCAAATAGTGTTCCCATATCCCTCGGGAGATGGATCCCCCAGGTATGGGGAGGATTTTCGCTCGATTCTCATGCCGCCTACTGTTTTCATTCCTGCGATTCCCCGAGTTTACTTCCCCCATGGGCATTACACACGACTTGGAGAGGTTTATTTTTAGCTCCGAGAATGCGCCGAACCTTCATATCTGGGCAAGAAAGCAAAGGAGCGAGTCATGTATATTGGTCATATAGCACAGAATATCATTGGCAAATAGTGAGAGTTTGAAGACATGCTCCCCACAATGGATTCCTGTGATCCCCTGGTTCAACCTGATGGCAATAGCTAGGGGTTCCATCTCCAGGGCATAGAGAAGGGGGAGATGGCGCAGCCCTGTCTAGTCCCTCTAGAAAGCTATAAGGGGAGGAGATGGTGGCGTTCACTGCAACTCTTGCTGAGGGAGCGTTATAGAGAGAAGCGATCCACCCCCGAAATTTGGTGCGTAGGCCCATCCTTGGAGGACTTTGCTCAGGTAGGGCCACTCCACCCGGTCGAAAGCTTTCTCCGAGTCCAGGGATTGGAGATATGCTTCCAGGCCCTTGCTTGAGGATATATGCACTAGGTCTAGGGTTTTTCTAATATTGACCGCCCCCTGTCTACTTGGAATAAACCCTACCTGGTCTCCGTGGACCAGGGTTGGGAAATGTTGGGCCAACCTATTTGCCAGAAGCTTCACCAACATTTTTACATCGGTATTTAAGAGGGAGATGGGTCTGTAGGCCTGGCATAACGCCAGATCTTTTCCCTCTTTGGGAATAACAATTAGGGCCGATAGCATGGATTGCTGGAGGGTTCCCATCTCCAAAGCTGAGTGGAACACCTTAGCCATGAACGGAGCAAGGGTGGTCCGAAAGGATTTATAGAAGGATACCGTGAAGCCGACGTGGTGCCCCCTTTCATTGCACTAATGGTGTCTATTAACTCCTGGGTGGAGATGGGCAGCTCAAAGGGGCTAGCTTTCTCAGGGGGAAGTCGAGGGATAAGAAGGGAATCAAGGAAGCGATATGCATCGGCCCCATCCCCTTATATTCTGACTTGTACAGCCCCTCTTAATACTGCCAAATTCCGCTGCCATCAGGGAGTCGCCAAGGATTTTGGTGCCCTCTAGGGAGCGCAATGTCTCTACTCTTCCTAAGCTCCCTCAACCTCCAAGCCAGAATCTTATCAGCTTTCTCCCCTTTTTGCATATACCTTTGTTTTAGGAAGGCCAGCTTCCTTTCCGTCTGGCCGACCAGGAGAGCCAATTTCGCTTTATGCTGTTAGAGTTCTGCCCACTTACCCAGAAACATTTGAGATTTCAGTTTGCCCTCCGGTTGGATCGCTGTTATTTTCTCTCTCAGAAGTTTTTCTTCATTCTTCCTATCTCTTTTTCTCCCTGCTCGCATACCAATGAGAACTCCCCTTATAGTTGCCTTGAAAGCCTCCCAAACCCCTGCCATGCCCACTTTCCCATTATCATTGATTGCAAAATACTCCTTTACGACTGTGAGGATGGTTTGGAAAAGTTCCTTATCTCGCAGCAACAAGATATTTCACGACCACCTTGAAGTGTTTGAGGGTTTCAGGGGCACCCCTATTTGGACCCTGACCAGATCATGGTCCGACGACAGGATAACTTCCACCCCAAATTCGGCAATTCAATCCTGCAGGGCTGAATCGACTACAATATAGTTGATCCTCGAGATCGTGGCATGAGTTTTGGAAAAATATGTAAATAGGGGGATCATGACCCTGTCTTGTCGCGAGAGAGTCAGAGAGACCTAATTCCTCATTGACCCTTTGGAAGCGAGCGGCCATACGCTGTTGCGCCAGCGTGCCTGAGTAGATAGCCTCCCTCTTCCTATCACTCTCCGGGTCAAGGACCATATTAAAATCCCCAGCTATGATTAAATCTCCCTCTGCAAAAGACATCATTTTAGACTGAATTCACTCCCAATAGAGGTCATGGGCCTCATTCGGGCAGTAAATAGCAATCACCATCACTATGCTTCCCCTTATCTCCCCCTTGACAAGCGCAAATAGCGGCCCTCTGGGTCTTTGCGTTGAGCTTTCGGTGTAAAGTGCGCTCTAGGAGACACCACAAGAGCGACCCCCCTCTTCTTAACTACGCTCGAGGTATGGAACACTTCCTGTATGGACCGGGCTTTCAGGGACGGTTCACACTCCCTCCCCCCTCACACAATGGGTCTTTTGCAAGCAGAGAAAATGCAGTTTTAACCTGTGAAATTCCCTAACCAGTAGAGACCATTTGTAGGGAGAGTTGAGACCGTGTACATTTAGTGAACCCAGTGCCAAGGCCTGTATAGTGTTAGCCATCTGGGGGACACACCCATCTTGTGCATCCCCGCCGACCCTCCCAGTTACAATAGGTCACCTTTGCCTCAATCCTGGTATTGAGGGGCCGGACTTTTCACAGTGCCGCGTGGCCCGATGGGTATCACTTCATATTATCCCCACCAAAAATATCGCCGTATATATGGTTGTCTGGAACGGCCATAAACAATATTTTTGGGAGGGATCATTTTTGGAAGTGGGTACCCGCAGGTTCCATGCCTTAATAGCGGCACAAAAATATGGCGATATTTTTGCAGGGTTATTAACACATGGAACCGTCCTATGTAGATTGCCCTACGGCCTGGTAGTGTGCAAAGAACAGTATAAACAAGAACAATTCCCCCCAACTTACCCCCTCCCCCTCCTGAGCGCCTGGACAGGAAGTGCCGCTGGGCCAGGCCATCAGGTTTTACCCCCTCTGGGCTTGTATTAAACTCAATACCTCTTTTCAGCCCCCTGCCACCCGGTAATTACTTGAGAAGAAAGATACTACAGGTTGTCCCCACCAACCCTCCCCTACACAGCCAACAGGCAACCCCAATTATTACCCCCATTCAGCAACCAACCAAATTGCAGGCCCCCAGATCCGAATTCCTATGGTGTTCAGTTCAAAAGATGCGCGTAGACGCCAGCTATGTGAAAGGGCCAGTCAGTCATTAGAAGCTGACGGGGAGACTGGGGTTACTCTCCTGAATTTTCTTTTGCCGCAGACCCGGGGCCCTTCGGTAAATCTGTTGGCCTTCTGGCATTCAGTAAACTCTCTCCCTCAGCTCCTCGGGTTGCCCTCCATGAGGGGGGGTGTGGGTCGCCCAAGAGTTCATGGGTCACCATCTGGATGTCATCCTCTGTGATCAGGGAGTATATGTATCCTTCAAATTCAAAACAGTGGGAAAACGGAAACCCCATTTTGAATCTCACTGCTTTGGATTGGAGCCATTTTGTCAGGGGGCTACAGAGCCTTCGCCTTGCCAGGGTGAATGAGAGATCTTGGTAGATCGTGATTCGTGCGCTTTCCCACTCTGAAAAATAGTGGAATCGTACAAGTACCAACCTCGAGCCCCTGGTGCTCGCTCCCGCCCGGTGAGGCCTATCAATTGTTGGTTTGTTTGAAATTGCCTTCATCAAAGAGTTTTCTAACCACCGTGTTAACAGCGCTTATAAATGTCCGAATGCGTCTCGCCCTCCCGTTCCGGAATGCCCAGGAACTTTAGGTTATTACGGCGCTCTCCATTTTCCAAATAATCGAGCTTTAGGACACACTTGTCCCTGCTCTCCCGTTCCGAGAGGCGCATATCAATCTGGGTTTCCAGGACGTTGACAGAAGTTCTATTTGCTACCAGTGCTTGTACGCGGTCGTCCATGGTGTCCACCTTCTTGTCTAGGTTGTCCAGCCTTTTGCCAATGTCCGCTCGAAAGCCCCTATTTTCATCCAGTAGGACTGCCATACGTTTACTCACAGATTGTGTTTCTTCAGTACCTACCTGCGAGGGGGAGAGCATGTTGGGGTTGCACTCAGGGGGGGGTTGTGGAGTGGCAGAATGTTTTCAGAGATTCCACCCAGTCCATTAATAGCTGCCGGGAGAGCGGCCCACCCCAAGGATCATATGAGTTCAGCTCCAAGATTTATCTTGTGTCCTGCAGCAGGGAATGCAGCTGTGCCTCAGGAGCCCCTCTGGGTTGCGGGGGCACCACGGCAACCAGAGAGTTGAGGCTGGCAAACTCCTAGGAAACTCTTCAATGATAGATGACGCCGGGCTTAGGGGGGCCACCAAGAAGGGTTGATATTCCTGTGGCAACACAGAGTCACCACTACCCTACCTCTCCTCCAGGGCGCTGGAATATAGTGATGGCCCCCGATTGGCTGAGTTATTCAGGATTCATTCTTGTCATATGCCTAGGGAGCACGAAAATCCTCCTGGGGGAGACCAAGGATTGTTCTGTAGGGGTGCTCAGCCGAGGCTTTCCTTGAATCCTCATTCTGATTCACCGTGCTACCAGGAGAGAGATGCCAGAACCACCACTAGCCTTAGTTTGTGGCGTGGGCTAGTGGTGGTTCTGGGATCTTATGGCGAGAGGAGAGCTCTATCCGCGTTTGTCCGCTCTGGTCTCCAAGCAAGGCAACAAGTGGGTGCTTAGGGCGGAGGTCAGGGCTACTGCCAACAGAGAAGTTGCGTTGTGAACAGAAGATCGTGGCACGTACCCTTGTGGGAGTTGATTCCACTGTGGTGCCTGTGGGTTAACTGTTCACCATGTGACCCCCGTGGTCTGAGACACTAGAACATGGGTCCAACATGCATGCAACCTATTTGTTGTTGTGCTGCGTAGATGCTTTCAATGATCAATGACAGACGTAGGCTGTGCGGTTCCCCAGGTAGGATGTATGCCTGTTGCCCCGCTCGCCTCTCTCAAGTGGAGCAGTGCTGGTAGATTCGGGGGGGTGCAGGTGGTCCACAATCACAGGGCTATCTGGAAATGGAATGAGAGGAGGGGGTGGGGGGGAAGAGAGGGAGTGAGTGAGTTGGTTGGGGTCCAAGAACAAACACAGGGTCGGCCCCTTAATGAAGGACTGGGCCCCGTGTGGGGTGTCAATGTTGTCACATGCGAGACTGGTCACCCACGGAGGAAAGGGACTCCTTGCTGCTCCTGGAAGGATGACCACCCTTACCTGCGCTGGGCCGATGGGGAGGAGGTGTCCACTCCCTCCATGTGCGCTGGCCCTGGGCCCACAGATCGTTGAGCGAGGGGGGGATATTCTTTGAATTTCAAAAAAGGTGTTGATCTTCACAGTCCAAAATGAATTACTTTAAAGTCCCCTTTTTAATCATATTATAATTAATAGGATTGAAAGCTTAATTTAAAAACATTTCTATTGAAGTATATATTCAATCAAATATTTTCAATATGAATTGTTTTTTAGTAATAAGATGCCAAAAAAAGAGAATCATGATATCTCAGACTTAATGAAATGTAATTAATTCTCTGCTCCTGAATAATGTATTGATCTCATGTGGTGCGTTTCCTGATGCCCTTTTACAGCTCTAAGGCCTGGACCAAGGCTCCATATCCATTCCGATCTAATGTCATTGAATACTTCTGAAGGGTCCACACACCTTGAGATATGCTTACTGCTATTGTGGGGCCAGGGCGGTCCTGTGGTTTCCAGGCTTAGGCTTCCCCCTGAAGAATGTTCCACTTACACTGTCTCTCACAACTGTTCCTTCTAATGCAAACTGATGAGTGCCAATCAGTCCAGTCAACACAGCTTACATCGGTGGTGGTGGTCCATTCCATTTCCCCATTTCATATATGGCGCCTCTGCTCAGTCCAGCTCCCCATAATCCATCCAAGCCAAAGTTCCCATTTCAACTCCCAGAGGAAGACAGCATCACCAATGAGTATCCCCATGCTGGGGCCATCAACAAAGGCACATCTTTCCCCCAGCTACATTGCTCAGCAAGCTCTCAGATCTCACAGCCAGTCCACTGCCCCCCCCCCTCCTCAACTGCTCACTTTGATCCAGAAGACCTTTGTTCCCAGTCACTGGGGAGTCGCAGGATGGCGAGGCAGTCAGCCGGGCATTACATGCAAGGCTCCAGTCCACTTCCTCTGCAACTGTTGAGCATAACCAACAAAAACCGACATTTTATTTCCTCGGAAAGTCCAGACATCCTTTTCATCACAGAAACCGGATTCTCTGATGACTTGACACATTGCACACAAGGAGTTCCCCCAGGCTAATCACTTATCGGGCATATCAGAACTAGAACAACAGGCGGGAGCACCATCCTCCACAAATGGCACCTCTCCATCTCACACTCCGAGGAACAAGACTACACTGCATCCCACGCAGCCATCTTCTAGTTTTTAACTCCTATCCCTCCTCCCTGTTTGACCAACACCAGACCGTCTTCTCACTGTGGAACAAGGTCATAGTAATCCCAGACTTGGCCGACTCCCTGCTTTTCTCCCTTCAAAATCTTCCAGTCCAGGGAGTGTCAGGTTGACATCTCCTTAGTTGACGGGGGAGACGGGGGGAGTGGGGGGGGAGGCGGGGCAAGACAGGGTTTGTGTAGCGTTTGAATAAAGCAGACATAAGATACTTCTCTCTGGCTCCGTGCATTATTACAGTGCACCACGTGCGCCTTCTCAGACCTACCCACGCCCAGACACTGGCGACGAGGCAGGCGGCCTTCCGCGAAGTGCAGAAGACGCTGAAGGAGGCAGCAGAGCAGTGAGGTGTCTGCTCGCGCGTGGCGCAGGCGCACCGAGCGGAAGAGCAGAACCCATCCCCACGTGGGCAGGGAGGTGATCCGGGCAGTGGCGGTCAATAACACTGCAGGCGTTCTATTCCCGGGCCACAGCTGTGTTTGGGAGCACAGCACAAACCTGGCGTGGCAGCCAGTGCCCCCATCATCAAAGGGAGGAGCCAGCAACACGTGAGGTGAGCGGGGGTAGGGCCCATCACCACAAAAGCGCCCCAAAGCAGGAGGCTCCATAGACCCTGGAAATTTAAAGGATGGTGCTCGTGCCTACTAGAGGCGGCCATCCCTGTCCTCTGAGGGACAGAGGTGCACCCAGAGAGACAAAGCCCTGACGCTGATGGTGCTCGTGCCAAGGAAGGCGGCCATCTCTCAGGGTGAGGACACAAGGAGTGGATCATACCATGCCCATCACTTACGCTAGAGTGCCCAGAAGCAGACCAGAGTGGACAATGTCAGGCCAAGATAATGATCAAGGTGCGCAGACACAAGGACAACCTGGGCAGAGCCCACAGGCGATGATCAGGTTCCCTACAGTCTACCAGACACGCTGGCGGCACAGATGCCAGAGGCATTCAACATTACGGACATGAGCAACATGGGTCCCAGATCGACCAAATGGATACGAGATATTGACTTATATATGGGGGCTACATGGCCCATAGAGGATGCTCGCCAAATAGGTCTTTTGAATCTGGCAGTGGGCTCTGCCACACGCAACATGATCGACGAGATGCCTCCCGACTATTGATTCCATCCAGGACCTAAAAGACACTTTAGCTGCATATTTCACCCCCATACCAACGTGGATTATGAGAGGCATCTCTTCCACAGCATCAAGCAAATCAAAGGTGAAACCTTAGATGCCTATGTCATGCGGCTGCGCACGAAAATGAAACACTGCGACTTCGCCAACTACTCCAACACTGAGGCACCCAGATCATAGCAGGATGCGAGTCTCGGACATTCAGGAGGAAGCTGCTACAGAATCAACGCACATTAGATGAAATACTCGCACTAGCCGGGGCCGAGAGGGCTACAGACTCCCAGGTAGAGAGCTTCAATAATCCTACACCAGGAGAGAGCATTCACAGGCTACACCAGGAGAGAAGGTCCGAGGAACTCTTCTGCTACAAATGCGGGTTTGAATACCCACATGAAGGTGTTTGCCCAGCGATCGGTCAGCGAAAGTCACTTTAAAGGGGTCTGCTAAATGTTCTGGGACAAAGGTAGGGAGCGGACAAGGGAGACGCCATCCTGACCCAAAATAAAAGCCAACCCCTCCCTCCTCAGCCACCCTGGCCCGTCTCCCCAAGGACCAGCAAACCAAACGCCCCTAGACTCAAGAGAAAGAGACTCAGGGGACAACAGGCAAAGAAGGGAGAGGAGGGACAGAAGGAGATACATGATGCGTGCGAGACCCGAGCGAAAATCAAGGCGCCATGTGCGCCATCTAGTAGAACAATCACCATCTAACTCACCCCAGCTCGTCGGGAAGCGATCAAAAGAAGAAAGCATACGTTAATGCCCTAGGAAACCCCACCGCCACAGCACACAGCCCTACTCTCATCATCAAATTAAATGAGCAGCCCACGGAATTCCTCATCAACACAGGGACCACAGTCAATGTCAACTAAACCGTCTTCAAGGAACTGCCCACACAGCCAAAACTGTGCCGCACAATGGTGGACATATACGCTTATGGTGCCAAGACACCCCTCAAGTGTCTGACAGTTTGAGGGCACCTGCCGATACAAGGGACATGAGAAAAATACCCATTTACGTCCTAGCAACAGAAACAGACAGTGGGTGCGTTCTGAGCTTCAAGGCAGTGGCCGATATGGGACTCATTAACTTTTTTTTTTGTCAAAATCTTTTTATTGAAACATAAGTGCACATTGAGATATTAACAATACAAACAGTGGCAACGTTGTTTGATTGCAGTTCAACTGTATCATGAAAATTTGCCAGCTTAATAAACCTCAGCAATTGTCGCTGTGACCAATTTAACAATGGATTGACATTTCATTTTAACAACTATAGTTCCATTAGTGATAACGCAATTACTCTTGGGGATGTATTATTGCAGTTGTATGCTTAAGAAAGAAAAGGAGAAAGGAAAAAGAAGAAAAAATGGTCCGGGCATTACCCTTGGTGCCCAGTATCTATCCTCCTCCCGTTCTGGTTCCAGTTCGATATGGTCCTTTCTTCACTCCAAACTCTTCAGGGCTGAAGGAGACACTTGACCAGTCTTGGTTGGAAGAGCATGTGTTCCTTTTCTTCCACATAGTCTAGAAATGTGCCCCAAATTTGTCAGAATTTGTCTGCTCGTTTCACTATTGCGGCTGTTAGTTTCTCCATTCCCAGGAGTTCCCAGACCTTGACCCACCAATGTGCAATGTGGGGGGCCCTCGGGTTCTTTCCAGAATCGCGCGCATAAGGCGGGCCGCCATCAGTAGTTGAGTGATTAGCTGCGCTCTGGGACCAGATTGTGGATATGATCCATCCTTAGGGGAATCGCTCAACACCATCACCAACGGGTCCATGGGAAGGAGGGATCCACAGATGTCCTTAATTTTGGAGCGATTCTCCGACCAGAAGGACTGAATAATCGGGCAGTGCCACCACGTGTCCCTAGTCTCCTTTAGCCCCACACCCATGCCAGCAAGTATCAGGGTAATTTACATTGATAGCGTACAACCTCTGCGGTGTGAAATACCATCTATAACATTTTAATTGCACATTCCCTCACCGTTGTGCATCTAGAAGATTTGTGCGCTCTGGCCCAGATTCTTTGCCATTGATTCAGGCGCAATCTCCCTCCCCAGCTCCCTCTCCCACGCTTCCATGTAAGGCAATTTTTCCTCCTCTGGGGCTATTTCTATGAGTCGGTAGCATGTTGCTACTTTGTGGGTGTGTAGTCCTTCTGCAGCAGTTAGCTCTAAGCCTATAGGAGGCCTGATAGCAGCTTTTTTTAACTGAAGGGTTGGTGACCCAGTGCCTAAGTTGTATGGATTTAAACCTTTCTGTTCCTGAAAGATTACATTTCACCTTACATTGAATAAAGGTCAAGGGGGTACTGTCGGCATATATCTCCTGCAGCCTCAAGGTGTTTGTTCCTGACCAGTTCTGGAAAGATCTAGGATGGAGCCCCAGAGTGAAGACAGGGTTCTGAGTAATCGGGGTCATGGGGCTCAGACCCGGGGGGGGTCAACCCCCTTAGGGTGATCTGCCTATCCCAGCATCTGAGCGAGGAGCTCGTAGTTGGGAGAAGTGGAGGTTGGGAGGCCCGCGTTTCCTGCGGCAAAAAAGAGAGAGGGGGGCCCCGGCGAATAACCGTTCTATGTCCTGCCATTTGGGGGGGGGTCCTCCTGGATAGCCCAACCCAGGATAGGGGCGATTTGAGATGCTTGATAGTATCTTACAATAGAGGGGAGCCCTAAGCCTCCAAGCTGCCTACTTCTGATAAGGATCTTGCGCTGAATTCTGGGTGTTTTGCGCTGCCAGATAAATCGGCATATCTCTTTCTGCAAATCTTGTAGATATCGCTCTGGAATATGGACTGGGAGTGCCTGGAACGCATAAAGGGGTCGGGGTAGCAGGGTCATTTTAACGGCTGTCATTAGCCCCAGCCATGAGATATCCTGGGGAGCCCATTTTAGTAGAGACTCCTTAGCTCCTTTTAGTAGCAGGGAAATATTGGCCCTCACCAGCCCAGAGTAGTTTGAAGTTAAGTGCACCCCCAGATATGTTATTTTGGAGGTTACCCACCTGAGGGAATATTTATTCTGTATGGCATTTAGTACATCGGGTGTTTCAGATAAATTCAACCCCTTTGATTTGGCAGCGTTTATTGAGAAACCCGAGATCTGCGCAAATCCGTCAAGCAGGGCCATGAGCGGAGGGACCGAGGCCTGAGCCTCTCTCAGAAAGCAGAGCCCATCATCTGCATATAAAGCGACTTTATGATTCTGATCTTTTACTTCGAACCCCTGGATTTCAGAATGCAAGCGGGTGTGTTAGGCTAGCGGTTCCATTGCTAGAGCAAAGACCAGGGGTCATAGGGGACACCCCGCCTGGTCCCTCTGCAAAGAGGTATCTGTGGAGTCCAATGGGCATTGATTCGAATTTGGGTGGAGGGGATCTGGAAGTTGGCCAGGAACAGCTTGGAGAAGTGCGAGCCAAAACCAAAGCCCTTCAGGACTGAGTGTAGGTAGTCCCATGACATGCTGTCGAAGGCCCGATGGGCATCTAATGATAACAGGGATAGAGGGCCTGATATGGAGGGGGCCAGGGCTATTAAGTCAAATGCTCTACGAATATTGTTATGGGTTGGTTTGCCCTGGATGAAGCCCGTCTGGTCTTGGTCTATTAGTATAGGTAATCCCTCCCCCAGGCGACACGCTATGATTTTGCTGAACAGCTTGGCGTCAGTATTAAGCAGAGCTATAGGCCGATAGGAAGCACAATCTGCCGGATCTTTTCCAGGTTTTAGAATTAGGGTGGTAGACGATTCGGCCATAGATCGTGTAACTGATCCCGATTCCCATAGAGTATTAAATAGTTAGATGTGGTGTGAGATCTTTTGCGAAGGTTTTATAGAATTTGTTTGTGAAACCGTCTGGACCCGGAGCCTTCCCAATGGAGAAAGATTTGATAACAAATTCTACTTCCTCCCCCGATATTGGAGCTTCTAGGATTTCTCTTAGGGATTGGGGTAACTGTGGGAGCTCCGCTTTGTCTATAAACTCTTTAGTGCGCTGCGGGTTCCCAACAAGCGGGGGTCGCATGTTCCTTGAAAAATTCTATGATGTGACATTTGCCCTCCTCCGAGTATGTGCGTTTGCCTGACTTGTCTCTCAGGTCTATTCTATTTTGCTTGGTCTGCTTTCCTATTTTGGCCACTAGTGATCTGTTCGCTTTATTCCCTTTCAAGTAAAATAAATTGTTTGGTGCGCATCATGCCATAAGCCGCCTTCCCCACATGATGCGCTTCCAACGCTCTTTTAGCCACCCTCAGGTCTCTTAATATGCGCCAAGAGGGTTTCTTCTTATGTGTCCCTTCAAATCTGAGAACCTCCCCCTCCAATTGCTCTCGCAACAGTTTCCTAGCTCTCCCGCGTTGTGCTGCCTGTTCTATTAGATGGCCCCTGAGTACCGCTTTACCTGCGTCCCAAATAGTCCCCCAGCACAGCTCTCCCGTATCATTTTCGCTGTAATATAATTTCATAGTTTCTCTAATGTGAACACGAATCATTGGATCATCTAGTAGAAAGTCATTTAGCCTCCAGGGAGGGGTTTCAGGGGAGGGGGGGGGGGGGTGATATGGGGGTGTAATGGACAGCAGGACCGGGGAGTGATCCGCTAATGCCTCTGGGAGAATTTCAACCTCCAATACATTTGGGATCAACGAGTCGGCTATAAAGAACATATATAGTCTTGAGAATCCCCCCATGTACCGCAGAATAATATGTATAATTCCTTTTGTCCTGATGACAATATCTCCACACCTCGATCAGAGAATGATCTTTCAGCATGGAGGTGAGAGCCTTGAAGTTGTTTCCATCATTTACTGTTGGCGATAGTGTTTTATCAACCAAGGGGTTGATTACAACATTAAAATCTCCTAGAATCACCTCCCCCTTGGCGTGGTCAAATAGAGCTTTAGACAACATCGTGAAAAACGGACTTTGATTAGTGTTTGGGCCATAGATGGAGACAAGGGTGACTTTGCGGCCATCTAGTGTGGCGTTAACCAGCAAAAACCTCCCCTCATCTCGAAACTCTCCGTTGGACTTAAAAGAGATCCCGTTGCGCACCAAGATGGCAACCCCCCGCTTCTTCAGACCACTCGATGCAAAAAATCTAATGGGATGAAGCCCGTCATTCAGGCGCAATTCATCCGCCGGGCGTAGGTGGGTCTCTTGGAGAAACAAAAAGGATGCATCTAAGGACTTCAATCTGTGGAGGAGTGCTTTACGTTTCAAGGGGGAATTCAGACCCTGAACATTAAGTGAGATGAATTTATAGCTAGGGGTTGCGATGGTTCGGTCGCTCAGGTTTCTGGAGCAATTGGGTCTCCCGGCCAGCGCCAGAGTGATACATTTTCTTAAGTAGAATACAGCGAAGCAACCAGAATGAGGGCTGTGGTGAAGCAAAACAGTCTCTCTCTCTGTCAACATCAGAGATGAGCAATACATAAAAAACTCATTAAGGAACTTATAAGAAAGGCATATAATCCCAAGTAAACTAATTATTTCCATCAAAAGTCAAGTCAGCTTCTAACAGTGAATTTCCAATACCGAAAACACACTTAAATCAGGATTCGGAGGTAACAGGTAAGTACCGTAAGTAGAGAGAAGTTTAACAGAGGGATTGGACCCAGTTTGCAGACTTATTTTAGGTCTCAGGTGAAGTCATCTTAGAAGTCGTTCCGGAACAGAAAGGGAAACGTCCAGGGTGAACTATGTTCCACACTTCACCGACACTTCTACTTCATCGGGTCATGTACGGGATCCGGCGGTGTCCTCGCAGGATATCGTCTCCCGAATAAAGGGAAAATTGGGCCTCTTGCCTTCAACCTGTGCAAATCTCGGCCCAACTTTTCTCTTCCGAGGATACTGGCGATGGAGCCTCATCGGAGGCTTTAGTAGTTTTCTTTAACTCTGAATCGCCGCTCAAGACCATATCCGGTTGCAGTCTGCGATGGGATCTCCCCCTCCTAGGCTTCGGCGCCGGACATGAGACCGAGCCATCCTCATTCGGGGACCGTGGGTTGTGGTCCACGCCATCAGGTGTCTCCTCCATCAGGCTTTTCGCTTCTTCCTCCGAGGATATTATGTGATGTTGATTGCAGTGTTCAAACATCAGCTTACACGGGAACCCCCCCCAACGATAACGAATCTTCCGCTCTCTCAGCCAGGCTGTCACTATGTGCAGACGCCGTCTACGTGCCAAGGTGTATGGGGCCAGATCCTGAAATAGCTGTATCTCAGAGCCCTGAAATCGAATTGAGTCGGAGTCCCTGGCTGCCGCCATGATGTCGTCCTTCTGGTGGTAAAAATGCACCCGGGTGAGCAGATCTGGAGGCAAGTTCTTCATTTGAGCTGAAGAGTACACACGGTGGGTTCTGTCCAATTTTAAATCTTCATTTGGTGGCAACTCCAAGAGGGCCCTAAAGAACGTCTCAACATATTCCGCCAGGTCCCCGTGAGGAATCTTCCGGGGCACCCCACAGAGACGTATATTATTTCGTCTCAACCTATTTTCCAGGTCCGCTTGTTTTGCCCAAATGTCCTCTAAATGTTCCTCCAGGACCTTTACTTTTCCTGCCAGGGCTTCAGTATCATGGGATTGCACACAGGTAACATTGTCCTGGTCATTGACTCTGGATTCTAGCCCCTCGAGGTGAGATGCAAGTTCTGCAAGCGACTGGGCCAGAGAGTCCTTGGAGGTTTTGATCTCCTTCTTAATTTCCCGGGTAATGTCTTGCTTAAAGTACTTAAAATAAAATAAACTTCCCAAATACTCCCTGGACACAGCCATATTGGTAAGCAGCTCCGGGGTTGAAGGCGGGACAATTTCAGCTGTGGTAGTGTTCGCAGTGGATGGCTCTCTAGGCTGTAGCGTTAGATAAGCTTGTATGCTGTGCATTTTCTTTCTATTCCCCGTTTTGGCATCCCCCTGGCAGTACTGCAGTTGTCGCTTGCTTGGCTTCGCGTGGTAAATCAAAGTGCCTGAGGAGAGGGAGACAGAGGATCTTTCAGCCCGTGCTTCGTTGTTCTCGTGAGCTTGTAACTAAAGTGTGCCAGCACATTTATATGACAGGGGAGCCAATCCAAGCAGCTGGGTCACCCCTTAAAAACACTCTTCTTGAAAGTGGAGCTTTCCCCGTCACCAGGCCCAGCGTCCTCACCTTTTCCGGGGCATCCACACGGCCCCCGCTATGTTTATTCAGGCCCTTCAGCACTCCTTATCTGTCCGGGTTCCTTTCCGTGTCTGTTCTCTTGCACCCACGGGAGCCGTGTGGATCCGCCCAAGTTCACTCCGGGTTTTGGGAAGCAGGTTGGGGCCCCCGATATTCTAGGCTATGATCTTGATCCCTCGAGGGGGTGCCGCAAGTATGTCGGGGCCGATGAGGTAGGGTGGGCCCTTCTCTGCGGAGTCCTCTAAACAAATCCTCCAAGTGCAGGAACGGCAGGCGCAGCACCTGCACCCGAACCGGAGGGCCAGTGAGGTCCCCCCACGGAGTGTCCTCCCTTTGTCCTGGTTGAGCGGGGGGTGAGCGGTGACCTGCGGCGGCCTGTGCGAGCAGGGGGTAGCGGGGGCCCCTCGGAGTACTATCCGCCTCGCACCGCGCAACACTCCCAGGGGTGGGCAGAGCGAATTCCGCGACGTTGGTGGGGCCAGAGGCAGGGCCGGTGTTCCTCTTCCGTCCGCCAGCCGGTGGGGGGTGGAATGGAGGGGTGGACCGCGGGAACTCAGCCAGACTCACCTGTCGGAACCCCGAGCAGAGCTCCCAGGGGCCGACGGGCCTCACGCCGCGGTGCTGCAGGGGAACCGGTGAAGAACCCCCATCCCCTTCGATGATCTATCAGAGGCAGCCGGAGAGTCCGGTGCTGTTCCGCTTCGCGAGGGAGGCTTCCCCCGGATGTCGCCGCCCCACACCAGAGCCACCCCGAGCCGAGCTCACAAGGGCGGGCAGGGCCGTTGCCACAAAGTCAGGTGGGCCAAGGAGACAGTGGGCTCACCAAGCGCCGTCCCGCCACCGGGGCTTCGCTACTGCCGATGCAATTCAAATTCTTTTCCCCTCAGGCATAGCGCTCCTTCAATGCTTTTCGTCATCTGCGTGTGCACTCCTCCATCGGTGCTCAGCGGCTGTCGCAGAGGCAGGGGCCATCCAACAGGATCCCAAATCTAGCCCGGCTCGTATGAAGGGTCCTCCCTCAGGGGTTGCCCGAGATGGCGCGCTCGCCATTTTGGTTTTCCTGGTGCTAGGATCCGCGGCTCCAAAAGTGCCCTAAACAAGAGTCTTCAGCCCTCCAAACTCGCTAGTGACCTCGACAACACATCTTTTCAGATCCATCTTCATGTCAGGCAGAAATTCAACATATAAACGGGCTAAATTGATCGACTTGGGCGCTTCGGATCGGAGCTCGAAGAAGACACGTCCGCATGGTGTGCCGCCTAGCCACGCCCCTCGACTCAACCACATTTTATACAACATGGTCCACAAATACATTGATCCAGTTGAAATTATCAACAACCTCTACCCATGCATATTTAAGGTCATCGGGAAACTAAAGAATAGACCCATAAAGCTGCATATAGATGACTCCATACGCCCCGTAGCCCAAACACTACCGAGGGATCCCAGTCAACATCCAAAAGAAGGTGGAGGATGAGCTACATAAATTGCTCAAGCAAGACATCGAGCTGGCCACCGGCCCCACCACCTGGGTGTCCCCTATAGTGCCGGTGCCCAAGAAAGGTTCGGAAGCAATTTGACTGTGCGTGGACATGAGACACCCCAACCAAGCCATACAGAGAGAAAGGCACTTTGCCCCATGTATTTCAGACATGATTCACCTGTTAAACGGGGCCAAAGTGTTCTCCAAGCGAGACCTACAGAAAGGCAATCACCAACTCGTATTGAGACATAGAGCAGGAACATCACCTCCTTCGTCACACAACTGGGCCGCTTTCGCTATAAAAGGCTCTGCTTCGGTGTATCCTCAGTAGTAGAGATATTTCAAGCTGAAGTGCACAATGTCATCAAGCACATACCGAACTGCCTCAATTATAGCGACGACATCCTGGTCTTCGGCGCGGATGTCAACAAGCATGATGAAACACTGATGAAAGTATGTAAAGTACTGGAGGCGGCAAATCTTAAGCTTAATCGAGACAGGTGTGCGTTCCGGAAGAGCACGTTGAGATTCTTTGAACATATCTTTTCAAAATCAGGTATAACACCAGAGCCTGACAAAGTGGCCGCATTGAACGACACTGCACCCCCAGCTAACGTCTCAGAGCGGAGGTAATTCCTAGGGCTCGTCAGCTACTGTATGCGCTACATCAAGGACTTTGCGACAGTAAGCGAGCCACTAAGACTCTTAACCAGACAGGACGCTACCTTCCGCTGTACTGATGAGTGCCAGAAGGCTTTCGAGATCATCAGGGAAAGGGTTGCTAAGGCAGAGGATATGTCATACTACGACCCCTGCCGCCAAACTGAACTGACAGTAGATGCCAACCCTGTAGGACTGGGAGCCATCCTGGGTCAAGTGGACCAGAAAGACCCTTCGCGATCGCATGTCGTCGCATACGCCAGCCGGAGCCTCTCTGCTACTGAACAGGCATATTCCCAGGCAGAGAAGGAAGGCCTCGCTGTGGTATGGGCATGCAAACACTTCCACCTCTTCCTATGTGGCAAACCATTTCGAGTCATCACAGATGATCAGGCATTGCTATTCCTGTATGGGAACACCCAGGCGAAGATGCCACCTCGGAAAGCCAGATGGGGTCTACGACTGCCAGACTATGCGTTCGAGATCATGCATCAGCCAGGGAAGAGAGAATTAAACTGACTTCTTGTGCAGAAGGCCCCGGGAGGGGTGTACGCCAGAACGCTCTGTAGCGGACAGATATAATCGGTACCTCATACATCAAACTACCCCAGAGGGGACAGACATTGAGACAGTAGCTTGAGATACAGAAAACTATCTGGCTTGCCAAATCATCTGTGAGGGCCTCGAATCAGGCATGTGGAGGAGAGCCAGAGAGGGAAAGCAGCAGGGGACCAGGTGCACTTCGAGGTAGAATGACTGGTGCAGGTGAAGGACGAGCACCTGCTCCTAAAAGACTGTAAACTGGTGATTCTGCCATCCCTACGAGCAAAAGTCATCAAGCTCGTCCATGAGAACCACAGGAGGGATGGTGTCGACCAAGCACATGCTGCTCCAGAAGGTCTGGTTTCCCAGCATGGACTCCCTGGTGGAGGAAGCCTTGAAGTCATGCCCTTCGTGCAGCCTCATCACGCCCAACTGACACCCAGAACCCTTAAAAATGTCGGAGCTTCCCCGAGGAATATGGGAAGCAGTAGCCGCCGACTTCTTCGGGCCCATCGAAGGAGGGAAGTACGTGCTGGTGGTGATGGACAAATACTCCCGATATCCGGAAGCACAACTCATATCCTCAACAGCCGCTCATCATGTCATACCAGCTTGACTGCATATTCTCTGCCTATGGCATTCCGAGAGTGCTCAAGACAGAAAACGGGCCCTCATTCAATGGGCATCAATTCACACAATTTGCAAAGTACCTTGGATTCCATCACCAGAAAATAACCCCGCTATAGCCACAGGCGAATGGAATGATAGAACGATTCATGGCCAACCTGAAGAGGGCCCTCCAAATAGCCAAGCTCACGGGACAGCCCTACAAGTAGATTCTAAACCAGCTGATGCTGTAAGCAATCCCAGACCCACAAACCCACCTCGATCTTCCAGTAAGAGCCACTACTGGTTACGCAGAAGGAGGGATCCATGATCACGGCGCAAGGTACGGGAGGACTCATCACTCGGAACTATCACATTTCAAAGGAATTTCCCCGTCTGGGAACACGCCGATTGAGCGGGCGCGTGGCCATCCCTATTGACTATGCCTCTGATGATCCCTATCAGGGAGGCCAGGGAGAGCCGGAGGAGTCAGACCAGGAAGGTTTCCCCGAGAGAGGGGTTTGTGGAAGCCCTCCAGAACTTGCAAGTGCATGTCCTCAAAGGGCCCGGACCAGCCACGCCGCTCAATTGAGGAAATGGATTAGTAACCCACATCAGACATTCACCTGTTGTGAAGGACCTGGTGACTGTATAAGGGGGGGGGGGAGACGTCATGTTGACGTCTCCTTAGTTATGGGGGGCAGGTGCTTGGGGGTGAAGGGAAGTGACATCAGGGGAACAGGAAGTGATGGGGAGGGCAAGACAGGGTTTGTGTAGCATTTGAATAAAGCAGATGTAAGATACTTCGTTCCGGCTCTGTGCATTATTACAGTGCGCCACACGCGCCCTCTCAGACCTACCCACGCCCCGACAGGGAGGTCTTCCCTCTATCAGCCATTTCAACATATGGCTCTCCAACACCCTCAAACCTCTCAACCCCTGCAAATGATCCTTCCAAAGACAAGGCCCTTCCCCTAAATGGTTCACCCCTTCTCTCAAAACCCTCAACTACACCCTTGAACGCAGATGGCAGGCTGACCCATCTACCCCTAATAGAGCTGCTTACACTAGTCAGATCCATATCTACAAGGCAGCAATCCAGAAGGCAAAAAAAATCCTTCTACTGGAACAGAATCTCCAAGGCCAAAACAGCAGCAGGAAACTCCACAAGATCATCTCAGAATTCAAGGCTCCTAACTACACTTCTCCCCCCCCCCCCCTTCCTCAACTCCCAAGCACTCCGTTAAGCCCTCTCAGACCATTTCTACAACATTCCTGTAGAATGAAACTGGCAGCACTCCCGCCCCAATCGCCTGCACTGCCATTTGACCCCGTCAAACTTCCTACTCCCTCCCAATCTTCTCTTCCGCTCACAACCCTATACCTGATTTGCTAAAGCTACTTGCTAACAGCCACCCATCCTCCCTCACTTCAGGCATATTCCCAGCAGCCTTCAAGACATCGCACATCAAACCCGCCTAAAAAAAAAACCGTCCCTTGAACCTCTCCTTCCAGTCAACTATAGACCTATTTCTAACAACCACTTCTTAGCCAAATATCTTCTCCCAACAGCCTACTCCCAGCTTTGCCGCTTTGCCTCTTTACCAAATCCAACTTCCTCCTCGACCCCTACGTGGAACTGAATCATCTCCAACTGACATGATCTAAAAAAAAAACGCTGCACACTCAGAAGGCTGTGCTGCACTTATCGTCCTTGACCTCTCGACAGCCTTTGACATCACCATGATTGCTATAATAGACACAGGCGTTTAGACTTACATTTGCACATACCCGGAGGGTAGGGGTGAGTAGACCCCCACGCGGATGGTGTATAATATCACCTGGTGCCCCACCCAAAGTCTTGTTTTGAAGCCAGTTTTAGAGCTTCCTCGGTTAGTGGAGCCGTGAGCATATGCCCCATCATTCCGTTTGCAATTTGTTTAGACCCTTGGTTAGTGCTATACATGTATAAGATGCGTTTATGAGCTG
Source organism: Ambystoma mexicanum (assembly GCF_040938575.1). NCBI lineage: Eukaryota > Metazoa > Chordata > Amphibia > Caudata > Ambystomatidae > Ambystoma > Ambystoma mexicanum. Next base: position 149,170,261 of record NC_090940.1, read on the forward strand.
TTTCAACTGTTCTCCGTTGCAGAGTTCAACAATTTATAAATAAAATGAGTATTCTCAGGGCCTGAGCACAGGAGGCACTACAAGAGAAGCATGCAGGCTGTAATTTGCCAATGGCGGTGTTTCTCTCCCTACTTGATGCTAGATTTGACTAGTTATGTCACGTTCTAAATTGAGATATCCTTGCATTGAGATCTCTATATTTCTGACTTATTTCAGGCAACTCGTTAAGCTAGACTGCTCTAGGAGCACGACCAGAGCAAACTTTTTTTAGGATTCATCCACCATATGGAATAAGTTTGTCGCCAGGATCTGAGCCACTGCCAGGTTAGTCCATTTCCAGTTATCCTCTAAAATAAAAAGACAGATACACACCTTCCACACCATTGGTTTCTAAATGGCTTTTTAACATGTTATGTAATTTCTCTGTATAGATTCACATACAAAACAAAAGGGTTAGAATAGTGATTCAATTTGTGCCATTAAGTCTCCCCCGTCCTGATGAAGGCCCACTAGAGCATCACACGGTATGGTTGCCTGGATGTACGCATCATTACCGAAAGGGCCATAACACCCTGTCAACGCATTTACAGAAAAAAACAACCAAGTAACAAGCTGAACAGTGGCAACTGTGTATACTTGTGTGTAGCCACCAGGTGCTTTAAGCTTCACTATGCAACCATAACTAAATAAAACAGACTGTGCTCCAGGTATGGAAAAGCGATATGACATTGTTTCCGACTAGATGCAAGAACTCCTTGGTTGTTAGTGGCCACCCAGAAAAACATTGTACACACCTCTGAAACTGATATTGTTATTTTTATTGCAATGAAAGCACTTTGAATACTAACCCCACATGATAGCCATACTGGAGAACATGCCTAGCTCATATTGTACGAGAAAAAGTTTGTTTAATGTTTGTTGTGATATTTATTCAATATTATGACCTATATTGGAGAGGTGCATAACATGCAGAAATGAAATTGTCTTGTATGCACAAAGAAGAACACTACAGCGGAGTGCATTTCTAATGATATATTTGAACCAGAAATATAGAACTGGATATCTGAGGGAGGGGTAGCCAATCACTTCGTTCTTTATGATAGATGTACTTTCCCCATTTATAAGTGAAAGACCCATGGAACAAAAATTCAGGGGTTAACCCTTTCTTGTGCAAGTATCCTCTGACAAGGTCACAGAAGATTATGTAGTACACCTATGAGGTATTAATGGCAATGAGATATCCTGGGACAAGGTCACAGAAGATTACATAATACACCTCTTTAGGGGGTAATATTGATAAGTTGGATTACCTCACCAGGAGAGGAGAATACAGCCGTATTATATTTGTGGTGTATTTATTTGTGTAGTGATTGCTAACACCAGCTGTAGGTTGTAAAATGGTTTAGTTTTGTGAAAAGTTAACCTCTGTGTATATTGTGAAGGACATGATGCTGTGGTTTGGACCAAAGAGTGCGGTCCTGAGCTTGGGCAGCGTTTGAAGTGTTGCCCGGGTATTATGTTGTTACGTAGAAAATGTGGTGCTTGGGAGACACGTAGAAGCATTGGGAGTAAAAGGAAAAATTGTTTAGGGAAGAGTGTGGAGGAGGGGTGAATAGAGAGTAAGTCCGAGCTGAAATAGAGGTTTGGTAATTATTGGTAGACTAAATTGTGATATGCCATCACATGGGACACACTCTTTATTCATTTATGTAAAGCATTACCCCAGTACAAGGACAAAATTGTCAAGTACCATGCCCAATGGAGTTGGGACACTAGTGGCAAGATGGTTATGCCTTGGCCACAGGAGGGCACTCTTGAGATCAGCACTGCACTACATGATGACATATTTACATGCTGCATACAAAGGGAAGCAGTTAGAAAAATGACTAGCCATTCTAGAAATGTGTGGGGATGAGACGGAGGAGCCACCAGTGAAAGAGTAGATGCTTAATCAGCATGAAGGGGAGGGCCCGTTGCCCTCAGGTCTTCCTCTCCAGTGTAGCGATCCGTCTCACGAAATGCAGGGATTATACCCATTACGAGAGTTAAAAGCAGCAGGCTACACTAACCAACATAGGCACCCCCGCGTACAGCAGTGAAGATGTTATAAACGGAGTAAAAATAAACGAGCAAAGTTCAGTGTCCACACGCAATGAATATGATGAACATTGCGAGTTAAAGGAATGATTCGCCCAAAATGTTTTATTTCAAAAATAGATAGGCAATATTAAAAATAAACAATTGGCATTTTTTTTTCGAAGTCCCTATGTAAAATTTTGAGCAATTCAAGCTCAAAGATAGCAGATGGGGGCATCCATTTTGTGAAATGGATGCCCGCCTGTGCTAGCTTTTGCGGCTCTAATGAAGGAAAAGCCAGCCAGCTGTAGTAAACAAAAGCTACCACTGGGTGGCTTTGCCTTCATTGGTGCTGTACGCGGAGGACGGGGGCCGGAGACTACAGGCAGAAAAGCTGCAGCTGCATCTCGTTAAGTGATATTTTTTATATAAAAATAAATACTAGCTGTGTTTTTTTTTTAAAGTTTTCCAGGCTGGAGGAGCCCGGAATACTTAGAAATAAAACCGCAGCTTTAAAAACGCTGTATTTATGTTTGCGGTCGCTTTTGAAGCGACCGCAAACAAATACAACGTTAGTGTGTTTGAAAACGCTGCAGGTTTTCTTTCCAAGTTTCTCAGGCTGCTCCGGCTCGGAGGAGCCTGAGAAACTCAAAGAAAAATCGCAGCGTTTTCAAACACAACCGCGTTGTGTTTCTGCCTGCCGTGGCTATCACTTTGGGTCTCCGGTGCTCCCCCAGGAGAGCACTGGAGACCCAAAGTGAAAGCCAAGGCAGGCAGAAACACAACACGGTTGTTTTCCGCAATGCTAAATGCTGCAGTGTTTCTGCCTAAATCTGCTTTCCCATTTGGGGCTCTAGGGATCCCCGTGGGGAGCCCTAAAGCCCCAAATGGGAAAGCAGATTTAGGCAGAAACACAACGCGGTTTTTCTTTCTAAGTTTCTCAGGCTCAGAGGAACCCGAGAAACCTAGAAAGAAAAACCACAGCGTTTTCAAACACAATAACGTTGTATTTATGTTTGCGGTCGCTTCAAAAGCGACCGCAAACATAAACACAACATTTTTAAAGCTGCGGTTTTATTTCTAAGTTTTCTGGCCTCCTCCAGCCCGGAAAACTTAGGGAAAAAAACGCAGCTAGTGCTTATTTAAAAAAAATAAATAAATAGCACTTACCGAGATGCAGCTGCAGCTTTTCTGCCTGTAGTCTCCGGTCCGCGTCCTCAGTGTCCCGGCACCAATGAAGGAAAAGCCACCCAGTGGTAGCTTTTATTTACTACAGCTGCCTGGCTTTTCCTTCATTAGTGCTGCAAAAGCAAAAGCCAGCACAGGCCCATGTGCTTGCTTTTGCAAATTTTTGAGCTTTAATTGCTCAAAATTTTACATAGGGACTTCGAAAAAAAAATGCCAATCTTTTTTTTAATATTGCCTATCTATTTTTGAAATAAAACATTTTGGGCGAACCATTCCTTTAAAGTAAAGAAACTGTTAGGGAGAATTCTCTGTATAGGCTAATTTCCCAAACCTAGTGAGTCCCCCAGCAACTTTGCTGGATTTTTGGGGTTTATTCTTTTCTCTGCTAAGAGTGAGACTCTTTCTCCCCCTCTTAGGCATGATTTAAGAATGTATGTCCTTTGACTTTGTAACGTGTTTTATGGGCTATGGGGTGTTTTATGGGCTATGGGGTCTTTTACGCCATAGGGCTTCATGTGTTTTTGGGATGTGTGTTAGACAGCACCCTCAGTGCAGTAACACAGGGGTGTCAGTGATCCCCAAACATAGACTCCATATCCTGGGACGGACTACTGTCTCCCAGGGCATGTAAAGTCACCATTGACTTTACTAGTGTTAAATTGTGAACAGAACCAGTACAAACCATCATATTGTGGAAGTACTGGTAGGGGTCATTAGATTGCCCCTGGGTCTGTTTTTCGAAGGGGCATTGTGCAGTCCCCCCTCGTCGAGTTTCTGGCTGGTGGCAGTGGTTACCACGCAAAATATTCCACCAGAATATTTCCTATGGGATTTTCCCATTAATTTTAAACGCACCACTTTTTTAGTGCAATGTTAAAGATATCACCGGGTTATTTATTTAATATTTATTCCCCGGTTGGGTCTTTTTTCCAGGACTCGGTTTTAAAATGGCGTTTGTGTTCGCCTCTGTAACTCCAACCCAAGTCAAGCGCTTTGTTCCACTTTTTGGCGGGCTTCTGCAGAGAAGCCTCCAAAAGTGGTTCCACTCTGTCTGGGTCTACAGGATGTATGGGAGGGGGGGAAATAGGCACCCTGGACTGAGTTGCTGCGGCAACTCAAGTCGCACTCTTGTGCGATTGGCCCAGTGGTGAGCCGCCTGGCTCACCACTTAGCATGTTTGAGTGACAGCTAGGACTGATGAATGAGGGTTTTCTCCATAAAAGCAGGGCTTTGGGGACTGGAACTTCAGAAGTCGCCACAGGACATAGAATCCGAAGAGGGAGAAGCTGGGCCGACCTGCAAAGACGACACCACCAGTGGAGCCCTGCTGAACCGACTCACCACTTCCCAACGACAGAAGATCTTCTGCCTGGAGAGTCTTCTTCCTTTGAACTGGTGGGGTTAACCAGTTCACCCTCTTTTCGCCTTCCTGGATCGTCTCGTGGTTGAATCACCCATGCCAAGCACCCCGGTGGCCGGATAGCCACGCTTCACCACTACCGCAAATAAAAGGGTAGTACCTTTTTACCAAAAAACTCCACGGCTGGTTTCTTCCCTGGCAGTGCAACGACCTCCAGCTTTCCTCCACGTCGAGATCTTCTCGTCCCCTGGACGAAGCACCGACTTGCACCCGCTGCCAAGAACAACTGCCCCCGCTGGAGCTTTCTCACCATTTCAGGTACTGTGTCCCGCCTGGTCTCCCTTGCAACAGACTGTTCAAGGTGTCCCGAAAAATCCTTGAATCTCTATCCTGGGGTGACCTGGGACCTGTAACTCTTTTCTGAACTGATCCAACTCCTTTTGAACTATCTGCAAAGACATTTAAAGTATACTTCAACTGTGTGATCTTGGGCACATTCCGCCTTGCTCTCTCCAAGAGTGGGCCTAGCCTATGAACTTTCTTTCTCTATAGTAGACTCTGCCTTTCTTGACTTGCTGTGGTTTTAAAGTGTTGGTATTGTGCGCTTTTCTAATTCTGCCTTTTCCCCTCCCTTTTTAAATAATTATTGGAGTGCCATCTTGGTTAAGCGCTCACCTCTGTATTTGATAATAAGTGGTGTTCTTTTCCTAAGACTTGTCGAATAATTAATCAGGGAGGTGTATATATTTCTAATGACTGTTTGAACTTGCTTGACATATTAGTGCCAGTGTATTTTTTACAAGTGTGTTTTTAAATAAATAATTATATACTTTTATACCCAAGCTCTGGTCAGTGTTTGCTTGTGCTACTGTATTTTTGTACCTAATGTGTATACACTATATACTGCCTAACTCTTCTTGAGAGAGGCCTGACTGCTCAGCCACAAGGTAAATCTGGGTGGTGCAGACTGCTGCCAATTGAGTTTACTGCCAACACCTGTAGTCTTAAACTTTTTGCAGTGGTCCCTAAGGGAACTGCACAGATTTCTGCCTAACACTGGTGTACAGCGGTGGGATTTGTATTGAGTATACATTTCAGTGTGCTTATAGAAACCTTAGTGCAACTAACCACAAAGCTTAGCACTAAAAAGTTTATTTTCTAACCTGTCAACTATGGAAAGTTATAGTCAAGAGTCCCTTGCTACAAAAACTGCTGATTGTTTAAGAGTTCTCTGTAAGCATAAGAATCTCCCGACTAAAGGCAAGAAAATGGAGATAATAGAAAGATTGTTAGCAAACCAAAGTCTGGGTGATGGTTCAGAGGAACCCACTCTCCCAGAGAATGTAGCTAACAGTAATGATATTGATCAAAGTATTGATAATCCTGAGGAAGAGTCAGAAGAGGAGGGTGAGGCTGCTGTGACTGTCCCCCCTAGGCCTCTGTCTGCTCTACCAGCCATACCTACTGGACCTTTACCAGGTCCCACCATTAGTCCTCAATGTCTTGAAATAGAGAAAATGAAACTTGAATTGAAGTTTAAGACTAAATGCTCAAGCAGAACAAAGACACCAAGAACTGAATCAAGAACTAAGGCTCAGAGAAATGGAGCTCAAGCATGAGCTAGAGATGAAGAAATTGTCTGTTGAAAATGCTTCTCTCTCCAGATCCTCTAGGAGTTCCAGTCCCAAAAGACCCCAGATGCCTAAAGAGATTGTGGGTATGTATGAGCCCAAGTTGGATTGGTTGGCTATGTTCAAGTATAATCATGGGCTCAGGACATCTCAGGGAATGAGTTACTTCCCTGGTTGTTCTCTAGGCTTCCCCCCCGGTTGCATCTGATGTGGTAATGGAGTTGGGGGAGGTGGATAAGAAGAATTATGAATGTGTGAAGCTAGCTTTGATAGCTAGATTTGGGAAGACCCCTTCCCAGTACCTTAAGAGGTTTAGGACCCTCAAAAAGCATGATGGTCCCCCTTGGGCTACCTGGGTGAGTGAAAGTTTGAAGAACTTAGAGGGATGGATTAAGGGTTACAAGGTGAACACTTCTGAGGCAATGAAGAATCTTGTGATGTTGGAGTCAATTTATGATGCCTGCTCTCCTGATCTCAGACAGCACTTGGCTGATTCAAAGGAATTAGATTCCAGAAAACTAGCTAAAGCTGCTGACTTGTGGGTTGCCAACAGGGCTACTCACAAGGACTCTGGGGCAACTCAGAAAAAGGATGAGGGGGGGGAAACAGCCTAAAAAGGACTCCAAAGAGAATTCTAATAATTCCAATCCCAAAGAGGGCCCCAAACAAAATAAGGGTAAGCCACAAGGGAAACCGAATCAGGCTAGTGTACCTTCTGGTGCCAAACCAGAAGGAGGTCAGAGCAAGCCACCATTCCAAAAAGCATTTGGTAAATGCTATGTTTGTGGCTCACCTGACCATGTGGAAGGGGATCCCAGATGTAAGGGTAAACCTTCAGGGGTCCACACTGTCTCCTTAGCCTTCGCTCAAGAGGAGGAAGTACAGATGGCCAGTGAAAACTTTCTACTACTGGCTGATGATCCCATTGGAGTCTCTGCCAGTGTTTTAGTGTCTCTGGGGTTGTGGGAACAACAGAATTTAGATGTATATAATTCTATCCCAGATAATACTAAAGAGTATTATAAGGACAGTGTCCAGGTGAATGGTCAGGAGACTCCTGCCATTAGGGACACTGGGGCCAGCATAACTGCCTGGAAAAATGATTTATCCACCACAGAGGATGTTGCTAAGGCACCCAAACGCCTCACCAAGTTAGCTGGAGGGCCTGTGCAGATGCTTCCCCAATTACCAGTTCTCATCCAGTGTAATGACATGACTGTGAAGATACCCGTCATCATACAAGGTGAGGTACCAGGAAGGGCTCTGTTGGGAAATGACCTGAAGACTCTTGGAGTAGTGTCACATAACCCCAGACCTCCTAGTGAAAGGTTGCAGGGGCTCACCAGACCTGCAAGGGAGAGAACCATGAGAGGTACTCCCAAGGAGATGATGAAGAAGGATATCACTCCTACTCCACTGGAGTTACAACTTGCTATCTCTGAACAACAAGAAGCAAAGGGGAAACCCAAGCCTTCTAGGAAACAGCCAGCAGCAAGCACTCCAGTGCTTGCAACAAGGACTTCCCCTAGGTTGTCCAAAGTTACACCTGTAACTCCACCTCTGGCTGAGAGGGAGGTACAACCCTGTATGGTTGATCTAGACTCTGAAGAGGAGCTAGTGGAAGGCCAAGAACTCATTGGAGATCTGGATCCTGTTGACCATCCTGAGCTGCAGTCTTTACTGGCAGAAGGTGGACCCAACAGGGCAGACTTCAGTAAGGGACAGAGAGAATGTCCAACTCTGGAAGGTCTTCGCCAACAGGCTGCTTCTCGGGCTGATGGGCAAGAGCCTGGGAAGTATAGGTTGCACTGGTAAGATGGCCTCTTCTACAGTGAACCGACTGAGTCTGCACCTGGAGACTACAAGCGGCTTGTAGTACCTCAAGAAAACAGACAACAGTTCTTGCAACTAGCCCATGAGATTCCTTTGGCTGGTCACTTGAGTTTCAAGAAGACCAAAGAAAGGCTCTCACTCTTCTTTCATTGGCCAAAGATGGGGGCTGAGGTAGATAAGTTTTGCTAGAGCTGCCACACCTGCCAAACTTCTGGTAAGGTTGGTTCTAAGAATGTGGCACCTTTAGTGCCTCTCCCAGTAGTGGGAGTCCCATTTGAGAGGGTAGGGATTGACATTGTTGGTCCCCTTGATCCTCCAACCTCCTCTGGCAACAGGTTTATCCTTGTTGTAGTAGACCATGCTACTAGATACCCTGAGGCAATTCCTATGAGGACTGTTACAGCTCAGGCTGTGGCTAAGGCCCTCCTTGGTATTTTTACCAGGGTTGGGTTTCCTAAGGAAGTAATCTCTGACAGGGGGTCAAATTGTATGTCCCACTACATGAAAGCCATGTGGAAAACCAGTGGAGTTACTTACAAGTTCTCAACCGCATACCACCCTCAGACAAACTGGTTGGTAGAAAGATTCAACAGAACCATGAAGTGCATGATAGGTGCTTTGGAAGATCCCCTTAAAAGAAAGTGGGACCTACTACTGCCATGTATTCTCTTTGCTTATAGAGAAGTCCCTCAGGAGGGAGTAGGTTATTCTCCCTTTGAACTTCGTTATGGCCATCCAGTCAGAAGTCCATTGGCCCTGTTTAAGGAGGGGTTGGAGAGTGCTCCTTCCCCCCTCCAAGCCAGTCAGAGTGACTATGTGATAGGTCTCCGGAGGAGAATGTCACACATGATGGCAGAAGCTAGTGATAACCTGAAAGCTGGGCAAGCTTTTGTCAAGCATTGGCATGATCAAAAGGCTAACATGGTTGAGTTCACTCAAGACCAGCTAGTTCTAGTTATGATCCCAACAAGGCAGAGTGCCTTTCAAGATAAATGGATGGGACCCTTCAAGGTTGTGGGTAAACTTGGAGAGGTGAACTATCTGGTGGACTTGGGCAATCCCAAGGAGGCTCCCAGAGTCGTCCACACCAACAGACTAAAAGGTGTATGTCTCCAGGCCTGAAGTAGGAGCCTTGCTTCTAGCTTCAACAGAAGAGGAAGAAGAGTGAAGCTCTCCCTGATCCCCTCAGAGGCTTACCCTTGAATGAAAAGATTGAAGGAGTAAATCTCTCTTCAAATCTGACACCTGAGCAACAAGAAGAGTGCAAATCTACGCTAAATCAGTTTGCCTCCCTGTTCTCACTTTCACCAGGCTTGACCCCTTGGGGCCAGCATGATATACTCACTGGTGACTGTCTGCCAGCCAAAATCAGAGGATACAGAATGTCAGAAAATGTGAGATCCCACATCAAAGAGGAGGTCAGCAAGATGCTTGCACTTGGGGGTAATAGAGCCCTCTACTAGTCCATGGTCTAGCCCAGTTGTGTTAGTACCAAAGGCAGGATCCAAAGAATTGAGATTCTGTGTGGATTATAGAGCTCTTAATGCAGTCACCAAGACTGATGCCCACCCTTTGCCTAGAACAGATGATTTGGTGGATAGATTTGGTGCATCCAAGTTCCTCAGCACATTTGATCTAACGTTCGGCTATTGGCAAATAGCCCTGACAGACCATGCCAAGGAGAAAACTGCATTTTCTACCCCAGCTGGCTTATACCAATTTAAGGTTATGCCTTTTGGGCTGAAAGATGCACCTGCAACATTCCAATGGATGCTAAATCAGGTTCTGGCTGGGAAGGAGGACTTCTGCATGGCATACTTGGATGACATTGCAGTGTTCAGCCACTCCTGTGAAGAGCATGTTCACCACCTAGGACATGTTTTGCAGGCTCATGGGAAGGCCAACCTGACCATAAAGGCAAGCAAATGCCAGATTGGACAGAGTAAGGTGGTCTACCTTGGGCATGAGGTAGGAGGTGGAGAAATAAGGCCTTTGCTCAGTAAGATTGAAGCTGTGCAAAATTGGACAACACCTACTACTCATACCCAGGTGAGAGCCTTCCTAGGCCTCACTGGATATTACAGGAATTTCATTGAGAACTATGGGACCATAGGTTCTCTACTGAATGTAATCTCCTCTCCAAAATTCCCTAAGAAGGTCAGATGGAATGAGGAGTGCAATCAGGCCTTTGAAAGCCTGAAGAAAGCGCTTTGCCAAGCACCAGTACTGAGAGCTCCCGACTACCACCAAACTTTCATTGTACAGACAGATGCTTCTAATGTAGGTATAGGTGCAGTCCTTAGCCAACAGGATGAGAAAGGTAGGGAGCACTCAATTTGCTTCATCAGCAGAAAGCTGAAGGATCCTGAGACAAGGTGTGCAACAATTGAAAGAGAATGTTTTGCTATTGTGTGGGCACTGAAGAAGTTTAGGCCATACTTGTATGGTTCTACTTTTGTCATTCAGACTGACCACCAACCCCTGAGATGGTTGATGCAAATGAAGGGGGAAAACCCAAAACTATTGAGATGGTCAATCTGCCATCAAGGGTTTGATTTCACAATTGAGCACAGGTCAGGGTGTCACCACCAAAATGCTGATGGGCTCTCTAGGATGTATGTCATCGACTAGAGGTATGAGATTCATCCAGGAGTGGATTAAATCCTCCTGTCCCTTAGTCTGGGGAGTCGGGGGGTGGGTGAGTGTTAAGGAGAATTCTCGGTATAGGCTAATTTCCCAAACCTAGTCAGTCCCCCAGCAACTTTGCTGGATTTTTGGGGTTTATTTTTTTTTCCTGCTAAGAGTGAGACTCTTAGGCATGATTTGAGAATGTCCTTTGACTTTGTAATGTGTTTTATGGGCTATGGGGTCTTTTACTCCATAGGGCTTCATGTGTTTTTGGGATGTGTGTTACACAGCACCCTCAGTGCAGTAACACAGGGGTGTCATAGTGACCCCCAAACATAGACTCCATACCCTGGGACTGACTACTGTCTCCCAGGGCATGTAAAGTCACCATTGACTTTACTAGTCTTAAATTGTGAACAGAACCAGTACAAACCATCATATTGTGGAAGTACTGGTAGGGGTAATTAGATTGCCCCTGGGTCTGTTTTTCGAGGGGGCACTGTGCAGCCCCCCCCCCCTTGTCGAGTTTCTGGCTGGTGGCAGTGGATACCATGCGAAATATTCCACCGGAATATTTCCTACAGGATTTTCCCCATTCATTTTAAACGCACCACTTTTTTAGTGCAATGTTAAAGATACCGCTGGGTTATTTATTTAATATTTATTTCCCGGTTCCGTCTTTTTGCCAGGACTCGGTTTTAAAATGCCGTTTGCGTTTGCCTCTGTAACCCCAACCCAAGTCAAGCCCTTTGTTCCACTTTTTGGCGGGCTTCTGCACAGAAGCCTCCAAAAGTGGTGCCACTCTGTCTGGGTCTACAGGATGTGTGGGAGGGGGGGGGAATAGGCACCCTGGACTGAGTTGCCTCAGCAACTCAAGTCGCACTCTTGTGTGATTGGCCCAGTGGTGAGCCGCCGGGCTCACCACTTAGCAGGTTTAGAGTGACAGCTAGGACTGATGAATGGGGGTTTTCTGCATAAAAGCAGGGCTTTGGGGACTGGAACTTCAGATGTCACCACAGGACCTAAAGAATCCAAAGAGGGAGAAGCTGAGCCGACCTGCAACGACAACACACCGGTGGAGCCCTGCTGAACTGACTCACCACTTCCCAACGACAGGATCTTCTGCCTGAGAGTCTTCTTCCTTTGAACTGGAGGGGTTAACCATTTCGCCCTCTTTTTGCCTTCCTGGATCGTCTCGTGGTCGAATCGCCCATGCCAAGCACCCCTGGGCCGGATAGCCATGCTTCACCACTACCGCGAATAAAAGGGTAGTACCTTTCTACCGGAAAACTCTGCTGCTGGCTTCTTCCCTGGCAGTGCAATGACCTCCAGCTTTCCTCCACGTCGAGATCTTCTCTTCCCCTGGACGAAGCACCGACTTTCACCCGCTGCCAGGAACAACTGCCCCCGCTGGAGATTTCTCACCATTTCAGGTACTGTGTCCCGCCTGGTCTCCCTTGCAACAGACTGTTCAAGGTGTCCCGTAAATCCTTGACTCTCTATCCTGGGGTGACCTGGGACCTGTTAACTAACTTTTCTGAACTGATCCAACTCCTTTTGAACTATCTGCAAATACTTAAAAGTACATTCCGCCTTGCTCTCTCCAAGAGTGGGCCTGGCCTATGAACTTTCTTTCTCTACAGTAGACACTGCCTTTCTTGACTTGCTGTGGTTCTTTTAAAAGTGTTGGTATTGTGTGCTTTTCTTATTCTGCCTTTTCCCCTCCCTTTTTAAATAATTATTGGAGTGCCATCTTGGTTAAGCGCTCACCTCTGTATTTGATAATAAGTGGTGTTCTTTTCCCAAGACTTGTCGAATAATTAATCAGGGAGGTGTATATATTTCTTATGACTGTTTGAACTTGCTTTACATATTAGTGCCAGTGTATTTTTTTACAAGTGTGTTTTTAAATAATTATATTCTTTTATACCCAAGCTCTGGTCAGTGTTTGCTTGTGCTACTGTATTTTTGTACCTAATGTGTATACTCTATATACTGCCCAACTCTTCTTGAGAGAGGTCTGACTGCTCAGCCTGAGCTACCAGGTAAATCTGGGTAGTGCAGACTGCTGCCAATTGGGTTTACTGCCAACACCTGTAGTCTTAACTTTTTGCAGTGGTCCCTAAGGGAACTGCACAGGTTTCTGCCTAACTGAGACAGATGCTGAGGAGGAGATCCGCAGAAAGAGAGAGGCAGGGCAATAGGGAGAAGACAGGGACCACCCCAAACTAATGGTGGGAGGACAAATGATGCTTAAATTAGATAGAAAGGGTATGGGCAACTTTAAAGAAAGAAAGGGAAGTAGAGGGAAGACAGGAGAAGAAAGAGGAACAAGAACAGGAGAAAAGAAAAAGAACAGGAAAGAAAATGGGAAAGATGGTATGAAGAAGGAAAAGAAATGAGAAGCACACAGAAGGAGAGAAAACAAGACAAGGAAAATTAAAGAAAAAGGCAAAGAGATGCAGAAAGAGAAAAGGAAGAGGAAGAAAATTAGCAAGAGAATTCAAGATTGAAAGAAGCCAGAAAAGAGGACAGCGAAATACATGAGATTATCACGGGAAGTACAGTCCCAGATAACGAGACAAAGAGCAGAAATTTAGAGAAGGACAAATAGAAGCATTAAGGAAGTGGATGAAATACTCAAAAAGCATACTCTTCCAGATGAGGGAGAAGCCATGCGAAGGAGGATTGGGAATTTGTACAGAAATTATGGGGCAAATAACATAGCAAAGACAAGAGAGGGTTTCTGCAAGATGAGGCAAGGAACATATTGGAAGAGCCAATGAGTAGGACATATGCAACTAGTCCCCTAAGAAGAATAGATTTTGAGGTCAGGGAGGACGATGAAGAAGATGGAAGTGAGGATACAATATTTATAGATTAGGAGGAAGAGGAAAGGGCCGTACGAGCCTCCTCAACAAGTGCAAGAATAAGGAAAGAACCAGCATGGTCATATATCGAGGACCCAGAATGGAGGAAGCCAGAACCGGTAGAGTATCCCAGACATCCAAAAATGTGATCAAGCAGCTTAGAAGAGCCAACTCAATGTGTGAATCTGTTGAGCACTTTACCAGGGCAAAAGAAAGTTAGCATGAGAGACGTGGTTATAAAGAGAAAGGGTGCGGCTGCACTCAGGCAAGGGGCAGAATTAACAGTTCCCATTGTTGGAGGGGGGCGGAAGAGGACAACCGCAATAGATTTCCTGGCCGTAGATGGACAAGAACAATTTAGTCTGTAAGCTACCAACATTGACATCAGGAGCGGGCAAGTGGATTTACAAATGATAAAGAATAACAGCACAAATGATGTTAGTGGTGGGTGAAGTAAAAAGCTTGCTTGCTGCCATAAAAGGGGAGAGGGCTAATGACATTTGGGAACAAGCGAGGTATCCTAGAGCGACAGCCCATAACAGCACTCCTGATGAATTGTAGGGCTGATGTATGGAGAGCACTTAGGTTTCAGTATCCCTATTTGTTAGACATGAGACAAATTATGACACGTAAGATGTGCGACAACGAAGACCCAGTTGCTTATATTTAAGAGATTCAGAAAAAAATGGCGTCTCAAAGCGAGAAAGCCGTGGGACAAACCTATATCTATTTTCTATCACATATTGTTCCAGAGGCTGGCTGGGGCAGTGCACAGACAATTACAAAAGATATTGGGAATGGAAGCAAAACCATGGTGAGGGATTATGTCGACTGTCGCTCACCACTGCCAGTTAAAACAAGAGAAAGAAAGATGGAATGAAAATTGAGAGAAAGCTGGAGGAAGCAAAACTAGTTCAGCAAAAACGATCAAAGTTTTCAGTGGAAGGAGCAGTATAATTATTTCCCAAGAGGAAGAGAGGGTGCACCAAGAGGAAGAGGATTCGGATTTCAGGCTCCACAGTGAGGAGGATTTAATGGAGGACAAGTTAGGTTTGGAGGGTCGATACATCAATGTTGAACATGTGGAAAAATGGGTTCCATTTCCCGGGTGTGTGGAAGCAGGGGAGGATATGCAACAGAATCAAAGAGGGGTTTGGGGGGACAGCATTTCCCCATTCATGTAGTGCAGAGCCACCTGTGTATTATGCCCAAGAGCACACACTGTACCAAACACAAGCGCCGCAAATACAACAAACTCTGCAAGGAATACCGCCCCCAAAGACAAGCACCAATGCAAGCACAGCAAGTCCCTATTCAGACTCAGTATATACCAATGCAAACACAAGCACCTGTAAAACAGAATACATTGGCACCCTGGAATGCAAACCTAGTGCCTTCCACCCCCACACCAAGGATAGGGGGTGACAGTAGTGGGAGGGAACCCTTTCACAGGCACAGAACTAAACTTAAACCCACAGTAGGACAGCTCACAGATAGACAATGTGGTCCATCCTATCAGTTACACAAGACCTACAAGAGAAACAGTCGCGGTAACCACAGGTGACAAAACATTTTCCTTCCTTGTAGATACAGGGGCAACTGGATCTTGCGTTGAAAAATCCCAATGTCGGGCATTGCCATGAACGCACAAGGTATTTCTTGGGCCACAAAAATGATTCCTTTTACCGATGACCTGCCTATCACCATAGGAGAATCCAATCTTCCCATGCACTACTATATTTCCGAAAGACACCAGTTAAGATATTGGGAAGAGACTTGAAGGAAATCCTGTAGAACATTTTATCCCCTGGTCAGTGAATGATATGGTCATGTTCATTTTACTCACCATTTAAATTCACAAGAATTCATATCAGCATTTAATGGCCAGATAACACAAAGGGTGTCCCATTAGACCCGGAGCGCACACACTGTTAGCATGGCTTCCAAGAATACAGGACAGAATATTACAATTACCCAAATAGTTTCTGTTCAGCCCAGAGGTACCCATGGATGAGGAACAAGAACAAGTGATCACAATCGAGCTAGGAGAAGCAATAGTGAGAGAACGGGGTGATTTTGCAATGAGTTGATGAGGTATTAAACTGGAGAACAGTGATAGCTCTTGACGAGGGACACACATTGTAACGCTCACCTGATTCCCGCAGAGGCGCCGGTCTTGACTGGGTGAATGCCATATCTTCAAAAGTGATGTGTAACACACGGTTGGCTCTTTGGGCTGGACCTCTGTGCACTGTATGTCTGACTCGAAGAGTAAGATGTCTGCAGATAGAAAATATGGGATTAATGAACTGGGGTTATTGGGTGCCTCTCTCCTCTTCCCTTTCTCTTCTCCTGTAGAACCCCAAAGGTTAACGCCCTCACCTTAGGTAAGTGAACGCCGAGCTCTCCATCTGCCTCGGGGCAGGGTGCCGTAACCAGTTTCTTCACTGGATAAGGGTGCAGGCCTCTTGACCTCAGAGGACTGCTGTCCGTCGTTAACTGCACGAACGGTAAGTTCTGGGCACTTCAAATGTCTTAAAAGTCTTTTGTAATGATATCTCTTGTTTTGCAGGGTTCCGGCGATGGCGGGCTGATGAGAGTTGAGGATCGAACCCGCGTGAGGAATAGAAGCGCCTGGAAGCACGTAAGTAAGCGCTTGTAGCCTGCTTCACGATGCGCACTA
This sequence comes from Ambystoma mexicanum, assembly GCF_040938575.1. Lineage (NCBI taxonomy): Eukaryota > Metazoa > Chordata > Amphibia > Caudata > Ambystomatidae > Ambystoma > Ambystoma mexicanum. Next base: position 149,186,530 of record NC_090940.1, read on the forward strand.
ACTGTCCCTTTTATCTTGCAGGTACAAGTTCGGAGCTTTAGAGAAGCTGAAGGGTGCTGGAATACCCACTGGATTCGGCGTGGGAAGGAGTAATGGCACGTGAGTAATAAAGTTGCCCAATGTCTTTAAACGCACCTTCTTTTGTCTTTCAGATGCCGGAATGCAGTGCGAAGACCTCCGGAGCATGCGAAGAGTAGGTAAGCCTTTGTCTTTCAGATGCCGGAATGCAGCGCGAGGCGTTGGTGACAGCCGATGGACCAGGTAAGAGATGCGCTGCCACTGAAGACCGTAGTGCTAACCTGTTCTTTCTTTGTCTTTACAGGTGCTGCTGAAGACTGGATTCCAGGATGGTAAGCCTTTGTTCCCTTAGGCCCAGGATCAGAAGCAGAAGACACGATGAGCGTTCTGCTGCAGAGAATGCAGAATAACACAAAGCAAGATTCATCCATCGGGTGTGGTTTAAATAGCCTCCTGTAGTGCTTAGGTGTCTCCTTCCACAGCCACGCCTAGGTAAGAAAAGAGTTCCTGCTTTCCAGAAGAGTTCCAGTGTTCTGAACCTAGGGAGTGGCTCCTGCCCCACCCAACAGGAAAAGTAGTCCCAAACAGAAGAGGATCAGGGGTTCAACTGGCAGGTAAGTAAGCAGCATGGTCTGCTGCAGGTAAGTCCACCCAAGCATTATGAGCCCGGCGCTTCCAGTGCTGGGACTGGGCATCTTTATGAGCCTGGTGCCACTGGCGCCAGGACAGGGTCCAAAAGGTCCCAATTGGGACTGGCTGTCACTCGGAACCGGGGTTATGGGTCTGCTTCCAAGGGAGTCGGGCAAGTCCTGATCTTTTGGAAGCAGAGATCATGACACACATTGACTGATCCGACAGATCAAGACTTGTTTACAGTTGATGAAGTAATGTTTCCTATTAGTCTTATCAGCTAAACATTGTAAACAGATGTACATCAGAGAAAAGAACTGCATTCATAAAAAAAAAAAGATACCTTCTTTTCTCCAGGAAGATTTGGGCCAAGGACATTGTGGACTAGTAGTCCATATGATGTCGGACTATTATAAGGGGTAGGGGCAGTCAAAATTAAATTTAAGCAAGGGGTCATTCTACCACATATGAGAATACCCAATGTCAAAAGAAGCAGAGTTCGGACACCATTGCCACTCTAGTGTGATAAGGGACATTGGTGCCATCAGAAATCCCCATGTAACACAGCTGTGTGCCCAGTGAAAAAGGCAATGGGGGGTCATGGAGATTTATTTAGGATTAACTCCCCCAGAACTATATAGTCAAGGCAGAGATCCAATTGGTTCTGAACCCAGCCACCATATTGTGCAATATTCCACCCAAAATTAATTTTACAGCAATTAACCTACAGAACGCCTTACTTTCGTTCCCACTCCATGAAGAGTCCCAAGACTTGACCTTGTTTACTTATCGCGGAAAAAAACAAAAACATACTAGTTTACCTCAGGGGTAATCAGTCTTCAACCGAGTACTTCAGATGGACCTAGGAAACATACACCTTGACAGCAAAGTAATACGATATATAGATGACATTTTGGTATGCAGCTTAACAGAGGAAGAGCGCAGGAGACACTGTCCAGTTGATAGACCTGGCAGAGAAAGGGTACAAGGTAGACCAAGAATAAATGCAATATTGTCAGAAAGAGGTCCTATATATAGGTCAGCTTGGTCAGCTAATATCACAGGAAGGAAGAAGAGCAGAAGCAATCATGAAGACACCCATACCAGATACAGTGAAAGGGTTACAACAATTATTAGGTGTTTGTAATTATTGCAGAGCATGGGTCTTCGATAACAGCACATATGTAAGGAAACTCTTAAAAGGACTCGGAGGCACAGAAAGAGAATAGCGACATCGCCTGGACAGGCGAAATGATAGATGCCGTTGATGAACTAAAATCAGCACAGCACCTGTGTTAGGGATTCCCGATTACAATGAAGACTTGTTTCTATTTTCCATTCAAATGGAGTAGTGATGATGGCTGTCCTCACTCAAAAAACCCACCATGGGACACAAACCATTGGCATTTTACAGCAGGATTTTAGAGCCACTGATGAGGTCATTATCCATGTGACCAAGCATTGCAACAACAGCCTTTGCAATTTAAAAATCTGCTAGCATCACATTGGGCTGTGCAATAACATTACACGTCGAGCCTGCCCTGCTTGCTATTCTTGAAAAGCCTAAAAATACGTGGACCACAAAGTTAGCCACCAACTACGAGGTGATTATATTGAACCCATCGATTAAAATGGTCAGATGCAGAGTAGTGAATCCACCAAGATTCATAGCAGAACCAGTAAAAGGAGACAATGTGCATGATTGCACCAAGTAGACTGAATATCATGATGCGATACCATACGTTAAAAACAATCCTCTTTATTGATGGGTCCTCGTCAATTCCTCAGAGCATGGGCGAACGACACAGTGGGACATCAGTGGTAAAAGCAAAATTGGATGACAGATTTGAGACAGTGATAAGTGTGAGATTGCCATTGCATTTCTCAGCACAAGCAGCAGAATTGGCAGCACTAATTTTGGCACTTGAAACGTATGAAGATGAGGCAGTAATGGTATATTGCCTAAGTGAAGTCAACAGTACACACAGGACTGTCATTATGGAAGAGGAATGGCTTCTTGCGTGCAAATGGCACGCAAGTGCAACATGCACCACTATCAGGCAGGCTCTTGCACACTTCAACTCCCACCAGCGATCGCTGTGGTGAAGTGCTTAGCACAGACTAAAAGGTACAGATTTCATTTCTCGCGGCAATAAGGCTGCAGAATCAGAAGCAAAAAGAGCAGCTTATTTTTCTGAAATATTTGAATTTGTGACTGCACCAAATAAACACACATTTTCGTAACATGGTAATGAAGGAAGGTTTTAGTACATTACCCATAGCCCAAATAATTGAATTGCAGGGAAGAGCACCACCAGAAGAACAAGAATCATGGAAACAAAGGGGGTGCTCATTGTCCCCCACAGATGCAATGCAGTGGCAGGACTGCACCGGGAAACCAGTTATGCCCCTGGGATTACTTAAAGTAGCATTAGATGAATTACATCACCTAATGCACACAACAAAAATGTCTTGTAGTTTTGATTTCTGAAATTGGCAGAGCAAGGTACTAAATAAATTGTGAACTGTTTAGCATGCCATCATTTTACTGCTGGGCACACTTTGTGAACAGTGAGAGGGGCAATACCCCCATCCTACTGGACCATTTCAGAATTCACATATCGACTATGTAGATATACTCTAAATATTTAATGGTTACAGGTATATGCTAGTAGTCGTATGCCCCTTTTCCTGATGGATTGAGGCAGGTCGATACACACATCCTGATGCCACATGTTCTGAAAAGTTCCTTGCACGCGAGGTCTTCCCAAGGTGGGGAGTGTGCAAAATGCTCAGGTCTGACAATGGAGCACATTTTTAAATTAAGCATTTGGGCACATTACAATTCTTTTGGGCATTAAAAATACATTATCTTCTGCTTCCCACCTACAAGCAAACTGTATTTGCAAGTGCCTCAACTGCCTCAAGGAGCGCATGGCCAAATTAAGTGACCCTGAAAAAAGGATGGCTCCATTGCCTACCTTTAGCCCCATTTGAACTGTGTAATCAGCCCGGCTCAGACCATCACCTGACTCCTTATGAGCTGGTGACAGGACGCTGTATGCATGTACCTCTTGCCCCTTCAACTCGTGTGCAAACAGAGGCTCCATTTTTCAAATCTAATGGGACCTGAAATGCATGATTATTTGACAGCAAGTGTTAATTTTATTTCTCAACAGATTGATGAAGACAAACACATTGATACTACAACAGTTGAGGAGCCTTTTGCTATATACCCAGGGGACACAGTCTTCTGCAGTCATTTCATGCGTCACTGGCACAAGCCGTGGTTTGAAGGCCCTTTTGTCGTGGAAGAAGTGACACAAACAGCTGTGAAGGGGAGAGGAAGATGGGAGTGGCTGCACCTTGGTGACATCAAACCCTCCAAAATGAGAAACCCCCCGCTGCCTCAACCCCCTGAATCTGATAGGTACAGATGAGAGCAATGATGCAAGCAAATCAGCAACCAGACTATAAACTATAAAGAGACAGTGTTCCTTTTGTTTATATACAGCACCAGAGGAGACAGAGGGGGCATTTCAATCCAATTATACCTGCCCGAGACAAGTAGTAAAAGGGAAAACACATACATACACACACTAAATGCTTCCTCTAACAATATTTCTTATTGCTTTATCATCCTATTTAGTGAACCCTTATCCTGCTCTAGGAGTGAGAAATATAAGCCTCACTGTTCTGTTGGTAAATCTTACATTTTAGAAAGGCTTTAGCTTGCTGTATTGATGGAATTTGTTCTGGGAACACTGACCTTTTGAAGAAGTGGAAAGAGAACTTGTGGGAAGGGAAAAATTAGATTAAATGTTCGATATTCGCTTTTAGCACGTAGAAGAAATGATACTCCTAGCTATTTGCAAAAGGATGACACATTAGCAATCATGCTTATAGCAACGTTTTCTAAAAACATTTTCAGCCTCGATTTTATTAACCTCATGGCACAAGCGTTGTTCCTTTATAATGTAACCAGACCACTACATAACAATGTAAACCCTATCACCATGAATGATGAAATGGTAACCCAAGATTTTCCTGTAATTACTACGCAGATAGAAGAGACTAAAAAGTAGTATGACTGAGCACAAACTCATCCATGACTAATTTTGCTCAAGTAACTAATTTGTGGTACCAGCATATGACCCGAGTGGGGAGAGAGTCGTCTGATGAGAGCTATTATGCATGCCTGCTTATACCCTATGCCATGAGCGCTTCCAGAGTTTAAGTACCCGCTAACACAGCACATTGCCTAATGCACCTTGCACTTTGTCGGACTAGAGGGCAATTCCAGGGTCAGACTGCTTCACTAGTATGGGTAAACAAAGCCCACACAGGAAGATAATTACATACAAGAGAAACATGATGATAAAGGCAAAGACACGGCACAGGGTGATACCATCTGAGACAAATGGGGCAGGGATCAGAATAGAAGTAAAATAAAATGCAACAATAAGAAGGGGCAGGAAATACCGTGATGTTGGGAAAGGGGCAAATTACAAATAAGAGAATTGTACTCCCACCTGCGGGATGGACTGAAGGATTGGTGTGCAAATCTCTAGCCCTCTTGGAACAATGGTAAGAGGCTGTGGTGAACGCAAACGCAGCATGTATCTACCTATGGCCCAAAGTCACAAAAGTTACTCACATGGGCCAATAATGTGGGGGGAGGGGGCAGCATAAATACTACCCCTGAACAATGGCACCCTATGTTTCCAAAATAAGGGTACACTAAATGTTGGAAAGAATACTGGATGCACACACATTTTTGATTTACAGGCATGAAAACAGGAACAGCAGTGCTGATGGATCACTATTGGGCTTGTGGTTCAAAGGCATCTATGCAATTGCCCCCAAATTGGGGAGGCCCATGTTCCATAGTACTGTTAAGTACAACAGCTCTAGTGGTACCCCAGAGTGACTTACATTGGCAATTTCCCCCCGATGACCTTGTTTGTTAGTTTCTTTTCTTGGTTAGTCAAAATAGTGAAGGGTATCTTTCCGTAGTCAGATAAAGACAACATTGCAGTCAAAAATGTTGTAAATGTGAGGAAGATGAAGTAAAGAGGATTTGGGCCAGGGTATTGTGTTTTTTTAAAATAATATGCTGTCTATTTGTGTAATAGTGGGAAGTATAATTAAAAGTGAATAGTTAGTGAGGTGATTGTAGTGAAAGTGTCTGTGTGGCCTTTTAAAAAAAAATTGGGGCGGGAAAAAGTGTTTTCGGTTTGAAATTTTGTACCGTGGGTTTGGCTTCTGTGTTTAGATTGTTGATTTCCGGAATAGGATTGTTAGAGTTAGGTTGGTTTGGAGCATGGAGATTCCATGTGATCACTGAAAAGAGTTTTGCTAGGATTACCCTGTTTCTCTGCAGCGTTACTCGATTTAACAAGTGATATATTGGATTCTGCCATTACGGCTCTACTTTTACTTTGCTTGTCTTTTGTATGACCTTCTTGGTACTCCGAGCTGTGCAGTTTCATAGCCCTCCATTTAGAGTTTTCAGGATTTGCTTGATCACATTTGTGCGCGCCTTGAAGACGACCTGTGTCGAAACACCGGTCGGCTGTTCATGATCCAATTAAACATCAATATATTACTGTTCTTGTCTTACTGTAATGGTGTAAAGCGCATTTCCATCCCATCTCTTATCAATTAACTCCTTCAATGGTTAGTGTAACAGAGATTGACAACGGGGGGTGGAAGAAGAACTCCTCCAATCGGTAGGCTAGCAGAGAGATTTGGGATGGAGGAGCGAGAGTGATGCCATCAACAGAAATGTTAGTGGAAGGGTTGAGAATGGGTGAAAAGGGAATAACTGTGCCTCTGACCGCTAGAATAGAGGATAGGTTGTTAATGGTAGTGGAAAATCAAGAGTAGAATTTGGAAGCAACATCGAGACAAGCATAGAAAGAGGTAGTGCTGGTGTGGCAGAAGAGAAGAGCAGGAAGAAGGGAATAGGCAGTTGAAAGATGGAGAATGGTGGAAGTTTGGCTTGATGGGCCAGTCAAAGATGTCCACGTGAACCTTGAAGAGGAAAATGTTGCTTTAGGTACAGGACGAACAGCGAGAAGCAGTGTACCACAATTCTGATTAGAGTAGAAAGAACCCAGTGCAGCAGCCCCACCTCCTGGTTCATTAGCAGCAGCTGCAGAAAGCCCACCATGGGGGTCTTAGGACAGACACACTGTGCTGTTTGTATGGCTGTAGTAGTCGGGGAAATACCCAGTAAAAACAAGAGCAACTCAATTTCCATTGCTCGAGAAGGGACAGCATACGTCCCATGATCACACATGGGCCAGAATAATTTGATGAAGACACTCCCCTCGCTCACTGCAGGCGGGGCTGGGGGGGGGGGGGAGGGGGAAGTGGATAGATGCATTGGAAAAACAGACTGCCAGTGTTATGTTGGCCAGAGGAGACCTGAAAAGCGTATTTATGGCTTTAATGGGGTAACGGTCAGACCAACTTTGGAGGCAAGCAGGGTATCTGGGAGTTCAGTTAGATACAAACAGCAATGATGGGTCACCCTTTAATAGTTTAAGGGCAGAGGTATGGGGAGTCCTGTGGGTTATATATCCTGATATGCCAGACAAATTCGATTCTGGCTAAGACAACAGATGATGACCCTGCCGCACATATTTACTTGAGTCAGGAATGTGCAGAGTGGAAACAGGAGATGCATGGTTTGTTTGTTTGTTTATATAGCATGCAAAACCCTGAGGTATCTAGTCACTTAAACTTGGTTTCAGTGCTTCAGGTTACAGAAAAGGAAGCATACAAGGTGAATTACAACATTGCAGAATGTGCAAAAGGCAATAGATCATACACAAGGTGCAAAAAGAAAGGTACAAGGTGATTACATCCATTGATCCTGACCCCATGTTACAGGGCGGCAGCAGCACACAAATGCAAATGTCAAATCAGTGGCACGAGTGCAAAGGTCCAGCAATAGGCAAATACATGGTGCCTATCCAATCTTACAGGGCGGCAGCAGCACACAAATGCAAGAGTCCAGCAATAGGCAAATGCATGGTGCCTACCCCCATGTTGCAGGGCCTCGGCAGCATGCAAATACAATACAAAAATTAAGTAAAGGGCAATATCAGGTTAGGAGGAGAGGGATGAGGGTGGGGGGCGCGCGCGAGCGCACACACACACCGCATCACAGGCGAACGGGGGGTAGCGCACCTGTAGCAGACAGGGAGCTAACAGGGCCTTAGAAAGTGGGCCTTTGAATCAGGGGGCCGGCTAAAAGCCTGCCGGTCTCCCATGGGCCACAAGAGCATGCCAAGTGCCCAATCAGGGTGCAGAGAAGTCATGAAGCACACACATAGTAAGCCTTAGATGTATCAGAAAAGGTGGCAGCCATCTTGGAAAATGCAGCAAGGTGGCAACAAAGGCACACGCCCAACAAGCAAGGGACCAGATGGGAAAGCTCACAGTAAACGAGGCGGGGGAAGCCCAGATTGAGCGCGTTGCGCTCCTGAGTAATAGCATTTCTTTTTGCCATTTTGGGATAACAATGTGGCCATTTTCTACCACATGTTAAAAAAGGGACTTCTCAAAGAAGTTCAGCATGATTTGGATAAGTTAGTGGGAATGGAGGCAAAGGGTTGACCAGAAATTCAGGTGCACATGGTGCATTTTTGTAAAAAAACAGGAAAAGGAGAGTACTGAACAGACACAAAAAGGCAGAAGCAAAACTTGTTCAGAAGAAATTAACCAAAATCAGTCAAGCAGTTTAGAAGCGGTAATTACCAGCTCCACAGAGGGACAATCGGAACAAATGGGACATATTGAACCAAGTATGGCACAGGGTTGGATGGACGGATATGCTGCCAATCAACAGCAAATGAGGATTTTTGAGGGGGAAGGAGGAGGATTTCCGCGAGGAAGTTGGTCATTTGGCAGGTTCGGAGGAATGAGGCCCCGGTTCAGCAGGCCAATGGGAGGCAACTATGGAGGACTGTACAGGATCCATTGTTGGTCATGCAGGAGAATGGGGCACGTGTCAGGATATTGTCAGAGTAGGTCACAGTATTTTAACCTAGGTGAACCAGTAGGTAGGCTCCCACATTAGTCCTTACCAGCAAATGCAACCCTCGACTATGCCATATACTCCAGGTACTGTACAACCACAGCAGGGTTATAGGTCAAAGGTTCAAAACGAAAAGGATCGAATGACAAAAGGGTCAGATTTTTTGTTGGGGGACGGGGACTCCCACCCAAAACCCCCTTTTTTGTGGTAAAGACCACTTTTTTCCTATACGGAAACCCCCAAAAAATTAAATATAAAAAAAATTAAATCCTTTTGGATTTGAACCTTTGACCGGACACCCCACAGCCGGCACGGGTAGGCCAGAACACCGCGTCTGAGGCTGCACAGACCAATATGTTTTAGCTAACCAAGCCACCACAAGCCCTGGTACAGATATGGGGGAAAAAATACTTTACCCCAAGGGACTCATACTGGAGCAAGTGTTTTTGGAAGGAATCCTTTCCCACTGCCAGGTACTAACATGTATCCCGATTAACACCGCCCACAGAGATCTCTAATGTGTTCAGTTCTTTCCGTTACTGCTGATCTGGAAGAGAAACCTCCAATACGTGTAAAGGTAGGTGATCGAAGGTTTTCATTCATGATTGATACAGGCGCACCAAAATCTTACATCAAGGAAGGCAAGTTCCCGTGGTCAGGCAAAACAATGGACACAGGGATTCTCTGGGGCTATTCCATCAGATCCTTACAAAAAGAGGATCTATGCATTAAGGTAGGTACACAAAATATATTTGCTCCTTGGTTTAATTGCACAGATAGCCCAGCAAATCTCTTGGGCAGAAATTGCCTAAGCAAATTGAACAGGACGATTGCTTTCACAGAGAAAGGTTTAGTACGCTCATCTCCAGGTTTGCATCCAGTGACGGAATCAGTGCTTTTGCAGGCACATTATAATAGCAGCGTGATAAGGAAGAGGGTGGGGGAGGGGTGCCTGTACATTCAGCTCTGTTCTTTTATGGAAGTGGTGGTTGTGCTTGGTGGGGGTCCCAGGGATCAGACGTGGCAGATATCAATTTAATTTTTGTTCCAGCCTGCTGAGTCACAGGACATGGCGCCAGGCACTAGTGTCACAATTCTTTTGGAAGCACTGGCAATCAAAAATGGTGGCTCCCTCAGGCACTGACAAGGAAGGCAAAGAGTGGCACACAGTATTGTGCATCAATCTGACTTTAGAGAAGTGTCAGACGAACAATTGTTTGAGGATTGCGAAGACACAGGCGAGTTGATTTTTGAGGTTGGGGTGCCTTGCCAGATAATGAAAGAGCATAAGGAGGTACCACAGACTATGTTTTAGCATTAGAACCACATCGCCATATTGGAAGGAAGATTTGGAGAAGGTGCTGGGTCATTTGTGGACCACCAATCCTCATGATGTGGGGTTATTACAGAGTGTTGTCACAGTGGAGATAAAATTGAAACCTGATTAAATATTATCACATGTGAGACAGTGCCCCATGTCTAGAGAGGCTAACTAAGGGATTTAGGAGGCCATTATGGCGTTGTGGAAACAAGGCATAATACAACCTTCCGTGTCCCCATGTAATACAGCCATCTATCCTGTAAAGAAAGTGAAGGAGTCCAGTTGGAGGATGGTTCAGGATTTGCGCCCTTTGAATTACATTGTTGAGGCAGAGTTTTCAGTGGTGCCAAATACTGCTACCATTCCCTCCAGCATCCCTACTGGGTTGACCCACTTTACTGAGATCGATTTAAAAAATGCATTTTTCAGCCCCCCCCTTACACCCAGATTCTCAGTAGTTTACTGCATCTACATATCGTGGTCAGAAATTTGAGCACACAAGGTTACCCCAGTGGTACTGTGAATCTCAGAGTATCTTCAACAGAGTGCTTCAAATGGATTTGGGGAATTTACATGTATCCAGTACATAGATTTACTAGTTGGTAGCATTACAGAAGAGCAGTGTTGAGGAGATTCAATAACACTCCTTACATTGCTTGCGGAGAAGGGGTACAAAGTGGACAAAGAAGAATTGCAATACTGCCAGATAGAGGTAGTATATCTTGGGCAACTGATCTCACCTGCATGAAGAAATGTGATGGATGGAAGAGCCACTGCAGTTTAGAATACTCCCCAGCAAGTTACTGTAAAACAGATGCAGCGGTTCTTGGGACGAACTACTCTAGATCATTGATGTGAGTACTCCAATTACACAAGGCCCTTACTGCAAGGACTTCAGGGAGCACCGAAGTAGAAAGGTCCGATTGTAATGGTCCAAAGAGATGGCAACTTGTTTTCGGGAGCTCTTAAGGCTGCGATCAGCAATGTTCCGGTTTTGGCGACCCCAGATTACAAAAAAAATATTTATGCTCACATTTGGATGGGCAGGTGATGACAGCTGTCCTGACCCAGAAAACATCATTAGGCCGTAAAGCCTGGACTTATTACAGCCTACTCCTAGACCCAGTTATGCAGGGCCAGTTTTCCAGGGTAACAAGCTCTAGCAGGAGCGGCTTTTGCAGTACAAAAGTAGTCGACCATCATTATGTGTTGCCCAGTGACATTGTATGTCAAGCATGCAGTTTTTGTGATTTTGGAAAAGTCCAAATCAACTCTGACAACACAGAGCATCCAGGTAGGAAGTTATTCTATCAAATGCTACCATACATATAAATAAGGTGTCGCCCAGTCAATCCCGCAACATTTGTAGCAGTACCAGTGAAACCCGATATTGTCCATGACTATGCAACCTATGAAGGAGAAGGACAAATGTTAAGGAGCATGCTTTGGAGGGAGTGAGAGGTACTCTTTGACAGTGCCACAACAATTAATCAGGACACCGGTGAGAGGCATACGGGTGCAGCGGTTGTGAGTCTTGTGAACAGGGAATACCAGGTTAGGATGAAGAAACGGTTGGCTTAACATTCCGTGCAAGCGCGGAATTTGTAGCACACCAAGGCACTCGAACCTAGCAAGTGGAAGGTGGTCACTATTCTCCATCAGATATGGTGGTGAGGGAGGATGATGCGCTCAGCACCAGGAAATAAATTGGTGGTCACTTGAGTTTGCCAATTGAATAGTGACTTTAATTCAGTAGCAGGCAGCCGACATAGGTTTCGACACGCTGGTCGTTTTCAAGGCTACTTATACAAACAATAAAATATTTAGCATGATAATATAAAACAATCATAAAATATAGCATGGCAAACCTGGGAAAAGGTTGAAGCCAGATTCAAGAGAAAGCTACTGAGGCTACCACAATGTGTTCCAATGAATATAATGCGGCACGAATTCGGCTTCTATTCTATGCAGGTCTCAGTTATATGGAAAGCTGTCATCATTCAGAAAGACACTAACTACAGATTGCCCACCACAATATGCAATTTTAAAGGAAGAAAACGAAAAAGCCCCATTCTGGCCTCTGACTATTTGGAAAGAAAAATGCAAGAAGCTCTTATGGACTTGAACACATCAGAAGACACCTTATGCAACAATCCCAAGAGGGTGAAGACTGCGCTACTGTGCGATGACTGGGCCCAAATGGAAAGTGCCCGTGCCATCTCTAAATCTCGCACCCTCTCAAAAAGTCTCAGCTCAGCACCAAAAACTCTGCCAGGCTATCTGAAAAAGAGCGCGAATCCTACTCATCGAGATCTAATCTTACGATTCAGATTGAATATTTTAAGAACAAAAATAAATCTGAAAAAAATACGGCATAGCATGTGACATCACTTGCCGGCTTTGTGAGCAGGAAGAAGTATCTTTACAACATCTAGTAATGTTCTGTCCTGAGCCAAGATCAGCAAGAGACCTACTTTTACATCCAGTACTAACTCCGACATGCGGATTAGACTCTGACCTGTAGTGGGCAACCCTGTAGGACAATCCAAATCAGAAAACTACGAGAGCACTTGGTATATTCCTACAAACAATGCTGACCAAATTGGAAAACAAGCATCGCGCCAACAGACCGAAAAGGACGTCACGATGGAGGAATAAGCATAACTTACGGATTATGTCAAAGTTGAGGCCAAACCGAAGAGGAAAAAGATCAAATAAATACATTTTAAAAAATTAGAATTCCTTGGAATGAACTGATCCAGAAACAAAAAGGAAAACCCATGGAGTTGGTCTGGCCTTGTAATTGAGAAATAAAAATGATTCTTTTTTTATTTTTTTCTAAAACAAAAAGTCTATTTATTTACGCTATATGTTTAATAAATAAAAAAAAAAAAAATATATATATATATATATATATATATATATATATATATAACACAACACAAAACATTATTGAAAACAGAAAAAACATCACAGAATGTGAGTAACATTGACCAAAACCAAATGTACAGGTAGATAAGTTGCATACAACATTCATGTATAAGAAAGAAGTATTCAAACAAAAGAAAGGAAAAATAACAAATCAAGAGTAAATTATATCATACCACAGTTCAGGTTAGGAATGAGGGCAAGAATGGAGTTCAGTGGTGATCACCAATGTCAGGAAAAAGATCAAATAAGATTGTAATTAATTGGTTAAAATAATTTGTCTCATTCAACATTTGAAAGGGGGGAGTATTAACCCCAAGTGAATCATGATCCTACAAACAGTTGTCTCAGTGTGAGATGGTGAACAGTCAAAATGATGTAGTTAAACCAAAAATGTAACCAAGGGCATATATCACCAACATTGAATCCTGACCCAAATTAATTTGTGTGTCAAGGTCTAAAGGGATTGAGCGCAAGTCCAACAAGATATATGATGGGAGATCACGCATGCAGCAAGCTGTTAATGCTCAAGCAAAAATGTGAAAACATGCAGCACTGAAGGCCAGGTGCAAATCATAAGGAGAGTGAAGAAATGGGCAAGAAAAAAGACAGAGCAGAGCTTACCACAGGATGCTTTAAATATCCCCCACTTTGTAATCCTATAATTATAACTAGGATGATATGAACAGAATAGGAGTTTGGGAAAAGGCCCAGGTACAAGGAAGTGTTCTACAAACCAGAAGAATGATCAGGTATGGACTGGGGACACCGCAAGGATGGGTGTATTATATGAGAATGGCAAAGTAATGCCGTGATGGCTCGTAACCGTATATTGCCTGCAAGAATTTATGAAAACGATTATGGCATGAGCCCACTAAGGTACACCTGTATAAGTTGAAGGTTATTTAGACTTAATTACATTACTAGAAAACTTAATATATAAGCCACTTTAGTCACAAAAGGGTGGGAAATATGCGGCCAAATGGCATCCGTGAAAATCAGAAATAATGGACTTGGAGCATAATAGGTTGTTAAGTCTAGAACACATTGCTGGAAAAAATATTATAAATGTCTAATAAGTTAAGAAGTAGAGGTACGGATATATATCTCTCCTCCACAGTACATTCAGGCTTGTCCAAGTGAAGCAGAAGAGGGTTTAGGCAATCCAGCATGCTGCACTGTTATCCAGACTAAAGTGTTAACATGGTCCACAGAGGTGGGAATAGTTTAATGCGCTACACATACCAACCTTACTAACCCAATAGCGCTTAGAAACGATGCCACTGACAGAGCAGCAAAGGAAACAGCAAATTTGTTCTTTACAGGTTTCCCAGAGATGGAAACCATGTCCAAGCAGGTACAATTGCCAGGTGCATATACTGCGGTCGCTTTCCTTCAAATTGTAAAGCAGGAAAGGGCATTAAAAGAGAAGCTCTGGGCGAAGAGGGGATGTGCCCTCTTCCCCACCAATTTTCTGTTGAGACAGGGGCTTACCGGAAGGTAGCGATGCGTGGGGAGCTACTTCTTGTAGCTCTGGAGAAACTACATTACCTGTTGCACACTTCTCGGCAACAAATGGCAGCACAGCTCCAGGAGGATTGGTTTATACCCAATCTGCAAGAGCAGGCGAGTACATTTGTAGGTAATTGTATATTATGTAGAGAATTTAATCCTGGAAACACAATGAACACAACAAGAAGAATTTGCCTCAAACTTCAGGTCCCTTTCGTGAGCCCCACATATATTCTGTGGATATTATACAGAGGTGCAGTCATTTTTGGTATCTTATTGTACTGGTTGGCCCATTTTCCTGATGGCTTGAGTCTGGTCCCCGTGTACACCCGGAGGTTAAATCTGCAGCAAGGTTTTTGGTGAGTGCAGAATTTGTGAGTTCCTAAAGTCTGATAAATGGGACCCACTTCTTTAATGCCTTGTTTACAGAGGTCCCTTCGCTCTTGGGGGACCAAGCACAGGTTGTGTTTGGTGCAACGCCCTCATGCTAATGGTATTCTGGAGTGTATAAATGGAATTCTTAAAGTTAGAGTGGCAAAACTTTGCAACGATCTGGGAAAAGATGTGATGCAGTCTTCCGCTGGCCTTGTTTTATTTAAGGAATCAGCCAGGGAATCATCTCAGACCCCATTAGATAGTGACAGGGCATACATAGGCTGCACACACCACTTCGCCTGTGTGTACAGTATCAGATGCTGTGAGGCAGGTGTTTCAGCAAGCACTACAGTTGCAGGAAGACAGTTAACAGTGCAGGAGAAAAACCAAGACAGACAACTGCTCACAGTTGCTACGGTGGCCACCCAAGTACATTCTGTGGTTCCATCATCGATTCTATAAAATTATCAAGCAGGGGGGGGGGAACACCCCACATTTCTTTTCACCAATTTTTAAACAATAGCCACTCATGCACAATGGCCTCAAAAAAGGTATGGACACTGTGGCGCCTCTCCTCAACGGTCCCATGCAGGGAGCTTATCAAGTGGTGAATCCAACTGGTGACACGCCATAAAGATAAATGAAGGAACTCTCGGAAAGGCTGGGAATGGACAAAAAGGCTTACTGCTTCAGCTGAGGGAAGTATGCCTAAAACCTGGTGAGACTCCAAGACAATTGTTCTATAGATTACAAGATTTAACTGAGAAATGGTTGCAGCCATCAGGGTCCACTACTGTTCAAATAACCAAAAAGATTATACTGCAACAATTCATAGAGTCATTGCCCAGTCCCATTCAAAGGTGGGTTAGATAACACCACAGACCCACTTTAGCCGAAGCCATTAATATCACCACTGCATACCAAAAAGCATGGTTTCCCCAAGTCCCAGAACCACATCAGAGGTATGATCACCCAGAGGGGCAGCCCCTAAACGGCCTACCAATGAAAGGAAAAATGCCAGTTGCTCCTGCAACCTTTACACAAAGGCAGCCTCAATGCTTTGAGACAGTGGGGGCATATAGCCAGATTTTACCCAGAAAAAGCAAAGCCGAACCCATAGAAAGCGGATTTACCCAAACTCAGTATTCCTGGGAAGCCAACAACCTTATTTGATGGAGGTTAAGGTGGACGGAATATCGGCTCCAGCGATGTTGGGCGGTGGAAGCCAGCAGACGGCCATTACACCTCAAGTAGGTGGGCAAGCAAAGGGCAATAGTATTGTAATTCTGGTTAAACGTGTGCATGTGGATGTTAAGGATTACCCTAGCCAGATGGTAGACTTCGAAGTGAAAAACAACCGAACTACCCTATGGGCCGCCATTACGCCTAAACTCCCTGCCCCGGTTCTAAATGGATCAGACCACTTGCATTTTAATGAGATCCTCAACAAGGAAACATGTTTAACTGAAGCCCCATTTTCCATTGAAAAACTAGTGTCCATACCTCCGGTGTACAGAAAACACAAAGAGCGAGTAGCGAAAACAAGCAGAATTGGAAGGCACAGATCACAGAGTTGTGTAATTGATTAGAATGTGGAATCACATGGACCTACATTTCGAGCAGAAACCTTAACAAATGAAACCTTGAAAAACCCAAGAGTAAAAGCAGACAGTAATGAATGGTCTTCACACCCGGGGGATCCCTGGTTTGTTAAGAGGGGTTTATACTACAGGGTATCCAAGGGGGCTGACGTGCAACCCAAAGAACAACTCGTACCAAGATAGTTTAGCGAATACATACTTAAATTGGCTCATGAACATGCTTTGGGAGGGCACATGGCCGGGAAGAAAACGCAAAAAACAACTTATTGAAATGCATGTAATCTACAGACAAGTAATGAGGTTTTGTAAAAACTTTCTGGTTTCTCAACAGAAAAGCACTGCCAAGGCACTGATGCAAAGAATGCTTCTAAGAACCGTTTCAGCGAATAGGAATGGACATAATGAGGCCCATTGGGCCAACCAGCACAGGATCTAAGTACATACTCATTCTGGTAGATTATGCCACCCCCTACGAGGTTTGTCCTCCGATAGGTATTTCAGCAAGGCAGGTCTGTGATGTCTTGATACAGGTCTTGTCACGATTCGGAATGCCAAAAGAAATTGTGTCCGATCAGGGAACTAACTTCCATGTCCACAGTGATGAAACCGGTGTGTCAACTCATGAATGTGAAACAACTGCATACATCAGTAGAACATCCACAAACTGATGGTTTGGTGGAAAGATACAAGACCAAACAAATGCTGAGAAAGGGAACTGAACCTGATGGGAAAAATTGGGCCAAAATCTTGCTGCTCATACTAATGGTACTAAGGGATACTCCACAATCGTCCACCAGGTTTTCTCCCTTTGAACTTCTTTTTGGATGACAACCTCATGCTTTGCTGAATATAGTGAAGGAAGAATGGGAAGCATGTTCATATAAACCGTTGTCGGAATATGCCAACTAGTTGAGAACCCACCTATCTGCTCTATGAGATCTTGCAGTCAAAACCTGTGGCAAACTCAAGACCGGCAAGTAGAACAGTGTTTGAAGGGGGGGATGAATGTCCCAAACCCCCCCCCCCCCCAAGCGCTTTTGGGCAAGGCATATGGGCAGGGGGTGTCAGCAGAGGCTATAGAGCGGGAGGGTAGTGCACACTTTGGCTTTACAGTACATTGGGAATTAAACGCCATCGTAGACAATAGCAGTTATATTGAATGAGGCCCAACTAAGGCCCACAAAGAGGCCTGTGTAAGTCCATCCCTCATCTCATGTGCAGCGAGAAGAGCAACTGATCTGCGCTCCGGCTGCTTTGCAGTGCACCCCTGGCCTGATCCATCTGTGGCCAGTTATTTGGTAAGCCCCACTGCAGTTCATGAGCAGCGTGCTTCGCAGAGTCCTTTTATTTCAAAAATTGCATGTGATGAAGAGCTTATCGCAAGCAAAGTGATCTGAATTTACTATCCACGTACTTCTCTTTTTATTAAAAGCCGCCGAATTTTGTACTACCGGACTACAGCTGTACGGCCCTGCTCAGATGGCCACCCTCACTACAGCCCTCCTGATGGTCTTTGTGGCCTG
The DNA here is from genome assembly GCF_040938575.1 of Ambystoma mexicanum. Classification (NCBI taxonomy): domain Eukaryota; kingdom Metazoa; phylum Chordata; class Amphibia; order Caudata; family Ambystomatidae; genus Ambystoma; species Ambystoma mexicanum. The sequence goes on from NC_090940.1 coordinate 149,204,488, forward strand.
AGCCTGCTCCCGTTCCAATTGGCTAGCTAAAATCTATTTGAGCCAATCACAGGAACCAGAAGCCGGCCTGTGTTATCCAAGGCCTGCATCGAAGGCCCTGTCTGTTCCATGTCCGGGGTCCCGTCTGTCCCCCTCCCTCGACCCCCCAATCAAACATGAACATATGGAGGCTGAGCAGCAAAACCATGCCTTCCGGGTCAACTGAATACCAGGTGATAATCTCTCATTTCCCTAAAGGTCAGCCTCCAAACCCATAGGCAGACTTTCTTACTCCACACCTTTGACTATTCCATCCTCCACTCCGCCTCACCTGTATATCCACTCATAATACCTCTTGAAGAAAGAAAATAAAAATGAACTTGGCTGTTTGCACATGCTGCATTGTGTGCTGCTTTTAGCTAAAATCGAATTTAGCAGGGTGCACAACTGTTACTCACTACCTTCTCTTTTTTTTTTAAAAAAAAGCATTTGCTGCGAGTACATTCTGCATTACACGTCCTGCACATCCTACCTTGTATTCAGTGCCTGCACCCCTACCCTCTGTCCCCCACCCCTTGTGTTTTTCCATATGCCCCCTCCCCTCCTTGTGCCTCAGTACATCAGCCTGGTCAGTGTCCTCCTCACCACTGCAGCTAGCTATGTCGCTATCTATCCCTCCTATCTTTTCTAACTACTTCGCCATTGCCCATCACTAAATCTGGCCAGAAGAAACTCGAGGACATACTGGGCTTCAACCCAGGCCTTCCTATTGCAGACACCTATGTCACGGCTTCCGCCAAAGAGACTCTTTGTAGTGACCTCACCCGACCTATGGACTCATTATATGGTTGCCTTTCTCTCTACCATCACCTCTTCTCCCATTAATGGTGCCACCCGTTGGGAGGTCCTCCTTGACGTCTTCGTCAATTTCAGGGTCATCATTAATGTCTATCGGAATGGAACCATCATGGTTCAGGGTCCCCAACATTCCCTTCGACAGGCTCCTACCTGGCCTCTCAAACCTTACCTCTCCCTCTGCAGAGGCTCTCTTGCCTGCTGTGCCCTCCTCCACTGCACAGGCTCCCCTGCCTTTCCTCACTGCTCCAGCTTCCTTGTTGGGATTGGCGCCTCAGCCATCCACTACTATCCCTTTGGCTCTTGCCACCCACGAGTGGGACCACCGTTCCCTGTGCCCCCTGCAGAAGACCTTCAAAGATGGCAAGCTGCTCCATATATTGCCAAGCTTAACTCTTGCTCTGCTGTCAAACACTCACCTGACATCTGCAACCTCCTCAAACTCCTGGATCTTGATGTGTTTGCTGTCATGGAGACGTGGTTCAAGGACAGCTCTGTCACAAACTTTGACACTCCTCCCCAAGGGATACAAGATCCTCTCTGTGCCCAGGCCTAAAAGGACAGGAGCGGTTTTGGCGCTGATCTTCCCAGAATGGATACATATGTCCATCTTCCCTACTCGTGCCTACTCCTTTGAGTGCCTAGTCTGCAGGCTCTTACTCTCCTAAATCTTCTCTTGTTGTGGCCACCTTCTATCGGCCACTAGGACAGTCCACTCTCTTACTCTCGGAATGGGCTGACCTGGCCTCCTCTCTACTTTCCTCCTCCTCCAAACTCCTCCTGCTGCGTGATCTCAACATCCATCTGGACTCTGACTCCTCAGGAACTTCCGGCAAATTATGCGATTCTCTCTCCCGCTCCATTTTACCCCTCTGGCTCCACACACAGAGTGAGCCAAACTTGGATGCCCTCATCTCAACAGACATCCCTCTCACTACCTCTCTCGGACAGACCACTCTTCACACTTGCTCTCCTCTCCTCTTGCATTGGCACACCCAGCACGGCCACTTGGTTTCATAGTCACTAGACCCATGAAAAGAGTGACAGCGGCTGCCTTTGCCTCCACCTACTCTCCAACTCCTACGCCTGGGGCTGACCCTCACCCCGACACAGCACTCGCTAATTTCAAATCTCTCCATCTCCACCACTCTTGATACTCTTGCCCCGTCATGAGTGTCCAACTGAAGACTTCCAAAAAGTTCAACTCTTGGTATGACTCCCATCTGGCTGCCCTTAAATTCAAGTGAAGGGCATCTGAGCAAAAATGGAATTCGTCAGGCGGACCCTTTGACAAACTGGCCTGCCACCTCCGTCAAAAGGCAATATCGACTCTGCATCCACTCCAAGAAAATAATCTTTATTCAAGTCCACATCTCCGGGGCATCAAACAACACAAACAAACTTAAGTCTGTAAGGAACTAGACAATCCTGCAGCAGCCTCCTCTTCTGTCACGTCCACCCAGAACCTTTGCTCGGCCCTGGCTGCACACTTCACTGCAAAAACCCAAGACATCCTTTCCTCTCTCTTCCACACCACATCATACACCAACACCTCTGGAGCCTGCCTTGGCCCCTCCACCACTTCTCTCACTCCTGTCACACCTGATGAGGTCACCAGCCAGACAAGTCTGGTCTATGGAGGCTTCATCCACACAGGTGGACCCCTGCACCTCTACAACCATTAAGGACAACATTGACTTTCTCGCTCCAGCCTTGGCTGACCTCTGCAATCTCTCCTTTGCCACTGGAGTTTGGTCAACTTCTCTTAAGCAATCCCGTGTGCACCCTCTACTTAAACCCTGTGCCAACCCCTCCATTCTGGCAAACTACTGCCCTATCTTCACTCCTTTGCAGGGCAAACGTCTGGAGAAGTTGGCTATCTCTCAGTTTATCCTCCATACTGAATCTGCTGCTTGCTTCCATGACCATCCATCTGGCTTTAGAGCATACATAGGCACGGAAACTGCTCTTCTAAACACCCGTGAAAACCTGCTCTCAAATCTTGACACAAACACTCCCTCTGTGCTCATTCTTCTTGACCTCTCCTCGGCCTTTGACACGGTAAACCACAACATCCTGATCACACACTGGGAATCACAGGCCAGGCTCTGGTGTGGTTAACCTCCTTCCTTTCTGAATGCCCATCCCAGGTGGAACTTGAGCGAAAGGACCCCACTATCACCCTTTCAAACTGTGGCATTCCCCAGGATTCTAACCTATACCCCTGGTTCTTCAATGCTTACATGGCTGCCCTGGCACGTGTGATTGCCACTTTCAACTCTAACTTCCAGTGTTATAAAGATGACATGCAACTCTCCTTCAGGCTACCCTCAGCCACCTTCTCAAGCTCACTCATATCAGACTGACTGGCAATTCAGTCATGGTGTGCTGCAAACGACACCTGCCTCAACACCAGTAAGACAGATCGCTTGCATTGGGACTCCTGCTCCCGCATTCCCACTGTCTGGCTGGCCTCCCTTGGCCCTGCGCCTGCACCCACGTGCATGGCAAAAAAGCTTGGGGCCCTCTTCGACTCCACTCTCTCCTTCTCCACTCACATCTCGGACATCTCTAAAAAGTCCAACTAGTAGCTGCACCTCCTCAGAGGTACTCTACCTTTTTTCATATTCCCCAAGCGGCTCACTGTCTCCAGAGCCCTGGTTCTCTCAAGGCTGGACTACTGCAACAGCCTTTCTCAACTTCCCTGCTCTGCAACTCATCCAGAACAGAACCGCAAGACTTATCCTTGGCCTTAAGCCCAGGGACCACATCTCTCCAGCGCCGAAATCCCTCCACTGTCTCCCCATGGCTGCAAGGATCAAGTTCAAGACCCTCTGCATTGTCCACAAGGCTTTCCGGGTCCCGATACCTACCCATCTACAGCAATGCCTACCTAAATACTGTCTCTCCCAAGCCCTCCACTCATCTACCTCCAACCTTCTGCGAGTGAGCTGGTTCTCCAAGCAGTGATTTGGAGGGAGATCTTTATCCTCTGCAGGGGCTTCCCCCTGGAATAGCCTCCCTCCGTCTTGAGCCGGATCTCAAGTTTCCGGAAACTATTTAAGAGATTCCTCTTCTCTTCCCGCTCTCTCCCTCTACACTGCTAACATCTCTTCACTCTATCCTTCTCTCCCTCCTTTTCCACACAGCCTGCTGACTGGCCGCCTGGTGTACCTCAGAATCTCACAGGTCCTTGGCACCCTTGCCAGTCCTCTCACACTTGCCTCTTGGCCTTGCACATGCCTCATCATTACTGCACCTGGTCAATTGGCATCTCTCAGCAGGAGTCTGGCATCTCTCAGCACTTAACCCAGCTCTGACTGGGCTCACATGTCTCCCCCCGCCCCCCGACCCTGCACTTGTCCCCCCCCCCCACCCCTCGCCTGCAACTGTCTGCACACTTGAACAATCTGAATGTACCATGCCTTGAAGATAGTCTACCTTTTTTGCCCTCGTCTTCCCTCCTTGCATGGTCACGCCTCAATGCACTTGGAAAAACTGCAGAATCGTTGGACATATTGGGCTGTTATCTACACTGTTAATTGTACTTATGCACTTGTGCCATGCACTTACTCTGCTTAGTGTAGAATTGTATTATTCAGAAATTCAAGGGCTCTGAATGACTGTTTTTCCCCTTGTTCCCTCCATCCTTGAGCGCTTTGAAACACTTGCTGTGTATAGGGGCTTTGCAAATAAACGATACCAACTCGGTACTGCAGGCCTAGGCCGCTAACATGGAAAAAAAGGGCATGTATGCGAAAATAGGTTGTATTACGGGCAACGGTGAGAAAGGCCATAGCTGTAGAGATTCATAGACATTTCATGGTCTCATGTTGCCAGCATTTTGTATCCCAGAGAGAATGTGCCCTGCAAGGCCACAAGGGGGTTGAGAGCTCTGTGCAAAAAGCGATTCCACGAGAAGGAGGGCACAGGGCATGAACCTCCAGCCTTCCCCCACCTCAGCTCCAAGTTGGGATTTGTTAGTTGCAAAGACCTCGAAGTATCCTCTTAGACCTTGTCTGCAGTAACAAGTGCACATTAGGTTAGAGATAAAGAATGTATTGTTTTTCTTTTTATAATGAGCAATTAATTGTAGCTGTGTCCAATGGAACGCGAGGAGGAGCCCACATGGAATAAGACAGACAGAAGCGGCTGGGACCAATGGCCTGGCATTCCAAATGGAGCTGGTAGCCTATGTATAGGGTCTTGCCAACCAGCCATTCGGATGTGTAACATCTGTAAAGTCACTGATGACGCTGTGTGCCTTCTTGATGTGTTACTCATGCAGAATTTGCTCAGTGGCAGTAGAGTTCTTTGCTTTTGTGTTCTTATTTTTATGAGAATAAAACTTGTTCTGCTTGCAAGAGGTGTGCTAGGCCCGTTTCCCTAGTGGGTTGCATTTTTTCTGGTGCGAGTGTTGAGGGGCTTCTCTACAACAAAACAGCTTGAATGAGAAGTTTTAAACAAGGAGAAAAGGTGTTTGTACTATTGCCTACCCACGAAAAGAAGATCCTTGCTCAGTGGAGGGGACCATATGTTATGAAGGAGGTCTTGGGGCTAACTATTTAATAGGTCAGCCAGACAAACATCAGGCAGACCAGGTATACCATGTCAATCTCCTAAAAGAATGGAGTGAAAAAACAGCATGATTGCAGTGATCACTACAGAACCAGAACTGGTCACAGAAAGTTTCCCTGGGGGAAGAGTAGGCTGACCTCTGAGGTGAATTGGGGTTAAAACCCGTTGGACGAAAAGAAACCAGACGTAATGAGAACTCTCAACGACCTCACATACGTCGTCTCCAATCTACCCAATAGAACACACCTGGTGGAACAGCACATACTAACAAAACCAAACCAACTAGTAAGACAGACCATATCGACTGCCTGAAGCCAAAAGAGCAGACACAGAAAGAAATACAAAAATGTTGCATCTACGTATAATTTAACCTTCCAAAAGTCCATTGTGTTCTCTTATAGTTTTGGTACCAAAGCCTGATGCATCTACTAGGTTCTGTATGGATTTTAGGCAACTCAATGCTATATCAGTCTATAAAGCCTATCCAATGACGAGAATAGATGAACTGCTGGAACAACTCAGCTCAATACCAGAGTATGATTGACTTAACAACGGGGTACAGGCAGATACCCTGGAGAGAGCAGGACAAAGAAAAAAATTGCATTTGCTACCCCTGAAGGGCTATATCAATTCAAGGGGTCGAGATTAGCGACCAAAGAACTATGAGATCAGGACAGGACTGAGCACAACACTGAGGCTTGCAGATGGCCCAATTATAGGGTACATAGTCCGAGCAGAGGTGGAGAGCTATGGCGAGCACACACACACAGATGGGCTACCAGCAGGAAAGGACGATCATTGTTGTAGGGCAACAGATGCTTCAGGTTCGGGAGCATAGGGAGGGATGCAGGATGTTGGAGAAATTCTGCGTTTGGTTATTGGTTTGATCAGTGCATTTAGGCTGGAAGGGGCCGGGGGTGGCACACCTTGGCAGAGCAGTGGATACTGGTGGCCAGGATCGCTCATCGCAGAATGGGCATGGCAGAAGTGGATAAGCAGCAGAACAAGTCCTTGTCCTTCAGCTGTAGGTCATGGAATATCAATTTTAATCAAGAAATCGCTGCCACTAGTGGTGCAAAAGGTGGAGAGCGATTAGGAAGGGAGTACGATCCAGGTGAAGGGCACACCATGGGGTGAAACACCGCATTATTAATGTATATGCCCCAACGTTGAAGGTGCAAGCCCTGGTGGTGAAATGCGAGGGGGGGGCTTCAACTACACAGTGCAACCCAAGCTCAATAGGAAACCATATGGGGGGCATCCTCCAACGAAGCTCGTGTGAGGGATGTATGGAGGGATATACACCCTCGGGAGTGGGAATTCTCCTTTTATCTCCAACGCACACTCATCCTTCCAGGATAGATTACTTTCTCACGAGCACCACAGTGGGCAGGGTATCCAAGGCCAGGTTCCTCACAAGGGGTATCTCAGATCATGAATCCCCCCTCCCATGTGTGACAATATAGGGAGCAGAGATCCAGCATAGAGGGGGCGGGGGGGGGTAGGGATGAATCCATGCCTACTTCCAGAACAATTCTGGGATGGTAGAGAGCCAATCCCCACTCAGGAAGGCATACAAAGCAGCGATATGGGGAAGGGTTGATGCATGTGATTCAACAGAATCTTAGAGGGCACAGAGAAAAGCTAGAGAAGCTGGGGCAGGAAGTAGAGGCTGCAGAGGCACAGCTGGTGCGGCAAGACAGTCACACATGGACCCTTACAAAGGTGCAGCAGCAGTACAGATCAGTGGCCCAGGATGAGGCAAGGGCAGCCTATTGGGGCAGACAGGCAAGGGTATTTTATATGTGGGAGAGAAGTGCAGCAGACTCCTGACATGGTTGGAGAGGAGGGATGAAGGAACAAGGTGGGTGAGGGAGATTAGAAGGGCAGAAGGGGAATTAGTCTCCAAAAGTAAAGACATAGCTGAGGTGTTTGCGGCATACTACGCAGTTCTATCGGGGCCCGGTATTGGGGGACGCGGCCAGGATTGTAGACTATATAAGAGCGACAGGGCTGCTGCATGTGACCTCCAGAGCAGAGGGAGAGGCTGGACCCAACAGAGGAAATCCAAACCACATTCCGAATGAATGTTATGGCTCGAGTGGCATAGCTTCAGTTACAAAAATTCATTGAGGACCAGGCTATACTTGGTCCCCGTCAATCAGGCTATTGTGCCCGTCATGGCATGGCAACGGCCATGCTCAATTTAAAATCCAATCTGTCTTCTATCATCGGTCGAGACCACCCAGCTCTTCTGATGCTGTTAGAGCTTTCCGCTGCCTTCGATTTAGTCGACCATGAGCTCATTCCCGCCAGGCTGCAATCTCTTGTAGTCTGTACAGATTTAACCACCCAATGATAAGTCTCCTTCTTGGGCCCACGTGTCACTAGAGTGGCAATTGATAATTCCTCATCCACTCCATCCCTCCTGACGCGAGGCGTCCCTTAGGGATCCTCCCTCTCTCCCACCCTCTTTAATATGGACATACTCTCTCCTTCTGTTGCTTGATGACCTGGGTGTGCTGTACACCAACTACACCGATGACACCCAGGTCATCCTTGAACTAACTGGTTCCTACCCTACTGATGCCAAGGCCATTTACTCAATCCATTCTTGGATGGCTCAAACCTCAATGGCTTTAAATGCGGACAAGACAGAGCTTCTTATTGCTGCCTCCAGTTACATGCTAAAAAACCTTCGCGCCGAATATTCTTCATTTTATATAGCCAATGTCTGTATTCCTGATGTCCAAAGCGTCAAGACGCTCGGTGTCACTATTGACGCCAAACTCTCTATGCGTCCACATGTGGCCAAAACCCAAGCCACATGTGGCTGGATCAACAAACAGCTCTGTTCACTACGCCCTTTTCTACCTGTCAATTGCATGTCCCTTCTGGCCTCGGCCCTTATCAACTCAAGGCTGGACTACTGCAATAGCCTTCTGGCCGGAACGTCTGCCGCTAAACTCACAGCGCTTCACACCACTCAAAATGATGCGGTACATGCCGTCCTTGGCCTACCCAGACGACCTTCCATTACTGAAGCCTTGAAAAAACACTGGCTTCCTATCTGGCATAGGGTTTCTTTCAAGATAATCACACTGGCGTATAAATGCCCGAATGACATTGCACCCAGTTACCTTTCAGCACGGATTTATCGTTGCACTCCAGGTCGTCCTCTTAGGTCATTGGAACAGGCCAGACTCTCAGCCTCGCTTCCATCTTGCCAAATTTGACAAAACAAACTTCGATGTTCTTGCCCCAGACTGGTGGAACCTGATTCCACTGAACCTCAAGTCCTCCACTTCCTTATCTGACTAAAAAATAAAAAAAACCTGAAGACCTTCCTTTTCTCTGCTGCTTAGTTCTGTGCTTCTTTTTCTCTGTCTCTGATCTGTTACTCTGACTGTTTGTGCATTTTATGTGCACCGTTAGGCCTGGAGGCGATTTGACGCTCTATCAAGAATTAAAAGACTCCAATCTAGGAAATCCCCTGGTCCTAAAGATTCCCTGTGGAATTCCATAAACTGGTGGGACAGGAGCCGGCAGAGGCAATGAGGGCCATGTTTTTGCAGTTCCGGGAGAGGGTTGTATTGCCTGAGGACCTATGGCAGGCAATGATTGTAGTAACACAAGGGAAGCCGACAGACCAATGCAGTGCGTATCGGCCAGATTAAGGGATCGGCGAAAATATTGGCAAAGGTCTTACCCAACAAACTATTACCAGTCAATTTGGACACTAGTTCAGTTCGACCAGGGTGGGTTTGTTCCAGGTATGCCCACCAGGATGAATATTAGGCATTTACATAATGTACTGATTGCAGCCTCCTCCCTCAAGAGACCACATGCAATCTCTGAAAAGGCATTTGACTGTGGGGTAGTATCTGTGGGTAGTACTGAGGGGTTTAGCTTTGGACCAAGGTTTATAAGCTGGGTAAAACATTAATATACACATCCGGTGGCCAGGGTAATGGTGAATGGCTACGTCTCAGAAGCCTTCCCTCTGCAGAGGGGCACCAGGCAGGGCCGCTCACTCTCGTCGCTTTTGTTTCTGTCATCGATAGAACCATTTGCGAGAAGCGTGAGAGCAGACCCCCAACTGAAGGGATGTGTGTGGCCAGAGGGGAGTGTACATCACTACTCAGACGACGTCCTCTACCTGGGGGATCCAAGGTACACTGGGCCAAGCATAGTAGAGATGTTCCGAGAGGAGGTGAGCGGCCCAAGGATAAACTGGGACAAATCTGAGCTCATACCAGTGTCAGAGGAAGAAGGTGCAAAACCGAAGGGATGTCCGCTGCAGGTGGTAAGGGAGGCCTATATTTGGGTATTAGAGTGGGGGTGCAGGAGTCCATATTTTGTCATCACAACCCAAGTCTGGTCTTGGAAAGGCTTAAGGGAGATGCCAAGCACTGGGTGACGCTACCAATCTCAATGGTGGGTAGGGCCAATTTATTTAAAATGCTGGTGCTGCCACGGCTCATGTATGTCCTCCACTACACTCCAGTGAAGGTCCTGGACAGGGTGTTTAGTACCATAGATAAGCTGCAGAGAAATCATATGGTGGAACAAACCCCCCCTGCCCCCCTCCCCCAGGTGGCATTACAAATGTATGTAGGTCACTGTGGGACGGTAGACTTGAGATTCCTAACGTGCAGCATTATTAATGGCCTCTTGCCATTAACAAATGGTTGTTTGGGGAGGAGGGGGAGTGAGGGGAGGCTGGGCAAGCCACATGTGGAGCGAGAAGTTAGGATGGGGAGAGGTCACCCTTGCAGGTGCTGTAAGGGGGCAGGGCACCAGAAGGAATGACGTAACTAGGAGTCGGCACACTGTCATCAAATATGGCCTCCCTTAGGGTGATGGGTTGGGGTGTGGGGGGCATGGTGACGAAGGAGGCTCCTATTTGGGGGAATACAGCTCTACCAGAAGTCTGGCAGGATAAGGGCATTCAGCAGGTAAGGATGTCCTGGTAAGAAAGATTGGCATCCTTTCAGAGCTTGCCGGAAGGGTTTGGGCTACTGAACCTGGATAGATGCACCTATATTAGGCTGCAGTATGCTATGGCTCAGGAGGGGCAGGGAACATTGGGTATACCTGAGCAGTCCCCAATGGGGACCAACTTGCTGGAGGGGGAGATAAAGGGAAAGGCAATATCACAACTGTAGCAGGTGATTAACATCTAATCTAAATCCCTATTGAAACTAGGGGAGAGATGGGAAAAGGATCTGGGGAATTGGAGGAGCAGACTGGGTAGAAGCGGTGGTTTCGCCTAGAAAATCCAGCATAACCATGCGCCCAATACAATGGTGCTACACTATTGCAGGGTTCGGCTCTACCAAATGGGTAGAGCAACAGATCCTCAATCCCTGAAATGTGGGTTGGGCTCCCTTTTTCATATGCAGAGGGACGTCCCTAAAGTGCAAATATTCTCGGAGCAGATAAGGGTGTGCCTCTCTATGGTGATTAGTGAACAAGTACCAGCTTGCCCTAAGCAAACGCTTCTGCATGTCTGACAGCCATGGAGGGGGGTGCCAAGTCAGAAAATAGGGAGCATGTGTTGCACCTTTGTGCACCCTAATGATTCAGAAAATGAGACCGACCCAATCGCTGCATTGCATAAACTTAGGGTGGTAATTGAGAAAGAAGCAGGAATTACGAATGACCCTTGGTTGGACTAACTTGTGTGTCTTCTTGGATGACCACAGCGGAGAAGATTTTTATGCTGATTTGTTTTTTGCTTATTTTTTGTACCTGTCAGATGCTCTTAAGATGCTGTTCTGCTAAAATACTAAAAGCAGCTGCTACGAGGACTGTGAAACTGTCCAAGGCTAGGGCCACTACCACTTCATATCACATGGCTATTCAGACTGAGTTAGAAGTGGATCCTGGGTTGGTTGGGATTCCAGATGCTGTTCTAGGTCCTCTACCAAATGATTGTGTGGAACAGTGGGTAGGTTGCAGAAATTGGGTGGCAGGGGGGGAATGAGTTGGGTTTGTTCATCAGAGGAGTATGTCCATAGTGGGACTAGAGAGGTTTGTAGGGTCTTGATTCACAAAATTTAAAAATACAAGGAATTTGTTAACTAAAAAGGGGGTAATTTTGGGATGGTCAATAATGCCTTCAGTGGGAAAGGGTTTGCGTTGCACGTGCGCCATACACGTGAATGGGATAGGCACTTCCATATGTTCTGGGTGCAGTTTGGACATCCCTAGAGAGCGAGTACCCCCTTGTTTAAGGAATACATGGCTCTAGTACTATCCGTGGGGACTAGATTCCCCTGGAGGTGTTTCTGGAAGGCCTTCAGGGCCTTGAACACTGCTAGCACTTCCAACAGGTTGATGTGATTGGATGCTACCACTGGAGACCACACACTGTGCACCGTCTGTTGGAGGGGAGGGCCCCCACCCCATCAAAAATGTGTCTGTGGTGAGAGTGGCTTTTACTGCAGGGGGTGGTGATTGTTTTCCCTTGACCACCACTGCAGAGACTGAACGAGGGCTGCCTAGACAACCACTAGATCTTCCCACTGGCTTGACACCATTGGCTCGAGAGCCACTCTTGCATGCAGCACATGCACAGATGAGCGTGAGGAACTAGGTAGACACAGGAAACAATCATCCCCAACAGTCGCATGGCTTTGTGTACGGTCACCTGGTGACTGGCTACATAGTGAGGGATCTGGAACCCCCTCGTTGGATGGGAAGACAACGCTGTCTTTGGTCCAAATTAGAGACCCCAGGAACGGTTTGACTTGAATGGGGTTTAGACTGGATTTTTTCTTGTTGATGTCGAAACCTAGGTTGAAGAGAAGATCTACTGTCTTCTGGGAATTTGTTTGGCATGTTCCATACAAATCCCATGTTATGAGCCAGTCGTTGAGGTAAGGATAGACTGCCTGCACAGGTGAGCAGCTACTACCACCAGTACCTTTGTGAATATCCATGGCGCTGAGGCAATGCCAAAGCAGAACCTTGAACTGATAGCGGGTATTCTCTATCATGACCCAGAGGTACTTTCTGTGTGCTGGCAACATTGAAATATGAAAGTATGCATCTTTCATGTACAATGTGGCAATGTAATCCCCTGTTGCAGCAGTGGGATTACCTCCTGCAGTGTCATCCTGAATTTGAGGTTCGGCATACTTGTTCGCCGGGCGCAGGTTTAAAACAGGGCGCATGTGAGATACTTTTTGGGTACAAGGAAGTACACTGAATAAATACCCTTGTTTCCCTGGAGAATGGGGACAACTTCTATGGCGCCCTTTTCCAGCAGGACCTGAACTTCTTCCAGCAGGATGCGCAGGTGTTCTGGCGACAAGAGTCTGCTTTTCGGTGGGTGGTATTGAGGTGGCCAGCGAAACTCAATGCAGTAGCCGTGGGGGAACGGTCTTTAACACCCACTGGTCTGATGTGATCCCCTCCCAGGTGTGGATGAATAATGACAAGCGACCCCCAACCAGGGAGGAGACCCAAACCGGCAAGTCACTGAGGTGGAGGCCATGGAGCCTCTAGGAGTAGAAATCCTGCCTCTACGAGGGCCTTTTGTTGATATTGGTTATTACTAGGAGAACCTTGGCCGGAGTATCAAGGGACACTCCTTGAGCTGTATTATCCATGGGGAGAGCGGGAAAAAAAAAATTGCCCACGAAAGGACCAGTGCGAGTTAGAGCCTCCACGTGGAAGGGCTTAGCCGTGATCTGGCTGAGACACTTTAGTGTTTCATGTTCTTTTTTCACAGTCTCCAGGGCGTCATCAACAGCCTTTCCAAAAAGGTTGAGTCCTCAACTGGTCTGTTGATAAGCGAGGCCAGAGTTTCAGGTTTAAAGGCAGAGTTCTTTAACCAGGCGTGTCTTTTTTAAGGTCCCCTGGGCTAGGGTGTGTCCAGTGGTCTTAGTTCTGAGTCCAGAGTGTTAATCAATGTTATTGGTAACCTGTCTGCTCTCAGCCACGACCGCCAGCAGGTGCAATCAGGTGGGCTCTGGGACATCTTGAAGGCCATCCTGGAATAGGCCCCATTGGACATTGCTGTAACTTGCCAGGAAAGTGGTATTGTTTGCAATCCTAGTAGAGTAGTCTGCAGAGGTGTTGACCCATTTACCCAGAGAATAAAGCCGTTTACACAGTCTTGGTCTGGTGTAGCATGACCCCTTATCTACAGTGGGTCAGAAGTTGATTGGCAGAATAATTTTTCAACCCGGACCGCCCGTGTGAGGGAAGGCAACAGTAAGGAAGGGGCCAGGCACCTCTTTATAGAGTTCAGTAAGGGGATGGCTTGACTAGTCGTAGGCTTCTCCTTAAGGATATCAACTAAGTCTGAATCTGGAGCTACCTCATGTGTTGCAATCTGGAAACGATCGGCTGCTTTGAACATCATTGAACATCTGCTAGTCAACCAGTGACGAATCCCTGTGGAGGCAAAGAAGGGGGATCTAGACAGATGATGTTCGGGTCAGGAGTATGTGTAGGTGGCAGCCAAGGGCTCCTATCCCCTCGCCTGATCTTGATCCCAGTCCGAGTCCTGATAAACTGACTTGTGCAAAGGGATTTATGTCCTCATAGGTATCTTCCTGTGTTGGGTCCTCTGGGACATCCAAAATATTATCCTGGTGTCCCTGTGCAGAGATGGGGGAACTTCTGCAGTTTATAAGGAATGTGGCAGAAGTCCTCATCCCTGGATCTTTTGGGTGTAATGTAATGTACCTGTCCAAAACTGGGCCATTTAGTCCATGTATTGCTCAAATATCTCCCTAGTCCATAGGGAAGAAGGAAGGTTGCCCAGAAGGCAGAGGACTTTCCCAAAAAGGCCTTAGGGAGCGGCTGTGGGGGCTTCAAAATACTGCTCTCGACGAGAGGGGGTGCCATTGTGCTCTGTGGCTGCAGAAATGATAGCCGCAAAACTTTCACGGATTTCCAGCAGTTGAATCGATTGTCTTGACACACCTGACGGCACCGCCACAGTCATTGACTCCACAAGGCCTTAGGTGCTTGTGCACCCTTGGACAGTGTGTGCACGCCCTTCCCAGAGGGATGCCCAGTCGCATGCCGCGAAAGCAGTTGCGGTGAGGGCACCAAACTGCAAGGTTCGGAAGGCACTGTCAACATTTTTTAGCAGCCCAGTTTGCGTTGTGCGCTTTTTAGAAGACTCTGTATAAGAGGCTTTAGGGGTTGTGGGTTTGTTTTTGTGGTGCATGGGTGCCCTTGTCGCTGGGGTGTGAACTCCCCATAGCAGAGCCGGTGGCCTGACTGTCAGGCCAGGCATTTGGGAGCCTCTAGGCTCCGTCGAGAAGTCGATGGCTTCCAATTCGCAGCCATGGCTGCTGACGGATTCCTCGTCATCTGAAGCGACAGCGCCAACGGGGGGGGGGAAGGCTTTTGGCCTGCATAGCATAGGCCGCCTACCATTTAGTCTGCCTGTCCTTCAATGTTTTCAGTCAAAAGAGCTTACAGGACTTGCATGAGCGCTCTTCATGGTCTCGAGGAAGACATCAATTGCATCGGCGATGGGTGCCGTTCCAAGGAAACTTGCCGTTACACGACAGGCAACATTTAAAGGGGGTCCCTCTCCATAACAGACTGTAGCATCAGCCAGACCAAGAAAAAGAAGGGTAAAGGAAATACATTCTTAGAGAAGAATAAACCCATGGCCCCACTCTCCCTACTGTAAGGGTCTGGCCTGAGGGCCGAGGCCATGCAGTCAACAGTCGCCGAGTAGGTGTAGATGTCTTCAGTGGCATGAAACCCACAAGGCAGTCGTCGAGAAGATTAGTCAGGAGACTAGACTACCGCAGGTCGCGGGGACAAAGTTAGCAATATAAAACTCTTGAGAGCTACGCATAAGCAACCAACTAGGTTGGCGGAAAAAAACAATCTGCAGGACCTCGAAGCATGAGGGATTTTGGGTACACCACACATCATGTTAGGGATAATGTTACAGTCATGCCCATGTCGACGTCCCCTTTTGATCTTCGAAAGAAAGATGCAATACTCAGCGATTTCCACTAGATGTCAGACTATATGCACAGCATGCGATTCCAAGCAGATTCACAAGCATCAGAAACTTGCATTACGGACAAATGTGCCCTCACTTCTTGAGAGGTGGGCCAATTTTGAGCAAAGAGATCGGAGTTCCAGCCCTAAATAGCAATAAATGATTGCAAAATGCCCACCAAAAGGAGCAGTGGGAATGGAAATAGTAATAAGCATACCCAAACAGACCTACTTCGTGCCAAAGTAAGGGAAAGCCCCATCACACCTCCAGGATCAAAACTCATGTATCCCCCCCGCCAGACTTGCGTAAATATAATCAGACTATGGGTATTTTGCAAGCCAGACAGAGAGTGCTGCTATATGACATGGAGTGTGGACAAACACATAAGACATGCAGGAAATCTGAGGGGGGGGGGGGTTTGGGGCGGTATGAGAATATGGATTCCCAAGATACCTTATGTGGGGGAGGGCCCTAAAAGGGACATAGTCAAGAACTCAACCATAGGGGGGGGGGGAAATGTGGACAGGCAGATGAATACGTCATTCATAGCCACTGCCCCATCCCCACCACAATATTGCACTGGTGGTGAAAAACTACTGACCAAGGCAACCGTACCACTATCCCACACAGGTGTACAGCAGGACATGGACCTAAAGATGGCGAGACCAAACACACAGTTAAATAACACATGCATGCAATAGACAAAGCAAATATGCACTCACCATGAAGAAACACTAGGTCAAATATGCATTTATAGATAAAGAATATCGATTGCATCCATTTAGACATGAAGAATATTAACATAAGCAATGTATAAGCCAAATGCAACATGAACTATATATGCATGTAGCTCAGTAACATAGAAATGCGATAAAGGGTTGCCATCTTTTCCAACATGGAAGACGCAGCAGGCATCCGAGTAAATGAAAGGCCTCAAGATTTCACACTCAAAATGCTCAATTCACTGAAATACAGACCCTGTACAGGGCAGACAGCTACACAAACCAAGGTTACCAAGAAATTAGGGAGGTTCTGGAGGGCTCAGAGATAACACGAGATATGAGTCCAAAAGGCATAAGCCATATTTTTTAAAGATTAATTAAAAGAACAAGCATTTAAAAAGGCAGGTGCAGGATAATTATAAGCTAAACCTTTCATAGGACATGGACCAACCAAATCCCTAGTGAACACTTGCACCTATATCAACTAAATTGCCAATAAACGCAGGGTTAAATCATTCAAAAAGCAGCCCTCTCACATGACCCATAATTCAAGAACACTGTCCATTCGTTAACTCCAGACACAGATAGGGCACCTGCCTTACTCCGAACGCATAATTCCAGACATGAGGCACCACGCAAGGCCAACTACAGAGAACTTGCCCTGGCTCATGGCCCGAGAACAAGGGATAGTATATATTTTTTAATTTAAAGGAAAGCAGTCGAGGGGCCTCTCTCCCGCTTACTGCCATTCTGGCTCATGCATTGACAACCTGTCAGTTGGTCAGTATAATGCCAACCAATCAGGACCCCTAGTGTTAAGCCGGCCAGTACATGTTGCATTCAATGTTCCCTCTAAGCTGTGCGCATGTGCGCTTGCCCAGCTTCCTTCTGGGTGCCGCTCAGAAGAATTTTAGCAGCGCACACAGACAATTCCTACCTGTTCAAATAAGATTTAATAAGGCACAATCCACAGCAGGTACCTTAGATTTGTTTTCTCTCAAAATGAAGCTAAATTATACGAACTATTCTTGATACTCTGGTGTAACCTATTGACATTGCCCTACTATGCAAGCTTGGCCTTAAAAACCTAAAAACTCTAAACATAGAATACACCCACACGAGGTTAAAAATGAATATGAAAAAGTGGCTCCATGAACAGAAGATATAAGTAAGATATACCTGCACACATCAACTAAATGTTCTTCCCTCCCCACCCAGGATTCTATGCTTGAATCTACCACACTTATACCGTATGACTCCAACTCCGCCCCAAGCCACAATCAGATGTTACCAGACAACCTTGACTCTGCCTATGTTAGCTCAGCAAAAGGTTACAGACTTAGATACAAGTCTTGGTTTGTTATAATATGAATGACTTTGAAGCACACACATTTCTGTTACTCATGTTGCCTTAGTAAAAGCATTCCCACATTATGTCACCCGAGTGTCAGCTCAAATATCGGGTACTGACTCTAAGTAAGCAGGCTACTAGGATATTTAACCTCATCCCAATGCTTCCTATTCTTTGTACATATGTCACACAAGCTCTTTGAAGAGTTCCCTTTGCAAGTTAACACATTGGAAAACTCAAATATTAATTTTTGCCAATATTACCCTATGATTGGGGAGCAACAGCTGCTGAGGACTTTTCAATATTTTCATGGGTTTGCATTTATTTCTTCTAGCATCCCCATGCATCTTGTTCAATGAATTTCAGAAGAGGGGTCCACAGTTATGGAAGAAGGTACTCAATATGTTGTAACTGTGAGCATTACTGTAATTGACTCAAAGGGAAAATATATGTGATTTTCTTCAACGAGCGCCAGAAGAAACCTTGTTGATTTTTGTCTAACCTGTGGTGATCAAGGGTGGGAAAAACTATAGGCTGTATTATGTGCCCTGTAATTTCGCTTCCTATATCAGGGTTACAATCAGGGCTCCGATACGATTTTACTCCATATTTGGAATCAACATTTTTTTTCAGGGAGTAAGAAAGTAATTGGCTTTGCCATTACGGATATTTCATGCTTATTGAAATATTTTCTTTCCCCTTCAAATTCCTCTTGGGATCATGCAGTAATATTATTAAAGTTCCTACCAATGACACTGCTCTGATGGTCACTGATTAGAAAATAGATCAGTGGAACTTTGTGGGTAGAAGCAGGGGGTAGATTCCTATATGTTCATGTTTTCCCGTTTTTGTTGGGTACATTGCCCTGTTTTTAATAAAAATAGTATGCCTCCTAGCTGTAAGGCTGGTTTTGACTAAATGTCACAATTCACAGAACATCATAATGTGGATAGTAAGCAGCTGCCCAGGAATTCAGATCATCATATTCTGTGGTGCAGTTATTTTGATGCAATTATCATCCTTACATAGATTATGAGGCATTTTCTCCTGGCCCTTGATTTACTCAAATAAAGTGTCACATGAACTCCTATTGGCATGTTTTCTGACACATTCCTTTCAGTGGCAATTATTCCATTTGCAAACATTGCATAATGTCCGAATTTGTTGACAACCACATCAGTGATTAACAATACTTGTGTTTTGTAATAAACATGCGTTTTTTTCCCCAATGGCATTAAACACTTTCTGCATTGTCTCTGAGTAGTGTT
The DNA here is from genome assembly GCF_040938575.1 of Ambystoma mexicanum. Classification (NCBI taxonomy): domain Eukaryota; kingdom Metazoa; phylum Chordata; class Amphibia; order Caudata; family Ambystomatidae; genus Ambystoma; species Ambystoma mexicanum. Next base: position 149,223,232 of record NC_090940.1, read on the forward strand.
GACAAATGATAGACACAACTAAACATATTGTTTATCCTGAGCATGCAAAGCTTTTTTGTGCATACACGTTTTTCTCTATGTGCAGGAGTACTTTTGGTAGGTACTATGGCATATCTTGAAGTCTTGGACTGGTTAATGAGCTCTCCTTATAATCACATATAAATATTTGATTTTGTAGCCTATGTTTGGAAAAAGAGTTGTAAGATGCTCCTTTTACAACTGATATGTAAAGAAGTGGTTGGGAAGGGGAAATCTCCTTCCAAACTCTTCAGAGATAGTAGCTCACTAACTACGCAAGCTCACAAAGTGGCTTACATCGTTATTCAGTTGCGCACATGGAAAATAATGTGCGCACAAAGGCTAATCATTTCCGCACTTAGAGAAAAATAATTAGAGGGAACATTGGTTGCATTAACCAGTCATATTGGTAGAGATGACATGCATTTACTAATATCAATTTAGAGGTGGTCTCAAGTGGAGCCATCAGATAGGCAACAGCCAATTAGAAGACTAACCCATATATAATGTGTATATGACAATGCATTACTTACCGTAAAAGCATTTCTGATGGTTGTATCTGCTTAGATTCACATGCTGTGCATAGGTCCGACATCCAGTGGTCACTGCGGGGTATTGCATTTTGTTTTTCGTAGTCGAAAAGGGACGTCGACAAGGCGTGTCTGAAACACTATCCCTATAGTGACGTGCGTTGTACCCACAATCCCTCACGCGTCGAGGTCCCTCTGTTTGTATTTTTCTGCCGTGAGGGAGCCTTCTAGACGTGAGTGAGTACAGAAAAGAGATATAAAAGGAAGTCTATGTTCCTTCCATCCGAGCGGGGAGGAAGGGTGGGCGCATGTGAATCTAAGCAGATACAACCATCAGAAATGCTTTTACGGTAAGTAATGCATTCTCTTCTGATGTTTGTTAATCTGCTTAGAATCACATGCTGTGCATAGACTAGCGAGCAGTACCCGGAGTTGGCGGTGGGTTATGAGAAGGAACAGTAGAGAAAAGATGTCTTAATACTGCCTGTCCCACCTGGGAGTCAGATCTAGAGTGTGCATCTAGACAGTAGTGTTTTGTAAAGGTGTGAACAGAACTCCAGGTAGCCGCTTTGCAGATGGACTCAAGGGGAACATTTGCAATGAATGCTATGGACGCCCCGTTGCCTCGAGTAGAATGTGCTCTTGGCCTAAAGGGCAGTTCTCTCTTAGCAAGAGTATAGCAGAGAGTGATGCATTGAACAATCCATCTAGAAATAGTGGACTTTGAAACTGCATCCCCTTCTCTTCCTGCTGCCACCGAGACGAAGAACTGATTAGTCTTCCTCAGTGGTTTGGTTCTTTCCATGTAGAACATGACCGCTCTGCGCACATCTAGTGTGTGAAGATTCCTTTCTCCCAAGTTGGAAGGATTTTGAAAGAACGCTGGTAGTTCTATAGACTGGTTTACGTGGAATTTTGAGATGAATTTCGGAGCAAACCTTGGGTGAGTGCGTAGAACCACCTTATCTCTGAACTGTAACAAAGGGGTCTAGAACAGAAAGAGCCTGAAGTTCACTTACTCTCCTGATGGAGGTGATAGCTATTAAAAAAGCAGTCTTAATAGTGAGGTGTTTAAGAGATGCTTTGTGCATGGGTTCGAATGGTGAGCCCATGAGTCTGGTAAGTACCACATTAAGGTCCCATCCGGGAGCTGGGTCAGCTATCGGGGGGTGTATTCTCTTTACTCCCTCCATGAAGGCCTTTATAACAGGGATCTTCCACCACGACACCTTGAGTTGGGAAGTGGTGTATGCAGAAAGTGCCACTAGGTGGACTTTAATGGAATTGAACACTAGACCTGAATCCAATAGGTGGGTCAGGTATAGAACAATATGTGTGGGAGAGCATTCAATCGGGTTGATGCTCTTACCCCTGCACCAGATGACAAACCTCTTCCATTTGCTAGAATAGCAGTGGCGAGTGTTAGGTTTTCTGGCTTCCCTGAGGATGTCCATGCATCTCTGCGGGAGCTGTAGATGTCCGAATTCTATGATCTCAGGAGCCAAGCTGCTAAGTTCATGTTCTGGGGGCATGGATGTAGGGTCCTGCCCTTGTCTTGTGACAGCATGTTGTACGGGCAGGGGAGTTTCACTGGGGGAGATAGAGACATCTCCATCAAGTAAGCGAACCATGGCTGTCGGGCCCACATTGGGGCCACCAGTATCATGGTTACTTGTTCCTGGTGCATCTTGTGCACCACCTTGTTGAGAAGGGGAGTCGGGGGGGAAAAGCGTAAACAAATTTCCCTGACCATTGCATCGACAGACCGTTCCCCTTGGATTGGTTCTGGGGGTACCTGGAGGCGTAACTTAGGCATTGTGAGTTCTCCAGGGTTGCGAACAGGTCTATTTCTGTGAATCCCCATTGTGTTAAGACATTGAAGACGATGTTTTCGTGCAGTCCCCATTCATACTCTTCGGTCAGGGGGAAATCTCTGCTGAGTTTGTCTGCCAGCAGATTGAGTTCCCCTGGTACATGTTGTGACAGTAGGAACATGTTTTGTTTGAGAGCCCACTTCCATATATTTTGGGCCAGTTTGGATAGTCCTGGAGAGTGGGTTCCCCCCTGCTTGTTGATGTAATACATGGCTGTGGTGCTGTCTGTAAGGACCATCACTGTCCTGCCTCGTAGGTGTTCCTGGAAGGCTTTTAGCGCCTTGAACACCGCTAGTAGCTCCAGAAGATTGATGTGTTTGGATGCTACGTTCGGAGTCCACACTCCGTGAGCCGTCTGATGGGATAGGTGAGCCCCCCATCCTGTGAGGGATGCGTCTGTGGTTAGAGTGGCTTCCGCCGCGGGTGTGGCAAAGGGTTTCCCTTTTCCCAGGTTTTCCTTTGTCCACCACCGTAGCGAGAGAACTAAGGCCTGCGAGACCACCACTAGATCGTCCCATAGTCCGCTGGCCTGACACCACTGGCTGTTGAGCCACTCTTGCATTGGGCGCAGGCGCGCGTGAGGTACCAAATAAATACACAACGCCATCATACCTAGCAAGCGCCTTGCTTTGCGTACCGTCACCTCTCGACCGGTCACATATTGAGGGACCTGAAACAGCATGTTTTGGACCCTCTCTTTGGAGGGGAAGACGAGGCCGTCCTTTGTTTGAATTAGAGCCCCCAGGAATTGTTTGATTTGGCTGGGGTCTAGGCTGGACTTCTTTTCGTTGATGGAGAAGCCCAACTGGAACAAGAGGTCTACAGTCTATTGGGTATTGGAGAAGCATGTTTCGTAAGAATCCCCTGTTATGAGCCAGTCGTCGAGGTAAGGGTAAACTGGGATGGACAACCTGCGCAGGTGGGCCGCTGCCACTGCCAGCACCTTCGTGAATACCCTTGGTGCTGATGCTATGCCGAAGGGTAGTACTCTGAACTGGTAGTGTTTGCCCTCTATCATGAACCTGAGGTATTTTCTGTGCGCTGGCAACATTAAAATATGAAAGTATGCATCTTTCATGTCTAATGTTGTCATGTAATCTCCCTGTGAAAGCAGTGGGATCACTTCCTGTAAAGTCACCATACGAAACTTTTGGGGTTTGATAAACTTGTTCGCTGGGCGCAGATCTAATACAGGGCGCATGGTTCGATCCTTTTTGGGTACAAGGAAGTACACTGAATAAATACCTTCCGTTACCTGAGATAGAGGCACGACCTCTATGGCTCCTTTTCCCAGCAGTTGTTGTACTTCTTGGAGAAGGATGGCAAGATGTTCCGGTGTCATGCGTCGTCCCCTTGGGGGTTTGAATGTTGGGGAACTGTTGAATTCGATGCAGTATCCGTGGGCTACGGTGGAAAGTACCCAGCGGTCTGACGTTATACCCTCCCATGCTGGAAGAAAGGATGTTATCCGGCCCCCGACTGGTGTTGCATGGGAGGGGACGCGAATCTTCGCGTCACTTGGTGTTGTTGGGGGCTTGGGAGCCTCTGGGGGTGGACCCCCGGCCTCTTCCTTTGCCCCGGCGCTGGCCTCTTTGGCTGTACTGCCCACTATTGGTGGCAGGGTACTGTTGCTGCTGGTTTTGTTGTTGGCGTTGGCCACGAAAAAAGCGTTTGTTGCCATAGCCGCGCCTGGTAGAGGGCTTAGAGATTTGGTCAAGAGTTTTGATAGTATCGAACTCTTTTTTAGCCATCTCCAGAGCCTCATCCACCGCTTTCCCGAAGAGGTTTGAGTCTTCAACAGGTTTATTTATTAAAGACGCCTGTGTCTCCGGTTTGAACCCTGAGTTGCGCAGCCATACGTGGCGTTTTAGGAGTATTCCCTGAACTAGGGAACGTCCCACTGTTTCTGCAGCATCCAGAGAGTTCTTTACAATGCTCTGGTTGACCTGGGTTCCTTCGCCAATAGTTGTAAGCAGGCGTGTACGTAGTGGTTCGGGCGCTTCTTCGGCGTCTTTGTGCAGTTTGGCCCACTGCGTGTCCGCATAGCTAGCGAGCAAAGAATTGTTGTTCGCAATTCTTGCCGAAAAGGCAGCCGAGGATGTAACTCTTTTTGCAAGGGCATATAACCGCTTGCCCTCCTTGTCAGGTGGTGCCTCGCTGGTGGAAAGTGGTACCCCTGCCCCCTTTCTTGTATTGGTTACTACCAGGGAATCCGGAATGGAATGTCCCCTGATGTACAGCGGGTCTGAGGGTGAAGGAGTGAAAAGTTTTTCAATTCTAGGATTGACCCCTCCGATTAGTGTGAGTGTGGACAGCGAAGGGATGATTCTTCACTTCACCGAAGCAAGGAGGGGAATGGTCTGACTGACCGGGGGTTTCTCCTTAATTACTCTTTCCACAAAGTCTAATTCGGAGAGAGCTCCCCAGTGTCCAGTCCGAAATGTGCTGCTGCTCTGCGCAACAGGGCATTGAATGTGGGCTGATCGTCAATGGGAGACGTGTTTCTAATAGGTGAATTGTCAGGAGGATTTAGGTTCAGGACATCAGTGTCGGAATATATTGATGGGGATTGCCAGGGGTGAGAAGGTCCTTCTGGATTTTCTCCGAAGCCTTCTCCTACCAAGTCTGGGCTGTCTTTCAGACCTTCCTCCTGGTTCCGTCCCTCTTCATCGTCCATAAAATCATCCTCTTCCTCAAAGTAATGTTCTTCCCCAGTGAGGTCATACACACTATGGAAGTCTGAGGCTGTGTCCTGGTGGGGATTGACTAGTCTCGGAATTTTGGCCCTGGGGTCCTCCTGAGGCCCTTCTCTTATTCTCTTGGGAGTGGGAGGGTTCTGGGTATTCATAAATCTCTCCATTCTTTCCATGCAGAGATGGAGCCTTTCCATGGTTTCATGGGGTACCCCTGAGCGGTCTAGCGGGGGAAAAATAGTGTCTTGTAGCTGAAAACGGCTCGACCTCTCCCACAACGTCGAGGAAAGTGTCCCGTCGCCCTCCGAAAAACCTTCAGGTGTGTTGGGGGTCCCCTCGACTGAAGGGGGTAGTCCCTGCCTTTCTTCGGGCTTTTTCGGCGTGTCTTTCGATCTTTGCGTAGCGCTCGACATGTCTTTCAGCGTACGCTTGTGGGCGTCGGCTACCACCATCCTTGCCAAGCTCTCAGCGACTCGTTTGTCAGCGGAGGGCTGTGGTTTCGACGTTATGGGTGTCGATCGCTCTACGGCGGCATGCGCTTTCTGCTGATGCGCGCCGGCCGATGATTTGGGGGCGGCGCCCTTATTTGCCGAAAGCCCAGTCGCTGGTCGCGGCTGCGAGAGGGGCTTCGAACCCTAACGGTCCGAGGAGGCCGCCGGTGGAACCTGCGTCTCCTTGGGCGCTGATGCTCTCTTCGCCTTCGACGAAGAAGAGCCATGGGTTGTGTGCTTATGTGTGGTCTTGTGTGCGTCAATGTCGCCGGGGTGTTCATCCCGATAAGCAGGGCGTGAGCCGAGCCCGTCGGGGCCGGGGACAGACGACGAAGCGCGTGTGCTCTCTTTAGGGGGGTTTTTCGACTTCCGTAGCGGAGGTCGTGTTATCACGTTCCTCGTCACTGTCGGTGGTAGCAACGGTGGGTGAAGCGTCGGCCTTCGACATAGCGTAGGCCGCCCACCTCTTGACCCTACGGTGTTTTAGAGTCTTTGGCTTAAGAAGCCGACAAGCCGTGCAACCTTCCTCTTTGTGATCGAGGGGCAAGCAGCGGTTACACCGTGAATGCTTGTCCTTCCAAGTAAACTTGCCCTTGCAAAGCGGGCAAAACCTAAAGGGTGTCCTCTCCATAGCCGAGGCAATAAATCGTGATAACCACCCCAAGGGAAAGGAAGGGGAAAAGGAAAGGCATTCTCAGAAAAGAACCAGAGATGTCCCACGACCCCCACTCTCCCTACTGTATATGGCCTGCGAGGCCAGGCCACGTGTTCGGCAACACCGAAGGATCTCCTCTGCTCGTCCCCTCAGTCGAAGATCTTGCTCGGCGGAGACAGCTTCACAACAGCGTCGAGGGAGGGATCGATATGTTCTATATTAATATAGGAAAACGACCAAAGGTCGAGGAGATGAAATCTGCAATGTCTCTCGAGGAGCTCCGCGTAAAGGCGACCAGTAGCTGGGCAGAAAAAAACAATCTGAGGGACCTCGATGCGTGAGGGATTGTGGGTACAACGCACGTCACTATAGGGATAGTGTTTCAGACACGCCTTGTCGACGTCCCTTTTCGACTACGAAAAACAAAATGCAATACTCCGCAGTGACCACTGGATGTCGGACCTATGCACAGCATGTGATTCTAAGCAGATTAACAAACATCAGAAAGTTAATTTCCCTAACCTACCCCCATACCATAGGTTTTGTAGTATGTCGCCATTATGTAGTGTTTTTGACTTATAACCCGTTTAGCATGAGAACTGCGAGTCACAAGCTTGTATGCTGTCCCTGATTTATGTTGGATTGTTAATAAAGCAGGTTTTAGCTTTCACTATTTCCGTTAGAGTGTTCGATTTCCCGGGCTTTTGCAGTCCATCTGAACAACAGAACACCTCAGCCATAAGAATACAGCTATCCACCACGGCAAAATATTCAGTCTAGCTGGACACATGAGTCTCATGCACTTGCATACTGCCCAGACTATCTCTCAGCACCCATCCACTTGCCAGCTCGATATGGGTAGCTAGCAAAGACTTACCCATCCCTAATATCCTACGTTATTGGCAAAAATGTGCGTGCACACACAATCTAAACAAATTTCCCATACCTTGGACTTCAGTCTCCCGAGGTCGTTAACCTACTGCACTTTGAAGCCATCCTAATGGGAACAGGCGCTATGACAAAATTAAATTACATAAGCAGCAGACATTTTGAAAGTCACTCACATCAGCTCAGAGGGCCTCGCTTTCTCTGCTGGTAATATTACTTTCAGAACATCCATTATGGCTTAATCGACCACTAACTGGAGTACTGGCTCCTATTTCAGTGCAGTTGATGCACTAGATGTATTGCAGGACCAATTTAAACAGATGAAAGGGTCAATCTTCAAACTAAAGTGATAAAGAATGAGCAGGCCACAGAGGTAGATGCTTGATAGACCATTTATGTAGTGGTTTGAAACAACTGCATTTAGATTCCTCTTTGGTGGGTATAAACGTTTTTCCCCCTCCACGAACACCTCTTCAACCATTACCTTCCACCATGTTACCTTACACTGGGTCCTGGTGCAAACGAAGCACCTTCAAGGAGTTGTATACCAATTCAAATAGGTGTGACAAATATTCATCTGTTGATGTGCAGTCTAACAGGCAGATTTGAGGTGGCGTACACGTCGTGACCACTCTGTTCCATCTAAGTGGCATGATCTTGTATTTGTGCCTCCTTCAATATTGCCATGTACTTTGCTGGCATGGCCCTACTTAAAGCCCTCAGGAGCCAGGCTGCTAAATTGAGGGAGTGCAGAAGTAAGCGTTTTCTGTTGCTCTTCCATCAGTACAGTTATGTATGTATGGAACTAGTTTGATTGGCCCTGCCATTATTTGTGATGCAAATATCAAACTTGCCTTGCCCATTTCAGAGCAATGAAGAGCAACATCTTCTGTATGTTACCATGTATCAGCAGTGCTGGTAGAATAGCATATGCAGATATCCTGGACCAGCTTTATCCATACTGCCCAGTGACTGTTATGGTACCTCAAGTTAAAGGGGTGACATTTCACATTCTCCCACATGGCTAAAAACTAAAGGCTTGACGTTTCCCCAGTGCCAAAGTCTGCCCATATTTTAGTTCTTGCCCACTCATTCTGGGCTTGGCCACAGAGACCAATTGTTTTGCCATCAGCCCGATTATCCATTTCAAGAAGTCTTTTGTGCATTGTTAGCTCCTCTGCTCTCATTCTCCGATTGAAACTGGCAAAAAAAAAAAAAAAAAAAAAAAACCAAAAAAAAAATAATTTAAAAAAAGTTGCAAAAGGATCAACAGTAGGAGCATTGTGCAATGGCGGCAGATCATCCTACAATGTTCCCATTGCATAAACAACAGATACGCACTTCAGCTAAAACTCAATTCAAAGTATTGCACTTCATCAGTAGATGACAGCTTATGCACAGCATGTACATCTGAAATCGAGGTCCTGCTGCAGAAATTGCATTTCATACATATACGTAATTCACTGCTAGGGGTAACTAGCCTCAACATGAAAGTGGCAATCACAAAACATAGTAGCATAGAGGTCACTTCCTTAAGCAGTGTCCTGCAGCAGAGTTCACAGTTGCAGGGCGGTGAGCCATTATGCCAGTTTCTAGCTGTCAATTACTGCATGGTAGATGAGGTGTGCCACTGTAGTTGGCTACATAGTGCTGAGAATTGGTGGGTTCCAAGTGACTGGAAAGGCCATGGTCTCCTGGAACAACAACTCACTTAACTGTTGGTGTTCCCCAAGGTGCTCATCTTGGGTCCATTTTTCACTACACTTCTCCGCTTGCAGCACTAATCTCCTCCTTTGGGTTCTCTTACCAACTCTTCACTGATGAACCCCAAATCATCTTCCCTTTCCCCGAACTCTCCTCTGATCTCTTATCAAAATGTCCAACTGTCTGCCATTAAATAATGGATGGCTTCCCGCTACCAAAACAGAGGTACCCTTGTTCCCTGACAAAAGCCCTCATCGCTTCTTCTCCCTATCCAGTTCCCACCTGACACTCTCCCCTACTCTTCAGCTAGAAACCTCTGCTTCATCTATGACCCGTCTCACTCTAGATCTCAAAAACTGGAGCAGCAGCTCGTCGCAACCTCCTAAATATTAGGAAAATCAGACACCCCCTTCCTTTAGCCAAGCATCCCTTAACCACTCTGTCTTCTCTAAGTGTGCGAGCATTGCCTTTGGTGTCCCAAAGTATGCTTTCTATTCTCTTCACAAGATCATTAAGTTCACTACCCGGACTCTGAGCGCTCTCACTTCACACTTCCTTCCTTGTACCATTACCATGCTGGATGGCAGATTAACGGCCAGATTTAAAGGTCTTCTCCTGGTTCACAAATCTACGGTAAATCACCACTGTATCGATCTTCCTCTTACAAATCTACAAGCCTTCTCATAATCTCTGCTATGCCTCAACTACCCTTGCGGCTCTCGCCTTCCCCACTTCCTTTCTTTTGCTCTTCTTCAATGGAATTCTCTTCCCCCAAACATCCAAGACAGTCCACACAGATTTGTTCAAAACCAAACTAAAAGCCTATCTCCTCGCCTCGGTTACCCTCTTGACTTACCCCTCATCGCCTGCTAGCTAGCATTTTTTTCCTTGCCTCACTTCTAGCACTTCATCCACAACGTTCACATCCCGCCAACCTTCACTTAAAAATGTTCAATGTTGGTTGCCCTTAATCCATGTATATACACTTATGTATTGTCCCCAGTGACTGTTCCATTTACTCTTCTCAGCAACCTGGTCAGAATGTCCCTCAAACTCCAGTCAATTGTAAGAATACCACTGCTTCCCCATCAAATCTGATTTCTCATCTATAGTAAATTCTTTTGGGATCAAGAGAGCATTGTTCCTGCTGTATATAACACGTTTTCAAAAAGACTACCGCCATAGCGCGCATTCAGGCACTTATATTTTGCAGCGTTAATCAGGTTTTAGAGTCACTTGCAGCACCATATGTCGCCATCTAGCACTTATCCCTGAAAATCAAGTGACCGATCGTATGTATTTATTGAAGGTTGGTGTCAATTTAAACCCAAAATAACTCATTATGTTACTCAGTATTTTTACTGTGCCCATCACCATCGTAATGATCTTAGTGCCTAACCTTGTCCAAGAAGTGGTACATTGATCACACCATGGCAGGGTCACATACCTTAGTCTATGGATATAAAAACGGTTTGGGGAGAGGAAGGGGGGGTAACACTATGGCAGGGAGAGAATAAATGGATCATAATGTCTTGATAATGTGGGAATGCTTTAAAGCCAGAGTTTGACTGTCACACAGTCAAAACTTAAGTCCAGATGTTCCCCGAATGGGAAGCAGTACAGTAAAACGAGGCAATCAATGGATAGGGAGCCTCAAAGAAGATTAAGGTGTCAGATTAAATCAGTTGATGGTGGAGGCTAGTGGGACTAACTAGGGAGCAGGTCTAAATATCAGACTGTCTCAGCAAACCACAGCATATGGTAAAATGTACATAGGTCAGGAAAAGCCCTTACATACAATGTTTGTTAGCTTTTGCTGATGTTAAGGGGGGCTCTGTGTTGAGACCAACCTCAATTTAGATGTTTGGTGTGTAACCACCGTGTCCCATGGAGAGACAAACCAGTGGCAACCACAGGATTTCAGCACCCAGCATAGTTCTACCTTGCTCTGACCAGACAAGACCATCTGCGCCGAAGCATTAGCTCCCTTCCTTACAAGCCTTTGTAAACGCCTCCTTTGCTACAGGGAAAGTCCCCGCCTCCCTTAAGGAAGCCTGGGTCCGCCCTCTCCTAAAAAAACCCACCCTTGACCCCACCTCCCCTAACAACTATAGACCCATCACCACTGTCCCCTTCCTCCTCAAAATACTGGACAAAGCAGCATACCTGCAGGTTCAACATTTCATTGAAGAGAACAAACTCCTAGGACTCCGACAATCAGGCTTCCGCCCCAGACACGGGACCAAAACCGCCCTACTTGACCTGAAAAACCAAATGGACGATGCCAGAGACATGGGCAAACCAGCACTTCTACTTCTTGACCTATCTGCGGCTTTCGACCTCGTGGATCATGACGTCCTATGCCACCACCTCTCCTCTACAGCCATATTTTCCCCTGAAGCCACAGCATGGATCACTTCCTTCTTACAAGACAGAACCATGCAAGTATTCTCGGACCTAGCATCCGCCTCACCTACTATCATACTCTGTGGTGTGCCCCAAGGCTCCTGCCTCTCACCCACCCTCTACAACATCTTCACACGACCCCTTTTTCTCATCCTTGACGCCATGGGCCTTTCATACACCAACTACGCTGACACACAGATCCTCCTCACCCTCACTGGCAACTACGACACTGACTCCATGACCCTCAACAACCTCTACAACACCATCCAAGCCTGGATGACAGACAATGGACTATGCCTCAACTCAGACAAGACTGAACTCCTCCTGGTAGGCTCACCCGACACGCTGAAAAATCTAGACTCCCAGTTCAGTCACTTCACCATAGACTCCATCAAAATACCTGTCTCAGAATCAGTCAAAACACTTGGCGTCTACTTAGATTCCAACCTATCCATGGTTAAACAAGTCAACGCTATAGCCTCTGCAGCTGCATATCATGCCAAACTAATCAACGCAGTCAGGCCCTTTCTCTCCAAAGAGAACTGCACTAACATAGCCAGAGCCATCACTGGATCTAGGCTTGACTATTGTAATGTACTCTTCCTAGGTACATCCAACAAAAACCTAGAGAGGTTACAAATCATTCAGAATAGCGCTCTCCGGGCAGCCCAAGGCATTGCCAAACGAGAACACATCTCGGAAGCCAGAAAACGAGCACACTGGCTCCCAATAAAAGAAAGGATCATCTTCAAAACTCTTACACTGACTCACAAGTGCTTTCACCTTACTGCCCCCGACTACCTCTCCCAAAGGATCCACCCCGTCTCTACTACGAGGCCAACCAGATCACCATATACTAACATGTTTTCTGTGCCATTAGTAAAAAAAAGCCAGAGCTGGCGGCTCCAGCTTCCCATATCTCGCACCCACTCACTGGAACGCCCTACCTCCTATAATCCGAGGTGAGGCCTCCCTTTGCACCTTCCGCAAATCCATAAAAACCATCTTATTCACATAAGATTCCTCGCACCAGCTGAATACATCTCCTATGTTCCATTGCATAAACTGTTTGTAATGACCAACTGTACCAACCAAAACAGCAGCTCTATGCCTGTTGAATACATAATGTACTGATGAATGCTTCTTTGCCTGTAACTAAGCTCTTGCAAGTAACAGCGCCTCAATGCCCATGGGTTACTTGCGCGCTATATAAATTTAAATAAATAAATCTGGGTTGTTAACCTCAAGGATGCTACACACACCCCCTCCAACTCTGCCCCCCCCTAACCCCTCCCAAGAGCATCCCTCATGTACCCTAGTCTTTCTGCGGCAGACTACCCTGAAAGACCGGCAAGTATCAAGTAGCCACCCGCTCAAATGCCTACTTTCCACTATCGAAGAACAGACTACACAAAACACTACAATTGAACACCATAGCAAATGCACACTAACCAATCAGAAGTCCACATCTCTCCAAACAACTTAGTAGGACAGCCGTAACCAAAGTATTCTTGTACTGTTGGGAGCACACAAGGCTAACTTCCAGATACACACTTCCTCCTTTGCAGAGCCCACAGTGCAAAAAAACTATTCAAATGGAGCAGGTTATAAAACCAATAACCACCATAGGCCACACCACATTCATCAAAAGAGTAGGGAAAATGGACTTCTGTCACTCAATCACATAATGACTAGACTTTGCCAAGAGACCCTATAGAGGTCTGTCAGAATATCAGATGAGAATTCTCCCAAGATTTTAGAACCTCGTGGCCAGACTCCATATGACACTTAATAGATGGAAAGTGATATGCCAGCACTAGTATGCCACCAACTACCTGTTGGTAACGGTAGGTTAAAACATTAGGTCCATCATAACTTCCATGGCAGATGCCTGCAGGTCATGCTTAAGGAATTGTCTGCATCAGGCAGAATGTTCTGACTATGGAATCCAGCTTCATCACTCCGCCATGATAAAAGAGATGCCAGCTCACAGTTATCACCACAGATCCGTGTCATTTTAACACCAGAGCAACTTAATCACCTTAGAGGATAGCACCTTTCAAAGATGCAGAATATTTATTTTTAAAGAAATTCGTAAGAATAGGGTGCAAGCTTTGAAAGGAATATAAAACAAGGACAGGACGAATGCCTAAGTGGAACATACCTCACATCAAGCACTATGACTGACAGCTAAGCACAGCAGGGCAGACAAACAAGCCAGACCTACGATAAACCAGAGAAGCAAGCAACAGGGCAAGGGATATCGCATACCCACCACTCTAAACATAGTCGCCTCCTAACTGAAAAATAAGCCAGGCAACCCACAAGAACATAGTTTATTTTACATTTATAGCAGCGCACCAAACCCTCAGGTAGATTTGTACACTCTAAAACACTGCTTACCACACAACCCTACTTCAGCTATGCTAATATAGCAGAAGTGATACCGAATAATGCACTGGGACCACTAGCAAAAAACACAAAAAAAAAAATCAGGCTCTCCAATCTGCACGTATATACTCAGCACATGCAACTCTTTTCACCCTCTATACCAACCCGCCTCTTAAAATTCTTCCACCTGAACGCCAGCCCCAAGAGGCCACTCAAAAAAGGGGCAAAGGATCCACTTTACAAGATCCAGTTGTCTTACATTTGCCAAGTTCCAAAAGATGTTACTTTAAACAAATGCAAACTTTAGACAAAATGCATCACTGTACAGGGAAATGAACTTATTAGTAACCAATTACATGCTTTGAAACAACCAAAAATTTGAAATCAGCGGGGGGAAAAATACAATTTGCGCTGTTCCAAAAAAAAGAAATCACTGAAGTGTTTTAGACTACAAAAAATGATTTATAATCTTATGCAATGAGGCAATTGAAAAGAAAGACTAGAATGCAAACAGAATCACTAAAGTGGTTTCTTAAAAAAGGCATAACACAAACTGCCAACAAAAGCAGTGTGTAAAACAAGTGGCTTCCTTACATGCTACATTTCAGGGAGGTTGCCAAAATGAACAAGTCATAAAAACCACAAACAGTAGCTTGAAAACATGCAGTCCAACGACTACTGTACTCCTATTCCACCATACTCATGGCTGTAACTGGATCTGCAATCTTGAAATAGAACAATCTAGTGCCAAGGTACATGCAATCACATCATAGAGGCATCTTTCGCTAATGCATGCTCCAGGCCCCACCAGCAGTCCTTTTATTTGTGTGGTCTTCATTATCTCATTAGGGGACACTCAGAAGTGTCTATTTTTAATTATTTGGTTAATTGATAAAAATCAACTTTTCAAATACCATAAAACATCAAAAAAAGAATATACTTAGCAACAATTCCTTACATGAAAAAAAGATTAAAACATTTCCACAAGGTAAAAATAAAAAGATAATATATAACAAGCATTAGCGATTGCAAAGTTCAATGTTTACATTTTTTACATCAAAAAGGGAGAAAAAGGAATATAAATTCCATGTTGACAGTGCATCTATACATCTAGTCCTCTTTTACAATCTATTATGTGGTTTATTACCGTTATCCTTAAATTGGCCTAAAGCTAATTAGCATCAATAGCTTCTTACAGATGTCTGTATCCGGCAATACTACCTCAAGATATTGCACTAAGGCTGTTTTTACAGACAATCGAGGGCTTGAAAAAATTAGTTGCCATATTTGATCATGATCTAGAAAGGCAAATACATTTTTTGAAGAACCTTTTGCGAGTCAAAATTAGCATGGGATACCACAATAAGATGGTGTAGAGTCCCTTTTTGATCCTTATTTAGACAATATCAATAATGGTTTTGATTTAGAGGTATTGGTTTTCTCCTACACAGCACCTCACGAGTATGCCATAGATTAAATCTTAACTGCATGTATTGTCTGCAGATGTGTGAAGGGCATTTAATGAGATATTATGCCATAACTATATATCTTTTCTACCCAAAAAGGTTATCAATAAGAGCTACAACTGGTTTGATTGTATATCCAGTCATGCTGAAAGATTTTGAATCACCCAGGATTACTAATCAGTAATTCTAGGGTTACGGAGGCATCTGCCAATACATCAAGTACATATTTACGTAAAGAGGGAAGGTTGTTATTGGATGACAGAAGATGGGCTACTACTCCCAGAATATTAAGCATATCTAAACCCAATAAACATTTTCGCAACAGTGCACACATCTTCCACAATACCTGGGAATATAGAGACAAAGATCATAGGTCATATCAGATCATTGGTAAAGGAGTACAGGAAGGTAGGTATAAAACTTTCCAGAATCTGAATTCTATCATGTCCCAATATTTACGTTTTCTGGGTATTATGGCTTCTACTCCAAATAAGGTACTACTTTTAAATAAAAAAAGAGGCAAGTGTACAACCCTGTTTTAAACCTCAATGGTAAATTGTCTTCCTTAATCATCACTCAAGAGGGTCAATCTTACTTGCATGATTGTATCTAGATGAAATAACAGAGTGTTAACAGATGGCAGGCAATGATGTTCTCTCAATTTGTTGTATAACAAAACACGGTCAATAGAATCAAAGGCTGCCCGGAAATCAATAAATGTTAAAGTGACTGATTCCAGGCAGCACATGGAGTCTTGATCATGTTAAAAGCGAGTATGTTTGGAATAGTGCCTAAACTGGCTACAAACCCTGTGGTATGGATCTTTCAGATGGTATTTAGAAGTCCAAGCATTTAATTCTCTTAAAAGCAATCAGCAGTAAATCTTGCCAGGCATATCCAGAAGTGAAATTGGCATAAACTATTTGGCGACTGCCGATCACCTTTTTTTGTATATTGGCAATGTGATTGAGTGATCCCAAGTTTTTGGTAGAGATTAAGTGAGATTTAGGGCTACAAATGTTATTCAAAATGGATGCCCAGAGTTCTGGATGGCATTTAAGTGTACAGTTTGACAAGCCATTCGGGCCGGCTGCTTTCAAATTGCTAGCTGTTTTTTTTTGTTTTAAATAAAAAAAATATCTTCCTGATCAAAGCTAAAATAGAATATCTTGGGTACCTAAAGCGATACTAAATTTACACAATCATTAGGAACAGAGTAGAGCTCACTAAAATATGATATCCATTTTTGTTCATTAACACCACTTGACTGAATAGCCGTTTGGGAACCATGTGTAGAATGGTTTTTAATGGTCCACATTTTTGCTGTGTTCTTGGTGGCTAAGGCAGATAACATTTACACCATCGGTTTGATATAACCGATCTGTAATTTTTTATACAATGAACATAGTTGACTTTAATTTTCCTTACGAGAACGTTCTTGATGACAGAAGGATAATGAGCAGCTTGCCTTAGTTGAGATCGGTACAGCAATTTTCTTGTTCTTACATCGTGGTCTTATATATATGCAAATGATGTTTCCTAATTGAATTCAATTTGTAATGCTGAAATAGTTGCATTGTATCGCTGTACACTATCCCTGCACTCCCCAACTCCCTTGTTCCCTGGTCCAATGAGTTGTATAGATATTGATTAAAATGCTGCATCCTCTGACCATCATAGCCGGTTAATCCCAGGATTTACAGTTAACCAACCTATGTGTTGCATGTGTTGGGTGTGAATTCACACCTTCGCCCACCCACTTCCTCGCTCAGCTCAGAAGTTACCGCACAGAACAAAAAAAAAAAAAAAAAAAAAAAAAGTAGGAGTGTATTATTCACATAAACGTAATCAATTGATGCATTACTACCTCCACCCCATGTTGATTGCGGGGGGGGGGGGAAGAATATCTGATTTAAATGAGCCATTCAACATATGAAGGCTTCGCGATGCATTAAATAGGTTCCAGCGATGTAGTCTCCCTTGTAATATGGAGCGATCACGTCAAGGCAGTTCAGATTCAAATCTGCCATTATATGAGATACCCCTTTATCCAGGGTTACCAAATCCAACAAACAGATCCTTGGAAAAAAAAGTCATCTGATATTGCCACTGGATTCCAATATATTCAGCAGAGCATACACCATTTTATGGATCTTAACTTTTACCAACAACATGTGCCTATTGGGAGCAGCCCAAAATTCAGATGACCTCCCCCCATATCTGTTTTTACAGCTATTAATAATCCAGACGAGAGGTTTAACTGCAGGATTAAGATGTACGTCATGCTTATCCCAAACTGGAGCTAGTACAACAGGAGACTTCTATCATTGTTAAGCAGATGTTTAAACCCCCTTGTATTCAAATTCAACAAGGAGCTATCACCATTACATCTTCAAATTGATAGTTATTGATACACTTGCATTGACATTGGGTAGCATTTGGCAAGGGTTTGATCTCCTTTTCACTTTGAGGTAACCTCAAATTTGTAGAAAAATCTACTTTGCTACCAAGAATACAATCTAATGAAGGGGTCAACTCCACTGAGAGCACAACGCCTATCTCATAAGAGATCTTTAGTTGACCAGATAACATTCTGGACTACACACAAACTCATCCAACTTTTCACAGAATGTAGATTTGTGCCACTCATGAATTCAACCAATTCAATACCTGATGAATTGATGTCATCCAACTGAGCTATATCTGAAAATATGGCCAGCCGGACCTACGATTGAGTGTATTGTGTATTAGAAGATCTACAGGCCAACACTAACACAGATTATGCAGGTCTTTTGCCAGACTGTGACTTTGGAGTATGACACAAGCCAGTTTTAGGAGGTTTAACAAGTCTGTTGGGTATGCTTTTCTCCTTGATGTTAGATAAGGCAATTTCAATTAGGCGCATTAGCTCAAGTTGTGTATCCGGAGCCGCAATGTTGTTACATCTACGCAAGGGTATACTACAAGCAACATGCAGAATACAATTGTCAGGTATTGGTATAGGAGAAGTTCGCACAGACCCCTTTGAGTGCAACTGTTGGGACTGGCATCACAACATCACTAGGTATATCAATGCGTGGTTGGGACGGGCAATTTGTAGCCAATTCGCTCTGGATTTGAACAGACTTGGCTCCACTTAATGGGTTTGCTGACGGGAAAGAGCCATTTCGAACGCATGGGACCAATGACACGGATGCCGGGTGTCCCGCCACGTATACATCAACAGCTTTACGAATTGGTCTATGGTGTCAAACACATTATCTCTTTGTGTTAATTGATTTTGCGCAAAGATGTTAGACTTCCCTTTGTTTGCTTATTAGCCATCACATTCTGTTTAGTGACTTCCCTTACTAATTCATCGAAAGGGGGATAGTCAAGTGCATGCAAAACATTGGAAGAGTTAGTCATGTTGATTTTAGCTTGCGCTTGCAGTAGATATTTTTTTTATCAGCCCGAGAGGCCATTGTTGCACTCTTTTTGGGCAGGTTGATAGCTTTGAAAAAAAACTGTTTAGAACCAGAAACAGATTTATCGACTTCTGATTTTTGGGCCATTTCCCAAGAGGCATATTCTTGTTTGTCGATGAACTTGGAGTAAATATTGTATATGAATTTTCCTGGACAACGTGGGCTTCGAGTTGGGACACACTCAAATCTTTGGCCCCCATTGTGATTGGGTTACTGTCAGCCTCAGTGGTATCGTAAATAACTGTCAATGAACAGTATCAGTGAGGCTGATCCAACCAAGAGAGCTGGGACATCGTTGTCAGTTACTACAGATTTGCAAGGCATCTCCAAAGTTGTATGGCACGAGGACAGCCAGCTTTGAACTCAAAGGCAGGCCAACAGTGTTTTGCCAAGCAAGCATTTTGTCTGATAGAAAAGCCTGGTTACTTAGCTTGGCATCTAAGGTTTCAAAAAGATTGCCTAGAGATTGGATGGCGAGATTCATAGCTTGCAAAGTTAGCTTTAACAGTTCATCAGTGGAGGCTACATGAATAGATACACTTACATTTGTTATAGCCTCAGGCCTCTGCGGTGTTGGCCGAAAAAAAAAAAAAGACTATTGAATCAGAACAAGTCCGACTAACATTCACAAACAGCACAGGCGAGTCAGACAAATTATCAGGTAACGTTTGGGCCGAGAAGTCAGAACCAATCAATTAGTCACATCATCCTGAAGTGATACCGACAAGTGAACTGGCCCACCTGTCTTTGCCGTGGGAGGAATCATATTAAAAATATCAGTCACTCAGCGACACTTTGCCAATGCTAAGTGCTACATTAGCTGTTCCTTGGGCAATTAGTTTTGCTAAAGGAACTGAAACTTGAACAGATGAACCTTCGCCAGTTTTGTGTGCAATGTTTGGGTTGAGGCTTTAACGATGAGTCGAGAAAGGTCTTGCGAGTCCAAGTGAATTACAGGACATTTTCCCAGCGATTGTCCATTAACGGCTCCTGGATTTTAATAGTGTTCGTTAGTTGGGAATCTTTGTAGAACACTTGAATGTCGGTTCTCTTAGTTGCATTGAAGGGCGGTTTAAAAGACCTGCGTGCAGTACGTCCTACAGGACGTGAGCAGGTGTAACTTAATGCTCTACACACAACAGGAGCAAGCCGAATCTCACTTATCGGCAGTGGGTTGACATTTGTTAATGGCATGTCTGCTTTCACCGTGTGAACGAGCATTCTGATCCAGCCACTAGAGCTTGAAGAACCACTGGAGTACCTAGTTACCGCGGCGAAGAGGCAAAGAGGTACTTCCACAGTCCTTCCGCTCGGAAGAAGTTGATTTTAAAGCTTCACTCCCAAATGGGTGTGACTTGTTTTGCAGATAAAACACGCCAAACTATATTTCAGAATGACTCATGTACTTTCAAAAAAAACTTTCAGCAGGAGATCAACCAGCAAGGTAACAGCGTTCTGAGGCAAAGCGGTACTTCCACTCAGTGCATATACAGTATAGAGAACTAGACGTACAGTAGTCATAAGTTTTCAACAAAGCCCCATTGCCCGCCCACCCACCATACTTCTAGGAAGATGATCCATAGATACTCCTTCAAATGCTGGCAAGTAGTTATATTGGCCGGTGTCGATACTCTACATACATCAAATCGCTAAGGTAGTGATTGCAGAAGGCATGGCGAGTGGCTAATGCAGCTGCCTTGCAGATATCCCAGCAGCACGAAACTAGTCCACAGAAGCTGCCTTAAGTTTTAAGTGCATGTAATCCTTTTTGTAGATTGTCCATCATTCTAAAATGCATGAAGCAGTCCTGCATGCTATTAATGTGTGTGTACAAGAGCCAAAGACCCTTATTGGTGCCTAGAGGTTCTGAAGCTACGAATTCTTAGAATGTTCCAGATAAGATTTGAGAGAACTGCATAAATGGATTTATCCGCTTGTCAGATTTTGGAAAAAGACAGCGTGGTTAATCTCCTGGTTCAAATGAACCAGCTTAGGTAAGAAGCATGGCTTTGTGGAAAATCCAAGATGGGTGCCACTCAGCAGAAGGCCTGAAACTGATCTATGCCAACGTTGATGGCAGCAGAAAAGCAGGGCCTTTCAGTAACCCGTTTAATATCTGTGGAGGCCAGGGGGGGGTCAAATGGTGTGTATGAAAATGCTGCTAGGACTTCACATAGGAAGGATACGCATGTCTCATTTGTGGTTTCCTTAGACTATTCAAATACATTCTGATCACTTACTGATTACTACTTACTGGTCCCCCTACAAAAGTCAAGCTTAAAACCAGACTACCAATGGGGCTATGAAGGACATGACACCGTCCAATGAAGAGTCCATTCAGTGCACTACTGGCTCTTACAGGACTATTTTCCTGTCAACAGTCTTACTTTGTGTGCGAGACGTCTTTTCCAATGCAGATAGATGCAAAAGACCAGAGAACCAAAACTTCTCCAGCCATGGTGGCCAGTAAGATTATGCAATTGCTGGACTGCTTGAGCATTTATATTACCTGGCGTACAAGACGAACATTAGGGAATGCATATAGCAATTAATCATCCCAAGGCACTGTTCGGAAGAGCAAACCGGTCTAGCGGGTGTTTGCTGCTATGATCTGATCAGGTACCTTTTGTGAAGTTGAATGGCCATCAAAAAAATTCCCATTCTGGATAGATCATGTACGAAGTTCCGCTAAGCTATCCAAGTCCAGTTGATATGGTGCAAGTCCACCCTGCTTTATTAAATTAAAGCATAACCTGAACTGGTACTGCCGGCAGAGTAGCGATCGGTACAAGGAGAATCTTGGGGCATTAGAATCCAGGATTTCCTGAAGGAAACACTGTATGGATGGAGCCATTATACATTTGACACGTAGATTCTTCTCTTAAGAACGTTGTCAGGAGGGAGCTAATGTACTCTATGGCAGCAATCGGGTGTGAAACTGATTATGACTGCCCTTGCGGAATACAGAACATAGCGTATGGAGCAGAAGGCCAGTAAAAAAAAAAATTGCTGTGCAAGGACCACGGCACAGAATGCCCAAAGTCTGCTCTAATGGGCCCAACAGACCAGAACGCCCACTGGTGAAAGGATCCATCCTGACCAAAACAGAGGGTGGAGATTCTTCTGCTGCCACCCGCTTTTCACCAGTGATAGATACCGGTCAGAGGGCTGCTTTTTTTCTAGGCTTCACCGCTTCAAGTGGACACCAATATGAAAGGAGGCTGACTGGATTGAGTGGAGTACTTCACAACCAAATCAGTAGCCTCTAGTGGAAGAGACAATGCTGCCTCCATGAGCCCGCAGGTCAAGTTACTTAGTAAAGGCTCCAGTGCAGCCTTCTGATGCAATACCAGGAACTCTGCTTTGTAAGACTACCCAAAACCCATTAACCAATCAGCCAGTTAGTGAGCTGAAGCTAAAAATTGGGTGTGCTCCATTAGGTTTAGTTTTGTTGAGCCCCAGAGATGAAATTGGGCTGATACAGCCAAGACAGAAATGACCCCTCTTGCTGGGTTGAGACACCCTTTGCAGGCAGTTTTGGGCCAGACAAAAAAAAAAGAAAGTATACCTCTCACTGGCATGATTAACTGCTGAAACACTACTGCTGTCCTGCACAATTCCTCCCAGCGTGTTAGCGTGAGAATGGCATGCAAGGGTGTCACGAAGCATTCTACTGGCCAGAAATGCTCTGAACCGAGTCACAATAGTTAGTGAGGAGATGATTGCAAAGGGTCCTTCACCGGCAAACAGTGTATTTATACAAACAAGTAACAGATTTGCAGTTGACGCAGTGAGCATGCATGTAGGTGCCACTAGGTGCAAGGCAGGCATGATTACAATAAGGTTGCTCTGCATCACTGAAGTCCCTGACGAACTACATGTTGCCCATAAGGAAACGGGACATGGCTAAATTAACATTTCACAACTACCAACTTCTGAATACAATAAGATGGATGGAAATGCCATTTCAAAAAGGCTAGGATTTCCCCTCCCAGCACGAACCATTGTGTGCAATTTCCACATGCTCACTCTTGAATACTGAAGACCATGTGAACAAAACATGCAGTGACTAACAAATAGTCTGAGAAAAGCAGTGGGAAAAAAAACACAAACATTTACACAAATAGAGCTTTTTATTAAGCAATGGAGTCATCCATCACCAGGTGTGTACATCACAGTAAAAAACCTTTAAAGACAAAGATTTCAGTTAGCAAACATCTCCCCTAAAACAAGGAAGTGTAAAAGAATATTGACTGGCGCCCCACAAGAATGTCAGACATGAACTTAATTTACAAGCATTTCATTTGTTATATTTACAACAAAATCAAGTTGCGTGCAAAAGTTTGCATGTGTGAAAACAGGCCCTGTTGCGGTATAGAAGTCTGGGTCCTCTCGTTTACCACTGAAATGCGCAGGTCACACTTAATCGATATCCACCAATTCCACTTCGAAAATCAATTTAGCATTGGGTGGTATTCTGTGCGAGTAAGAATCAAGGAAATCAAAGCTTTGGCATGATTACAAAACAAAGCTGCACAATAAAAAGGGAATTAGTAAAGAAAAATACCCAATGCAGAATTCTAGATTAGGGCTCTAGTAAAATATAAAACAGGTTTCACCATAATTTAAAAAGCAGCTGTTGTAAATTGACACATCTTTACTTAAATCACAGGTACAAACACATGATACCAATAGTTGGGTTACAAGTAGCTTATCTCTGGGCTCAATGAAATTCAGTGTCACTGCTGAAACCATCAAAATAAAAAACATAGCGACAACTGAAAAAACAATTTATTTTTGGGTTACAAGTCCACCTTTCAAATACAGGTATTAAAAACAATACTTTAATTACATTTATATTTACATCTTTTAAATACAACATTCAAACATTCTTTATACAATTCATACAATATGTACCAATCATACCAAAATGTGCTATTAAAACACTTGATACCCATGTATTGACAATTAACGTGAAATTAAAAAACAGTTCATTGTCAGATTCAATTTCAGTGATGTATTCGACTGTAGACCAACAAGGAGGTAAGCTCCAGGACTGAAGTTCACAAGTATCACGGCGGTGACTATATAGCGAAGGCTAACAGCACTCTCCTCCCACATGTTACTCGAGCCATAAAAAAGAAACGTCAGTTTGAAAAATTAAGTGACCATAATTTACACTTTACAATGCATCTAGGTATGTAGTTGGTCCATAAGGAACATTTTATTCGCTACTAGTAGTGCCTTCACTCAACCTACTCATTAACACACATAGTACGATGTAACTCCTAGTTCACTGAAATTCTGTACTCTTTAATCCCGATTCATTTGAACATTTTAAGTTTAATTAGCAGGCCCATTCACTATATCAATTTCTTTAAATGGCACAAAAAAACGAAAATGTGTGCAACTAAATAGAACACAGAACCAGATTGTTGGAATACCTAGATCGGGGCTGAAAGTGTGCACTCTGCACTAGTCATTGGCTACTAATAGTGGACTATTGCCGAGTGAGATAGTGTTTGATGCATGTGAAGAATTGTGGTAGAGTGACTTTATGGCTGGGTAGTAGGTGGCAACTTGGACTTTGCATCCCTGACCAAGATGTCGGCAAGTCAACGTAGAAATAATCTCGGACTCTTGCACCATTTTCTTCAATAAGCCACCACGTATTGAAGTCTCATTTAGACATGCTGCATTCCTAAGAAGAGTGCATTTCATTTAAAGGAAGAACCAATAACCAAACTTTGGCACGGTTTCTTCCTATGGGTACATTTCCTTCTGCGCATTAGTCAATTTTAGTTTTGGCTAGTAGATGGCGCTTACAACTATTACATCACAGCTATGAGTGAGATGGACTATGAGGGACACAAAGCTTGTAGAGGTTTGGTTATGTACCCATCTATTGACTGCCCATCACCATGCTAATCCTGATGGCCATCCCCACCCACTTTGACCCTCCTGCCAAAACACACCCTTTTGGGTTAAGCTAGCATAAGATGCAACATCAAACTTTGCTCTGCAAGAACGCTGGCAGGCACTTAGAGTAAATGTCATTCTTGCAATACACTACTGGTGTAATAACAAGGTCTTAATCAAGAATGTACATTCAGCTGCTGGATTTAAAAGCAATATGCAGGTTCTTTGCTATCAACTTGTTAAAAACAAGCTGTTAGATAAAATTTTCATAGAAATAGCAAATCTTCCTGACCTGGGTCAACCCCAGATCTTTTTGCTTTACTGGTAGATTATTTTTCCTTAAAACCTCCGAGTGGGATCCTTTCTCCACACCCACAGAATCTTACTCTTCATGGGCATCACTTTTTAGACTATAGTGTCTTTTAAGAGTTAGCCTCTTTAACAAATTTTGGCAACAAGTGCCTGTTGCTGGGTTGCCCTAAGGGCTCCACATTTCAACTTTCTCTGGCTAACCTTCCAAAAAGTAGTCCAAGGGTAGAAAGGATCTTTGGATCCTTTTACATTTGGTGAAACCAGCACACCCCCACCTTATGTGGAGTGCTGGGGAGCTACAATGAATCCCCTTCCACATTAAAACTGTAAATTGTTACATGGACAAGTACAGGGACAAGCTTATGTTCAATGACTGGTGGCAGTAATACCTTGTATTAATTTAGTGCACCTTTACAGTGGGCTGTGTTCACAGCTGCAGTAAAGGCACCCAAGGATTTTACCAAAATGGCCTTTTTTCACCATTTTAATGTTTCTTGTTCCTTCCGACATTCAGTGCAGGAAATTCCTTTGTGTGATTTGTATCTTCGGCAGGAGTCCCCTAGACTCCCCGCCCAGGCTCCAGTCTGTCTGAAGGCAGGAAGCCAGGGAGGAGTCCAAAACTCATTTGTCTCCCTCCTTGACTGAATGGGGACAAATCCCAGTGGGGAGGGGGGGGGGCTGGCTGTCCGATTGGGACAGGCAGACCGCCCCATGTAAAATGCAGAAGTTGTGCTGTAGTGCCTGTTAAATACTGCGACCCTGGAAGCTGGAGACAAGCCGATCACTGGAACCGAAGAGTATGATGAAGGAAAAGCAGCTGAGACTATAGCCAGCAACCAGAAAGCCTGCTGTGTAACTGGAGCCTGCTGTAGCCTTTCCTTCCAATCGACCTGGAGATTCCAAAGACAACGACCCAGAGCCCGTGAGACCCACTAGACTCAGGAATACCTGCATATTGGGCCATCCCACGTGTGGCTGCCACCTTGCAGGGCTGCAATACCCCAATGCCCTGGGACCTCAAGCCATTATGTGGTGCACAATCTTCCAAATCTTGCTGAAACTTTGTGGGCATCCTGGTGCATCTTCAGTTACACGAATAGAGTCCGAAAAGTCCCCCCACCCAAGTGCTCGATCTTTGTAACAACGAGAATCCGACTCTGATATTCAGTCTTCTGTGCTGCTGTGGCACCAAATCCCCAGAAGCGCATCCAGCCGCAAGGTAAAGCCTTGCCTAGCGCTTTCTCTGTTGATCCCTGCTGCACAGTCCCTTCCAAGGTCCTGTTTTCAGTCAGAATGACAAGGAATCCATCAACCGGGTTTTTGGCTGCAGATCCTGAAGTCGTCATGCTGCAAAATCTTCGATGAGGTACTGTGTTGGCTTGGGTATGTACTTACCTTAAGTCTCTTAGGATTCCTGTGTAGCTGTGAGGTGTTTTGTGATGGGGAGGCCTCTCCTCCGGGGCACCAATCCCATTGCTAGAATCCTGCTAGCTGGTCTTTTGTGAAGCCCCTGAATGACCCTCTAACTCTAGAAGTAAAGTACTGGCCTGTTTGCCCAGTCGTCCTGAGGAACTCTAACTTTTGCTACTTAAGAACCTATTTCGACACTAGATCCTAATGACACCCCCTCCACCCCCCTTTCTGCCACTGAGAACACTTATGCTCCAAGAATAAGGGAAAAGACTTGAAGGGATTGGGCCTTTTGCCTAGAAAAGAAAATTTTTAAAAGTTACTAAAAAGAGTTGATTGGGAACTGTAATTCTAAGTGAACAGTTACAAAAGTTCTTACATGTGTGATGCACTATTCTCAAAAGTATGTTTAACATCTTTCTTTGCAGACCCTTGGAGCGCGGTGAGTGTGTGCCCTGTAGAAACACCCACCTGGTGTTTGGTTTTCGCCCTGTAACCTGTGGGACCCGTGCCCAGGAGCAGGCCCTTGCATCCCCCTCCCTCCCCGCATCCCTTCCTGGCAACCCAGCCCTCCCGCCTCCCGCCCCGCCCCGCCCTCCCTCCGGTGCTTCCACACTTCATACCCGGTCCACCCAGGGCAGCCCTCTGCCCGTGCAGCCCTGCGGCTAAGGGCCCCAAGACCAAGGGCGACTCCAACAGAGGCGACTCCAGGAAGTGTCAGCAGGTGTCCGCAGGGGAAGCCAAGCCAGTGGCAAGCCGTCAACCAGCAACTACAAGGACCAGTATGGTAGGGGGGGGGGGGGGGGCTGGGGTCGGGAGAGGTACAGCTCTACCCTAGATACATGGCCATTGGGCTAAACCAACGTCTACCAATGTGATCACCCCTTGTCGCCCCAAAAGGCATTGATAGCAGGGCCGCCGTGCCCTAATTGCACTGTCTGT
The DNA here is from genome assembly GCF_040938575.1 of Ambystoma mexicanum. Lineage (NCBI taxonomy): Eukaryota > Metazoa > Chordata > Amphibia > Caudata > Ambystomatidae > Ambystoma > Ambystoma mexicanum. The sequence continues at coordinate 149,250,398 of NC_090940.1, forward strand.
TCTCCAAACTGCATTGATAGGCTTCTCTCCCACTATACAGGTGTCTCAAACTTAGCAGGGCCGCCGTGCACAAATTGCATTGTCTGTTCTCCAAACTGCATTGATAGACCCGTACAGTGGGAGAAAGGCCTATCAACTTCAGCTGGGGTTTGCATGGTGTGACGCGCAGATTGCATTGGTGGGCCTCTCTCCCACTATACAGGTCTCTCGTGTAGTAGGGTTCCGTCTTCATATTACATTTTATCATACTCAAACTACATTAATAGACTGTCTCTCAAGCCTTGCAGGGCTTCGATACCCTGACTACATCAGGGAAGTAAGCCCTAGCTGCGCCCCTCAAAGTCATTCCAGGGCCAGCGTGTGCCCCCCCGAAAACATATGGCTAGCTCACCACAGTGAACCACGCTCAGGGAGACGGAGACTAAAGAGAGCCACTGTTAAAACCCAATTATATAACTATACAACCCTTAACTCCACCCTTATACCCCGACCGAGACAAGAACTAAACAAATAGTCAACACTATCAGCTGAAAATACGACCCACAAAGACTAAAACCGGTAGCGGCCAACTTCCACACCAAATACTAATAAGACTAAAACTCCTCGGAATTGTACAATGCCGTGCAAACGACCCACCCAGAGGGAAAAAAAGAGAAGAACAAACACTCCGAAACTGCAACTAAGAACCGCAACAGAACACACCCCCACAGACAGATTAAAAAATCGGACCAACACTGAAAAGAGACAAATCCCTCTACCTAACTCCATACCTCGCTGAGACCTGCTCACCAGATCGAACCAACGCAAAGCCAACACCAACTACATTAAACAACCTAACAAAATCACGAAGGACGAACCCCACCAGATACAACAAGCACACAACTGAATCAATAACACCTTACATCACCAAAGCAAGAAGAACCCCCAACCCACAAACACAACCCCTGGAAGACGAACCAGATGAAAACAAAAATCCCAGACTAAACCTAGAAGAACTATTCGAGGACGCCGACAACCTGAAACCTGCTCCTGAACAAGATCAGAAAACGACCCTAACCAAAAAAAGCCAAACCAAACTACACCTCTAAACTCCACTGCAATCTAATAAATGCGAGCTCCATGTCAAAACACTACAGAGATCTTCGACCTACTCGACGACAATGGCATCGACATCCTCTTCATCACAGAAACTTGGCTGAACGACTACAAAATCACACTCCAAAGCTGCCTTCCAGCAAACTTTAAATGCCTTCAAATAAGCAGGAAGAAAAAGCATCGCAATAGCATTTAAAGAACAGCTAAAAATAAGAACAGACGAACCACTCAACATCCTCAACTGCGAGTCCATGGTCATACACCCAACAGCTAGCCCAAAAACCAACATCACATTCATCCTGGTGTACAGACCCCCAATTTATGATGCATCCTTCGTCAACAATTTCATAGAAGCCATAACCAACATAGCCATCAACCACGGACACCTAATCATACTGGGGGACTTCAACATCTGGTTCGAAGACAGGCATGCAAACTCCCAAAACTCACTGATTGAACAACTCGCCACCATGAAACTACGACAACTAGTAAAAGGGGCAACTCACTGGGCCGGACACACCCTGGATGCAATTTTCGCTGAGGAAAAACTAATCACCACGGAACCGCCAATACAAATACTGTGGAGGGACCATCTCATCCTCCCATTCGTAATCACTCTGCCTACTCAAGTCTGCATCCAACCTCCTAAACTCACAACCACCACCAAAAGAATTTGGAAAGACGTCAAAAAAGGCAACCTCAACAACAGAACTAGACCTAGATGACCTAGACAGGAAAGCTGAGATATTACACAAATGGATTGCAGATATTGACAAGATGGCCCCAGAAAAACCATTCACACCAACAAAAAAGAGCAATGGCAAAATGGTTTACCCCACTACTAAGCACCATGAAAAAAGAAAACAAAAAGATGGAAACGGAATGGAGGAAAGATTACAACCCAGACAAAAAAAACACTGTTCCAGAAGCAAATTCGCGCATACAAGAAGGAAATTCAAAAGGCAAAGAGAGAGAAGTCATTATGCCGACAGAATCACAAATGCCACCAACTCACAAAAAGAAATGTTCCGCATCATTAAAGAAATGAGAAACCCACCAGGCTGTGACAACACCCCAACCCCCTCGGAAAAACTATGCAACAACCTTGCAGACCACTTAAAAAAAAAAAACAATGACATCCGACGAACCATCCAACTGAGGCCAACCAGCAGTGACATACAACCAAACGAACCTAACTCAGAACTGCAGCACAAACTCAATAACTTTCCTGAAATATCAGCAGGGGCATTCGCAATGCTGGTAAAACACAGCAAGAAAGCGGGCTCACCGATGGATCCCTGTCCCCGGACATTTACAAATCAATCCTCACACAAGGAACGCCAGCAGAATACTTCAGAAACCTTCTAAATCTATCACTAGCAACAGGAACCGTACCAAGGATCTTCAAATCGGCTTACATCAAACCACTTCTGAAAAACACAAGCGGGGGACGTAGATCTCTCCAACTACAGACCAATCTCCAACATCCCCTAACCGGCCAAACTCCTCGAAACCTACGTATACAAACTAACCCAAGAATACGTTGAAGAACACCACCTGCTAGACCCAGCTCAAGTCGGCTTCAGACCCACAAGAGGTACAGAAACAGCACTATTATCCATCTGGGATGACCTAAAAACAAACGCAGACTCCAACACATTAGCCTTTATTCTGCTAGACCTCTCCGCAGCCTTCGACACATTTAGCCATGACACCCTAACCAAAAGACTAGAAGACATAGGCATAACCGACACAGCGCTACGCTGGACTAAATCATTCCTAGCAGACAGAACTGAAACCGTTTGGATCAAACCCTTCAAATCCACCCCACGAGTCAACGACTGGAGTATCACAAGGATCCTCGATATCACCACTGTACTTCAACATCTACCAAACCCCAGTTATCAGAATCTTCAAGAAACATCAAATGCTACAACTACGCAGACGACACTCAAATCATCTACAAGATGGAAGACACCCAAGCCGTTCATTCATACTTAACCGACTGTCTAAAAGAAGTCGGTGCCAACAACCTGAAAATAAACCCAGGAAAAAACAGAAATCATGATCATATCCAAAGACCAAGAGAAGGAAACCGCCATCCCATGGCCAACGGAAATGGGATCTTCACCATCACCATCACCATCTAAGGTAGTAAAAAATCTGGGAGCCCTGATGGACAACACCCTAACCTTTGAACCGCAAATAAACGCAACAGTCAAGAAATGCTTCTTCCTCCTCCACACGGCAAGAAAAATACTACCTTTCCTCTCCTTCACACACAAAACACTCACTATCGTCGGCCTCATCATGTCAAGTATCGACTATGCAAACAGCCTCTACCTCGGTATACCGGAATACCTACTGAAGCTACAACGGATCCAAAAAACAGCAGCCAGACTACTCCTCAAATCATCCACAAGAGACCACATCATCCCAGCCATAAGAACACTACACTGGCTCCCAGTAAAACACTATCACCTTCAAAACAATGTGCATAACGCACGTGACAATCTGCAGACAAGGAGCAGAATTCCTACAAAAGAAAATAACAATCTACAAGCCAACGAGACCGCTCAGGTCAACCAACGAAACCCATCTGGAACTAAAACCTTACATCTAGAAAAAACTCAGAGGCACCGCCTTCTACCAGTTAGCCGCGAAAACCTGGAACATCCAAAAAGTAAAAAGGAACACCAAAGATCACCTTAAATTCAGAAAATTACTAAAAACCTGGCTCTTCAACACCAGAGACTAAAAACCGAAACAGTAAGACAAATGACTCAACAAGCCCCTAGAACTGACAGAAGTACTCTGAGCACTAGTAGAGCTGATGCTGAACACAGGGGTCCACCTGCGAGACCCAGGGAGACGGAGGCAACAACCCCAGCCAATCCCTACCATCCCCCACCGCCCGTACAGCTACAACTAGGTACCACGGGGCTGTGGAACGGACGAGATACCACCAATCACCATATAATCTGAAGTATGAACACTAGCAGGTGCGCTGGTCATGTGGGTGGGGGTGAGGAGCATGCAAAGTTACTGAGGGAGCTGACGGAGGGGACAGCTAAATGCTCAAGGGGCCTCAAATGCAAACGGCCACGTACCTTCTGAGGCACAAGGTACGCAAGCATCCAGTCGTGTACGATTACCCTGGAATGACCAATTGGATTCGTGTAGAGATACCAACTAGCCAATACCACTAACAATTTCCTTCTCTGCATACACCAAACCAAACACAACCACAAACCTCCAGCACAACAAACCGCACAAACTTCACTACACTGCAACAACAAAACCACAGACTTGCACATCAGCACACGACGACTACTGGCCGCATACACCCCAGGCCCAGCCGACGGAACCACCGGGCTGAGGCTGCCAACAGCACATCACTTCAATCTTGCACTTTTCCAGTCTCCACCCACTAACCCACCTCTCCCTCCCTCTTTGAGCCGCCAGAGCGCCAGGGGACCACTCCGGTGGTGATAGTGTGCGGTACAAATGTCCTTTAACATTAACATTTCCTTAGAAAACCATTTTGCCATTCTAACAGTGTATGTGAGGGTATATTACTCACCCATTTAGTTTATTATTTATAAAGCGCGCACAGCCCTGAGGCAACTCAGCGCTTAACTTATGAAAAGTTACAGTAAGTGCAATACAGGTTTACAGAGGAACGCAAAAACAGGAGGTACAGGAAAATAAACACAGGTAATCAGGTACATAGGTAATGAAAAACCATGTGTTAACGACAGGTCAGATAAGTATACATAAAGATTTGTGCAACAACGGTTCGTTCACCTTAGTGGGGAATTGACAGACACAATATGGTTAGAGCAGGGGCAGTCACATAAAGCATGTAAAGTTCACCACTTATAGGGAACTGGTGTACATAGTAAGTCAAATCAGGTAGCAGGGAAATGTACGAAGATAGTTCACCTCAAAATGTACATAGGTCAAAACCGGAGGCAAGGATATGCAAGATGGTCGTACGCCTCTTATAGGGGACTTCAAATACATAGAGGGTCAAATCAGTAAACAAGCATATGCAGTATGGAACGTTTGCCTTTTGTAGGATACTACACTGGGTCAACCTTGCTGTAAGCGCCATCATCAGTGCAAGATACATCATAGTTCGAGCATGGAGAATATGCTAATGGAGGTTCACCTTGTGTTGTAGAGCATAAAAGGTGAGGAGTACATAATAAGTGGAGATGGAAGCAGGGCAGTGCAATCAAGGAGTGGTGAGGTAACTAACCGCTCAGTATTAGTTAACATTTATACGTTTAGAGAAGGTAACGATAGGGGGGTCAAAACGGAACAGTATACCAAGGAAGAAGTTGTTCCAGTACCTATATGCAGAATTTTCAAGAACCAGGGTGGCTGATATGTATTACTGCAAAGGTAATGACAAGGGGCTGTGCAGGTTTAGCCAACTTAACGCAAAAATCCCTACAGGTTTAAACAATCACAATTGAGCAAATAGAGGCTAGTGGCAATAAGATAATAGCTAAGAGGGTGGCTAACACCTTGGAGAAGGAGTGTGTGGAAACGGTAAACATGTACAAATCATGTTCCCGATAACGTGCGAGTGTTAAACACAGTTGGACAAGGGTCATAGATGGTAAGGAGGACTACAGCAGTGAAGAGAAACCACCAAGGAGAAAAAGTCAGTGCAAAATTTTCACTGCGGATACAACGCTAGCAGCGCTGGCCAGCAAATGTTCAAATAGTTCCTGAGTTTTTCGCAAAGAACCAATAGATGAAGCATTTGCAGCAAAGTGAACGTGACAGGGCAAGAGCTAAGGAGAGATCAGTAGGGAGGAGCTCAGATAGCATTCTTGTCTACCATTCACCACGCTAAGTGAAAGGGCGAAAAGGGAGTATAAACATACACATCTTACCTTGGACAAGCCAGCCGTGGGAACGTTGCAAGATCCAAGCAAGGACCGGGAAAAGACAGGGTGGAGCCCTTATGCGCAGCCCTTACATGTGTGACCCGGCTTCGCCTCATGGCTTGGCCGGGTCTCTGCATTTGTTGGGGCATTTGTTGGGGCTATCAGCCAATCAGGCTGCAAGAACTGGGGAGGTGCCTCCGGGCAACGAGGAAGAGGAACAACGAAGAAGGCATGGCAGATGCAGCAACTACAGCTGATTGTAGATGTATTCGCTAGAGTCCCATGGTGGCCTGGGGGGGGGGGGGGGGGGGGGGACAGTGGGGGGGTAAATGACAGGGTTGAGCCCTTAAATTCGCAGATTAGGTTGTGCCTGTGATTAGGTTGTGCCTCTTCCCAACAGTAATGTGTTGGTTTCACCAGATTATTCCTGTTAGGATAAAGTGTATGAGTGTCCCCCAACTGGGTCTTGCTTCCCCCAACTTGCTGCTAGCCTGTCCAGAATAGGTCTGCATTAGGTCTTACCTACCTAGAATAACTGAGGCATTCAGGTTTTTACTGTACCTAGACTAAGTGTTCCACTAGTCAACTGTATACTGTCCAGTTGACAGATTATGTGATTTGTTGCCGAGCTTCACGGTACAACTGGTAGGGTCTACTGCTCTTGAATAACTGAAAATTATTTTCAAAGTAAGCATATTGAATGTGTAGGAAAAGGTTCGACTCCCCTAGAACTACCGGTGCTCCAAATGAGGTTTATGCTTTGGTCTGTGTACCTTCAAGCATAGTGTATTTTTATATTTGTGATAATTACGCCTAGATTTATCTGGGCTGACTTATTTAAATAAATCCTTTATTTTTACATACATAGCGTTTCTTTGCACCATTTGTATCGATTCTACAGCCCCCTCTCCCTCCTAAGATAAACCTGGCTGCTCGGTCTACGCTACACCATGAACTCAGGTGGTACAGACAAGAGTTGAGTCTTGTACTGCCTCAGTTGAATGGTTTTACTAAGCCCTTAGTTGGAGTTCAGAAAAACTGTCCCAATACAAGCATTGGCAAAGCCAACAGGTTTGGCTGGTAAATCAGCATTAGATATGCATTGGCCAGGTGCTGCGGTTATATGCCCAAGGACTTGCAACAATTTGCAGCTGCTACCATTAATGGCTAGTTAGTACCATTACTGCAGGGCCTGGCAAAGGCTTATCCCATCCTACACAAAACTGTTGGCATTGCCAATGCTTTTTAAAATGGCTTCATTCACAGACAGAATCTAGAAAAAGGTAAAGGTTACGAGGTGGCATTGTTACAAATCCATGATTGTCTCAGTCCAGAGCGCACCAGACCTGGCAGATTGTGTACATGTATGAAACACTACTCGCATGTGCACCCACATCTAAATTCCACCCAATTCTGATGCCCCATAGTGGCTAATAAGTAACAATAAAATAAACTAGAAAAAGAGCAAAAGGAATGTTAGTGTACTCATGGTATGTAAGGGGGTGAGAGGGATGTTGGAAAAGATTTATACTTTTGAAACTTCACCCATTGATGGTAAAGCGAACACCCTGCATATCTGCTAGAGGTGAACTGCTTATTTGGCTGAGGTCTTTTTAGCCCCACCCTCGTGCTCAAATCATTTGGGGTGCAATGGTATCCCCTTTGAGAAGTCCGATAGCAGTGACCCGATTTGTTCTCTTTCTGGGTGCACTACTGTGCACCTTTGTTTTTTTAAATGTATTCCGGTGTTTGACCTGCAAATGCTAGCCTTTACCTAAAATTCATGCAAAATACTTGCCAATCCCGACCTTCACTTTTGATACAGAAGCCTTTTTAAACATTCCTTAACATACAGAAACAGAAAGAAAAACATTTAAAAAAAAACTCCAAATATCATTTACTACGTTCCTTGATAGAGATTGCACTACAAAAATACCATGGTTTCAAACAGGGGTCCACCTGCAAGTCTTGGCTGAAGTGCCTACTTCTAAAATGTGTGCGACTCTGGTTTAGCTCTGTTGACATGGCATGTCAACACTTCGCCTAGCAATCCTAAACCACCAATAATCAGGGAGATTATTTCCCCTGCACAGACCCAGTACCATAGGTCTCCTCCCCCCCCCCACCCCCTTCCAGGAATTTCCCCAGGTGTCCCTACCCTGATGTTATTCAGTCCTTGACAACCCAAAACTACGTGCTCTTTTTCCGCTACCTCCCTTCTTTTGCAAAATCCAGTCTGGGTCGTACTACTCCATCGTTTCCTTGCCAGCAGTACTTCCTTTGTAGGGTACCGATTTAATTGGAATCTTAGGAAGTTCTGGTGCAGCAGACTACAGGGCATTTTTTCCAAATATAGGGCATTTTCTCCAAATACTTGGCCAAAACATCCCTCCCTTTCGATTCCCAAGCAGTTATCGGGAAGAGTTTGAAGCCCACACTTCGTTGGCAAGTTAGAACCCAATGCCTTTTCTATAACCTTTTAACCAGCATGGGAATTTGCACAAGTTTTTCTCATTCACTTCCAACTCTAAGAGGGATAGGCAGACTTCTTTCCATTTTACCAGCATTTGATCATTTCTCTTTGTAATTGCAGCCCCCAAGATTTTTAAACCTCCATCTGATTTTTCCCCCTAATACATGTTCGCCAAAGGGAAGGTTTTCAAAATGACCATTGCTTCCAAGGAGAACAGTGCCAAGCCATGCCTTATAACTTGGATAGGGACTCCTCCAGGGAGCCTGAGCACTTTCCTCCAAAAAAGCCCCTCAAGTTGCCCCCACAGCCTCATTGGTGTAGGCAGTGCACCTTCTGCTCCATAGGTCATGGTTGGTGGAACAACCTTTAGCCGGTATAAAGACAATGGAATAAGGGTAAACGTACAAAAACCATTTGATGGCATCAGTCCCTGTCCTGCCAAGCTAATTTTTGCCCTCAATAGCTCTACCCTTCGTGCATCATTTCTACTACTATTTAAGGACATTCCCAAGTATGTGAGGTTATCCACCCTTCTGAGCCTTTTGCCCTCTAGGAACCCATTTCTCATCTTCGCCGCCCTTCCCAGCAAATGCTTCATAACAAGGATCTTGGACTTAGATGGATTAATACGCAACCCATTGTAGCATATTTAGAGCACGTCCAATTTTCTTTTCTAGGCCCACTGGTGTTTGGTCCAAGAGTACCAGATCGTCCAGGGACACTATGTGGCCTATTGGCTCTACTTAAGCTTGGGGAAAATCCCCTTACCTCACCCAGTGCAACCCCCCCTCCCCGCCTCCAATATCTGAAATTAATAGAGTAAACAAAATAGGTGCCAATGGGCACCCCTGTTTAAGTCCACTAGATGGTTTTATGGTTTTGGACAATAAACCTGGACTGTTCAACCTGACCTTTGAGAGCTCGTGTAGCGCCATTATGGCAAAGACCAAATCACTTGGACAGTCCCACCTAGCCAGTTTCTGCCATAGTGTCAGTCTGTTAATCGCATTCCCTTCACGAAACCTACCTACAGAGGGTCGAATCGCCCCTCAGCTATGACACATTCTTCTGATATCTGCCAGAGTATACCTGCAGAGATCCCCCCCCCCCCCCCCCATTACACGCAGCAGAGAATCCGTATATAGTTTATGGGGTCCCGTCTCCTTTTTTGAAGATCAGTATCGGGATAATTGATTCCAAGAGGCTGGGACACAACCTACTGCCAAGATTTGATTAAACAGGATCGTTATAAACTCTGCCCATGCCATCATGTCTTTTTTAGCATGATGTTCATTATCATGTGCCACTGGGTCCCTCGAATTGCTTGCCTTTATGAGCACCAAGATGTCCATTTTATCAAAATCAATAGACAAACCCCTGCTTCTCTCAAATCGTTTTGACGTCATTGGCTCCACAGTTATGTTGAACAATTCTGAAAAATTACCAACCCAGGCTTTCTCTGTCACAGCATTCGATTGAATTGACTGAGGACCCAAGTGAATTGATCAAATTCCAAATTTCTCTAGGGTTTTTGGTGGGTATTTCCCATAACATAACTTCTGCATCCTTCTTGAGTTGCAAGGCACACCTAGAATGGGAAAACGGGACCAATTCCTATAAACATGGCACCTGACCCTCTGGAGTCTCTGCCTCTCCTCGGCCGCAACAGAAGGTAGGGATTTTATTGCCTGAATATTTTTTCTTAATGAGCGCTTTGCCAGGACCATTTTAAGGTCACGTACATGCTTTTTTACAAAGTCTGTTCACCCCTGTTTTTTCCTTGAACTCTACCAAGAGCCATATAATCGACAACCTAGCTCCCCACACCACCTCACTTTAGTTTCTCATGTGCTCAATTTTCCCTTTACCAAGTCTCAATCTATTGCAGCCTTGTGTCGCCTCCAGATCATTTGGGCCCCATTCCATTTTTGCCAGAGTTCCACTTCCCCAAACCATTTTCAGGCAATTATGGTCACCATTTACCATCTCATGGACCTCCATACTCGTGAGAGGAACTTGGCAGAGACAAATGTGGTTGATGGTTGAGCTGGACTCTTCAGGTGGGCCTACTTGGCAAATCGCCACAGACCGACCAGCTTAAGATGTGCCACACTTTCAACCCCATCTCCTCCTTCCACGCGCTCTCATTCTCCCCCCTGCCCTTTCATCTCCCCCTTAACTTTATTCCCAACGCTGCTCCTGGAAAGGGCACATTGAAGTCCCCACTTAAAATAAGCAAGTACAGCCAGTATATGTTGCATACAAGTAGATCCAATTCCTTGCCAACCACCTCCACCCCCGATCTAATCAATAGAGCCAATAGGTTAGGGTTGAACAATGCCATCCATGTCCATCCCAGACCGGATCTAACAGCCATTAGGAGGCCTGACATTGACCTACCCTTTTCCCCTTTCCTTGCTGGGTTCAGGAACACAGAAACCATCCAAAGTTATTTTTAGTAACCACGTTTCATGAAAACAGGACATCATATGAAGTAAAATCGCTGATCCCCTCCCCAAACAAGTGAGCAAATCCCCTCATATTCCAAGGGCACAGACTTCAACTTCTTTGGTTGTCCCCCACATCTAGCAATCATTGTCCACCCTTGTTGGCTAAAACTCTAGCCAATCCCAGCTTTCCACCCCTTCTTGCCTCCCCCTGCCCCCTCAGTAAAGGGTTCAACTGTCCTAATCCTGCCATCCCGGCCATTAATGGTTTCTTTGAAAGTGGGTTTTTCCTCCCACTTGAAGTACTCTTTGGCGCGTCTGATCCCTCTCCTCCTCCCCTCTTTCCTATCCCTTCCCCACAGACCCCCCCCCCCCCACCCCCCCCCCCCCCCCCCCCAACTCCCTCCCAATGTCCCATTTTCCAGACCACTCTACCCTCCATCCCCTCTCACCTTCCTCACCACCCATCCTTCTCTGGCAATGCTTCAGTCAGGTCAAACCCCAAGGGCAGCAGAAGGGCAGCGTCCTCCATCAGCCTCTTTCACCAACTTGGAGGCCAAACATAATTTTACGTCATCAGTTGGCGTGCTACTCAAAACTCTGACTCAATCGAACGAACTACACGTATCCTCAGTAGCTGCTGCAACAACCTCAGCATATTTTCCCCCCCCACCCCCATTTAGGATCAATCTGTCTTATGGCCAAAAATCCAGGTCAGTCAAGACACACCTCCCTTCCTTACCAGGCGTTTGAGGGGCCCTTGTGCCTGTTCTTTGCCACACTCTCCCCTGCTCCAATCCCTTCGGATTCAAGTTAGGCACTCCAAGCCAGTGCTCAAGATGCTCTTTCTTTGCTGTTCCAGGGTCATGAATTCTAAACAGTTGAGTGGAATTTTCCCCACAAGTTGACTGTTCACCCCCTTCCTTATTTCAACTGTGTCTCGGCTTACTGATGTTTCCTGGGGATTGTTCTGGCACAGGCTCAAGCTATGACAGAGCCCTCCTGATCAGGAGAATAAGTTGACAAGCTCAAGAGCTCATGTTTTCCGTTGATGAATCACTGGCATTTGGTGAATCTTCTCCCCCATTACCCACATTCACAAGTGCAGCTTCTTCTCTTCCCTCTGCTTTGCTTTGCTGCTCCACCCACCCCAAAGGAGCTTTTAGTTGCTTTGTCGATGTAGGGGTCAATTTCGCATGGTCTGCAAGAAGATTGTATATACCAGTGTCTGCACTGAGTGTGGTTTCATTTCCTCCCGTTCTTGTTTCTTGCCCCTCCACTTGATCCTCTGCTGTGGAGTCATTAAAGGCCATTTCCCAGAAGGCAGAGTGTTGCCGCCTCCTCCAGGATCTCGACCCCATCTTCCTCGGTCACGGCTGTCAGTTTGTACAGAAGCATCCGCCTGATTCGGGAGGACGGATTTCTGTGGCGAGTATCTTAGCCGGTCATCTGGTTTGCCAACACTTACTATAGTCTTCCCTAGTGCCGTTGTTGTGAGAGCAGATTCCTGTCTTGAGACTCTTGGCCAATCCTCTGGATTGCCATCACTTGCTATATAGTCTTCTCCAGTGCCGGTGTCACCAAGGGCATGGCTGAAGTTCTTCTTTCATTCGTCATGTTTTCCATGATGCACTGGATGGCTTTGACCTGTCGATCCAAGTTATTATCCAAGTTTCCCTGGACCACTGATACAAAACCCCCAACATACATCAGTTGTGGGCATCACAGCCAGAAGGGCTGCCTGGTCTTTGATAGTGTCCGTTAGGGATTCATACCATTTTGTGAATGAGTCCAGAACTATAGCCAAGGCAGCCAGTGTTAGATCATTTCTCGCCCCCCTTCTCAGCGTTTCATTCTCTTTCTTACATGGATGTTTGCATGTCCTCTGAGAGCCTTCAACTTTATCTGGGAAGTCAACACGCTTGTCGTCATGTGCCCTCCCAGACTGGTTTTTCCCCTGCCCCAGAACTGCCTCCGGCTCAATGTTCAACTGGGGCTTCCAGCTCAGGGCGAGCACTTGCCTCCCCCTATAGTCTGTCGTTCCCCCCTTTGATTTAGATTGAAGGGGTCTCCCACCTGGACTACTATTTGATGTTAGAATTTTCCGACCTTCATGACGCCATAGTTGGGTTTAAGATAGCCATCTCTGGGACCCCCTGACTGATCTCAACTTGTTCCACATGGCTGACATTTCCTCTGCTTCGCTCAGTCTTCAGGGTACGATTAAAACCAACTTAGTCAAAATATTAAAGAGTTCCAAAATAGGTCACTTCCTGTTTGCTTCTCTTCCCTAGGCCTAGGAGTTTCGCCAACAGTTTCACACATTGGTTTATCCCTTTGATCTCCACAAGGGATCTTTCCTGGCCGTCTTTGTTGTAAAATAAAAAAAAACACCTCTTGGGTGATTTCTCTAACCAGTTGAAGGGAACCCCACCTTGATCACAGTACTCCGAGGTTGATCGCGCCCCCCCCCCCCCCCTACTCCACCCTGGTGTACCACAGAGGACCAGCCTCACTTCCTAACTCGTGCAGATAGGAAGGGGGAGGGGTGCAAGGGAACATGAGTGGGGGCCTGCTGGCAGGTGCCCCTGACTGCTGGGGGGTGGGGTGCAGAAGGACCCTTCCGCAGCCTCTTGATAATGCCCATTTGTTAGAGGAGTTCCTCTCTTCTTGTCCCTCTGGCTGTTTATCAATTAGGGCCACCACTTCACTTTTTGTGCATCTCTTTACATTTTTCTTTCTTCTGGCCTCGTTTTAGTAGGTCATCACTTTGGCTCAGTTGGCGCTCCCTCGTCTTCAGTCTCTGCTCTGCCCTTAGAGCCTACCCTCGCCGCACAATCTCAGGTTCACTTTGAATCTGCGTGGCTCGCGGAACGCTATCCAAACCATTTGGTGTCTCCCTTTCCACCTCCCACGTTTGTGGGCAGCATGATGTTTCCAGAGTACCCATACTTGGCCTCTCATAAGAAGGAGGGGGGGGGCACGAGAGAGCGCACGCGAGAGTGTGTGGGGTGGGGGGGCAGTGCGGAAGGTTCTCTTCGCCTTAACTTCACTGCAGGTACGGCCTGACAATGTATTCGCCATTTCACGCATTACTTTTTCAGCAACTAGTTTGCCCCCGTAGCAGTCAGATTAGCCTCCGCCTTGGGTGCTCAATGTTCCATTCTTGGTGACAAAGCCAAATCCCCAATGCAATTACGTAAGTGGGTCTCGGTTATAGCGACCAAAGTCTTGTACCATTATCATTCAGCTGTGCAATAAGTCTTGTGATACTAGTACAAGTGTGAAACCTCTTTTCAGTGCCTATCAGTGGGGATATTGCAAGTAGGATCATACAGGGATTAACTACGACATGATCCGTATGGAGGGAGGACAGGACACTTATCCCAACCTTCACCTATGAAGATGGTAAGGAGAGAGACTTTGCTAACAGACAAATATATTCAGTGTGGTTTTGAAGACTCTCCACACTGTTTAAACAACAAGGGGTATAAGTTGTATTTGCCTTTGCAGGGGAGACACACGAGGCAAAGCTGTGAATCAGCACAAAACACTATCATGGCCCTCATGTCAAAAGTCGACTATGCAAACAGCCTCTACCTCGGAATACCAGAATACCTCCTGAAGAAACTACAACTCATCTAAAATACAGCTGCAAGACTACTCCTCAAACAATCAAGAAGAGAATACATCACTCCTGCCCTAAAAACACTACACTGGCTCCCAATAAAACATTGCATCACCTTCAAAACAATGTGCATAACGGACAGAGCAATCAGCGGACAAGGAGCAGAATTCCTACAAAAGAAAATATCAATCTACAAGCTTACTAGATTCCTCAGGTCATGCAACGAAATCCGCTTGGAACCAAAACCATACCTCAAAATATTTTGAGGCACCTCCTTCTACCACTTAGAGGCAAAAACCTGGAACAACATCCCAAAAGAAATAAACACCAAAGATCACCTAAAAGTTAGGAAATTACTACAAACCTGGCTATTCAACACCACAGACTCAAACTGAAAATGGAAACAAAGGAAAAAGGATGACTAGACAGCTCCCAGAACCCACTGGGAAGCTCACCCGGATAAGTCTCACCGGGTAGAGTGTAAACTGCTGACACCCACGGAGACGGCATCCACAAACCCTACCTAATCCCACCCAACATACGCACTCGCCCCCTAGTTCCCACCAGGTACCACAGTGGTTGAATTGTCAGGATACGTAGGCGTAGGCAGGTGCAATGGCTGTATGAGTGGGAAGGGAAGATGGGTAGCGCTGTGAGGCAGACAGCGGAAGGCGTAGTGCAGTGAACATGCTAGAGACAGTAACACTTTAACCACTAGTTTTCAAAGTGAAATGGACAAGCTTGGAAAGTTAAAGATGCACCCTACTGAGACCACAGAAGTGTAACAACTGCATACAAACAAGAAGGGGAAATTAAGCAAGTTCAGCTAGGACTGGCCCAGTGGTATGAAAGAAAAACACTAAATCATAGCTACACAGCAAACATTCCTGAAAGGAAAAGTGCATGGACTTGGAACTGCCAAAGCCTCTGTAATTAAAATTAAGGATACTTTGCATCCGGCTGTCCTTTCCTGCCATAAGCCCATTCCGATTCAATTTCCAGGCGAGCCTTCTCACCTTTAGTCATAGTTAGAACACCTTCATCCCACTGTAGAGAAAAACAAAAAAGGTTTGTTAAGTGTAATATAGTTCCCCAAATACAGACTGCTATGTAATGGTTCACACACAGTCCATAAAACAAGAAAAAAAATGGGAATTAGGCCTTCTGCTAATTAGCTTGCTTATATTTTATATATAGAATAGAGACCCTCACAAGAACGTTTGGGAAGAGATACCGCCTGGGAGAATGTACTTTTTTATTGGGGGCGGGGGGGTTAGTGGTAGTATTGGGGAAGATCTAAATTAAGTTCAGGCAGATTATGAAGCTAATTTGAAGTGCAATTTTGTTCACGCTAAACGTGCTCCAACATCTGAAACAGACTGAGCCTTAGCAAAGACTGAATGGGACTGAGGATTGGAGGCAATCTTAAACGAACAAAAACTTGTAAACAGTGTCGCTATTAGCACTTCCCATCAAAAACAGGACAGGAGGCATTCAAAAACGTGGTTGGTGTAGAGCAGTTACAAAAACTAAACCATGGCTATTAACATGTTGGCTTTGAAATTCATTATAGCCCACAAACACTCCTTGTGAAATAACGCAGCATGCTGCAGTTCAGCTGGCCACTTAGATGCTCGAAAAAGCACTTGTCGAGTCACAGTTCAACGAGCAAATACCAATACCCAGTATAGGTAAAACACGCTTGAGAGGTGCATGAAACCGCAAAACAAAGCTATCGGCCACTTTCTAAATGCCATATCAGTGTTTAGTGAAATACTGAAATTTGTGGCACTGGTTTGAGCTGCCCACTTAGTCTGACAACTTGTAACGAAACACACCACTTCTGATCGTTTCCCCAAGAAGCAAAATATAATGCCAGTAAGTATTCATAGAGCAACATCTAAATTGGTAATATAGTTTAATTGGCAATGAGAAAAATAGGACCGGTTAATATTTGGAAATAGGATAGCAACACTGAGAATGCAACTGAAACGAAAATTTCAATGCATTTTATTCCTACAACCGATTTGAAAAAAGAATGGCATAGAAACGTAATGAAACATGGTCTCTCCATGTGGTGGTTTCATTGAATATCAGTTGCTCGGTAATACTCGCAACTCATGTTCTACTATTGTTTAGAGCCGTTTCTTTGTGAAGAGAGTCTTCCATCCCCACTATTGTTCGTTAGAGAACTACAGGCTTTCCTTCATGCACCCATTTGCTTCCGATACCCTTCACGAATGCCATGCAACCACTTCAGTTGCGTGATGGCGCGCACTGACTGCACTGCAGAACTCTCCTGAACGCTGCCAGGTGGTCAAGCAAGAAAGTTCGTGACATTATAATAAACTATACTTACTCCTCGGATGACTCTTCCCAATCCAACCTTGAAACTCAAAGGCCTCCCCACCTTTTTCTTCTTCAAACCTGTAAAAATGGATACATTTTTAAAGTACAGTTCTGTGCAGAGGGTTCTAGTTGCCATTGGTAGGTCATGGTGTCTTGTGTCTTACGGTCCCTTATGTTAACGTAATTCATGCATCACCCAGCGCTATACATCATAGGAGTCAGTGAGAAGAACGCTCTGGCAGGGTACAAAGAACTTATCGGATTCCAAGGTAATGGATTGTATTGAAAAGTGGTTTATATTCAACCATTAAAAAATTAAATCGTTTTGACTGGTTACTGAATAGTTTATAAATAGGTCAGTGCCTCCCCCCACCCACCACACCCGCCTCAAATCCATCACAGCGGGAGGCGAACATATCGGACATGGTGCTTTGCCATGCATACTAGTGCAGCCTCAGTAGCCCACTGTAGCTAAAAAGGCAAGTTGAATGCAGTGGTGACAGCTGAAGGTGTACACCGTACACCCTAGCACCACATTGGTCCAAATCCACGCAAAGAAATTTAGCATTTTGTAGTTCAATATTTTGACAATCTTTGCATTACTGCTCTAGACACACGACACCGTTGAGCCAATAACGGAGTACTGGCTGAATTTCTGAGCAGCAAATAAATCCAAGAGACACAAAAAAGACAAGTCAGCGTGTATTCAATTCAGGTAAATAAGCCAAGCGAAAAACCCATTTTGCACGAACAAATGTTTCAAATGACAATGGTGGAATCGGTTCCTTATACATAACAATGCTGCCGCTTTAGTGAGAAAACAGACACTTACATTTGTGGACTACCTAATATGCAACAGGTAGGAGGTTCTAAAATGCCAACATGTCGCCTTGTTTGCAGAGTACGTCTCCCAAGCACGCATGCAAATAATCTACCTACATTTCCAAGAATTGGTGCCAACAGGGCATTCGAGGGGTAGCAGGAAAAGGGTGCAGCTCACTAGTCAGGAGTGCAGTTGGTTGTGTTACGGTTTCCCAGAAGTGAAATCGTGGACGTTCTATCAAAGCCATAACGCTCTTAAAAAAGCAATGACCTCATCCAGAAATATAAGACAAACCCAACCCAGGACACTTGTGATGGTGTTGTCCTAACCGGCCAGCATATATGATAGGCTATTTTATTTATATCGTGGTCGTACACAAGTGTTTCAAAGCGCGACCAGGCGAAGGGAGGGGAACAAGGGAGAAACAAAAACAACGATTTTACTAGGGCCAGTGACATTGAGAACGCGCAAGTGCATGGGTAAGGGAAAAGGGGGAAGTGCGTGGAAAGGGGGGAGAAATGAAGCGCGGAGCATAGGAGAGAACGAAAAAAAATATGTCAAATAAAGGTGATAAACCATGGCAGTGCAGCCGTTAAGTGGCAAAGTGCTAGGTTAGTCAGATAGCGTGCATCTGATAAGTGAAGAGGGGGGGTGGAGGAGAGTACGGGTACAGATACAGGACCCAGTGCAAGGGGTGGCCCGGAGGCAGTGCAGGAGGGTGGCAGGGTGAGCAGGTACCTGGGACTGAATGACAAAGGGTGACCAGCGGCACAGTGCCTAGAGAGAAAGCAGATCACCAAGGTAGAAGAGGGGCAGAAGCGGAAGGACTTGAGGAGCTTCCGGAACCGTTGATGGTTCTCCAGTTTCAAGGTGGCTTGGGGGGGGGGGGGGGGGGGGGAGTTCCAAAGGGAGGCCCCAGCCGAAGACAGATCTACTCCAAGCTCGTTTCTCTGAAAAACGACTGACCCTAAGGGAGTTGGAGGTAGAGGAGCGAAGGGCTCAAGAGGGGAGGTAAATACGAGGGATGGTAGAAGGTATTTTGGGCCCAGGCCCCAGAAAGCCTTGGACAATGCAGAGGGTTTTAAATTTAATACTTGCATCCACTGGGAGCCAATGAAGGGATTTCAGAGCTGGAGATCCGATCACAGGGCTTGAGGTCAAGGACAAGTCTCGCAGTCCTGTTCTGGATTAGTTGTAGAGGGCGGAGCATGGAGGCAGGTAGATTTAGAAAGAGGCTGTTCCAGTAGTCCAACAGGGACGTCATTTCACCAAAATGCTAGGGGTAGCGGAAGTGACACGACCCCCTGACAACATCACAGGAAGTGGTGTCATTTGACGCCACTCCGAAGTGATATTGCGGGAAGCGATGGAACATGACCCTTCACCCGTTGACAAAACAGAAGTGGCATCACAGCATTGTACACTATGAAAAATATGGTTACATTATCACTATAATGTGATGATCGCCATATGTATCGTTAAGATCAGTGTATAGGCCCATATTACCAAATTACTGTGAATGCAAGCAGATGTCCATGACCAAATGATGTGTTATTATATAGCATATATGCTTAAGCGCTTTATATAGAAAAAATACCTGCGTTGGTACTAATTTATCAACCTCAGAAGGATGAAAGGCTGAGTTGAGGCGTTTAACAGACTAAACCAGTGACTTACCCCCTGAAGTGTGCCTGAAATAAACCTTTGAGTCTAGCAATTATTGTATAGAATTCCAGAAAGACACATTGTTATTCCTATTCCCTAATTGTTTTATTTTATTATAACAATTAGTTTATACAAACAAGGCAGAACAACAAAAATAATCCAACCACACATTCCACTTAAAATTTACTGTTTGGTTGAGACCAAGACGGAGTGCTATATACTTCACACTCTCCAACCTCAGAGTTCTTCAATCTTTTAACATCTCATAATGACCAAAACAACCATTCAGTAGGATCAGGCATCAGCACAATTTGAGACAATTACAAACTGTCCCCTTTTCCAAGAGTTTCTCAAGAAAATCTACCACTGCACAAGTTAACAGCACGTTATGTCCCATTAGCAGCCTACACCACCATTCATCCAAGTTAGAGTCAGGCGGAGCTAATCTGCCCAAAAAACGTGATCGCTGTACTACAATTTGTAGGGCATTCTATAATTAGATGTTTTAGGGATTCCGTTTCAATTGCGCAGAATCAACAGCGATTGTCTTCAGTCTTCGCCTCGTGTCTTCTCCACAAAACTTTAGTTTTGTGGACATTTAGTCGTAGCCTCAGAAACTTATTCCGATGTGGTCGTGAGGGAAATTGACAGGTATTTCAGTAATTGTCTAAACAATTGCAAGACAGACCCAAATCAAGAGATGACGGCATTATTCCTCATTCAAGATCCAGTTCCACCGTCTTAATTTTTTTCCTTTGCCAGCTGGGGGGTTGCCATCACCATTTGCCAAGATATATCAGCAAGCCCTAGGATTCGTCTGATTTTGTTTGCCCAGTCTAGCAAAATTCCTGCATGAGGATTCTTAGTTGTGTGTTCAAAAATCTTACATGCAGGAGCAATATTTACCAAGTGCATTTTGCGTAGGACTGCAATCGATTTCCATTGAATGGTACCATGTAGTGCCTCTGTACCTAGTTCATATCTTATTGCAGCAATCGGGGTACTACACGGGAGTCGCAGAATTTTGATCTAGAATTGGCCTTCTAAAACAGCCCATATTCGGTTGATATTCCAACCTGCTTCAGCCCCATATGTAATCGCTGGGACAACTTTCTGTATGTAGAAGGCCCGAACGGGATTAAGTGAAAATTTTCCGTACTCGAAATGTAACTTCTGTCCTTGCATTGTTAGTATGCCCATACAGGGTTTCAGATCAGCCACCCAGTCACAAACAGATCCATTTATTCGTACTCCCAAATATCGAACTGCTGAAACAGACTCTAAAGTCTCTCCTGCTGCAGTCCACTGGAATCGATTGAAGTTTTATTTGGATGCCATTCCAATTGACAATTTTGGATGTCACTGTTGATTACAAGGTCATTTTCTTGAAATTATATGACTAAATTGGTCAAGAGTCGTTGAAGACCAATTTGAGTTAAATCAACAATACGATGTAATCCGCATAGTATGCCCAACTGATGTGTTGTCTGTTTAATTTCGGAGGAAAGCGTTGGGTTTTTCCAGTGTGCCTGAGATGTCCGAAATAAAGAGTAAACAGGAGTGTGGCTAAAAGGCACCCCTGATTTACACCTTTGGAGGTTCATTTCATTGGTTAGGTGACCAGTTGCATCTAGACGAACTCTGGTAGACGCATCATTGTGCAGTGCAATCAATGGGTAGAGTAGGGTTGATGGACAGGACCAAGAAAGGAGTTTCTTCCAAAGTTTCACGGTTATTGGTGTATTCTTTATTACTTCGGGTCAGTGCTGAAAGTGTTAGACTTGTGGCACGCCTGTTTTTTTTTTTAAGGGGCCTGAACATGAAAGCCAACCACTCCAGAAGTAAAGAGCCACATGGTGCTGGTCACAGCCCAGGAGCTTGCATTACAAAAATAAATACAATTTCATTTTATTTTTCCTGAGGTCGCAGTTGCGACCTCTGGCGGCCCCTAAATGAAGTCCCTGGAGTCCAACCTAGAGGGAATCAGTTTGGGAGACAGTGGGCTTCTGAGGGAAGGAGAGGAAAGAAAGAGTACCTCTAAGGAGGTGCAGTAAGAAGTTAGACTTTTTAGAGACGTCAGAGAGGTGTGCAGAGCTCAACTTGCACACATTTTGCAGCATTCAAAAAGGAACTTACTAGTACAAGGGCTTCATTCAGTGATGTTAGAATCCCACAACACACAGTACTCAAATAATGTCCATCTGCAAAGTGAAACCCTTTGAATGCTAAAAAAACGTGCACAAGTTAGGGTTTTCATATTACATCAAGCACAGACCTAGGAAAAATAAAGCTATGCTTAATGTAATAAGTGTACAAGCCCCGCCCTACCCTTCACACAACCCACCAACCCCCAGGGCCATTACTGGCCCTACATACTAATCCAAGACACCTACCAGCTTCTACATTGTCTCACTAGCTACTGCAACGCCTACTCACAAGCGGGATGCCTCCACCCAGAGGAGGCAACGGCAGCCGTGTTTTCACCCTTAAACCGAACAGGTTTAGCCCATCTGCGAGAGTGAGCATCAAGGCAGAACGCCCACCAGCTCTGCTGTTGGTGCCTTATAAGCCAGGAGAACAATCCACAGATACGGTCAAGGGCTACTGTATCCACTCTGTGAAAAGTGAAGGCTCCTTTGTACGGCATTTAAGTTTCATAATGAGGGGGCATTGCTTAAAATAATGCACATCGTATTACATCTGCATTACCACAGAACCACAAGAATAGGGGGAACAAACAGGACTCTCCTGCTTAGCACCCAGTCTATGATAAAAGTTACCAATGTAGGCAACACTGGTCCCCCGCTAACCTACACTCCATGAATGACAGGGACTGCCCCTCTTTAAAGGGCAACTCGCTGATCGATCAGTCAACTTCTCTCCCCCTTGGCAGCTCCACTATCACCTCTACCACTACATATTGTACCTGTACCCCTCTTCCCTCCCACCTTTCCCACTGCAGTCTAGGTCTGCCCTATGAAGGGACTCTGTCGCTTCCCAGCTGGGTTTACGCTTTGTTAATCCCATACACATGTAAAATAGCAAACTCAAGTCACGCCTCAGGGAGGGCGGGGGAGAAATCGTATATGGTTACACTGTGCTAACTAGAGTTAACCACACAAGTTTTAGTTCAAAACATTAATTTATTTGGTAGCAACAGGAACTTCACTAGCACGTTGCATGCAACTATGTCACTTTAATGAGAGATGTTAGAGGAGGTCTTGCGCTTCCAAATGAGGCCCTAGGTATCCCCCTTCACCTCTGTGTGCAAGTGCAGGCAATCAGTGCTCAGTGACAGTTGTTCACGGCCAATGTTCTATATAGAGACAATGCTTTCCTATGGGGCAAGTGCCTGCAATTTTCAAACCTGCGCATGTTTCCGACCTCACCAATGCAATTCAATAGCCCAATGCTACCCTATGACCCGTCGGAACCCTGGCGTAACCACCCATCAAACATTCATGCAACTTTTGGAAGTGGTCTCAGTTGCCAGCACCACTCCCATGTTACTGGTTACGAAAGGGCAATGTTAGTTCTGAAAGTGCCAAGGAGATCCAGCGACAGTTGACAAATTGAGGCAAGACCCATAAAAAACTGAACATATTGTACTGCGGACTGAGCAAATTGGGTCCAACCTGAACTAGAAGAATGGTTCTGCTACAGAGTCTGCAGTGAGAACCCCACGAAAGTAGTAGCCAGATCTGCCTCTTGGAAACTAAAGTTCCTTTCTTGGCTCTTTGGTTAACTCCAGTCTGTAGTTCCTGTAATTGACCATGTTACCCTTCCTTCAACCTTCACTTCATTCGTTTCCCTATCAGGGCAACACCACATGCTCATCACGTCAGGAAGGGAACAATTAAGTCTGAAATGGTTGTCTCCATTACTAACGGGAACAAGGTACCGCCTAAGCGTCATTTTTGGTTGTCAGTGTTTTCAAGTGTAAACTCACTAGGAGGGCTGCACCTTGAGAAGGGTCTAGTGCAGGGATGAGCAGCAATTGGGAGGTCTTGAAATCATCCTCTTCATGGACATATTCGAGGCTGCAGATTTAGAAGTGGGAGTATTTTACTCCGGATTTTATGAAGTTGGAAGTCGTCCGTTTTTTTAAATGGAATAAATGCTATTCCATAATTAGCATTTTTTATTGGATTAAGCATTTTTAACTCAATCCATGATTCGGTTTAAAGATGCAGGTTTACAATTTCATTTCATGCAGTTAAAACCGTAGGTCTCCTACCCTTGCGTTAGGAATTGGTTTTCAATTTTGCTGCTTTGCCACCATGGATTTCAATGGGACGCCCTGCATGTGTGTGTCTGCTGTCTCGAGATTAAGACTTGTTAGGCTGGCCCCAACCCACACTTCTGCTACCGGATGTCCGCTTCTGACCAGATGCCGGGTAACTGACTTTCCATGACTTGACATCCCTTGTTTGACTGGTGCAGATCATTAGCACTGGTGAACTGGGCAAACATCCCCCAGCCTGGATATTGTGGATAAAAAAGTGCTGGAGCTAGGAATCCAAAGACTGCACTGAAGACCAGTTGGACTGCTGAAGAAAACCATCAATTGCCAAACCATGCACCAGTGAACATCTGCAGCCTCTCCTGCACGAAGGAAATACCCTCAACAGTGCCTTCCTCCCATGGACTGATGGGCTCAACTAATCCTGCATCAGTGCCCTGCCAGACGACCATCCTGAGATCTGACCCTACATTGACACAGTGTCTGGCACAATCACCACCACGAGCTGGAGCTTGCGACTCTGCAGGTCCTCAGCCAACAGAATTCAGCTGCATATGTTGCTCTACATCCTGCAGGGGAGCCTGGGCAGCCCTGCTGAAATAGTCCTTGAACTGGTGATTGGAACCCACCATCCAGTTGGACCCAATCAGACACTTCAGCCACTGGTCCACGATAGACCACGCATGCACCCCTGACCGACATACCCCCAGCAATTCCGACTCCTAATGGGGTGATTGCAAGGGGCCAGTGTATACATTATTGCTGCCGACCTCCCACCACCCCCTCAGCATAGGCCTGAAGTAAAGTGCACTCCCATCACTACCCTTTGCTGGCTGTGGAGTTCTACTCTAGGATTCCCCCTGGTAATGCCCAGTTTGGTGGATTTGGAAGTGTACCTCCTCTCCCCCCCCCCCCCCCGCCCAAGTTTGTCCTAAAGCCCATCACCAAAATGTGTGCTTTGCTTTTAAACTGGATTTTACCTACCCGTTGGCTGTAGCCAAAACGTGTGTACGGGAACTTGAGCCTTCATACCCCCCCCCACCCCTCCATAACCTTTTCAGATCCAAGCAGATTTCTTCCCCCCCACTGGCCACCTTCACCAAAACCCTGTTAGCCGCGTCCAGCTTCAGCGCTACAGGGAGGGTTATGAATCCTGCTTAGTCATCACTAAACACCAGCGTAAGATGTGGCCAGGGGAAGGCAGCCGCAACTGTATCCTAACCCTAGGGGTGGTAACAAGAGGGAGGATCACATGGGAGGAGATGGCTATCAGGGGGGTGACTCCTATAGAACTATAGGAAGATGCGGTAGTCTGAGTGAGATTTCCAAATACCTAATTGCATGCTGTCTGTGTACAAGTCGCTCCTATTGAACTACCCAAAGCACATGCTATGAAAAGCATGCTAGTTGGTAACCTTGGGAGTTCAGGAAGTACATATGAGCATCTCCAATGGTTACGATTCTGCCTTAAAGAGGTCCTAATCCAAGAGTAACTCAGACCCTTTTCACAACCTCCCAACAATGACAAATCTCAGTTCACAAAGCAGTTAAACTGACTATAAAGAGTATAAAGAGGCCAAAGCCACTAATACTTCAGAACCCATAATGCCTGTGGTACTGGGAGGAGGAAGAGGGACTGTCAATCAAAGTTGAGACAAAATGCGAAGTCTAGTTGCAGTGTGAGGCACCCGAGTGGGACATTTGAACTCAGAAATGAGTTGCAGCTGGGGTAAGGAGATGTTGGAGTAATAGTGATAGAAGCAGGTCGGAATGCACCGTTTGCTGTAAAAGCAGGAGTGCCAGCTGAAGTTGATGCGTGAGAAGGCATGTGGCAGTGCAGAGAGCAGTGGGAAGCAGCGGTGTGCGCTCTGAAAAGGTTGAAGCAGAGGACCCCCCCCCCCCCCACCGAGCTGTCAGAGCTCCACAGAAGAACTGCACACAGCGAGTTATGCAGGAGCTGGCAGAGGAGCAGACAGACCAGATAAGATCTGTCGCAGAGCCAGCGAGGAAAATGCCACAGAAGACCTGAGTGTGCCTGAGACTACAGGTGACCCCAGGGTGCTCCGAACAAGACATTAGCAGAAACGAATATTTAATACTGAACCAGTAAAAGCAAGACAAAGGCAGCAAGGGCGCAATTCCTCTTACATGGGACACCAACTAGGGGAAACCTGTAACCTGCATGGTCTACATCCAAAAGGGTACAGAAGAGTAACACAGGGGCACCAAGGGCGCAATGTCCCTTCTGTGGGATTCCAACTTGGGGAAATCTAACCCACATTGTCAAGAGACTATAAAACGCAGCCATTGTTTAAACCTCCCGACATAAGATACTGGTGTGGAGAATCTTGGAACAAATACAGCCACTAAGAACAATTGTAGTTGTAGGAGTTTCTCATCCTGGCAGGCGAGTAAATCAGGAAAGAAGATGATTTGAAGAAATGAGTTTATGGTAAAAAGGTTGGTGGAAAGACTTGTTAACTCCATAACCTTTTTGACAAACTGTTGCATTACCAAAAGTAGTTGCTGTGCTATCCCAACAAAAGGATTTCATTTGAAGAATAAGTGCAATATGCTAATAACTGCTTGGCATTCTGAAGAGAACAATTGCCTAGGTATATGAACTTAGGTTTTGATAGGAAGACATTTGCTTTACCAAGAAGGATATTGTGGGGAATAATAATGTATTGATTTTAAGGCCAAGCATCTGTGAAAGACATTTATTTTAATAAGCTGAAGGAAGCAGCGAATGAAAAAGACTTACACTGAACAGAACTGTTGAATCAGAACTTTGCTCAGGGTATTCCTGAATTGATCCAGGGGAAGGGAGTCCACTCTGGTCACAAGGAGTAGTTTCTAAAACCTTTTCAGTTTAAATTGGTATATATTGCTTTGAACTAAAAGACAGCCAAATATTCCTTGTATAATGGTGTTTGTATTGATGCGAGTGTCAGACTTTTTGGACAAAAGGTCATTTTTATTTAGTTTGATAGACAGGGACATCATTGCTAGGATAGGTAAAGATACGTTTCTCGCTTTTTTTTTTTTTAAACGTAACGACCTGGAGAAAACTATCCCTTTGTGTTGTCTCGCATTTCTGCTCTCCTCCAGGATGCTTACCTCATGCAAAGGGGCAACTCTGTAAGCCTGTGTCTCATCACCTCTCTCGGCCCCCCCTCTCCCTCCCTCCGCCCCCCACTCCCAACTTCCTCCTCTAATGCGAGGGACAACCCGGCAACCCCTAGTCGTCCCTCCGGCCACACTTTCTTCAGCCGCTCAGTCTCCTCTCACACTACCCTCCACCATGTACCCTCTACCCAACCTAAACCAGCCCGATCCCATGCTATCCTTACAACCTCAGTCCACCACCGCTGCTGCATAGACCAGCCCCAGTTCTGTCCTCTTTCACCAAGCACTAAACCCAACAAGTACTTGCCTGTTAATTTAACTCTGAGACTTCAACTACTTACCTGATCGGGATTAACTGCTCAAGTTGTGTCTGAAATACAATTATAAAATCAGGGGGGAGAACATCAACCACTTTCTTTCCCACGTTACTTGGTACAGGTTTTGCATTGCTGAAGGCTATGTGAACAGGACCCTCTGCTTTGTGAGCACTGGAAACAGGCATGCTCCCTAGATGTGACCGATCCCTTTAGGGGTTCTCTGGCAATCACCCTGGACTGCAAGGGCAGAGCACAGGACGTATCTTTCCTGTGCTGGGTACTGGGTCTCAGAGAAGTCCAGGAACAGCCCTGGGTCCCGCAACAAACCGCTTGCGAGTCACACCAACCCAGACATCACCTGCATGTTCCAAACATCTTTGTGCCACATGCCGTTGCTGCTGAGACTTCACCCTGTGTCCCCCTGGCCTCCCTTAAAGGACCCTTGAAACCTGTAAAACCCCCACACTCTACCTTTGAAAAAAGCATTTTGAAACCTTTGCTCCTAAAATTCTTGCCAATCTGTACCCCTAATACACAATTCCCCTTTGTTCCAAAAACTGTTACTCTACTTGGGTGGGTTGTTAGTCATGTGTATTTTTATTAAAGCTTTTTTATAGAAACCTGGTAATCTCATTTTGGGTCCACAGTAGTATGGCTGGGCAAGCTTCTGTGCAAGTTCTTATTCCCTTCTGAACATTATAGCCAGCGCAGGTTACCAAACGAGGTGAAGGAGGTATACCGGTCCGGCTTTTCCAGTTTCACCTTTAGGATTGATCACTGCTGGTTTAGTATCAGTGCAGGGCTGAGTAGGCGCTTTAGCCACCAGTCATCACTGCACCCCTGCTGATCAGTAGTTCTTTCATCACAAATGGTCAAGAAGAGAAGCAAAGATGAGGATCTACATTTAGTTGCAAAGTATGCAACTCAAGCGTATCTCGCCAATCCCTCAGCAGTCGGGTTACTGGATTTAGCACTTCATAGTTGCATTTTTATTCCCACACATTCGCACTTGGTAAGATAAGGGGGAGTTCTGGACCATACCTTAGGATCAGGGTGGGAAATGGGTTGAATGGACCAGCAATACATTGTCCTAAGGGTCTCTTGGTCCAGTCGTGACCATTATTAGTTATAGCTACAGATGTCAAAATTGGGCACATTGTGCTTACCATCAATGCTGGTAATCACTTTCAGACTGGTCAGTATTTTAAATTGTGCTCAATGACCTACTATATTTACAATCATATTACATTTAGCAAGTATGACTATGTAATCAGATATTTTGGTCTAGAGGGTCAGGGGGTGGATCCTGGCTGCAAGCGCCAATGAGAGAAGCATACTTGTAATGCCGAGTTAAGGTATCAATGTTAAGAAACCCAAGCAGAAACAGCCAATCTAAAAATAATTTTAAAAAAGTACAGCTGAGACCACTAGGGGGCACAGAAGGCAATGGCTGCCTGAAGCTCAGCTCCTCGCGCCTCGCGCCGCGGAGACAGATGATTTAGAGAGATCCAGACCCGAAAAACCAAAAATGTAAGGCTTTGATGGCGAGAAGTGAGTCAAGGCAGGGGCATCAAGAGAAAACTGAAGCGCCATGATACCTTCCGGCATGTGTGCGCTTTATACATTTTGATAAACTGCCAAATCGTGGGAGTCCCGCCATCCGAATAAGGTGCCCATCTCCCACTGGGGCCTGGACGCTTGCAAAGAGCGCCAATCTAGACCAGAGTGAAGGGAAAGCGCGACCAAGACAAGGGTTGCAGTGGCACCTACACGAAAAGAAGCAGGCAGCAGCGACCCCATTACAAGGGCCTGCGGGGCTAAGAAAAATGGGTCGTGTCACGCGACCAGAACCAGGGCTGACAAAGGGGAGGAAGCACAGAACCCACGGGCTGAAGGCTTCGCAACTTGAAACAAGGAACGTAGACGCAGACTACCACCCACAAGCAGATAAGTGAAATCTAAGAGCTCAGAAGGAGCGGCGGCTCAGATCGAGACTGGCACCAGGGGGCCAGAAGGACAAAACCAGCAGTGACAGGTGAGAGTCTCCCTCCCCCTGCTGCACAGAGGAACAAAGACCAACCGCGAGGGGGGCATCATCCACAACTGGGGGAGGGAGCGGAGGCGTGGGGAATATCAGCAATCAACCCAGGCTCTGGGGGTATAGGGGGGTAGCCAGCCTGCGAAAAGTAGAGGAAGCGGGCAGGCCCCACAGAGAAGCAGAGTAACACTGCGCAAAGAGCAGTGTCCAGGTGAACACCCCCCCCCCCCCACCGATCAAATAAAGGAGACACTCCCACCAGATTAGTGGAGATCAGCGCAACAGGATTGTGCAATCGCTCAAAATGAAGCCTGTATAACTATGCCTGCAGGGAGGCTGTGGGAGAGGTACCCCAGACACAGCGGGGGGAGGTCCTTGAAAAGCCTGGTTAGGAAAAGCCAAAGAAGAAGAAAACAGCCCATGTTAGCCACCCCCCCCCCTCCAAGCGTAATCAAAGGACAGGCCAACAGCCCCACCGACAAGAGTAGGGGCATGTTACAGAAGAGGGACAGGCTCCACCACTACACCTCCCGTAAAAGGGATCCCAAGGAACACTCAGTCTCCATTGCCCCAAGAGCAGGCAGCGAAGCGCAGTCAGAGGACAAGGCTAGAAGACAGACAAAAGGCCCAAGGGGACGCCCATCACAACACCGCCATAGGGCCAGCAGAGGGGGAGGGAAGCCTAGTACGGGCCCAGCTCTCAAGAGGCATGGATAGGCTCAAGCAATACAGGAGTAAAGAGGCGTCCACCCTGTGGACCATAAAACCCTCACCACGCACCTCACACTCAGCACATTTCTCCCACTACGCCACTTCATGGATTACATCCTTCCTGGAAGGTAGAGCCATGAAAGTGTTCTCAAATACTTCCAATGCAGCTCCTACAATACACTGCGGTGTCCCACAGGGCTCATGTACAGCCTCTACGCTGTAGAACCTTTTCACAAAGCCCCTGTTCGATAAACTGGATGCACTTGGGATCGCATACACCAACTATGCAGATGATACCAAGTGCTCCTACCCCCAACAGGCTCTTATGACACAGACGCCCTAAAACAAATATACGCCACCATTCAAACATGGATGGCCACCAACGGCCTTTGTCTTAATGGGGATAAGACAGATCCTTATTCTTGGCCAAAAGTCTACACTTGCCAAATTAGACAGTCTCTACGTCAACTTTATCATAGACAACTGCACCATCCCAGTTTTAGCCTCAAAACGTTAAGGGTACACATTGATGCAACCCTGTCCATGAATAAACAAGTCAACGCAATTGCCTCTGCATTAAGCTCCAAATTAATTAACGCCATCAAACCTTTCCTAACCAAAAGAAAACTGTCCTTCAATAGCAAGAGCTACAATAGGCGCTAAACTTGACTATTGTACGCACTTTTAGCCGGCACCTCTAAAAAAAACACTCCATGTCACCCAAAATAATGCACTGAGAGCAGCCTTAAGCATCTCGAAAAAAGAACACATCTCAAAAGGAAGACAATCCGTTCACTGGCTCCCTGTCAATGAGCGTATCACCTTCAAGATTCTCACCACAACCCACAAATGCCTCCACAGCACAGCGCCGCCTTCTCTCCGACACTCTCCACAGACCCATCACAACTAAACCCACAAGATTATGCTACTCTAACCAATTTACAGTACCACAAATCAACAAGGCCACGGCAGGAGGCTTCGGATTACCCTACATAGCTCCTACACTTTGGAATAAACTCCCCCCTCTGAGAGCTGAAAGAACATTCACAGCTTTCAGGAAAAAAACCTCAAAACAGCTCTTCAACTAAAAACGCTACTCCTCATCTGCTGGACCAATACACAATGACAATGTTTTCTCATTAATCATGTATGTACGTGTCTGTGTAACTAAGTTCCTTCTATTGCTGTAACTAGCGCCACGATGCCTCTGGGCTGTTTTGTGCGCTTAACAAATACGAATAAATAGCAGAAGGCACCCCCCCCCCCCAAAATGAGCGGTGCTTCAATGAAGGAGGACATTGCAGGGCTGATGGGGTAAGATTAGGGCCCTACGATCTGACATTGAATCCTCCACCTTGGAAAGAGGGAAAGCCAAAAAGATAGAAGGGAACTTAGAAAACCTGGAACAAAACCAGGTCAACATGGACCTGGTGGAAATGAAACTGAAGGCAAGAATGATGGACATAGAATTAAAAAGAAGAACTCACCCTGAAGTGGACGACATGGAAAACCGAGAAAGGAGATCGAATTTACCTATAATTAGCCACGAGGAATTTGAAGGGGAGACACAGGCCCAGATCGAGATAAAAGTACAAGACAATCTACTTTTCAAGTCGGAGGGAAGCAAAATGGTGCCAGTTAAGAGCTCAGAGGAGGAAGAGCATTTGGAAGAGGACCTCGCTCAATAATCGTGAATTGCACTACACAAAAAAAAAATTTGGAATTCTCCTCAGGGCAAAGCAAGTACAGGACATGGAGTTCGTAGAAGGATATGCAGACCCCTCACCACATGGCTCACCGAGCAGGAATTAGTTAGATATCGATTTGCAGCGACTTTTGGGGCTATCCATTTGCAGTGACTTGAAATCAAAAAGGAGAGGACTGACACGCCGGAGGAAGCAAAGCAGGTGCTAAAACACCTAACAAACAGTGGACACTAGGGCCCAATGGCACCCAAAGGGGCCCACTTGCCAAGACCTCAGCATCCATAATGCTACCTCCGATGCCAAAGAAGCAAGGCGTGAACAAAAAAAAAAGTTAAACTGGGATCCCTGTCACCATCAAAACCATCCTGAACAATGAATGAAGGGGATGCCCTGTAAAAGGACAATGAAGCCCCACAACTTAACAATGGAAGGGGAAAGGATTAGAAGAGCCCTCCCGGCGCGGAGTGAGCTCAAACCTAGTTGGCGTCAGTTTAAGAGGCCTCTCAACTCAAGGGACCTCAGTCAGTTTATAGAGGGCGTGGTCCTGTTTAGTTATGTTCACAGTTACAAGAGGGGGAGGGGCCTTCACAGACGAGAGCAATATTGAAACAGGGGGCAGAGTTTCATGCAAAGAAATGGGAAGAGCAGGGAGGGGGCGGACAAGAGAGAGGGGCCAAATGTAGAAATGGAAGAGAACTTAAGACCCGAGCCAGGGAGTGCAATGCTAAAGGGTGGGCACACTTAATACAAGGGGCTGAACTCCCCCGCCAAAAGGTCGCTGTGATGAGGGGAATTTGAAAGAGCCGCCCTCGATATTCTCTTTATCCAAGAAACCAGACTCCAAGCGGGGGATGAGAAGCCACTGGGGGGGAGGGGAGTGAGGCAAAATACCGGGCCTCAGCCGAATACCAGAAAGGAGGAATAGGCTTAATACTGCACAAGTGAATTAGACTGACAAATCCTGTAGTGCTCACCTCGATGGGAGGCAGGCTCCTACTGGTTCAGGGGAGAATGGGTGGTATACATATCACTAACGGGAGTACACGCACCCAGCCAAGGTGAATTCAACAAGGAGGCCATTATCACCATTGCAGGAAGAAGTAAAGGCCCCACAGTGATGGTGGTGGAGGGGAGACCAACGATATGGGTAGAACCCAAAGACCCCCCCCCCCAAAGGCGCAGAGTAATAGCTTCATGAAACCCATAAGGGAAGGGGGGCGCATGGACTTCTGGAGATCACTGAACCCAGACAAGAAGGGATATACATTTAGGTCCAGCGTCCATAAACCTTCACTAGAATAGACTATTTGCTGGTTAACAGGGAATCTAGCCCTAGAACCAGGGGAAGCGCAATCCGCCTAGTTGGCTGGTCCGATCACGACATGGTGACCGCAACACTAGACATGGAGTGATTGGGATAAGTGGCGTTGCAATGAGTTCTTGTGGCGAGACAAACTCTGAGCCGGGAACTCAAGGCCACAATCGAGGAATAGTTCCAGATTAATGACAATGGGGAGGTGGGAAACGCCACAGTATGGGAAGCAGTCTCTTATGAGGGAGGTGGCAAGGCAGAAAAGGGAATGTAGACTGCAGGAGGAGATATTGGGGAATTAAATCTTGCACCTGGAAGAAAGGCTACGCACAGGGAACTTATAAGAACACTGAAGGACAAGCTAAAAGCATTTGAAGATACTAGCCTCCAGGCTGAGAGCACTGAGGGCAGAAAGATGGGTTGAGAGAATTAGGACAGAAGGGGGCTGGGCCACAACCCCAGAGGAAATAGTGAACCACTTCACTAAATATTATAAGGGTCTATATACCACAGAGGGCACCAGAACTGAGACAGATGCAAGAATATATTGAAGGGCAGGACTAACGCCTATTGCGAGCAGAACAGACTCTTGGCATCACCCATCTCACCCGAAGAAATAAAGGTGGCGATGAAGAGGCTCCCGCCGGGAGGGACTCCAGGAGAAGACTGGTATACCAAGGGTTTCTATAAAGAATTCTCAGACACCCTGGCCCCGCACCCAGCTAAACTATTCAACTATATACAAGAATCTGGTCAGGCCTCACCATCCATTACAAAAGTTCATATAGTGATCCTCCCCAAAGCAGGAAGAGACCCCACATGTTGTAAGTCATACCGTCGGATATCATTGTTAAACAATGATGTGAAAATCTACACAAGGGGCCTGGCCTCACGCATGGAAGACATGCCGCGCCTAATCCACCCGGACCAGGTGGGCTTTATAAAAAAAGGCAGATGCCATGCGTAAGACGCTGGTCATCATGGAGCATTCTGAAGGGGTGAACGGGGGACAAGCACTGCTAGCCTAGACTCTGCAAAAGCATTTGATCAGGTGGAGTGGGGGTTTCTTTGGGCCATACTAAAGAGCATGGGCTTTGAAGAAAGGTTCATAAGCGGAATACAGGCAATATACAAAACCCTAAAGGGAAGGGTTGTGGTGAACGGCAAACTATCAGAGGAGTTAGACCGATCAAGGGGAACTAGAGGGGTATGCCCACTCTCGCCCCTCCTGTACGCCCCATCATAGAGCCACTGGTAACGTAATCAGAAATGATATGACCATAGAGGGGGATCAAGGTGGGGACACATTATAAACTGGCTATGTTTGCTGACAACATGCTCCTTTACCTGGAAGACAGCCTGACCTCAATACCCAAAGTCCTGCGGACAATATGAGAATTCAGCAAATGGGCAGGGTTGAAAGTCAACGCTGAGAAACCCACCCTTTTCCCTTACAACGCCTCAAGTGACCCAGACGTAGGAAGCCAAAACATGTATGTAGGGAATACTGATAGCACTTGGAAGCTAAAATACCTGGGTATCAACGACAAGGACGAAAGACCTTCACGAGGCAAACCTGCCACCTCTTGTCAGAATTATCAAGGGACCTAGACAGATGGGCAAAATTGTCAATATCCTGGCTGGGCTGCCTCAACGCGATAAATGGTGATCCTCCCCAAGGTCCAGTACCAGATGCTCCCAATAGACATTCCAGGGAGCCACCTCAGACCTGAAACAATTCCTAAGGAAGGGGAAAAAGCAGCGAATAGCCTACATTACTCTAACGAGGTGCAAGGAAGAAGGAATAACTGGGCTACCAGACTTCTACATATTACCGTGCTGCCCAAATGAGGCTCCTGGTGCTGCACCTAAGAGGGGATAAAAACAAACAATGGGTGGCAATCGAAAACCACCTGCTGCGGCCAGTAAGACTAGGGGGATGGCTATGGGCCCCAAAATCAGCATTCCCAACCAAGGTCACCAACCATTATGCGTTTGGATCCCTCCTGAAATTGTAGGAGAATAAAGGAGAAATGAAGGGTGTCACGACATGGCCATTGTTGCCCCCGAGTTGCATATGCCACCCATCCCCCCCCCCCCTCCCACATCAGAAACAATATCCAGGACCCACAACGCTTCCAGAAATGGTATGAAGCAGGTCTGGAAAGAGTGGGGCAGAAAAGGTTGACAGATGCTTATCACTCCAAGAGGTGGAAACTGGCCTACAACTTAAACCCATGGGGGTATTCCTGTTGCTGCAACTAAGGGGAGTCCCATCAGCCCTGAAATGGAAGGATACACTGCAAAGGGACCTCACGCCATTAGAAAGAATCTTAAGTGAAACCCCATCGACCAAGGGCCTCATCTCTGTTATACAGGACTCTCCTACGCAGCCAAGGGAACACAGTCAGAGTTCTCAGAAAAAGATAAGATAAAGGGCCCCATGCTGACTGAATACTTATGGATGCAAATCGGCCCAAAGACCTCCATTTCAGTGCAATACAAGTTGCATGGTTTAAAGCTACTACACAGGTATGATCCCAAGCGACTCTCCAAAATGTTCAACCAAGTGAGCCCTGCATGCTGGAGGCAATGTGGTGCCCAGGCAGACTACTGGCACATGTGGTGGGCCTGCCAGAAAGTTAAGGTGTTTTGGAAAGAGGTACTAGCACGGATCAAAAAGATTGATGGGTGACGCGCGAGTGTGACCCAAGACTAGTGCTTTTTGGTCTGGAAGAACAAGAAGGCTGGTGGTTGCGACTCCCCCATATGCCTCACTTCCTTTTGCTAGCGGCCAGGGCCTGCATTAAAACTGGAAGTCGAAGCAAATCCCCCCCCCCCCCCCCCCCAACAGTCAGCCTGGGCCCCGGAAAGCCAGAGAACTGTACAAGATGGAGATCATCACAGGAGCACTTCGCGAGATTTCCCCCAAGCAGAGAAAGGGAATGGGCACCCTGCCTTAACATCTACGAATAGTGGGAAAAAACGCCTGGGGCAAGGCGCCCCATTGGAATGCACGAATCCCGAACTCTACGAACACTAACCACGACTCGTCTGGTCTCGGGGGGGGGGGGGGGGGGGGGGGGGGGGAGGAAAGGGTTGTTAATGTTGAAAAGCACGATACAATTGTGTCTTTGAAAATGCACAATCTATAAGTTTAATAAAATGCTCAATAAAGAAAGTTTTTTAAAAAAAATGGTTCAGCTGGTTTGGTTTATGACCCAGTACTTTCACTGCAATAAATATTTCAGTGATCCATAAATTGTGGGAAAGATTTTATTGGGCACAAGACTTGCAGGGATGGAGGCCGAAGGGTTTCTCAAATGCACATCTGTGCAGATTAGAGTTCTAGGCCTCAACAATGGGAAAAATTCAAGAACGCCAGAAATTCCAAAGTTCCTCCACCTAGGTGCAGTGGGACCATACGCCAAGCATGTGGTGTTACTTTTACCAGTTTCAGTTGCATTTTATTACTACCAGCAGGAAATCCAAGGAATGTACTCAATGGAGCAATCCTTGTGCGGCAGTGGTTTGAAGGCCCCATTTTAGATTTGTAATACTGCTATACTCTATTTGACCAGTTTACCAAGTATTCCCAATTTGACTGATCAGTGCACCTCGGTTCCTATACTGGATCTGCTCAAGATGTTAAAATTTGGTCAAGCAAGAAATCTAAGATTAAAGCAAGGGTCACCCAAAATAAGTTTCCAACTCGTGTAACTAAACCACAAAGAAGGGCTGGTCGCCACAGAAAAATGATATCTTGTATGCATGTACCTCCATGTCCCAGTCCAAATGGTGTTTTAAGATCTAGTCAACCAATGCCAAAAAGGTGACCGGGAGCAAGTTGAGCACATGTGCGCCATGGATTTGATAAAACCGTGCTTCGGTGTTATATAGTGCATCATGCACAAATGGGAAACGCGAGCTGGAAGCATACAGTAAATTATTTTATGAGGGCAGGCATTTTCACTTGGAGCATAGTGAAACATTTGGAGAGTGAAAAGGTACTTGAAAAAGCATCGAATTTAACAGAATTGAACTTAATAGGGAAGGCTTCCTGTAAAGTGGCAGGGAGTTGTGCTTAGCTGAGGATTTCTAGACAGATCATTGCACGCCTATACTTGAAGATGGAGCATTTTCACAATTAACTGGGTCATTTAAGGGCTCTTGCTTGGTTTATTATTCTTTGGGTCTTCGTAAAAGACTTTTAGTTAGTGGATACTTGTAGCTAACATTTTCTTAAAACTCCAATTAATAAAATTGACGAAACTAAGTTAGTGTATGCATTTCGCCTCTGCATGTTCTATTGCCTGAGGTTGGCTGTCTGAGACACAAAAAGCAGCAAGCTGTACCATGTATACCTTAATTGTAGAAGGCAGTCCCTGTGTGTGAATCATGTTGGCACACTGTTCTCACAGGCCCATTATAGTGTATGGATTTCAAAATACTCAATTTGAGGTTAGTTTAACTGCAGTATTAAAAAGATTTTAAACAAGCAACTATTGACTCCTTTTCATTCTAAAACTAAAGTCCGAGGGTTGGCGCTGTGTGCATTAGAATAAAAAGGTTTAAGGAACACATTGAAGAGGGTGTGTGAGAGAGGGGGGGAAGGCCTGCATGACTAACTAGTCCAGAGGCATATGGATTCATTGTCACATAGTAGGCCCTCCCAAATACTTATCTTGGAATGACCACTAAACTGGCAATGGCAATTTTCAGGACCTACTTGAGAGACTAAAATCAAGGTATGATTTACCGGCGACTTGTACCAAGGAGGTATGAAACGCTCCAGCAGACAGAACATTTTTCAATCAAACGAATGTTTAAAAACGTGTTGTATTAAAATGAAGTGGCCAGTAGGTGGGAACCTCTGGCATCCCATGTATACTTTAGTATTGGGAAAGCACATGCCCACCACAGCATTATCAAATAAAGCTTCACAACAAATCACAGTATTGTTTACCTAGCAATGTTACAAATTTTGAAGCAAATAAAAATGCAGGAAACAAAACAATTAAAAAAGGCATAGTCTGAAAAGAATGAAAAACACCAAGGGGAGAAAAGATTGGCAGCCTTACTTGTTGAAACATTTGTATCAAATACAGTCCCATTCTCCAATGATCCTGTATACCAGCAATGAACAGTGTCTCCCTTTTTCGGAAATGTAACTCTATCTCCCTTTTTCAGAATGGATTTTGTGTACTTTGGTGGACCCTTATGTAGGAAAAACAGAAAATACAGCATTACCATCGCAGTAGCCCAAAGTAATCAGCAGGAGCCGGGCTTTAATTTATTACAGGGTTAAAAAAAAAATTGCTTAACATTCCAACAAAAAACCATGCCATGTAATGCTAAACCTTTAACTTATTTCTAACAAAAATATACTATATAGCCAGCCTGATTTGGGAAATTCAGGGATCGATTGGTAGGGATTGTTTGGCAGGTAAAGCAATTCCATTTATTTATTCCTGAATAGGAATTTACCGACCAAAATACCCTAAAGATGTAAGTTTAACTATACCCTCAGAAATCTGGGTCTTGCTCAACCTGGTGTACACATTCTGCGGTAGTCGGGACACAGCCAGTGATGTGGTGGCATCAAACAATAGTTGGGTTGGAGAAGTGAGTACCCTCTCCTGAGCTTGCTCAAGAGAACATTCAGTTTGCGAGAGGCTACTGGAAGGTGGATGGGAAAACTTGGTCAGGATACAAGGCTCTATTAGCACTCTTCACCCCGCCCCTATTCTCCCCCAAAATTCAATGCCTTTTCAATTAAATAAATCATTTGCCATTTTAAGGCTTGTGAATCATGTCCCAGTGTTTTGTTATTGGACAAGACCTGGCCAGGCAAGAGGATTCACTCCTGACAAGTTCAGGAGGTGACAGGACCTAACGAGCCCAACAGCTGCCAGACAGTACAGGGATGCTCGTCTGGGTCATGGGACGTCAAGGAAGCAGGAAGAAAATGCCAATCTATCCCTAAATGAAGGTGGTTTCCCAACCTAACAAAAGATACTGGGGGTGGTCAGGTAGTAAACAGTCTTTGTCAAAACCCTGCTATCCCCAATGCTACAGCAAAACTTTATAAGATCGCCTGCACTTCAAGGGAGACTACTCCCTCCCCATAGCAAAATTTAAAGTTTATTGGTATGAAGAAGTCTCAAAACAGAGTTCTGATAAACCGGGGAGGATGTCTCCCTCCTCACAGCGAACTCTTCATAAAAAGAAGTTGTGCCCCCTGTGACAAAATAAAAAGTTTCAAAGCAAAGTATGGTTGAAGTGTTCTGGTGTAGCAAACAGTTCTACAAAAATGTTCCAAAGCAACAAACTCAAAATTGTATGTGGTCCTGCCCGTGACAGTAAGGATTTTAGTAACAGTGGATCTTCTTCCAGTCCCTAAAGTATGACAGTGTAGAGTTTTGGCCCAGTACTCTAGATCAAAACCAATCTACACTACGGTTTAGCAGGGTTCAGGTCCCGATCCCACCCGGACTTAGCATCTCCCCACATACCTTGGTTCCTCAGTTCTTCTGAACCGCAAAACTAGTTCTTGTTCTTCAACTGGGGGCGCGAAGAGATAGGGATGGGGTGCTCTAGCTACTTTGTTGGTTTGTTATAATCAGGCATGTCTGGAGGCACGTGCCTTGTTACAATGCGAACAGGATGAAGTCACTGTGCTCCCACATAGTATCATTTTGGAAATGGCTATCCAGTCTAGGGGTGTGGCGATGTTCCCAACTCTTCAGGTCCCTCTGTATGGATTTCTGCATCAGAAGGGACCCTGGCGGTTCTCTGGTATCAATTTTCTAAAGGACACAGTCCCGACAGGGTTTTGCCCTTTCGCAGTACCCCTTTCTGCTCCAGATATCGAAAAAGTAAGATAACCCCTCTGCAGTGGAGAGGGGGTGACCAAACACCACTGCTGTAACCTTGGATTTCACGATCGGTAGGTGTTGGCGGCTCTGCAGTGGTTCTTCCGTTTTGGGTCACTGCTTCACCTAGTTGTGGTGAATCTCTCCCAGTTTTACAAAAGTGCTCTCTAATCACAACTGTCCACCGTCTGAGTCGTGGGGAGGGGGGGGGGGGGGAGATGGGGTTGGCTGCCCACTGGCTGAGTCGTTGGTCGCCAGACCTCATGTCTACCGGCTGTTGCCTCCTACCAGGACCCAGTGATCGAAGCGAGGGGGGGCAGTCGGGAGCAGTGTTCACTACTTTTATTTTTATCCGTTTACCATTCCTCCATTTTTTTTACATTTTTTTAACACCCATATTCACCATTCTATAGAGGATTTATTCATGTCCCTGTGCCAAGTGTGAAGTTGTAGCAACTTAATGCCCCAGCTGCAACACCTAGTCACATGTTGCACTATGCTCCCACCGATGCTCTTCCCTACCGAGACCACAGTTCCGCTACTTTTGTCTGTCCACTTCTATCACTGCCAAGAACTCCTGCCTTGGGCTGGGTAGTATTGCGGTTCAGCAAGATACCAGTTCTGTGGTATCCCTGGTGCACTCAGCTTCCCTGGACTCTCCTCTCCCAACAGTCGGTCAGCTACCTGGGCCCACGTATCCCTCGGAGCATTCGCACACCTTTATTGGCTTACCAGGCCGGGATCTACTTGTATTGCCCCCAATTTCCAGTATCACCAACCAAATTGCAGTATTGGACCCTTTAATATCAAATAGGAGTCTCTGCTGCTCCTATGGCTTCCGCTGCTCCTGCTACTATGGCTTCCGCTGGTCTACTCTTTTTCTGCCCTTTTCTCTTTGGCTTATATAGGGAGCTCCGCCCAGCATCTCATTACATTCTTTACCATTCATTTGGAAACGTTCGCTTGATAATCCTTTACCCCCCCACCCCCTTCCCCCACGACAAGTGGTCGTTGATTTGAAGGAAAAGGATATGATCACCCTAAGTATCATTACACGCCGGGTTATCAGCTACTGGACGTTTTTACAAAAGGGAACACTCAAGTGACCTGGGTTCTGAAAGGGCCCATACCCTGGCATAGCGTCACTCCTTTTTCTCCCTCCCCTGCGATCTTCCTGCGTTGCACCGCCCCCCAGGGGGGATTCTTGGTTAGCGGCCGACACTGCCCTGGCCCCATGGGAAGACCTTACACCCCCCCCAAAGTAGTGACACCATCTACAAGAGCTTCACAGTCACCAAGCATCACATGTACAAATGGATGCATACTAATTGACCTTTTCACAATTCATCATGGGAGAATTTACCTTTTCACAGTTGATCGTGACCCCCCCCACAATGCAAACCCCCCGCAACCCCCTACCCAATCCCATTATTTCACCCCAAATATATACATGTAAAATAAAAGTAAAGGTCAATTAGGACCACTATTACACTGTTCCTCCAAGTACAAAATTAGACCAGAGTATATGCATCCTAACACCGGATTGGGACAACGAAGGCAGAGCCACATCAAAAGTAAACACTTGATTAAATACTTTCATTCAACAGTCTTCCAAGCAGCACATCAAAACCTGAAGAAAACGAAACAATTGAAGACATGATTATAAAAATACCTACAAATGTTTCTCGCATTGAAAGAATACAAATCTTTTGTTGCACAAACAGGCTTTATACAGAACCATACCAACAGCAAAGATCTCTTTTGGGTGACATTGATCGGAGTAATCTCACCATCAGCCATATTGCTCATTTCAAACAAATTCAGAAATGGCTTGAAGTATGATAAGTCATTTATAACGTGCCTGTACACAAGTGTTGCTAGGCGTGACAAGACAAGGGAGGAAAGAGAGGGAGGACAAGACAAACTGTCTTACTAGCCCTTGGGTCATTCAGATCGCATAGATTCGAGAACGAAAGTGAAAGGGGGCTGGCGGGGCTGTGCGCAAGGGAGGGGAGGGGGAAAAACATGGTAGCAATGGTCCAAGTAAGTGCAGCGCAGCTCTGGGTAGTGCAAGGAGCACAAGGGACTGTAGAGTTACAGTTAAGTGCGTGGTAGGCGCGGAGGAAGCGCAAGGGTGACTGATCAAGAAAGATCCTGGCACCCAGTGAGACTGAGGGTAGCCAAGCAACCAGTCTGAACAGAAGACTGGTCAGCAGGGGAGAGAGAAAGCAGGAGACACTGAATGTTTTGACCCGCTTTCGTAACTTCAGGCAGTCCGGCTCAAGTTTGAGGGGCAGGGAGGCCATTCCAGAGGGAGGCACCTGCAGAGGAGAGAACTACGTCCCACTCTCTGCCTGGAGAAGCGTCTAACCCTTAGAGAGTTGGAGGTAGCTGAGCAAAGGGCTCAAGAAGGAAGGTATTTTGGAAGAGAGTGTGGGATGTAGCGCGGGCCCCGGTCCCAGAAAGCCATGGGGACAATGCAAAGGGTCTTGAACTTGATCCTTGCAGCCATCGGGAGCCAGTGAAGAGATTTCAGGGCTGTAGAGATATGATCCCTGGGCTTGAGGCCAAGGATAAGTTTTGCAGTCCTGTTCTGGAGTAGTTGCAGAGGACAGAGTAGAGGAAGGCAGATTGAGAAAGAGGCTGTTGCAGTAGCCCAGCTTGAGAGAACCAGGGCTCTGGGGACAGTGAGCTTCTGGGGGAAGTGAGAAAGGAAAGAGTCCATTTGAGGAGGTGCAGCTGGTAGTGGGACTTCTTGGCGATGTCCGAGATGGGAGGAGAAAAGAGGAGTTGAAGGACACCAAGGTCCCCCCATCCCCCCAACCTCACAGGCAGGTGAAGAGGGCCCAAGGCCGGCGGCCAGTGCAAGAGGGGAAAGCAGGGGTCCCAACGAGTAAGATCTCCGTCTTACTGACATTAAGGCAGAGATCGTTGGAGGCGCACTATCCTGAATCGTGGATAGACCGTCAGGAGTAAGCAGGAGCCTGAAGGAAAGCAAAGCATCACCCACGTTAAGAGTAGAAGGAAGAGATCAGGTGGGCCAAAGGAGCCAAGTAGAGGTTGAAAAACCAGGGTCAGGATAGAGCCCTGGGGAACGCGACAGGTAGAGAGGTGGCAGAGAGAAAAGGTACCAAGTTGGACTTGGGAGTGGCAGTCAGCCACTCCAGGGCCTGATCCGTGATGCCCAGGTGCTCACGGAGTCGATTGATCAGAATGGCATGGTTTAATGTGTCGAAAGCAGAGGAAGGATAAGAGTGAGGACAGAAGGAACGCTGGAATCAAGGTCACAGAGCAGATCTTCACAGGTGCACAGGAGAGCAGTTTCCGTGTCTCTGGCAGCTCTGAAGCCAGAATGATGGTCATGGAGACAACCAACAGATTCTGTGTGGGTTAGATGGTTTTGTTTAAAATCCTTGTACAAAAAACAAATGGAAATAAAACATTTTACTGTTTACATCACATTTGAACAGGTCACACAGAAACCCAAATGCACAGTATTCCAGTAGTCCCAAGAGCCTACGGGGAGAATACTTGAACACAATTTCGAACACATCGTTTTTTAAAGGCATTATTTTCTGGCTAACTGGTTCTGCTGGAAGTTCGCTTTACCAAGAGTTTGGATTATTTATTTTCCCAAATAGCCAGTAAACCAAGCAGTGCCACAGTTTCCATTACATGTTTGAACCAGGGGAGTGATTTTCCACCCTCCTGTAAAACAAGGTCATTAAGTGCCTCTATACTTACTGCATAATTTGCTCAGCCATACCAATATCCAGGATAACAGTGGTCCGAGTGCCATTTCATTTGACGCTTTTCAGACTAATTTCCATATGTGAAGGAAGATTTGGGCTGCTCTTAGGGCGGCCCTAAACCTTTTCAGAAAGTTTTCTAAGACAGATTGGTATAACTGGGTGAAACCGATAGCTTTGCCATGCCACCTAAATACAAGCTTGCCTTGCCTGCAACTTCAAAACATTTAACATTTTAAAATGCATTTGTTTGGAAAGGTGCAGTGGCTGCTGTATTGTGCCAATGTGAGATTACTTCTAGGAATCCGATAACCCAAGTATAAGTATTGCTAAATCTTATACATCATGAA
This sequence comes from Ambystoma mexicanum, assembly GCF_040938575.1. Taxonomy (NCBI): domain Eukaryota; kingdom Metazoa; phylum Chordata; class Amphibia; order Caudata; family Ambystomatidae; genus Ambystoma; species Ambystoma mexicanum. The sequence goes on from NC_090940.1 coordinate 149,294,212, forward strand.
CTATTTGGGTAACTTGTTCAATGGGAACATAATTCTGGCATCGACTTGCTCCATACTGTAAAGACCATTGAATTGGTTTTAGACTGGTTTGTTTCCAGCTCTTTAAACTTGACCACTCCGGAAAGCTGCAGAGCTGTTTCCCCAGTCCATTTGCCGTTTTCGAAATGAGTTAAAACAACAAGGGACTCTTGCCTGAACTTAGAGGGTTATCTGCAGAAGCAGCTAGAATCTAATCATGTATTCAAAGTTTTGGGGCAAGCATGCATTCCAGCCACACAATTTTTCCACCTTCAGCGAACTGATTACATCTTTGACTAAGCTCCACCAGACTACTTCATTATTGTTATACAGGGAGTAAAATGGCCAACAGATGGACAACGTAATATTAAACCTTTTGACCATCACATACTTTTGTAGCAGGAACCAACGGTCCGTCTAATCGTGCTAACCTCCGCCGGAAATACTTCTTGATGACTTTGTTACTACCCTCCATCCAAATCGGTGAGCAATACTTCTTGCCTAGCCCATCCACAATAAAGACTGTGGGAGATGCAGCTGTGGACAAGCACGGTCAAAGGCATCTGGAAACCTTGGGATCATGTCCTTGAAACAAGGGGAATCCCTCGACATCTTGCTTTGTTAGGCTGGTGGGCGAAACCAGCCTTAAGTACAACACAGTCTTGCTCTCTGGACCATCCTTAGATGAGAATGCTGCTTAATACCAGTTTGAAAGAAGGATCAACACTGATCATCTGGACTCGCACCAGTCACCTGCTGCTGCTCTCCACCAAGATGGGCCTGCTGAACATATGCAGGATCACGGAACAAACTCACCATGCCCAAGTGCCCTGGGTCCTCCAATGCCATGAGTGGAAGCAGTCATCCATCGAAGTCAGGGGTGGATCACTAGAACCATTAGCCCTGCAAGAGACTAGTACCACTACTAGCCAGACCCAAACTGCACCCCAAAGATAACCACTGCAACCCCTGGACGTCCCGCCACTTGTGCATACGCAGTAATAGTTGTCCTCAAAAGACCTCTTAAAATGGATTGGAGGGGTCTAGGTCCCCAGTGTTAGTGAACAGGGTAACTGACACTGGCCTAACCGAGCTAGCACGGTAACTTAGACAGAACAGTACAGGAGATCAGGGGGCAGGGGTGGACTGGGAACCAAACGAGGCCCTGGAAATGTGGCCCCATATTACACATTTTGAGCAAGCCCAACCCTTTTCCTATGAGAGAATGTGAAAATAAAATACAAAAGCAGGGTGCAGAGGCCCACCGGGAAATCTCCAGAGAACCCTGTAGGCCAGTCCAGTCCCGTCGAGAGGGGGGGGGGGGGGGGTGAGGGGGGTGTGCAATGGTAGCTAAAATGATGGGTCTACTAAGATCGCAGAAAGAGGCAGGGCTTCATAAGGATTTGGCAATGCTGGTCGTCCTCAGTGCAATGTGCACCATGGTGCTTTGCGCTTCCGGGCTGTGCAGCAGGGACTGCAACCAACACCAGAGCGACTCGCAGAAGGGGATGTGGCACAGATCTACCAGGGGAAGAGGAGAAATGGAAGGGTGGCCCCAGAAAATGACTAGAAAGGGGGTGGGTAAACAAAGCGATCTGGCAGGGGGTGGCCTTTACTGGAGCAGTCCTCCACAACACCTGTATTTTGTATGTTGGTTTTGGCACTATATCCAAAACTTCAGAACAGCCTGGATATACTTTCCTCCAGGATACCATCCTGGTTGCGAGTCATTCAGAGAAGGAATAGGATACCTACTTGGTTGGGGGGGGGGGGGGGGGGGGGGAGTTTCAAGTGCTCTGAAGAATGGGCTAGAGGTCAAACGGGAGAACAGCAAAGTGCATGGACAATGAGATTTATATCCTAGGCACAAAATCAGCAGGGATGGCATTACACCCAAACAGGATTTTGTAACGTCATGATGGGTGCCCACTGACCTGGGACTAAGACCAGCTTACGTTGATTTTTAACTAGTAAAGTACGATGCTACATTTGTCATACGTTGAAAACAAGAGATCCATTTAAAATACAAAATTAAAATATTTTTTTTAAAGTGCGCTTTAATTGGAAACGGTCACGCCAAAATGTTTGAACTACTCAAGCTTTACACAAGTACAAAACCCCAAAATGCACGTGTTCTATCAAATGCCAATATTTTTCTCACAGTAGATTCCAGCGATCATTGGGGCGGTGTGGAGTGAGTTATGGCACTGGTTCAGTGTGGTAAGCTGGTAATTACTTTTGCCTTCAGCACATTAGGTGGGGCAAAAATAAGGTATACCACCATTGAAAGTGACTTGAACAGTCAAACGGGCGATGAACCGCACCAATACATACCTTTCATTCACAGGTTTGCCGTCAAGGATATGTGAGAAATTGTGCCCTGCACCGCTAGGTCGTAGAATGGATTCCAACATAAAGCCAGAATACATGATTGGAGACTAATTGTCTTTAAAAGGCTCCTAAGGAAGATGAAGGACTTGGGACCAGAAGAAAAAGCGGTGGCTATGCTCCACTCAACCTGGTCACAAGCAAGGAGTGGTTTTCATGCAGCCACGGAAACCAGGGAGCCATCTTATTTGGCAAGTGCTCCGGGTGGGATGGAATGCAGTCGCAGAAGCTACATTTCTAAGCTCAGGTCCTTCTGAAGTTCACCAACAGTGAGTGGGGTGGACCGTCCCGTAGCCTTAAGAGGGAGAACGATAGGTCTGGCCCAAGAAGGGCAGGTGTACTGCAATTTGAACAAACACAGTACAAGATAAATACGGATGGCTCTGGATGCCAGACTCTGCATTAAACAAGCTAATGCCACCAGGAAACGAACGCTCGAACTGGTTTAATTTCCCAAAGATGCTTAGACAAAATGGGGCATTCTTTCTTGTGCTCTTAGTATACTACATCTCTGGTTCGGTGGAGCGGCAGGCCTCAAATAAAGCTAGCACCATGGCAGTTAAAGTTCAATAGGCAAGTCTTTGAAACGGGGTAGAAGGAAATGGGGACAATATCAATACTACACACCAACGCACAGCTCGATTATCCTCCGGCCACAAACTGACTGACGAACAAGCGCAATAAGGATTGTGCAAGCAACCTGAAATGTAGGTACAACATGAGGCCAGTGACCTACGTATCAGTGCGTCCTACATGCCAGCACCAGGGTTGGGCCATATGGGAGGGACGGAAGGGCCTGTGACAAACTAGTCACTGCTAACGAAGGTGGAAAACACCACCACTTTTGATGGGTTGTTGGTAAGAGCTAGACTTCACCAGTCGCGAAGCCCATAATGGGGCCAAGGGTAGGACATTCACTGTGGCGACTACATACGTGTAAACACATTATATAGTCCTATGCATCTATGATGCAGAGACCTATCCAACAACTTCCTATCCTTGAGGCACATTCAGCAGTTTAACATTTCTCCTATACAAACAAAACACGAACTTTTATCGTCAAGTCATCCGCTATTCTCAATTGCTCTTGGATCACCTTCGGCATCCCTCCATGTGCCACACAGACTATGTGTAACAGATAATGCCTACTTGGCAAAGGGCGTTACCGCACGTTTGGAATCGAGGTGACTGCACGTAAGTGCATTTAACAAGGTAAGGACGTCAGATTGCAGCGAGACCGGTACCACCTGTACTTCAGAGGCATTTATAAACTCAATCATACCAGGGCCGGTGACATGGTTTCATACAAAGGCAAAAACCGGTCTACACAGCAGCAGCAGCAGGCACTTCAAAGACCAGCATATTCACAAATAAACAAACCTCATCTATTATCTCTTCAGGCTTAGCTTCCTTGGCGTCTTCATCGAGCTTCACATTCTTAACTTGCTCGGTTACTTTCATTATAGTGTCAGTCCCTTTGAAGCGCTGCAAACATTGAATGGAATACACATTAACGCCAAGTAGCACACAGTGTACAGAAGACAATCATACATTTCTAGTAGTTCGTTAGCATAATTTCACTGGAACGTAAACCTGCTAGGGTGCAGGGCCGACACGAATAAACGCGCTTGGGCAACATTTGCACTACAGGTTGGCAACTAACAGGTATGTGTGGGCATGTGGAGGGAAGGGGGAATACATAGTGCTATTAGAGTAAGCACAGATCGTGGTGATGCATGCCCGCTTAAAACTTCGTGCTGTATCGAGAGTGGGGTGTTGGTTGGAAAGTGACGATATGCTTGTAGAGCTGTTGCAGGATGGGTAGATGTCTTTAAGGGGACGGCTGGGCATTATCTGAGAAACTAGGGTGTGAGGGATCGGTTGCAGGGGTAAGCCAGGCAAAAGGTTACTTGCCCCATAGAATGAATGTCTACTCGCCACATGCACAGTACTACATTTCTCATTCACCAAGAGTAAATGATCACTCGCTGGGCTCGGATGTGCCGGATACAACAGTAAGACAATGCAAAAACCATCTGCTCTGTACGTTTTGCTAATCCTTAATATGGGCATTCCAACCCATTCCAGTTTGATCATTGATAATACTGCATACAAATGATTGTTAATTCGCTGCCAGTGATCATAACAAGTCCTACCTGCTCAGCAGTCTTGCCAATCACTGATCGACCCAAGGACAATATCGCTAATCCTGGTTTCCTTTTTGCAGATCACTTGCTTGCTAATCAATACTGCAAATTCTGCTTTACAAGCCTAATCAACAGTCCCATGACCATTCTTGCTAATCCCGTCAGAGGTTATTGCTAAAGTAAGGGTTTGGAGACATGGGTTCTATTGGTCAATGCACTGGAGAAAAATCTGCTTAAATTGCAGATCGTGGACTTCCACCTACAATATTTTAGTTGAGAAACCTCTGCATTAAACATTACTTAGCCAGTATGAGCAGGGTGAAAAACGTGAACTAGCCATTGGCTAGTGATATTGGACTCTTGGGGGAGTAAGAAATTGTGTGCACGTTATGCATCATTTGTATAGCACTGCATGCCATTGTTATGGTTTCAAAGCATGGCAAGGATGAATGCTCTGCGGAAGACCGTACTCTGCATGGAAAGAGTAAGGAATGGTCAAATGCATGTATGCATTTATAGCCAGATAGAGACTTCCTTTCTCTACATACCTTCTAACAGCAGGTGAAGGACAGGTGCTGGAGTCAAGCTTTGAACAGCTGGACCCAATTTTGCATAGGTTTCCGCTGTATTCTATGGGTTTTAGCACTGGGGGTATGTTTAGGGGTCAGGTATTGACAAAATAGTATGCATCTGAAAGGCTTTGTGAACAGCTGGACTACATTGTGCATGGGATTCGGCTGTATTCGGTAGGATGCAGCCCAACAAAGTAGCAAACCCAAAATGGGAACACACTGGAGGCAGAATGCAAATGTGGTAAAATACAGTGGCAAACCTGCATTAGGAACACTGGGAAGCAAAATGCAAAGGGTCACCACCATTTTTGCCCTAAAAACGGATCTTTAAACTATCGGATGCCGATGTTCACAAGAAATCTGGATGTTGGATCAGCATTACTTAGATGGTTATAGTGTATTTTGTAATGTGGTAGAGAGGGGAGACAAGAGGGCAGCCATTTGGTGGCTGGATAGTGAAGTTGACCAATGTTTTACTGCCCAACAGATTGCACTACCCACACAAGTACAAAATGTGATTTGAGGTGGCCTATTCACATTCCCCGTTACGCAAAAAGATAGTCAACATCTATGACCCCGCTGGTGGGTCTTGTACTCATTAAATACAATAAAACTATTGTGTCTATCTTGATTGACTGGGCAGAGCGTGGCAATGATGAATAGGTATTAGGGGGGAGGGGATCTCAGTTGCGGAGATACCACTTCATCATCATAAGGCTAGCCGGGATGCGATGATGCGCAAGGCCAGAGGCGGTTAAGCTTTCTACATGACTTAACTGGTTATGCTTATTGGTAGGACCGAGGGTAAAGCCCCAGGCAGAACTACATAGGAAGGAGGCATAGCGAGGGCTACATTGGATTACCTTTTTTGCCGGCCGCAAAGGCCTGCAAAAATGTGCGCAGTGATCATAACCCTATGTAACTGGCACTGGATACTGATAGATCTTTGTGTGGTAGAGATTAATGGAGTGTGGGGGTGAATCGTATTGATTGCAACAATGAGCAGGTGTGTCGCTCAACTAAATGAAGATGAATGGATGCAACTGTGAAGAGGTCTGCAAACGAGAAGGAAAGCTGATTTTTTTTTTTTAAACGACCTCTGCAGCAGGTGTACATGGTGGGGTGCCCTGTGTCAGGGATGGCAAGACCCACCAGTACATATTTGATAAGCAGATACGAGACGCTAAATGCCTTAAAGTTATATAGTTAGAAACTCTGGTCTGGGGAACGAGTTATAGGGAGTGTAGGAAGCTCAACAACAAGCACCATGATTGGGTTAAGCAAAGGAGGCCACTCATTGCAGATTTCACAATGGCAAGGCTTGATCACTACATTAAAAAGCGGGAGCATATCCAGGATGTGGACATTGGTGAGACACTGTAGGAGTGGTCAGCGAGAAATACTTATCAACCTAGCTGGAAAGGATTGGTGTGGTTTTATTAGCTCTACAGAGTCCCCTCTAATTGAGACTTACTCGGTTGATAAAACCAGTCAAAGCAGCAAATATCCATTTATTATCGACTTTGATCGGGATATGGTTCTGGCTGCAATTAATAGATTTAAGATTTCAAAAGGTGCCTGCCTTAGTGGCCTAGCTAACATTTTATTGAAAAATGGAGCCGTCTAGGGAAATATTATTTAAAAATCTGTGCCAGGCGGGTGCTATACCCATTCACAACTTTAGTCCACAGGCTGCGCTCCTTGCTAGATGCAACTGGGAAACTTTTTGATGTTAGGGTATTGCGAGAGCTCAATATACGGGTGAGGAAAATAAGATTCTAAGCCCCCACCAGACAGGATTTCGCAAGGGCTGGTCGACCTCGCACAACTGATTAGCCTTGAATCGACTAATAAAAGCTGCAAAAGATAATCCCTTTATATGTGGCCTTCACAGACTTCCAAGCTGCTTTCGATACTACGGTGGAAGAAATGGTCTAGTGTACAACTTCCTGAAGGCACAAGTGTGAGCGTGCGTCTGAGTAATAGGGGGCACGCACACCTAGCGTATCCACTAATGGATTTAAGCAAGGTTGTGTGCTTGCCCCCTACCTCTGCCTGGGAGGCTAGATCTGGTGCCCAATTGCACTACAAAAATCAGCCACAGCCACCTTGTGAGGTGGTCTGTTTTATGCCCATTAGGTTGTCATTACGGATACTTTAGTGGTCATACAAAGATCCTTAAAAATAGTGTGAGTTTGCTGCAGAGAACTCAGTGTGAACATAAACAAAACTTGGGCCATAAGATGTCTACCAATGTGGGGTTCAATTATCAAACGGAAATGTATTGTAATCTGGGCCTGCCTATACCCATAAGGCTCTACATGAAGAAATAGAATTTAAGAAAAAGACGTTCCCAGACAATCTTCCTTACACAATGTGGTGCAGCTAGGTGGTAGAGTGCAAGCCCACCTGAAAGCGATCTTACACACAAGTGGATGTCAATAAGCAGTCGCACTTTTCGGATCTCTTTGGAGAACATTTTAAAAAACATTTTGTAATTTAATGTGTTATTACTTTAAAGAACCCACAGCCAAAATAATCAGAAATTGAAACGTTATCTTTTCTGAAATACAGTACACACATCACCAAGATCAACTGTGGACAAACACTGCTCAGCAATAAATAACCACAGTGACAAACTTATACTTTGTCAGATAAAGCTAAAAGGAAAACAAAACACGCACACAGGATCTGCACCTACCTTACATTGAAAAATTTGGTTGTAAGCAGCAACTATTTGATCCTTATTTGCAGTCTTGGCAACATTTTTTATATTTCCTTGTAATTTATGTTCTGCAAGAAACTGAATAGAAGATTGTCAGCATAGCCAGATCCAAGAGCAGGAACCATTTCCACATCATTGGGGACAAACAAAAATAATCCTGTGCTCTGTAGAACATTTATGCCTCACGTACACGAAAAGAGAGCCCCTGGCACATTTCATAATGGGCCTTAGTGCGGCAGCGAGTTGAGTATCTTGATACATAGGAAACCGAAAAATGAAATGTTAATAACTTGACTCGTATTTGGCAAATGTAAAAAAATAAAAAGGGGAGGATAAAGTCTACATTTCTGTGCAGCGCACAGCAAAAACTGCTGGACTGAATTGAACCAGGTATAAAACAACTTGGGCACAAAGTGTTATTCTGGGAAGGTTTGGGGTGATTGCATCCAGCAGTTTTTAAATATTTGATTAAGGGGGTGTCCCTTACCCCAAAATTATAGCTATATCTCCCATGGTCCTTTGCAGGAATGAGGCTTTTCAGAAATGAAAACCCGCCTTTTCGTTCAATATGCGAGAACCAGTTATCGCCACGTATAAAGAAGTTTAAAACAAACAAACTTGGAAGGGCTGTGGGGGCTAGGAGATGCAATGGCTTCAGGTTAGAGGTGGGGAGGGGAAGAGGACACCATGGGAAATTGGGGTGGCCGGGGATAACCGGGGCTATTTGGCAGGATAACTGCAGTTATAAAGGTAAAGGCCATCAGGAATTAAAGTGACCCGAGGGGAGCCCTATGTGAGAGTAGGGAAGAGTTCTGGATTTTGCACACCTTTTTATGGACAACTGCAGTCATTTGTGTGCACTTACAGATAGCCGTGGTTATTTGTAGTACATTTCCACTACAACTGTGGTTATGGAAAAACAAAACAAAAAAGTCAATGAAAGTTACAATAATTAGAATACAAAAAATTCAATTGCATTTTACAGCTAGAGTGAGATGGGGGGCCACAGCTAGTGGCCCAGTAGGGTTTTAAAATATACAGTGGGCATAGCCAAAGGCCGTGCTTACTGGCCAGGGCCAAAAAGCCATGCATAGTGGCCACGAAGGCTGTGGCCACCTAGTGGGTAAAAAATAAATAAAAAATAAAGACATACTTGGGGGGGGGGGGGGTGACATGTACAGTAGACACAGCCAAAGGCCAAGGCTAGTGGGCCAGTGGCATTTTAAAATATACAGTGGGCACGGCCGAAGACCCTGGCTAGTAGCCCAAAAGATATGTATAGTGGCTCCAAAAAGACATATTGGGGGAGCAGTTACAGTATTTCTGGGCGATAGGGATCAAAACATTAATCATAATATTTTTGGGCTGAATGGCAATATAAGATCTCAATATTGTTTGTGGGTTAAATGCTCTTAAATCGCCAACTACATGCGAGTTGTCACAAACAAGACATTCAAAATAAAGTGCAAATACAGGGTTCCTCTTCGAGAATACACAGTGTAAATTTCAAAATGTAAATAAATAAAAAAATAGTATATGCAATAATGGAGATATCGATGCCAACGATATGGCCTCATCCTATATAGATTTTGAAAAGACATTCATCTCAAAAACTATCACCCAGCCCTTATGTACAGTGGACCAGACTAAAGGCCGTCCGTCGCCAATGGCCCGTAACAAACTATGGCATAACAAAACTCTTGAAATACACTGGAAAAAACGTTAAAGGGCAGTTAAGTTGAGCAGATTTAATGCAACAAAACGATTGGAATTCAACAGATGTGGAAAGTCACAATCAACTTAACTCTGTGTTCCCGTTGCAAAGCCCATAAGGGCATACATATCATGGGAGAAGGGATTCATAATGACATACCAAATGGCATTATGGTGACATCAACAGGAGTGCGCCGAGTTCAGCTGGTCATGACTTCCCACATCCGCTGAATTTCAAGGGATTTGTTACATTAAATCGGCTCAACTTAACTGCACGTGGACTATAGTTTGTTCAATGAATATAGAGAGTTCAATGCAACTAGCAATAGCCTCATCAGCAGATCTACAGTCTTTCGCTATCCATGTAATGCATGGAAACCCCCATGCGCCCCGCCACCCCCGCCCCATCCCCTCGACTGTGGTCTCTTCCAAACAGCAGAGCAGGTAACTGCCATTTAAACCAAGGAAAGTAAATGAACAACTACTTTCATATAAGAAAGAAAAACCATTAGTGCACAGATTTGGTCAAGGTCAGACATTCAAAGTGACCAAATCACAACAGAGCCTGAATGCTAAGGTCATATAGGTTTGTACTGAATTCCCAAAAGTAATCATTGTAGGCTCTGCCAACTCCCGCACTTTATTAAAAAACAAGCCAGGGAGATGCAGTCAGATACCCACCATAAAAGCTACTCCCGCACTGAGCCACTAAAATGCCTTTACATATCTTGTTGTGGGACTACAAACATCAATCCAGAACAGTGATAAGAACGGAGTGCTCCAAGATCTAATACTGAGCAAATGTTATAGCCAAATTACCACTGACAGGGCAACAGATTATTTCACCAACACCAGAACAGCGGTACTCCTCGTCAAGTTTAGGAGCTTCATCCCCAGCATGGTTTGACCCAACCACCACACATGCGATGCCAGGTCTCACCACATAACTTCCTTACTAAGTTGCACATTTGGGGTACATCATCCTTGGTTACTCATTCCTCCTCATTCATGGGTTGCCATTCTCACACCCCAATTCTCCTCTTTGCAACTCCTGCTCTAGTCATCAGTTGTCCTCCAAACCCATACCGTATTGCTTAATTTCACCACCCGCACAACTCTCACTGCGCTGAAAGGTACGAAACAGATCAATTTCTACAAATATTAAGACAACAAAACCAGCAGTGCGTCTTATCAGTATACACTTTGGCAAAACAAAGCAAGTCAGAATGAAGGTGCTAGATGAGAAATAAGGCCGTGCAAAGACTTATCATTACGTTTTTCATTCTTTTTCCTAACATCTCACTCATCTTTGTTCTTTAGACATTGGAATGAAAATTGATGAATGAGGACAACTGCCGAAGGAAAATGGGATATCCTAAAACACACTAGTTAATGTCAGGATAATGATTTCTCCTCACTTATCCAAATTATCTAATGTACATGCTACACATGAGCGCTGCATCATTCCGGAATATTCAAACAGGTCTGAAAATGTGTACTCACCCATGTCTAGTGATAACGGACTCTTGGAGAGTTAGAAACGATGTACAGCACGAGTTTATAACCTTCACCTCTGCAGATGTTTTTCACTAAAACTCCCATCATTCCTAGCCAGCATCGTCAATGGCGAGCCTGGTATCATGGGAATTTCAGTCCAAAATACAGAGCCACATGTTCCAGACTCCTTATGTAGATAGAGAATTGATGGGGTGGGGATTAGTTTATGGACAGCTAGTAGCTTGACAAATGAAAAACATCCCAGATTTAAATATCCTTGTAGCATGAAAACCTCACAAGTTGTGAAGAGGTACATGGTGTGAGGGTGGCAACTGGAGAGTAGGAATGAGGACTAAGGAGGAGTAGTAAACACTAATGCACGAGTTAAGAGAAGAATAAATGTGCAAGGGTGGCAACTGAGGAGGACTAATATCAATATCTTAAAATGTAGCATGTGAGGATGAGTGAAGACGAAGGGCTGATCGTGAAAAGAAAAAGATATAAGAGGTCCTAAAATTGATGCTGTACACAGTTCCTCCACAACCTCCCTGCACCCGCCACATCGCAGGGCTGCTTCATACACAAGTCTGTGCCAAGGCTGCGCACGCCTCCTCTTCAGTTATGTACAATAAGTGAGAATGCCTTTACCTCAGCCCTTTCTTCTGTGCGAGGGGTCATCAAACCTCTTCCCAGTCTACTCCAGGACTGAACTGATCACAACCCTCCAAGTCAATTTTGTTTGAGAGCGGGTCAGTCACACCCAACCTCACCACTCATACATAACATGCCACATTGCAGTCCTGGTTTTAACTGCATTCTGGGACTTGTAGTCCTGGGTTTAGAATGGTGAAATCTGGACTACAAGTCACTTAAAAACAGGAACATGCCATCATCTCCCAAATGGGACATGTATGCACTACATGCCATTTTATGTCAGGGCTCTTCCAGTACTAGAGAAAAAACTATTTGGGAATTTCCAAAAATAACCTTTTGAATCGAGAAAGGAGGCAAATTGTGCTGGATATGGCCTAATGGATGTGAAGCGCTAAATGCAACAAGCCAGCAATATAGTTTTATAGACCTCACCCGAGGGTCGCACCAGGTGTTATATGTCCTGAAGACTGAGTTAAAAGGCACTGGCTGCGCTCAGGGCTTTAACGAGATAAGAGCCCATAACGACGGTACAGCCCGAAGGCAAGGTCTACAAAGCCATTAGAACCCAAGGCCTAAGAGAAAGAAGTTCATGGGGGCCTTGAATATTCCCTATGGAATATTTAAGTTTCAAAAAAACATGAAAGATAAAAAGCTAGCCGTGATCACAGTTAAGCGATGTACAATTGGAATGTTGTCATATGCGCTGCATGTTCGGTTTGTATTGTTTGAATAAACTAAAAAAAAATGTTCTTAAAAAAAGATTACAAAAAGCTATTAGAACCCATGTCCAAAGAGAAAAGTTGTCTTAATATGAGTTAAATTATTATATTGTTTTTTTCGGGACTTAAATATTCCTTGTGGAATATTTGAGTTTAAGAATAGCATGACAAAAATGTAAATCATGCTTATAGTAAGCTTTGGCCAATAGATCACCGTTAATGCACAACTTCGAGCTGAAAAGCAAGGGCAAAATTGTAGGCATAATGATACCGCGAGCTATAGTTTCTTATAACCCGCAAATTGACCAATAGGAAAGGAGTATTCACCTGCCCAGGGTTCTAATACATCATGAGGCCCTACAAACACGTATTTTGGGTCACTCAGCACGGTCTCGAATGGTCTCATCTGCATGCTGCAAACAAGACTTCCTCTGCTTGTTTTGAAATCAATTGCTATAATAAAATAACTTATTTCTCACTCGGCAATTAGGGAGTAAATCGCCTTCAGTCTGTAAATATATGATCCAGCCCAGTGTACCAAGTGGCTTTTCTTAAATGCTCAATTAGGGTTTCAGATCCCGTGATAATCTATTAACCCCCTGCAGAGAAGAGCTAACTATAATTTAAGCGCCACACACCCTAGGGCTCAGAGCGCTAAAGAGGAAAAGATGAGGGAGCAAGAGGGGAGTAATCACAGAACAAAGATAATTTAAGGTCAGACCAGGAAGCAATAAAGTACAATAGCCCTAGGGCTAACATTCACAATTCTTGTGTAAATGAGGCACATGCTAGTAATCACAGTTCCGACGTAAGGTAATGTAGAATGGCAGCGTTTTCTAGAGTAGAGTAATTGCTATACTCCCCACCCATGCCACACTTACTTCGGCGGATTGATGCTGGTTGATGGCTGGTCGCTGGCTTACCCTGCCGACACCTGCAGACACAGTATGGAGCCGCCCCTGTAGGAGCCACCCCTTGCTTTGGGGCCCTAAGCCGCATGGGCTGCCAGGCAGGGGGCTGCCTGCCCTGCTGAGCTATGCAGGGAGAGCTCCAATCAGGGGGCAGGGGCCATCCTGGAAGCAGGATAGAGCCCTAGCAGGCTGTGGCGCGCGGGAAGCCCACACTCCACGTGTTATTTAAACACGATTGCGGTCCATAAATGGGACGCGGGGTGCCTTCAGGGCACTCACCTTGGCCAGGGGTCTAGGGGGCTGTCCATTATTTCCTCTTATCTACTACCCAGTGTTCGCCCCTCCTTCTGTTCTCCCAACTCTTCCCTTTATTCCCATTCACTCCTCAAAGTTCACTCTGACCCTCTCCACAGGCCCTGCGAGACACTCCACGCGTTCGGAATGGCCCTCTCCACGGGCAGACCACTCTCTCAATGTTAGTACTCATCAACCCTCTTCCACAGGTTCACAGTTCCCCCATGTTAGTGCATGAATGTCTAGCATCTAACCATGCATCACCGGCACACTCCCGCTGTTGAAATGCAAAAGCTTATTTTACACGAGATACCTCTCGGTGCCGACTCCTTCACCACAAGCCCTCACCACTGAATGACTAGCCACCACATGTGCTCCTCTAAAAGAAACCAACACAACTTGTACCATCAATGACGCAACTATAAAATAGCCTGCACTACGTGCCACTCCTGCTCTACGCCAGGCGTGCACACATCAGCAACCACTCCCTAGCGGGTGGTACACCAATATCTACACTACTATGGCCCATCGGCCTCCCTTCTCCAAGGAGTCCTATACACCATGAAAAGAACCCATCCCTCCGTAGGCGTGCATTATTGTGCAGCATCTTCTTGCACGGTTATACTCAGGTCCTGGATGGTACTAAGCCTCCAGCACAGGCTCTCCCCCACCGAGCACGGGACGCTGCTAAGGACCTGGCAGACCTTTGCAAACTCGCTGCAGGGCCTCTTCGGTGATGCGCAGTGAACAGGTCTGCGGTCAGCAGACCCGCGCCCCCAGGGAGGATGGCCTGATATCCTCAGCAGTCTGGGAGGAGAGATCACATGGGGGCGTCCAAAGTTATAATATAAATAATCGTTATTTATAATGTCGAGATTAATAAAAACCACATACTCAAAAAAGTAGAGCAAACAGCAGGGAAGAAGCAACACTGTTCATTACAGCGGGTTGAGCACAAATCAAACAGTGAATAAGCTCTGATCGAAAGGCTGGCATCTGAATGGAATATCAACAGTAGTTTTATACCAAGAAATGCAATGGTCAGAAATTCATCGTACACTTACTAGTTGGAGAATTGGATTTTTCTATGTTCCCCAGGGATTTCATTGGTTCACAGACATCACCTCAATTAGTGAAGAGTAATTTGAAGCTACCAGTTTAACAGTTCCCCATTACAATGCGTCCCCATGTGGTACCACATGTATTCACATCCCACCGAGGAAAAACTTGTTATTACTGAAGTATCATTTGTGCTGACTGCCATTTGTCAGCACCATTGAGAACGGAACACAAGACACCCTGCAGCTGGTGGGAAAGGGAACATCACATGATACCCATTGGATAATGACCGTCGCAGATAGATACTTGAGGCTGGCCACCTCCCCAGAGCTCATGAATGAACCGTCTGATTGGTTCTCCCAGGAACACCACTCTGTACAGCGTTCCTCTCCCACAGCCACCTGCCAGTGGGCTTCGGCAGTCATGTGACTGGCATAGAGCCACCCTCCCCGTCGCAGTGTAGGTTGGCTAATTTGGCAGACCGCCCTGTAATTACAACACCTTGCTCTAGTTATGTTTGTTCTCGCAATTAGCTTGAGCCCCACCCACCCCCCTTTGGAGATCTGTCATTGGTCACGTGATTCAAATCGAGGTTTCACGTACAGCCTGCTCAGAGGGATTTCCCACAACGTGCGTTTATGATGGCGCCATTTCTATCCTTTCCCTTCTTTAGGTAATCATAGGAAGCATCTTGGACTGTGTACAACCAATGCAACATTACCTCCCATCGTTCCCAGTGAAGCCCTTTGTGCGCAGCGTGTGGCATAGAATACCTGTCATTTCCCATGTAGATGCCCCTACCATCCCTTCATTGTCGCAGTTGGTAAGTGCGTCCGCCCGCACCGCCCCACCTGGCGCTGAATTAGCACCTTTAATACACAAGCAAAGACCCAGTCGAGTGTGTTGCCCCGAGTGGGAGAGAGGGTTTTTAGAAAAAAGCCATTGGCATCGAGCATGAACTGAAGAGACACTGCACTTGTCATTAGGCCAAAAGTTAAAGTCACATAGCATTAGCATGCAAGTAGAATGTTTCAGCAGATTGAAAATCATTTACAGTCTTTATTCAAAATCAGGCATGGGTTGAGGAGGTCGATAGAGAGTAAGAAAATTATGAGGTTGTCAATAAGCCTAGCATGGAGTAGCTCGCAATTAGCCAGTGTACGGCAGACTACTTCATGAAAATCCAGGGTATCTATGTATTAAGGCAATCCCACCACTCTTTCAGGAGGTACGGTCAGCTCTTAATATTTTGTATCCCGGCAGAGTGGCTAAAGAGGTACAATGATTCACAAGAGACCAAGTATCGAGTAGCACAGTTTTGAAAGTATCATGAAGTACATGAGTCGAGGGATAAAAAGAGTGATGTTGCATGGGAGGTCGTATTAATGGAATCCTATAAGAAGAGAAAGATGTCAGAAGGCCTGGTCTGAGTTTGGCTAACATCATAGCTAGACGCGAGAATTAATGGATTCCTGCGCGTAGGCGGACACGACAAAAGATTTAGTTGGGGCTTGGCAATCATCATGGCTAGGCCCGATAATACTAATACCGTTCCAATATTAATAGTATGTATTTATTCCCTAAGGAGGCACCAGTCTCCTCAATCTAAAAGTCGATATCACTTTGAATGTGCAGCGGTGGCTCTTTCATAGTGGACGCAAGGGCGTCGACACGACACACGTTTACGAGTTAAGCAATCCCAGTGAAAAAGCACTCCCAGCTACTGCAAGAATTTTGAGCGAGCGCTCCTGAGCGAGGTGTAACCGAACTGACAGCTCAGTAGTACCCCATCATGCATTCCCAATGAGCCATGCAGGGCTGGGGGCATTTTGCTTGCCTAGCATTACATGGCCCATTGGGGATGTCGGCTATGGTACTACAGTGTGTGAAGGGGCACTCTTGCACCTCCCTGCAAATCCAGGGGCAGACAGAGGGTCGGTGGGGGGCACTTCGGCTCCACCGTGCATATATGCAGGATCCACTCTCAGCTTCCTGTTGTATGCTGCGTGGGAGCCGGATGGCCTTCCTTACAGCAGGCAGCGCAAGGCCAAGTGGACTGGTATTTTTACAAATGTATTTGTGGGTGCGTGAACAAAAGAGTTGTTGCTTCAGTGGGCGTGTTTATGTGCGAGCGTATAAATGCTATATGGAATGTGAGTGAATGCAGAATTACTGCTGATGCGTGTGCATGAATATGAGAGTAAAGAATGATGCCGAGGCATGAGTGTGAAGTGAAAGTCAATTAAGCATGAACGAGGTATATGGCTGCACATGCACCAGCGGGGCAGCAGGCCTCTAATTGGGTGTAGCAGGGGACGGCAGTCAAGGGGACTTTTTTATTTTGCGTCCAGTTTGGACAAAATCTCTGTGGCAAGATTTTTTACTGCACATCAAGAGGAAAGGAAGCATAACAAGAGTTCCCATGTTGTAGTGGCCCACATTGGTGGGTAAAATGTGGGCCAGTGCCATGTAAGAAGACTCAGCATGAGGCATTCACTCATGCCCAGTAACAGATACCATACCACAGTAGCTTAACATGCCTAGAGTGGACCCACTATTACTGGCCAGTGCCACATTTTTGTACTGGGCATTAGGGGATAAGGCATCACAATGGGTGTTCCTACGCGAAATTGCCCTACATTGATGGTTCCAGTCTGGATATGTTTACTGAGCATCAAGGGTGAAGGCAGCATGTGTTCCTATATGGCACTAGCCACATTGGTGGGTCCAGTCTGGGCGTATTTTTTTTTTTTTTTTTTACTGTGCCATGGCTTTTGGTACTAGTAAAGCCAAGAGGAGTATTCTCTTATGGTAATACTGCCATATATTGGTGCAGCCTCCCCACCAATACAACACCTTATAGACTGGATTGCATCAAGAAATATCACCAGGATGTCTGTATACCAAATGTATCCGTCTGACCACTCGTTTGTTGAATGCAGTTTTCAGCTTCCGGAAAAGCCAGCACATAAACGTAACATCCCTGTGAAAATAGTCAGCAGGAACTTAACGAAGATCAAACCAGAGGACCCATGTCGTTGCCTTAAATGAATCAGGGACGCCACCACCAACTCAGAACCCCCTAATATAAAACGTCTAAATCACACACGTGAAGGCTCTTTATCCAAATGTTGCTCCCATGAAAGCCAAGTTATAAGAGATGGAGTGTGCAACCAGAAATAGTTTACCCCAGACCTTGTCAACCTTAACGGGAGACCAGTAGAGCAGGTTTGGGGAAAACACAAATCCGATAAAAACAAGGCAGGATGGAAATTACTGGAAAATATCTACAAAAATAAAAATCTATGAAACAAAGGTTTTCTTAATGATCAAATCAAAATAGTCCTAAGAAACATTTCTAAATCTACAGAAAACTTGAACCGAATGTTCAACCACAGTCTTTCACCCCTTCCAACGAGGGCTGTGCTAGGATTCAACAAAGTTTTTTAGATAAGGTCTAAAGAGGGAATCATGCTAGTGGTAAGATAAAACCTAGAATATCAGAGGTTGCTGATAGTAAAAAGCCTAAGTTCCACTTCATCTCAGTTACTGAGGTGGGGACAAAAAAAAAAAAAAAGGGCATGCGTCCCACTTCCTGCCCGAGCGATCTTCCCGTCAAAACTAATCTTTGGCAACCTAAATGTCTTTATCCCCTTCCAAGTACGCTTTGTAAATGTGTTCTTCAGACACAATTTTGTCCCCGACATCAAATAAGTTGTTTTAACCCCACTGGTGAAAAAGCCAGCCTTGAACCCCAAAGAAGCAAGCAACCAACCTACGGCCAAGCAACCAACCTACGACCAATCACCAACACCCCCTTTTCTTTGAAGATGGTGGATAAAATCACTACTACCCATATACAACGTCTTTAATGTGCGGTTATGCGCCATCCCATTCGGGTTTTAGGGCGAACCATGGGGACGAGCGTGCCCTACTAGACTGCCAAATACACATGCTGAACAACCTGGAACAAAGCAATTTGGGGCTGCTTATATTACTAGGTCTGTCGACAGCGTTCGACTTGCTTGATCACCGACACCTGCTGGAAACAATAGGGAATTGCTCAGAGGCTACGGATTGGACCCGTTGAGCAACAGGAAATCTAGGGTTTACTGGGGCAACGACATTCAGAAACAGAGCAAAGACACTCTCCCTGCAAGACTGCTTTGTTTAATGTGCACATCCGGCCTCTCTGATCTACAGACAAATCTGGGATCTCAATTTACAGACAGTAAAAGTACACCAACGACTCGGATAGGCTAACGGGATGACTAACAACTGGATGTGCCTCAATAGTGCCAAAATTTATGGCCCCATGCAGGGCAAAGCTGGATCTCAAATATGGAAAGCTGAACATCGAGTGCAGCTGCATCCATGCGTTAAATAAGATAAAGGCCCTTTGCGTCTTCCTAGAGGCCTCTCTTGGGGCCGACGCTCAGGTATGCAAGGATGTCAAGGGATCCCAGTACCACCCGAGAGTACTTAAATATTTCATGGCACCTAAGAACTTCAAAACCTTGGTCAGGGCTGTTCTGTCCAGGCTCGATACTGAAATGCCCTTCTGATTGGGGTTAACAAAGACAGTATGCCCAAACTTCAGGTGATCCAAAATGAGGCAGTCAGGATTGTGTGCGGTGCCAAAAAAAAGAGATATTTCAAGTGCGAGAAACAAAAAACTTCCCTGGCTGCCCGTGGTCGTGAGAATACGATTCAAAGCCATCTCCCTGATCCACAAATTCCTCTATGGAAGACTCAAAGTTTACAAGCCATACAGATCTATCAACTCCCAATCCAAGACCCTAGAGATTGAGGGGAAACAGACAGTCATTGCTGGTACAAGCAGTCTTGGCCTGGAACACACAGGAAAACCGTTTGTTAGCATTCCAAAAACACAAAGACTCTTATTTGAATAATTGGCTGATAGCTTGCTCCTTATCCCATTTTCTTCCTGACCGGTGTCGATGTCCACCAGGGTGCACGTGGGCTGTGACGCATGATAAATAAATGGACATGTGCACAGACAACATGAACATTTATACACTCAAATATTGCGTGCAAAGACTTAATGAAAATAAAAAAAGAATGCAAACCCCATTGCAAACAGTGGCTTGTTACCCAGTATCTTACAGAAAGTGTGCTGAAAATGCACAATGTAACATTTTAAACATGTTCTGGGGTTTTGGGACCCAGACCGCATAGCATGGTTCGGACGCCAATGCTATGCTTGGTCCCCATTTGCACACCACAAAAAATAAAAATAAAAACACGTCACCAGCTGCCACTGCCCCTGCCCCATGCATCTACAGCAGGCCCTGAAATCACTGATGGAAGCACCTGGGACCAAGGCAGGGACGACAAAAATGGCCAATTGTAAGCTACTGATCAAGGAGCCTTTTGGGGGACACAAGAGCACTTTTTTTTTTTAAAAATATAATGGAGCCTGCAACCCTTGTGTGCACATAATGCACTCTGGCCTTGATGCCGATTAAATTTATGTTAACACCCTACCACTAAAGTGACGTCAAACTACGTGTTAAAAGTAGACTATTGGGATTCAGGTGCCGACTGCCCTGCTTTATTCAGGCAGACGGCATCACTGCACGTGTTTCGATCACAGCCACAAGTCACCCTTGGGCCTCTACGGGCTTTTCACACCAGCAGCGGTCGAAGCGCATGAAAAGCAGTGGAATCATGTTGCCTGCTCCGCTCCCCACAGACCCCACCCCCAAACAAATTTCAACTGCTTCCTAATTTAAAACTAAACCATTCTCGAACGAGTGCTTTTTAAAATAGAAGTATTTTAAACAACGAGCACTGCTCCCAACCACTGACTTCAGGTACTTACTTGTGGGGAACTGAGAGGGCCATGGCTCGAGGATAGTTTTCTGGAAACTGCTGGGTACGGCTAGCACCAGCCCACTTAAAGCCTTCGTGGAGTTTATGGGCATGTATTGATGGAGTGAGTAGACATCAGGGGACACGATAGGTGTGCCAGAGATTATTGTACAGCACGCTGCAACCCCCCACCCCCCGAGCTACAGTTATAACATCGGCCCAATAAAGAAATCGGCTCTGTGCCAGACCAACGAACATGTGAACGACCTCTGATTAGAATTGTTTTGGGTGGTGGAAGCAAAAAGTAGACCAAACAATGAATAAACGACAAAACACTGCCTAAATTGGATGTCACATGGCCTAAAAGGCCCAGGCTCGGATTGACACGGCTGTTTCTGACGTGCAGGCCCAACATGCTAACGTGGGCCCGTTATTTTGCCCAAAGTGGACCCGTTTTATGAGTTTCTTCACTGTGCACCTTGTAATTTTAACAACCGTTCTGTGCTGGGCATTCTGCCGGATTTGAGATCTGGCACAAACAAAATGCCTCCCAGATCCGGGAAAATCTTTTTGCATCCTCTAACGTAATCGATCTGTTTTTTGTTGCTAAATATAAATCATTTAAGTACAGATTTGTACGTTTAAAAGATGTACACCGTTTGGGATTTTTTGGAAACGCTCCTTAGTTTACTTCTCCGTTAATAATCTATTAATCTGCCGAAATAGAAAGATTAGATACTACTCGAACCGTCAATCACAAAAGCAAACAACTGCCATTTGCAATGGTGTGCAACCCTCCCCCCTTCGCACCACGGCTACTGTCTCCTGCCACAGCCACTGTGCAGTTTCTCCCGGCCACACCAGATGAATTGCCCTGTCACACAGACGCCCCCCATGCGTGTTCCATTATCCATCCGCAACACTAGACGCCGTTTCTCCGCTCCCCGCCCCTAACCCCAGCCGGGTAATTTACCGACTCAGATCCGTGGTCCTGCAGGAACTTGATAATGTCCTTCTTGGGTAGGTCGTCCTTCTTGAGCTGCTCTTCGCTCCATTCCCGTTGCGGTTCGGTGGCTGCCATGACTCTGCTCAATAGCCGCTCTTTGCTGATGGCGCTGTGAAAATAAAAGACGGCTAGGAGGGGTGGGAAGTAGAAGACCGCATGCGGCCTAGGCTCCAAGATGACGATTCTCTGTAGCTAATTAGGCAGCCACCTTGGAAGGGTTTAGTTCGTGTTCCAACCAACGGTGAGCTATCTGAAATTAATGGAAAACATTTTTTTGTCTTTGTTGCCGGTAATCAAAACAAGAAATACGTATAAATCTACTAGCACGTTTTAAAAAAAAATATTCTTTAATCTTTATTTCGATTACAAAATCTGTAATGTCTATCATAGCAAAATACAATAAGACTCCCTTAATTAAATTAGTATTTTTTTTATTAAAGAACACATTGTGTCATTGAGGAAGAGTTTCCTTATCAGGAAGGGTAGCCCATAGGCCTTGGTTTGGACTCTGCCATTACTATTTAGCTTTGCAGGTTTTTTGCCACCCGTAAACTCCCTTCTACCAGTTCTGCTGGCTAGGCGGGATTTTAACTGAAACACTCTGTTCAGGCAGCTTCAGTAGCATACGATTTTTTTTTTGTTCAAAAAATGTTATTGTATTTTCAACAGAGATAACAGTAGATATTACATAACCAATGCCAAGGCCCTCGCAGAAGGACACAGTATGTCAAAGATAAATGACAAAGTGAGATAGTATATAATACATAAAGGACCAGGCTGCAGGTACGCAGAGGGAGCCATATGCTAAGAAAATGCGTAGAATGTTCGAAAAAAGAACATATTAACGATAATCGTTTGAAAGGATATAGGTGTTATTACATAGGTAAGGTCATTCGGGATGCATTTTTTTTAATTCAGAGATGTGAGGTGTTTATTATAAAAAACATTCAAGATGCTGTTGCTGGTGTGCCCCAGTGCTACCTGGAAAGGAAGGTACAATGTAAACTCTGACTAATGTTACTACTGAAAAGCAGCTTGGACACAGAGAGAGAGAGATGAGAAGAAGGAAAGAAAGGAAGAAAGTAGAGGTTTAAAGGGGGAGGACAAGGGAACCCATCCTATGTGAACAGGGGCGTAGGAGACACATAAAATCTTTTTCACACATTTTTTGTAGTCAGTGATGATCATGCACATTTGTACAAAAAAAACAAATATTTATTTCCAATGGAGCAATCCCATTAAAAAAACCTTTGTAAAACAGGCCCAAAGAGTGCTGAACAATATAGGATGGTTCTGGTGTAGTAACACATGCTAGCTTATTTGAGAATCCATGATCGTAGGGAGCAGGACCACTGGCACATTTAACACCATGTTATTGAATGCAACCTGGTAAATTTGCACAAGGCTCGGAATTATAGCAACCGCTTGGGACATTAACAGATGGGCAAGTCAGAAAGCACCTCCAAGCCACAGTTACCGAAAAGATAGGAACATGTGATAATGCAATAAAACGGTGTACACACCCCAACATAAATAAAAGCCGTTCATTACCTGAAATACAGGAAGCGCAAATTATTGTTCCTTGGCAGTGGTCAAAGTGTATGAAAAGAAGTAGTGGAACTATGTTGCCCGTTGGCCTGCCCCACTCCTCACAAAGCGCATTGCCCACCCCATACCACACATAATACAAACCCCCAAACAAATGTGCCTGCTGTTAAAGGGAACATTCAGTGCAGTGCATGGAAGTGCAAATTTCAACTGCTTCCTACACTTTTATTTTAAAACAAAACCTTTCCGGAATGGTTTCTTTTTCAAATAAAGTATAGGAACAGTAAACCGTAATAAGAAAAAGTAGAGGAGTACCACTCCTAACCGCCCACTTCGACCACTGTTCCTTGGTAAGTAAAGTGCCCTGCACTGATAGTCTATAACGACACATACTTTTATCAAGTGATTGCTCCTTGTAGCAATGTGTAATAATTGACTGGTAAGCCGAAACACAGTCTCCAGCTCCTTACGATTACCGCATATTAAAGCAAATATAATCTCTTCATCATCACATAAAATGCAACTGCAAAGCCGCAGTCCACAGGACTATGCAGGAATTGGGAAACACTATGAACACACCAGTACTACTTTGGGCAAACCTTCATGCAGACTTATACATAAGGACTGGCTGCTGGCCTCTTTCTGAAAAACGTGCCAGATGCTGCACAAGTGCCAGTGTGGGGTCGGCAAGCACTTACCATGAAGCGCCAACTAACGACCCGATTGAAGATTACACAACCATGCTTTTTTGCATGCTGCGCCAATTAGCAATATATTTCCAAAGCCAGGCTACGTTTTGGGGATGAGCCAGGCAGGTAGGATGAACAACAATTTAAATTAAATAAATAATAAATGCACGCTCTCTTGCATCATGGACGAATGTGCATGGATGGATAACCCATGGATGGGTCTCTGCCATTCCTGTGCCCTATCGAAACGAGCAATAAAAGCCAGGCCCAATTGTCTGTGCCATTGGAAATACATAACAGGGCCACGTTCTACACCGCGCCTTAAGTGGCCTGTTGGCCTAATTAATACCCTTCTTAATCTCACGTTACGAATTTACGATTTACACCCTGCCACTTCCCAATTAATCTGGTACACGGACTGATCATACTCTGTGAGCTGACAGCCTGTCCCTTCATGCTCCCCAATTCTGCCACAACAATGTTTAATTGATTACCAATGCCATAACTCGGTCACTCTTTGGTTCACCTAAAATATACAGTACCTCGCACACTATTATCATGCAGCATATTATATTTCTCTGGATCAGGATGCATACAAGTAATCAGGATGCATACAAGTGAATTCAAGTTCGGTTTGAGCAAAATATTCTGGGGGGGATAAATTACATTATATCCCCCTGCTTAATATTGTAGGGGGATTTGTCCCCCCGACCTCCATGTCCTACGCCCATGTATGTCAACTACAATAACTACAATATGATATGATATGGCATTTATAACGCGCCTATACACAAGTGTTTCAAGGCGCAACAGGTTCAGCTTGTGAGGCTAGGAGGTTCTTCTGAGAAGGTATGATATGATATGATATGGCATTTGTAATGCGCCTATACACAAGTGTTACAAGGCGCGACGAGGCAGGGAGGGGGGAACAAGGGGAGACAGACAACGATCCTACTAGGCCAGGTGTCATTCAGATCGCGCAAGTGCATGGGTAGGGGGACGGGAAAAGTGAAGGGGGAAAGGGAGAGGGGAAAGTGCAGTACAGGGTTAGTAACATAAAAGATAAATAATAAGGGCCAGCTGGTGGCAAGTGCAAGATAAGTGCAGACAAGTGCTGCGCACCTAGCGAGTACCACGAGTACTGTTGGCTGTGAGGACCGGCTGCCTGGGAATCCTTCACATTCTCCACTTCGTGACAATTCGGCCGGAGGACGTCTTTACTGGCAACACTTGTTTGCCTGACTTCGACTCAGGAAGTTGAAAGAGTGCCCGCCCCAGATTTGGCCGCACCTTTTCCTGTTTCCTTCAAAAACCACCACTTCTGCGCACCCGCGCTGCGCACCTAGCGAGTACCACGAGTACTGTTGGCTGTGAGGACCGGCTGCCTGGGAATCCTTCACATTCTCCACTTCGTGACAATTCGGCCGGAGGACGTCTTTACTGGCAACACTTGTTTGCCTGACTTCGACTCAGGAAGTTGAAAGAGTGCCCGCCCCAGATTTGGCCGCACCTTTTCCTGTTTCCTTCAAAAACCACCACTTCTGCGCACCCGCGCTGCGCACCTAGCGAGTACCACGAGTACTGTTGGCTGTGAGGACCGGCTGCCTGGGAATCCTTCACATTCTCCACTTCGTGACAATTCGGCCGGAGGACGTCTTTACTGGCAACACTTGTTTGCCTGACTTCGACTCAGGAAGTTGAAAGGTGATTTCAGAGACACTTGCAAAGACAATACCACCACGTGTTGGGTTTATCTCTAATATTGGACTTCTCCAGTCGGTGACTGCTCTATAGTACGCCCCAAAGGGGCGTCACAGATATTTGTATAGTACGCCCACAAAACGTCCATAACGTGCTTAGACTCACAATACCCATGTCATAGACACCATACTTACCACCCTTGTTTGTGTTTATTTTTCAGAGTGCCCGCCCCAGATTTGGCCGCACCTTTTCCTGTTACCTTCAAAAACCACCACTTCTGCGCACCCGCGCTGCGCACCTAGCGAGTACCACGAGTACTGTTGGCTGTGAGGACCGGCTGCCTGGGAATCCTTCACATTCTCCACTTCGTGACAATTCGGCCGGAGGACGTCTTTACTGGCAACACTTGTTTGCCTGACTTCGACTCAGGAAGTTGAAAGGTGATTTCAGAGACACTTGCAAAGACAATACCACCACGTGTTGGGTTTATCTCTAATATTGGACTTCTCTAGTTGGTGACTGCTGTATAGTACGCCCCAAAGGGGCGTCACAGATATCTGTATAGTACGCCCACAAAACGTCCATAATGTGCTTAGACTCACAATACCCATGTCATAGACACCATACTTACCACCCTTGTTTGTGTTTATTTTTCAGAGTGCCCGCCCCAGATTTGGCCGCACCTTTTCCTGTTTCCTTCAAAAACCACCACTTCTGCGCACCCGCGCTGCGCACCTAGCGAGTACCACGAGTACTGTTGGCTGTTCGCTGTGCGAGGTGCGCTGCAGCTGGGGCGGTCCTGATTAATTGTTTTATGTGAGATCGTGTCATAATTCAAACTTGTCCATACAAAGTGAATTTTGAGTTGGAGGTTTTGATATCCACCTCCAATAAATTATGGCATATCGGCTCACGACTTACATGCCTCCGCAAATTGCAAACATGTATATTCCATCCACAGTCTGCACAAATCCGATTTTGGATGATAGAATTAATATAAATCCACAAGAATTCCTCTCTGCCCATTCTGTCTGTTCCATAGACACAGGTAAAACTACATCAGCAACACCTAAGTTTTGTTTTGATGTGAATACAGACGATTCTATTGTATCCATATCCTCAATGTCTACCTCTCATTTGAAGGTTTCAAAGGAAGGGGCTCATTCCAATTTAAAGAGCAATTCTCTTGCTCTCAACACTCCGAATGCGGCGGCGAACGCGCGCCCATTATCAGATATTACAATGCTGGCATCAACGCAAAATTGTCCTCGCTTATCTTCACCACGGCTTGGCACTTCTCCAATTTTCTTTCCCTCCCTGTTGCAAGATCATACAAACTCTACTGCAGAGTCTAATCTAAGTGAGTCTCCAATCGCATGGAGTATGTCAATATATCCACCTGTAGATCAACAGCATAGTAAACTATGTACGAATGATCAGTCTCAATCGCTGTCTCAATTACACACCTCTGTTTCTATGTTACATTCATTTGCATTGCCTACACCGAGACCCCCAAAAATAGCTGAGACTGACTTACTCTCACAACACGCAGCTATGATACAACCGGCTATGTTAGCCATCAATACAACTATTATGAGCCTTTGTAAGTTATTTGAGTCCTTAGACACAAAGGTGTCACAACAATCAAGACAATTCAACGATCTAATGAAATGGCTATCAGCCCATTATGTTTCATCTGTAGAAAAAAACATAGTTTTACCATCAAGTGTTATAACGAACTCTGACTACACAGGGAGGAGCGAAACGTCGAAGTCGGCAATGCCTGAGTCTATCCCTATTCATGTGCCGGTTCCAGACAACGTAAAATATACTGCATTACCTTTTATTACTGGCATCATTCGCCCAATTGAAAAAGAGACTGGTAGCCCATTAGTGCAACATGAACCTAATTTGACGGCTCAAACAGACACTACATCAGTTGTTGAAGTGGTACCTCTGTTACTTGAGTCGTCTTATAGCAAAAATAAATATACAATGTGTGGGCCATTTGGATGCATTAAAAGCTAGGAACCCCAAGGTTGCTCCAAAGAAACCACTGGCCTTAAAAAAGACCAAGAATATGGTCAATGTAAAACAAACAAAAAAAACCTTGAATTCCTTTTTCAAAGCCCTGTGTAAGTCATCTGCATTACAAGGTAAAGAAATACCACATACAAACCTCCCTTTCAAGGATGGGCAACCCCTGATGTTTTCAGGTGCCTCACGGACTGATTACTCTCTGAAAAAAATCAATGAGGAGGCTCAGTTGATTCTTGCAAATTCGGCATTTCTGGCAGATCAGACTGCTAAATCTAAATCAATCACACAACAAAATTTGCTTCACTCTGATCTTGTGAAATCCTCTGTAGAGTACACACATGGACCTGTGATATTAGCGACACAGTCTAATGACAAAATATTGGAAGACTCTTCGTCACCTTTGTCAAAGTTGGTATCCTCCATAGAGCGGAATATTGAGGCCGATAAGCAATATTTGGTTCTAAAATCACAAAATGATGCACATAGAAGACACTTTGGAAAATGTTGCACTCCTGACATAAGGAATATCAGAGAAGGAGATAATGAGCAGAGTCAAGGTACATTGAATATCAAAAGTGGGCTGAGATCAATGATGCCTCCAACTAGCACTGTACCATACTCAGACGTGCAAAATAAACAAAAGCTCAAATTAACTCCAACTGATTCTGTATTGCCCATACAGTTAGCAAACTTTAAACAAACGATTGATAACTACCTGGCCACTAGTCTTGCTCAGGCGAAAAATGCCTTGATTAAGTCCTCTGGTGCTATGGAAGACAGAAAGCTTCCATCTTTGGCTTCTACTCAAAATCAAAAGAGAGAAGATGACGAGGATTACCGTGAGTATAAACTACAGGGTATGCCCAGCTTGCAATGGGCGCCCCCGAAAAATATTAGGGAGACGGTGTCACGTCATCTTAATCCACGACGTGAACATTTTTACACACTTATTCTAAAATGCAGAGAGGGAAATTTTCCTACCTACGATCTGAACCGTAAAAGCGTTCTTAACATCTTCCGAGACATCAACGATCTTAAAAAACTTGTGTCTAATGACATTGAACAGATAGAATTCATTTCCGAGCTATCAACATCAATTGTTAGGCTATGGATTCCCTCAGGACTGGTTAGAGATGCAATTTGGCAATGCAGAATGCAACTGTTCACTATGGGCTTTCTACTAGCGGAAGAACCTAAAAAAATGTCTGAGCAAACCCAATACCTAAGACCTAAATCGAACATTTATGGTGGTGTGAAGTATGAGCTGAATGATGCCCCGATTGATGATTATATGCAACAGTAACCATCAATAGTGGATGTGGCAAGTACCATTTCTCTATTAAGTTGGAATACGAGGGGCTATCATCATCTTCCGCGTACTTTTGCAGATTTTAATGATAAATATCAGTTGATAGCTCTTCAAGAGACTTGGCTCCTTGCTCCTCCAATCTGGGACGGCTATGATATCGTTCTACTTCCTGCGCTTCCAAGTGGAGGCCGTCCCTCGTCAGGTCTATTAGTGGGTGTTCACAGTGCTAGTGGGTTTTCCCTTGCTCCGTGGGCTACGGTAGGCGCTCAGATCCAATTAGTACTTATTAAGGGCAATACACAAGAATTAGCCCTATTAAACATCTATCGCAATCCCCTCACCATGAGTGATGTAGTCTTTTTTGATGGTATGGAAGAAGTATTGAATCTAATTTCTGCTCGAACATCGATTATTCACACCATCGTAGCTGGAGACCTCAATCTGGACTGCTGTGATGGTACCAATCTTTCCCCTGCGGCCCATAAATGGGCAACTTTGATGGCAGACAGAAATCTACATAAACTAAATGGGTCAGTAGAAGGGGATACACATTCCAATTTCACCTGGCATCGGGGAGCTAGCACAAGCACGCTAGACTACATCTACGTGAGCACAATGTTGTTTCAAAGTGTCCACTATTTCTCAATCATGCCCCATCCGAACAGTGATCATTGTCTCTTAGTAGCACAATTGGCATGGTTTTGTGAACACAGCTTACCACATCAGATGCACACTGCTGTACCATTGGTTAACAACGCTAGAAATCGACTCAAGTGGAGTGCTCGGGGGATGGAGACTTTTACAACCATTCTGGAAGATGATGCATGGCGTACCAATGGGGTCTCATATTCAGACCTTTTAAAACCATTTACTCGCACTATTGCCATTGTAAAACATAATCATGTCAGCCATCCGCATATTTACGATTCTTCCATCAAGATCATAAAAGCGGAATATCGGAGAATAAGGAAAAACATACTCTTCCAGAATGGCCCATATTGCCGACAACTTTTGAACACTGCCAAGTGCCGATATAAAAATTGGCTCAGACAAAGGAAATCCCTTAGATTTCAACGTGATAGTCTCACTATGTTGGCAGCCATGAAACATAAAAATTCAGCACAAATGTGGCAAATGTTCAAAATCAGCATGACACTCTACAAGGTGACGCCCAAATCAATGGCGTCTCCGAAAAAGACTGGTGCATGCATTTTTCTAACTTACAAACTTATATGATGACCCAGCCTTTGCCAATTTTGAATACAAACCGGCTAGAAATGATCCCTGGCAACTTGATGTGTCTGAAGAGCTGATTTTGTCGATTATAGCAAAACTCAGCTCATCAAAAGCTCAAGGTCCAGATGGACTATCGAATGCCATGTTCAAATCAGACCCAAAATCATCGGCATATATTTTGCATCTCATATTTAAAAACATTCTTGATACCCATAAAATACCATCAACTTGGAAAACGTCAATCATAATACCAATTTTCAAGAAGGGAAATCGGCGTTTACCTGCTAGTTACCGACCGATAGCCCTCCTCGATGCGCCGGGGAAGGTATTTGCAAAGATCATTCTATCCCAATTTAATGCTTGGACACTCCGTACAAACTTACGCGATCCCCATCAAACGGGTTTCGTGGCGGGCATGGGGACTTCAATAAACCTTTTTTGCTTAAATGCAATTAAAATGCAGTGTCTACATGGGGAGCAGTCAGTTTTTATTGCATTCATTGATCTCCATGCAGCCTTTGACTCTGTTAGCCGGGTACTCCTAATGAATAAGCTGCGCGGAGATCATTGTCCTACAATGCTTATGGATATAATACATGCCCTTCATTCAGATACATCAATCATGGTACGATTGACTCTGGGGGGCCTTCTGTCACAAAAAATCTTGACCGCAAGAGGGCTCAAACAAGGATGTTTACTAGCATCTGCCATATTTAATTACTTTATTCAGGATGTAAGATTTGCACTGCAGAATGTTGTCTCGGATTCACCAAAACTGAACGGTTATCCCATACAAACTCTCCTTTATGCAGAAGACCTAGTCTTAATTGCTAGGACACAAGTGGGACTCCAGCGCCTTTTAAATGCATTTATGACATATACTGTTTCCAATGAACTGAAAGTGAATTTCACTAAAACACAAATTGTTGTGTATTGTCCCAAAAGACGTGGAACCTCATATGTATGGTCCATGAATAACATACCGATCATGAGAGTGCCACAGTATGACTACTTAGGTATTGTGTTTGAGACTGGTAAACACCCAAAGGGTCATATTTTGCGCATTGAAATGAGATTAACATCCCTCACATCACAGGCTATCATATTGATGCATAAATATGGCAAATTTTCGGTCCTACCAGCTTGGCACTTCTGGACATCAAAAGCTATCCCAGCACTTATACATGGGTTAGACACCTTTCAAGATATCCCATCTGACTTGTTAACAAAATGGGAGGGGAGATACTGGCGCCGTATCTTGCATTTGCCAAACTGTATACCAGTCCCCTGGTTGAGGTACGAGCTTGGATTAATTTCACTACAAGCTGTCATAAATTGGCGAAAATGTGCTTTTCTTAGAAAATGCCTAGTTTCTACCGCTACTGAAGCATTCTTGAAACTTATTTCATCATATTTTTTTTCAAGTAAGCATCAGTTTATTATATCATGGCTATCATCTGTCTATCATGTGTTAATTGAAGCAGAGGTATCATTAAACCTCTTGTTATATAATCCAGATAAAGCGAAATCAAAAATATATCAAACAGACTGGATTGCTAATAGGCAGAGATGTCTCACATATGTTGATGCTGATGTAATCCGATTTCCCCACAAAAAAATGCGCATACTGCCTGCATATTTAATACGTTGTCCCTCAGCCAAATGCCGACGCCTCATTATGAAATTGCATCTTAATTTATGGGACACCAAAGATCTGTTGGCAAAAAGAAAACTAATAACTCAAGCAGAAAACTTTTGTTGTTTTTGCTTGTTGGCGGAGGTACGAGAGACCATGAGGCATCTAATCATAGAATGCCCTGTTCTCCGTCCACTTCGTGAAATACATTTCGCACGACATTGCAACTATTTACAGCTTGCATCCGAAGATCTAACTTGGTCCTTAATCATAGGATCAAACTATCTCCCTCTACAGATTGCTGCTATAAACTTTCTGCAAAGTTTACACTTAGAATTGGAATCAGAATGAATTGATGCTGCGATATTTTGGTTCACTTTTCTGGTACTTAGTGATTAGCTAAACCTGTGATGCGTTGGATTAATTTTGATTTTATGGTATCGCATAACTCTGCTATGTATGTTTTATATTTCTTTTCTTTTCTCTTTTTGCCTTTGTATAATGTGTATTACAATGTTTTAAATGTGTGAATATTGATGCATTTATACTTAAATTTTGTTTTGAAAGGTTGATTAATTTCAACTAGAACAAATAAAAAAAAAAATAAAAAAAAAAAAAAAAGTGCTGGGAAGGGGGGCTGTAGGGATACAGAGACAGTCCCGCAGTGCAGGGGTTGCCAGGGCGTCAGTGCAGGGGAGAGTGGCTGGGCCAAGGACCGAGATTGGTGAGTGGCCCAGTTGCTGATTCAGTACAGTTTCAGTGATTTAGCAGGGGAGAGGGGGAGAGAAAGCAGAAGCAAAGAGGAAGGTTTTGAGGTGCTTCCGGAACCGGAGATGGTTCTCCTCAAGTTTCAGGGAGGCAGGAAGGCTGTTCTAGAGGGAGGCCCCTGCTGCGGAGAGAGATCTCCCCCCAACTCGTTGCTTGGAGAAGCGGCTGACCCTGAGGGAGTTGGAGGCGGATGAGCGAAGTGCTCGAGAAGGAAGATATTTAGGAAGAGAGAGTTGAAGGTATTTTGGCCCCAGGCCCCAGAAGGCCTTGTGGACAATGCAGAGGGTTTTGAACTTAATCCTCGCAGCCACTGGGAGCCAGTGAAGAGATTTCAGTCCTGGAGAGATACGGTCCCTGGGCTTGAGGCCAAGGACAAGTCTTGCAGTCCTGTTCTGGATGAGTTGCAGAGGGCGGAGAGTAGAGGCAGGCAGATTTAGATAGAGGCTGTTACAGTAGTCCAGCTTCGAGAGAACCAGGGCTCTGGAGACAGTGAGCTTCTGGTGGAAGGAGAGGAAAGGAAGGATACCTCTGAGGAGGTGCAGCTGGTAGTGTGACTTCTTAGAAACATCAGAAATGTGAGGAGAGAAGGAGAGTGTGGAGTCGAAGATGACCCCGAGGTTTTTTGCCTTGCAGGTAGGAGCAGGAAGAGGGCCAAGAGAGGCCGGCCAGAGAGCTGCAGGGAAGGAGGGAGTGGGTGTGCCGATGAGTAGAATCTCAGTCTTACTGGCGTTAAGGCAGAGGTCGTTGGCGGCACACCATTCCTGGATAGCAGAAAGACAGTCAGAGATGAGGGAAGGAGAAGAGGAGGCCAAGGGTAGCCTGAAAATGAGCTGGGTATCATCCGCATAGCACTGAAAGTTGGGGCAGAGAGCAGCGATGCGGTGGGCGAGAAGAGCCAGATACTGGTTGAACAGCCAGGGAGAGAGGTTAGAACCCTGGGGGACACCACAGGTAGAGAAAAAGATGTCAGAGAGGAAAGACCCAAGTTGGACTTGGGAGGGTCGATTTGAGAGGAAAGAGGTCAGCCAAGCCAGAGCCTGTCCAGTAATACCCATGTTAACACGGAGACAGTTGAGCAGGATGGTAAGGTTGACAGTATCAAAGGCAGAAGAGAGATCAAGCAAAATGAGAACACATGGAATGTTAGAGTCAAGGTTCGAGAGCAAGTCCTCACGGATGTTCAGGAGAGCAGTTTCCGTGCTTCTGGCAGCTCTGAAGCCAGACTGATGGTCATGAAGGCTACCAACAGATTCAGCATGGAGATTTAGCTGGGAGATGGCCAGTTTCTCCAGGAGCTTGCCCAGGAAGGGAGTGATGGAGATTGGGCGATAGTTAGCTGGGCAGGAAGAGGGTTTCTTAAGAAGGGGGTGCACAAGGGAGTGCTTGAGAGGGGATGGGAAGACTCCAGAGGCGAAGGAGTGATTGCAGAAGTCAGCAAGGGCAGGAGCCAAGGAGCCGATGTGGTCCTTAATAGTTTTGGAGGAACAGGGGTGGACCTGTGTTGACAAGACTTTCATAGATTGGACTTGTCTCGAAACCTCGTCAGTAGAAAACAGGGGAAAGGCAGAGAAGGAGAGAGGAGGGGTGGCTGCAGAAGGGCCAGAGGATGGGCAGGGAATAGAGGGGGGAGGTGATGGGAGGAGAGTGAGGACAGGATGTCCTGAGTTTTTGAAATGAAGTGAGAGGCCAGTGCCTTACAGAGGGCCTGGGAGGGGACAGGAGAGGTAGAGACTGCAGTAGGGTTGGCCAGCTCCATGCAGATTTTAAAGAGTTCAGCCGAATTGTTAGATGCCGCAGTGATGCGGGCTTGGATAAGGGCTCTCTTCTTGGTGAGAACGGAGAGCCGGTATTGCCTTTGGAGCAGGCGACAGGCCAGTTTGTCAGAGGATGAACATGAAGCACGCCATTTCCTATCTGCCACCCTACACTTGCGTTTAAGGGTGACGAGATCCGAGTCATACCAGGAGTTACATTTGGCTTTGGGCTTCAGACGGATTCTCATGACAGGGGCAAGGATATCAAGAGTATCAGATATAGCAGAGTAGAGAGTGGAGAGGGCTGTGTCAGGGTGGGAGTCAGCCGAGGGGGGAGGAGGGGGCGAGAAGGTGGCAGCGAAAGCCTCAACTGACACACGCTTCATTGGTCGGATGACCGAGAAGGAAGATGGCAGTGATGAGGGTGGCTTTGTCTGTGGGGTAGGGCGGGTGAGGTGGGAGGAGAGGAGAAAGTGATCACTCCAGGAGAGAGGAGTGGAGAGAGGGACAGAGAGGGGAAGGTCAGAAGAGATCAGGGCATCTAGAGTGTGCCCTGCAGAATGAGTCAGCCCAGACAGGAGAATAGAGAGTGAGAGAGTGTTGCAGAAGTCGCGAAAGAGTCCAGAGGGGGGACAGGAGGCATCCAGGTGGATGTTGAAGTCTCCAAGAAAGAGGAGTTGAGTGGTTGAGGACAGGAGTGAGGAGGAGAGGTCCGCCCACTCGGAGAGGAAGGATGAAATTTGACCAGGTGTCCGATAGATAGTAGCCACGGTAAGGGAATGGCTAGGAGAGAGAGAGAGTCGGCAGACAAGACATTCAAAAGAGGAGTAGGTCTGCGTGGGAATAGCAGTGGCAGGAATCCACTCAGGGAAGATAAGGGCCACACCCCCCCCAGCACGGTTGGGCCTGGGCACGGAGAGGATTTTGTAGCCGTCAGGTAGGAGTGTGTCAAAGCTGGTGACAGAGCTGGCCGTGAACCATGTCTCAGTGAGACCGAGTACGTCAAGGTCCAGTTCCTTAAGAAGGCGGCAGATATCAGAGGAATGTTTGACGGCAGAGCGAGAGTTAAGAGTGGCAATGTGGAGAAGGTTGCCATGTTTGAAGGACTTCCGGGGAGGGGTACAGATCAGAGGTACGCCCTGCGGAGGTGAAGAAGGAGCACGGGAGGGGGCAGGGAGGGAGGGTAGAGGCAATGTAGCCGAGGACAGAGGAGGGTGGACAGCAGGAGAGGAAAGGAAGTTGATGAGGTGCGGGAAGCGTCTATCAAAGAGGTGAAGGTTGGCCTGAGTGCCTTGGACCAAGACGGTCCCATTAGCATAGACATTAATGATCGCCTTAGAGGAGTGGAAGGAGGCCAAGAGGACATCCCAACGGGTGCCACCATTAATGGGAGAAGAGGAGAAAGGAGAGAGCACAGAGACCATATGAAGAGTCCATAGGTCAAGTGAAGGCATGAAAAAGAGGATGTCAGTGAGAGTTTCCTTAGAGGAGGCACTGGTGTAGGTGTCAGCGATAGGGAGGCCTGGGTTGGAGACCAGGATGTCCTTTTTAAACTTTTTCCTAGCAGATTTAGTGAGGAGAGCAGGATAGTCAATGGAGAAGCAGTTAGAAAAGATAGGTGAGATAGAGAGCACCATGGGATAGGAGGGAGAGGGGGGGTGCAGGACAAGCACAAGCGGACAGGAAGAGAGCGGCAAGCCCTAGTTTACCACAAATTCAGAACACAGTGAACACAATAATGCATATCAGGTACCCAGTGGAGAGGCCACCTAAGTTTGAAAATCCTGCAAGGGGAGAAAAAACCCTAGTTTACCACAAATTCAGAACACAGTGAACATGGTAATGCATATCAGGTACCCAGTGGAGAGGTCACCTAAGTTTGAAAATCCTGCGACGGGAGAAAAACTCTAGTTTACCACAAATAATGCATATCAGGTACCCAGTGGAGAGCAGGTGGAGCAAACAAGGTGGACCGGCGCCAGGCGTCCCCCGTGGACACCTGCAGACACAGAGGGAGCTGCAGCCGTAGGAGCCGCCCTTTGCCTGAGGGGCCCTTAGCCGTGGGGGCTGCCGGGCAGGAGGGCTGCCCAGGAGGGTCGGTAGATAAGGGGGGGGGTGGGCAGGCAGGGAGGCAGGCTGGAGGAGGGCACCAGGAAGAGGCTGCATGGGGAGGGGGGAGGGAGAAACACAACCACGCGCTCGGAGCGCTAACAAAATGCAAACACAAACACAATTCCGCACTTGAGGCCCAGATGGACCGGCAGGATTTCTATCCTGCAACTGGGCTGCCCGGCGAGCTGCTCTCGACCCCAAGGATCCGCGCAAAGAGGCGAGCGGGGAGAGCAGCCGTCGGGTAGTCCAGAGGGACACCCGAATGGAGCCAATCAGAAGGGGGGGTGGGCAGGGAGGCGGGCTGGAGGAGGGCACCAGGAAGAGGCTGCAAGGGGCAGGGGGAGGGAGAAACACAACCACACGCTCGGAGCGCTAACAAAATGCAAGCACAATTCCTCACTTGAGGCCCAGATGGACCGGCATGATTTCTATCCTGCAACTGGGCTGCCCGGCGAGCTGCTCTCGACCCCAAGGATCCACGCAAAGAGGCGAGCGGGGAGAGCAGCCGTCGGGTAGTCCAGAGGGACACCCGAATGGAGCCAATCAGAAGGGTGGGGGTGGGCAGGGAGGCGGGCTGGAGGAGGGCACCAGGAAGAGGCTGCAAGGGGCGGGGGGAGGGAGAAACACAACCACGCGCTCAGAGCGCTAACAAAATGCAAACACAAACACAATTCCTCACTTGAGGCCCAGATGGACCGACAGGATTTCTATCCTGCAACTGGGCTGCCCGGCGAGCTGCTCTCGACCCCAAGGATCCGCGCAAAGAGGCGAGCAGGGAGAGCAGCCATCGGGTAGTCCAGAGGGACACCCGAATGGAGCCAATCAGAAGGGGGGGTGGGCAGGGAGGCGGGCTGGAGGAGGGCACCAGGAAGAGGCTGCAAGGTGAGGGGGGAGGGAGAAACACAACCACGCGCTCGGAGCGCTAACAAAATGCAAACACAAACACAGTTCCTCACTTGAGGCCCAGATGGACCGGCAGGATTTCTATCCTGCAACTGGGCTGCCCGGCGAGCTGCTCTCGACCCCAAGGATCCGCGCAAAGAGGCGAGCGGGGAGAGCAGCCGTCGGGTAGTCCAGAGGGACACCCGAATGGAGCCAATCAGAAGGGGGGGGGCGGGTAGGGAGGCGGGCTGGAGGAGGGCACCAGGAAGAGGCTGCAAGGGGAGGGGGGAGGGAGAAACACAACCATGCACTCGGAGCGCTAACAAAATGCAAACACAAACACAATTCCTCACTTGAGGCTCAGATGGACCGGCAGGATTTCTATCCTGCAACTGGGCTACCCGGCGAGCTGCTCTCGACCCCAAGGATCCACGCAAAGAGGCGAGCGGGGAGAGCAGCTGTCGGGTAGTCCAGAGGGACACCCGAATGGAGCCAATCAGAAGGGGGGGCGGGCAGGGAGGCGGGCTGGAGGAGGGCACCAGGAAGAGGCTGCAAGGGGAGGGGGGAGGGAGAAACGCAACCACACGCTCGGAGCGCTAACAAAATGCAAACACAAACACAATTCCTCACTTGAGGACCAGATGGACCGGCAGGATTTCTATCCTGCAACTGGGCTGCCCGACGAGCTGCTCTCGACCCCAAGGATCCGCACAAAGAAGTAAGAAGTAAGAAGAGGAAATTAAAGACAGCAGTAAGATAGGAAACCAGTGAGGGATAGACCTTAGGAATAAAGAAGGGATGTGAGGGAGAGGCAGAAGGATGGGCACAAGCAAGTGAGGAAGAAGGCTCAGAATTAGAGATCTGAGAGAAAGATGATAGTCGGGGTGGATGAGGAGATTGGGTAAGAAAAGAAGACAGTAGAGGAAGGGACGGTGCCTGCTCGAAGGGTGGCCACCTTTGAAGAAAAATGGGATGAAAAAAATCAGATGTACTTAGAATGGAGTTCAGTGAATAATCGGGAGAGAAAGAAGATGAGAAATCGATTGAAACAGACGCCTAGGATGAGTAGATTGAGATTGCATAAGATCAGAGTAGTAGGAGCCTTGATCTGAAAGAAGAAAGTCATCATATACTGTGTGATGGGAACAGAAAGACAGCTGATCTTCGTCTGAAAAGGAGAAAGGAGGTACGCCAGCGTCGCTCGAGGTGGCAAAGTACTCGTCACATAGAGTGCAGGTGGGGGGGTGCTAGTGTTGAGATGGTTTCCGAGAATGGCAAAAAAAAGTAGTGAGGTAGAGAGAATCAAGAGAAGAAGAAAGAGAAGAAGACAATATAGTAGCCGCGTCATCAGCAGCGGGAACAGCAAACGAAGGATACGTAGGAAGATTCCAAATGCAAGAGGAAACAAATAGAGGAGTATTAAAAGGCACGACGATTTCAACTTACATATGTCAGAGTTTCAGAGCCAGTGGATGTAGGTGAAAGAAGAGAATGAAGAATCAGACATGATGATCAGAAGAGTAAACCGGGTATACAGAAACAGACGCTTTACTGCATGCGTGTTTAGATTCTGGGACTTCTACTGCGCACTGCTACCATTTACATAGTCTCCAGCCACTCTGCGGATCCTGGGCTGCTCTCCTCCCGGGGGCCTGCTCCTGTCCTCCTTCCCCTGGGGTTCCGGACGTGTGTCCCCGCGGATCTGGCCCCTCTCCCCAGGGGCTGAATGGGCGGCTCGGGCTCCTGTCGCCTGCTCGGTGGCTGTGTGTTAAATTGATAGGGTAACTTAATGCATTAGACCGTTTCGGAGTAGCTGAGTGATCTATGTGGCTGATGTGCCAAGGATTGCAGCATAGGGGGCGGGCCCTGCCAGGATTGGCTACAAAATAGCCTGTGACAATAAGGCAAGCAGGCTGGATTTTTGAGTAAAGAAAATGTTGTCTTAATTTGACTTTAAAATATGTCAAGGAAGAATTGTCCCAATGAAACAAAGTTGTTCAAAAAGAAAAAGATTTATTTCGATTTTTCTTCTGATTTACTTGGGGTTCTTTTCCTGTTTCTGTGTAGGGATGCAGTAAGGACCTCTGGATCTTCTTTTCTTATTAGTCCTCGTAAGCCCACAAACTTCCCCCAGCTCCAGTCTCCACGTCCAGCTGGTTCTGCAATGAAAACAAGAGTGAACAACTAACCCCCTCCAAGCCCTGCCCCTTCCTCTGGAAACAACGAGGAAAATGGTGTCCTGCTTTCTGCAAGACCCAACACCCCGCTTGGGACCGGGTAATGAAGGTCAGTGAGCTTGTTTGTTTGAGTCTGTAACTCGTTCAGTCTGCCGGCATCGTGTGTGGCTGTGTGTGTGTTTTCCGCGGTAGTCCTGTTACGAGGGGAGAAAATGCTAATATGGAGTGGTGTGGCACAGCGCAGTGGCTCTGCTGTTCTGTCCCCAGGCGGCGTCTCGATCGGGTCACTGGCGCTTTCATCTGCCCAGTGGCTCAAAACACATGCTCCTTTGCTCTTGTTTCTATCTTCCCTTGGTTCGTTCCTGTCCGTAAAATTGAGTTCAGCGGCTGGTTTACTCAGCCTGGCGCTGGCTCAGATAGATGCACTGTTCAACCTGGGAGTTCCTGATAGTCCCACGTTGCGTCCCCACCACACCCCAAGGTTTGACTCTGTTTGTTGTAGTTCACTCCCCGCCGAGTTCTCCCTCGATACACCATTCTTTATATAGTGAGGCATTTGGATGCCAATGTTTTCCTCTTGACTGTTACACATACCCCCCCAAGCATCGAGCCGTTCGGGTCAATCTATGGTCTGAGATAGATAGTCTGGAATCAGTTGAAACGCTGCAGGTTTGTGTATGGTTTGAAAACAGAACTCCTGTAAGGTGAGGAACCACCTCAAAACTCTTTGGTTAGAATCTTTGTGCGTAGCCAACCATTGTAGAGGTGCATGATCTGTGAACACCGTGAACCGACGACTGGCCAAGTAGTACCGAAGCGTCTCAATTGCCCACTTTATTGAAAAACACTCTTTTTCGATGGTGGAATATCCTAATTCATGTGGCAACAGTTTACGGCTGATAAATGCCACTGGTTGCAAATCTGTCTCACTACATTGTGAGAGTACGGCTCCCAGACCTAACCCGGAAGCGTCTGTTTGTAGGAAAAACTGTTCCCTAAAGTCCTGGCATCTTAGAACAGGATGGGCTGATATTCTTTTTTTAAGTTCAATAAAAGCTTTCAATGCTTCTTCATCCTTTAATATGTCCCCAGTGTATGATGATTTAAGAGCATCTGTTAATGGACTAGC
This sequence comes from Ambystoma mexicanum, assembly GCF_040938575.1. Classification (NCBI taxonomy): domain Eukaryota; kingdom Metazoa; phylum Chordata; class Amphibia; order Caudata; family Ambystomatidae; genus Ambystoma; species Ambystoma mexicanum. The sequence continues at coordinate 149,334,731 of NC_090940.1, forward strand.
AATTGATGAAAATAGAGTAATGAATTTCCTGTAATAGCCGATGAACCCCAGAAAAGCTCTTACTTGTTTCTTGTTGCTGGACATAGGTAGTTTTATGATAGCCTCGATTTTGTCCAATTGAGGCCTAATCACTCCTCCCCCAACCACATGGCCTATGTACTTTGTCTGGTTGGCTGCTAGTATGATTTTCTTGGGGTTTATTTTGAGTCCGGCTGTCTGTAGTGAGGTTATAACTGCCTTGAGATGTTCCAGGTGCTCGTTCCAGGTTTTGCTAAAAACAATTATGTCATCCAGGTAGGCCGAGTTATACTGACTGTGGGGTGCTAGTATTTGATTCATCAATGATTGAAACGTAGCAGGACCCCCATGTAATCCAAATGGTAGCACCGTAAGTTGATATAGACCAGAAGGGGTCGCAAATGCTGTTTTTATTTTGTCTAACTGCCTCAGGGGAATCTGCCAGTACCCTTTCGTCAAGTCAATATTGCTAATGAATCGTGCTGAACCCAACTGTTCAATGAGTTGGTCGATGCGGGGCATAGAGTATGCTTGGAAAGAGAATACGTTTCTCAGCTGAAGGATAAAGTTTTCCAGTTCTTTCTTTTCGACTGGGGTGAGTTGGGCCCCCCATTGGACTGTGCAGAAAGCTGGTTCTTCACTTTCTATTATAGCCACATTGACCGGCGTAGTACCATTTTCGGGTTCTTTCCACTCTTTAAGTAGATTTATGTGGTAATTCTGGCTCTTCTCTCTTCGATCCGGCTGCTCCACCAGGTAATTTACCGGTCCTAATACTGCAGTTATCTTGTAGGGGCCTCTCCACTGAGCCAACATCTTGTTTTGGCTAGTTGGTAACAACACCAATACTTTGTCGCCGATTTTGAAGTTGCGTACTCTGGATTTCTTATTGTAGTATTTTTTTTGTGCCAATTGTGATCTTCCCAGATTTGCTCTGCTCTGGCCAATTCCCTTAGTTTAGACAGGCTGTCCCTTAGCTCTATCACATAGTCTGTGAGGTTCATGGTTTCTTCTTGCTCTTCCCATTCATTCTTGGCAATGTCTAAGACTGTACGTGGTTGGTGTCCAAACAGTAACTCGAAAGGTGAAAACCCTGTTGAGGATTGCGGGGCGTCTCTTAGGACCATGAGTACCCATGGTATAGCTCTGTCCCAGTCTTTTCCTGTAGGGGCTGTTACTTTCTTGAGCATTAACTTGATGGTCTTGTTGCACCGTTCTACCAACCCATCAGTTTGGGCATGGTAAATGGAAGTGCGTATCTGTTTCATTTGCAGCTGCTGACAAGACTCTGCGCATTACCCCTGAGACAAATTTCCGGCGTTGATCTGTCACGATTTCTGATGGAATTCCCACTCTTGCAAAGAAAGGTACCAGCTGGTTGCATACCTGTACCGCACTGATACCCCTCATGGGGAAAGCCTCCGGATACCTCGTAGCATAATCCACCACCACCAACAGATACTGGAATCCGTGACTGTTAGGAAAGATTTCATATTGTATGTAATTTTCCCTCCATGTGGCAACCCCCAAACATGTTGCTGCTGTTTTACACCCTGATCTAGACTTTGCCAGAGAAGCGCAGCCTTCCGCCGCACTCCTCTGGACTTTTGCTCAATTCTTATGGGGAAACTGACATGCCCGTAAGACAGCCAGTACTGGGAGACTTCGTTTCCCTTAGTCCTTTCCTCATGTTGCAGCTTTTGTGCAACATGAAACAAGAGTGCACCGTAACTTACATTACCGCGCTCTTTGGCCTCTAGTCATTCCAAAGGCCCTAGAAACTCTTGCTGGACTTATTATGAACTGTGCAAGTATGTCACGGACAGGACTGGTGGCAGCTATCGGATTCTTTTTTACCATGTTATCCGCGCTTACCGCTTTTGCCACAAATAGGTGGCCTGGCTCCCAAAATGGCCATGCCACGAGGTTCTTTGTCCTGTCCGCTGACCGTCTTTCCCCTTCACCTTCCCCCAGGTCAAGCCGACCCGGGGCCGTCCTTATTTGGTCACACACTTTCCTGCGAAACCCCAAAGCTTTTGCGGGCTTCTGCATGCCTTGTGTGTGCCTCCAGGATGTGGGCTGGGATGTCTGTTCCCAATACACATCCTGGGTGCCAGAGAGTCTAGAGTGTCCTGAATGCCTGGGACCACGGTGGTCCGTGATAGGTCCACGTATGGTGTGAGTGTTTGTGAGCCGATCTCCCATTGGGTCCTCTCCGTTTTGGCGCGAAGGGAACTTTGGATATGAGGAGGCTGAAAACACCACTACCATGTCGATCTCCTGAGTTCACACAGAACAAGGGATAAGGAGCCAAGTATCCTGCAACAAGAAGCTGAGTCGAGGAACCTCTGGTGACCTGCTGAAGGTTTGGCACCCTGAGCCGCTGTCGTCCTGCGAGACCCCTCTGCATCTGATCATCCTAGAAGGTCTCGACCCATTGGAATAGTGGGATGAACTATTCCCGGCACCTTCATCAAACCCTGCAAGTAAGCATCTCCGGAAGTGTCCCTGGGCCAACCAGTGGGCTGACCAGCTTACGCAGGACACTTTGCTCTGTCACCGCTGCCGTTTCGGGGAAGCCCTCGAAACTTGGTCTACTGCTTGCTCTGCGTCCACGGCATCCTCACACCAAATTTCGTACACTTGGCATTCCCAGGTCTGAAGTGAGACAAGTGCGCCCGAACCAGAGTAAACGCGGTTGCCATGTTGCGGTAACAACCTGTGCACATCGCTGCATTTGGGACACCCTCTACCCTGCATCCTGCTACGCAGAATCTACACGGTGTCGAGACATCCTGATCATCGCAGCTGAACCTGCCAGCAACGTGAACTGAACTGGAGAAGCCTGGGTCTGCCTGCGTCGGGGACCGGTGAGTAGTCCATACCCCAACCGGTGGTCCCTCACACAGGAGCCTGTTTCTTTTCTACCGCTGTTGCAAAATAGCGACTCTATCCCGCACTCTCACCGTGCCTCTGCCCACAAGTGGAGGCCTTGGTTGAGTAGTGGGGACTCGTTCTGCATCGCTTCATTCACCTTCCTGAACTGCCTGATATCCTTGAAGAGGCCCTCTTTTGTCCATTGGCACCAGCGCGTGCAGGTACTTTTGAGCATAAGGCTCCTCTCTTCGTAGGGCTCAGACTTCCTCCTAGTTAGGTGTATTTCAGATGTCAACCTGGGTCTAATGATTACTTGCACTGCCCGTTTTCCTCCCCAGCTAGGTGGTCTACATAGTACATGCTCCTAACTCCTTAGACCCCTCGGTCTTGTATAAATATTGTATTGATTGTGATGTGTTGGTTTACTTTAGTATTATTGTGATTCTTTGCTATGGTCGATATTACAAAGGCCTTGTAATAAATGTGTCTATAGTTTTAATATAACACCTGTCTGGAGTAATTTGTAAGTGTCCTTGCTTTGTGTGCTCACTGCGCGCTTTCAGTCACCCTCACCCCTCTTGAGACTTAGTCTTGACCGCCGCCCTTGCTACCCTGATTGGTCTGGCTTGTCCAGAGGTTACCCTGTTCCAAGAAACTAGGCTGGCCTTCTGAACCTCTGCCCCTCCAGGTCCGAGTTCAGAAATCCATCTTAACAGTGACTACTGGGCTCCAGGGGTCCCACTAAGTCCATTCCAAACCACAAGGCCACTGAATCTTTCCAGCCACTTCTTTTTCTCGTCCCGTACTTCTCTCCTAGTTTTCCTTGGTAACCGCAACTTATTCTCTATGATCTCAGTATGGGAAAAAGGTGCAATTGTTAGCCACTCTGTATCTGACACACAGTCTTTGAAGGTGGGTAAATCGGTTCCTATTAATACAGGGGTGGGTAGATGTGGCATAATGGCTACCTCCATGGGGGTGTTAACTCCATTCATTTCTATGTTAACTTGTTTGGAAGGGTACGATTTGGTATCCCCATGCACGCATTTTACCGGAATTACGTGGTTCCCCCTCGCCCCAGAAACACTTACTTCTGGTCTGATGGCGGTCTGTTCACTTCCGCTGTCGAGAAGACCTTGCCTTGGAACCCCGTCAACTCTGACCTCCACCATGTTTGGCTCCCGTCTTCTTCGGAATTCACGGTTTTGGATGCATCCAATTTCCATTGGCTCGGTCTTGGGTTTTCTAGGACAAAATCGGGCAATGTGGCCCCATTCCCCACAATCGAAACATTGTGGCTGTCTGTTGGTGTTGGGCCATGACACGCCTTTAGGTTCCACTCTTTGTGGTTTGGGCTCTGCTCCATTCCCTGTTGTTCTCGTAGGGAGATTCTTGTTGATTTCCAACGGTATAGCCCTTGTTCCATCCGCCTTTTGGAATGCAGTGGCAGTGTCAATTGCTTCGTTGAGGGTTGGCCTATGGTGTTGCCGTACCCATCTTTGCATCGCACTGGGAAGGGCTTCCACAAACTGTTCAAGCTTTATCTTTTCGAGTACCTCCTGCACCGTACTGTGTGCTGGTTTTAACCATTTGTCCGTTAAATCATGCACCCGATAGTACAGCTGCCTTGGGGTCTCGCCGTTGCGAAGTCGGGTTTCCTGGAGTTTCTGGCGATACGCCTCTTCATCTACACCCATCCTCTCCAGTATGGTTCTCTTGATGTCCGCATATGTAGTTTCTCCATTTGGGTTTGCCGCCTGGTAGGCCCCTTGCATAGAGCCTGTCAGTAACGGAGCTATATAGTGCCCCCATTTTTCTACTGGCCACTGTGAATCCCTGGCAACCCGTTCAAAGTTTGTGAAGAAATAGCCAGGATCATCACCCTGTTGAAACCTCTGCAATACATTGGAAGGGGCAGGTGTTGTTCCTCTATATGCCACCACTGCCTCCGTGACTTGCTTGAGGGTATCCTGTGTTGCAGCTTGCCGATCTGCTTGGGCTTGCTGACTATGGACTTGCACCAGTTGCTGCAGTTGTTGCTGACCATCTGCCAATGCCTTAATTATTGATTCCATGGCTTGTTTGAATCCCACCCCTGCCACCAAACTTCTGTGACAATAAGGCAGGCAGGCTGGATTTTTGAGTAAAGAAAATGTTGTCTTTATTTGACTTTAAAATATGTCAAGGAAGAATTGTCCCAATGAAACAAAGTTGTTAAAAAAAAAAAAAGATTTCTTCCGATTTTTCTTCTGTCTTCTGATTTACATAGGGTTCTTTTCCTGTTTCTGTGTAGGGATGCAGTAAGGACCTCTGGATCTTCTTTTCCTATTAGTCCTCGTAAGCCCACAAGCTTCCCGCAGCTCCCGTCTCCACGTCCAGCTGGTTCTGCAATGAAAACAAGAGTGAACAACTAACCCCTTCCTTTCATGTGCTTTATATACACACCGTTTAATGAGCCAATTAGGGTCCGGTTTACTCGCCAGGTAATATAAACCCCTTCAAGCCCTGCCCCCTTCCTCTGGAAACAACGAGGAGAATGGCGTCCTGCTTTCTGCAAGACCCGACACCCTGCCTGGGACCGGGTAATGAAGGTGAATGAGCTTGTTTGTTTGAGTCTGTAACTCGTTCTGTCTGCCGGCATTGTGTGTGGCTGTGTGTGTGTTTTCCGCGGTAGTCCTGTTACGAGGGGAGAAAATGCTAATATGGAGCGGCGTGGCACAGCGCAGCGACTCTGCTGTTCTGTCCCCACGCGGCGTCTCGATCTGGTCACTGGAGCTTTCATCTACCCAGTGCCTCGAAACACATGCTCCTTTGCTCTTGATTCTATCTTCCCTTGGTTCATTCCTGCCTGTAACATTGAGGTAAGCGGCTGGTTTACTCAGCCTGCCGCTGGCGCAGATAGATGCACTGTTCAACCTGGGAGTTCCAGATAGTCCCACGTTGCGGCCCCACCACACCCCAAGGTTTGACTCTGTTTGTTGTAGTTCACTCCCCGCCGAGTTCTCCCTTGATACACCATTCTTTATATAGTGAGGCATTTGGATGCCAATGTTTTCCTCTTGACTGTTACATAGCCCAAGCTCTAGAAAATATTGTGTCAGATGGAACTGTCAGGAGGTCATTAGCTGTACCTTTTACTAGTTAATAATAACTGAGGTTTGCAGACTTCTAGGAATTTGTTATTAGATGTGGAGTTAGGGAGGGACTTGTATATTACATTTTCCAGAGGATTCCAGACCTCTGAGAATTTCAGAGTTTCAATTCGATTTTTAAAAAAGTTGAATACGTCTTCTGCCACCTCACAAGTACATATTGAGACGCAGATGAGTGACATGGGGGTAATAGTCTTTTATTTTTGATTTTACTATTTCTAAAATATATATACATTTAATATGTATTAATACTGTCACAAAATAACTTTTCATACTTTTAACATCAATAAACACATTTTATGAAAAGAATCAAGTTCATTAATACACACAATAAATTAGCCAACAAGCTGGAAACGGCTAAGCATGTATTCACGGAATGCATAAAACCCTGCAAGTATATATGTGCAATTTAGACCAGTTTGTGAATGACTACGACACAATTAAGTACATGGACGTTTGGTCTTATTGTCTTAACTCAAATTCTATGTCAAGGCCCGGAGCCTCAGATTATGCTCAACTCTACACTTTTCTTCTCAAGCAGCAAATGTAAAACGATCACAACCATAATAACAACCAATAAAAGAACTATAATTCCCCTGAACATTAAGTGATTTTGTAGTTTGTTCTTAATTGGTCCATGTTTTGCGTGACTTTCTGCATCCAAGCACAGTCCTTGATCCTATACAACTTCCCTTGACTTTGTTCTATCTTCCTCTTTCTTTGCTGCTCCAGCAGCAGATAAGTGCAATTTTATTATACCTTAAGTGGACAAGCGCGACTGTGATATTGGTTGCAGGAGTGTGAGATTATGTGCAACTACAACACAGGCGAAGGCGTGCAGCATAGCGGAGCTTATCCGCACATCGATAGAACGCGACAGGGTTTGGTAGTGTGAGACAGTGATGTCTTCTGATGTCTTCTGATGTCTGACAGTGATGTCTTCCGCGACATGCTGTTCCGTTCTGTTGTTTTGGCAGCTGTCCAGTCTTCCACCAAGATGGCGCCGCTCACTGCTCGCAACAGATCATTACGAGCGTGAACCACAGACACAGCGTGTCTCAACTTTTGTGAACTTTTGTGAATACTGACTCTGTTATGATTGTTCTTTTTCCTGCACCTTGCAGCCCCCTTGCCTTCCCGTTTCGCCTGTTGCTGTAATGCTCTGACCGCTCCTGCTTCCGCTCTTCCTCCTGCCTTCCCTGCCCTTCCCTTGGATTCTCTCCCAGTACCCTTTACTCCATCTTCAGTGATCCTTTCTACGGAGCCTTACCATCTCTACTTCACCTTCAGTGATCATCCTTTGCAAGCGGACTGGCGTTCCCATATTCCTTCTGTGATCATTCTGACTAGCTTCCGCAGGGTTTTTCTGGCTTGCCCTTTTCCCTTCGGATACAGCGCAGAGCCCTTAACGTGGGTTCTGTTTACATCGAGACTCTGTATTCAAGTGTCAAGCGCTAGTTCCTCCTCCTTCTTCATCTACTGCATCATGTTTCTACAAAATATCGGTAAGTGGGCTAGTTCTGTCAAATCTCACAGTTTGAGATGCCCACATAAACAAAAAAAACAAAAAAACGTTTTGTGTCTTGCAAAATGGTACAGATACAAGATCTCGTCAATGCGATGCAGTCCTTGTCTCAGGAGGTACAAGCCTTAAAAGCAGAGACTGCCACTCTATGTCAAATCATGCCTACAAGAGAAACATTGGGTGTAGAGCCTCCTGTAGCCTCCCCTAACATGGAGAAATTTGATGGGAGTCCAAAGAACATGCAGGACGTTCTTAATGCAGGCTCTGTGTATTTTTCCTTTTGTCCTCTATCATTCTCCTCCGATAGAGCCAAAATAGGATTCATTGACTTCAACCTAACCAAGAGTGCTCTTGCATGGGCCAACTCTCTGGTTTCAGCATATAGTCCAGTAATTAGGAACTATACTTCCTTTTTGCACTCCTTCAAGGAAACATTTGGAAGACCAGATCTTACTTATACGGCACAAGAATCCTTACTGGACTTCACCCAGGGGTCATTGGACATCATGCTTACGTGATCAGGTTTAAACAGTAGCTGAATCTGGATGTCCTGAGTCAGCACAATTCACATTGTTCAGGAGGGGCCTGAATGATGATCTGAAAGATTAATTTGCCAGGGTACCGTGTCCCGGTACTTTCTCAGAGTTGATAGCTCTTGTTCTACAGATTGATTATCGGATGCTAGAAAGAAGAACAGAAAGGAAAAAATCTCGCTCTCTTCAACAGTGTTCGTTCATTGGAGAAAATCGTACCCCTGAACCTGAACCCCACCATTGATTGGACGGATCAGGTTGTACATCTGGGTACTCCTTACTGTAAGGAACTCTGTTACCAACATGACCAGAACAAGCATTCTGACCAAGTAGTCTCTACTGATAATGGGTCTTCGCATGTTACTCTTGGGAATATCTCCTTAGTACCCCTGGAATATCAAGAATACATTGACATCTTCAGTGAAGAATCTATTCAGATCCTTCCGCCACATCGTGCATATGTCTATGCCATTGAATTGCAACACGGGGAAGTCGTTCCCTTCTGCAGAATGTTTGTACTATCACAAACTGAGAAAAAAAAACCTCAAAGAATACCTCCAAAAGAACTTATAAAGTGGTTTGATAACCGAATCCAAGAAAAAAGTTTGTCTGGTGTTGAGTCCATGCCTTAATTATAGGGGTCTAAACACCATTACCATCAAAGACAAGTATCCATTACCACTCATCCACGACATCCTAGAAGTGGTTTGAGGAGCAGTCATTTTTATGAAACTAGCCGGAGCCTACCATCTTATACGGATACGCAAGGGTGATGAGTGGAAAACCGCATTTAGAACCCCCCTTTAACCATTACAAGTACAAGGTTATGCCGTTTGGTCGAACCAATACTCCTTCTGTGTTTCAATGATTCGTTGACCACATATTTGCTGACCTGCTTTTCCAGACAGTGATGATATACCTGGATGACATCCTCATTTATTCCGATTCCATCAGCAGTCATACAACACATGTTAAAGAGGTCCTATTCCGACTTCGTAAACACCAACTTCAATACAAATGGACCAAAGAAAGATCAAGGCTATACTTGATTGGCCTATTCGCCGATCCATAAAGGAGATCCAACGTTTTCTTGGACTATGTAACTTTTATCTCAGATTCATTGATTGGTATGCTACCTTAGTTTTGCCCATCACTCGCCTTTTAAAGAAAAATGTCCCCTTTGAATGGAAAAAACTACAAGATTTTGTGCCTTCTGTGCTTTCAAAAGATCCTTCACTACTGCTCCTGTTTTGGTTCAACCTAACGTTCAAAGACCTTTCATCGTTGAAGATGATGCTTCTGAGGACTCTTTAGGTGCTGTGCTATTACAAGAATAAACTGATAAATCGGAACACCCCATCGCGTATCTGTCTCAGACTCTATCTGATAGCGAAAATAACTATACAGTTCTGGAAAAAGAACTATTAGCCATCAAAACGGCATTCAAAGAATGGAGGAGACATCTGTTACTCGGTGCACAGTATCCTGTTGAAGTACGGACTGATCACAAAAATCTTAAAGTCTTACAGAACATGGAATGAAAGAACAGCCGACAGGCACGATGGGCCTATTTTTTTGCTCAATATCAGTTTGTCATCACGTACATCCCAGGAACCGAAAATGTTGTAGCAGATGCACTTTCACGTAGTAACGTACGGGTTCCCGGCGCTTGCCAAAAAGGGCCTATATTCTGTCCTAATACCATTGTCGTGCACGTCAATACCTTCCTTCAAACACTCAAGGAAAACACCAATGTCTTTCTTCAAAACAACCCAAAGGAGAAATCACTTCAGTGGAAGGATGGATTACTCATGAAAGGGAATCAGGTATTTATACCAACTACTCATTTACAACAACAAGTAGTGACCTTATGTCACGACAGCTATAGCACGGGTTCACAGAGAACTTAGGACTCAAGAGGTAGCTTGTCGATATTTCTGGTAGCCCACACTAAGATCCGTTATTTGTCAGTATGTTACCATGTGCCCTGTTTGTGCACAAAGCAAATGGCCTACTTCAGCCTCAATTGGTGAACTCAATCAACCCATTCTTCCTTCCAGACTGTGGGAAATTATTTCCACTGATTTCGTCACTGATCTTCCAGTATCCCAAGGACACACTGACATCATGGTGACAGTGGACACCTTTACCAAACAAGCACATTTTACTCCTTTACCTAAAATACCTAACACAAGTGAGATGGTGTGTGTCTTTCTTAGAGAGATATTCAATTTGGGCGGGCTACCATCTGTGAAAATGTCTGGGAGCATCACAGTATACGTCCCATTTTTGGTCTATTGCATGCTCCAGTCTGGGCATCCAATGTGCATTATCGTCAGGCTACCATACCCAAAGCAATGGTCTTACAGAAAGAACCAACCAAACCATGGAGCAATACCTCTGTTGTTTTTCTGCCATAGTTCAATACAACCGGGCTGCTCTGTTACCAACCGCAGAATTATCAAACAACAACTCAATACACTCCTCCTTACGGACGTCCCCCTTTTTCTGCACCTACGGTTACCATCCATTGGCATTTCCGGTTCCTAAGATTGCTGTTCCTCAAGTACCCTCTGTCGATCAACACGTCTCCACTATCCAAGAAGGACATAAAACAGCTCTCATACAGTTACATAGATCAAGAGAACAAATCAGACGTTATGCTGACAAACATCATTCCTTGCAACCCTCCTGTTCTGCTGGTGATAAAGTTTGGCTGTCCACCAAATACCTACCTCAAAGATTGAAGCCTTCTGAACTTTCTCAGTTGTACTTGGGACGGTTTTGCATTGCTAAAGTTATCAATCATGTGGCCTTTAAACTTTCATTGCCTCTGTCATGGTATAGGATACATCTGTTTTTTCACACTTCACTTCTTAAGCCTTACCACCCATCCAGGAAAGGACATACCAAGACCGCGCCACCTCCAGTCTTGGTGGGTGGCACTCCTGAATACGTGATTCATGGGATTTGTGATTCTCCCTTCTTTAGAGGTGGCCTCCAGTATTTGGTCAATTGGGAAGGGTACGATCCTTCTGAATGCTCCTAGGAACCAGCAATGCACATACATGCCCCACATTGGTCAGGAGATTCCATCAGCTTAATGCCTGGAAGCCTGGCCCGGCGAGTCCTGGGAGGGGGTATACTGTGAGATTGCGGCATCATTGTTAGTTATGGCGACGGTGGTGTCTTCCGCAAGGTGCTGTTCTGTTACGTTGTTTCAGCAGCGGTCCAGTCTTCCACCAAGATGGCGCCCATCACTGATCGCAACAGAACACTATGAGCGTGAATCACAGCACAGCGTGTCTCAACTTTTGTGAGTACTGAAACTGTTATTATTGTTCTTGTTTCTGCCCCTTACATCCCCCTTGCCTTCTCGTTTTGCCTGTTGCTGTAGTTCTCTGACTGCTCCTTCTCCCACTCTTCCTCCTGCCTTCCCTGCTCTTCCCTTGGATTCTCTCCCGGTCCCGTCTTGCTACAGAGTCTTACCTTCTACTCCCTCTTTAGTGATCCTTGCTACGGAACCTTACCCTCTCTAGTGCACCTTCGGTGATCTTCCTTCGTAAGCAGACTGGAGTCCATATATTCCTTCTGTAATCATCCTGTCCAGCCTGCGCAGGGTTTTTCTGGACTGCCCTTTTCCCTCTAGATGCAGCACGGAGTCCTTGAAGCGGGTTCTGTTTACATCCACACCCCGTATTCAAGTGTCAAGCGCTGGTTCCTCCTTCTTCATCTACCGCTTCATGTTTCTACAAAAATAGTGGTAAGTGGGCAAGTTCTATCAAATCTCACAGGTAGGACTCTGGCGTTCTGGTAGTGCGGCGACAGGAGGCTGTAGCTTCACGGAAGTCGCAGCAAGGCGCGACAGGACTCTCGGGGTTCCGTTGCTGCTGCATACTTCCATGAAGATCCGACATAGAATTAAGAACCCAAACACAGAGGAGATGCTTTGCAGAGAAATACAATTAGTGATACAGCTCACAGAGCGAAAGCTTACACAGGTGTCATCTGCTGGTCAAGAGGCGTAGAGCGCCTGAATGAGGTAAGAGATATCAGCTGCTGCAAGATATTACGGGTTCAGGCCCAAGGTAAAACAATATGGGCCCAGTCCCAAGGAAAACTGCATACAGCTCCAGAAGGTCATAAGCCCAGGAGTTGCTTTGTGTCATACGGGCACAGTACCAAGGAAAACTGATATAACCCCCAAAAGCCTGCCTAGCTGTGAATTAAAGTATTGTGAATGGGGCAACCAAAGTGAACTGCTACATGCAGCATATTTGAGTCAATAGAGCAATAATCAACATAATCGGCAGAGAGGTCTCCAGTGAAGACTCGGATGTGCCACACGTGAGTGGTAGTAGAATGAGTCATGCAGTACAAAGGGCACTGAATTCCAGTATGGGCCCATATAACAAAGGCATGGGCATTAATGGACAAACTCTTAGCCTTCTCTCAGGGTATGCAGGAGTTGAGAAGGAGAGTGAATGGGAGAAGAAGGAAAACCCACACGGCACACAGCACCCGTACCCCCCCACACTGGGTAAGCCATAGAAAAAACACAGTGGTAAGAGAAGGGCAGGGTCATGGGGGAAGTACGGACATAAAAGCGTGGATGAATCTGCAGATGAGATCTGGCAGAGCAGTGAAGAAGCATCTGAGATAAACTCATGCGAGTCAGATGAATCATCGTCCAGCAGCACCAGAAATCACTATAATAAGAGAAAGAGATCAGCAGACAATGAGGAACTGGGGGAAGAGTTTGACCCGGACTCTTTAATACATCCCAGGTCCTCGGAATGGGAACCACTGAATGAGAAAACGGCAAACCTGAGGAAGAGACTGAGGGCCCCCTAAACAAAGAGACCAGAAATAGGGTGAGAGTACAGTGACCCAGACAAACTGGCCTGTCTCCTGCTCCAAAGGCAATATTGTCTAACAACTGCCCCAGAAAGAGGGCTCATATCCAAGCCCACATCACTGGCACCACCAAAAACACGGCTGAACTTTTTAAAATCTACAAGGAAGTTGCCAATCCTACTGCAGTCTCCTCCGCTCCTCCTCCCTTCCAGGCACTCTGCACTGCACTGGCCTCCCACTTCTCCTCCAAAATTTAGGACATCCTGTCCTCACTGCCATCTACTCCCCTCCCTACCCCCTCTTCTCTCACCTCCCTTGGCTCCCCTCTCTCCCCCCCATACTCTCCTCCTTCTCTCCCATTTCACCTGATGAGGTCTCTAGAGTAGTCCGTTCTATTAAAGTCTCCTCTAAATAAGTGCTCCCCTGCTCTTTCAGAACCATCAAGGATAACATCACCTCTCTTGCCCCAGCCCTGGCTGACCCCTGTAACTATTCCTTTGGCACTGGCTCCTTCCCTGAACCACTCTCTTATGCACCTCCTCCTAAAAAAGCCATATACTGACCCTTGTTACCCGGCTAACTATCCCCCTATCTCTATCACCCCTTTCTTGGGCAAACCCATGGAGAGGCTGGTCATCCCCCAACTGACCCTCCACACTGAAGCGGCTGGCTGCCTCCATGACCACCAATCTGGTTTCAGAGCATCCAGAAGGACAGAAGCTGCTCTCCTGAACACACATGAAGACCTGTTCTCGAGCCTAGACTCAAACTCTCCCTCTGTTCTGATCATCCTCAATCTTTCTTCTGCCTTTGACACAGTCAACCACTCCATCCTCATAAATCGTCTCCATGATACCCTAGGCATCACGGGCCGGGCACTGGCGTGGTTGACTCCCTTCCTCTCAAACCGACCATCCCAAGTGCAAATGGGCCCTTTCCTCTCCTCCACCTCACCCTCTAACTGTGGCATCCCTCAGGGCTCTATCCTATCACCATCTGGCCCACTTGATCTCCACCTTATCTCATTTCCAGTGTTATGCTAGTGACACACATCTCTCCTTTAAGCTTCCATCCTCAAACTCCTCTCCTTTCTCTCTCATACCTGACTGCTTGACTGCTATTCAGGCATGGTGCTCTGCCAATGATCTCTGCCTTAATGCCAGTAAATCAGAGATCCTTCTCATTGGGAACCCTGTTCCCTCTTTCCCCCTCACTCTGTGGCCACCCTCTTTGGGCCCCCTGCCCTCACCCTCTTGTGAGGCAAAAACCTTGGGATCATCTTTGACTCCTCACTGTCCTTCTCTCCACACATCACAGACCATGCCAAGAAGTCCAACTTTCAGCTCCACCTTCTCAGATGCATGCTCTCTTTCTTCACCTTCCCCTAGAGGATCAACTTCTCCAGAGCTCAGGTTCTCTCTAGGCTGGACTACTGCAACAGCCTCTTCCTCAATCTGCCTCTTTCCTCCCTCCACCCCCCTTCAACTAATCCAGAATAGGTCAGTGATCACAGTTTAAGGGGGTTTATTGAACAATGAATGGAGGGTAGAAAAACGCCTAACCTAAAGTTAAATCTAAGATGGGAGCAAGCGTCGGCCATCAAATGAAAAAATAAGGCAGTCCTAGTGGCGTTGTGTCAAATAAAAGGGCCTATACTAAGAAAAACCTATTGCCAATTCCTTACTAATAATTATAGAAAGAGTGTGGGATAGGGTTTCAATAAAGAAAAGAAGTGTTCCAAATAATATGTCAGGATATGATTGCCAGTGGTCTCCCTTCTCCACGTTTTCAGCACGGGACAAAGTGGGACTTTGGAGCACAGCACACTCCCAGCACGAGCCGACTGTTTCGTATCAGCTATCAGGTTCTTCGATGGCCAAGTCTCTTTTCACAAAAGTCTCTTGCCTTCGAAGCCTGATGTATCCAACAAACAAACAAACAAAACGTTATTTTGCACAGTTCACGTTGGGTGATGGCTTCACCCCTGGGTCCCCCTCTTCTGGGCGCCGACCCCTCACGTATCCAACAAATTAACTAAACAGTTCCCTTTTCAATGAACTTTGGATGATAACTTTCCATCCTGGATCTCTCTCCTTCGGGCTCAGACCCCTTTCAGACGTTCGCCTCCCTCCTTCGGGTTCACTGTGGCTTTTTGTACTTTTATGAATCTTAATGTCTTTTTAAACAGTTATTTTGTCGGTCAAAGACTTTCGACGGTACAGAGGATTTTACAAGACGCCTGTATGACCACTTTGACCACTTCTTGCCCCTTCCCAACGGCTTCTGGTTATGGTAGTTTCTACCATCGCATATTTGCCCAGAGTTTCCTGCCTGAGCACCCACGTGGTGCCGGACTCCTCTGTTTCTAGTTTTTCCCCTCTTCCTCCATTGTATCTTTAATTCTTTCAATGTTCAAATTAGCTGTTAACACAGTTCGGTTTCTTATTGATTCTCCCCTCGACTCACTGGCTGTGATGAACCGCTTGCCTTTCTTTATCCTTGGAGTCAAAGTTAATACCACCAAGACCACCGACCTTCCCCAGCTTGGTTATCAGCAGATGAGGGATAGACATCTGCTGCAACACACGCTGGCTATTGTTTGCTGTCTTATGATTCCTTCTGTGCAGGATTCACGGGCCTTGGTCAGAAAGGGCAAGGTTGCTTCTCTCCTTGTCACCCTCTTGGTTTGCGCTGTCTTTCTCCTCTTCTTGAACTGCCGTGCTGAGTTAGCTCTCACGTTGTGTGGTCTGCCTTGCTCGTCCTGTACTTTCATGCTCCACCTTTTATCCCTGTGGGGAAGGGAAAAGGCTGTCAGGTGTGTGCGAGATTCTGGTCAATTGCCTGATGTTGCCTGATTCAGGTAAACGGCTTTGGTGTTAGTCCGTTGTCTTTTGTGTTGTGCGAAAGTGTTCATGTAGGAAAAGGGGGGGGGGCAGTGTTTTGAAATATCCTACGTGGTAGGATGGGGAAAAGGTGTTGAAAGAAGGGGAACACCGTGTCTCACCCATCGTTGTCCTCCCTCCCACTCACTAAGGACCCCCTCCAGGTGATCCTCCCTCACTGGTCCACCCTCAGGAACTGGATCCAATAGCGATGGGCATGTCTTGGCCACCTGGATGACAGATCCCCGGGGACTAGCTAGGGAGACACCTTCAGGTTTCTCACACCACCTCGAACTGTAGCCTAATCTTCTTAAGTTCTGGAAACTCCTCAAGACATTCCTTTTCTCCTCTTCCTGCCCTCTCCGCCTCTGGTACTAATGTCCCTCTGCCACTGCGACTGGTGTCTGGTCCCTTCTGAGTCATACAGGGGCCAGACCACCCCTGACTAGTCGCCCCAGCATACCTTACCAGCACTTGCCCTCGGGCACCCTTCCCCAAACTAGCCTGATCCTGGTCTGCCCTGTCCCTTGCATTTATCTGCCCCTCCCCTCTATTCCCCCTGGCACTTGCCCTCGTTAGCCCTCCTCAGCACTTACTCACCCCCTTGCGCCCCCTTTCCTGGACATCCTCACCCCCTCCCATCCCTGCCCCCTACTCCTCCCTCCCCTGCATTTATCACCTTTTCTTTTCACTTGCACGGTAGGATTGTTACAATGCCAATATAACCGTCATTGTTTGTTTCTTTTTCCTATGTCCCCCCCTTTTTTTCTTGTGGCACCTGGAAACACTTGTGTACAGGCACCATACAAATGCCCCATAAATAAATGGTGCCAGATGGGGTGGCACATACCCTGGAGATAGATGAACGTAAGCTCACCTTCATGGGGAGGTATGGCAAGGACGTTAAGAGGGACATAGATAGATCTTGGACAGCGTGCCATAACAAGCCCTTAAACTTTGTAGGGCCAATAACGAAAATCTGGCAGCTCACTGAGGATGCCAAACAGAAAAAGGAAGCGGACCCTGATATATTGGCAGGTTGGGCACAAAGGGTGATTTGTTTACTAGGAAATGCCAATAGTGCCATGGTGACCGAAAGAAGACAGTCTATCTTAATAAAGATTGACCCCAAACCGGGTGAATTGGCCTCATCGGAAGCAGCAGCAGCGGCTAAGGGGAAACTGTTTGGAGAGACATTTATCAAGGTTATGGCTACATTTGCTAATATGTATGCCTCTCTGGACAAGGCGTAGGCCTCATTGAAGAAAGTATTTGGCAGACATTTTTTCGACGGGGCTGGCAGAGGCAGTGTCCACTCGGCAAGCCGATACTCTTCATATAGGTCCTCTACCAACAGAGCCAACTGGAGAGAACAAGAGTGCCGTCGTCTCAACACTTTGTTTCAATCGAGAGGAAGAAGTCGAGGCAGAGGGTGGAGGTCCAGTGGTAAACTACATCCTAATAACACAGGTAAGAGCGTTGTCCGCAAAGCAAGACTTGCAGCTGGATGCAAACATTCCACCCATGGGGTTAGGGGCGGATAGCGCAGCCTATGCACAAGTGGAGTGAGATATCCAGAGACTCCTGGGTATTGG
The DNA here is from genome assembly GCF_040938575.1 of Ambystoma mexicanum. NCBI lineage: Eukaryota > Metazoa > Chordata > Amphibia > Caudata > Ambystomatidae > Ambystoma > Ambystoma mexicanum. The sequence goes on from NC_090940.1 coordinate 149,352,170, forward strand.
AAACGGTACAAGGTTTTAAATTAGAGTTCTGTCAGGAACCGGTGCAGGCGTATCCGCCGAGGCCGCTCAATCTTACCAGAGAAGACAAAGAATTATTGGACATGTAGAAAGGGAATCTGTGGTAAAAAAAAATGCCATTGCACCAGCAACTGAGGTGTCGGTATGCTTCATAAGCAAAATGTTATTAGTAAGGGGCAGACACAAAGTCAGACCAGTCATCAACCTCAGGGCGCTGAATGCATTTCTGGTCTACATGCACTTCAAGATGGAGGGAATCCATCTATTGAGAGACATAGGGCCTCATTACGACCCTGGCGGTAAGCGAAAAACGATGCCGGTAAATGATTGCCGGCATCGTTTTCCACTAGGTCCGATCATGACCCGTGACCGTTAACTATGATGCCATTAGCGGCATTGTAGTTAACGCTCCCGCTAACTGCACCAAGGTCGCGCGCACGCGACCTGCCTCGCCGTAAATAGCGGCATGGCGCAAAGCTAAGCGGATCACGACCCAAGCGGACATGCACCTAACGTCATCACAAAGGTCGTTAAGTACCTTACCGCCATGGTGCTAATTACGCCATCGCGAACCAACCGTAAATGGCCATGTAAAGTGAACCCAGCTGCCACAGGTGCACAGAATCAGCACAGGTGGAGGCAATACAGACTCAGGAAGTACAAAAAGAGCACACCCCACCCCTTCCCACACCCAGTCACACTCCACAATGATACCAATAGGACTAGCAATGTTGGGGCTGGAGGACCTGATAGCAATGCAAGTGCTACAACAACAACAGGCAGCACAGAGGAGACGCAGGAGGAGAAGGAGGGCAAGGCAGGGCCAGCAAGCCCCACCAGCACAGCCAGTGCCACCACGCAGGCAGCCCCCAATCCCACGCATTAGAGCCAGTCCATTCAACCTCACTGCTGAGCAGATCCACACCCTGTACCGTTTGGACCGGGACACCATCACCGCCATCGTAGACATGACACACAACGACATCGTCAGCATGATAGAAACACCAACTGCCATCCCACCCCTACTGAAGGTAGTGTCTGTACTCCACTTCCTGGCCACAGGCACCTACCAGCACACAGTGGGGCACTTGCATGGCATTTCACAACCATTATTTTCACGTAGACTGATCCAAGTGCTCGATGCCCTCCTCAAGCACACAGACGACCACATCTCATTACCACGGACTGCCCAGGAGATTGCAAACACCAAAGTGGGTTTCCATGCACTAGCCGGCATACCTGGTTGCATTGGTGCCATCGACTGCACCCATGTGGAATTGGTGGTTCCACATGCCATGGAGGTACCGTACCGCAACCGTAAACTATTTCACTCAATCAACGTGCAAATGGTCTGTGACTCCAACAGGATCATCACACATTGTTGTGCCCGATTCCCCGGAGCAACCCATGATTCAATGGTCCTGAGGAACTCCACAATACCACACTACATGGAGCGACATGCAGGCCCAAGATCCTGGCTACTCGGTGAGTCTAATGTCATGACCATGTAAATGTGAAGTGGCTGAAAGGGGGGGGGGGGATGATGCATACTCCACCTGGCTGAAAGGGGGGGAATGATGCATACTCCACCTGCCTGAAAGAGGGGGGGAATGATGCATACTCCACCTGGCTGAAAGGGGGGGGGGTGATGCACACTCCACCTGGCTATGAGTAGCAGAGACAACGGAGCCAGATCATACCCTAAAGCAAAACAAACTTCACCCAACACCAGTAAACCCAATGCCTGATGTATGCAGCCCTACCATGTGAATGAGGTTGTGTCCCAACCATGGCACAACCATCTGCAAGTGCACTGTACCAATTCTGACCACATTGACTACAACGAAATGCACCTACATGCACGTCATCAAACACCATCAACCGAAAAGCCTGTCCCCCATAACTGCGCACGAAGGAGGCACATGACGGACAGAAACATCAACACACCATCACACAGACAGCAGGGCCCCCAAAATGTCCCTATAAACATCAGTATTGCTCACTGGGGTCATGATGAGGCCGACAGCAATGTTGCAATGATGTGAGCATTGACATCACAGGACACATGCCAGGCCACCAAAACAAACGGCATGAACGAACACAGTGGATGGGCACTCACAAGGCACTTGACCCCCCTGCATACATTGGTTGATGGCATGCAAAACAGGCCATGAGAGCCATGAGCATATACCGGTCGCATAGTGTGAATCAAGTGCATTTAGAAGTGGTCCAAAGTAACAGTTGGATGCAAGCCATGGTGGCACATCAAGTTTCGAATTAGACGTCATGACTGACACATACATTCTCGCCCACATACAGGTGTTGCAGGCTATCCCCTGAAGAGGTGGCTCCTTACACCAGTCCGGAACCCACAGAACCAGCACGAGGAGGACTTCAACCGTGCACATACACATACACGTACCCGTGTGGTCATTGAGCAGGCATTCGGCCTATTGAAGGCACGGTTTCGCTGCCTCAGCAGGTCTGGTGGGGCACTCCTGTACCGCCATAAGAAGGTGGCAAAGATCGTCATGGCATGTGTCATGCTACACAATATGTGCGTCAGACGAAATGTGCCCCTGCCCCCTGACGCAGAACTGCAACCACCTGACGATGAGGATGAGGAGGGTGCAGATGGGGCCGCACCTCATGGAGGAGGTGATGCACAGGAGGGGCGTGAAATGCGTCAAGATATCATCAACCAATGCTTCTAGCACACACGGCTGGTGTGTATGACATGGAGACGGCACTTGGGGCACTGTGTGTGTCGGGGACATGCACACTGTGGACTGTACACCAATAAAGCACACATACGCAATGAACAATGTCCACACATTTGATTTGTGAAAAAGGAAAATGTGTATTTTAAATGTGAATTGTTGTGACACACCCACTCCCCCCTCCCCCCTCCCCCCTGAACACCCCAACACACCCACTCCCCCCTCCCCGCTCCCCCCCTGAACACCCCAACACACCCACTCCCCCCTCCCTCTCCCCCTGAACACCCCAACACACCCAATCCCCCCTCCCCCCTCCCACCTGAACACCCCAACACACCCTGTGACTAAGTGGCTAATGTTGCATGATAACGGTGGGCAGCCGCTATTGCAAGCCCCCTCTCCCGGCCCCCAGGGCACCCCTGCCTGTGCTGCGCAGGTTCCTCCCCGATCGGCGGATGAGGCTGCTTTGGGTGGAACTGGCAGCGGAGGAGGTCCCTGCCTGCTCATGTGCACACATGTCCCGAATGGAGTTGGCTAGCTCTGAGAGCACGCGCCGCATGGCGGCAAGTTCCGCACACATGTCCTTTGAGGAGGACTGCATTTGAGCCCTCAGGGTCTCAGTGCTCCGCTCCATTTCAGCCCTCAGGGTCTCAGTGCTCCGCTCCATTTCAGCCCTCAGGGTCTCTGTACATTGTTCCATAGCTGCCCTTGCCCCCCCCACATTCTGCAGCATGCTCATTCATAAGCGAGGAGAGTTGTTGCTGGCGTGATTATCTCCTCCAGGGAATGTTGGCTCTGCTGGCCCATGCCTATTGCAGATGGTGGTACGAAGGGGCTGCTCCCCTCCTGCTGATTTTCGACAGGGCATGGGGTGGATGGCCAGTCCTCATCTTCTGAATGCCCCTGTGTGGGATCCTCATGGGGGCTGCTCTGGGACAGACAGGGGGAATGATGGTGGTCAGTGGGGGGTCTGACATCGGGCTCCTCTGTGTCACTTTCAGAGCATGCTGCAATGGCAGCAGTTTCGCATATGGTACTGCTTCCTGCAGAACCTGTGTCTTCTGTGGCGAACATTGTGGGGATGTGTGGTGCTGCTGCTGCTGCCATGCTGCCTGCTGTGGTGCCTGTCAGTGGCCCGGCCTGTGTACTGGCAACGGATTTCGGCTGCTGCGGTGTCTTGATCACTCCAGCTGAGGTGGAGGGTGTTGGCACAGTGGTCTTGGCCCTCTTGGCTGGTGTTGTGGCAGGGGTGTCCTCATCCTTGGGGTTGGAATTTGAGCCTGTGGTGGAGCAACGGAGGGAGAGTGTTATTGATGGGTCTGCGGACATTGGAATCGCGATGACTGACATCATTTTGGTTACTAGATGCAGCACATTTGAGGCAGGGGCATGCAGGTTGTCTCCTTTTTGTGTGGCTTTAGCATGGAGGTATGTGGGTGCCTGCAGTTAGGGTGTGCATACTACATGTGTACAGGGTGGAGGTCGGATATGGCTGTGGGCAGTCTCCTGCTGATGTGTTGCATTTACACTCTAGGGCAACATTGTGCTACACATGAATGGACTTCAGTGACTATTGCATGGCTTGATTTGAGGCATCTACCTGCATCGCCTGATGTCGGTGCTCCTCTCTCCATCCCTCCTACCCCTTCTATGCTCTCCATGCCGATTGTGGAGGCACAGATTTCCTCCCATCGCTGGAGTTTGATTGGGGAATCCGATCCTCCCCCGGTTGCCAGGCCCAGGTTGCGGTTTGCGGAGAGAATGCTCCTGACGCGGAGCCTCAGGTCGTCCCACCGCTTTCGACACTGCTGCGTGTTGCGGGGTATGGTTCCCACCGCACTGACCCGCTGTGCCACCTGGCCCCTTATGGCCTTCTTCTTGGCAATTGCCGGCCTGGTCATTTGTGTGGAGAAGACCACCGCCGCATTCTCCTGGAGGGTCTCCGCCAGCATAGTGAGTTCCTCCCGAGTGAAGCGGTCCTGCCGCTGCCGATCGCAGACTTTTTTGACAGCTTTTGGCATTTTGTAGTGGGAAAATGGGTGGGTAATGGGTTTTGACAGGTCTCAGGGTCGGATGTAGAGTGGTTGGGGAGTATGGCAATGGATTGTGTTTTTAAAGATGGCCGCCATGCTCTTTCCCGTTCCTGTGCGATGACGCTACTTACGGTGACCGCTAATTACGGTCGCCGCTGTGATGGATGGCGGTAATGCACCCTGCGCGGCGTACGATGCCGGTAGGGGCCGATTTGGGGTCTTTTACAGTATGGCATAGTTTACATTACCGCCATGGCGTAATGCTCGTGCGCGATGGGTCGGAATGTGCCAGACTTTACAGCATCGCACCAGGGCGTAAACGTTAATTACGCCATGGCGGTAATGTTGAAAACTTACTGCCTGGGTCGTAATGAGGGCCATACTCTAGAAGGGGGACTGGTTAGCAAGAGTGGACCAGAGGGACGCATATCTGAAAATCCCCATAGCACAGAATCAGCGTCACCTACGTCAGTTCCTCTGGAAAGGACAGAGATGGAAGTTTACAAGTCTCCCTTTCAATCTGGCATCAGCTCCTTTGTGCTTCATCAAGCTGATGAAACCAGTGGCGGGTCATCTGAGGGAACAAAGCCTTAGACTGATTATATACCTGAATGACATGGAACTGCTTTTAGAGCAAGTGAAGCCCACAACCGACTTACTGAAACAGTTGGGTTTTCTGATCAACTAGGAGAAGTCGTAAGTAATCCTGCCTCAATCATTGGAGTTCCTAGGTTTCATAGTTGACACCGAGCAGGGATCCTTCAGATTGCGGCTCGAGAAGGTGAATTCAGTCAAGAGCATTCTGGGGAAAAAAAGGATATCCCTGAGGGGTCCAGCCAGATTAGTAGGCTGTCTATCATCATCAATTCAAGCAATTCTTCTGGGCCCACTCCATTATCGAGCATTATGATGACTCAAAATACAGCACCTCAGACAGAGGCTGTCATACGAGCAGAGAGTCCACATTTCGCAACAAGCGAAGACGGAACTGGTGTGGTGGTACCATCACATGGAGGCCTGGAATGGGAGAGCGATATTTGGATCGTCCCCAGACCTTGTTATAGAGTCAGACGCTAGCCGATTAGGGCTGGGGAGCCCGGTGCAACAATTTGACAACAGGAGGGAGATGGTCAGAAGAAGAGCTGGCCCTCCACATCAATTGCCTCAAAGTGTTAGCAGAGTCATTTGAAGTCCAATGCTGGATCCAGGAGAGAACCAAATGTTCAATACTTCTCAAGATGGACAACTTCTCTGCAGTCAGGTACATCAATCGCCTTGGCGGGACAAGGTCCAACATGCTAACAGAGATTGCAAAGGATTTTGGGTATTTATGTCTTCAAAGGAGGGTCAGCGAGGCAGCGGAACATCTACTGGGTATTCAGAACCAGGTGGCAGACTAGAATTCAAGACACCTGAGAGATTTCAGTGATTGGCAGCTGGACTAGACGGTATTTCAGAAAAATCATGATACATGGGGGCCCTGTCAGACAGAACTGTACACATCGAGACTGAACAGGAAGTTAGAACGATTTTGGAGGCTGAATCCGGAAGTGACTGTGACAAATGCCTTTCCTCAGATCTGGGACCCAGCCACAGAGTACACATTCCCTCCGTTCACCATGATCCTGCGAACTCTCACACAAGGAGACAGAAAGCGAGATTAGTCTCAGTGACTCCAGAATGGAGAGGCCAAGCCTGGTTTCCAGACCTGTTAGAGATGTCGTACGACATACCAATCTTACTTCCCCAGATAGAATCTATCATATGAGGACCAGCAGGAGAGCATCACCCGCTGGTTCAGATAGGGAGTCTGAACCTAATAGTATGGGCAATTTCAGGGGATCCAGGACTAAGCCAGAACCTTTGGGAGAGGCTCCGAAGTTCATCTGGGAATCCTGGGCACCCAGAACCAACAAAGCTTATAAAGTACCTGGTCAAAGTGGCATAGCTGGTGCCCGGAGAGGGACGTACATCCAGTTCGAACAGATGTAATTCACGTGGTGAATTTTCTAGCTGCGTTGACGGCACAGGGTAAGGCATACCGGACAATCAACACATATCGTTCAGCAATTTCAGCTGGACATGACAGAGTGGAAGGTAACCGTATAGGGGAACATCTGCTAGTTTGTAGGTTGATCAAAGGGATAAAAATCATGAAACCTCCAGCTCCAAAATACTTGTGGTGTTGAAGTTGTTCGAAACATGGATTGACAACAAAAATGTGTACAGGAAGGCTTTATGGGAAAAGTTGACTAGCCTTCTTTGCCTCATTTCATGCAAAAAGGCTTCTGATGTCAGGGTGAGAGAGGTAAATAGGATAACTTTTTCGTTCAAAAAAGACAAAGACCGGGATTAGGATGGTAGAATACACAACCTTTCCAGATCTGCCTAAACTTGGTCTGATTAGATGTCTGAAGGCCTATGAAATCACAACAGCACAGCACAGACCCACAGGGAAATCCCAATTATTAATAGCTGTGAGGAGGCCATTATCACTTGTCTCTCCAGCTACCTTGGCAAGATGGGTAAAATGGTGCATGCGACAAGCAAGCATTGATGTGGAACAGTACGGAGCACATTCGATTAGACGTGCCATGGCATCCTAGGCATTCAGGAGGGGGGCAAGATTGTAAGACATTTTGAAAGCAGATCACTGGTCGAATGAGTCGACTTTTAAATGTTTTTGCTTTCGACTGATCGACCAGGTTTCTACGTTGGTGGTGAGTAAGCTTTAAACAAGCATAATCCGAGCCTCTGGGTCTTGACATAGAATACAGATTTTCAATACTATCGTAACAGAAAGTCATGATTCTATGAAAGACACAGGGGCAAAGGATTATCCCACCCTAACAATCGCGAAGATGGGATGCCATGGAGTGAATGGATAATTTAAGTGGAAGTATTAATTACATTACTGATGTATTATTTTATGCAATTGCGCGCCCAGTCAATGGTAGTTCTCAATAGGTTTATTTTTGTTTTGGCAGGTGCAGATCCCAAAGTTTCAGGGTCATGAAGTATAGGAGAAGATATCAGTTCAGGTTGAGGCGTTAACCAGTTGGGACGCAAGTTAAGAGTTGATGGAACAGCTAAAGAAAGAGGAAGATAGAACGAATTCAAGGAAAGTTGTATAGGATTAAGGACTGTGATTGGATGCAGAAAATCACATGAAAACATGGACCAATTAAGAACAAACCACAAAATCACTTAATGTTAAAGGGAATTGTAGTTCTTTTATTGTTTGTTATTATGGTTCTGATGGTTTTAAATTAGCTGCTCGAGATGTAAAGTGTAGAGTTGAGCATAATCCTTCGCCTCAGTGTCTTTAATAGAATCATGACTTTCTATTACGATAGTATTGAAAATCTGTACTCCGCCTCTTTGCATATTGCACTTTATCGTATCTGCTTGCAGGTTAAAAGATTGTTGAACTGATGAATTTAAAATATGCACTGAGGCTAGCAATGCATTTAAATGAGTGTGGTTTTTCCTATTCTTATGTCCACTATGGAGGAAGGTAATATGCACTATTAGTAGGCTAACTATTTTAACTATTCATGTTTTACTATTTGTAAAATATTGAAATGAATTAAATTGATGTGTTTTCGTGAAAGAAATTGATTGTTACCGTTTTAAATTAATTATTTGTTTGTAGTAATTAATTTATATCACCAATGTTACTTTAAGTTGTAAAATATTCTACATGAACTAAACACAATAAAATTAAATAAATACAAAATAATCATTGTACACCTTAATTATAGATTAAATACAGATTTTCCATACTAATGTGAAGGAAAGTCGTGATCCTATTAAAGGATTAGGCTAGACTCCTCTATTTACTTCTCCAGCAGCAATCTAAACAAACACAACTCCAAGTGCAAACATAAAGAAAAAACTACAACTTGCAGGTAAATAAGTCTTTTTCATAGTTTGATAGGCTTCACTTATAACACGTGACTCCTCCACCCAATCGTAATCCTTGGCAACCTTAACCTTTCCTGTATCTCTCTTCTCCTCCTCTTTCTTTTGCTGCCTGTGGAAAAAATCCAAACTTTGTGCCCCAACCGGTAGACTCTGCAATCCTGACTGCAACCGACTCCAATTCTTGAAGAACCTGCCAGTTAGGTCTCTGTGCCTGCGGAAAAAAACAAAGAATATCTCGGATTGTCACCAACTTTCAGGGCGGGCAACCGCAACTCTAGCTATCCGATGCGCTCTTCTATAATCACTGCTCATGCATCCTCATCATGCGCTCACTCACATCTCTGTCGCAATTTCACGGGTGTGGATAATCCTTCGCCTCTGTGTATTTAATAGAATCATGAATTTCCTTCACCTTAGTATGGAACATCTGTATTCTATGTCAAGAACGGAGGCTTGGATTATGCTTATTCAAAGCTTACTCCCCACTAACGAGGAAACCTGGTAGATTGATCTAAAATAAAACTGCTTAAAAACTGACTTGTTCGACAAGTCTGCAGCTTTTAAAATTCCTCTAGACGCGCACCAACGCTCAGTGTTTTAGACACCATTCCTCCTCTGGCTGAATGCACTTCCTATGCCCTAACATCGATGCTTGCCTGCTGCATGCATCAGTGGACCCATCTGGCCAGAGTAGCGGAAGAGACTGCGACTCCCCGGGTGGTCCAAGCTGTTCCGTCATCATATTGCAAGCCAACAGACGCCTCAAAGGGCAGAGCTTAGGCTGCTCTGGTAATGCTGGGTATGAAACTGACCTAATATTTGTCTTGGTCCTCCTGTTAATATAGAATGTAACTCCCGGAGGGGAAAAAGATTGGTCGACATCTAGAGCCCAACGTCAGAAATTCTTTTACAGGAAATAAGACAGAGCAAGGTTGTAACTTTGGCCAAGAGGGCTTTCCTTGATAGAGCCTCGTTGTCAGGCCAATTTTGAAACAGCTACAGGACTTCATTAACATCCCACAGTTAAGAATAATTGGCATCAGACGGCTTAACAACCATGCCTTACTCCTTTCAGCAGCCTAAACACCAAAGGGTGCTCTCCAACCGGTAGGCCTTGAACGTGCTTGTGCCCTGCCAAAATGGCAGAGCAGAAAGTATTATTTGTTCTGTAAGCCCTGCCCCGAGCTGCCAAAGCAGCCAGAAAGCTGACTAGATGAGTCACATCGGTTTGAGGGGGATGCACGTCCCTAGCCATGCACCAACTACACCATTTGGCCCAAGCGGCTTTATACGACATTTTGTTCACTATCAGCCAGGACTCTGCAATGAAGCGTTAAGCTTCTCCCGAAAGGCCTGACTTATGCCTATAAGGTTCATATTCCCTAGTTGGACTAGGCATGTAACTCTCCTGTTGGACCTCAGAGAATTGTTTTGTCCTGGTGAAGCATAATGGGATTCTCTCAGGACATCTCTAGCAGGCCTGGGAACCATGCTTGCCCCCTCCAGTCTGGCATCACTAGAACCAGCTTTTCCCGCTGTCTCCTTGCCTGAGCCAGAGTCCTCTATATTAATGCAAACGCCAGCAAAGCATACTCTGTTTGTGGACCCCACGTCTGCAGGAATGCATCTGTCGCCACTGCTTACAGATTCGGCCTCCAGCTGTATAACCGCAGAAGCTGTCTGTTCAGCCTTGACCTGAAAAGATCTGTCCAGCAGGGGGCCCTCCAGCTCATGATCTCATGAAACACCTCTGAGTCCAGCTGCCACTTGCTGGCATCTCGCAGGTAGCTAGAATTACAGTCAGCTCTTGATTCTGAAGGTCTGGGAGATACTACGCCATCACGCTGATGTTCCTCTGGAGACAGTAATGTCAGAAATCTTTTGCTAGCTCCGTTAGCATCCTGGCATTCATCCCGGCTAGCCGGTTGATATACCTGACTGCGGAGACGTTGCCCATCTTGAGTAGGACACAGCACTTCGCTCTCTCTTGTGTACAACATCTCATGCTGAAAGAGCCTGCTAGCAACTCGAAGCAATTGATGTGTAGGCTGAGCTATTTCTCCTACCAACTTCCTCAGGTTGCCATCTCCCTGCATCGGGCTCCCCAACCCCATCGGCTGGTATTCAACTCGACCACTAGCTCCATGGAGGATTCAAAAATAGCTCTGCTGTTCCAAAAGTTCCTGTGGTAAAACCACCAAGACAACTCCATCTTTGCTTTGGGGTCGTAGGAGGAGACACCTTTCCTGAGGTGCTGGATCTTTAGCCATTGCAGTGCCTGCTAGTGCAGCGGTCCTGGAAAGATGGCTTGAATTGTGGAGGCGAACCGACCAACCACTCTCACCAGTTCCCTCAGTGATATCACGTCCTTTGCCAGGGGCGCTTCGATCTCCTTCTTGATCGCGTTCACTTTCATTACCACTAAACTGAGGGAACCCAACAATTCCGTCGACTGGGACGAAGAAGTCTCAGATTTTTTACAGTTGATTAGAAATGCCAGCTCCTGAGGCAGTGTAGTTGCAAGTGTTACTTGCTCTTGCAGCACATGATTGTTCTGACACATCAAGCAGATGTCGTCTAAATATACTATAAGCCCGATGCCCTGTTCCCTCAGTTTGCTGACTGCTGGTTTCAGTAGCTTGGAGAAGCACCACAGCATTGATGCCAGACCAAAAGGCAAGCAAGTAAACTACCATCGCTGCCACAAAAACTACAGGAGGCAACAATGGCTCTGATTGATGAGCACCGTCAGATAAGCGTCCCTGTGGTCTATCTGGGCCAGCCATTGCACCTTCTGCAGGATGCCCGCAGCAGGTGAATCCCCTCCATCTTGAAATGGCAGCACACCAAAAAAGCGTTCAGTACCCGGAGGTTGATGACTGGTTTTAGTTTGTGCTTCTCTCCCACCAAAAACATTATCCTTTTCGTGGGAGAAAGACTGTTACTCCTATTTTGTGCACCAGCCGAAAGGCACTGATATAACAAGCCCTGTGGACTCCTCACGCATAGACTGTTTGGTCAATTGACTCTCGAGCCAATACAGCTAACATTGATGAGCATAGGCCGTACCATCCCCACAAGTCCAAACCAGGATTCATCAACCCGCAATGCGACATACCCACAAAATTTGTGGGAATCCTCAAAACGCCTAGCCTTGAGAAAGACCCGGTAGGGTTGAAACACATGTAGGCTGACTAACTAAAACTAGCCTTGAGGAAGGCCTGGTAGGGTTGAAACATATGTAGCCTGACTAACTAAAACTGACAAATCATTTTGTTGAAATTTTGGAAACCTCGATTACTTTATTCCACCAACCAGCACAAGAAATCCGGGTTCAACACCTTATCAGTCAGTACATGAGGTTTAGGCAATGCCGCCTCCTCCCGTGATCTTGCTGCATGTTTAACCAAGTCAGTTCACATTGAAATAACATACACCACACAATCAATCTCCAGGTGCTGCGTGAGTGGATTCAGTTTCTAGTGCCCAACCAACTTGTTTACTTGCACACTGAATGCTCATAGCTTTTAGTTCATTTTGCTTTCGGACAGAACAGTCAGTAGGCCTGAAAAACATGCTTATTAAGGGTTAACTGATTATCAAAGCTCACACTGAAGGCCTGCAGATTTTTTATTTAGTTTTCCCTTGAATCACTGGGCATCAACAGGCACAAGATGGTACTGAGAGTTCACAGTGACTTTGGGTCAACGTGATAAAACACCATACCAAAGTGCATCACAGCCGGTGTCTAGGGAGGTGGGGCAGGAGTGAGTTGGACACAGGTGCAATATTTTTCCATCGAAAACATGTTTGTGCAGAAACTTCAAGGGTTTGAATAATGTTTGATGGACAAGCGTATTCCATAAAACCACACACTTTCTGGAGACAAAGGGGAATTTTGCCAGTGAACTTGCTTCGTGTACATGGAAAGTGTCATGGATCATGGCCTCTTGTGCTGTTCATAACTGCTGCATCTAGTTGGGTGCTGGCTAGAGGGGCTGGTTGCAAGTCCAGTCCAGAGAGTCCAGTCCGGGTCGGTACCCAGTTGAAGGGATCCCTGGCGTAGTAGAAACACCTAAGGAATGTAAGATTGTGCTCCTTGTAACTTGTGTGACAAAGTGCAAAGCAACGTCACTCCAAAACGAGGATTAAATTCTTCTTATGATATCCCAAAAAGGAAGCAATAGCCCCACTCTTTTCCTGACCCTACAAACCTCCTCCCTAATGGACTCATTAGTGGTGGTCATCCTGCCGTTGCCCTAAAAAGTACCGGTACGAGGAAGAAGACAACCTGCCTTCCTGAAGATTACCTTGTAGGTGCTGACACGATGGGAGAAGAACTGAGGAATAAGGATTACCTACAGGAACCACTTTAAACATTCTAGTGGTTGCCGATTTCCCATTGGTTCCCTCCCAATAGAACTCGAGGAAGAGCATCAGGAAGTATTGTTAAGCCTTCCCTGGAGGAGCAGGGAGCTGGAATCCTGTGCAGGGGCAAAAGAGACTGTGGACCACTATCATATCCAGAGAGAAGGGGAACCATTGGTCCTCAGCAGTCTTTGGGGAACTAAGGAAGCCTGGCATCTCTCTCTCTGGGTACAACCTGGAGAAAGCAACAGGCTACAAAGGACTGAGGGAACCAGCTGATTTCCTCTGGAAGAGCGCAGCTGGGGAAGACGCCAAAGGAAGAACTTAGAGCCCAGGAGTAGTCGTAGATGTTTACCAGAGCTGCAGACGACCGGGACCCTCATGGTCCAAATACCAAGGTACATGAAGGGGGGGGCTGGGAAGGTGCAGGGAGACGGCAAATACCCATTGAGGTCTATGGTAGCACCAAAGCCCAGTGCAGCATTAGAAACCTGATACACGGGTAGGGGACCCATAAGAAACCATGGAAGCCACAGTTTAATACTGGAAAGGGACAAGGACCCATTGAAATCTATGGAAGTAAAAGTAGTAGAAGTGGAAGAAGTAGTAGACATTGACCAAAATACATGGAAGGGGAATGTGGGACTCACATCCTTTCTGGAAGAGAGCCATACTCCTAATCTTCATAGTCACAGTACTTGGAAGACAAGTGAGCCAGGTCTGCCAACAAAGGAACTGAGACACGGATCTGGAACCCACACATTAAGAAAGGATAGACAGTCCCTGGCAGGAGAGTATAGCAGGGCTGTGGATTGAGGACCGAGTGAGAGCTAAGAGGAGGGTGACTTAGCCAATGTTGAAGTGGAAAAGACCTCGGGAAGAGGGTTGTTCCAGACCTGGAAAAGTTAAGGGGATGGAGTCATCCATCAAGTTGAGTGAACCATTTGGATATATGATACTGATGTGAAACCCAAGTCAAACTTTACTTTGTGCACCTTTGGAACTTTGTTTTGTTAAGGAACTTTGAAAAAGATATTCACCTTTCACCTTACTTTGAGTTCATAGTGTAAGGGCAGGAAATAGGTTGTTTTGGACACAACAGTGGACTTATTTGACAGCCTGACCGACCCCTTAGTTTATTGTTTTGACAGTTTATTGCTTTAAGGTAGGGAAATTCCTTTTAGCCATAGGGAAAGATAGGTATTTTCCAACCTCTTATGTTTAAAATAAAAGTTTATAGACCGAAACATGCCACCGCTGTGTCTGCCTCATACTTCCATTGGTTATTAGCAAGTGTTTGGCTGGCTTACCGCAGGGTAAAAGTGAACAGGAGCGGAAAGTGGCAGGTAGTATGGGTTCACTATTTCTTGCTGCACTCAGGAAGATGCATGAAGGTGTGTTGATTAAAGAAGCGGAAATTGAATGGTGTGGTCTTATCACCAGAGGAATTGTTGAAAATGGGATCAATTACTTCTAACGTAATGTTAAGGCAGAGGATTCAGGGAGCGCAGGGAGCACAAAAAACCCATACATTGCTTGACTGGCTAAAGACAGCATTAACAAATTTATATGCAACCCCCATGGATATGGAAGAAACATGAGGGCCTTGGCATTCATTGGTAGAAGCGATAGATCAGCTGTGCGAGATCGGAATGCAGTGTGCATGTTACTAAGTGAATTTTGTAGGCCATGATATGGAAGTGTTTACTTCAGGGATGAGAGCTTGCCTGCTGCGAAATGCCCCCAGCCACATGAAAGGGGCTTTGTTATCACGGCCTGCACAAGAAAGACTGATTGGAGAAGGTTCCATGTGTTAAAATCGCAGCAAAAATGGCCGTGAACACAAAATATTGTGGCAAAATGCTGTGGTTTTGATGCCGCAATCCATGAAAAGGATGCGGGTGACACCCCCGCAACCCCCCGGCACATTATACCATTTAAGGGGAGCGGGGGACACCCCTGCAACCCCTGCTCCCCTTAAATGGTGTAATGGGGTACACCTTTAACAGGTCAAACCATGGCATTTTTGCCGCAATTTCTTTTACAGGCGATATTTTTGCCGCGATTGTATCACTGCATACCTTGGAGAAGTAACTATGCTACTTGTGTAGTTAGAGGGTTTGGTTGAAAGGAAGGCTGCACGCATTGTAGAATCCGGTGCAGATTCAGGAAAAAAGACAAGCCCAGTGCGCCCCCTGAGGAAGAGTTAAAACCAAAAGTACACACAAAGGGTTACCCTGATGGACCCAAAGGAGAATGGGGCTTAACCGCCCCACTGCTACTCTTGATCCGGCACTAATAGCACTGGACCGAGTAGCAGTAATGCTAATAGCTTTGGGCAGTATCACGGCGCAATTAGCGCTGTGATACCGCCCAACTCGTGATGAGACCCTATGTCCTGGTTTAGTTGCCAGAAATTTGGAAATGGTGCACTTAAATGATGTACGATTTGCATATTACATTGATGACATAATTCTGACTGGGGAAGACAAAACACATGCAGAAAATGCTACTGAGATATTGATAACACATATGCAGAAATGAGACTGGGCAATTCCTTCCAATACGGTGCAGGGGCCTGCTCAAGGGGTTACATTTCTAGGTCCAATATGATCCGGCTCTATAAAGAAAGTTCCTGAGCCTGTAATTGAATTGGTACAACATATGACACAACCTGTGACTTAAAACGAGGTGCAGAGATGTATTGCGCTTATAGGCTTCTGGAGAAATCACATGCCACATATAAGCTTAATTTTGAAGCCAATTTACAAAGTTACCAGGAAGAAGCATGCCTTCGAATGGGACATTGATCAGCAGACTGCCTTTAAACAAGCAAAAGATGCTTAGCAGAATTCCGTTGAACTAGGTCCTTTGACAGCTGAAATAAAAGTGCTTGTGCATGACAATGTTGCTGTGTCTGTGGCAGAGACAACGACAGAATAGAGTGCCACAGGGGTTCTGTTCTAAAAAGTTCACTGATGCCATGATCAGTGTGACGAATCGGACAAACACGTCACTGAGTCCCTGGAAGAAAGCCTCTCTTACTTGCGGGTGGTTATCTGCAGGAAAACCACGTGGGACAGGACAAGTTCCAGGGAGACAGTAAAAAAAATGAGTCAAGTCAACCCTTCAGTCATACCTTTTGGGGACAACCATGTGCCAGTGCAACATTCCTACATGACTTATTGTGATATGGAGACTGACTTCCCAAGTTTGTCTAGCCCATAACTTCATTTACCTCCACTCCACCTTTTTGGTACTGAGACGAGGAAGAGGGATGGAGTAATGAGAATGACTGGACACGGTAAGCCAACGCCACATTCTGGTCATTGAAAACTGCAAAGAAAGACCGAATTCAAAGATGACACAGATGAACCGAATTCAAGAGGAGAATGAGAGGGCCAGAGACTGGAGAGGCACCTGACAGATGCTGACACTGTGGAGGACACCGAAGGCAAGCAGACTGCTGAGCCCAGCGCAGAGGCCAATAGTCACAGTGTGCAGAGGAGCCAGGTCAGGAGAAGTTCACTGCTTTTCCGTCTCGGGCAGCCAGAGCTGCCGAACACAAAGGAAGACAAAGCAGGAAGCAAACAACTCATAGGCTACACTGACAGTCAATGGACTGGGAGCGCAGACACCCGTGAAACACGAGGAACGCTGAAGACGCTGCAGAGAGCCAGTAAGCCCAGGGAGAGTGAGCGGGTTACCAAGGCACTTCTGGGTGAATGCCGGGCAACGCGTACTACGTGAGAGAGCCAAAGTAAAGGCAGTGAAATCATTACCAATATGAATATTGATGAGAGAAAGAGCCCAAGTAAAGGCAAAGCAATTATTGCTGATACGAATATTGATGAGATAAAGAGCCCAATAAAGGCAAAGCAATTATTACTGATACGAATATTGATGAGAGAAAGGGCCCAAGTAAAGACAAAGCAATTAATACAGATACAGACATTGATGAGCAAAAGAGCCAAGTAAAGGCAGTAGAACTATTACCGATACAAGCATTGTTGAAGAGAAGAGCCTAACCAAAGGCAGTGGAACTACTGCAAGTACAAAATGTGATGAATCCAATGAAGTCATCACAGATTCCTCGGCGGGAACCCCCTCCCATGTGGCCAGGGGATGGCTGCCACTACCGGATCCTGACTCTGGGGGTGGTTACATGATGGAGGATCACATGGGAGGAGACAACTACTGGGAGGTTATTATGACTTCATTGGAGGAGTCACAGTATTCCCCTCCTTCCCATGAGAAAGACCCCCAAAGCCCCCCAAAAAACAAGAACGTAATGGCCTGTTACCAGATTGATTCCTCCCTGTAGAAGAAGTCAAGGAATCTTTTCTCTACATCCTTCTAGCCAGGCTCCCACTTTCCACCCAAGCACTCATAACTCATACATAACACCCTTTGTTCTTGATGTACCTTTATGTAAACTACAGGAGAAAAAACATTTAAGGGTTAAGAGTCCAAAGGTTACCATGACCTCTAATCTGGATGTGCCTTTTTGTGAAAACTATGAGAAAAACCATCCAGGAGTTGAAAGCCCAAAGAAAGTTATGGACTTCAACTCCCATAACCACTCAGGTACTGAGACGAGGAGGAAGACAAGGGAGTTTGTGCAGAGTGACAGGAGCTTGAAGTGCAACATGCAAACTAGTCATTTTTCTAAACCTGTAATGAGTGGGGCATTTAAAAATGGCATCCACGCTAAGGAGAAGGGAGATGCAGGTTCAGAGAGTTGTGCAGAAGGAGAAGTTGCCATTCACGCCGGGGCTCCTGAACGCAAAGCAAAGGAAAAGGAACGCTGCGTGCGAGCAAGAAGGGATGTGGAGACACCGGGAGGAGTGCAGAATCTCCTGGAGGTTCGGTCGCTCAGTGAGGCAGCAGACTTCATCCTGGGCCAAGAAGGAGAGCTGGCGTGTGACCGCTCTGAGGGGTCAGAAATGCGAGGTAGACAAGTAGATAGAGTTTTCTCACAAGTAGCCATTTTATTAAATAACAAGGGTAAGAAAAAGGCCTCACTTTTCCTAACCTAACAAGGATTTCCCTGCCTGTCAAATTAAGTCTAAAGGAAAACACTCTAATATCAAAAGGTATCTGTCCCTCACACTTATACATAAAATACAATCATACAGGTATCATATGGCTAGTCAAACTCAACATAAATAACAGTTAAATTCAAACATAAACTTTGTAAACATGTATCCTTGTTACCTGGGTCGGATCCCGTTCCCCAGGATTAATGCAGGATTTACCAACCCAAGGTTCCACTCAAGAAAGTTATTTTCAATAGCCAAGTCCTCCTCCAAATGCAACACAAAGTTCTTTTAAAGTTCTTTTCACTCCAAAAGTCTTTCACACGGCACTTAGATTTGCTAAACAAGATTCATCACTCTTCCAAAAAAATGATTGTTCAAAGTTTTCACAAGCTCTTGCTTAATAAACCGAAAGAGTTTGGGCCTCATTACGAGTCCGGCGGTAACCGTGCCGGAAATTCCGGCAGGTTACCGCCGGACTCGTATTACCATCCCGACTCCTTGATTGCCGGAATCACTGGGGCATTACAACCCTGGTGACCCGGTAATTCCGGAGGCAGAATTCTGTTAATCCCCACTCCCATGGAGTCCCCTAGGACTCCATGGGTATGGGGAAGTGGAAACACTGGCACCATGCTGTAATGGTGCCAGTGTTTCCATGTCGGCCTGCAGGCGGGTGGTGTTAAACCCACCAGGTCAGACCTGGCGGGAGTGACACCTCCCGCCTGCAGGACTCTTAATCAGCCGGTCCAGAAAGAACGGTGGTGGCGGATTTACCACCACCGTTCTTTCCGGACCGGCTGACTCGTAATAAGGCCCTTTGTCTTCACATTTCTTCTTCATAAAAAATAATGTTTTGTCAGGATGGTTTTACCACAGTTCGTCATAATACAACAGTGAGCTTGCCACTTTCTTTCCACCACGACCTTCTACCACAATGCAGTACTTGAATGTCTTATTCCTGGTTCACTAACCTGCCAGGACTTACCACTAAAAGTCCCTTTTCTGGTGTACTCAATTTCCAGGATAAAACCTCTACCACTATTACAAGTACTCTGTGGTGAGGATTGCTTCAAAACTCTAGAAAAGTCTTTAACTTTCAACAACATTGAGATTCACAACTTCTTCCATAAGGGTACAATACACATTGACATTGTTTTTTCCTTTGATTTATTTGCTACATGCAATGCAGGTTATATTCCTCTGCCCCTTGATGATTGCTACAAGGAGGGCTTCTCTTCTGCCACCTTTGTGTTCCTTCTACCACACCAGTTGACTGCTGGTAATGTCTCCAGTTCAAGTTTCTCTCTTTAGGAAAACTGTTTCCCTATTTATTTACAATTGCCCCGTTTGGCTTAGGAAATGCTGGTTGCCATCTTCCCTTTTAGGAACACACCTTCTTTATAAACTATTAGGGAAATGGTATCCATTTGTATTTATAATGGCCTGTCTTTGGCTTAGGCAATGCTGGTTAATATCTTGTTCAAGTTTGCCCCGTCTTTACTTTGGTAATGATGGTGACAATCTGGTTCAAATATTGTCCCCTGTGAGGGAGGCATGGTATCGCAAGTAGACACTGACACAAGAGCTGCAAGTTTCAAAACCTTTATTCATGGTTTAAAAGGGGTTGGAAAACTGATATCTTGCCCTATAACTAAGATGGAAGGATTCTCAAACATCAAACTAAAAGAGAATACAGTCCTAGTCAGTCCTTGGTTAAAATAAAATGGCCTATACTAATAAACCTAATGCCTGCCCTCTTTCTAATACAATAAATGTGTAAAGGGAATGTGTAATGCAATTAGGAAAATCAGTGTTCAAATGAAACTCCCTTCTCCACGTTTTGTAGCACAGGGTAAGGTGGCACACTTGGACCTTGTGACACACTCTGGCTTCAGACACAAGGATGCAGTTTGTTTAGTGGACCAGGGCCCACTTGGCCTCCCACGAAAAGTCACTAGTTTAATCGCTGGACCTCTCAGTTTTCTCTCACTCCAACCCAGGTAACCTTTTTGCTTGTAATACAGTTCAACAAAGGTTTGTTTCCTTCTGGTTACAACAATTCAGCATAGGTTTCCGTCCGCCAGGCTCACACCTTTTAATCACAATTTGTTGGGTTCCCTTCCCCATGCTTCAATCACACCTTCATAGGCTTTCCTCCATCAGGCTTGAGCCTCCTTTTACTTACCTTCCGCTGTCGAAGACTTTCGAAACAGCAAGGCTTTTGCTCTTACCTCGGCATGACCACTTCGGCCTCAAAGGTCATTTTTTCTCTCCTACACCAAGGCTTCTTGGTAAATGTAGTTTCGAGCATAGTACTTTTTTCAAAGTTCAAAGATATCTCTCACATTCAGGTTTCCCTCTGCTGGGATCAAACCTAACAGTTCAAAGACATCTCTCACATCCAGGTTACCCTCTGCCTGGATCAAACCTAACAATAGTTCAAATCTTGCATCTCAGTTTCTATCTCTTCCCACGCTTCTACGGCATCAGACATTTCACAGAGACTTTCGATTGGGCAATCCTCTTTTGCCGGACCACTCTGTTACTTTGTATCTTTAATTTACAGTTCTTTACAATGCTTTGCTTTCTCCTGCGTCTTATCGGCACATCCGCAACCTTCATTCATCGGATACTGTTGCTGCCAAGTTTCATTTAACACAGACCAGACTTTCATTGCTTTCATCAACTAACCGGCTATGTTAATTCTTTTTCGTCTTTTGCAGCTTTGATCCTGAAGTCCAGGCTGATACCACAACTGCTGCTGCACCTCCCCAACTCTGCTGTTCACCCGGGAGGGTGGCTGGTATCCTTGAAACACAAATTTCCAGTCAGCGGTCTATTGCGGAGCACCCCGGGGTTACCTATCAAAGGCCAACTCGCTGGTCTTTCCCTGTGCTTCAATTAGACGTGCTTCAACAACTTCTTCTCTGTTCGGGGCTTGGGCGTCTAACAGCTCCGGTCACACTCCCGCGCCTTCTGCACATGGAGCCTGCTTCGCTCCTTGCATACTCTGGGGCACACCAGCCACCAGAGCAAGGCACAGAATTAGGAGAGCTCCTCTCTCCCACGAGACAGCCAGTATCTTGTGAAAAACCTGAGGGCGTTTCACAACCTAGTCCCCAGGGATCCCATACTAAGGTGACCAGGGAAAGGCCATTGCTTTTGGATCCAGACCCTGGGGGTGGACAAGCGAGGGGAGATCACCTGGGTAGGGGGTCCACGGGGAGTGGGGAAGAGAGGGGGAGAGTGGGGAAGATAACCCTGATGGTGAGACATGGTATCCCCCTTTCCTCACAGTCCATCTAATGCCTGTACCTACCTATTTTATGGGAAACTACTGCTTCCATAATTCCTCCCCACTTCACAATGACAACACTACTAAGCCGAGGAAGATGTGGAATGAGGCCAGGAAGTTTACCTCCAATGACTTGCAATGGCTCTGTCCCTTTAATGAGACCAGGCAGAGTCAGGCACATAATCCTAACTACACACCTGCTACTTGTTAACAGTTAACACTCCCTATCAGGACAAAAGATGGCGCGCACATGCACACTCTGAGTGAGGCTGGGTATAAGAAGGAGCAGCCCTTCCGGAGCTGATGCAAACCAGGCTTTCGAAGTTGGATGGCCATGGGATTGATCAGCACTTGCAGAGAATGAGAGAGAGCCAGGTGTGAATCCCATACTTTCGTAAAGCTGTAAGCGTTCTAAGACTGAAACCGATTGAGAAGAAAGGATATACCTTCAAAGTGCTTCAAGGCGGTCTCGCTCCCCTCCCGAGTGAACAACAAAGTCGGGGAGTAGCAGAGGAGGTATTGGTAACGGCCTTGACTGCTACATGAAAGGCTTTGAAGAAAGAAACCCAATTAACACGAGTGAGTTATCGAAATTAAACTGTAACAAGAGTTGAAGGTTGCGTGTGTGCTGATAAACTCATTGATGGAAAAGGCAATTTCTGAACTGTGATGAGAGTATACAAAGTAACAGAGTGGTCCTGTGAGACAGAATCGCACATTTGAAAGTCCCTGAAAAATGTTTGAGGTTGTGATAAAGCGGGAAACGAAGGCGAGAAAGTAACCGCGATCATGAATGAAAGTTGATTGCGTGGAAAACCGAAGTGTATCAACTTTAAATATGCCAAAAGGGCACATTATGAACTTTAAGCACGCCAAGAGGGCAAAGTAAATAAATGGTAATTCCAAGGAACCAAGTACCAAGAAGCATTGGTGTTGAGAGTTGATGAAGATTGTCAGATTGTTTAAAGAGAGGTTGAAGTGGTCATACAGTGGTCTATGTAAAATCCTTGCTGTTTGAAAAGTCTTCAACAGTAAAAGTAAAGTAAGATAAAAGTTGTATGAAATTAAACTCGGGCAAGGGAACCCCACAAAGAGAAAAGAGGGTTTGAGCCCGGCAGAGGGAGAGCCATGTGAGAAGTGAAATTACAAAAGTTTGTGAAAAGGAAGACAGGCACAAGTCCGGCAGAGGGAAACTTTTGTTGAACTGTTGCAAAGTAAAAGTCAAGTTTGAAAAGAAAGGCAGGCTCGAGCACGGTGGAGAGAAGCCTGTGTTGAAATGTGGTAAAGCAAAAGTCAAGTGTGAAAAGAAAGACAGGCTCAAGCCGCGGTCGGACTGGGACAAGAAATAGGCATGGGCACCTAAAAAAAGTTGCCTGTCTCTCGCCTCAAAAAGAGGGGCCCTCAAACCATCATCCATGAATCGCGTCAATTCACGACTTTGCATGCACCGGTAAGATAACCAAATGGGCGACTAGACCTGCTGCAGAAATCTGTGGAGGAATGTTAGATATCAGGTGTGACCTGCCGTATAGAGGCATCTCACAAATTGTAAGCTGGACTTGAGTATCTGGCACACACTACCAACATCTACCCCACTTCGTTGGTGCCACCCGGTACTGCTGGTGATCCCACAACTCTCTGAACTTGCAGGGCATAGCTCCTGCAAGAACAGGTTATGCTTGATAGCATGCACCGTAAAATAATCCAGTGGGGTAACACATTTGCTGCACAAATCTGACAAATTAGGTTGTGTGTCGCACAGACATCACCCGCCGTTACAGAAGAATCACAGATGCACCCCATGTTCTGGATGTGAGTACCTGTGCTGGCCCAAGCTGCCTGAATCTAACCCTCTCCATTGGTGCCACCGGGCAGCCCAAGGCAATCCGATAACTCACCATGCAAGAACAGGCTATGCATGAAATGGAGTGGGTTAATGCATGTGTTGTACAATTCTGGGGACTGTGATGTGTGAAGTGGTGGAAGTGGAAAAAGAAACTAGTGGTACTCTGGCTGCATCCAAAAAGGAGTGTGGGATGGCAGAACAGCGGTGGAGGGGATGAGGGGGAAATGGACTAGGAGGATCACAAACCTTAGCTGAACAGCAAAGCGCCACTCTTCAAATTTGATCACACACCTTCCAAGCTTGACTGGGTACAAATAGTTTAGATTTCAAGGCCATCAGTAACAATGTTTTATAGAGTTTACTTACAAAAAACAGAAATGGCAACATGTAAATCCTTATAGCAACATGTTAAACCAAAAGAATATCATTGTGGCTTTCATTTTCACATCCTGAATAGTAAACTATAAGTCCCAGAATGCAAGATAATGCCAACCTGAAAAATCTATGTAAACACACTGTACTTTCAGTGATTTAAGACATGCAATAAAATAAGTTGTGTAATAAACTCAGACATAAAGATTCTGTGTCACAATCCTCCAGCTCTCCCAACTCCTGTCTGCTCATCCATCCATCCATGGACCCATTAATATATACACCAACCTATGCCGTCCATCCATCCATCCATCCATCCATCCATCCATTCATTCATTCATTCATTCATTAATTCATTCATTCATTCATTCATTCATTCATTCATTCATTCATCCATCCATCGGTCAGGTGCCTCCGTAGAGCATAATAGAATTCAGGTGGGAAGGCATTAACCTTGAAGAGCGTTTTTTAAACAGGTGCTTTTGGTCGATGAAGCTCTGTTGCTGGCTCACAGACAGCTGCATCATAAGAGCAGCAGATTAAGGGCCTGATTCTTGAAAGTGTTTTATAATGGCACAATCCCATAGGAAAACGTTCCATGAATTAGGCTGTAAATATGTAAATGTTGTGTCTCAAAGATGCTTCCGAGCTTTGCTCTGTTGAGGGAGTCCACTTAAAAATTTCACATAATTAGGATAATAAATAAATGCACTTTCTGGCTCCATATTTACAGTCTGGTTCACAGGATTGAGCAAAGTCTGCAGTGAATTGCATGTAGCTGCAGGTTCTGGGGCATTTCTGTGTAAAGCAAACTCACATGCTGAGCAATAGACAGGGACTCTATGCCTGCAAAGTTCACATTGCCATTAACTCTCATATCCTCCAGCATACAGCTGGCACTTGCAGCAGTAGTGGTGGAAGAAGGGTGTATCACATTGGTTGTGCTAGGCCAAACTGTGTGGAGTGTGCTCGACGCTGACTGAACGAGCCAGGTTCAAGAGCTAACTGCAGAGATTTAATCTTTGGCCCTGCATATCCATGCACTAATTCAACTTATCTTTTCATCAGAGGCGAACCACAAGATATTCTCCCCAGAGAACCGGACCTGATGCATCCGCAGATTAATAATTGCTGGAATGCCTCATCTACGCGTTGTTGTCCATGAAGGTGATGTTGAAAACATTTCAATAGTGACATAAAGCAACTATTTTTGTGCACATGTCAAGATATTAGTCATCATGTGGAGCGTACTGTGTTGCTGACCTGCACGGAGACCTGGTCTCGGCCGATTTAAATGAACATAAAACACCCCGAATTGTCGAGGCGTGTAGTCAGTTTACACATGCTTCCATGTACTGCAAAATTATACAGAGAGAGTTACAGAAATGGGCAGCGCCAGCCGCACAATGGAACTTAATTGTTTTGAAAAAGAAACTAGACTCTGAGCATGATTTCTAGAACTATACAGAATGGAACAGACAGTGTACTAGATGTATTAGATCAAACGAATAATTGAACGCTGCCATGCATACACTTTAGCGTATTCACTGTTAGACATGTTGTAAAAGATAAGGAAGTGGGGCCTTAGGGTGCATATTTTTGTAAGATATATAGATTACTACTGGGACATTCCACTCTGTTAAAAAGGCTGTTTTCATAATGTCATGTTCCATTGAAGTTTGTGTACATTGGGCAATTTGCCTGCTGGGTATTTCATTTCATTCATACACACTCTGCTACAAGGTGCTGAGATTTATTTTCTTGTTCATTCAGTTAACTTCATGAAGGCACATTTTGAACAAATAAATATAGTTTTAGATTTACTGGTAGCACTAGGAATACTCGTAACAAGAGACCAAAAGTACTAAGGCATGGTTGGGTGCTCTGCTTTCTTTCTCCCTTTGACCCTCAGCACATCTGTCCGTTTCAAGGAGTAGTCGGGTCATTTCTATTCATTTTACAGAGGTTTCAGACAGCGTTGTCTATCAGAGCAATCACTAGTTAATTTAAGTGGCTTTACAACAGGGGTCTCTGCATGGAGTGGATGTGCCTCGAAAACTGGGCTTGCAGACGGTCTACAAGCCCAGTCCAGTCCTCCAGAGATAAAAATGCTATAAAGAGTAGATGACCTGCCGGGCACCACCCCCTTCATTTTATGTTTCTATCTTCACTTACTTTTTGTGATCACGCTGGCCCAAGTGCGTGCACAAATAATGTCTTCTGCTATCCACCTAGGCTGGGCTGCAGGGCTGAGTTGGGCCAGGCGCAGGCTGCTGTCCGCCTGCTGCAGCTCCGAATAGAGGCCTTGTCGTTGTTACACTTGCAAGTTCCACGTGCTTTGCTTTGCCATAGCCAGAGGACTGCAGGCTGCTGCTCCATGTCCATGTGCGGTGGGTGTTGTGGTTAGTGGCCGACCACACACAGACCCAGTAGCACAACACACCATGCTCATGTGGCCTGCTCACTTGATTGGCTGACATGCCAGTCAAAGCCACATAGCAACGGCAGGTCCCTGGCAGTTGCCTGGCCTCTACGCCCAGGATCAGAGCGAGGTGGCCTCTACTCTAGGCAGGCCATCCCGCCAGCCGCCCTCCCCCAAAACAAACTTGCACACAACACAGGACAGGAACCGCCCACAGGAGGAGGCGAGCTCTGAGTTCACTCCCTCCCAACCCCCAGGACAAGTTGTTACAATTTGTTGTTTAATCAAAGTGTGGTTGCCTCCTGGCGCCACGCCGGCAGATGGCTGGGGACACCCACTGCCCCGCATGGCCTCAGCTATTGTGTGCATTCATCAAAAAAAGGTTAACACTTAGCAAGTGTTAACTTTCTTTGCTGAATGCCTGCTGCATCCCATCTGCTGTGCAGCGGCGAGCAACTCAGAGCAATAAGTAATGTTAAGTTACCTAAAGTAACTTAAGTTACTTAATCACAAAAATAATGTTATATTCCAAACGGGCCCCAGGCCATCCCAAGTCCAAATTGCATTCGGCTGGGGGCAGAATGTCCAATAGGGCAGTTCGCCCCTGGCTCGAGCCCGGCAGAGGGAAACCTGTGTTGAATTATGGCAAAGTACAAGCTAAGAGTTGAACTGTACTTTTGTGGCAAGGTGGACGAAGCCTAAAGAACTTGTTGAACTGCCAAAAGGTTGAAGCCCAAGCCTGAACTGTTGAATTGTACCAGTAAGCCAAAGTGTGCCAGATTGATCGAATTGTGCCAACCACCTATCCTTTTAAGAAACTCTTGAGACTCTGGGCCTCATTACGAGGTTGGCGGTAAGGGATTACCGGGACTGGTAAGGGTGCCGGTGCCGGTAATCCCTTACCTCCATATTCCGAGGTCCCTAAGCGGGTCCCGCTATGGGTGCCTGGCTTTACCAGGCGCCCTTAGCGGGAGCCGCTAAGGGACCAGGGAGCTAACAATGGGCCCGCTATTGGCGGACCCGTTATTAGCTCCATCCCCATTCCCATTGAGCCCTATGCGGGCTCGAATGGGAATGGGGAATGGTTCTCGGAATGAGGACTTACTGGGTCCTCCAAGGTTGGAATGACCTGGTAAGTCCCTATATCGAGAACCCGGACCTGGTTTTGCGGTAATGGGCTAATAGCACCATGGCTACCTCCAACCTCGTAATGAGGCCCTCTGTGCTTCTGAGCATGAGGAAGGGAGTTGTTACCTAAGCCCTTTTGAAAAAATATTTGAGACACTTTCTTTCCTTTTTATATCCCCTTTACACATTTGTCATTTGAGAAGGAGTGCAAGGTTATTTCTTATTTTAGTCTAGGCCTTTTTATTTTGACTAGACTGACTTGGACTTGTTTGTTATTTGTTTAATAGTCGAGACTACTCCCATTTTAGAGTTAGGGCCAGTTAGGAATTCTCCCAACCGTATCAAATACAAAATAATGGTTTTTGAAACTTGCATCTATTGTGTCTGTGTCTGCTGTTGATACCATGCCTTCCTTACAATCTGCACTGCTTCCCTCTGCGGGATCTCTACACTTCCAGTTCCCAACTCCATTGAGTCTCTCTGCATTGCAACCCGCTGGAAACACAGCGGCGGATCCGGCATCATTTTCCTTCTACTTCTGTTGCTTCCACTACTGCTGCCACTAATAGGTCCCGCTCAGGTGTGGGTCATTAGAACCACTAAACTGCACACTACAGTTCTCCACCTCTGAGCTCTTATTTCTCGTCCCCGTACCTAGAGCATTATGGGACTTGAAGTCCCTAATGTTCTTGTTTCTTTTTACATAAAAGGCCTCAATACTACAATAGGCCATTAAGACGTGGGATCATTAGGGAAGGTGGTTAGAGGGTTCGCACAATTCTCCTGACCCGAGTCCCCTTCCATTTAATCCTCCTGGAGAACACCACCCCTGGGGCCACTCCAAAAATAAAGAGCCACATGGTCCTGGCCACATCCCAGGAGCTAACATTAGAAAGAAAAGAAAAATAAAATCTTTTATTTTTTGTAGGGGTAGCAAGGGAGACCTCAGAGGTCGCAACTGCGACCCCTGGCAACCCCCAAATTATGTCCCTGGACAAAGGTTGATACTGTAATCACGCAGCATTGTTTTTACGATTTAGAAATCATGTTTTATGAATGGACACTGTTAAATGCACCAGTATGCACATGTGCCAACTACACTCATTATACTGTGAAAGCCAGTACACTACTGACACTGCAGGTAACAAAATAAGAAATCATGTTTTATGACACTGCAGGCAACGAAAGAAGAAGTCATGCTTTATGAATGAACACGTTTAAATGCACCGTACTGTATACACTGATGAGAGCTAGTACACTACAGACTTTGCGAGAAGAAGACGCAGCGGCTTTAATAATGGCAACAATTCACGGCGTGGTTTTTGTGTACATAAGGGACATGGCAATCTGTACATGGGATGCCCCTCCCCTCGCCCCTGATAAATCAAGATAGGTAAGACTGTCAGAGGCAGTATATAAGTCAATGAGAATAAAGAGGCAATAGTAACACATTTAAGTACTGTCAATCCAACACAGTTGAATGGTATCTGTATACAGCAACCTGTGACTCTGATGCATGGAGATGTTTTAACTGTCATTGATCGTTCTTTCAGGTATGGCAAATGTTTGATTTAAAATGTGCTGTTGTGCTGACTGTAAACATGTAGTTTGATGCATGTATGTTTCATTTTTCTGTGTAGTGTATTGATGTTAGTGCTAGCTGGCAATGCTGCTGTGATGTGAATTATTTTGTTTTTTCTGTACTACAAAATTCAAATCCTCCACTGAATTTGTCTGTTAGGTTAGAATTTCATATTTATGCTAAATCTCCCCAGAACTATTTTCTTTCTTTCCTGAATAAGGGGAGTCCCCCTCATTCATTCTTATTTGCTCTGACTTTTGGCACTCTATTCTGTGTTTTACCTTTACTATGGAGTCTACTTTGTTCTGTGTTCTACCTTTACTATGGAGTCTACTTTTCTCCATCTCTTTAAAGGCATCTGTACTAACTTTTACAGCACCCTATGTGCAGTGTTGCTAGGAACCATTTGGATTCTCCTTTGAGGTTCTTTTACTATCCTTAACTACTGTTCTTAAGGATAGAGGGATACCTTGTATCCTTAAAAAAACTGTATACTGTGGGATTAGTGCACACCACCTTATGTGGAGTGCAAAGGGGATATCTAGTATCCCCTTCTCTCTGCTCATGTGACTTTTTAGTCACATAGACAACCCTATAGTTGTGGCTGGTGGCAGTGGACATGTTTTAACTCTACCGCAGACTGTACCCACAGCCTCGGTTATGCACAATAGGTTCCCTTATGTAGGTCCTTCATTCTTTGCCATTTCTATCGTGGTTGTTCGTTGTTAGCCATTCTCCCATTTTGGGAGGGGGAGGTGTGTGTGTGTGTGTGTGTGTGCGCGTGTGTCTTTTGCCTTGGTGGGAACGCTTGGGTGTCCCTGCCTAGGCTCCAGTGTCTGTGAAGACCAGAAGTGGAGGAGTTTTACACTACCATTTGTCTGCCAGAGTGCTTGAATGTACCCAGTTCCCACTGGGTTGCTGGCTGTCCTGATTGGACATCCACCTGCCCCTTTCTGTAAAATGCTAAGTTTGCAGAGGAGTGAGTGGGGAAAACCAAATTGAAGGTGAGGTTGCTGAGGCAAAGGGCAAGTCGACCACTGGAACAGAAGAGGTAAAGCTGAAGACTACCATAGACGTCTGCAGACCATTCCAGTAAATGTGAAGCAACCAGTGCTGTCCTCACCCTGTTTTCTTATCGGAGGAGCTCCGAAGAGGATGACTCCTTCCCTTTGGCTGGTGGGACCAACCAGCCCTGAGACTAACTGCAAATCAAGCCATCTCCCGAGGTACTGACTCTACAGAGCTGCAGACTGTGACTACCAGGTGACCTTGACCCATTTGCAGTGCAACGTCTTTGCAAGGCCGAATCCATTCAGAACTTTGACGAGCTGCAGTTGGATATGCAAGGCATGATCCCACTCACTAAGTCCCCTCACCAGAGTGCAGGACTTCAGAAGTGAAGATCGACCAGGCGAATACCGTCTTTTGTTGGAGCTGATAAAAGGTGTCAAAACTGCAGAATGACTAAAGAGTCTGAAGAAATCCATACAGCGGGTCCTCTCTCAAAACTGCAGAGCCCCCCCTTCAGGGTCACCCCCATCCTCTTCGTCACCAGACCGAGTACGTCGCTGCTCACAGAGGAGAATGCAGCTATGTTTACTTTTTCTTCTAACCTCAGGTACTGTGGGGCTGAAGGTAGAACTTGGCTTAAGCCAAAGAGTCGCTCCAGTGTGACTGAAGTGCATGAAGGTGTCTGGGCGCCCACCCTACCTCTGACCCAAACTAGTCAACTTGTGTCCCTTTAGGGAGTCCTTTTGCAGGGTCCCCCTAACTTGGGTTATATTATTGACCATTTTATCCCAATGACTGAGCATCCTGAGGATCTTTGCTCATTCTGCTACTTTGTGAGAATTTGGCTCCGCTTCTAGAGTGCCTTTTTTATAGTTGGGGATTGGCCTTTAGAAGCATTAGAAGCTTTGAAAAGTGTTTATAGAACGTTATGAATTGCTGATGTGTGTATAACCAACCTTTTTGATTCCAAAAGACTTGGTTTTGCTAACTAAAATCACTGTATCTCTAAAGTAACACTAGTGCGCCGCAGTTTGTTTGTTTGTTTGTTTGTTTGTTTTATTACTTATATTGCGCACCAGACCCAGGGGTATTAGGGCGCATTGCATAAGACATCTTACAGCTTAGTTACATAAACAACTTAGTTACAAAAACAATTTAAATACACAAATGGAACAGTAATTGCACAAGCAGAGCAACTCAATGTCATATATACATGTAGTGCCAAAGGTAGGCATGCGTAGGCACTAAGAGGGAGCTCTACAGGTCTTTATGGGTCAAGGGGTTAGTAAATGTATGTAGGTGGCGGGACAGGGTGTCAAGCCAAGATGGTCATAGTTACACAAAGATCCTGTGGGTCAATAAGAAAGTACAAGTATACAAATATACAGTATGGCTAGACAGGATAGCAAGGAGGAGCAATCAGGTAGGTATAGGGCCTGTCCTTAATAGTCCTGATCTTATGAGGTTCTGTCGGAATGTAAGATAAGGTTGATCTGATCACAGAAGTGAGGTAGGGAATTCCAAAGTTGAGCTGCTTTGACCTGGAAGCTATGTTCCCCCACACTGGCAAGGTTGAATCTGGGTAGTGTGATGTGATTGGAGTTAGCAGACCTAGTGGGTCTGGTAGAGCATTTTCTGGTAATTCTCTCAGAGAGATAACAGGGAGCGGCATTGTTTAGGCATTTGTGTACAAGTGATGCAACTTTTAGCTGGATTTTGTCGTGTGTCGATAGCCAGTTGTTAGCTCTTCTATTATCAGAGATATGGTCTCTCTTGGAGATATCTAGTGCTGCTCTTAGCGCATTATTCTGAAGGAGTTTGATTCTCTTAATAGTGGTTTTATTTGCCCCGAAGTAGAGAGAGTTACAATAATCCAACTTTGAGAGAACATGTGCTCTGGCCAAGGTAATACAACTGTTGTTGGATAGGAAGGGTTTACCTGCTCTAATCAATTTGCAAGTGTAAGCAGTGGTGGACGCCATCGAATTAACTTGTTTATTGAAGGATAGGGTAGAATCAAGATAAAAACCTAAGGTTTTTACCTCATGTGCGGTGGTGATCAGGTTGTTGTCAAGTTTGAAAGTGAAATAGTTAGGTCCCAGTTTTTTAAGGGTAGTGGATGTACCCAGGAGAATGATCTCAGTCTTATCGTTATTCAGGCATACTCCATGGGTGGCCATCCATGCCTGAATGATGAGGTACACCTTGTTCACCAAAGCCAAATCCTTGTCATAATCACCCATAAGAGGTAGGAGAATCTGGGTATCATCCGCATAGTTAGTGTAGGTGATACCAAGAGAGTCCAGATCATCGAAAAGGGGCTTGGTGAAAATATTGTATAGGGTGGGTGAGACACAGGAGCCCTGGGGTACTCCACATGTGATAGGGATAGGGTCTGCAGCCGCCGAGTGAGAGAAGACTCTCATGGTACTGTTATTAAGAAAGGATTGTATCCAAGCTATGGCTTCTTCGGAGAAGTGGGCAGCCATATCTAAGTGCCTGCATAAGACCTTGTGATCAACCAGGTCAAATGTGGCAGATAAGTCCAGAAGGAGGAGTAGCGCCGATTTCTCTTTGTCCCTAAGCTCATCATTCTGCGCCTTGAGGTCTATTAAAGCAGTTTCGGTGCCATGCTGGGGTCGGAAACCAGACTGACGTGCACCTAACAAGTGGTTAGTTTCCAAATATTTTTGAATTTGTAGGTACGCCATTTTGTCTATGATTTTTAATAGAAAGGTTACTGTTGTGATAGGGCGGTAGTTAGTGGGAATGGAGGGGTCTAGTGTCTGTTTTTTAAGTAAAGGTAACACCCAGGATTCTTTAAGGTTACTGGGAATAGTTACCGTGGCAAAGGAGCCATTAATGAGTTTTGAAATGAAAGGGGCTAGGTCTCTCGCTGCATCCTTTATTAGTTGGGCTGGGCATTGGTCTCCTTTGCAGTTTGATGGTTTGAGCGATAGGATAGTTTTTTCTGTCTCGGTAATGGACACTTTGGTGAACTTGAACAGGGGGTATTGGGGATTATAGGAGACGACTTCAGAGTTTTAGGTGTGGAGGTTTGGGTTAGAGAGTCCTTTTTCTTAGCCATTTTGGCCTGGAGAGTTGAGACTTTGTTGGCCAAAGCTTGCTGTATATTAGAGCACCAGTCTTTGTCTTTTACACAGTTGTCTGGCACTGGGATGGGAGTTTCTATTTCTTTCAAGATGACAGAAAGTTCCCTTATACTTGAATTGCTTGGGATATTCTGTTATTGTAGGTTTCCCGCTTAGCCATCAGTATTTCTTTTTTGTAGGTTCTTGCTACATCCTTGCGATTGTTTTTGTTTACATCAGAGGGGTGTAATCTCCATGCGACCACGCATTGTCTTTTTTTGGTACGGAGTATTTTCAGTTGGGGAGTAAACCAGGAATTGAGGTGGCCTTTGGGTTTACTTTGTCTCATTTTGAGTGGTGCGATTAAGTCAAGAGCTGTGGCCATTGATTTATTGAACTCATTCACCAGGACTTCAGGGTCCAGGTTTTCTGGTAGCGAGTTAAGTTTAGGTAAAATCAAGGGAAGAAGATTATCCGGGGTGATGTTTTTTTTGTTCCTTGTTGGAATAGGTGGGGCCTTCTGGGAGTGAGTGGAGGTAACTCTATTAGTTGCGAGGGTGAATATTATGAGATGGTGGTCGGTACAGATCTGGGGGGAGATAGATGAAATGGCGACATTACAGTTATAATCCGCTACCCAGTCGAGTATTCTCCCTTTGTTGTGGGTTGGGTGGAGTACTCTTTGGGAGATGCCTAATTCGGTGAGAATGTAAGCCACCCTAGTTGCACAAAGGTCTTTGGGGTCATTGAAGCCCAAGTTAAGGTCACCAAGGAGAACAACTTGTGTGGAATGTTTTAAGTTATTGGAAAGGATAGTTGAAATATCCTCCTCAAAGGTTCCAATAGGGCCTGGTGGCCTATATATCAGGTGAATCGTTAGGGTCTGAGAGTTGTTGATCGATAATTTGGCTGTAAGACTTTCACAGGAATTGGTATCATTAGATGGAGCTAGTCTGATGGGCAGACTCGATTTGACAATCAAGGCTATGCCTCTTCCATGTGCTTTGCTTCTATCCGCCCTTAGGATAGTGTATCCACTACGAATTGCTAACATAAGGGCTGGACCTGCAGCGACGTGTGACCAGGATTTGGTGACGGCCAAGAAGTCTAGATTTTCAGTTTGGATAAGGTCTGAGATCTCTATGGCATGAGCTACCATGGATCTACCATTAATTAAAGCACCTTTAAGGTGAGGGATGGTGGTTATAGGTGCGCCTTTAGATTGGGGTGTGGTCATGGCGTAAGTAATTCCTTTATGTACCCTGTGTGGGAGGTTTTGAAGGCTTCGAGCACTCTTGTGCAGGATTATAGAAGGGGTGATTTTCCTACGGTTGGAGGTAGTGAGAGTTCTGGCTAATGGTTCGTATAGTTTGGTGAGTCTTGAGCGTAATCTGGCATTTCTAGAAGTAGTGTTATATGGATGGCTGTCGTATATGAGATGCTGTTGAAGACCGATATGATCATTAGGGTTGAGCAGTACATGGGTTTGTATCTGTGTCATAGTGGAATTGTAGTCAACAAGTTGGAGAGGGGCAGACAGTTCCTATTAGTACAAGCTAGGATTGAACGCAGTGTGAGGAGGGGTAGAACATCTCCTGGGGGAACACAACTTATGGTGGCAGAGATGTCTAGTTGGGTATGATATGTTGAGAAAAAGTCTGAAGCCTTAAGCTGTAAAGAGCAGGAATGGCTATGGTGTTAAAGATGTAAAGGCAGGTAGAATACAAGGTTTGCCAATGTGTACGGCGCTGTGTACAGCTTTCAAAATAAAATAGTGCAATCACATACAAAGCCGTGCAAGGACGCTAATTCTAACTCAATGTACTAGGATATGTGGTATGGTTTTAGGGAGCAGATGAGGTAATACAGTATATGCTATGTGAAGCTAGCATAGGAGGCTTCAAAGATGTATTGGGTAAAGAGGCTTGAATCCAGTACTGGCGGTCATAGCCAAGCAGTGCACAGTAAAACAGTACACTGATGCAATGCCTCTATTTGGTTCATGCACGCTATGGTCTAAAGCAGGCTTTCTGGTCATAGTAAGTGGAAACAGTTGGCCGAACGATAAGAAGCGTGTCGGTATGGGCGATTAAGTGGATTACTGAGATACTAGTACAATCATGACGCAGGACTATGACAATAACCATTCAAGCGGAGCCAGAAATAGAGCAGTAGCAACGTTAGGCGCATACGGTGATTAAGCAAAGCAACGTTTAGGTCATGCACATGTTGATGGAAAAGATACAGTTGGCCTGGCGGGGAACGCTAGACATAACCATTAGGTGTTTCTGAATGAGGTACTTAGTTTACTCAGAGATTTTGATTACGGAAGTCAATGTGCATAGTCTGAGATGCTGCAGTCATAAGTGGGAGACAAATTACAGTGCAAGGCTGGTTAAAAGCAGTGACAACAGTGCAGGGACGTTCACAGAGCTTATAGCACAGTGGGTTATGGCAGTGGGAGTACGGCAATCAAGGGGGTGGCGAAGCCGTACTATTAGCGCTATAAACAAGGTAGATCCAGAAGGCTGGGGACAGTTAGCCGAGCCTGCCGATAGTTTAGGTGATAGTCAAGCTTTTATAGGGGTGGATCAGGTGGAGATATGTTGGCCAATAACAATGTACTTACAGTTCTGCTGAGCTTTGGGCAGAATGGGCGGCCGACGGCACTACTGGCATAGGACAGGCTTGGGACAGGCACCTTTGTTCGAGTGCCTCTGTTCGAAAGGGCCGGGTACGTCTGCCAGCGTCTGGTTGGTTCTGAAGAAGCCTGATCAGAGCAATCAGGCGTCCGGATGCAGGCAGCAGGCAAAGGTAGGTGGAGGGGTGGCTTTCAAGAGTTGTGAGCCGCCATCTTGGGCTATGTTGGTCCTCGTGGTGTGCAATGGAGGGCACAGACTGATTTCCTCAAAAATAAACACAGCAGCCTGGGTGCATGGCTGTAAGGTAGGCTAGGGCTAACCTGGAAATTATGAATGCAATGGAATAGAAAATCGTGTTCCGCCACGCAATTTGCATTCGTCAGCTGTTTGCAGCTGGGAAGCACGCAAGCCCCACAGGCTTACCTGCGCATGGATAAGCTGCTCCGGGCTCTTCCCAGAGAGCGGGCACTGCTCCGGCAGTGTAGGAAATACATAGTAGGGGAGACGCAAGTTCCCTGGGGTACACCACACGTAATGGGTGCAGGGTGTTCAGCTGCTGACGTGGAGAAGACCCTCATGGTTCTCTCACTTAGAAATGATTTAATCCATGCTATAGCTTGGGGCGAGACGTGTGCTGCTGATTCTAGATGGTTATGGAGCACTTTGTGATCCACAAGGTCAAATGCTGCTGAGAGATCCAGAAGGAGAAGCAGGGCAGTCTTTCCTTGGTCTCTCAGCTCGTCGGCCTGGGTCTTAAGATCAATAAGTGCTGTTTCGGTACCGTGCTGTGGTCTGAAACCTGATTGCCGGGTGCCTAGGAGTTGGTGCAGCTCCAGGAATTTCTGAATCTGTAAGTAGGCCACTCTATCTAAAATCTTTAGTAAGACTGGCACCATGGTGATGGGCCTGTAATTTGTGGGTATAGCCGGGTCCAGTGATTGCTTCTTAAGGAGGGGGAGGACCCATGATTACTTGAGATTGCTCAGTATGGTACCTGAGGAGAATGAGGAGTTGATAAGTTTAGAGATAAATGGTGATAAGTCTCTAGCAGCGTCTTTTATTATTTGAGCCGGGCAATTATCACCTCTGCAATTTGAAGGATTAAGCGATAATTTTTTCGACCTCCAGAATGGAGACTTTGGTGAAATTAAATCTTTGTTCTGGTTTGGCAGTAGTGCGTAGTTTGTCAATTTTGGTAGTTGTAAGAGGTTTGTTTTGTTTTTTCTTATCAATTCTAACTTGGAGGGTGTCAATTTTGTCACCAAGAGCCTTCTGAATGTTAGAGCACTAGGTCTTATTTTTGACACAATTATCAGGTACCGGGATAGGGTTCTCCAATTCCTTTAGTATTGTAAAGAGCTCCTTGGTTCCTGATTTAGCTTGCATTATTCTGTTGACAAAACTTTCTTTTTTAGCTTTTTTAATTTCAGTTTTGTATTTTGCAGAGATGTTAGTAAGGGTGGTTTTGTTCGCCTCTGAAGGTACTAGTCTCCAAGAGGATTCACACTTACGTTTTTCTTTCCTTAGTGATTTTAGGGAAGGGGTAAACCAGGCATTTAGGTGTGCTCTCGGTTTGCTGTTTCTCATTTTTAATGGGGCGATAGTATCTAGGGCATTGGCCATGATTGTATTAAATTCGTTAACTAGTGATGCGGGACCTAGTGTATCCGGCAGCGAGTTTAGCATAGGGGATGCTAGAGTATTATTTTGGGGTTGGAGGGAGGATTTTAACGTCTATAGAGAAGGCTATAAGAGCGTGATCTGTCCGTGCTTGTGGACTGATGGAAGTGATGGTTGTGTTGCATTTATGGTCAGCCACCCAGTCAAGTGTTCCGCCTTTCTCGTGGGTAGGCTGTGTCACTCTTTGGGTAAAGCCGAGCTCTGAAAGGACATTAGCTATGTTTGTGGCTTGTACACCTTTGTGATCATTGAAGCCCAGGTTCAGGTCTTCTAATAGAAGGGCTTGTGATGAGTTTTTTAAATTATCTGAGAGTTTCATAGAGATGCCCTCTTCGAAGGAGCCAATAGGTCCTGATGGCCTGTAGATAAGATGTATGTTAACAGTTTGTGAGTTGGAGGTTAGGAGCTTGACAGTTAAGGATTCATATTTGGTGTGGAGGGACGTTTCTATTCTTATTGACAGATTAGTTTTGGCAATGAGTGCTAAGCCTCCTCTACTGGAGTTAGTTCCATCTTCTCTGAAAATGGTATAGTTAGTAGGCCCAGCGAGCATCAGGGCTGGGCCAGCCGCTTGATGTAACCAGGTTTCGGTAATGGCTAAAAAGTCGTAGTTACCTACTTGTATAATGTCAGCAATTTCTGTGGCATGGGCTATTAATGACCTAGCATTAATAAGTGCTCCTTTAAGGGTAGGGTTTGATATGGGTAGCGTAGATAAGGCAGGACTGTTGTGTTTGGCTAGGCTAGTTCGTGGTTTGTGCTGTTTGTCTGTTTTGTCGTTATGATTGGTGGCGGCATTTATTAAGGTGTTGTTTTCTTTTGTCCTTATGATGACCTTTGCTATAAGCGCATGCAGTAAGGTACCTGGCAGATGGTTCGTATATCTTAGGTAGTCTTGAGCGTAGTTTGGAGTTCCTACGTGTGAGGTCACATGGAATGTTAGTTTTTATGGGATTGGGAATGGGTACATTTCCTAAGGTCTGTTCAGTGCCAAGGGAGGTCACGTCCAGTCTGGTGTTACAGTTAGGACTTTTAGTGGGCATGTCTAGAAGAGGTGTGCTTGTAGGAGATATTATCATACTAAGCACAGTCAGGTAAAGGCAGATAATGAACATTGTAAACTGGGACCATGTGAATAACGCAAGACATGAGCAGTAATGCTAAATAGGCTTAGTCACTAGGTAAATCGAGCTAAGCATAAACTTAAGCAATGCATTTAGTTAGCAGTGCCATGGGCCAGCTGTGGTTCAGTTAAAGAATCTCTAAATTGGCATGGTGTAGTTATCTTAAACTTTCTTATAATAATACTAAGCAATCTAAGTAATGGCTGACAGTGTTGGAGAGTCAGATATATATATAGGCAATGGTATTAGTAATCAACACTGGCATTTAGTATGTAGAATACATTTTGGCGAGCATTCATAGTGCAGTAGGTATGATATGATATGATATGATATGGCATTTGTAACGGGCCTATACACAAGGGTTTCAAGTGTTTCAAGGCGCGACGGGGCAGGGAGGGGGGAACAGGGGAAGACAGACAACGATCCTACTAGGCCAGGTGTCATTTAGATCGTGCAAGTGCAGGGGTAGGGGGAAGGGAGAAAGTGCAAGGGGAGGGGAGGGGGGAAGTGCAGTACAAGGTAAGTAGAATAAAATAAATAAGGGCCAGCTGGTGGCAAGTGCAAGGTAAGTGCAGACAAGTGCTGGGAACGGGGGCTGTAGGGATACAGAGACAGTCCCGCAGTGCAGGGGTTGCCAGGGAGGCAGTGCAAGTGGAGAGTGGCTGGGCCCAGGACCGAGGTCGGCGAGAGTGGCCCAGTTGCAGATTCGGTGCAGATTCAGCGAAGAATTAGCAGGGGAGAGGGAGAGAGAAAGCAGAAGCAAAGAGGAAGGTTTTGAGGTGCTTCCGGAACCGTGGATGGTTCTCCTCAAGTTTCAGGGAGGCAGGAAGGCTGTTCCAGAGGGAGGCCCCTGCCGCGGAGAGAGATCTACCCCCAGCTCGTTGCTTTGAGAAGCGGCTGACCCTGAGGGAGTTGGAGACGGATGAGCGAAGGGCTTGGGAAGGAAGATATTTAGGAAGAGAGAGTTGAAGGTATTTAGGCCCCAGGCCCCAGAAGGCCTTGTGGACAAGGGTTTTGAACTTTATCCTCGCAGCCACTGGGAGCCAGTGTAGAGACTTCAGTCCTGGAAAGATACGGTCCCTGGGCTTGAGGCCAAGGACAAGTCTCGCAGTTCTGTTCTGGATGAGTTGCAGAGGGCGGAGAGTGGAGGCAGGCAGATTAAGATAGAGGCTGTTACAGTAGTCCAGCTTTGAGAGAACCAGGGCTCGTGAGACAGTGAGCTTCTGGGGGAAGGAGAGGAAGGGAAGAATACCTCTGAGGAGGTGCAGCTGGTAGTGTGACTTCTTAGAGACGTCAGATATATGAGGAGAGAAGGAGAGTGTGGAGTCGAAGATAACCCCGAGGATTTTTGCCATGCAGGTAGGAGCAGGAAGAGGGTCAAGAGAGGCCGGCCAGAGAGCTGCAGGGAAGGAGGGAGTGGGTGTGCCGATGAGTAGAATCTCAGTCTTACTGGTATTAAGGCAGAGGTCATTGGCGGCACACCATTCCTGGATAGCAGACAGACAGTCAGAGATGAGGGAAGGAGAGGAGGAGGCCGAGGGTAGCCTGAAAATGAGCTGGGTATCATCCGCATAGCACTGAAAGTTGGGGCAGAGAGCGGCGATGCGGTGGGCAAGGAGTGGCAGGTACTGGTTGAACAGCCAGGGGGAGAGATTTGATCCCTGGGGGACACCACAGGTGGAGAAGAAGATGTCAGAGAGGAAG
This sequence comes from Ambystoma mexicanum, assembly GCF_040938575.1. Classification (NCBI taxonomy): domain Eukaryota; kingdom Metazoa; phylum Chordata; class Amphibia; order Caudata; family Ambystomatidae; genus Ambystoma; species Ambystoma mexicanum. The sequence continues at coordinate 149,392,176 of NC_090940.1, forward strand.
GACCCCAGTTGGACCTGGGAGGGTCGATTGGAGAGGAAAGAGGTCAGCCACGCCAGAGCCTGACCAGTGATACCCAGGTTATCACGGAGACGGTTGAGCAGGATGGCATGGTTGACAGTGTCAAAGGCAGAAGAGAGATCGAGCAGAATGAGAACACACGGAGTGTTGGAGTCAAGGTTCCAGAGTAGGTCCTCACGGATGTTCAGGAGAGCAGTTTCCGTGCTTCTGCCAGCTCTGAAGCCAGATTGATGGTCATGAAGACTGCTAACAGATTCAGCATGGAGGTTAAGCTGGGAGATGGCCAGTTTCTCCAGGAGCTTGCCCAGGAAGGGAGTGATGGAGATTGGGCAATAGTTAGCCGGGCAGGAGGGGTCAGAAGAGGGTTTCTTAAGAAGAGGGTGCACAAGGGAGTGCTTAAGGTGGGATGGGAAGACTCCAGAGGCGAAGGAGTGGTTGCAAAAGTCAGCCAGGGCAGGAGCCAGGGAGTCGATGTGGTCCTTGATAGTTTTGGAGGAACAGGGGTGAACCTGTTTAGATGAGACTTTCATAGATCGGACTTGTCTGGAAACCTCGTCAGCAGAAAAAAGGGGAAAGGCAGAGAAGGAGGGGGAGGGGTGGCTGTAGAAGGGCCAGAGGAAGAGCCAGGAAGAGAGGGAGGGAGGTGATAGGAGGAGAGTGAGGACAGGATGTCCTGAGCTTTAGAGATGAAGTGAGAGGCCAGTGCAGTGCAGAGGCCCTGGGAGGGGACAGGAGAGGTAGAGACTGCAGCAGGGTTGGCAAGCTCCTTGCAGATTTTAAAGAGTTCCGCCGAATTGTTAGATACCGCAGAGATGCGGGCTTGGATAAGGGCTCTCTTCTTGGAGAGAACGGAGAGACGGTATTGCCTTTGGAGCAGGCAGCAGGCCAGTTTGTCAGAGGATGAACATGAAGCACGCCATTTCCTCTCTGCCTCCCTGCACTTGCGTTTAAGGGTGACGAGCTCCGAGTCATTCCAGGAGTTACATTTGGCTTTGGGCTTCAAGCGGATTCTCATGACAGGGGCAAGGATATCAAGAGTATCAGATATAGCAGAGTGGAGCATGGAGAGGGCAGTGTCAGGGTGGGAGTCAGCCGAAGTGGGGGGGAGGGGGTGCGAAGGTGGCAGCGAAAGCCTCAACTGACACGCGCTTCATGGGTCGGATGGCCGAGAAGGTGGGTGGCAGTGATGAGGGTGGCTTTGCCTGTGGGGTAGGGAGGGTGAGGTGGGAGGATTGGAGAAAGTGATCACTCCAGGAGAGAGGAGTGGAGAGAGGGATGGAGAGGGGAAGGTCAGAAGAGATCAGGGCATCAAGAGTGTGCCCTGCAGAATGAGTAGGCCCAGACGGGAGAATAGAGAGTGAGAGAGAGTCGCAGAGGTCACGAAAGAGTCCCGTGGGGGGACAGGAGACATCCAAGTGGATGTTGAAGTCACCAAGAAAGAGGAGTTGAGTGGTTGAGGACAGGAGTGAGTAGGAGAGGTCAGCCCACTCAGAGAGGAAGGAGGAGATTTGACCAGGTGGCCAATAGATAGTAGCCACGGTAAGGGAATGGCTAGGAGGGAGAGAGAGACGGCAGACAAGGCATTCAAAAGAGGAGTAGGACTGCGTAGGAGTGACAGTGGCAGGAATCCACTCAGGGAAGATAAGGGCTACACCCCCCCGTGCACGGTTGGGCCTGGGCACGGAGAGGATCTTGTAGCTGTCAGGTAGGAGTGTGTCAAAGCTGGTGACAGAGCTGGCCGTGAACCATGTCTCAGTGAGACCAAGGACGTCAAGGTCCAGTTCCTCAAGAAGGTGACAGATATCAGAAGAATGCTTGATTGCAGAGCGAGAGTTAAGAGTGGCAATGTGGAGAAGGTTGCCATCCTTGAAGGACTTCAGGGGAGGGGTACAGATCAGAGGTACGCCCTGTGGAGGTGTAGAAGAAGGAGCAAGAGAGGGGGCAGGGAGGGAGGGTAGAGGCAAGGTAGCCGAGGACAGACGTGGGGGACAGCAGGAGAGGAAAGGAAGTTGATGAGGCATGGGAAGCATCTATCAAAGAGGTGAAGGTTGGCCTGAGGGCCTTGGACCAAGACGGTCCCATTAGCGTAGACATTAATGATGGCCTTAGAGGAGTGGAAGGAGGCCAAGAGGACATCCCAACGGGTGCCACCATTAATGGGAGAAGAGGAGAAAGGAGAGAGCACAGAGACCATATGAAGGGTCCAAAGGTCAGGCGAAGGCACGAAAAAGAGGATGTCAGTGAGAGTTTCCTTGGAGCAGGCACTAGTGTAGGTGTCAGCGATAGGGAGGCCTGGGTTGGAGACCAGGATGTCCTTTTTAAACTTTTTCCCACCAGATTTAGTGAGGAGAGCAGGGTAGTCAATAGAGAAGCAGTTAGAGAAGATAGGCGAGATAGAGAGCACCATGGAGTAGGAGGGAGTGGTGGTGGAAGACAGACGATACGAGAGCACGCAGGCAGGAAGTGAGCAGCAAGCCCTAGTTTACCACATTTCAGAACAGTGAGTGCGTATTAGGTACAGAGGCCACCTAAGTTTGAGAATCCTGCGGGGGGAGAAAATCCCTGGTTACCACAATTCAGAACAGTGAATGCGTATTAGGTACAGAGGCCACCTAAGTTTGAGAATCCTGCGGGGGGAGAAAAACCCTAGTTACCACAATTCAGAACAGTGAGCGTGTATTAGGTACAGAAGCCACCTAAGTTTGAGAATCCTGCGGGGGGAGAAAAACCCTGGTTACCACAATTCAGAACAGTGAGTGCGTATTAGGTGCAGAGGCCACCTAATAGATTATAGTTGTTGCGGGTGAGCTAACCGTATTAGTCACTGTGGGGGAGTAGGTACTCTCCCTCGCCGTTGTTCATAGGGTAAACGTGGTGGTCAGAATCACAGAATAATATACAGAATAGGACAGAGAGAAAGGCAGTTTGTTACTAGCGTCGGTAATGCTGGATCGGGAGGATGAAATAGCAAGATAATAGTGCGGTAATGCAAAGTTTATGTATAAGTTGCGTGATAAAGTTAGAAAAGATCTGTGGAGTGGGTAGGCTTGAGGTGGACTCACCTAAGTAACAATGCAGGCAACTGTGCTGCACATAGTTTAATGGCACCTGGCTCCTGTGGTGCTCTGTCAGCTCCGTCAGCAAAGGCCTTAATTCATAGGCCGGCTAGTAGCCTGCTGGCTATTGGGGTAATGGATAAACAAATGTGGCAGCCAATCGGTGCAAGGGAGGCCAGGCACACGGTGAGACAGGATCAGGCGAAGGTACAAATCTAGGTGGTGGCCATCTTGGAAGCGGTTTACTTCGTGTGATTCCCAAGCTTTGTGAATGGGACTATGAGATCCCTTCGAGATGTTTCCTACTGGGCACTCTAATCGACTGGGGCTGCTAAGTACATACTATATGCACACTGAACATCAAAGCGGATGGGCACTTTTGAAAGTGCAGGGACTATGACCCTACATACTTCCCATTGTGATACAATAGGGGACCAACATAGTGATGAACACTAGGTAATATGAGTACAAAGGGCCACGTCCTATATTAGTGCAGCATAACGTGTTTATTGTCATTTGTCAGTGCTTGGCTGTGTTTGTTCCCAGAGGTCATTCTATGTACCTTGGTTCACAGGATTTATTCCTTTGGTGAAGCTTGGTGCTTCCTAGCCTAGAAAAAATTGACCTCCTGAGAAGTAGAGGACAGCTACTGGGCAATACGGCCTGCACTCAGCAGGTAAGTCATACAGGTTGCAACACTTGATGCATGGAGACATTACTACAAGTGGAGTGCCTCCTCACCGACACATTTCCTATATTTAATTATAGGCTTGGGTGAATAAATTCCTCTCCCAATTAGTCGAGTGGGCCACTGGTTTCCCGCTATGGTTCTGGCTACTACCAAGGTAGGATGCGCAGCAGTACACAGAGTGACTTTTTAATCTATCAAAGACGCATTAATTCATCCTATTTGAATCTACATGTCACACTTGCTTCCGCCCCGTTTAATATACACGTACACTTCTCAGTTTCCACAGACACAGAATAAACATTGCAGTATTTGAAAACTTGGTCACATCCTGATGTAGGCCGCAATTGATCAGAATAGCAACCATGTATCTTTTGAATGTACAACGACACTGCAAGCAGTAGGCAGGTCATATAAATATAGAAGAAGCACAATTGAGGATCAAAACAACTATGTAAGAAACCAGGGTAGTGGTTTCAAACACAGCATATAGATGTTGGATCTGGTGTGCAGTCATTTGTTCGAAAACGTCGAAAGACAATAATGTTGAAAAAAAAATATCGAAAAATGAAAAGTCGAATTCTTTTTTTTAAAATGATATATTTATTTTGGGGTCCGGGAATAAAGAAAAGGGGTACAATAAAAAATTAAAAAAGGGGGGTTGGGGTGGGGAACGCCCCATTAAAAAAAAAAAACATATTGAAAAAGAAATTCGACTTTTTTTCGACATTTTTTTTCTTGAAAAAATGACTTTCGACATTTTAATCACTAGATTGTTTTGTTTCTGAAAATGTCAATGTGGATCACACAATATGTCTAAATGTGGTATGTAAAATGCGGATATGAGAATGGATTTTAATGGTTTTTATTATGTGAATAAATACTATATTTTGGTTAAATAATTGGAAATTATGTAGTGTTAACAAATTGAAGCAGTAGTGTGTGACATAAAGGCCTTGATCATTGTGTTTTTATATATGTGATTGTTCGTCTGGAGGATCAAGGCCAATCAGGCACACTTAACTTAAACATATATGAGGAATGAGGCTAGAAAGATTACCTCCCCTGACTTGCATTGGCCCTGTCCCTGTAATGAGGCCAGGCAGAGTAAGGCACGTAGCTTTAACAATGTACCCTTGCCACTTATTAACTCTCCCTGTGAAGATAAAAGGTGGTGCACAAAAGCACACTTTGAGCGAGGCTGGGTACGAGAAGGTACAGCTCTTCCGAGGCTGATGCAAACCAGGCTGTGGAAGTTGGAAGGTCAATGGGATGATCGGCAGTTGAGAGGATCAAGAGAAAGCCAGGCAAGATTTCCATACTTTCAGGAAGCAGTGAGCGTTCAAAGAGCAAAGGCGAATAAGCGGAGGAAAGAAACCTTCAAGTTGCCAGAAAGCAGCCTGCGACCCTCCCCGGTGAGTGGCAGAGTTGGGGAGGAGCAGAGGAGGCGTTGGTAACGGCCTTGAGCTGCAGGAAAAAGATGCAAGATATCCAATTAACACGACTGGCGAGTTATCGAAGGGAAAAAAGTCTGGTTGATGTTAAAGGGAAAGTGACTGTAATTGGAAAGATGAAGGTTGTGCGTGTGCCGATAAAACGTGAATGAAGAGGACAATTGTTGAAAGGAAAGGATACAAAGTAACAGAGTGGTCCTGCGAGGTGAAGTTGCAGAGTCAAAAGTCTTTGTGAAATGTTATGGGTTTTGTAAGATATTACGGAAGAGATCAAAGGAAAGAAAGTAACTGCGATAAAGAAAGAAAGTTGAGTAAGTGGAAAGTGAACTATGGGAACTGTGAATGCCAAGAGGGCAAAATATAAGTACTTTGGAAAAGGCCAAGAATGCAAGCTACAGAGAATACGAACTACAAGAGAAGATTGTGAATTAAAGGATTGTTAAAAGAGAGGTCGAAGTGGTCATGCAGAGGTCTATGTGCATTCCTTGCATTTTCGAAAGTCTTCGACTGTGAAAATATACTTTAGATAAAACGTGGGAAGGGAACCCCCACAAAGCAGAGACAGGCTCGGGCCCGGAAGAGGGAAGTCTGTGCAGAACTGTGAGAAATTAAGAAAGTGAATGTGAACTGAATATTAATGGCAAGGCAGGCGAAGCCTGAAGAAGTGATTGAACTACCAGAAGATGGAAGCCAGAGATTGAACTGTTGAATTGTACCAGTAGGCCAAAGTGTGCAAGACTGATAGAATTGTGCTATCAACCTAATCTTGGTTTCTGAAGAGACTCTCTAGATCCTGTGCGGTTTAACAGGGGAAGGGAGTTGATACTGAAGCCATTCTGACATTTTTTTTAGACAGTATTTTTCTTTTGTATTCCCTTAACACATTTGTCATTTTGAGAAGGAGGGCAAGGTTAGGTTTTCTTAGTATAGTATGATTCCCACTGACTTAGTTCTAATACCTCCCCCTGGATGCTATATCAGACTAGCCCCCAAATCTGTTTTAGCTTGGAAATTTGGACTGGATGTACTCGCAGAAGTTATTGATCCAGATTTCAGGGGAGATGTGAAAGTACTTTTGCACAATCATGGGGAGACATCACTTGACATACATACTGGGGATAAAATAGCACAAGGGATTCTTGAAAGGGCTTTACTACCCCAGTTGAAAAAAGAAATGGAACAAGAGATGACGAACAGGGGACATCTAGGTTTTTGAGAGGCTGATGAGAGACCTAACATCGATACTAGCCCGGATGATGAACCAACTGTCCTGCCCGATTTAGCTTTTGCTCAGAGAAATGACCCATTACTAGCAGAAACTGTCCTACAGGTAATCCCGGAGTCTGAAGGCAATGATAAAGGAGGACCTTTCTTATTCTTAAAACAAGGACTGCTATATCGAAGGGAAACTCAGGGGAAGGGACATGTAAAACCCAGTTGATAATACCCCAAACCAATCAGAAAATAGTTCTGGAAATTGCCCACTCACATTTAACGGGGGGACAGCTACGACAAGTTAAAGCTCAAGCCCATATTAGTGGAAAGTTTTATTGGCCAGGAATATATGCCGATATGAAAAACTTTGTACAGACATGTGAGATATGTCAAAAGACCAGCACAAATATTTCTCCACCTGCCCCTTTATATCCACTACCTATAATAGAGGTCCCATTCTCCCGAACGGGATTGGACATCATTGGGCCCCTTGAAACTTTTAAACTGGGTGATACATTAGTCTTAGTGATTGTTGATTACGCTACCAGGTATCCTGAGGCCTTCCCCATGGGGAAAAGTATGACATTACTCAGTAGATATTAAAACACCTGCTACAATTCTTTTCCTGGGTCGGGCTCCTAAAAGAAATTCAAACAGATCAAGGAACACATTTTATGACTAAGCTCATGGCAGAAGTTCAAGAGTTACTACACATCACTACGTTAAGAACCTCTGTTTATTATCCTCAAGCAAATTGATTGTTAGAACGATTTAATAAGACCCTGAAGACCATCCTAAGAAAGACAGTTGATGAAGGCGGGAAGGATTGGGATTGCATGATTCCATGGGCCTTGTTTGCTGTGAGAAAAGCCCCTTAAGCATCTACTGTATTTTCACCCTTTGAGCTATTGTATGACAGAGAACCAAGGGATGTCTTAGACATGCTCAGGGAAACCTGGGAAGAGAGGGAGGAGGCCCCAATAGCACTGTCTCAAACCGCAAATCGGTTACGAGAACACATGAACCTAGTCAGGTCTTTAGTCCATACCCACATGGAGAAAGCTCAATGCCAACAGAAGCTTTCATATGATAGGAAAGTAAGTCTAAGAACATTTTCATTGGTCAAAAAGTTCTGGGTCTCTTGCCAACCTCGCAGAATAAATCGATCCATCTATCTAAAATATTTCTTATTGCACCACTCGCCAATAGGCCTCAGAGTGCTCACAAAGACGTATAAACAAAAAACAGAAAGGAATGTCAGCAGGGCAGCACAGTCAATTAACCTCGAAGTGGCACGGACCTTATGAGGTATTGGAACAGGTGGAAACATGCAATTACAAAGTAGCCCAACCAGACAGATGCCAAAAGACTCACATCTATCATGTCAACCTTCTAAAAGAGTGGAAAGAAAATCCAGAGTTCTCCCACATTCTCATATGTTCTTGTTTGGCACCCCAAGAAATTGATAATGTAGAGTTAATAACCCAAGAACTCACTCATGAAAAGCAAGAAAGGTTGAATGATCTTGTTTGCGCATTTCCCGATGTATTTTGTGACACACCAGGGAGGGTACACAGAACTATCCATTATACACGAACACCACCAGGGAGAGTAGTTCATTTAAAGTCTTATAGACTCCCAGAGGCAAGAAAAAAGATCATTATTGACAAAGTGTAGAGTATGCTCAGAGCTAATGTTATCGAGCCTTCTTCAAGTCCTTGGTCATCTCCCATTGTACTGGTGACCAAACCAGACCAAACATGGACATTTTGCATAGATTTTAGTCAGTTCAACTATATCTAAGCCTTTGATGCATATCCCATGCCTCATGTAGAGAACCTGATGGACAAGATGGGCAATGCAGTTTTCTTGTCAACATTAGATTTAACTAAGGGACACTGGCAGGTTCCTTTACATGGCCCAGACAAAGAAAAAACTGCCTTTTCAATACTGATAGGACTTTTCCAATTCAAGGTCCTACCCTTTGGTTTACACGGTGCAACACCGACTTTCCAAAGACTGATGGATAGGATGTAACAGCCCAATTCTGATTTCTGTGGGGCATATATTTTATGATATTATTATTTATAACACAACATGGGAAGACCATCTTTATCATCTCTAAACCACTATGAGAGCCCTACGAAGAGCCAGGCTGACGACTAATATAAAAAAATGTAGACTAGCTCAATCAGCTGCAAAATATCTAGTCTTTTTTGTGTGAAATGGTAGTATACAGCTTCAGCAAGAAAAAGTTAAAGCCGTTCTAAATGCACCAACACCCAAGACCAAACGAGACCTTAGAGCATTTCTGTGTTTATTTGGATACTAAGTTGCCAGCACAGACCTGTATCAGATGCAACTGCTTGTAGAATGCGAGGGGTTTCCTAAGATACTTACACCCTCCCTCGTCTCATGAATAGAGAGACCCACGATGGACAAGTGCCCCAGGGAAAACCTTCTAGCGGAAGAAAACCCCTGAAGACCAGGAACTCTTCAGTTCGTCTCGGTCCGTGCGAGCTGCTGCTGTTTGTGCGGCGAAGTCTGTCTTGGCTCTGGGTGCTGAGGTTTCTAATGCTGCAATCCGTGGGGATGATGATCCTGTAGCTGGCGGTCAAACTTGCTGCAGGACTGAGGGATATAGAGAGAAAGGTAAGTAAGTGCGGATGAGTGGTGTAATCAATGCTCAAGGAGTTTTAGACTGCATAGCTTCAGAACGGTGTGCCGGGGCTCGGAATTGATGAGCTGCAGAGTGAGGGGAATAACCTCCAAGAATGATACCACGTATGAGAATACTAAAGTGATGGGAAATGGCCAGGTCAGATTATGAGATAGAGCCCACCTACCGCTTTGGTGCAAAAGAGATTTTCGGAATGGATGTCTTGTTTGTAGCGAGGAAGTGAAACAGCATGACTGACTGGGAAGAAAGCAAAAGGTCAAACCACATGTACTATATGTGTGAAATGCAATAGCGGGATTTAAACAAGGCAGACCATACCAGTGCGGTCTGAGTCCCAAGATGCTGGTAAGAAAGAGGAAGCAAGGGGGAGCGAACACAAGGGCGTAGTTTGAATCAATGAAAGGATTGAAGGAGGAAAGATTAGTAAGTTTGCTAGGACGTAACTTGTGGAGTAGCTACTACTAGGAAGTAAACTCAAGGAGAGTATGCTAATGGAGTAGCGACACACCAGGTCCTTTCACCACATCGCTCATATCCTCCGACCGCACAAAAACGAGGCGGAGGTAGGAAAGACACGGAAGAGGAACCAACGACTAGAGCGTTGCATGGAGTACCCGGTGCCATCTTTCAAGTAGTCCGCAATATTGGACCAACATGCCTCTATCTCCTACTCACAGACCAATATTGGGAGCGAGGCGTGACAGTATGCCCCCTTTCAAGGGACAATCAACCCGGTTTCCCAGGGTGCAACTGATGAAATCTCCGCACAAGGCGAGGAGCGTGCACTGATGAGGCTGGCTCCCAAGTCCGATCACCCGTGGAATTACCCTTACAATCTACTAAGTACTGGAGACGGCCCCAGAAATAATGGGAATCGCAAATGCCGGCTACCTCAAACTCCGGCCCAGATGGAGTAAGAACAGGAAAAGGACAAGAGGCAGAACTGCGGAGAAAGCAATCAGGGAGATGCAGCTTCAGCTGTGACACATGAAAAACAGAATGAATCCTAGACGAGGAGACGGGAAGCTGGAGAAGGAAGACCACTGTACCTCTTGCCTTCAGTATTTCGAAAGGTCCAAAGTATCAGGGAGACAATTTGGAAGGTACTAGGTGACATGGTAAAAACAGAAGACAGCCAAACTTGATACCCTGGAGAAAAAGGCAGAGTGGGTAAACGACGACGGTCTGTAAACCTTTTCACCCGTTCCTGAGCTTCCAATAGTGCTGCATGTGCAGATTTGTGGCCTTGTTGAATATTGGATACCAGGGCTTCAATATCAGGAAACTGGGTGGAGGTCGGTGTAAGGGTCGGGAAACAGGTGGGGTGGTAACCATATGTCCAAAAGAAAGGGCTGGTCTTGAGTGCAGAATGAGTAGAGTTGTTGTATGCGAATTCCACAAGTGGTAGAAGCTCCACCCAATTGTCCTAAGCCACAGAAATGAAAGATCTCAAATAGCCCTCCAGGGTTTGATTGAGGCGTTCTGTCTGTCCGTTGGTTTGTGGATGGAACCCAGAGCTAAGGGCGCTCTTGATGTGAAGGCTAGAACAGACCTGTTGTCAATAGCGAGATGTATACTGCAACCCTTGATCTGAGAGAATAGTTCCAGGGAAGATTCTAGCCATTCTGGCAGCTCTAGGGACATCGGGTAGAGGAATGAAATGAGCCAATTTTGAGAAGTAGTCAATAGTAACCATAACCGTGGTGGCCCCCTGGCAAGGTGGAAAGTCCACAAAGAAATCAGTAGAAATTATTTGCCAGGGTTTACCGGGAACAGGCATCCTCGCCAACCCACCCAGAAGGAGTGAATTTTGTTAGTTTTAGGGCCTCATCACGAGTTGGGCAGTAACGCTAATGCTATTAGCGCAGGCGCAATTAGCCCTACCGCCAAACCCCCCGGTGCTATTAGCGCCGGATCACGGGTTTGGCGGAAAGGTTAGTGCCCATTCCACATTGGGCCCATTCGGGAATTCTTCATTCCCCATTGGGCCCAATGGGGAAAATTTGCGCTATTACCACCGGCGGATTTCCCGCTGGCGGTAATCATGCCAAAAATTAGCAAATTTGCCACGGATTTCCCCCAGCTCAGGGCTGGGGGGAAATCTGCCAAGGCCATGATCTGGCGGACCCTTAAATGCGGCGGTAATAGCGCTACCGCCGCATTTAAGGGTTACCACCAGACTCGTGATGAGGCCCTTAGTCTGAAGACAGGTGATGCAGGAGGAGACGTAATCCCTGACATCCTGCGACAGGGTCGGCCACCAGAAGTGTCACTGAACCAATTCTGTGGTATTGTCTCCTCCCAGATGACCTGCCATTAGGGAGTCATGACACATATGTAAGACCTCCTTATGTAGAGATTGGCCGGGAAGGAAAACCTGCTGGTCCCGGAAATAAGATACCTGTTCTTTGACGAGGGGGTATTTGTTGCTTTTTTGTTGACAAAGAATCTCATGTTACCTGGTATCGGCTTGGATCCTGTGTAGGAAGTCAGAAATCGCATGAACGAATATTGCCTTACGGAATAGTTGTTCGGAATGAAATCTACTGCTGAGGCAGATGTCTTGCCTGGAAAGCACATTGGCCCTCAGAATAGCCTTACCTGGTATGAAGGTGAAGGTGATATAATAGGGAGAGAAGAAGTGGGCCCAACGTGCTTGTCTGCTGTTACGGGTCTGAGCATATTGGAGCGATTTCAGATTTTGATGGCCGGTTCTGACAACCACAGGGAATTTAGCGCCTAACAGCAGATAAGCCTTCTTTATCGCTAACAATTCCTTCTCTAGTACATAATAGTTTAGTTCTGAATGTATCAAGGTTTTGGATAAGTATGCCACTGGGCATTCTTCAGCTGATTGATCTACCTGTAAGAGCACTGCCCCAATGGCATGATGTGATGCGTCGGTTTCCAGGATAAATGGTTTGTTCTGATCCGGAGTGATCAAAATGGGAGCCGATTCACAATGGGAGCTGTTTAAAATAATGCCTTTAGCACCCCTACGGTGGAAACTGTGGAGGACTAGGTGGACAAAAACTCACTAATAACGAATGCAGGGGTTCGAAATACATACCCCCGGCCGGGGACATGGAGCTTGCCAAGGGAACTGCAGTGGATGGATAGGTTTTCACCCTGGTGGCTTGCCTGTTGGCAGGCGTCAAGCATAAGGGTGGGAGGGGGCAGGGGGTAGGGACGGGGGTTGGGAAGAGGGACTCTCAGGCTCTACGCCGATCCAAGGTTGTATGGGAACGGAGCAGTTCACACAGAACCGGGAAAATGATGCACTCAAGGCAAAGAACCTATGGCGGACAATGAGAAAAAGGGTCGGGTCGAGTCGCTGAGGATAGGGTCTCTTAACGCTAAGGGGCTAAATTCTCCAGCCAAACGCTCCCTTGTGGGGAGGGAAATGAAGAACTGGATTGAATTGGATGCCTTCTTTGTCCAAGAAACCAGAACGGTGAAGGGGGAGGAGAGGGCCATCCTGGGATCACAGGAAGGCCAGACCTTCTGGGCATCCGCATACACCAAGAGGGGCGGAGGTGGGATCATACTACACAGAAACCAGAGGCTCACGGAAATAACCTAGTGGGGAAGGGAGGACGGGATATCCTTGGTGGTATCGGGAAATCTACACATCTCCAGAGTCACCCTAGCGGTCATATACTGCCCCAATGTGGGCCAGACCGAATTCATCCAAGAGGCAATGGGAGAGATAATGGCCAAAGCTGAAGGTCTTCTGTTGCTGGGTGGGGACTTTAATATGTGGGCAAACCGGGAACTGGACCATAGTGGAGAGGCCGTTCCACTAGGTAGCAGGGGGGGGACCACTTGGGAAATTTCGGGACCTGATGTGGGAGTATGGGTTGGTAGACATATAGAGGGAACTACACCCGACCACAAAGGGATATACCTTCTACTCTGCAGTCCATGGTACTAGGACAAGAATAGATTATCTCTTCACAGGATATCAGAACATGAGCAGAGTGGACTCCTGTGACATCCGCCCGGTCAGCTGGTCGGATCACGATCTGGTCTGGTCAGACTTTAGTATCCTAGGTCTGAAACCCAGGCAATCCCTATGGAAATGTAATGACTTCCTACTCCAGGATGCAGTCTTTAGGGAGGAGATGGGCACGGCGATCAAAGAATATTTTGAGCTGAATGACACGGGAGAGGTAGGCACAGAGACGGTATGGGGAGCGGCAAAGGCAACCTGGAGAGGCAGACTGATCGGGGAAGGGGCTTCCAAGAAACGGATAAGGACTCTCCTGACCCACAGATTGCGGTCTGAGATAATAGCGCTGGAGAGATCCGAAGGGAAGAGGAAGGAGGTGAGGGAGAGGGACCTGGGGGACGCAAGGGGGAAGAGACAAGAGCTTAGAGAACTTGAGATGGGCAAAATCGTAGCGGGCCTCCAACACCTGCGTCAAAGATATTACGAAAAAGGCAATAAGGCCGACGCCATGCTGGCGTCCAAGCTCCAAAGCCAGCGGGCAGACAGATGGGTGGCAAGAATTGCAGGTGGGGAAGAGGGGGAAGGATCAGATCCGGAAGGAATAGCCGAGAAATTTGCCCGGTTCTATGAGACCCTCTACGGAAGGGAAGGAGAAGCTGAGGAGGTGGCACTCGAAGCATATCTCGACGGGGTTACTCTCCCCACCCTCAGTACGTTGGAAGCATCGGCCCTAGACTCCCCAATAACCGAAGAGGAGGTCCTCAAGGCAATATCAGGTCTAAAGCTGGGGAGGGCCCCAGGGGAAGATGGGTTCACCGCAGGCTTCTATAAGGCCTTTGGGGTTAAACTGGCGGGGTTCCTGGCTGGTCTATTTACTAACATCATGGCGACGGGGAGGGCATCCCTGTCCATCGGTAAAGCACTAATCACAGTAATACCGAAGGAGGGAAAGGATCCTGCTGACTGCCGGTCCTATAGACCAATCTCCCTCCCAAACGTGGATGCAAAACTATTCACCAGGATAATTGCTACGAGACTTGATGGCCATATGCCGAGACTGATTCACTCCTATAAGGTAGGCTTTATTCAGGGGAGGCAGAGGGCGGATACACTCCGTAAAATGCTGCACATTATGAGGGAAGCAGCCCCAAAGCGGGGCAACCTGGTCCTGGTGGCCATCGACGCTGAAAAGGCGTTCAACCGAGTGGACTGGGGATTTCTACATGGAGTCCTCTCGAAACTGGGGTTTGGAGTGGGGATCAGGCAAGCCATCAAGGCCCTATATGTACATCCTTCAGCGAGAGTTACGGTTAATGGTCACCTCTCTCGCGTCTTCGGTCTCCAGAGGGGGACTGGGCAGGGCTGTCCCCTCTTCCCGCTCTTGGTTGCCATGACCATGGAAATACTCGCAGAATATCTCAGAGGTTCCCCGATGGTTCGTGGCATAGGCGTGGGAAACCGTACTTTTAAGCTGGGCCTTTATGCAGACGACATCCTGGTACATCTGAGGGAACGCTGTCATGATGCCTACCCCCAGGCATCCGGACCAAGCCCATCAGCCCCGGGAGCAGGCATCTAGACATTTAGTAAAACCTCAGTAGCCCCGGCTAGGGGCTATCTGGGTTCAGTCCTGGCACCTTAGGCGCCAGGCTCATAGTAGGAATCAGTCCTGGCGCCATAGTCATTACTTCCCTCAGGCAGACCATGCTGCAAATTACTCCAATCCAACATGAAGCCTGAAAGGGAATATTTTTCTACAGGGACTATTTTTTACTCGGGTGTGGTTCTAGGGACTTCTTACCTGGGACTACGTTTGAGGCTATTTAAACCACACCCGACCAGCAACACACGCTTTGCGTTATTTCCAGCAGCGTAACACTCACCGTGCCTGCAGCCTGCATCCAGTCTTCTGCCACGCCCGCCTCGAATCCGGAGCTCCTAAAGCAAAGAGGAAAGAAAGGGACAAGGTTAGAAAACAAACTTATTTCTATTCCACACCTGATTCTGGATCCATCTTGTCTCCGGACCTGTAAAGAACATAATTTCTGCACGCGCCGCGCATACTCACCAGTCTTCACAGCATCCTTCGGGTCGGCGCTGCCTCCATCATTTCTTCGCCGAACTTCGGCACCTAGGAGACAAAAGAAAACCACAAGGTGAGCCGAGGGAACCAACAAATATAATTCTTACCACCATAGACTTACCTGATTTACCACCGGAGGCATCCTTTTGTGACTCTCCATATTTTCACATGCCGCATCTGTAAAGAGAGACAAAACAACACGTTTTCCTCGTGCAACATTTACCGGACAGCGCCGGGTAATACAGACTCTTACCTGAGCGCCACCAGCTGCCACGAGAGCATCTTTTCACGAGCCAGCTGCAAGACAAGAAAGGAAGGGGGGAACAAGAGTGAACATCGGACAAATTGAACTCTATGAACTTAAAACTTACTGGTCCTCACCAGGAACCTCAGAGTCAATACTCTCCGGAACTCTCCTGAGCCTTCAAACCAGTGAAGTAACTGGAATCGACGCGCCTCTGCAAATCCACGCAGGATGGAGAGCTCATCTTTCAAGAATATAAGGTGAGATTGCTGTGAGGGCATTTTGGAGGTGATTAGTTGGGGAGGACTGTGGGGGTGCCATCACTTGAATCCACAAGTGGCTAAATCCATCTCTCCACTTGCAGGAGAATATTTCTACGGGTTAAGCAGACAAGATTAGGAGGGCAGATCCAGTCAGTCATCGCTGCACTACGCATCACGTGGGTGGAGACCGCAGCTGTTCGGGTCCGACCGATGCCCCTGTGGGAGCCAGGTGAGATTAACAGAACACGAAGCCTATCTACAAATCCCCACCCGAGAGTTATGGAAACCTCAGAAACCGACCAACTAGCACTATTGTTAGGGGAACTAAGGGCAGAAGTGCACTCCGCGCGCCAAGAGCCTAATGCCCTTAGGAGAGAACTGACTGTGTCAAAGGAGCGCACTGATGATCTTGCTAGACAATTACTGCAAAACCAAGCTGGGCAAACACCATTACCTGGACTCGGGGGAATCCAACTCCTGTTTCATCGAGCAATCCTGTGCAAGTGGTTCTACCAGGGAGCATTCCTTTAGCTCCACCCGAACGTTTTGCTGGGGACCCAAAAAAGTTTGCTGTGTTTATGAACCAATGCTGCTTGCACTTTTTATGCAGACCTGGAGCTTTTCTGAACGACCAAACCAAGGTAGCATTTGTACTATCATATCTTAGTGGCAGCGCAGCGGATTGGTCAATTCCATTAGTTAACCAGGATGACCCTCTTCTTCAGGATTTTCAAGGTTTTCAATTGAGCATGGAAAGACTATTTGCCAGACATTCACAGGGACAGGCCCTGGATAACAAACTTTTATCATTACGACAAGGTAACCAGGATCTACTAACCTATATCGGCACTTTCAATAGGTTAGTGGTGGAAACCGGATGGCCAGAGGTAAAACGAATTACATTATTTCATCGTGGACTTCGGGGTGAACTCAAAGACGTTTTGGCCCAAGTTGTGAACCCACCTTAGGATTGTGCAGAATATATAGACTTAGTGGTACAATTAGACCACCGCCTTCAGAATAGAAAGGCTGATCGAGCTAAGTTCGAGAATCGGGTATTGGTTAAACCCAATGTTGAACAGATGTATCAGAACCGATGCAGATCACGGGGGTCAGGGGACCGATAACTCAAAAGGAAAGAGAAAGAAGACGGCAGATGCAATTGTGTCTGTACTGCGGGGCCTCAGGACATTTTCTACGGGATTGCCCTATAAAAACATCTAAAAAAGTAGTCGGAGTTGCTGATAAAAATCAAACAGAGCCTGATTCGGGAAACGACCACGCCCGACAAGCGTAGAGGTCCGCTTGCCGAGCTTGAAGAAGGATACTCAGACCTCACACTTCATCATACCAATGGTCCTTACAGATCCAAGGCAGCCATCACGTATGCACACAGTGAGGGCGTACATTGATAGTGGGGCCATAGGAAACTATGTGGACCACGAGTTGGCTTTTAGGATGAATCTATCTCTCTGCAAAAAGACCACTTCGGATGTCATCACCACAGTCGATGGAACTGAAATTGCCTCTGGGCCTGTAACTCATTCCATCGCAGAGATGACACTATTGGGTCAGGATGGGCATCGAGAGACTATTGTGTTTGATTTAATCAAAGCCCCGCAGTTCCAAATAATACTGGGGATACCTTGATTGAAAACACATAATCCTTGTATTGATTGGCGAGAGAAGAGAATAACCTTCCCGGATTGTGCACATACTTGTTACCCAAAAAAACCCTTGAACCAAAGCCTGGCCACAGTCACTACTCCAGTCGTGCAGTTACCTCAGGAATATCAAGAATTCCAGGATGTTTTCCAAAAGGAACAGGCAAACACCCTACCACCTCACAGATCATACGATTGTCAAATCGATCTCATACCCGGTGCACAACCTCCATGTAGTAGGATCTACGCCCTTACGGAACCCGAAAACCTTCACCTACGACAATACTTGGACCAATACCTTGCTAATGGCTTCATTCATCCATCCAAGTCCCCTGCATCTTCAACTTTGTTCTTCGTGCCTAAAAAGGAAGGTGACCTCAGAACGTACATAGACTACCGCGCATTAAATCAGATCACGGTTAAGAACCGATACCCATTGCCTCTGATCCCTGAATTACTCAACCAAGTAAAGGATGCTTGCATCTACACTAAATTAGATCTCCGAGGGGCATATCATCTGGTACGTGTAAAGAAAGGCGACGAATGGAAGACTGCTTTTCGCACTAAGTACGGGTTAACAATAGAGCAGTGTGGTCCAAAGGCCAATGTGAACAGCCAGCGCTAATACTGATTGTTAGGAGTGTGAAAAAGGCAGCGTTCAACTTGAAAATTTGAGGGTGCCTGGACCAAGAACCCTCAGTAAGAAACAAGTTAAGTGTAATCAGTGAACTGCGCCAATTAACAATAATACAAAAACAGTTAAGTTATATTTTTAATTCCATTCCACAGCCTGACACGTGTTTCGAGCAAAGCTCTTTTTCAAAGGCGCTGAACCATGTCCAAGATGAAATCACTAGTGCTGTATACTCTAGGGAACGATTCCAGAACTTAATATTACTTGCAATTGCAATGACAATTAGAGGCAATCAGCCTTCCGGCAACAACAGTATCCAAGGGAGAGCCTAAGTACGGGTTATTCGAATACCAGGTGATGCCCTTCGGGTTGTGCAATGCACCAGCAGCCTTCCAGTATTTTATGAACGATGTCCTTCGTGAACTCATTGACGTCTGTGTTGGTGTATACATAGACGATATTCTAGTGTACTCCTCTTCAGAATCAGACCATGTGAAGCAGGTTCGTGCAGTCCTTGAGAAACTATGCCAGCACAAGTTATATGCAAAATTGGAAAAATGCGTTTTTCATGCTACGGAAGTTGAATTCCTTGGATTTATCCTGACTCCAAAAGGAGTCCGAATGGACTCTCGAAAGGTGGACGCAATCCTCAAGTGGCCATCACCCAGTTCAGTTAAAGGGGTACAAAGCATGCTCGGATTTGCTAATTTCTACCGCAGATTCATTCCGGATTTCTCACATGTTGTACACCCTATCACAGCATGTTTGCGAAAAAACAAACGCTTCTTGTGGACCGAAGAAGCTGAAAAGGCCTTCCAAGAGCTGAAAGCGAAATTCACGTCTGCACCTGTCTTAAAGCATCCACGCCCCGAACTTCTATACATAGTTGAAACTGATACATCCAGTTTAGCCATGGGAGCTGTCCTGTCCCAGAAGGATCCTGAAACCGGTCAACTTCACCCAGTAGCATTTTGGTCCAGAAAGTTCTCGGCACCCGAGTTAAACTATGCGGTTACTGATTAAGAATTATTAGCCATCAAATCCGCCTTCAAGGCTTGGCGGCATTATCTTCTCGGTGCCAGGCATACCATTACGGTAATCACTGATCACCGGAACTTGCAGTATTTAAAAACAGCCAAGGCCCAATCGTCGCGTCAACTTCGATGGGCATTGTTCTTTGCCGAGTTCGATTTCGTGATCACTTATCGACCAGCTTGTAATAATGGCAAGGCAGATGCCTTATCCCGAATAGGGATGGGAGAAGCATATGCGAACCCGGAACCGGTGCCTATCATTTCAGAACAAAGAATTCTTGGCATAACCACTCTACAGACACTAGAGGATATTCAGGTAAAGATCCAACAACTCTTCGATCCAACAGCCCTGCAGGACTGGGTGAAGAAAGGCCCGGACTACTCAGTCATCAATGACCTACCTTATTATCAAGGGCAACTATTTCTACCACACAAGAAACTACAAGAACTAGTCATCTCCAATTATCATGACACCCTGATGGAAGGACACCCAGGTATCGCAAAAACTGAAGCTAAAATTAAGAGACAATTCTGGTGGCCTGGGGAAAAGACGTAAAGTCATTTGTAATGTCTTGTGGCATTTGCGCCCAAAACAAAAGTCAGAAGAAAAAACCAGCTGGCCTCTTACAACCTTTTGGATATTCCACCTACACCATGGCACACCTTATCGTTAGACTTTATTACAGATCTACCTCCATGTAATGAATTTAACACCATTCTAGTTATTGTGGATCTTTTTTCCAAGATGGCCCACTTTATTCCTCTAAAGGGATTACCTTCTGCTTCAATTTTGGCCAAGGAGTTCCTCGAAAACATTGTTCGAATACACGGATTTCCTTCCGTATTAGTCTCTGACCGAGGTAGTCAATTAATTTCACATTTTTGGAAGAAATGTTGTTAACTGGCACAAATTGACCTGAGGTTATCAACCAGTCACCATCCCCAGACCGATGGTCAGACAGAGAGGACCAACCAGACCCTTGAACAGTACCTACATTGCATGCTACACCAGACCGAAAGTAATTGGAAAGATATTTTATGGATTTCCAAGTATGTATACAATAACTCTGTACATTCAGGAACCGGACAAAGCCCCTTTTATACCATATATGGACATCACCCTCGAACCTCAGAACTAGATTTGCCTCAGCATTTAGAAATGCCTGCAGTTAGTCATTTGCATTCTACATTCAACAGACCATTTGAAACAAGCAAAAGAGAAATATAAGAAAAATGCTGATCAACATAGAAGTGAAACTCCACAATACCAGATTGGGGATCAAGTTTGGTTGGCTACAAAACACATACCTCTGAAGGGAACTCGGACTTTTAACCCTAGATATTTGGGACCTTACACTATTAAGGCCATTATCAACCCGGTAGCCGTCAAATTGGAATTACCCTCTAATATGCGCATTCATCCTGTCTTTCATGTTTCACTTTTAAAACCAGTTCAACCAGGAACAAGATTAACCAAACCACCCGACCCCATCTTGATAGATGGAGAACCTGAATTCGAGCTAAAAAATATCCTGGACTCCAAGATGGTTAAATCAAAACTTTTTTATTTAATCGATTGGAAGGGCTACGGACCACAAGAAAGGTCATGGGAACCTAGTGACCACGTCCATGAACCTCGGTTGGTGAAAAGATTCCATCGGAACTTCCCAGACAAACCAGGGGAAGACCAACTTTAGGAGGGGCCTTGGGGGGGAGTGCTGTCATGATGCCTACCCCCAGGCATCCGGACCTAGCCCATCAGCCCCAGGAGCAGGCATCTAGACATTTAGTAAAACCTCAGCAGCCCCGGCTAGGGGCTATCTGGGTTCAGTCCTGGCGCCTTAGGTGCCAGGCTCATAGTGGGAATCAGTCCTGGCGCCTAAGGCGCCAGGCTCATAGTCATTACTTACCTCAGGCAGACCATGCTGCAAATGACTCCAATCCAACATGAAGCCTGAAAGGGACTATTTTTCTACAGGGACTATTTTTTACTCGGGTGTGGTTCTAGGGACTTCTTACCTGGGACTACTTTTTTTTTTAATTTCAATTTTATTGGTTTTGTAAAAGTTCGACAGTCAATTACATTCAAATTCCATCACTGAGTCGAAAGAAAAAGATTGTTCACAGCAAATAACATTTTCATATTGAGCGTGTAAAGTCTCTTGGAATCAGATAATCAACCAATACCGTCAACAAAACCCACTTTCTTTACCCCGCCTCCCTCCCCCCTGCACATGTCACCGTCCGGGGATTGAAAACAAATCTAAACATTACCAAAGAACCGCTAATATACTCATGACATAAGGCAAGTGTGCACAGCATAATCCAAGACCCTGGCATAACAGACTCCAACAGCGATTGACTAAATTGACATGAAATTCTGCAGTGTTTTGCACACATTCTTTTCACGTGACATGTGTAGCACGAAATTCTGACCATGCATTCTCAACATTGGTACGATCTACATGTAAGGCTGCAGTCAGGTTTTCCATTCTGTAAATACTTAGAGCAAAACCCAGCCACTCAGTCTTGCTAGGGAGTGTGGCTCTTTTCCATACCATGGTTAGACAGGCTCGTGCAGCCATCAACAGACCTAGCACCATTTTGGGTGCTTTCATGATCGTGTCCTCCGTTTCAGTCAAGCCAAACAAAATCAGCAGTGTTTCTCTCTTTCGACATCATCTAGGTCCCTAATCCAGCTGAGAACCTCTGACCAATAGGCTTGGACCACTGCACATCCCCACCACATATGCCAATAGTCAGCCCGCCTCCCGCAGCCCCTCCAGCAATATGGGCTTACCCCTTGATACATTTTGGCAAGCCGGGTAGGGTCATATTGCCATCTATACATTAACTTGATAGCATGTAGTTTATACTGACAAGATATAGATGATTTTGTCGTCCGTCTGCATATTTGAAGTCATAACTTCTGTGAAATTTGCCTACCCATATCCGATTCCCGTCTGCCTTTGAGTGTCAGGGAGGGTGTAATATCGACCTCAATCAATGCCAGGTACATTGCACTTATCAACCCTCTGGAGCCCGTGCATGTGTCAAGAATTCTCTCGAATGGGGTAAGGTCCCTCTGCAATTGTTCTTTCCATATCGGCCTTGTCAATACCCCCTTGAGTCTCATGTACAGGAAAACCGAGAGCGGGCCTATGCTAAGCGCCTCCTGAAGCTCCTGAATGGTTATAAAAGAGCCATTTCTCCATAGTTGACCTGCCCTTTCTAGGCCCGCCTGGTACCAGGTCTCAAAGCTTCCTGGTTCCGGGATTGCATCTCGGATCCCCAGGGACCATAGGTGACCCAGAGGAGAGGGCCATGTCGTGACTCCAACCATTTTCTTGCCTGGCTTCCATATTGCCCATATTGTACCTATAATGGGATGAGATTTGATGCTATTACGTAATTGAGACCCAGGCACCCATAGCCATTCACCCAAAATAAAGGGACAGAGGTGATAGTTATCCAGGGCTATCCACTGTGGTTCTGACTGCTGCCTGACATGTGGAACGAGGACCCGGAGTTGGGCCGCCCTATAATATGTTTCGATGTCCGGTAGGCCTACTCCTGCATTATCTTTTCGAAGCTGGAGCAAGGATCTCGGAATTCTAGGCTTTTGGCCGTGCCACAAGAAGGCTAGTAGCAATTTTCTCGTGTTCGTGAAATATTCTGGGGGCATTCTGATGGGAAGCATTTGGAACAAATATAGTATCTTAGGGAGGATCACCATTTTTATTGCATTTAAAAGGCCCAGCCAAGAGATGGTGAGCTTGGACCATCTTTGAATATCTTTTTGAAGGGCAAGTGACAGTGGTGGGAAATTGACTTCATATAGGGATCCTAGGTCGCGAGTAACATTAATACCCAAGTATCGGAGCGTGGTGAGACTGACTTTTACTCCTAGGGGGGCAAAGCGTTCGACCTCAGAATCTCTACTTTTGTCAATTGGGAGGAGGACAGATTTCACAGTGTTCATTTTCAGACCGGCCAACTGACCGTATTCTTCAATCATGTTGAGCGCGGCCGGGACCGAATCTAAGGGATCAGTTAAGTGTAATAAGATATCATCGGCATATAGGCCTAGTTTGTATTCTCGATCACCTACTGTGATACCTTTAACTCTACTATCGTGTCTCAATTTTTGAGCTAACGGCTCAAGGGACATTACAAATAATATCGCTGACAGTGGGCAGCCCTGCCTCGTCCCCCTTTCCAGGGGAAACCATTGTGAATAACCTCAGTTCATCACTACTGAAGTTGTGGGGGAGGTGTACAGCGCTTTAATGGCGCAGCAGAGTTTTGGCCCTATCCCGTTCGAAACCAATACCTTTTCCAGAAAATCCCATGACACCCTATCAAAGGCCTTCTCGGCATCTAATGACAAAAGTGATGGGTCCCCTCCCATTCCATGTGCCTCATGGAGTAAGTGAAGTGTTTTTCTCATGGTGTCCGCGCCCTGTCTCCCAAGAACGAAGCCAACTTGGTCAGAATGTATTAACCTAGGGAGGTGTATTTCAAGTCGAGCCGCAATGACGCTGGCATAAATCTTAGCGTCGATATTGAGGAGAGAAATGGGACGATAGGAGCTGCAGTATGTAGGATCTCTACCCTCCTTCGGAATGACTGCAAGGAGGGCTTGAGAGAAGGATGGAGGAGCTTGACCTGTGTCGAAGATGTGGTTGAACAGGGATGCAAGAAAGGGGGCAATGAGAGTGGAGAATGTCTTGTAGAAACCGGGCGTAAATCCGTCATCTACTGGGGCTTTATCTATTTTCAAGCGCTTTATAGCTTCTACAACTTCCTCCTCTGTGACTGGTATATCTAGGGAATCGGCCTCTGTGAGTGTGAGTGAGGGGATCCGCACCTCCTTGAGGTATGTGTCTATGCTTCCCACGGGAGGAGGGGGGTCACTTACATATAGATCTTCATAGAAGAAGGCAAATGCTTCTTGTACGTCCTCGGGGGAAGTCACTGTTGTGTCCGTGACGGTGCTATCTGTCCTCTCGATAAGTTCAACCCATCTCTCCGCCTTCTGTGCACAGAGACGAGCCGCCAAGAGGGCATCCGCCTTGTCGCCCTTCTCATAATATTTATGTTTGAGGTATTGTAGGGCCTGGGCAGTTTTGCCCGCGATAAGTATTTTCAACTCCTCTCTGAGTAGTTTAGCTTCTGCAATATACTTGGGTCTTTCAGATGGGGAGGACTGTGCCAGGCTCTGGGCCTTACAGAGCCTTTCCCTAATGCCCTTCTCTATCAAGGCATGTTCTCGTTTTTTTTGGGCCCTTTCCCTTATAAGCACCCCCGTCCAAGTTTCCTTGGCTGCCTCCCACACGGATGTCTTCCCTACCTCCCCTGTGTCATTAGAAGCGAAGAACTGCTCGATCTCGGTTTCCAAAGCTTCCTTGAAGACTGAGTCAGCCCATAAGGAGTCATTACATCTCCATTTGGTATTCCGGGGGCCAGGTCGTTCCAGAGTATATCCACCATAACCATATCATGATCCGTCCAAGCAGAGGGGTATATAGTTGCCGCTTGCAATGTGCGCAAGAAGCCATCTGAGAGGAAGATGTAATCGATACGCGTGAGCGTGTCGTGGGGGAGGGAGTGGAAGGTGAAGCCCCTGTCCGTCGGGTGCAAATGGCGCCAACTGTCCACGAGACCATAAAGATTAAGGGTTAGTTTAATGTCCGCCTCGTTGCGCGTGTTGGGTGGATCTGCTACGTCAGCTCTAGTTTGTCTATCCTTTGAACTGTCCATCCACGTGTTAAAATCCCCACCGAGAATTATGTGTCCCCTGGAAATGCCGAAAACCTTCTCACTAATTTTGTGGAGGAACCTATTTTGCCCTTGGTTAGGCACATAAAGCGTAGCAAGGGTAACTGTTGTGCCCCGTATGTTTCCCACGACTATGAGAGCCCTCCCCTCCCTGTCCATCCATGTCTCAAGAATTGTCATCCGGAGGCCTTTGCGGATTAGGATCCCCACTCCCGCTTTTTTCGAGATACCTGAGCTCCAGAAGGAAGGTCCGATCTCCCGTGCTGGGATCACTCTCTCCTCACCCTTTCGATATTGCGTTTCCTGGAGGAATAGAATATCTATATTTGATCTCCTAAATTCCCTGGCGACCATGGATCCCTTTGTGGGGGAGTTCAAACCCTTGACATTGAGTGTGAAAATGCGTAACGTGTCCTTATAGAGTGTAGGTGCCATCTTAAGCTTTGGGTAAGTGTGTAAGCGGCCAGTTTGTCTGCTTCATGGCCCGTGTCATGTTTGATGTTGCAGTGTGTGGTTCGTATTCTTCGGAATGGGTCTCAGTTAGTCCTTCGGAGGACAAAGACTGACCCGTCCAGTACGTATAACGTCCCTTTATGTATCCAGATTGTGTTTTCCTGCCCCTCAGGTCTGTGCTGTGACAAAATATGTGTTTCCCACCCACCCCACACTCCCCTCCCCCGCTTTTTCCCCCTACATGCGGCACCCGATCTGTCCGGGTTAACATCACCCAGTCGGTCTTGGACCACCAGTGGAGACCTCGAAACAAGCGGTCCTATCTTAGTATAGACAATAATAACAGTGAGCCCCCAACCATGTGCTCGTAATTTAACATCAACAAACCAAAAACAAGAACTCCGACCCCCCCAAAGGCATCGTTCCAGCATAAGTGTTACCTCGTATCTCTTTCTGGGCACCCTAAACATACATGGTCAAGTTCACCATTCGCACGAAAGGAGTAACACGTTGGAGACTAAAGGTGCGACCAAGGAAACGGGCACATCATTGGTGTATGTTATACATGAACTCTCCAGTCTGCCGTACCCTCATCGCTTCTCTCTGCCTCGGACAGCGCCCAATCGACCAGCTTCAGCCGGATCACTCACCACAGGGTTCATTTGCCCCCAGCGGCCTAGCATGCCAGTCTGGTGGCCAGATTAGTGTTCCATGTCCTGTGAATTGTTCATTCTCCGAAATTTCCTGGAACCCTGGATCCGTCTGCGCCGCGGGCCCTTAGTGTGCCATTCACCTTTCTCCCTCCTCCTCCTGGGTACCCAACAGATCAGATATGCAGTCTGCAATGTCCTTTTCCAAAACCAGTTTCACTGTTGAACTCTCCCACTCAAAGGTGAGTGAGAACGGATAACCCCACCGATACCTGGTGCCTTTGTCCTTCAGCATTTTCGTAATCGGGGAGCATTTCTTCCTAATTGCGAGCGTGAGCGATGATAGGTCTTGGTAAAGCGAGTTGGTTCCATCGCCGAGAGTAAGCAACGAAGCGCGTCTGGCTTTATCTAAAATCCTGGCTCTGTCCGCATAGTTGTGAAACCTAGCCAGGACCGTACGCGGACCTCCTGGCCTGCCTCCGGCTCTGTGGATGCGATCAAGTTTGGGTTCATCCACTGTCTCATCCTTAAAAAGGAGCTTCAGGATGGCGTGCAGGGTCTGTTTCAGGTCTGAATCAAATTCTCCTTCCTTTTCGGGGATGCCGAAGACACGTATGTTATTACGGCGTTCCCTGTTTTCAAGATCGTCAACCTTTTGGCGTAATGCCTCTTCCCTGTGTTCTACTTCCGCAATGCGGTGGTCCATCTGGGCTTCCAGCGTATTCAAGGACGTTTGATTGTGTTCGGCCTGTCCTCCATTTTGTCCATTCTCTGTGTAATTTTGTCAATTTTGCTGCCTATGTTTGCCCTCATGCTTCGCATCTCCGCGAGTAGATCAGCGACATCCGCCTTGGTTGCCGCGGCCTCAGACCCAACAGTCGACATCTTGAGGTCAATGGGGGACTTGGGGGTTTCATGGGTTGGTGTGAACTTGTATTTTGCCAACCTGTCCTTATGGTTCATGGGCGACGGGACCCCGTCGATGAGGTGGGTAGGTCTCAACAATGCGCCAGAGGTCAGACCCGCCAGAGTGGGTGCTTGAAAGGTATGAGCTTGTGTGCGAAAGCAGGATGTCGTGTGAGAATCCAATATCCAATGTTCTCGTTCGCTCGGTGTATTGACCTTCAATTCGGGTCCAGGGCGGTCTCCCAAGGAGAGGAGTCCCCATCCGCGGTCCACACACAGCCTCTTCAGGCAACCCCCATGCACGCGGCCTAGCCCAGGCCCATTTCTCAGTGTACTCCGTTTCGGTAAGCCTCAGAGTTCGAGTGGGGGCCGAGGAGGGCACACGCCCTGAGAAACAGGGGCCCAACCCTCAGCCCTCTGCTGCCTGGGGAAGCCTGCCCAGGGCCTCCTCCCGTATCTCCGGTGCTCAGAGCAATGCGGTTCTTTCCACCTATGCCACTGGGGGGGAGGGCGGATCACAACAGGCACCTCAACAGCCCCAGGCCTCACTCACCAATCGATTCATCAGCCGAGTTGGAATCCAAAAGAGGGCTCAGCGCGCACGGCGAGCAACAGGAGCAGCTCAAGCAAGTGGGGTGAAGAGAGGTGATGTCGCGTCACCGCAGGGCAGGGATGTTTCACGGACCAAAGCCAACGCCGCACGGGATCCGGCGACCAGACGACCCTCGTCCGGGCCTCAAAATCACGGGCCTGGGGGCCGCGGGAGAGCTGGACGGACCTGCGGGGGGAGATATATGCGTGTACTTTAGAGTGGGCCCCAGCAGCGATGTGGATTGGAGCGCTCTCCCCGGTGCCACGCGTATCACGGCTCCGCGTGTGGAAGAGGCATGCAGGCCCTTCCTGCCTTCGTGCTGCGCGCGGCGCAGGGGGAGTTTTCTCTGCGAAAAAGGCTCCATTTTGCTTCGGGTTTTCTCCGGGTGGTGCCTGGACACTTCCGATGCTGGTTTTCCTCGATGATGTAGCAGATGGGGGTCTCGTGGTGGGGGCTCAACCCACTTTTCAGGGCCCTTGCGCGGAGCCTATACGGAGAGCGATACCATCCGTGCGCCCCCTGGTGGCCAGACCTCCCTGGGACTACTTTTGAGGCTATTTAAACCACACCCGACCAGCAACACACGCTTCGCGTTATTCTGCATCCAGCAGCGTAACACTTACCGTACCTGCAGCCTGCATCCAGTCTTCTGCCATGCCCGCCTCAAATCCAGAGCTCCTAAAACAAAGAGGAAAGAAAGGGACAATGTTAGAAAACAAACTTATTTCTATTCCACACCTGATTCTGGATCCATCTTGTATCCGGACCTGTAAAGAACATCATTTCTGCACGCGCCGCACCTCCACCTGCAGCGCTGCGCCATACTCACCAGTCTTCACAGCATCCTTGGGGTCGGCGCTGCCTCCATCATTTCTTCGCCGAACTTCGGCACCTAGGAGACAAAAGAAAACCACAAGGTGAGCCGAAGGAACCAACAAATATAATTCTTACCACCATAGACTTACCTGATTTACCACCGGAGGCATCCTTTTGTGACTCTCCATATTTTCACGTGCCGCATCTGTAAAGAGAGACAAAACAACACGTTTTCCTCGTGCAACATTTACCAGACAGCGCCGGGTAATACAGACTCTTACCTGAGCGCCACCAGCTGCCACAAGAGCATCTTTTCTCGAGCCAGCTGCAAGACAAGAAAGGAAGGGGGGAACAAGAGTGAACATCGGACAAATTGAACTCTATGAACTTAATACTTACTGGTCCTCACCAGGAACCTCAGAGTCAATACTCTCTGGAACTCTCCCGAGCCTTCAAACCAGTGAAGTAACTGGAATCGACGCACCCCTGCAAATCCACACAGGATGGAGAGCTCATCTTTCAAGAATATAAGGTGAGATTGCTGTGAGGGCATTTCGGAGGTGATTAGTTGAGGAGGACTGTGGGGGTGCCATCACTTGAATCCACAAGTGGCTAAATCCATCTCTCCACTTGCAGGAGAATATTTCAACGGGTTAAGCAGACAAGATTAGGAGGGCAGATCCAGTCAGTCATCGCTGCACTACGCATCACGTGGGTGGAGACCGCAGCTGTCCGGGTCCGACCGACGCCCCTGTGGGAGCCAGGTGAGCGTAACAACCCACAAGATCAGTCCCAGCCGTCCTACAGGTTATAGAACGTTTCGGTCTCTTCTCAGGCTTCAGGGTCAATATAGGCAAGTCAATGATCTTCCTGTTCGCACAAGACACGGAAAGAAATCTGGGTGAGCTGGCTCCCCTGGGACTCCAAATCTACACTGAAGGGATAAAATATCTGGGGATTAACATCGTCAGACCCCATGAGGACCTAAACCAGGCGAACTAGCCCCCACTGTTCGACAAATTGTATAAAGATATGGAGGGATGGATGGGAAGAATAAACACCATAAAGATGAACCTCCTCTCCAGGGTCCTATACCTTTTCCAGATGCTCCCGCTGGAGGCCCCGGAAGCCCACCTAAAAGAAGCCAAAAAGCATATATAGAAATTCATATGGCCGGGCCAAAGACCTAGAATAGGATACGAGACCCTCACCCTCCCCAAAGAAAGAGGAGGAGTCACCCTCCCGGACCTGCGCACGTACCATAGAGCAGCCCAACTCAGGGCTCTGGCCCCACAGCTTAGAGAGGACCCGGACAAACAATGGGTTTACCAGTCATGGTGGGAAAATGGTTATGGGTCCCAACGAAAAAAGCTCCCAAGAAGATTCAGGGACCACCCGATATTGGGCACAATGTGGAAGGCATTAGAAGGGAAGGGACACGGGAAGAGGGTGACCACTTGGCCCTCCCCCCTGAGCCACATTTGGTCTACCCCGGTGCTGGAAGAAATCCCAGGCCACAAACACTACCAGTCCTGGTTTGAAGCAGGTCTCTGTAGAGTCGGCCAGCTGGTGAGGGAGGAGTCCTTTATAAGTATTCAAGAGCTAGAGGAGGCCCTGGGAATCGGGAGGCTCTCCCCACTCCTTTATTTACGGCTGAAGGGAATCCTAATGCAACAGAAACTGAAGCCCCTCGTACAAAAAAAACTCACCCTAGTAGAGAAAATCTTAGAAACCCATGTGGAAATGAAAGTTGCTTATCTCACTCCTCTATACTGCTCTCTTGGCTCCCCGGGAGGGAACAACCAAAAGCCTCAGGAGGAAATGGGAGAAGGACCTGGGCTGTGAAATCGGGGATGGTCTCTGGGGGAGACTATGTACCAGATCATTTAAAACATCAATCTCCTGCCAATATAAGACACACGTCATCAAACTTCTTCACAGGTGGTAGTATGACCCGATCACCCTTTCGAGGATGTACCCGGATGTAGTCCCATTGTGCTGGCATGGATGTGGGGAGAGAGCCAACTATTGGCATATGTGGTGATCATGTAGGAAGGTCCAAGCCTATTGGTCGGAAGTGCTTAGCTGGCTCAAGGAGGCGGGGGAGGGGATATTTCCACTAGACCCAATCCTAATAATATTTGGTCTGCAGCAGAAAGATGAGCATTGGGAAAAGTTACCAGATCTCACACACTCACTATTGCTCGCAGCCAGAGCGGCCAGGGCAAGAACTTGGAAAAGGCCTGCCCTTCCCACGAGAAGAGAATGGGTGGCAGTGGCCAAGGATATTTACTTTATGGAAAGGCATACGGCAGCAATACATGGCTCGAGTGCTCAGATAGAGACTGACTGGCTGCAATTTAATGAGGTGTTTACCAATAGGGGAGATTTGCCCGAAGACCCTCAGGGGCCCTTGACCCGGCCCAATACACGCCTTGATACTGAACAAACCGGCTCTGAACCTTCTTTAGTAAAGACGTAATAGGGTGAATGATCTCGGAGAAATGCAGAATAAACTTCCTATAAAAGTTAGCAAACCCTAAAAAACATATTTCTTTTACAGAGGAGGGGGATGGCCAATCCAATACAGCAGTGACTGACAGAATCGGAAGCTACCACCCTCGAATGCTCCTCACCTGACTCCTTAGAGGAATCCTCCTGGGTTGATGTCTTTGGTCTTCTTCTCCCCTCCTTCTTGATCTCCTGCGGTTCTTCGTCCGCCTTAGTGCTCTTCCTTTCCTTCTTTTCCTTCTTGCGCTCGTAGAGATAGGGACGAGCTCCGCTTGAGGCCACCCTGACAGTGGTAGGAACAAGCTGTCGGGTGGACCCAGGGGAGCCAGTCCCGTAACACCAGAGAAAAAGCCAGTGATGGCAGAAAAAACCCTGTAGATGGCGAGCCCTTGCTGGCAGGGAGTGTGTCAGAAGTGGAAGGGGCTGGTGACTTGTATACGGTAACCGTACTTGAATCCAAGTATTTCCAGACGAGGTAGACTGGTGTCGAGAAGGATAGGGCGAGAGTCCACTGCGATCCAAGGAGGGCAAAGCGGAGGCTGCACAAGAGCTGTCAGCAAGGAAGGTAAGTCTATACTGCAGGTAAGAGTGAGAGAGTGGAGAATGAGAGAGCGAACAGGCGCAGGATCGAGCAAGGAAGGGAGAGAGCGAGCGGGCGCGAAGGCGGGTGAGCAAGCGCCAGGGAGAGAGAGAGAGAGCTGGCACCGGAGAGCGAGAGAGAGAGAGGGGAATGAGAGAGCGAACAGAAGCGGGATCGGGCAAGGAAGGGAGAGAGCGTGCGGGAGCAAAGGCGGGCGAACAAGCGCCAGAGAGAGAGAGAGAGAGAGAGAGAGCCAACACCGGAGAGCGAGAGAGAGAGAGAGAGGAGAATGAGAGAGCGAACCGAAGCGGGATCGGGCAAGGAAGGGAGAGAGCGTGCGGGAGCAAAGGCGGGCGAACAAGCGCCAGAGAGAGAGAGAGAGAGAGCCAACACCGGAGAGCGAGAGAGAGAGAGAGAGGAGAATGAGAGAGCGAACCGAAGCGGGATCGGGCAAGGAAGGGAGAGGGCGAGCGGGAGCAAAGGACAGCCTTATGTACGGGAACCCGTACAGAAGGAAAGAGCTTAGAAACAGGGAAAGCCTAAGCGGGCTGAGTACTAGAAAGGAAGTATCAAAGGACCAAGCTCAAGGAGCGGCACTGCAGGCGAAGTTAGCGAAAGGCTGACAATGCGAGTTGCAACGCACAGCATTGTGGGCGTGGCTGCCTTTTAAAGGAAAAGGACCAAAAAAGACTAGAACGGTAAGGACCGCAAGGAGCCTAAACTAGCCTCCATCTTTTCCACAGTGTCCAGGGTCGCGTTGTGACAGTATGCCCCCTTCCCAGTCGGGATCCCCCGGGCTTACCCGGATGACAGCGGTGAAAAAGACGTAACAAGCGAGGGGCATGGATGTGGCTACTAGGTTCCCAGGTACGCTCTGCAGAGGAATACCCCTTCCAATGTACCAGGTACTGAATAGTACCCTGTCTGTAGCGAGAATCCACCAGCCTCTCCACCTCATATTCCTCAGGTTCTGGGTTATCTGGAATTGATGAGCGTGGCACTGTCCGACCATGCGGGTCCGACAGATAGGCCTTGAGAAGGGACGAGTGGAACACTGGATGGATGCGCTTCATACTGTGAGGAAGTTTCAGGCGAAAGGCCACCGGATTGATCTGTGAGGAAATGGGGAAAGGCCCAATGAATCTGGCAGAAAACCTCCCTGGGTGTAACCAGCGTGGCAAGAATTTAGTGGACAACCACACTTTAGTGCCGACCGTCCATTTGGGGTTCTGAGATCTCTTCCTGTCGGCGTACTTCTTTTGTAGCTCCCTGCTAGTCTTCAAGTTCTTCTTAGCCTCCCCTTTTATACGTCTTAGTTCACTAAGCCTTTGGTCAACCGCTGGGACAGCAGTCGATGGTATTCCGACCAAGGGGATATGCATGGGATGAAAGCCATAGGAGAAAAAGAATGGACTGGTTCCTAAGGAAGAGTGTACTGTGTTATTGTAGGCGAATTCTGCTGCGGAGAGAAAAGACCTCCAACTCTCCTGTTCTTGACCACAGAAACAACGAAGGTACTGCTCTAAAGTGGAGTTCAGACGCTCAGTTTGTCCGTTACTCTGGGGGTGATATCCAGGAGAGAGAGCTCTACTGATCCCCAGAGTCTTGCACAGTGTAGACCAGAAACGAGAAGTGAATTGAGAGCCTCTGTCGGAAACAATAGTTTGGGGTAGACCGTGAAGCCTAACTACATCTCTCACAAAAACCTCTGCCAATTCCGGAGCCGATGGTAGGCCAGGTAGAGGAGAAAAGTGTGCCATCTTACTTAGGGAATCTACGGTAACCATGATGGCGGTAGAGCCCCTAGAGAGAGGAAGATCCACGATAAAATCAGTAGAAATGTGTTCCCAAGGACGTGTTGGCAACTGTCCTTGTTGAAGGAGACCCAAAGGGCGATGCGTAGAGGGCTTACTGGAGGCGCAAATAGGACAGGCGGCTACATAAGCCTTTACATCCTTGGCCACAGTGGGCCACCAGAAATACCTTGATACCAAATTGGTCGTGGCTCCTTGCCCCTTGTGGCCAGCAGAAGGTAGATCGTGACACCAAGACAATGCTTGAATTTGAAGCTCTTTAGACGGAAGGAACAGGGTGTCCTTGTAAAAGTACACTGTTCCTCTCTTCTCCAATGAAGACAGATGGTCGTTGGGTATCTGGGTAGAACCAGTTGTACGTTCAACCTCTTGTAAAAATGAATTGACCGTTCCTAATATCTTCTTTCCCGACAGAATCACCTCAGACTTGATTCCGTCTACTGGGCATTCTTCTCCTAGGCTCCGGGATAAGGCATCAGCCAACACGTTCTCCTTCCCTGGAAGATACGTGATGTCAAAGTCAAACTGGGAGAAGAAATAGGCCCACCGGGCATGTCTGGAATTGCGACACTCCATATGTTGGAGTACCTTAAGGTTCTGATGATCCGTTCTCACCAGAAACGGATGGGCAGCCCCCTGTAACAGGTGCCTCCACTCAACACAAGCCTGGCGGATGGCCAACAATTCCCGTTCCAACACCGAGTAGTTTCTTTCACTCGGGGTGAGAGTCCGGGAGTAGTACGCCACCGGGTGTTCGATACCATCCTTACCGGACTGTAATAAGGCTGCCCCTATGGCACCTCCAGAGGCGTCCGTTTCGACCACAAAGGGAAGGGACTGATTGGGTTGAACGAGGATGGGCGCAGTGGTGAAGGCTTCTTTAAGTACTTGAAAGGCTCGTTCTGCCTTCGAATCCCATACAAATTCTTGACCCTTCTTTAGTAAATTGGTAATAGGTAGCACAATCTCCGAGAAATTTGGGATAAAGCGTCTGTAGAAATTCGAGAGACCCAAGAACCTCTGTACATCCTTAGGGCTGCTGGGAGTGGGCCAAAGAAGTACCGCTTTCACCTTCTCGGGATCCATCTGAACTCCTTCTTTGGAGAGAATAAAGCCTAGGTAGGGAACAGACGAGGATTCGAAGATGCACTTTTCTGGCTTTAACAATAGATGATTCTCTTGTAGTCTTCTTAACACCTGCTCCACGTGTCTGTGATGTTCGGCCGGAGAGGAAGAGAAGACAAGAATGTCGTCAAGATAGACTACTACAAAAGAATAAAGCAGGTCTGAGAAAATCTTGTCCACAAACCGTTGGAAAACCGCCGGAGCGTTTACCAGTCCGAAGGGCATCACTCGATATTCGAAGTGTCCCAGAGGAGTTCTGAAGGCGGTTTTCCACTCATCTCCCTCCTTGATTCTCAACAGATGGTAGGCACCTCGAAGGTCGAGTTTGGTAAAAATGTTTGCCCCCTCAAGAGCTTCCAGCACTTCCTTTATAAGAGGCATGGGATATCTGTCTCTTATTGTCAAACAGTTCAAACCACGGTAATCAATACACGGTCTCAATTCGGAGGTCCCTTTCTTGGGTATGAAGAACATAGATGCTCCGGCAGGGGAGCGTGACTCTCTGATGAGACCGTTCTGAAGGTTCGCGTCCAGATATTCCTTAAGGGCCCTTCTTTCCGGGAGAGACATGGGATACATTCGGCCGAAAGGAACGGAAGCACCTGGTTTTAATTCAATGGAGCAGTCTTCAGGCCGATGAGGAGGTAAAGAGCGTGGTAATTCGTCTTCAAAAAGTTCAGCGTATCGTTGGTAGCAGAGCGGCACCATCTGCACCACTGAGGCGGACTTGGGAGTGGGGATTCCCTTACCAGGAACCGGATTGGTCTGGAGAAGGCAGGAAGAAGTGCAGAATAATGATGAAAAGCTGATAGTGTTGGCTGACCAATCTATAGTAGGATTATGCTTACGTAGCCATGATATACCCAGTATTATTGGGAAGTGTGCAGCTCTTATCACATCGAAAACAATCTGTTCTTGGTGTTGAAAAAGAAGCATAGTAGCGGGTATGGTTTCTTGTACAATAGGCCCGGAGGAGAGTGGAGTTCCATCCACTCCTTCTACGGGTAAGGAACTGCTCTTCTGCAAAAATGGCACCCCCTGATCTTGAGCCCATTGGACATCGATGAAATTACCCGCAGCACCGCAGTCCAACATAGCCAAGACCTCTACGGTGGGATTGGGCTCGAAAGTGAGATGAATGGTGAATACCAGCAATCTATTGTCATCTTCGATAGCCTTCTGACAAGTAATGTTGCAGGGATTGGTCGTCTCTGCCCGGTTCTTATCCCTGCTCAAGACCGAGGAGAAGCGTTTCCCGAACGTCTTGGAGGTACTTCGGGGCAATTCCGAGCAAATGCTTAGAAGATCCACAGTACATGCAGAGACCCAGATCTCTACGTCTCTTTCTCTCCTCTGGAGTCAGGAGGCCACTAGTAGTCCCGATCTGCATCGGTTCTTCAGTCTGGTTCCGATTTGGAAGAGGAACCAGAGTAGTGCTGGCAGAAGGAAGGTTTCGGAACCTCCTCCTTTCTTGTCTTTGCTCTTGAAGTCGGTATTCCAGCTGAAGAGTCAGGGTCACTAGTTCTTGGAAGGAGGATGGACGAGCCACTCTGGCTAGTTCGTCTTTGAGATCGTCATGGAGTCCCCGGCGAAAGAGGGTTTGTTGAGCAGAATCAGGCCATCCTGCATCCTTTGCCAGTCTGATGAAAGCAGAAGCAAAAGTTTGAACATCTTGATTCCCTTGACGAATGTCCAAGAGGGCTTCATAAGAGGAAAACAGAACCTCAGGTCTGTCGAATCTGACTCTCATCTGCTGGGTAAACAGAGAATAATTGTTGACTGCTGGATCGGATTGGGATATCAACGGGGTGGCCCAAGCCAAGGCGTTTCTGACGAGATTAGCAACGAGGAAACCAACCTTGGACCTGTCTAGTTCGTAGGCCTTTGGTCTAAAAGTGAAATAGACCATGCAAGCATCCAGGAATTCCTTCAAATGCTTCGGATTGCCATCATATTTTCCAAAAGAGAATGACTGTGGAGGCAAGTCGCCCCGAGTATCATCTCGTACTGCGATCTAATGCCGTAGACTGACATTTTCGGTTCGGAGATTCTGTACTTCAGTCTGAA
The DNA here is from genome assembly GCF_040938575.1 of Ambystoma mexicanum. NCBI lineage: Eukaryota > Metazoa > Chordata > Amphibia > Caudata > Ambystomatidae > Ambystoma > Ambystoma mexicanum. The sequence continues at coordinate 149,428,456 of NC_090940.1, forward strand.
GGCCTTGGATTGCAGCTACCATCTCCTGGATCTGTTCTAGGGAGGCCATGTTGACTTGTGGGCGTTGCAAACTGTCAGAATCGGAAGCTACCACCCTCGAATGCTCCTCACCTGACTCCTTAGAGGAATCCTCCTGGGTTGATGTCTTTGGTCTTCTTCTCCCCTCCTTCTTGATCTCCTGTGGTTCTTCGTCCGCCTTAGTGCTCTTCCTTTCCTTCTTTTCCTTCTTGCGCTCGTAGAGATAGGGACGAGCTCCGCTTGAGGCCACCCTGACAGTGGTAGGAACAAGCTGTCGGGTGGACCCAGAGGAGCCAGTCCCGTAACACCAGGGAAAAAGCCAGTGACGGCAGAAAAAACCCTGTAGATGGCGAGCCCTTGCTGGCAGGGAGTGTGTCAGAAGGGGAAGAGGCTGGTGACTTGTATACGGTAACCGTACTTGAATCCAAGTATTTCCAGACGAGGTAGACTGGTGTCGAGAAGGATAGGGCGAGAGTCCACTGCGATCCAAGGAGGGCAAAGCGGAGGCTGCACAAGAGCTGTCTGCAAGGAAGGTAAGTCTATTCTGCAGGTAAGAGTGAGAGAGTGGAGAATGAGAGAGCGAACAGGCGCAGGATCGAGCAAGGAAGGGAGAGAGCGAGCGGGCGCGAAGACGGGTGAGCAAGCGCCAGGGAGAGAGAGAGAGAGAGCTGGCACCGGAGAGCGAGAGAGAGAGAGGGGAATGAGAGAGCGAACAGAAGCGGGATCGGGCAAGGAAGGGAGAGAGCGTGCGGGAGCAAAGGCGGGCGAACAAGCGCCAGAGAGAGAGAGCCAACACCGGAGAGCGAGAGAGAGAGAGAGAGAGGAGAATGAGAGAGCGAACCGAAGCGGGATCGGGCAAGGAAGGGAGAGAGCGTGCGGGAGCAAAGGCGGGCGAACAAGCGCCAGAGAGAGAGAGAGAGAGAGCCAACACCGGAGAGCGAGAGAGAGAGAGAGAGGAGAATGAGAGAGCGAACCGAAGCGGGATCGGGCAAGGAAGGGAGAGGGCGAGCGGGAGCAAAGGACAGCCTTATGTACGGGAACCCGTACAGAAGGAAAGAGCTTAGAAACAGGGAAAGCCTAAGCGGGCTGAGTACTAGAAAGGAAGTATCAAAGGACCAAGCTCAAGGAGCGGCACTGCAGGCGAAGTTAGCGAAAGGCTGACAATGCGAGTTGCAACGCACAGCATTGTGGGCGTGGCTGCCTTTTAAAGGAAAAGGACCAAAAAAGACTAGAACGGTAAGGACCGCAAGGAGCCTAAACTAGCCTCCATCTTTTCCACAGTGTCCAGGGTCGCGTTGTGACAGTGACTTCAGCTGGATCCATGGAGATTCCCTGGGCAGAACATACCCTAAGTAAGTTACCTGATCCTGATTAAACTCGCACTTCTCGAGTTTACAATACAAGTGATTTTCCTGTAATCTGGCCAGGACGGTCTGGAAATGTTGGGTATGTTCTGTCGGGGTGCAAAGGAAGACCAGGATATCATCTAGTTAGACAATCACAAAATGTAACAATAAGTCTGCAAACACATGGTCCATGAAACTTTGGAAGACTGCCGGCGCATTGGACAAACCAAAGGGCATAACCCGGTATTCAAAGTGTCGGAATGGTGTACGAAACGCTGCCTTCCATTCATCACCGGCTTTGATCCGAATTAGGTAGTAAGCCCCACACAAATCCAGTTTGGTATAGATTGTGGCACCCTTTACAGCTTCTAAGAGGTCTGGTATCAAAGGTATGGGATATCGATCAGACATTGTTATCCTATTTAACCCTCTGAAGTTGATGCATGGGTGTAGTTCATTCGTATTCTTCATAGGAATTAAAAACAATTGAGGCTCCGGCTGGAGAGGTAGATTCTGCTATTAATCCATTCTGTAAATTGGTTTGTAAATATTCTTTAAGACTTCTTTTTCTTTTTCTGACAGGATATACATCCTTCCAAAAGGAATGGGTTGGTCCGGAAGCAAAGTGATAGCACAATCATCCCTGCAATGAGTGGGTAGTACTGGATAGTGAGGAGAATCAAAGACTTCCTGATACTGCACATATGGTTCAGGCACCCCCCGGACGTGACCAAGAATGGTGGTTTTGTGTACTTACTCACGATCGGGAGTAGAGGTGTGAAAACCTAATGACCCCTGGGTGAGACAATGCAACACACAATGCTCGGAACCTAGGAATAAGGAATACGCGGTCCAATTCATGAATGTGTTGTGGAGGCAAAGCCAGTGAAGACCCAGAATGATGGGATAGTGAGCTGCCCTGATGATATCCAACGTGATCAGCTCATGGTGGGAAGAGACACTCATCTGGAGTGGAAGGATGTGTTCTCTTATGGGTCCTGAGGGGAGGAGGCTCCCATCTATGCTTTCCACTGGAATGGATACTTCCTTTGGGCTGCGGGGAATGCCTTGGACCCTGCCCAGTGATCATCGATGAAATTCCCTGCCACTCCAGAGTCCACTAGAGCTTGTGTATTATGTAGTGTTCGATTATTTCAAGTGATATCTACCTTCAAAACCACCATGGGTGTGTCCATGGGAACGATGCTAGAAGGAGATGGATGTTGCTCTGGGGAACCTGTTGGGTTTTCCCGAATCGCGACTCCCCCTACAATTGGTTGTTGGCATTTCCCTGCCTGCGCGGTGGGACTACCGGGCACTCCCAAATCAAATGGTTGTTGGATCCGAAGTACATACATAGGCCTAATGTATGTCTGCATTGGCGTTCTTCAGCAAACAGAGGACCTCAGGTTACTCCGAGTTGCATAGGTTCCTCTGGCGAGACTACCTTAGAATGAGTAGGAGTTGGTTCAAGGAGGGGCCTCCCGATTCATCCTTTCCTTTTCTCAAGATGTCTTTCCTGGAGGCGGTAGTCAAGTTGCATAGTCAAGGTGATCATTTCTGCCAAATTGCTTGAACAGGGAACTCTGGAGATTTCATCCTTGAGTTCCTCGATAAGCCACCTATGGAAAAGAGTGATGACTGCGTCGTCTGGCCGGTAAGTGTCGGCTGCCATTTGGTTAAATCTGGTAATGTAAGTTAGTAGATCTTGGGTGCTTTGTTTGAAGTCTAGTAGGCGCTTTTGTGAAGAAACAGTGATTTCATGTCGGTTAAACATTAACTTGAGGCTATTAGCAAAGGCCGGATATGAATCTGGAATTTGATTGTTAGCGGTTACCGAGGGGTAGCCCACGCCAATGCTGCCCCTGTCAAATGAGAAATCATGTGCCCAATCTTGTCCCTGTATGTCGCAAAGTATGCTGCTTTAAAACCAAATTGAACTGTACAGGTCGCTAGGAATTCTTTCTACTTTTGAGGATTCCCATCGAACCTACCCCCAGGCAATGACCCAGGGTGTACTTCCGAACTCTGTGGGTTATTGGCAATCTGCTGGCGTAAAAAGGCATTGGGCCTCATTACAGGTCGGGCGGTCCGGAATTAACAGTGGCGGTAAACCCGCCGCCACTGTTAATTCCGGACCGCCCGATCCGGAGTCCTGCGGGCGGAAGGTGATCTTCCCGCCAGGTCTGACCTGGCGGGTTGAACAACTCCCGCCTGCAGGCGGACGTGGAAACACCAGCACCATCACGAGATGTTGCCGGTGTTTCCACTTCTCCATTCCCATTGAGTCGTATGGGACTCAAAGGGAATGGGGATTAACACCATTCCGCCTCCTTGACTCCCGGGACACCGGGGTCGTAATGCCCTGGTATTTCCGGGAGTCACGGAGGCGGAATGGTAATACGAGTTCTGTCGGTAACCAAGCGGTTTTACCGCCGGACTCGTAATGATGCCCATTCTCTTGTTTGAGTCCTTGAACCTCTTGGGTCAATGACTGCACTGCTGCAACCAGCTGTTTTATCTGGTCCATTGTGGCTGAGGCAACCTTGGTAGTCCCTTCTTTTTTTTTGGCATCGCTATCTGTAAACAAGTTAAGTTGAAAAAGAGCGTAAGTTGCCAGCACAGAGCGGTATCAGATGCAACTGCTTATAGAATGCGAGGGGTTTCCTAGAATCCTTGCACCTTCCCTGGTCTCATGAATAGACAGACCCAGGATGGACAAGCACCCAAGGGAAAACAATCTAGGGGAAGAAAAACCCTGAAGACCAGGAACACTTTCTTTCTTTCTCTGGTCCGTGCGAACTGCTGCAGTTTGTGCAGCGAAGTCTGTCTTGGCTCTGGGTGCTGAGGGTTCTAATGCTGCAATCCGTGTGGATGGTGCTCCCGTGGCTGGCGGTCAAACTTGCTGCAGGACTGAGGGATATAGAGAGAAAAGTAAGTAAGTGCTTATGAGTGGTGTAAACAATGCTCAAGGAGGTTTAGACTGCATATCGGGAGCTTCAGAAAGGTGTGCCGGGGCTCGGAACTGATGAGCTGCAGAGTGAGGGGAATAACCTGCGAGAATGATACCACGTAGGATAATACTAAAGTGATGGGAAAGCGCTAGGTAAAATAATGAGATAGAGCCCACCGGCCGCTATGGTGTGAAAGAGATTTTCGGAATGGATGTCTTGTTTGTAGCAAGAAAGTGAAACAGCGAGACTGAATGGGAAGAAAGCAAAAGGTCAGACCACATGTACTTGCGGAAGCGATAGTGGCATGTAAACAAGGCGGAGCCTACCAGTGCGGTCTTTGACTCGAGATGCTGATAAGAAAGAGAAAGCAAGGGGGAACGAATGCCAGGCTGTAGTTTGAATCTGTGAAAGGATTGAGGAGTGGAGTAGCTACTGCTAGGAAGCCAACTCACAGAGTGGGCCTCATTACGACCCGGGAGGTAAGTACCGGTCATTACCGGCATGGCGCAATTACTGTGTCCGTGCTGGCAATAGACCGCTAAAAGCGGCCCATTACGAGTTTGCGGGCACAAGCTTTGCGCCATGCCGGTAATGAACTCACTGCCATGCCGCAAAAGCCCGAAGAATCCCCCTTTCCGGCATCGACTGCAGTGGAAATAGCACCTGCGGCATCCTAGCCATCGGCATTAGCGGTCACCTCTAATAGCGGTCACCTCAAATAGCAGAAACCGCAATTAGCGGTGACCGTAAATACGCGGAACCGGAAGTAGCGTCATCGCACAGGAACGGGAAAGAGCACAGCGGCCAACACAATCCATTGCCATCCACCACAACCAGGAGCCATCTGACCCCCAGAACTCCCACACACCTCTACCACTACCCGTTGGAATTTAGGATGCCAAAAGCTGTCAAAAAAACAGGAGATCGGCTGCGCCAGGAGCGCTTCTCCAGAGAGGAGCTCACCATGTTAGCACAGACACTGCAGGAGCATGCAGATATGGTGTTTGCTATTAACATGTCCCGTCCAGCACTGCAGCGTAAAAAGCAGATTTGGGCATTGGTCGGCCAGAGAGTCAGTGCTGTCGCCACCACACCCCGCACACCAAAACAATGCCGTAAGCGCTGGGATGACCTACGTCTACGTGTGCGAAGTATACTCTCGGCCAACCGAAACCTTGGGATGGCGACAGGTGGAGGTGCGGAGTCGCCCGTCGCCCATAAAACCGAGGTAATAGAGGGAGTCGGGGACATGGAGAGAGGAGCCCCGTCATCAGGCGATGCAGGTAGGTATCTGTAATTAAATAATGCCAATACCACCACGATGATGTCCACCTCAACTGACAGTGCAATGATGTATAGCAGGGTCCACCAGACACATAAGCACAAGACTGCCTACAGGCAGTGCAGAGCATCACCTTGTCCACATGAATGATGCACCCCATTCGTGTTGGAACCCAAATGCCTCCATGCATCACCCACCCAAGGGTGAGGCAACCTGTATGTCACTCCCCCCAATGTGACTCATCTACCAATCCATATCAATGCAGCCATGCCCAATGCCCGTAGACCCATCACTAACCCTCTCCCTCCTTTGGTCCCCCACAGGCACACATTCTGACAGCGGTGATGAGGACACCGGTGCCACACCACGGAAGAAGGCCAGGGCAGAGGAGGGACAACACCGCCCCTCCACTTCAAGGGGCATAGGCCAACCGGCACCTCATCGGAAGGCCAAGACAACACCACAGGCCACAGCACCAATGTGCTCTACGGCCCGAACTGCAGCGCCCACAACAGCCACCAGCACCCAAGTGGCAGCGTCAGAAGGGACTGCATCGGCTGCAAGCAGCACAGTGGGCGAGACAGCTACCACAGCAGCAGTCTCAGATGATGAGGAAGAGGATCAGCTGCATGTTGCAACTCCCACCAGAGGCCCCCTGCATTCCCCACAACTGTCACCATGCAGCATGCGTGACACCAGCATGCACGGGCAGTCTCCGGATCAATCATGGCCTGCAACTCCCAGCACCACACCAACTGTGCCCGAGGAATATAGTGTTTTTGAAACCCCTCAAAGATCCACTGCAGCCCCATCCACCCAAGAGGAGATCCAGGACATTCAGAGGTGCCAGCAGGAGCTCACTGGCCTGTTGACGCAGCACATAACTGAATCTGGGGGTGTAAGGAATGACATCCAGGAATGTGCTGCGTCTTTGAAATCAGCCATAGAGTCATCCTCTAAGGACATTTGTACCGAATTGGCAGCGGTGCGGCACGTCCTCAGTGAGATGGTGGCAGCGATGCAGGCCATGCGTCCAACACAGTTATCTGAACAAGCGGGTACATCATCAACTGCTAGTTCAACCAGGACCAGCCCCGTGCGTAGTCTGGCAGGAACCTGCGGAGATCCGACAGAGGGGCACCTGGTGCTGGAAGAGGGGGAGGCCAGTAGGCACAGCCATGCGACCACTGGTGCAGCCTACTGCAAACCATGGGGAGGGGGAGTTGAGGGTGGAGGGGGGAGAGGGTGTGTGGGGGAGTTGAGGGGGGAGGGAGGAGAGGGTGTGTGGGGGAGTTGAGGGGGAGGGGGGAGAGGGTGTGTGTGGTGGAGGGCTTGTTCACTTTGTCATAAATCTTCAATACACATTTTGGTAACTCATAATTCACATGTGTGGACATTGCTTATTGCGTACGTGTGCTTTATTGCTGAACAGTCTACAGTGTCCATGTCCCTGACACGCCCAGTGCCCCGAGTGCCATCTCCATGTCACACTCCCCATCAATGAGTGCTAGAAACATTGGTTGATCAGAGTCCGATGCATGTCACGTCCCTCCTGTGCATCGCTGCCTCCCTGAGGTGCTGCCCCATCCCCACCCTCCTCATCCTCATCGTCAAGTGGTTGCAGTTCAGCGTCAGGGGGCAAGGGCACATTCCGTCTGATGCACATATTGTGTAGCATGATACATGCCATGACGATCTTTGCCACCTTCTCATGGCGGTACAGGAGTGCCCCACCAGACCTGCTGAGGCAGCGAAACCGTGCCTTCAATAGGCCAAATGTCTGCTCAATCACCACACGGGTACGTGTATGTGCATGATTATAGTCCTCCTCGTGCCTGTTCTGTGGGTTCCGCACTGGGGTAAGGAGCCACCTCTTCAAGGGATAACCTGCATCACCTGCATGTGGGCAACAATGTATATGTGTAAGTCATCACATCATATGGGACCTCATTAAGTGACACCATTGCATGCATTTATTTGTTCATTTCAACCCCATTTCCATGCATGAATGGAGACACACGATGTGACTGCTATGTGTGTATTCCTCTAATGGACAGATGTGCGTGCCATCAACTAGTGGGCGCAGGGGCGTCCAGTTCCTTGTGAGTGCTCATGCACTGTGTTAGTCCACGGCAGTTGTTTCTGTGATCTGGCAGATGCCCAGTAATTTGTATGCTTTCATCCTGGCACCGTTGATGTCAGCCTCATGATGGTCTCACTACGCACAACAAATGGTGTCATGCAATTCAGTTGGCCCTCTGTGTCAGTGTAGTGGTGTATTAATGTATTTGGCCCTCATGTGACGCCTTTGTACCCATTAATGGGGGACTGTCCTTTCAGTTGATGGTGTTTGGTGCTGTGTATTGGCTATAGTCATTGCTTGTAGCTGCATTGTGTTGAGGGGATGCGATCTGATTTGGTACAGTGCACATGCAGATGGCTGTGGAATGGTTGTGGCACTGCTTCATTTACATCGTAGGGCTGCTTACATCTTGCATTATGTGGTCAGGTATCAGGTCCAGTCTGGGCTGCTTTGGGGTATGAGCATGGTCCATTCCCTCTGGCACTCGCAGCCAGGTGAAGTATGCATCTATCCCCCCCCCCATCTCGGCCAGGTGAAGTACGCATCTCCCCCCCATCTCAGCCAGGTGAAGTATGCATCTCTCCCCCCATCTCGGCCAGGTGAAGTATGCATCTCTACCCCCCCCTCCCATCTCGGCCAGGTGAAGTATGCATCTCTCCCCCCCCATCTCGGCCAGCTTAAGTATGCATCCCCCCCATCTCAGCCAGGTGAAGCATGCATCTCCCCCCCCCATCTTGGCCAGGTGAAGTATGCATCTATACCCCAATCACCTACCCATATCACATTTCCATGGGTCTAACATGCGACTCACCTAGAAGCCAGGATCTCTGCCCTGCATGTCGCTCCATGTAGCGTGGTATCGTGGAGTTCCGCAGGACCATTGAATCATGGGTTGATCCTGGGAATCGAGCACAACAATGTGTGATGATCCTGTTTGAGTCACATACCATTTGCACGTTGATTGAGTGGTATAGCTTACGGTTGCGGTACGCTACCTCCATGGCATGTGGGACGACCAATTCCACAAGGGTGCAGTCGATGGCGCCAATGCAACCAGGGAGGCCGGCCAGTGAATGGAAACCTACTTTGGTGTTTGAGATCTCCTGGGCAGACCGTGGTAAGGAAATGTGGTCGTCTGTGTGCTTGAGGAGGGCATCAAGCACTTGGTTCAGCGTATGTGAGAATAATGGTTGTTAAATGCCATGCATGTGCCCCACTGTGTGCTGGTAGGTGTCCGTGGCCAGGAAGTGGAGTACAGACACTACCTTCAGTAGGGGTGGAATGGCAGTGCGTGTTTCAATCAGGCTGACAATGTCGTCATGTATCATGTCCACAATGGTGGTGATGGTGTCCCGGTCCAGACGTACAGGGCGTGGATCTGCTCAGGGATTAGGTTGAATGGACTGGCTCTGGTGCGTGGAATTGGGGGCTGCCTGCGTGGTACCACTGGCTGCACTGGTGGGGCATGCTGGCCCTGTCTTGCCCTCCATCTCCTCCTGCGTCTCCTCTGTGCTGCCTGTTGTTGTTGTTGTAGTAGCACTTCCACTGCAATCAAGTCCTCCAGCCCCTGCATTGCTAGTAGTATTGGAATCATTGTGGAGTGTGACTGGGTGTGGGAAGGGGTGGGGTGTGTGTCATGATGCATACCCCCGGGCATCTGGATCGAGTCCATCAGGCCCGGGAGCAGGCATCCAGATACTTGTTAAAACCACAGCAGCCCCGGCTGGGGGCTGTTTGGGTTCAGTCCTGGCGCCTTAGGCACCAGGCTCATTTTAGAAACCAGTCCTGGCCCATAGCCGCCAGGCTCATAGACATTACTTACCTCATGCAGACCATGCTGCAAATGAATCCAAGCCAACGTGAGGCCTGGATGGGACTATTTTATTACAGGGACTATTTTTTACTTGGGTGTGATTCTGGGGAACTTCTTACCTGGAACTACTTTGGAGGCTATTTAAACCACGCCCGAACAGCAGCACACGCTTCGTGTTATTCTGCATCCTGCAGCGTAACGCTCACCGTGCCTTCAAGTCAGCCTCCAGTCTTCTGCCACGCCCGCCTCGAATCCGGAGCTCCTAGAAAAAGGGGAAAGAAGGGGAAAAGGTTAGATCACGGACATTATTTTAATTCCTTACCTGATTCCGGATCCAGCACGTCTCCGAGCCTGGAAAGGACATTATTCCAGCACGCGTCGCATCGCCAGCTGCTGCGCCGTGTCATACTCACCAGTCCACAGCATCTTTCGACTCGGCGCTGCCTCCATCATTTTCTTCGTCGAACTCCAGCACCTGGGGGAAAACAAAAGAAATAACAAGGTGAGCCAAGAGAGCCGACAAATACAATCTCTTACCACCATAGGCTTACCTGATTTCCCACCGCAGGCATTACCCTTTAATATGCCTCATCTTCATATGCCGCACCTATAAAGGGAGAGAAAACAACAAGTTAAACTCATGCAACTTTACCGGCAGTGTTGAGTAATGCAGACTCTTACCTGAACGCCATCAGCTGCCTCCAGGCAATATTCTTTTGGACCAGCTGCAATTCAACAAGGGAATGGAACAAGAGTGAACATCGGACATATTGAACTCTTTGAACTTTATAAACCCTGGAGTCAATATTCCTCCGGAACTCCTCCAGTACCTTCAAACCAGTGAAGTAACTGGAATCTACGCGCCCCTGCATGCCACGCAGGATGGAGAGCTCATCATTTAAAAACATAAGGTGAGGTTACTAAAAGGGGATATCGGAGATGACAAGTGGGGAGAACGAGAACAGTGGGAGGGGGCCATCACTAAAATCCGCGGGTGGCTAAATCCCTTTCTCCACTTGCAGGAGAATACTTCTACGGATCAAGCAGACGAGATTAGGCGGGCCAGTCCAGACAGTCATCTCGGCACTATACATCAAGCTGGTGGAGATCGCAGCTGTCTGGGTCCAATCGACGCCCCTGTGGGAACCAGGTGAGCGTAACAGTGTGCTCCTTTTGTGCTGGCCCAGTCTGTATTGCCTCCACCTATGCTGATTGTGTGCACCTGTGGCAGTTGGGATCACTGCACATGGCCGTTTACGGGTGGTCCGCGATGCCGGTATTTGCACCATGGCGGTAAGGTACTTTACGGCCTTCACTAAGGTGAAAATTGCATGTCCGCGTGACTCATAATGTTCCCCTGTTTGTGCCATTACGGCATGGGTGGTCGCGTGCCTGTGCACTTGGCGCTTTTAGCGGCACCATTAATTACGGTGCCGCTAATAGCGGTTTATCAGGTCATAATCGGCCGGAGCGGTAAGCGATGCCGGTAATCCTTTACCGGCATCGTTATTCACTTACCGCCCGGGTCGTAATGAGGCCCAGTGTATGCTAATGGAGTAGCGACAACGCCGGGTCCTTTCACTAGATCCCTCATATCATCCGACCGCACCAAAACTGGGTAGATGAAGGAAAGACATGGAAGAGGAACTAACGACTACAGCGTTGCATGAAGTACCCAGCGCCATTTTGGAAGTAATTCGCAATATTGGACCAACATGCCTCCATCTCCTCCACAGAGACCAATGTTGGGAGCGACGTGTGACAGTCGGAGATCAAAGGAAAGAAAGTAATTGCGATACAGAAAGAAGGTTGAATAAGAGGAAAGTGAAATATGTGCACTGTGAATATGCCAAGAGGGCAAAGACTAAGAACTTTGGAAAAGGCCAAGAAGGACAGCTAAAGAGAATAAGAACTACAAGTACCAAGAGGCATTGCTGCTGCAAGAGAAGATTGTGAACTAAAGGATTGTTGAAAGAGAAGTCGACGTGGACTATTTTTCTTTTATATTCCCTTAACACATATGTCATTTTGAGAAGGAGTGCAAGGTTAGGTTTTCTTAGTATAGGCCTTTTTATTTTGACCAGACTGATTTGGACGTATTTGTTATTTGTTTAAGGGTCGAGATTACTCCCATTTAGAGTTAGTGCCAGTTAGGAATTCTACCAACCCAACTAAAATATGAAATAAATGTTTTTGAAACTTGTATCCATCTTGTTGTCTGCGTCTACTGCTCGCTACCATGTCTTCTTCACATCTCTAATGCAGCTTATCATCCAGCACCTAGAGGATGAACATTTCATACTCAAAATTAATCCTCACAACAGATCCTAAGCCTTAAACAGAAGATCCCAACAAGATTTGCTTTCCCCCTACATCACCAGAAACATTGTTTCCATGATTAGCCCTTTTTAGATATCTTCAAGGTGTCAGAGTGTAAAATAAAACCCCATAGTAAGTTATGTTTGGTGGTTAGAACGGAGATAGATCTGCCTCGAAGTCCCTCTACAAGTATCAATCCTAGTCTCGGGAGGCCCTTTCAAGCCCTGGTAAAACAGGAAGATTTATCAGACCCTGTTGCTTCACTAGGGATAGGTGAACCAGTAGAAATAGATACATCTCCTGAGATACAGGAGGTATTTTCCTTCGGCAATCAACCAGCTAGAGACCTTGATAATGTCCAGTTTAAAGGCAAAGTTTGTTTGAATGCGCCAAAGGCAAAGCGCAAAGGCAAGATTCAATGAGAAGAATATTTGAATGCAGACAAGGCAAAGAATAAAGGAGGTAAAGCGCAAAGGCAAGATTCAATGAGAAGAATATTTGAATGCAGACAAGGCAAAGAATAAAGGAGGTAAAGCGCAAAGGCAAGATTCAATTAGAAGAATATTTGAATGCCGACAAGATAACGTATAAAGGCAAATGCCAATGAAATACAGAAGCATGAGATGCCAATCTGGGGGAGAAGTTTGAGCAAGTATATTTGAGCAGAATATTACCACAAACAGATAAACCAAGAAGCACATGGTATATGCTGCTGTGGTATATCAAAAGAACTGTGAAGTGCATAAGAATCCTGGTAGGTAAATATCCCAGCAGCTGAAGTTGAATCTGAGAACTGTGAAGCACATAGGAAGTCCTGGTAACTGAGTACACCAGGCAGCTGAAAATTGTATAACGATTCCTGGCAGGGGAGTATACCAAGTAATCTGCAAAGCTACAAGAAAACTTACAGAAAGATTTGTTACGGAACATTTTAGCTTGAACAGAACTTTTTTGTTAAACAAGAACTTTGTGACTCCAGTAAACACATCAAGGAACTGTTAATTAAAGAGACATTTTGCCGTCCTGTTTAAGAATCCAGGGGAATGGAGACCATTCTCTGGACCCAAGGATCTTTACCTTGGAGATCATTTTGTTGGAGTCATTCTTACACTTTTGCTTTTGAACACTTTTTTTAACATCAAGTTAAAGACATTTCCTTGCATATTTTGTTGTTTGTAAGTGTGTGGGTCAGGACAGGTTGTTTTGGACACAAGGATGGCTTTTCTGTTACTGACTTCCTGGCACAGACATATCCTTAGTTTTAGTTTCTAGATAAGGGAATTCCTCTTTAAAACAGGACTAGAGAGGCATTTTTCCGACCCATTTTTGTTTAATAAAAATATCTTTAATTCTGTGTACCACAACTTTGAGTCTGTCTCTCATTTGTGACCCCTCACAAAATCCTGTTGAAAGAAAGAGCCTAAGGAAAGGCAGTAGCACTATTGCAGGGACAATCATTGTTGAGAACAAGAACCTGAATAAAGGCAGTGGAGTTCATGAGAAAGGGTTGCTGACCCAATATTGGAGAAGTGTTGTGAGCTGGATAAAAGAAAAACTGAACAGAGAGCGGAGAAGCCCTGGCAGGTTATTGAACCAGACAAACAGTGAGTCTGGTACTCACACCCAAGAAAGAAAGTGATGATACCCTGGCAGGCGAGTAAACCAGGCAGGAGAGTATACTAGGGGAAGGAAGGAGAATTGAGAAAACTCAGGGGTCAAAAGCCCTATACATGAAAGTGTGTAACAGAAAAAGCAAGACTCATACCCCTTTAAGGATTCAAAAGAACAATGTTGTGAATATTGTAAGGGAGGCATGGTATCACAAGTATGACACTGACACAAAAGGTACATGTTTAAAAACCATTATTCAATGTTCGGGGTTTGGAAAAACTCCAGGTTTGCCATAAAGCTATGATGGGAGTAGTCTCTACCATCAAATAATAAAGAAAACATAGTCCCAGTCAGTCTTTGTCAAATCAAAATGGCCTATACTAACAAAACCTAATGCCTACCCAATATCCTATACAAAAAGTGTGTTAGGGGGAATATGTATGCAAAGGAAAATCAGTGTTATAACATAAAGGATCAAGATTATTAAATAATCTTAATTATTAAGATGGCTGAGTCAGCTCTCCTCCCCACGTTGGACAGTACAGAGTAAGGTGGCCTCCGTAAGCAGCATGACACACTCTGGCTCAGAATCTCAAAACAAGGCAGTTCAAAATGTGGGTCGAGGCCCGCTTGCTCTTCAACGTTACTGTCACTTATTCCAGTTCACCAAAAATGATTTCACAGTTCAACAAAATGTTCCCGTAGGTCTCCCTCTATCGGGCTCGGACCTCTCAAAGCTTTAACAGTTCACATAGGTCTCCCTCAGCCGGGCTCAGACCTCTCAATCAACAAGTACCTAATTCAACGCAGATCTCCCTCAACCGGGCTCAGATCTTGCAATCACAGCACTTGCAGGAGTTCCTTCCCCAAGCTTTAATCACATTAGTTAGGGGTTCCCTTTCCCTAACTTATTCCATGCTTCAGGTCTCCCTCAGTCGGGCTCAGACCTTTCACTGATGTTGAAGACTTTCGAATGTGCGAGGCTTTTACTGTAGACCTCCGCAGCACCACTTCGATTTTCCCTTCAGATCACACTCTTGAGTATAGTGGCTTAGTCGCAGCAGGACTAGACTACTACGTGCAAGGGACCAGTGAAGGAACTCGGTCCAGATCATACAAGCGCCCCTGCCAGAAGCAGCAGGACGGAGTGCTTGCCAAAACTAATCAACAGGAGCAGTCCCGAGCAGCATCACCTATTACCACCAGTCACCACATAAGTGCAGAGGGTGAAGTTGGACCTGAGCAACCTCACCCCCAGGAGGGCTGCAACCATGCCCCAACGCCTCCGCAGAGGCCAGGTGAGCGTAACGGAATGCAATCTCTAGCACGATCTTGCAATGGGTTTTGGGTATTACTAATTGAGTCTTACTTAGGCCTTCCCTGGAGGTTTCCCTTCTATACAGTAATCCCTGTTTCAGGAAGAAAAAGGGGCTTCCCTTTTCTTGTCCTTCTCCCTCAGGAATCACTTGTAAGAAAGCCTCTGCGAGTACTGGATCAATTTGCTTGGCAAAGGCTAGGTCGGGAAGGATGGTAGGTTCCTCTTCCCTTTTTGCTTCAGTGGTACGTATCTCATCGGCCTCTCGAAAGCCTAAGCTACCTCTCTGTTTCCTCTGGTTCATTTTCTTCCTCAAAACGGGGAATTAGAGCTTTCTCAAGAATTCGCTGTGCAATTTTATCCCCCAGGACGTATTTCAAACGGGGTCTCGCCATGGTTCTGTAAGAGAATCTGGATCTATAATGCCTGCTAGGGGTCTAGACCAAATTTTCAGGCTAGGCCATATTTTGGGGGCAATCTTAAATAACAACCCTTAGGGGGTATTAGAACTAAGTCAGTGGGAATCATCCCTCTTTTTCTGGGAGGGATAGTTGCTTCTCTGCTGCTACAAATATCAAAGCCTATGGCTTACTTTGTGGCGTTAGGGGGACTGAGGCTCAGTGACTACGTTTCTAGAATTTTAGGGTCCCTCAATTTGTCCCAATGGAGTCGTATCTCACTGCTGACACCATATATAAGGGAGGCATAGTATCACAAGTATGACACTGACACAAGAGGTACACATTTCAAAACCTTTATTCAATTATCAGGGTTTGGAAAAACTCCTGCTTTGTCCTATAGCAATGATGGGAGTAGTCTCTACCATCAAATAATAAAGAAAACACAGTCGTAGTCAGTCTTTGTCAAATCAAAATGGCCTATACTAACAAAACCTATTGCTTGCCCTATCTCTTATACAAGAAGTGTGTAAAGGGGAATATGTATGCAAAGGAAAATCAGTGTTATAACATAAAGGATCAAGATGGCTGAGTCATCTCTCCTCCCCACATTGGACAGCACAGAATAGGGCGGCCCTTGTAAACAGGATGACACACTCTGGCTCAGGTTCTCAAAACAAGACAGTTAAAAACATGGGTTGAGACCCACTTTGCCTTCCATCTTACAGTCACTTATTCCAGTTCACCAAAGGTTCTTTCACAGGTCAACAAAAAGTTCAGGTAGGTCTCCCTCCTTCGGGCTTGGACCTCTCAAAGCCTTAACAGTTCACATAGGTCTCCCTCAGCCGGGCTCAGACCTGTCAATCACAGCACTTGCAGGGGTTCCCTTCCCCAAGCTTTATTCACATTTGTTAGGGGTTCCCTTCCCCTAACTTATCCCATGCTCCTGGTCTCCCTCAGTCGGGCTCAGACCTTTCACTGATGTTGAAGACTTTTGAATGTATGAGCCTTTTACCATAGACCTACACAGGACCACTTCGACTTTCTCTTCAGCTCTCACTCTTGTGTTATTTACCCCAGTGTGTCTTGGTCTTGGAAGATCAGTACTATAAGCACAAATGTTCATAGGCCGCAGGCCATGGAGAGATTGCTTTTTGGACTACTTGCCCCCTGCTGGGCTCTACCCTGCCGCGGCTTGAGCGTGACTCATCCGACACCTCACTGGAGCTACTCTTTGGTCTCCTACTCATTGCGTAGGCTCTGGGCTTCTTGAACACTACAGCATACCAAATCTTCTGGGGCTGGGCCGGTAGTTGCAGGTAGACTCGGGCCTGCTCCCGTCAAAGTGTTGAGCGGGTTAAAGGGGCTGCTGCACGGCAGTACAGTTTTTCTTGGGACTGTGCCTGTTTACTTTCCTGCTGTAATGCTTATACTGGGCAGCCGTATGATCACCTACTTCTTATTCACAGGTCTTCCCTGTAATGTCCGTTGTCTTGCGAACCATTGAACTGTCATGAAATGAACGTTGAAGCAAATGTGCTGAGAAAGTACGCCATGTGAGTGCCGGAAGTCTGCTAGTCCCGTCGTGCTTCGCTGGTGACCTTCACAGCACTCTGCCCCCTTGCCCTGCACTGAGGAACTGGAGCAGAGGGGCTGGAGCTCCAGCGTGTGGAAATGTTCTACCTCGGGCGCCACCCACGATTGCCTCACTGCTCCTCCGACATACTTAAGCGGGGGGGCGATGGTAAAAATTATACCATTCACATTGCTGTGCACTTACCTGCTGAAAATCAGTCTACCCGTAAGGAAAAAGTACTTATCTGCTGCCCGAGCAGCAAAGAAAGAGGAGGAGCAAAGAGATACAGGAAAGGTTAAGGATGCCAAGGAATGAGATTGGTTGGAGGACTCGAATGTTAAAAGTGAAGCCTATCATGTTCAAACTACGAAAAATATTTATTTACATGGAAGCTGTAGTTTTTTCTGTATGTTTGCACTTGGAGTCGTATTTGTTTATATTGCTGCCCCTCTTCTGGGCGCTGACCCTTTTCGTATCTTATTCCTCCATTTTTTATGTCAGTTCTTTTCTTACTTGAAGTTTGGATGATAGCTTCACCCCTGAATCTCCCTCTGTCGGGCACGGACCCCTCTTGACTGCTAGTACCTGGGGGATAGCTTCACTTCTGGATCTCCCTCTGCCGGGCTCAGACCCTTCTTCTCTGGCACCCCTCCTTTGGGTTCACTCTTGCCGTCTCTTAACTTTGCTTTCACTTTTCTCACTCTTGGCGTGACAACTTTTCACCCTCAGATCCCCCTCTTCTGGGCTCCGACCCCTCTCGATTCTTAGCCTCCCTTCACCCGGTTTACTGTGGCTCTCGATCAAGGTGATAGTGGCTGACCCCTGGGTCCCCCCTCTTCTGGGCGCTGACCCCTCTTTACTCTCAATGTTCTCTTTTTACACAGTTCAATGTTTCTCAATGTCCTCTTTTTACACAGTTCAATGTTTGCGGGATTCATTTCCCTTTTTTTCACAGTGCGTGTAGATCAAAGTCTTTCGATTGTACAGGGATTTTGCTCGACCCTCTGTATGAACACTTTGACCTATTTTGCTGGCCCTTCTATGGCCTTCTGGTACTTTTAGTTTCACTCAGATGGGGACCAACCAGTCTCTCTTGAGTTGGCACCCATGTGGTGCCGGTTTCCCTCTGCAGCTGGTCTCCCCTTAACCCTCTTACAGTTCATTCACAGTTCCTTGAACTTGGTTCAAACTTGACACTTTGCAATTCTCTCACTCAAAACAGCCCGGTTCTTATCGATTCTCCCCTCAACTCACCGGCTGTGATGAACCGCTTGGCTTTTTGCTTTCCCGCAGTCAAGGCCGGTACAACGGGCACGGTCATGCTTATCGCCATAAGCTTGCCCCGTGTATCATAGACATCTGCTGCACGACACTTGTGCTATTGTTTGCGGTCTTAGGCTCTCTTCCACAAAGATTCCGCGGGTCTGGGATGAAAAGGGCAAGGTCACTTCTCTCCTCGCCACCCTCTTGATTCCCGCCGCCTTTCTCCTTAGCTGGAACTGCTGCGTCGGGTTAGCCATCTCGCTGTGCTGTCTGCCGTGCTCACCTTGCTCGTTCTGTGCTCTTTGGCTACATCATTTATCCCTGTGGGGAAAAGCAAGGGCCGTCAGGTGTGTGCCTGACTTTGCCTGACCCTTGTGTCGGGACATGTCAGGTGAATAGGTGCATTACAAGTCTGTTGTCTGTCAATGTGAGGAAGTGTTCGGGGTGGAAGAGGAGGGCGGTAGAGTTCCTGAGTGTCCTACGGGGTAGGATGGAGAAAAGGTATTGCCGGGTTGTCATACGGGATATGATGGGGAAGGTTTGCGAAATGGACGAGAATGACCGGAATGAAAAACAGAACACAGGGGATTGTGAGAACGGTAGGGTTCTGGCGTAGTGGATTGGGTGTTTTCTAAAATGACAATCATAGGGACGGCATTGGTAGGGTTTGTGGGGATCATGAAATGAACAAGGGGGATTGTGGGAATGGTAGTACTTTCCCTGAGCCAGTTGGGAGTGTGGGAAGGAATAATCAGAAGGATATGGAAAAGACAGAACGGGAGTATCCGGGTGCATAAATCTGGGAGGTGTATTTTCCCACGGCACTGGGTTTTGGGTTCTTATAGGGTTTAAACAAGATGTCAGTATCATAATAGAAAGATTAGGTGGAATTTACCATCATTGTGTCATGTCCAGCCATTGTGACTGGCTTTACTTGATTGTATAAATGTATTGAAATGTATCAATGTTTGTATGTCTGAATGTGTTGTGTTATACCCATGTGATTGAGCTACATTTATGATTTTAGTGCATTTGTTTTTTTGATGTATTATTATGTGGTTTTATTTACAGTCCAAATGAATAAAATTGATATATGGTGTTATACTAAGAACATAATTTTTTGAATTTCCAGCTCCTTGTATTTGCTTTGAGGTAGATGGTCAGTTTTCCATGTTTTGTGAATTTTGGGTACACATGTATTACACTTTTATAGAATGATCTTTCAATTGTTTAATTCCAGATATCATATTCCCACTTAGCAGGAAGATCACACACCCTACAGTGGGGTTTACCCTATTAGAATATTGGCTACATTCTTATGTACCACATAGCTGCAATTGGGGCCTCTCTGTATTCCAACCATGGGCTAGAGTAATCCTTGCCGCTGTCAGCATATGGGCTATAAGAGTGGCACGAGCCCACTTGCAGCATATGAACCCTCTGCCACCGCCCCCAGTATCACCACTGTCGGGCAATGAGGTTGCTGGATCCCCAATATGTCCTTTATGTGGCTCAGTATTCCTTTCTGGTAAATTTGTGCCTGTGGGCAAGCTCACCACAAACAACCCAAATTCCCTACACGCCCACAGTTACGCCAACACAGGGGATAGTTGTAATCGGTGTGGGGTCATATACCATCGAAAGCATATCTTATATGCCGATTCTTTGATGGCTGTGCATTTGGAACTCTTAAGTGCCCGTTGCCAAATCTGGCCCCATTCCTCCTCCTTTATGGCGACCCCGAGATCTTGCTCCCACTTAGACATGTACGTTAGGATGTCCCCAGATGTAGTGCCATCGAGCAGGTGACACAGTCTTGCCACTCCATGTTTCGACCCCTCCCTCATTGTTATTTCTAAGCCTATGGGCTCCCTAGTAGCCACTTCCCCTGACCGACCTATTCGTGATCCAATGTCTGATCTGGACATAATGGAATCGTTCCCGCTCAGTCACCAGAAATTTCACTTTACAGTCCTCAAACTGCATCGGAGCCCCTGACTGGTGTGAGAAACCTGAAGGTGTCTCACCTGCTAGTCCCCGGGAATTTGTCATCCTTGTGGCCAGGACACGGCCATCACTGTTGGATCCAGTTCCTGGGGGTGGACCAGTGTGGGAGGATCACCTGGATGGGGGTCTTCGGGGAGTGGAAGTGGGACACCAAAGGGTGGGATGCGGTATCCCCTTCCTTATGACCCCTTTTCCCCATCCTGTCAGGTAGGATATCTAGAAACTCAACCCCCCTTTCTGACATGAACACTTTCTCACAGACAGTTCACCGTGAGTGACAACAGACTAACACCAGAGCCATATACCTGACATGTCCCAATACAAGGGTCAGGCAGAGTCAGGCAATTACTCATAATTACACACACCTGACTTCCATCACACTTCCCCATACAGATAAAAGGCTGAGCACGAAAGCACACTCGGAGCAAGGCCAAATGCACGAGGAAGCAGCTATTCCGGGATAGCAGTTTAAACAGAAGAGAAAGGCGGTGAGACCAGAGAGGACGACAAGAGGGGAATTACGCTTGCCCTTTTCAAGAAAGGATCATGACTTACTAGAAGCCTCAAGGAAAAGAAACATACGACCACAAATACCAGCTGATGAACAATGCAGCATTTGTTGAAGGTACATGGGGCCCTGCCGCATTGATCAATGATGGCCAAGGTGGGGAGAAGATATTGCAGCTGTGGTACAGTCCTTGACTCTGACAACAAAGTGACGACAATGAGCTCAGCACAGCTGGTGTGTCGGGAGAAGCTGATAGCAAGCCAGGCTGTGTAATGCTCAAGGTTGCAAGCAGCAACATTGTATGAACAAAAAACTTCTGTTCGATTGAACTTTAAGAAACCACAGTTGAGTACTAGACACAGAGTGGTCTGGCGCCGCGTGGTTGCTCAATCGAAGGTCTTTGTTTGGTACCCCAGAGAATGTGAATATTGAAGGACAAAATCGAAGTGGTCCTGCAACGGGTTAAGTGAAATCCTGTGCACATTCGAAAGGCTTCAATTATATACGAACAGAAATTGGTCTAATCCCGGATGAGGGGGACTGATTGTTTAAAAGGGGATCTGAGCCCAGAAGAGGGGATCCAGGGTGAACAGATATTGTGGTGTCAAATCTGAAACCGACTGAGGGATGCCTGCGAATGAAAGTTGGTCTGAGCCCGGCTGAGGCGGACTTATTGTGAAAGAAGGATTTGAGCCCGGCTGAGGGGGATCCAGGGCGAAGAGTAAATTGTCCGGCTTAGCTATTTGGCACAGAACTTTTTCTTTGTTGTTTAGGACACATCCTGTCCTCTGAGGCAAGAGACTTTGCACAAAGAGACTTGTACGCAGAAGGCCCTGATGTTGGTGAAGGAAACTGTGACCTCATGCAGAAGAAGCCCAGTGGTGTGCTGTGCTGGAGTGACCCGCCTTGTCCCATGCTAAAAGCGTGGGGAAGGGAGGCGCAAGGCCTGAACATCCTGACTTATCATTTTTGTGAACACGTCTTTCTTTTTGTGAACATTATCCCACACTATTTTGTAGCATAGCAGTAAGGATTGGCAATAATTTTTTGTTTAGGCCCTTTTTATTTGACTACACTCCACTAGGACTGTATTATTATTATTTGATGGTAGTAGCTTGCTCCCATCTGAGATTTATGTTTAGATAAGCATTTTTCACACCCCTGATAAAAGTTTTAAAAAAACACCCTTGAACTGTGATCACTTGTGTCAGTCATACGTTGATACCATGCCTTCCTTATATGTGGTGTCAGAAGTGAGATGTGATTCAACTGATAAAAATTGAAATCCATGCTGATAATTGTCGTATCACCAGAAGGAGGAAAAAATGGTTCAACTCCTTGACTCTGGCTGTGTATCTGCGTTTATTTTGGTATTAGACACCCTTCCTCTCTCCCATTATAATATACAAGAGTGGGATTGAATAATACTGAAAGTTCGAACACCCTTTACCTTTATTAGACGCAGTGCTTTAAATCCCCTCGCTTCTGAACCTTTTTTTTTTGTACTCAATTGTCATCCGTAGCGGGCCATCAGGGTTAGAGATTAATCTACCAAAATCAATCCCTTCGGCAGACTGAGAATCAGAAGAATCAGGCGACTTCAAAACTTTATCCGAGGGAGTCGAGACCTGTTTCTTTTCTGATTCTGAAAAAACCACAGAAGGGACCCTTACCGCCCCAAGAGAAATGGCCAACTTAGCGAATGTCATCGCCTAGTTGGCAACCCATCAAATGCAGGCCGAAGCTAGGATCCAAGAAAATGTAACTAAATTGGTACAATTGCAAGCTAGGCACTTACTACCAGAGGGGGTACTTCAACCATAGCTGGAAGGCAAAGATCTAGGAAATTTGTTCTTGAATTTTGAATGCCTAGCTGAACAACTAGGATGGGAATAGAACCTTAAAAGGTGCTATATGGCTCATCTGTTGAAAGGTGAACTACAAACGGCCAGGGACGTCATTTTGGGGCTGACAGGGGTCGCAAATGTGACCCCTGGGTCACAGTTTGCAACCCCTGGGGACTCTCTTGTGACCCCAATTATTTAAAAGTTTTTTTTAAAAAACGGATTTTAAGCAAAACAAAATAAACCAAAGAAATGAAAAACCGGAAGCTCCTGAGGTAGTGGGGGTCCCCATTGTGCAGGCGATCCCACCACACCAGGTCTGGGGGTACCACGGCCCAGGCCTCATCTCGCCCTGGGCTGGGGACGCGCTTATCAGGGGTTGGAGCTGACCGTGACATGTGACACATGACATATGCCACGTTTAGCTCCAACCACTTCTCCCTCAGCTTCGATTCCTCGCAGCTCACATGCAGGAACCAGGAAGCTCTCGCACCTTCCTGGTTCCTGTATGTGAGCAGCACGGAGAAGCCAAGGGTGGCCTGGAAGGATGGACCGAAACTGCAAGGAAAAGGTAAGAAGGCTTTTTTTTTATTTTGCTACATGTGTGAAGTGCATGTCAGATGTATGTATTTGAATGGCTGGTGAATGTGAGTGAAGTGATGTATGTTTTTGAATGTTCTGGGTAGGTGGTTGTGTGCCTGTGTACAGAATGCAATGAGTGGATATAAGAGAAGGTGTGAGTGAGTGACTGGTGGGTGAATGATTATGAAGGTGATGGTGTGTTTTTGAATGTTGTGGGTGGGTGTGTGTCTATGTAGAGAATGTAATGAGTGTATGCAAGAGAAGGTGTGAGTGAGTGGCTGGTGGGTGAATGAGTATAAAGGTGATGGTGTGTTTTTGAATGGTGTGGGTGGGTGTGTGCCTTTGTACAGAATGCAATATGTGGATGTAAGAGAAGGTGTGAGTGAGTGACTGGTGGGTGAATGAGTATGAAAGTGAGGGTGTGTTTTTGAATGTTGCGGGTGGCTGTGTGCCTGTGTAGAGAATGTAATGAGTGTATGTAAGAGAAGGTGTGAGTAGTGACTGGTGGGTGAATGATTATGAAGGTGATGGTGTGTTCTTGAATGTTGTGGGTGGGTGTGTGCCTGTGTAGAGAATGTAATGAGTGTATGCAAGAGAAGGTGTGAGTGAGTGGCTGGTGGGTGGATGAATGAGTATGAAGGTGATGCTGTGTTTTTGAACGTTCTGGGTGGCTGTGTGCCTGTGTAGAGAATGCAATGAGTGTATGTAAGAGAAGGTGTGAGTGAGTGACTGGTGGGTGAATGATTATGAAGGTGATGGTGTGTTCTTGAATGTTGTGGGTGGGTGTGTGCCTGTGTAGAGAATGTAATGAGTGTATGCAAGAGAAGGTGTGAGTGAGTGACTGGTGGGTGAATGAGTATAAAGGTGATGGTGTGTTTTTGAATGGTGTGGGCAGGTGTGTGCCTTTGTACAGAACGCAATATGTGGATGTAAGAGAAGGTGTGAGTGAGTGACTGGTGGGTGAATGAGTATGAAAGTGAGGGTGTGTTTTTGAATGTTGCGGGTGGCTGTGTCCCTGTGTAGAGAATGCAATTAGTGGATGTTAAGAGAATGTGTGAGTGACTGGTGGGTGAAATAGTATGAAAGTAATGGTGTGTTTTTGAATGTTGTGGGTGGGTGTGTGCCTGTGTAGAGAATGCAATGAGTGGAAGTAAGAGAAGGTCCAAGTGACTGGTGGGTGAATGAATATTAAGGCGATGCTGTGTTTCTGAATGTTCTGGGTGGCTGTGTGCCTGTGTAGAGAATCCAATGAGTGGATGTAAGAGAAGGTGTGAGTGACTGGTGGGTGAATGAGTATGTATGTGACGGTGTGTTTTTGAATGTTGTGGGTGCGTGTGTGCCTGTTTAGAGAATGCAATGAGTGGATGTAAGAGAAGGTGTGAGTGACTGGTGGGTGAATGAGTATGAAGGTGATGGTGTGTTTTTTAATGTTCTGGGTGGGTTGGTGCCTGTGTAGAGAATGCAAGGAGTGGATGTAAGAGAAGGTGCAAGTGACTGGTGGGTGAATGCGTATGAAGGTGATGCTGTGTTTTTGAATGTTGTGGGTGGGTGTGTGCCTGTGTAGAGAATGCAATGAGTGGATGTAAGAGAAGGTGTGAGTGACTGGTGTGTGAATAAGTATGAATGTGATGGTATATTTTTTAATGTTATGGGTGGGTTTGTGTGTGCCTGTGTAGAGGGTGCAATGGGTCTAGGCAAGAAAAGGTGTACGAGTGAGTGACTGGTGGTGGAATGTGTATACATGTGTAGAGGAAGTGCCAAATAACCCTACCAGAAGCTCTGCCCCCATGTTGCCTATCTGTTGGGAACTGGAAATTGCAATAGGCGCAGTGCCAGTGAGGAAGCCTATACCGCAAGGAATCCTTGAGACACGTATCCATTGAGAAAACCCTATATGCATTCACAAAGAAATAACGGTCTTCTGGAGAGAATCCTGGAAGAAGTGTGAAAATGAACGTGAAAGAAGACTGGTGACGTCATACGAAGCAGAATTGTTGCACCCAGAAAAGACACAAATGAAGAAGGAATATAGACATTCTATAGGACCTGAGGGTGAAGTATCGAAGTAAAGCAACATTTCGGGATCGAAATGAAGATTGCTCGTGCGAAGAAACACCGAAAAAAATGCAAAGTCATTTTACAATTGTAAAGATGCAGTAACGCAAGTAGACAAAGTAATCCTGAGGCTGGCTACGTAGTAAATAGATTGAGGCAATGCGCCAATGTATATTCATAGGGATGTATAGAATCTGGCTGTTCCACAATGCACTTTAGCAAACTTGAACCCCGTGAATGGAAAGGACTTGAAGTGTGGCGCAATTGAAAAATAGCTGATGGCGAAGGAGAAGTCAAGAAAGGCTGGCTGGCTAAGCACCGTGAGCCTGGTTGTCTGTCAAGAAGCTACATGAATGTGAGAAAGAAACAAACTTCTGTTTGAGGTGGAATGAAAAAACAGTGAATGTGCTAAGAGTTTAATAGTATTTTATGCAGCGAAGAGCTCAAAAACGTTGTCTCCAGTCACATGGTCAGATGGAAATAGTCTGTGGGTCGAGCTACACCGAAACCAGAAGATAAGACCATGCCACACTCACTTTTATTCTCAGGCACAGTGAGCCTCTACAAGGCCGAGTTCAATGCCTTAATTGAATGACAGACCGCAGAAGAGATGATCGATAAGGGTTAATTGGGTGGGGAGGCATGACCAGGCCAACCCTCCCTAGCACCTGAGGTAACCAGTTTGCGTGCTGCTAGCAAGTGGAATATTCCAGTATGGTACAAGCGTGCCAACCAATTATAGAGGGCCACGTATCAAAGAGCCCTATAGTTTGTGTAGCCAATAGGGTGTCGAGTATTAGTATGACACAGAAGATGACTTGTACTTGGGATGGGCTTAGTTGTCCACCTGATCTTAGAGACCCAATCACAGCCCCCGTCATTATGGAACATATACCTAGATGTTCCCTTGAAGCCTATCACTTTCCTTAGTAGGTTTTCTTAGTTTGCCACGTAGGATGACGTCAGTAGTGATGAATCTTTCGTATAAGAATGCTGTTTTTTCATATTATGTTTGAAAGAAATCAAGCGAACCTCCGTTGATGTCTGTTGTAACTCCCTGTTTTAGATCCTTGTTAATAAAACAGTACAATGTTTTCCAACTTCCTGAGTCAGTTTGATTATTGATGTATGATGTATGAGTAAGTTCTGCATCCCCATCCATCTCTAAGTATTGCTACCTCGTTTTAAAGGGCCCTAAGTCCCAGGGTTCACATGTGATGGTGTGTTTTGAATGTTCTGGGTGGGTGTGTGCTTGTGTAGCGAATGCAATGAGTGGATCTAAGAGAAGGTGTGAGTGAGTGACTTGTGGGTGAACGAGTATGAATGCAGTAGTGTGTGTTTGAATGTTGTGTTGCGTGCCTGAGTGGTGAATGCAGTGTGAATGAATGTGACAGGGGATGTATGGGTGAGTGACCGGTGGGTGAAAGGAGATGCATGTGTGCATGTGTGTGTAAGGCCTTGGGAGACTGGGGATCACTAGAGCATTTTTGACACATCCTTTATTGACTAGGCATGTTTTACTGGTATTTTCGGGTAAAGCCAAGTTTATGAGTGTCATTACCTGGCTAGACTGGCATTTTGGTGCAGTCAGTATCAGATACTGTGTATCTTTAAAAAAGCAAGCATGATAAGTAGTGTTATCTCGCTAGACTGATGTTTTGGTGTAACAGTCAGTATATTTTTTTTACTGTAGCATGATGTTTTATTAACTAAACATCTATGATGAATCAAGCAAGATAAGTGTTTCAATGGGTCTAGACTTGCTTACATTGGAACCAGTTTGGACAGGTTATCATATTGTGATCTGTCACTTTTAATGGCCAAACCAACGGGAGTATTTCCTTACATAGGAGTATTGGCAGAACCAGTTTTGTACCCAGTGCCAGTGATGATACTATAAAAGTACATCTTAAAACGAACATGAGTATGGTTTTATATGGGAATACTAGCATATGTTGGTGGAGTCAGCATAGAAATGTATGGGCACAGCCAGCATGAAAATGGTTTTTATACTGGCATATATTGCATGGGCCAGCATGATAATGCATTGGGAAATGCCCTGCGCACTTTTGGTGACTTGCATCTATTGTACTTTTTTCATGATTTACCCTAAACTCTACATAACCAAAAGCCTTTTACCCACATTTTCACAGAAGGTGTGCTGTGCAATGCGCCATTTTAACCCATTATTCAAAACATTTTCTCACGGGAGGGGGAAGAATCCCCCCTAACCTCCAAACCCATTTTTGTTAGTTCGGGCTCCCTCGCTACGCTTGGTCACAATCGCATACTTGTGGCAAATATTTACACCCTTCAAAAAAACAACTCACCAGCCACCACTAGTGGCTAGTATATTTGTGGACCAGGCACCGCCCCTTCTTTCTATGCTACGGGAAACATTAAAGCTTTGATTAAAAAACATATTTACTTCTTTCACTTGCAGTAGTGCATACCCCTGCAGCAGCATAATCATCATGGACATTGCACACACGTGGTGGTCCGGGCCAGCCTGGGGTGTGGTCGGCCCTGTTCTTTGTTAAGGAGCTTGTGGGGCAGAAGAGGGGGGCTTACATTTTGGGCTATGCCATTATCTGACAAAGGGGTAGTATGCAGTGCGCGCCTTGAAGTCTGCCAGTGAGTCCACGGGTGAGAAACAACCCGTGGGTGTTTTTAATTCAACTGTGCTGTGCCACGGATTTATGTGTGGAGCAATGCTATTACATTAAATGGTGGGGGCTTTTTAAGGTCTCTGACACCCAGTATTACACTTAGATAATAAAAACTATGGGGGGTCCTCTGTATATTAAAATAACCTTTCCCAGGTATTATACTCGAGGAAAGATAAAATTATCAGGTGCACTCCCCTGTGTGCACATATACCAGTCTCATAGGTTTCTTCTATCGTAGTGGTAGCTGACTCATAGATACATTTATAACCAGGGCATATTGTTGATACTAAATCCTGGTCAATGATTTAATTTTCAGGCCTTGCTCATGCTGCATTTTTCTCCTGGGTAAAAAGCAGCGTACGCCTCCCCAGGTCAGTGCTTTTTTGGCTTGTTTAACATTGCAACGCCACAGATAACGAATACTTCTGTGTCCTTTGATCTATAAATGTTTTATACACTAGCTGAAGCCTGCGTTAGAGATTTCGGTGACCCTGTTTCAAGTACTACATAATGTATGTTTTAAATATAGACCCCATGTCGGATATGGAAAATCAGATTCCCCAAATGTGTCATCGTGGACACATCACACCTCCCTCTGTGCCTCGGTTCTTATATCTGGCTGAAATGAGAGTGTCTGGAAATACGGGTGCTAGAGGCATCTGAAAAATCTGAAGGTTGTTTGCCATCACTTCCTTTGATGTCACTTGGGGTGGGGTCAAATGACATCACTTCCCGTGATGTCATTAGGAGGTCAAGGGTCATGGGATGTTACTTCCACTACCCCTGGCATTTTGGTGAAATTACGTCCCTGCAAACAGCCTATATACTACTTAATATTGCCCAGGTTGTCACCTTTCTATCCACCAAGGAAGGGTTGTTAAAAAGAGTGGGGCGGAGACCACCAGGGTGCGCAGACGTGATGGACGCTTAAGCCATCGCCTCCCTCTCCGGGCTAGAAACATGCCAGAAACTCTGCAGAGAAATGAAAACATCCGACCTAATTAATCACCAAGCAGCACCAGAAACCATTAGAGCAACTACTGAGTAAGTGTAATCTAAAACCGCAAGGGCTGTCACAAAAAAATCTTCGCCATAAAACCGCTACCCCCAGCCGGGCGATTATGGAAAGAAAAAGGGCGGCCGCGCCCGAGGCACCGGTCCAGTGAGTAAGGAGGAGATTTCACCTAGCGGGACCGGAGCGGCCTGCAGAGCACCCACAGATCTGGCGTCCGGAGGGGTCCAACTCCGTGCCCCGCGACAGAAACATATTGGGAAGGGATCATTAGAGCTTGAAGCTGGCCGAATCTAATCACTGATGTCCACGCCGAGCATGGGAAGAGAGCTCCCGTACCAATCTCATCAAGGAGGTAAGCGGGCAGGGGTGGCGAAGCGCACCCTCTCACTACTTGGGTGACCAACAGAAAATAATACACGATTACCCACCAGCAGTATAAAGGTGTCGGAGAAGGTGGAGCCCTCCTTCCCCCTCTCTGCTACAGCAACGAGGGGGACCTTCCCCTTACTCAAGTGCAGCAGCCTGAACGCCGGTAGCCGTGCCGCCCCTTCCTCCTGTGTAGCGCGATACCGAGACAGCGCCCTGAGGGAGGCGGCTAAGGAGGCCCCCAGCCGCCCGGGCCCTGCAGGAACCGTATTGCATAACAGGGAGCCTACAATTGACATTAATCAAAAATTCAGGTTTCATGCAGCAGGTCCCGGTTATTATGACAGTGAGCCCCTCAGATTCAGACCTCAAAGTGCGGACAAGTGAATAATATCCACGATCAGTGAAGTGACCACCCTGCACACTAAAACAAACTCCACAGCACTCCAACCAGCCATGGGGGCAGTGTTCCAGGAGTGGGGCAACGGCTCCGTGAGGCCCCTGATTGTATTTCCCCCCCCAACTGCAAGTGCGAGTTCTCCAACATGAATAAACCCCAAAAAACACCCAGGAGGGTGTACTACCACCGGCTACCCTGCGCCACGACTGTGGCACCCGTTGAAGCACCCCCATCAACCTCTCTACATAGCTGAATTTGTCTTCTACACCAGCAAAAGAATTCCGAATAAGTTCAGCACACTCTGCTTTGAGGAGTTCCCCTCGATAGGTGGAGAGACTCAGAAGGACAACTAGAGACAAGTCCAGGGGGGAAAAAAGGAACAGTAGGACCTTCAATTGACACACCCACTGAAAGGCGGAGCATTATACGAGTAACATCAAGAAACCAGCTCAAGCCTCTTTTCCGAGCCAGAACAACCGTGAAAGGCGCGCTCATCCCCCCCACCTGAGGAGGCTCAAGTGACCTCTCTCTTGGGGAAACTCTCCGGCCAAATATTTTCAGCTTCTGCAGTAGCGATAGCGAACTGCCACCTCAGCAAGAGGGAAGGCTGGATCCGCGCACCCTAGAAACACTGCGTAAATTCTGCCGGACAGGCGCAGTCATGGAGCCAGACAAATTCCAGAGTTCCTCTGAGGTTCCAGGGAATGATCTCAACAGTGCCAATAAATCGGACATACGGCTCCTGCTAGGCCAAATTAGATCAATCAAATCCAGTCTCACGGAAACAGTCTCCGATTTGCAAACAAAGGTGGCTAAAGAGGAGGACCGCTTGGAAGCAGTCGAAAGTAACCAGCAATCGGGAGACATCGCAACGATGCAATATGAAGCTCAGCTCTTAGACTTGGAACAAAAGGAACGGACATTGAGTCAAAGATTGATGACCTAGAAAACCGGGAGCAACGCTCTAATATTCGAATCATAGGCCTGGAGGAAGATCAGGGAGAGACCTTGTCTGGTCTTGAAAGCAAAGTCAAAGCCCTAATCCTATCCTTGTATGATGAAATGAACCGCCCCAAGCTCGAATTCGACAGGGTGCACAGGGCAGGCGGACCACCAAGGGGACCCCGATCAGTCCTCATAAAATGTCACTACTATGCTCAGAGACAGGACGTTCTACAGAAAGCAAGAGAAAAAGACACAATAGAATTCTAGGGCTCGAAGATGAAACTGTACTAATTTCTTTCAGCAATGACTCTGGCGAAAAGAAGAGGATGTCGTCCCCTAACGGCATGGCTGCAACAGCTGGGGACACCCTTTTTCCTTGTCGTTTGAGTTCAGCGGGGAGGAGTTCAGGATAACTTCAGTGGAAGAAGCAGAGCGAGCCCTCCGTCACCTCTAAAGGCACGCTGCAGGTTTGAACTCTGACACTCGAAGAGAGTACACAGGACCACGACGAGACCCGGTGCCGAAACCCCCAAGACGAGGCCAAGCGCAGTTAAAATGGAAGTACAAGCGACAAAACACTCCCTGAGGAAAGTGAAATGTACTCTCACTCTTTATTGCTACCCAGCAAGGTTCCTTTTTTCTTTTTTGTTTTGCTAACTAATTATGTTCCTGGTGCATCACACTAACGGATGTATGTTTAGTTGAATCAGGGGTTGAGTTAAGTTATACGTTGTAGCTGAATGCTATGCCCCACGAAAGTCGTTTCTTCTCTGCACTCACACTACTAGTTCCAGTTAATGCCCAGAAAAGGTACTCACTAGTGTGGCCCTTCTAAGTTTAGAGCATCTCATTTTTCTCAGAAGGAGATACACCCAGTAGCATCTCAGGGGAAGGGAAAGAGAGGGGGGGGGGGGAAGAAACAGTAATCTGAATAAAACAACGGGTCTATTCCACAACACTAAATCATACAGGTACGAAGCACTGCTACAGCGGATTTTCAGTCTCCCCGCAAAGGGATGACAGCGCCACACACGCAATACACAGGGTGATGGAGCACTACTCACAAAACTCATCTGTAGGTATGGCTGGGTCTGATGGTATAGTCTTCGGATCCCTAAATGTGAAAGGCTTCAATTCACCGCAAAAAGATCAATGTTGGCACGACAATTTACACAGTCTAAACTGGATGTTTTGTTTGTACAAGAGTCGAAATACACCCAAGGGGAAGAACATAAAATAGTTGGTAAGGTGACAGGAGACACAGTGTGGGTTTTCCGGTCCCCAGAAGAAGGGCAGGGTTGGAATCCTGTACAGAAAATCCCTAGGGCTCCAGATAACCCATATACACAGGGATGCCCAAGGTAGATACATTGCGCTCAAAGGTCGGTTAAGAGCACGCTCTATCACACTATGCTCTGCTTATGCCTCCAACCACGGACAGTCAAGTTTCTTTGAACCATTGTTCAATTTCCTAGAGGGCTGGAGAGAGGGCACGCTGGTTTGCGGAGGGGATTTTAATGTTGTAGTGGAACGGAAACGGGACTGGTACCCAGTAAGGCAAAACACCCATCCACCGAGCACCCTCCAGGAGAATAGATTCCTGAGTCAATTGAGGGAACACCACCTGATTGACACGTGGCGCTCTGCTCACCCAGAAGAAAAAGCCTTTACATTCTCCTCCCCCCCTCACCAAACTTTCTTGAGAATAGATTACATACTATTGGGGGCAGAGTGTGAATGCGACATACAATACAGGGATCTATGATAGAAGTGGTGGCCTGGTCTGACCACGACCTATGCATACTAGAACTTGACCTGTGCCCCCTGCCCAGGCCGGAGTAAAGGTGGGTCTGTAATGATTTCTTGTGTAGGGACCCAGTGTTCAGGGCAACGCTCTCTGAGGCCATTACAAGTCATTTTGAGACGAATGACGTTGAAGGGATGTCACTGAACATAGTATGGGAGGCAGGTAAAGCCACGATAAGGGGAATACTGATGACTCAGGCAACTTAGAGAAGGGGAATTAAGAGCAGATATCTCCCGCCTGGAACATAGCCTTAAGAGCCACCCCACCCAGGCAGAGGATATGGTCAGTCAAATTAAGGGACTGAGGGAAGAGCTGAGAGATATTTGGAATGGCAAAGCGCTAACGCAACTTAAGTACCTCAAGCATAAATTCTTCGAGAAAGGGGACAAAGCCCTCACAATGCTTACTAACCGGCTGCGAAAGCAAAGAGCAGACAGGGCAGTGTATAAAATCAACGATGAGTCCAGCGCACCCCTCATGAATCCTCGAGAAATTGTCAATCGCTTTTCAAGGTTCTACTCAAAGCTGTAAACGGCGGAAGGTTATAGCACCCCCTCTACATTTGAGGGATACCTAGCTGCTCTCCCTCACCCGCCGATTGTCAGTGAACACTTAGACATTTTAAATGCCTCGATCACTACCCTAGAAGTGCAAAGCGCCATCATCAATCTAAAGGCAGGCTCAGCACCAGGGCAAGATATCTATACGCCAGACTTTTACAAATCAAACTGCAACACCCTCACCCCTTTCCTCACTAAACTCTTCAATTCAATCCTAGCGTCAGGGCAAGCCCCTAAATCATTCACCAAATCCACAATCATTGTTATCCCTAAAGAAGACAAAGACCCCCTAGAATGTTCATCGTACCGCCCAATCTCCCTCATCAATGTAGATGCAAAAATCTATTCGAGCATCCTGGCCGCCCGCCTGGCACTGGTCCTCCCCTAACAGTTCCATTCTGACCAGGTTGGATATGTAAGAGGTAGACAAGGAGCAGACAATATTAGGAAGACTTTAGATCTCATGGCTACTCTTCTTTGTGAAGCTGGTGACAGCCCCCTCCTGCTATCTGTAGATGCCAAAAAGGCGTTCAACCGGGTAGAGTGGCCTTTTCTATGGGCAGTACTGAAGTGGCTGGGGCTGAGAGCTGCGTGGATTCAGGGAGCTGGAGCGCTGTACCACATAGCCCAAGTCAAGGTCTCCATCAATGGCACCTCATCAGTCCCCTTCACTCTCACACGAGGTACAAGACAGGGCTGCCCGCTCTCCCCCCTAATATACGCTCTAGTCATCGAACCCTTCGCTCAAGCCATTAGATTTATTCCCGTGATTCACGGCATCCCAAGGGGAGACAGGGAGTATAAATTAGCTATGTTTGCCGATGATATTTTACTCTATCTCACCCAACAACTAGAATCCATTCCAGCCCTCTTCCAGGAAATAATGCAATACGGTGCTCTATCGGGCGTCCGGGCAAACCTTCAAAAAACTATAGCAGTCCTCTTAAAAACAAATGTTGAACTATTGGAACAGTTAAAAGCAGATTGGGGTTTCTAGATACAATCCCATTCTGTCAGATACCTGGGCGTGAACATTACTGTCTCTCTCCCAGACCTCTTTGAGGCAAATTACGTCCAACTATTGAAAAACATCCAAGATGACGTCAATAGATGGTCCAAAATGCCTTTATCTTGGGCGGCACGCTTCACCTCTATAAAAATGAATGTACTGCCACGGTTATTGTTTTTGTTCCAATCGCTTCCAATATCTATTCCAAAACCATTCTTGGCAGAAGTAAAACACATTTTGCTCAAGTACCTATGGGCCGGTAAATAGAGAATGATATCTTTGCACCGGTCAAACTGGGGGAATGGCTGTGGGTCCCCTTGCCTGCGATGATGCGAAGAATTCGGGAGCACCCTGTTTTAAAAGTGTTGTGGTCCCTTTGGCGTCCATCTGAAGTTATGCGGGGAGTCACGACTTGAACTTCCCTCCTCAGCTGCATCTGGCCCCCCCCCCATTCGAGACCTGATAAGTGAGGGTCACAGTTTTCAATCCTGGTATGAGGCTGGGCTTGTGCGAGCTGGACAGATGTGGAAGAAGGGAATCTTTACCCCCTCAGAGGATTTAAAGGAAGCTCTACAGGATACCGAAGTCTCTCCCATGCAATTCCTCCAGCTACGGAGTGTCCTGAGCGATGCCCGTTGGGGCAATTTATTGAAGTGCCTCCTTACCCCATTCGAGCAAATACTTAGCGTCCCCCAAACAACAAAGGGTCTCACTGCACAAATGTACAAATCTCTGCTCACTAGAGGTCATTTCAAGCGCCCATCGTCTGGGATCAGGTGGGAAACGGAGCTGGGACTAGAAGACAAGCCAGAGGTTTGGAAGGCAATACAAAGAGCGGTGTGAGCATCATCAATTTCCGTTCAATACAAAATGCATAACGTGCGCCTTCGGGTCAGGTGGCACTACACTCCCCTACGGTTGTCCAGGATGTTCCCAGGCACATCCCCCTACTGTTGGAGAGGTTGCAGTGAGAGGTGTGACTATTGGCACCAATAGTGGGAATACCGTGAAGTGAAAATGTATTGGAAAGAGGTTCTGGGGTGGATTCAGGCCATAGACAGGATACCTAGACTACTCACACCAGTGTTAATATTGTTTGGGGTTGAATCAGATGAAGAAGACGCTTATGTGTCACTCTCACATATGCCATGTAACCTATTGCTTGTGGCAAGGGTATGCTTAACTCTCAAATGGAAATCAGCCTCCCTCCCCACAAAAAGAGAATGGCTGACCAAAGCACACGCCATTTACGAAATGGAGAGCCTCACAGCCGCCGTCTTAGATTCTCGTAAGAACATAGACATGATATGGCTACCCTTTTTAGAATTCTATACAGCATATTGGGATTCTGTAAGACCGACTGCCTAGACTCTACACCGGATTAACAAACAAAACCATTAGAGATGCCCCAAGTCACCCTCTAACTGTTATTTCTGTGTAGAAAACCAGCAATGGGATTTATGCACTGTAATATATGTACAATGAGTGGTGCTGTGTGAAAACCATTCCATTCCTTTTTAATTTGATTGTTTAGTCACGATGAGTGGGGGTGGGGGGTTGGGAGGGAGAGTGGTTTTCATACGACAAGTTTCGATCTTCCTTTTTAGAAATTCGCACTTTGTTGCATTGACATATACTGTGAAGCTAACATGTATTAAGTCAAACTTGTTGAAAAGATTAATAAAATTAATTTAAAAAAATCATTAAAAAACTAAAAAAAGAGTGGAGCAAATCTGCAATTTCTATTGGCAGAAGTTGTAGGCCATTAGATTAAATCCGGGAGAAACCCCCCTAGAAATGGGTGAACGTGTCAAAAACACTGTGGCCCTGTGGATTAATAACAAATCCTTGGGAGAACTGACAGAGATGATCACCCTAGAACAATTCACTAATTCCTTACCTAGTAGGTGCTACAGAGAAAGAAGATGATGGAAAGGAATCAGAAAACTACCAGGCGCGGCAAGCGTAGAGGTCCGCCTGTCGAGCGAGAAGGATGAGTCACATTCCTCACATTTCGCCCTACCAGTAATCTTGATCAATCATCAACGACCATCGCGGATACATGCCATAGAGGCGTATATAGACAGCGGAGCAGTTGGTAATTACATAGATCGAGATCTGGCAACAGAAATGGGACTTCCCTTATGCACAAAACCAACAACTGAAAAGGTAACTACTGTTGATGGTACACAAATTGCTTCGGGACCAGTAACCCAATGCACAACAGAATTAACCCTTCTGTGTCAGGATGGACATCAAGAAGCAATCACGTTTGACCTCATCAAAGCTCCTCAGTTCCGGTTGATCTTAAGGATGCCATGGTTAGTAACTCACAATCCCTACATAGACTGGTGTGCAAAGAGACTGACCTTTTCCGATGAATGCGCCCACGCTTGCTACCCAAAATCTAGACCACAGCCAAACCTGAAAATCTGTTCAAGGAATAGCATCGGGAATCGCAGAACCAATGGACACCTTACCAAGAGAATATCAGGATTATCAAGATGTTTTTCAGAAGGAACAGGCTAACACATTACCGCCACATAGGACCTATGAAGGTCAGATTGACCTGATACCTGGCGCACAGGTTCCTTATGGTCGAATTTATGCACTTACGGAAACCGAAAATCTCCACTTGAAGTCCTATTTGGATCAATACCTGGCTAATGGATTTATCCGCCCGTTAAAGTCACTGGCAGCCTCCCCCTTAGTCTTCGTACCAAAGAAGGAAGGAGATTTGAGGACTTGTATCGATTACCGCACACTTAATCAAATCACAGTAAAAAAAATGCTACCCTTTGCCCCTTATCCCAGAACTTTTGGACCAAGTCAAGGATGCCCGAATCTACACCAAACTAGACCTCAGAGGAGCATACCACCTTGTACGTGTAAAGAAAGGGGATGAATGGAAAACCGCATTCCGCACCAAGTATGGCCTGTACGAATATCAGGTAATGTCTTTCGGGCTGTGCAACGCTCCTGCAGCATTCCAGTATTTTATGAATTATGTATTACGGGAATTAATCAATGTCTGTGCCCGGGTCTATATTGACGACATCCTGGTGTATTCCCCCTCTGAAAAAGATCATGTTGAACACGTTCGTTCAGTCCTTGCAAAACTTCGCCAGCACAAACTGTATGCTAAACTCGAGAAATGCTCCTTCCATGTCACTGAAGTTGAGTTCCTTTGTTTTGTTCTCTCTCCAAAGGGAGTCCAGATGAATACACACAAAGTTGATGCAATCCTTAAGTGGCTGTCACCTTCTTCACTTAAAGGAATCCAAAGCATGCTCGGCTTTGCGAATTTTTATCGCCGATTTATTCCAGATTTCTTACTGATAGTACACCCAATCACATTGTTACTGAGAAAAAACAACAAAACATTCCAATGGACTGAAGAAGCAGAAGAAGCCTTTCAAGAACTCAAGAAAAGATTCACCTCCGTGCCAATTTTACGACATCCTCGCCCAGACCTCCCCTATGTAGTGGAAACTGACGCTTCCAGCGTAGCTATGGGGGCAGTTCTCCCTCAAAGAGATCCAGAAACGGGCCAATTACACCCCGTTACCTTTTGGTCACGTAAATTCTCACCACCAGAACTTAACTATGCAATTACAAAGAATTGTTAGCAATAAAATCGGCCTTCAAAGGCTGGCGGCAATATATATTAGGTGCCAGACACACCATCACAGTAATCACAGATCACCAAAACCTTCAATACCTAAAGTCAGTAAAAGCTCAATCATAACGACAATTGAGGTGGGCTTTATTCTTCGCAGAATACGATTATGTAATAACATACCGACCGGGAGTCCAGAATGGAAAGGCCGATGCCTTCTCTCGTATGGGTGTTGAAGAAAAAACGAACAGTGCCCTGGAGCCTGTTGCCATCATCCCAAGTGATAAATTACTGGGACTCACTACCACATTGACTCTAAGTGAACTTCAAGATAAGATTCGATCCTTAATGAACCCTGAGATCCTGCAAAAAATAGAATTTCCAGACTGAACATCACACGGTTCTGGATGGATTACCCTACTTCAGGGAAAGACTATATCTACCAAATAAAGATCTGCAAGAGTTGGTCATGTCTGGTTATCACAATTCCCTGATCGAAGGTCATCCCAGAATTGCTAAGACTCTAACCAAGATTAAGCAGAATTATTGGTGTCCAACCTGGCATAAAGACATTGCTCAATTCGTTCTTTCCTATGGGGTATGTGCACAGAATAAATCACTAAAGCAGAAACCAGCTGGCCTTCTACAACCACTGGATATTCCACCGGCTCCCTGGCATATTCTTTCTCTTGATTTTATTACAGACTTACCTCCCTGTCAAGGATTTAATACCATCTTGGTGGTTGTGGGCCTGTTCTCTAAAATGGCACATTTTATTCTGTTCAAAGGACTTCCTAAAGCTACTGGTCTGGCAAAGGTATTTCTTGAACAGATTATAAAACTGCATGGTTTCCCCTCAGTCCTAAACTCAGATTGTGGAAGCCAATTTGTATCTAATTTCTGGAGGAAATGCTGTACAATGGCACAAATCAATGTTCGCTTATCCACTAGCCATAACCCTCAAACCGATGGACAAACGGAAAGAACAAACCAGACATTAGAACAATATCTACGTTGAATGCTGCATCAAGTGGAAGAGAGCTGGAAAGACTTGTTATATATAGCGGAATACGCATACAACAACTCCATACACACCAGCACAGGACAAAGCCGTTCTACACAATATACAGAAGACACCCGCGTACCTCTGAACTAGATTCCCCCACGACCTTGGAAATGCCAGCGATAAAGACTCTACACACAAGTATAACTCAAGCCTACAAAAAGGCAACTGAACAATTACAGCAAGCCAAAGACAGGCAGAAAAAGTATTCAGAACCAACACCGGAGGAAGGCTCCCGATTACCAGATTGGAGACAAAGTCTGGTTAGCATCAAGGCATGTGCCCATTAAAGGAACCCGGACCTTTCGCCCAAGATATCTAGGACCTTATACCATCAAATCTGTGATAAATCCAGTGGCCGTCAAATTGGCCTTTGCCACCGAGCATGCAAATTCATCCAGTATTCAATGTATCACTTATAAAACCTGTCCAACCCAGGACCCGAGTTATAACCCCACCAAAGCCTGTGCTAGTTGATGGAGAGCCTGAATTTGAAGTTAAGGACATCCTGGATTCAAAACAAACCAGATCTAAACTATACTATTTAGTGGATTGGAAAGGCTACGGGCCTCAAGACAGAATATGGGAACCAAGTGAACATATCCATGCACCACGTCTGATTAAGAGATTTCACTGGAATAATCCCACCAAACCAGGACCGGACGGGAAGAATACCCTGAGAGGGGCCTTGGGAGGGAGTGCTGTCATGACCACTCTCAGGGGCCACAAGCTGTGTCACAAGCAAGCTCCCACAATTACTC
Organism: Ambystoma mexicanum; assembly: GCF_040938575.1. Lineage (NCBI taxonomy): Eukaryota > Metazoa > Chordata > Amphibia > Caudata > Ambystomatidae > Ambystoma > Ambystoma mexicanum. Next base: position 149,467,644 of record NC_090940.1, read on the forward strand.
TAAGGGCCTCATGACTTCAGCAAAAAGGCTCCTGGAGCCAGTCCTGGCGCATCTGGCACCAGGCTCATGTACTGTAGGAGAAACTTACCAGGCTTACTTTCAATTGACTACATGGGTCTTTAAATCCAAATGGAAGCACCCACACAGCCTAGTTCTAAGAACCAAGCAATGCGGTCTAGTGTTATGGGTGTGGCAGGCCTGGAACTACTTTCCCTGGTACTACTTTACCTGGGCTATATAAACCACACCCTGACTGCAGAACACGCTTCGCGTTATTCTGCAACCAGCATCGTGACACTCACCGTATCCAGCTCCTGGTCTTCAGAATCTTCCTGTAGTCATGCAAGAACAAGAACAAGATTATTCTGTCTTACCTGAGAAAACACCATTCATCACTCAGCATCTTAACTGGTCTGCAATCTGTGGAAACCGAGAGAAGAAGAAACATCACTCACCAGTGAGTACTAGCTTAAGGACTTCCGGCGAACCGCTACCACAGCTGCTGTTCGAACATCGCGACCTGCAATAACGAGAAAAGGAAAAACAATATTAGAACGTGCGCACTTCCAAAACATCGAATTCCATCAGTCTTACCTGAATTCCATCGTGCTACGCTGCGTTTCCATCCGGAGCACCACAGCAACATCTGCAAAGGAAAAAGAGACATATTCAGGTTCACTTTCAATATTAAACAACCGCACAGTGCTGTACCTACCTTAACTGATTCCGGGGGCTTGTTTTTCATCGCGCTCTCATCCACTCGCAGCACCACAGCGGCCTGTGAGGAGAAGAAGAAGAAAACACAGGTTAGCTTTAAAAGACAATAAAGGCGTTGCGCTTCGCGCTTTCTCTTACCTAGAAACGTGCCTCTCCATCCGGCACGCCAGCATCAAGACCTTTGCACCTGAAAAGAAGGAGATAAAGACATTAACAAATTCCCACCATAAACAGAACAAAGACTAACAATTAACAAACCTACCTGCCTACCAGCAGATTCGGGGTCACAGCAGGCCTGGGCCCAAGGAAGGCGTACTGCATCAGTGAAGCAACTCGGGAAGCTTGCCAACAAATGTCAAGCGCCCCTTCACAAGAAACGCAAGACGGATAGCTCACCCTACAAATAACTAAGGTGACAAAAGAACCCAGTGGGAAGGGAATCGGTCAGAGGGAGGTGGGAGATTCACCCATTAGAGACAGTTATCACAAATCCTCCCTTCTGTAATTGCGGATTCATTATTCAGCACTAGGCAACTACGCATCCAGGGTTCCAGATCTCAGAGCCTTCCAGACGCCCCCGGGGATATCAGGTGAGCGTAACAGGTACACAGGGCCCTCCTGCATTAATGGCCAAGGCGGGGAGAAGATATTGGGCCTCATTACGACCCTGGCGGAAATCGAAAAACGATGGCGGAAATGCAATACCGCCATCGAATAGCGCTCGGTGCGACTATGACCCGTCACCGCAAAGTACGAAGCCATTAGCGACACCGTAGTGAACGCCAACGCTAACTGCACCAAGTACGCGCGCGCGCGCCATGCCAAACAGTAAATACCACCATGGCGCAAGGGTACGCGAATTCCGACCCTAGCGGACATGTACCTAACGCCATCAAGCATGGCGGAAAGTACCATTCCGCCATGGTGAGAAGTACGGCATCGCGAATCAACCGTAAACGGCCCCACTGAGTGCCTGTACACCGCTCCCTGCCCACAAAGTACAACTCCCCGTAGGTGCAATGAAGTCACAATGCAACCAGTGAAATGTACAAGTCACCCATGCATGCCAACGAACAAAAGAATCACAAGAGGGGCCAATGGGAGCTGCAGGGCACAGATGGCACGAATACAGAAGCCATTCCAATGGACATGACCACAGTCCCCCCCCCAGAAACGCACGCAAACACAGGCACCTGTGACCAGCAATATTCCGAAAATCACATCATTCCACCAGTCCACCTGGCTGACCGGCATCTGTTACACAAAACCCAATCCCCCGCCCCTGAGCATGACAACATTCAAACAGTCATATTGGCAGCCCCCATCCCTGACCTCACTGGGCTTCGTAGGCAAACGCGCCCAGCACAGTACCACGCAACTAAACTCCGAAGCTGGAACCCAATGCAGATCTCCTCACAATACATCGCTCCCCAAATAGGAATATGCCACATCACTCGCAAAGAAGAACGCTACACGGCCCATTTCAGAATAGAAATTTAATGCACAACAAAATCACCAAGCCCATACAGCCATTAGGCCATGAACTCCAAAACACATATCACCATTGTGGGCTGCATCCGCAAGAAATGACCAGCTACTACTTGTGTGACGCCCTGTTCCATCATGGTACACAGAGCCACATTCACGTACGAAAAGGCAACATGGAAGCGCACAGAACCGCAGGGCCGTCCCAATGGGGAGGCACTAGTCCAGCTGAAAGGCCGAAATGTTGCTCCGAGCCACTAGTACTGCGTAAGGGCATGTGGCCCATTGGCGATCGTCCCATAAGATCGTAATGCTGCTCCACTGATTAACACGAAGCAGCAGGTGTCGGGAGTAAAAGCCATCTGCAGGAGTGGCATACAGATGGCAGTGGCAAAAGGGGAGGAGATACCTGTCAACCAAAAGAAAAGAAAAAGAACAGAATGGCCATCAGAACTACATTCGAACAACTCACTTCAATGATCACACTAAATCCACAGCCATATGCATGCTAGCCCACTCCAAAGGATCATCACCACCCCAAAACCACTTGCGACTCATAACCATCTATATCGAGGTGTAAACACCATCACAAACGAGTGTACCTGTGCATGCGTCTGTGAAAACAGAATCCATCAGATGGGAATGTTAACGTGCATGGACACAAGTGTCTGAAGGCGCGTCGAGACAGGGAGGGCTCAACAAGGCCAGATAGACGATGGTCCCACTATGGCAGCCCTGCATCACATAGCGCAGGGGAGGCGGATAGATTCCAAGAAGCCCTGTACATGGCAAACTCTGTATCAAATCACCTGCCCATGCATCCATTCATCATTCCCTCATCCCGGTATAAAAACGCCTGAATATTTACTCACATAACATTAGAAATATCCATTGAGTCTGTGCGTTATGCAGCCTGCAAAATCCACAGTGCCCCAGCCCGTAATTCCAGTGTTGTGAAGTAACATGTATTTGGGAACGTCCGGCCTCATCGCCCACGTCGCTATTGCGCATCCCAAACTATTCATATCAATCATTGCATCCTCGCCATGGCCCCTGTCTCAAGGACATTGAACAATAAAACGTTATATTTGCAGTCAGACCTGTGGGCATCTCCTCGCCGCTAGCTGGAAACCGAAAGCGCCGCCCTTCGAATTCCTCATTTGCAACATCACGTCGAAAAGGCATCTGTGGCCGTTTGAAATCACAAATTAATCCATCTAGTGCGGCTGTGTGTGAAAATGGCAACTGCCTTCACCCACAAATGGGACGCCCCGCCCGTCGGTGCAACTCGGTACAGTGATGCATGAGGGCCCACCGTTACTCGAGTACTACGTTCCACTGACCCATCACAAGTCTGTTCGCGACTGCAAAGATTGTATGTGAAACAATGGGACCATAGCCGAATGTACATATCAACAAATGTTACACGGCCATCGGGTACAAATACATGATTGCAATAGCAAGATGCCATTCCTCGAATTGCAGCGTTGTGTGCGGGACGTGCTCGGCCAAAGGGGAGAGCAGCTTGCACAGGTGGAATGAATCACCACAGGTGGAGGCCATACAGCCTGAAAACACATAAATTGCACACCCAGTCTCCTCCCACAACCACACCCACTCCGAAATGCTACCGGCAGGACTCGCGATGTTGGCCCTGGGGGACCTGATAGCACTGCAAGTACTCCAACTCCAAGAAGAAGACGAACACCAACTACAACCGGCCGCACGGAGGAGACGCAGGAGGAGGAGGAGGCCAAGGCAGGGCCAGCAAGGGCCGCCAGCACAGCCACTACCACCACGCAGGCAGCCCGCAATCCCACGCCTCCGAGCACATCCGTTCAACCTCACTGATGAGCAGATCCACACCCTCTACCGTTTGGACCGGGACACCATAGCCGCCATTGTGGACATGACACAGGCTGACCTTGTCAGCATGATAGATAGCCCAACCGCCATCCCACCCCTACTGAAGGTGGTGTCTGTACTCCACTTCCTGGCCACAGGCACCTACCAGCACACAGTCGGACAGTTGCATGGCATTTCTCAGCCACTGTTCTCACGGACACTATTGCAAGTGCTCGATGCCCTCCTGCAGCACGCAGACGACTACATCTCTCTACCACGCTCGGAGCAGGATATTACCAACACAAAAGTGGGATTCCATGCACTTGCCGGCATACCGGGTTGCATTGGTGCCATCGACTGCACCCATGTGGAATTGGTCGTCCCACATGCCATGGAGGCCCAGTACCGCAACCGAAAACAATTTCATTCCCTGAATGTACAAATGGTGTGTGACTCCAACAGGATCATTACACATTGTTGTGCCAGATTCCCTGGATCAACCCATGATTCTATGGTCTTGAGGAACTCTACTATACCACGCTACATGGAGCGACACGCAGGGAACAGATCCTGGCTACTCGGTGAGTCTCATTTCATGCATGATGATGTGGGGTATGTGATGCGGCAATGACCTGGCAGGAAGGGGGGGGGGGTGTGCGTACGTAGCAATGGCATTCCACATCATACGTTTATCGTCCACATACAGGTGATGCTGGGTATCCACTGAAGAGATGGCTCCTCACACCAGTCCGGAACCCACGGGACCAGCATGAGGAGGACTACAACCATGCCCACTCACGTACCCGTGTAGTCATTGAACAGGCATTCGGCCTACTGAAGACTCGTTTCCGCTGCCTCAGCAGGTCTGGCGGGGCACTCCTGTACCGCCATGAGAAGGTTGCAAAGATGGTCATGGCATGTGTCATGCTCCACAACATGTGCGTACGTAGAAATGTGCCCATGCCCCCTGACGCAGAACTGCAAGCACCTGATGATGGTCATGATGAGGGTGGGGATGTGGCAGCACCTCAAGGAGTCTGCGAGGCACCGGAGGGCCGTGACATTCGTCAGCATCTCATTGATGCATGCTTCTAGCACTCACGCCTGGTGGCTGATACATGGACACGGGACTCGTGGCACTGTGTGTGTCTGGTACATGCACAATATGGACTGTACGCCTATGATGGCCTAGTACACAAAGATCATTGTCCACACATCTCATTGGTTGATCGTGCACTGTTTATGGCATATGTGATATCATGTTGAACACCCTATCGACCCGCCACCCAAGTGAGCCCAACACACCCCCTCCACCCTCCTACCTCCCCCCCGAACACCAGTGTCCAAAGATGCTCATTGTCAGTGGGCTGTCGCTATTGCAAGCCCCCTCTGCGGGTATCAGGGGCACCCCTGCCTGTGGAGCGCAGGTTCCTCCCAGATCTACGTTGGGGGCTGCCCTGGACGGAACTTGCAACGGATGATGTCTCTGCCTGCTCACGTCCATGCATGTCCCTAAGGGTTTGTGAGAGCTCAGTGAGCACACGGCGCACTGCGGCAAGTTCGGCACATACGTCTTTGGACGTCGCATGCAGTTCCCCCCTCAGGCTCTCGGTGCTTCTCTCCATTTGGACTCTCAGGCTCTCGGTGCCACTCTCCATTTGTGCCCTTAGTGTCTCTGTACTTCTCTCCATTTCTGCCCTAAGTGTCTCAGTTGATGTTTCTATGTCTGCCTTAGTGCCCCCACATTCATCGGCATGGTCCTTGAGGAGCGTGGCCAGTTGCTGCTGTTGCACGATTAACTGGTCGAGGGACTGTTGCCTCTGCTGGGCCATGGCCATTTGCGGGGGTGTCACAGAGGGGCTGTTGACCTCATGTTGCCTTGCCACAGGGCTTGTGGGGGATGGCCAGTCGTCGTCTTGTGGGTGCCCCTGCGTGGTATCCTCATGTTGTACGGGATGGGACAGACAGGGGGATTGGGACAGGTCATGGATGGATCTGACTTCGACATCCCCGTCTTCTGTGTCGGAGCATGCTGCCATCAATGGGGTGTCACCTATGGTGCTGCTGCCACCAGAGGCAGTGCCTTCTGTGGCATCCGTTGGGGGGACCTGTGGTGGTGGTGTTGTGGGCATGCTGGCTGCTGGGGTGCCTGTTGATGTTCCCTCCTCTGTGCTGCCACCTGATTTGTGCTGCTGCCGTGTCTTGATGCGTGCAGCTGAGGTGGAGGGTCTTTGGCCGTTGGTCTTGGCCCTCTTTGCAGGTGTGCTGGTAGGGGTGTCCTGAAGCTCGTCGTTTGGATCGGACTCTGTGGTGGAGTAAAGGAGGGCGAGGGTTATTAATGGGTCTGTGGGTATTGGAATGGCATTGTATCACATGCATTGGGGTGGTACCTGAGGGTGATTTGGGTCGGGGCCTTGGAGGTGCTTTCATTTGTGTGTGGAGTGAGGGTGCAGTTGTTTGGCAGCCTGCAGTTAGGGTGTGCCTGCTGCACGTGTAGTGGGTGTTTTAGGGGTTTTTAATTATTTATGTATTTATTGTGAGTTTTAAAGTGCGCTATCAGGCCGATGTGTGTGGACGTTCTCCTGGACATGTGTTTCTGTTGCACTATGTGGACACATGGTACTTCACATGATTGGACATTGTGGATTTAGCATTGTTTTATCTGGCCCACCTACCTGAATCTTCGGATGTCTGCACTCCTTTCTCCATCCCTCCGACTCCCTCTATGCTCTCCATTCCGATGGTGGAGGCACAGATTTCTTCCCAGGGGGTCAACTTGATGGGTGATTCAGGACCTCCCCCGGTGGCTGTGGCAATGTTGCGGTTGGCAGAGAGTATGCTGCGGACGCGTATCCGCAGGTCGTCCCATCGCTTTCTGCATTGCTGTGGGTTGCGGGGTGCGGTCCCCACCGCACTTACCCGCTGTGCCACCAGAGCCCATATGGCCTTCTTGTTCGCAAGTGCCGTCCTGGTCATTTGCGTGGAGAAGACGACGGCAGCATTCTCCTGGAGGGTCTCTGTTAGCACGGTGAGTTCCTCACGGGAGAAGTGGACCTGCCGCTTGCGGTCGCACGCTTTCTTCGCTACTTTTCCCATTTTTCTTGGTTTCGCTAGGGTGGATGACGGGTTGGGGTGTGTATCAGGGTAGTGTTTTTAGTGGTTGTGTGGTTTTTGTGGTTTTATAGGTGTACGGCGGGATGTTTCCCGTTCCGGGCCCATGTTTTTACTTCCGTTTCCGTATATTTACGGTCACCGTACTTTCCGGTAGGCGCACACTGCGGTGTCCGCTGTGATGGGTGGCGGTATTGCACCTAGGGCGCCGTACGGCGGCGGTGTGGGCCGTTTTGGGGTCATTTCCGCCATCGCGGACTTTGCACTTCCGCCATGCCGTGGTGCTCGTGCCCGATGGGTCGGAATGGGCCGCACTTTGCTCCTTCGTGCAATGGCGGAAACGCTATTTACGCTGTGGCGGTCCGGTCAGTCACTTTCCGCCAGGGTCGTAATGAGGGCCATTGCCACTGTGGTACCGTCCTCGACTCTGACAACAAAGCGACAATGAGCTCAGGGCTGTGTGATGCTCAAGGTTGCAAGAGGAAATATTGTATGAAAAAAGAACCTGTGTTTGATTGAACTTAAAGAAAACCCAGTTGAGAACCAGATACAAAATGGTCCGGCGCTGCATGAGTGCTCACTCGAAGGTCTTTGTTTGGTACCCCCCAGAGCATTTGAATATTGAATGGCAAAATCAAAGTGGTCCTGCAACGGGTTGAATTAAACCCTGTGCACATTCAAAAGGCTTCAATCATATACAAACCGAAATTGGTCTGAGCTCGGGTCAGGGGGAATGATTGTTTAAAAGGTATTGTTGTGGCAAATGTGAACCTGACCGAGGGAGGCCTGCGAATTAAAGTTGGTCTGAGCCCGGCTTCAGGGGCATTGGTTCAGGGGCATTCGAGGGGGCTGCCGGTACATCCGGAAGAACCGGTGCTTGCAAGAAAGGTTTCTCTCTCCTTTGCGAGCATTTCGTCGAGCATCGATTTGCAGAATTCGATCGAGCAGTTCTGTGAACCCTGTAGGGACCACAGGAACCGTAGACAAGGCACCTTTTAGATCTTCTGAAAGACCCTTGTAAAAAACAGCTTATTTCTTGTCTTCAGGCCATTGAGTCTCGGCTGCTAATTGGTTGAATCTGGCTATGTAAGCCAATAAGGTTTGACTACCTTGTTGTAGACTTAGCAACTCCAAATCTGTAGCTTGAGTGGCATAGCGCATATCAAAGACCTTACTCATGGTGGCCAGAAGATTGTCGCAATCGTAAAGCAAGGGACTGTTTGTCCCAACAAAGGATTAGCCCAAGCAACAGCAGTACCCCCCAAATGGGAAAGCACGAATGCTGCCTTTGTGGTAAATCAGGAAACGAGTTAGGCCGGCACAGGAAATGGTGTCATCACTGATTGACAAAGGTTCTGTAGGTTTTAGGATCACCTGTGAACTGTTCCCGGGGAGCCAGAGGAAACTGTGTTGGCATAACCACTTTAAGGGTTTCTTGTTGTGGTGCCGGTGTCCCGGGTTGCCATGGAAAACCGTATCAAGCGCAAGCATTGCTGGGATACGGAGAGAGGCAGAGGGAGGCGTCCGGCTGCGTGAAGGGGTAAGCCACCGGAAGGCCAATCAGAGAACGGAAAAATTCACTGGTGGAGGGTGTGTGTACAGGAACCAATCCACAAGCTTCTGTTACACCGCTGAAAGTTGCTGTCCGAGTAAGACAGCAAGGAAAAAGTAATGAAAGACGCCGACGTAGGGGAAAAAAAACGGCGCCAACAATAGGTAAGTGGATCGCAGGACCGGTACTGCAAATGAGTGCAACCTGGCTCTAGTTATCAGTCTCACAGTGTATAGCTCAAAAACACAATGCCATATTTCTGCTGGTGTCAGGTAGTGGCAAAGTGTTCGGGAACACGGGTGCAACTGGGGAACGTAAAAATATAGGTGTCTTAAAGCAGTATGCAGATACTGGCAGCGGATGCACAGAAATAGTACCTACTGAACTTGGCAGTAAAAGAGGAAGGGTGAGCGGCCCCACATACGTAAAGTGAGCACACGGGTGAGGGTTGCTCTCACTGGTGGATCGTTGTCATAAATCACCCAAGTATCTTATGAAAAAGGATACAGGTGACGATAAAGGATACAATTGGTAAGGCTCTTCCGGATCCTTAAATCACACGGCTTGATAGTAGTGAAGTCAAAAATAGACCTTCCAAATGATACAACTCTCTGATTAATAAAACAGGCAGAGAGAGGGATCACTGGAAAGGGTGGGGGAACATCATTTGAAGTCAGCCTAGGATACAATGAGGTATAATGAGAAAATGTCCCAACTAAAGCTCTCACTAATAGCACAGCAATAGCACCTAGTTCAACACTAACCTGTAGACTTAGAACTGGAGGCTCCGCCAACAAGTCTCTGAAGAAATCCAGGAATTGAAACAACGACAAAAGGAGGGAAGGTTAGTAAGAGAAACTTATCCCGAACGGCACGAGGCTCACGCTAGATACCAGGTTGGTGAACCACAGGATAGCGTCCAAAGTACTGTGCACAATCACCTTCAAATAAACAGTTGTCGGCAATACTTCCTTTCCCACGTAGAGCAGAAATGATGAAATGCAGTCCACCTGTCATCTCATCACAGGTGCCAGGGATAAATCCAAAACGAAATACAACTTGCGTGTGGAATTGCACATTTGAAGAGTTCAAGAACCAGCGTGTGTCTTTACATGCACCAAAGTACACGCAGCCAGGAGAGCTGCACTTGAAGATTTCAGGAAACCGCGTGAGATTTACATGCGATAAATTTACACGCAGCCAGGAAAGCAGCACGTGGTGATTTCAGACATCCGTGTGTGTTTTTACACGCGACAAATTCCACGCAGCCAGGACAGCCGCACTTGAAGAGTTCAGAAAACCATGAGGGGTTTTACACACGACAAAAGTACACACAGCCAAAACCGCAGCATTTGAAGAGTTCAGGAAACAGCGTGGGGTTTTACGCGCAACAAAAGTACACGCAGCCAGGACAGCCGCGCTTGAAGAATTCAGGAAACCACGTGTGGTTTTACATGCGCCAAACTTACACACAGCCAGGAAAACAGCACGCAAAGATATCAGGAACCCGAATGTGTTTATACACGCGACTGAAGTACACGCAGACAGGACTGCCAGAACTTGCGTGTGAAGAAAAAGCCGTCCGTTTGGTCTTGTAATGGATGAGAACCGAAGGTAACGTGTAGAAAAATACATGCAAACAGGAAAAGCTGCCGTAACTTCTTGAATGCAGCTCCAAGAGTTCGCGTGTGAAAGTAACACGTAGGAGAAAGCCAAAGATGTAACTGAAGAGATGCGAGGATGCAGATCAAGGTTTCAGCTACCAAAACGCCATGTTGGTTCAATCAGAAGCAGCGAGCGACGTCTCCACACTGCTTATAAACGAAATGCAGGAATACACGTGATCATTCTGAATCACGTGAATTCAACGACGTGAATAATGCAAATGTCGTTTTCCAGGCAAGATATCAAACAACCTCCATTTAGAATAGAAAGGCTTAGCAGTTCTATGAGCATAACTCGTTCTACGTGAAGACGGTGTTCCAGGTCCAGAGGTAATATGTCTACCATGCATGACAGTGCCACCCCCCAAAGGAGCAGCCACTCCCCTTTTCAAGTGAAATTTTCTTAACAAAGCGGGAGCATGGATATTGGAAAGAGGTTCCCAGGATCTATCTTTGGGACCATACCCCTTCCAATCCACCAGATAATAGGGTTGACCGGAACAAAGTCTCATATCCAATATTTCCTGTACCTCGAACGCATCTGAACCTTTCACTGAAACAGCAAGCGGCCATATAGGCAATCTAGTAGCATCGGAGCATGGTTTGATGAGGGACACGTGAAAACTGGATGCACTCGCCATCGTTGTGGCAATGCCAGACAGACAGCAGCCGGGTTAATCACGTGGAGTACCTCATATGGCCCAATGTACTTAGGCAACAGTGTCTTTTTACCAGGTATCCGCAAATTCTTAGTAGACAGCCATACTTTCATTCCTGTTTTGTAAACAGGTGCAGGTACTCTACGAGCATCAGCATAGATCTTATCTCGTCTTTTTACCTTTTCCAATTGCTGCTTCACCTTTGCATGTACGTTTTTGAGATCTCTGATAGTACGGCCTGCTGCAGGCGTACCCATAGACAAACCAGAATCCAAAGGAATGGGTCTGGGGTGTTGCCCATACAGAGCATAGAAAGGAGAGTTACTGATGCCACTATGGTAGGAATTATTGTAAGCAAATTCTGCGGCCGGGAGGACAGTTATCCAGTCTGATTGGAACTGAAGACACAAACACTGCAGATATTGTTCCATAGTGCTATTGACCCTCTCAGTCTGTCCGTCCGTTTGTGGGTGATAAGCACTAGACATCCTGTCATCAATAAGCAACGCAGAGGTCAATGCTGACACGAATTGTGAACCCCTGTCGGTAATTACCACTGAAGGTAGACCAAAAAACCGAAACACATGCCGGAAGAATAAATCAGCCGACAGCAGCTGTTAGTAACCCAATACAGGGAACAAAGAGAGCCAATTTCGTAAAGTAGTCCACCACAACCCATATGGTATTGTAACCATTATTTCTTGGCAGTTCTACCACAAAATCCATTACCATTGATAAATGTGTTGTTAGATCAGCTAGGTACTTCCATGTACTTTTCTAAATTGGACTTACGAGGAGCATACAATCTGGTTCGCATTTGTGAGGGCGATGAGTGGAAGACCGCTTTTAAGACGCGATACAGCCTTTATGACTATCTCATGATGCCTTTCGGCCTTTGTAACGCTCCCGCTACTTTGCAGTTCTTCATGAACAACATCTTCAGAGAGATGATGGACCAATTCGTGGTGATCTATTTGGATGACATATTGATATATTCCTCGTCATTCCCAGAACATGTTAATTATGTGTCTGCTGTCCTTCAAAGGCTCAGAGAGAACAAACTTTTTGTTAAAGCTGAGAAATGTATTCTTTCAAGACAACATCATCTTTGGGAGTTAATGAGTAGACTTGAACTTATGTTGGCCCCAGGAATAAGTTCAGCCGGACAGTCATACTGTCTATGTGGAGGCAGCTGTTCTGCCTGGCCTTTGTCAAAAACATCTGCATATTCCGTATACTCGCATGGTATATGTGTACCGCTCTAATGTACAACACTGATAGATGAACCTCCCTCCATAGAGGCCAAAATATGCAATTTGGTTGACACCCCCTGACATATAAAGCAATGTTCATTACAATAAACAGAAGGATATTGGATCAATCCCGTAACCCAGTCAATGGTTGGATTATGGAGAGTCAGACAGGCAAGACCAAGCAATAGTTTGTAATGAGGAGCCGCAATGCCATCAAAAATCATTTCCTCTGAATGACCATTTGATAAAATCATTCGAATAGGAACAGTCTCTTAGGTTACCATACCCGAAGTCATAAATGGCCCATCCACAGTGCTCACTGTTTCAGGTTTCTTCTTGGTTATCAGAGGTATAGAACATTTCTTAGCATATGTGATGTCAATGTAATTATTTGAGGCTCCGGAATCAACCATAGCCCTGGAAACAAATTCTTGGTCAGCAAAATGTAACGTCACCTCCACAGCTATAGGTGCGTACGCCGGAATGGTATGGGAGTTGTCATGAATAGCCGATGCTGTTCGTGGTCCATGATGCACCGCGGCATAAACTCTGCAACTCATCCAAGATGGGCGACGGATCAGAACCGTTGCGTTCTAGTCTTTGCGTGCAGTCTCCAGCTTCCTAGAAAACAGGCACGCCCCTGCGTCTCCGTGCGTCTCAACTCTACCCCTACGAGTTACTAGATGTTGTTCGAGTTCGCTCTCTGTGCTATCGTGAATTCTATCTTTCCTTCTTTGTTCCTGGAACCCCCCTCAAATCCTTACCTTTCTGATATCCTCCTTCCTGGATATTTGACTTTGTTCCTGGTAATCGAACGCTACCGGCTTGGCAGCCGGCTTCCACGCTGGAACCCGGTTCCAGCCTGTACAAGTCACGGTCGGTGAAAAAGAAAGAAACCTCATCCCGGAAGACCACAAGCAAGGAGAAAAAGGTGAGAAAGAAAGAAGCTTGTGACAGGAGTCCGATGTAACACTCGACACAGGGACTCCTGCTAATGTCGAGTTTTGGCGTTTCCCGAATGCTTAACTGGTTTCTTGGGACATGCCACCAGTAAATGCTCAGATGAACCACAATACATGCATAAATTGTTTTTTCTTCGGTTCTTCCTTACTGCAGCAGATAACCGACCTCTCACAGCACCAATCTGCATTGGTTCAGGGGCATTCGAGGGGGCTGGCGGTACATCCGGACGAACCGGTGCTTGCAAGAAAGGTTTTTCTCTCCTTTGCGAGCATTTCGTCGAGCATCGATTTGCAGAATTAGATCGAGCAGTTCTATGAAACCTCTAGGGACCACAGGAACCGTAGACAAGGCGTCTTTTAGATCTTCTGAAAGACCCTTGTAAAAAACAGCTGTTTTCTTGTCTTCAGGTTATTGAGTCTCGGCTGCTAATTGGTTGAATCTGGCTATGTAAGCCAATAAGGTTTGACTACCTTGTTGTAGACTTAGCAACTCCAAATCTGTAGCTTGAGTGGCATAGCGCATATCAAAGACCTTACTCATGGCGGCCAGAAGATTGTTGCAATCGTAAAGCAAGGGACTGTTTGTCCCAACAAAGGATTAGCCCAAGCAACAGCAGTACCCCCAAATGGGAAAGCACGAATGCTGCCTTTGTGGATAAATCGGGAAACGAGTTAGGCCGGCACAGGAAATGGAGTCGGCACTGATTGACAAAGGTTCTATAGGTTTTAGGATCACCTGTGAACCTTTCCGGGGGAGCCAGAGGAAACTGTGTTGGCATAACCACTTTAAGGGTTTCTTGTTGTGGTGCCAGTGTCCAGGGTCCAGATGTAGTGGTCGCTGGAGCCAGCGCTCCGTGAGGAGAGGCATGACTGGCGTATTGCGTAACATCCATGCGATGACGCAATGTGTCCTGTGCCGTAATCATTTAATTTCTTAAATCATTGATTAACTGAGTCAAGACCGTTAAAGGATCCGTACCCTCCATGGCTTCTGATTCTGTCATAAATCACCCAAGTATCTTATAAAAAAGGATACAGGTAACGATAAAGGATACAATTGGTAGGGCTCTTCCGGATCCTTGAATCACACGGCTTGATAGTAGTGAAGTCAAAAATAGACCTTCCAAATGATACAACCGTCTGACTAATAAAACAGGCAGAGAGAGGGATCACTGGAAAGGGCGTGAGAACATCTTTGGAAGTAAGCCTAGGATACAATAAGGTATAATGAGAAAATGTCCCAACTAAACCTCTCACTAATAGCACAGCAATAGCACCTAGTTCAAAACTAACCTGTAGACTTAGAACTGGAGGCTCCGCCAAGAAGTCTCTGAAGAAATCCAGGAATTGAAACAACGACAAAAGGAGGGAAGGTTAGTAAGGGAAACTTATCCCGAACGGCACGAGGCTCACGCTAGATACCAGGTTGGTGCACCACAGGATAGCGTCCAAAGTACTGTGCACAATCACCTTCAAATAAACAGTTGTCGGCAATACTTCCTTTCCCACGTAGAACAGAAATGATGAAATGCAGTCCACCTGTCATCTCATCACAGGTGCCAGGCATAAATCCAAAACGAAACACAACTTGCGTGTGGAATTGCACGTTTAAAGAGTTCAAGAACCAGCATGTGTCTTTACACGCACCAAAGTCCACGCAGCCAGGACAGCCACACTTGAAGAGTTCAGAAAACCGCGTGGGGTTTTACACGTAACAAAAGTATACGTAGCCAAAACCACCGCACTTGAAGAGTTCAGGAAATAGCGTGGGGTTTTACACGTGACAAAAGTACATGCAGCCAGGACAGCCGTGCTTGAAGAATTCAGGAAACTGCATGTGATTTTATACGCGTCAAACTTACACGCAGCCAGGAAAACAGCACGCAAAGATATCAGGAACCCGCGTGTGTTTATACACGCGACTGAAGTACACACAGACAGGACTGCCAGAACTCGCGTGTGAAGAAAAAGCCGTACGTTGGTCTTCTAATGGACGACAGCTGAAGGTAGCGTGTAGAAAAATACACGCGAACAGGAAAGGTTGCCGTAACTTCTTGAATGCAGCTCCAGGAGTTCGCGTGTGAAAGTAACACGCAGGAGAAAGCCAAAGATGTAACTGATGGGATGCGAGGGCGTACATCAAGGTTTCAGCTACCAAAATGCCATGTTGGTTCAATCAGAAGCAGCGAGTGACGTCTCTACGCTACTTATAAATGTAATGCAGGAATACACATGATCATCCTGAATCATGTGAATTCAATGACGTGAATAATGCAAATGTCGTTTTCCAGGCAAGATATCAAACAATCTCCATTTAGAATAGAAAGGCTTAGCAGTTCTATGAGCATAACCCATTCTGCGTGAAGACGGTGTTCCAGATCCAGAGGTAATATGTCTACCATGCATGACAATAGTGGACCAGCTTCCAGATGGTGGCTGCAAAAATGTGTCACCCTAGTGGAGGCAGATAAGCGTGCTGGGGGCAAATATTGCTAATTTAGACTCTTACACACACTGTCCAGTCTGTGGATCCATCTACACTTGAAATCTAGTAGATGTCATGTATTGGGACCAGTCCTGACTCTCTCCAGCTCCCACCATGACAAGTCATCAGGTGAGTGACCTGCGGTCAAATAGTGTTTCACTAGTGGTGAAGAAGTGTTCTTACACCGGATTCTGGACTGGTGTTCAGAGATGCGGGTATTGATGTTGTACATAGTCTGGCCCACATAGCGGAGCCCACATGGGCATTCTACACAATAGACCACCTGGGTGGACTTACAGTTGGTGAAATGTTTTAAGGTCCAGATCCTGTTTCCAATCTGAAAATTCTGCATTTTCCTAGTATGTTTACATGCCGCACATGAGCCACATGGATAATGTCCAGCTATTGCTCTTAAGTTCCCGGGGCCTGTTCGTGGGGTTTCTGTGGTGAACATGGAATGCACTAGGTGTTCCCGTAAGCTCTGGGTTCTCTTAAAGGCAAATCTTGGTAGTGGTTCCTCTGGTAAATTCCATCTGGCTAATGGCCAGTATTTCTGGATGATGCTTTTAATATCAAACGTGTGAGTTTCATGTGTGATCACACAGGTAAGTCTAGTTTCCTTATCCTTATATCAGGGTTCTTGTGGGTTGAGAATATTCTCTCGACAAGTGAACCGTGCACACGCTTTCTAGATTGGGATATACGTTTGTTGGGATATCCTCTGTGCTTTAGTCTCTCACCCAGAGCTAGTGCATTATTCTAGTAATCGCCAATTGCAGTTTCTCCAGAAACATTGCCTATAGGGCAAATTCTCCTTGATATGTACCGGATGATTGCTGGTGAAGTGTAGGGGGGTATTGCGATCCGTTGGTTTCCGGAATAGATTGAATGTAAGTTTTCCATTAGTGTGACACATTTTTAAGTCTAAAAAATGTATGGTTTGACTATTATACTCCATGGTGAATTGGATATCGGCCTCGCTGCTGTTATGCCAGGAAAATAAATTAGCAAGATCTTCTTTGCTGCCCTCCCATATGAAAATAATGTCCTCAATAAATCAGCACCACCACTTGACCTGGGTCAGGCAGGGGTTCCGTGCGTTAGAGATGTATTTCTTCTCGAATGTGGCCATGTACAGGATCACCATACTGGGGGGGAAAGTTGCACCCATGGTGGACCCTTTCATCTGCATGTAAAATTGATTGTTCAATACATACAATTCTTGCAGAGGGCCAGTGTCATTAATTCAATAATAAACGCAGGTGGGACTCGGGACTGCATATTAGTCTCTGTGAGATAGTTATATACGCAGTCTAGGGAAGCCAGCTGGGGAATGCTGGCATACAAGGACTTTATGTCCATTGTTACCAAAAATTGGGATGCAGGGTTGAAATCTAGATTCTCAAAGACCTGAATGGTGTGGGTCGTGTCCCGCAGATAGGATTCTGTGGGTGTCCAGTCAAACGATCGAAAAAAAAGGATCGAATGACCTTTTGCTCGAATGCAAAAGGATCGAAAAAAAGGGTCGAATTTTTTTAATTTATTTATATATATATTTTCGTTTGGGTTGGTAAAAAAATGAATTTAATAAAGAAAACGGGGGCTGGGAGGGGAAGCCCCCCATAAAAAAAAATTACAAAAAATGACCCTTTTTTTCGATCCTTTGACTGTCGATCAAAAGGCATTCGATCCTTTTGTGTTCGACCCTATCACTGGCAACCGAGTCAGTGGTGATAATCATAGGTTTGAGAAATGCATCAATAAACTTGCACAGGGGCTCAATGGGTCTGCCTGGGGGGTTAACAGCGTCCTTGTGTGTTTTACGTACCGCGCATAGGCATGGTGTTCTGCCTTGTGATGTAGTGATGTAGTGAGAAAGGCTGACTCTTTTTCCGTCATGCAACCTCTCACTAGTGCAAAAGGGACCATTTCAGAGATTTCTGATTGCTCAGTTAGCCCCGAAGTTAGGAGATCTGCCTGGTGCGAAGTCCGTTTTATACCCCATCGGTATGAATGGGCCCAATCCCAATTTCTGTTTCTTGTTCTGCCGGGCTTTATTCCAATAGCTGAGAGAACACTTCGTAGTTTCAAGTAATGGCCCCCTGCCCCCTTCCCGATTGCGCCAAGAATCCCAGAAGTCCTAGCGGTTGGTGTACATTGGAACTGGGTGCTACAGACATTCTGTAGCACCCTGTTCCAATGTAGAATCCAAGCATGAATGAGGGAGATCTGTGGTCCAAGCCCAAACGAGGGAGACCAAGTCTGAAGATTGTGAGAAAAGGAGGTCTCAGCCTGAAGTGGGAGACACACGATGAACATTGAAAGCGAGAACTTGTGCATGTGAAAATCCTAATAGGAATGGAACTTTGAGACTTTGGCCTCATCACGAGTTGGGCTGTAGCCCTTAATTTCAGTGGTAACGGTATTACTGCTGCATTTAAGGGCTGGCCCTATCACGAGTTGGGTGCTAAATGGGCTGTTTTACCTCCAGCCTTTCTCGTGATGTGAATATCTGCTGTTTTTGGCTGTATTACCACCGGCTGTATTAGCCCGCATAATTAGCGCGTTAAATGCCCCATTGAATCCAATGGACACAATGGAGAATGGGGATTTACTGTTAACACCCAACTCGTAATCCAGCGGTAATACCGCCGGACTGGTCATGCTAGGGCTATTACAGTCGGGCTGTATTACAGCCGGGATACAGCCCAACTCGTGAGGAGGCCCTCTGTTTGTTATGACAGACCCTCTGCAATAAGACACTGTTATTGGTAAAGAGTCTTTGGCCAAAGGCCCTGTTGTCTGTGCTTTGAACTGTATCCTCATGGCCGAGAAGCCAAAGTGTGTGCGAAGCTCGAACGTCCCGCTTGTCCCATGCTGAAAACGCAGGGAAGGGAAACCAACTGCGCAACCGTACTGGCATATTATTTCTTGAACACTTTTCTTTTGCATATACCATTGTCCCACACCCTTTTGTATTTAGAAGTAAGGATTGCCAATAGGTTTATTAGTATAGGACCTTTTATTTGACAGAGACTTGACTGGGACTGTGTTATTATTATTTCATGGTGGTAACTTGCTCCCATCCTTAGATCTAGGTTTAGATAGGCATTCAACCAACCTATTTGAAGTTCAATAAACACCCTTGAACTGCGATTGCTTGTGTCTGCCTTTACTGTTTGATACCATGCCTTCCTTACATGTGGTGTCAGCAGTGGGATGTGACTCAATTGAGACAAATTGGGGGACCCTACAATTCCAGAAACGTAGTCAAAGAGCCTCAGATCCCTTAATTGCCATGAAAGAATCCATAAGCTTTGACATCTGTAGAAGCAGAGACACACACTACTATGCCTCCATGGAAAAGAGGGATGGCCCCAATGGTTCTAGTCCTAATACCCCTTAAGTGTTGTTATATTAGACTGGCCCCAAAATCTGGCCTAGCCTAGAAGGTTGGTCTGGATGTCCTAGCAGGCGTCATAGATCCCTTCTTCCGGGGAGACATAAAGGTTCTGCTACAGAATCATGGCGAAAACGCCATTTGCAATGCATACTGCGGACAAAATTGCACAGGGAATTCGTGAAAAAGCTCTATTTCCCTGTTTTAAGGAAGAAAGTGAACCAGATGAAACTGAGAGAGGCAGCTTAGACTTTGGAGAGGCTGATGAACCACCCACCAATGAGGCAAAGAGGGAAGAAGAACCTACCATCCTTCCTGATTTAGTCTTCGCCCAGCGAAATTATCCAGCACTCGCAGAGGCTTTCGTACAGCTGATTCCTGAAGGAGAAGGACAAGAAAGGGGAAGCCCTTTTTTATTCCTGAAACAGGGATTACTATATAGAAAGGAAACCTCCAGAGAAGGCATAAGTAAAGTTTAATTAGTAATCCCCAAATCCGATCATAAAATTGTGTTAGAGATTGCACATTCTCCTTTGACAGGGGGACATTTAGGACAATCTAAGACCCAAGCTCACATCAGTGGGAAGTTGTACTGGACCGGTATCCATGCGGATATGAAGAACTTCATCCAGACATGTGAAATATGCCAGAAAACCAGTGCACATATTCCCCTACCTGCTCCTCTAACCCCCTTACCAATCATCAAAGTCCCTTTCTCCTGAATTGGGATGGATATGACATGATGATATGATATGGCATTTATAACGCGCCTATACACAAGTGTTTCAAGGCGCGACAAGGAAAGGGAAGGGGAACAGAGGGAAGACAGACAACGATCCTACTAGGCCAGGTGACATTCAGATCGAGCAAGTGCATGGTAAAGGGGAATGGACAGTGCAGTACATGGGATAATAGAATAAATAAGTCAAAGTATGTCCAGCTGGTGGCAAGTGCAGGGTAGTGGGACTGTAGGGATACAGAAAAACAGTCCCCAAGTGCGGGGGTTGCCAGGAAGGCAGTGCAGGTATGCGACTGGCGGGGAAGGGGACCTGGGCCCGAGAACAGAGGTTGGCCAGGTAACCAGTGGAGATTCAGTTTCAGCCAGGAAGTCAGCAGGGGAGAGAAGGAGAAAAACCAGAAGCAAAGAGAAAGGTTTTGAGGTGCTTCCGGAACTGGAGATGATTCTCCTCAAGTTTCAGGGAGGGAGGGAGGCTGTTCCAGAGGGAGCCCACATCCGAAGAAAGAGATCTACCACCAACTCGTTGCTTGGAGAAGCGATTGACCCTGAGGAAGTTGGAGGAGGATGAACGAAGAGCTTGAGAAGGAAGATATTTAGGAAGAGAGAGTTGAAGGTAATGAGGCCCCAGGCCCCAGAAGGCCTTGTGGACACTGCAGAGGATTTTGAACTTAATCCTTGCAGCCAATGGGAGCCAGTTCAGAGATTTCAGTCCTGGAAAGAAACGATCCCTGGACTTGAGGCCAAGGACAAGTCTCGCAGTCTTTTTCTGGATGAGTTGCAGAGGGCGGAGAGTAGAAGCAGGCAGATTTAGAAAGAGGCTGTTGCAATTGTCCAGCCTAGAGAGAACCCGAGCTCTGGAGACAGTGCGCTTCTGGGGGAAGGAGAGGAAAGGAATTCTGTCTCGGTCCAGCGCAGGCTAATATTCACAATTCTATCTAAGTGTGGCACTTCCTAACATTCACAATGCTATCTCGATGCGACACAGGCTAATGTTCACAATGCTATCTAAATGTGGCACATGCTAATATTCATAGTTCTATGTGTTGCACTTGCTAACATTCACAATCCTATCTCTAAGCGATGCAGGCTAATGTTCAGAATGCTATCTAAATGTGGCAAGTGCTAATATTCACAGTTCTAAGTGTGGCACTTGCTAACATTCACAATTCTATCTAAATGTGGCACTTACTAACATTTACAATCCTATCTAGATGCGACCCAGGCTAATGTTCACAATTCTAACTAAATGTGTTACTTGCTATCATTCACAATTCTGTCTGGGTCCGGTGCAGGCTAATGTTCACAGTTCTATCTAAGTGTGGTACTTGCTATCATTCACAATCTGTCTGGGTTCGGCAAGGCTAATGTTCACAATGCTATCTAAATATTGTAATTGCTAACATTCACAATGCTATCAAGGTGTGGCACTTGTTAACATTCACAATTCTATCTCGATTGGACGCAGGCTAATGTTTACAATGCTATCTAAATGTGGCATGTGCCAATATTCACAGTTCTAAGTGTGGCACTTGCTAACATTCACAATTCTATCTAAGTGTGGCACTTGCTAACATTCATAGTTGTAAGTGTGGCACTTGCCAACATTCAAAGTTCTAAGTGTGGCACTTGCTAACATTTACAATCCTGTCTAGATGTGACACAAGCTAACGTTCTCAATTCTAACTAAATGTGGTACTTGCTATCATTCACAATTCTGTCTGAGTCTGGCGCAGGCTAATGTTCACAATTCTATCTAAATGTGGTACTTGCTATCATTCACAATTCTGTCTGGGTCCGGCGTAGGCTAATGTTCACAATTCCATCTAAATGTGGTACTTGCTAACATTCACAATTCTATCTAAGTGTGGCACTTGCTAACATTCACAGTGCTATCGAGGTGTGCCACTTGTTAACATTCACAATCCTATCTCGATGCGACGCAGGCTAATTTTCACAATGCTATCTAAATGTGGCACTTGCTAACATTCACAATTCTATCTAAGTGTGACATTTGCTAACATTCACAATTCTATCTAAGGGCCTCATTACACGGTAGGCGGTGGACCAAGGTGCTATTAGCACATTGGTCCATGCCGGTAAATTACCGGCACCGCCTTGGAGGAAAGGGGAATTACCGCCCTATTCCAAGGTTGGCCGGGCGGTAATTCCCCCTTCCTCCATTGCCCTTCCCCATTCCCATTTTTGCCCCATAGGGCATCATGGGAATGGAGAAGGTGCTAATTACGGTACCGCAAATTGCGGTACCGTAATTAGACCCCTGGTCCCTTTGCGGGTCCCTACTTTAACGGCTGGTCTACACGAGCCGTTAATGTTGGGTCCTGCAAAGGGACCTCGTAGTAAGGCGGTAAGGGTTAACGGTCACCGGTACCATTACCGGTGACCGTTAACCCTTACCGCCTTCCGTGTAATGAGGCCCTAAGTGGTCCGGCACAGGCTAATGTTCACAATTATATCTAAATGTGGTACTTGCTATCATTCACAATTCTGTCTGGGTCCGGCGTAGGGTAATGTTCACAATTCTATCTAAATGTGCTACTTGCTACCATTCACAATTCTTTCTAAGTGTGGCACTTGCTAAGATTCACAATGCTATCGATGTGTGGCACTTGTTAACATTCACAATCCTATCTCGACGGAACGCAGGCTAATGTTCACAATGCTATCTAAATGTGGCACGTGCCAATATTCACAGTTCTAAGTGTGGCACTTGCTAACATTCACAATTCTATCTAAGTGTGGCATTTGCTAATATTAAAAATTCTATCTAAGTGTGGCACTTGCTAACATTCATAGTTGTAAGTGTGGCACTTGCTAACATTTACAATCCTGTCTAGATGCAATGCAGGCTAACGTTCTCAATTCTAACTAAATGTGGTACTTGCTATCATTCACAATTCTATCTGGGTCCGGCACAGGCTAATGTTCACAATTATATCTAAATGTGGTACTTGCTATCATTCACAATTCTGTCTGGGTCCGGCGTAGGGTAATGTTCACAATTCTATCTAAATGTGCTACTTGCTAACATTCACAATTCTTTCTAAGTGTGGCACTTGCTAAGATTCACAATGCTATCGATGTGTGGCACTTGTTAACATTCACAATCCTATCTCGACGGAACGCAGGCTAATGTTCACAATGCTATCTAAATGTGGCACGTGCCAATATTCACAGTTCTAAGTGTGGCACTTGCTAACATTCACAATTCTATCTAAGTGTGGCATTTGCTGATATTAAAAATTCTATCTAAGTGTGGCACTTGCTAACATTCATAGTTGTAAGTGTGGCACTTGCTAACATTCACAATCCTATCTCGATGCGACGCAGGCTAATTTTCACAATGCTATCTAAATGTGGCACTTGCTAACATTCACAATTCTATCTAAGGGCCTCATTACACGGTAGGCGGTGGACCAAGGTGCTATTAGCACCTTGGTCCATGCCGGTAAATAACCGGCACCGCCTTGGAGGAAAGGGGAATTACCGCCCTATTCCAAGGTTGGCCGGGCGGTAATTCCCCCTTCCTCCATTGCCCTTCCCCATTCCCATTTTTGCCCCATAGGGCATAATGGGAATGGAGAAGGTGCTAATTACGGTACCGCAAATTGCGGTACCGTAATTAGCACCCTGGTCCCTTTGCGGGTCCCTACTTTAACGGCTGGTCTACACCAGCCGTTAATGTTGGGTCCCGCAAAGGGACCTCGTAGTAAGGCGGTAAGGGTTAACGGTCACCGGTACCATTACCGGTGACCGTTAACCCTTACTGCCTTCCGTGTAATGAGGCCCTAAGTGTGGCACTTGCTAACATTCATAGTTATAAGTATGGCACTTGCTAACATTCACAGTTCTAAGTGTGGCACTTGCTAACATTTACAATCCTGTCTAGATGCAATGCAGGCTAACGTTCTCAATTCTAACTAAATGTGGTACTTGCTATCATTCACAATTCTATCTGGGTCCGGCACAGGCTAATGTTCACAATTATATCTAAATGTGGTACTTGCTATCATTCACAATTCTGTCTGGGTCCGGCGTAGGGTAATGTTCACAATTCTATCTAAATGTGCTACTTGCTAACATTCACAATTCTTTCTAAGTGTGGCACTTGCTAAGATTCACAATGCTATCGATGTGTGGCACTTGTTAACATTCACAATCCTATCTCGACGGAACGCAGGCTAATGTTCACAATGCTATCTAAATGTGGCACGTGCCAATATTCACAGTTCTAAGTGTGGCACTTGCTAACATTCACAATTCTATCTAAGTGTGGCATTTGCTAATATTAAAAATTCTATCTAAGTGTGGCACTTGCTAACATTCATAGTTGTAAGTGTGGCACTTGCTAACATTCATAGTTGTACGTGTGGCACTTGCTAACATTCACAGTTCTAAGTGTGGCACTTGCTAACATTTACAATCCTATCTAGATGCGACACAGGCTAATGTTCTCAATTCTAACTAAATGTGGTACTTGCTATCATTCACAATTCTGTCTGGGTCCGGCACAGGCTAATGTTCCCAATTCTATCGAAAATGTGGTACTTGCTAACATTCACAGTGCTATCTAAGTGTTGTACTTGTTAACATTCCCAATTGTATCTCAATGCGATGCAGGCTAATGTTCACAATGCTATCTAAATCTGGTACGTGCTAATATTCACAATTCTATGTAAGTGTGGCACTTCTAACCTTCACAATCCTATCTCGATGCAACGCAGGCTAATGTTCACAATGCTATCTAAATTTGGCACATGGTAACATTCACAATTCTATCTAAGTGTGGCACTTGCCAACATTCTCAATTCTATCTTGAAACGACGCAGGCTAATGTTCACAGTGCTATCTAAATGTGGCTCGTGCTAATATTCACAGTTCTAAGTGTGGCACTTGCTAACATTCACAATCCTATCTAGATGCGACATAGGCTAATGTTGACAATCTTATCTTGAAGTGACGCAGGCTAATGTTCACAATGTTATCTAAATGTGGCACATGCTAATATTCACAGTTATAAGTGTGGCACTTGCTAACATTCACAGTTCTAAGTGTGGCACTTGCTAACATTTACAATCCTATCTAGATGGGACACAGGCTAATGTTCACAATTCTAACTAAATGTGGTACTTGCTAACATTCACAATTCTGTCTAGGTCGGGCGCAGGCTTATGTTCACAGTTCAATCTCAGTGTAGCACTTGCGAACATTTACAATCCTATCTAGATGCGACACAGGCTAATGTTCACAATGCTATCTAAATGGGGCACGTGCTAATTTTCACAGTTCTAAGTGTGGCACTTGCTAACATTCACAGTTCTAAGTGTGGCACTTGCTAACATTTACAATCCTATCTAGATGCGACACCGGCTAATGTTCACAATTCTAACTAAATGTGGTACTTGATATCATTCACAATTCTGTCTGGGTCCGGCGCAGGCTAATGTTCACAATTCTATCTAAATGTGGTACTTGCTGACATTCACAGTGCTATCTAAGTGTTGTACTTGTTACCATTCCCAATTGTATCTGAATGCGATGCAGGCTAATGTTCACAATGCTATCTAAATATGGCACATGCTAATATTCACAATTCTATGTAAGTGTGGTACTTCTAACCTTCACAATCCTATCTCGATGTGATGCAGGCTAATGTTCACAATGCTATCTAAATATGGCACATGCTAACATTCACAATTCTATCTTGAAACGACGCAGGCTAATGTTCACAGTGCTATCTAAATGTGGCATGTGCTAATATTCACAGTTCTAAGTGTGGCACTTGCTAACATTCACAATCCTATCTAGATGCGACATAGGCTAATGTTCACAATCCTATCTTGAAGTGACGCAGGCTAATGTTCACATTGTTATCTAAATGTGGCACATGCTAATATTCACAGTTATAAGTGTGGCACTTGCTAACATTCACAGTTCTAGGTGTGGCACTTGCTAACATTTACAATCCTATCTAGATGCGATACAGGTTAATGTTCACAATTCTAACTAAATGTGGTACTTGTTAACATTCACAATTCTGTCTAGGTCCGACGTAAACTTATGTTCACAGTTCAATCTCAGTGTAGCACTTGCTAACATTAACAATCCTATCTAGATGCGACACAGGCTAATGTTCACAATGCTATCTAAATGGGGCACGTGCTAATTTTCACAGTTCTAAGTGTGGCACTTGCTAACATTTACAATCCTATCTAGATGCGACGCAGGCTAATGTTCACAATTCTAACTAAATGTGGTACTTGCTATCATTCACAATTCTGTCTGGGTCCAGCGCAGGCTAATGTTCTCAGTTTTATCTAAGTGTGGCACTTGCTAACATTTACAATTCTATCTCGATGCGACACAGGCTAATGTTCATAATATTATCTAGTTGTTAATCAGGTTAGTGTTAATGTCCTGGTCTGCTATGGTCTGAGGGCAGGTAGCGTGGCAGGGCTTCTGGAGTAAAGTCAGACACAAACAAAGGACTACACCCCAGGGACTGCACAATCTACATGCAGGTCACCACAGAAAAACAGGGTCAGAAGCTACAAAAACGCAAGAGAAACCCATCACAATAGCACAAGTTGGTCATAAACACAATGGAAAAAACACTCAAACCCCTCCACTACAGTACATGAAACGGGCCAAAATGGATTACATTCAATGTACACTACTCACTGAGCATCAACCAGCCCGTAAAGTTGCTTCCCAAGTGGTTTCCCTACCAGGTCCTTCGAGATTGCAGTCCAGAAGGCAAGGGGAAAATGGCTGCTGGGAGCAAGGCAGAGACACACCTGACTATTCCAGCCAATTGCAAGAGGGGAGGGTGGGACTGGGAGAAAGCCAGACACAAACAAAGGACTACACCCCAGGGACTGCACACTCTACATGCAGGCAAGCACAGAAAAAGAGAGTCAGAAGCTACAAAAATACAAGAGAAAATCTTCATTGCCTATATCATGCCGTGCATCAAGTTAATAGACAAACTCAGAAGTGCTGTCTTTTTGTCGACCCTAGACTTGACCAAGGGATATTGGTAGGTCCCCGTCCATGGACCGGATAAAGAAAAGACTGCTATCTCGACGCCCCTGGGACTATTCCAGTTTTAGGTCCTCCCTTTTGGCTTGGTTGTGGCCCCGGACACTTTCCAACGGCTTATGGACAGGATATTACAGCCCTATACCAATTTCTGTGGGGCTTATATTGATGACATAGTCATTTACAGTAAGACTTGGGAAGACCATCTTTTCCATCTGTATACCATCATGAGAACCCCTCAGAGAAGCCGGCTTAACTGCCAATCCATCCAAACATAAGTTGGCCCATCAGCCGTGAAATACCTCCGCTTCTTCGTCGGGAATCGCAGTGCCCAGCCCCTACGAGAAAAAGTGAAAGCTGTCCTAGATACCCCCACACCTAAGACGAAGAGAGACCTCAGAGCATTCCTAGGATTGATTGGTTATTACCGTAGGTTCATCCCTAATTTCTCAGATAAAACAGCTAGGTTAACCGACAAATTAAAGATAGCTGAACCCCAGAAGCTTAATTGGACTGATGAGGATGATATATTCCTCACCAATTTAAAACAAACCTTCTGCCAAAATCAAATCCTAAAGGTGGTAGATTTTTTGAAAGAGTTTGTGTTACACACTGATGCCTCTCTCACAGGGTTATGAGCAGTCTTATCGCACATTTGTGATGGATTAGAACACCCTATCCTATTCACTAATCGAAACCTCTTCCCTCATGAAAAGAACAACTCCGTATTGGAGTTAGAGGCCCTTGCCATCAAATGGGCAATCACACATCTACAATAATACCTTTTGGGGAGGAAGTTCACCCTTATCACAGACCACTCACCTTTAGTATGGAGAAGCCAATGAAAGGACTTTAACCCTCGAGTCATGCAATGGTTCTTAGACCTGAAACCCAACTCTTCCACTGTGGAACACCAAAAAGGCAAAGACCAAGGGAACGAAGATTTCCTTTCCCAGTTTCCCTGTGAAACAGATACGGCTACATCGCATAGGGGAAGGGTGTGTGAGAAACCTGAAGGTGTCTCACCCGCAAGTGCCAGCAAGATCTCTCTCTCAGGTGGCCGGGGCCCAGCCATTGCCTTTGGATGCAGACCCTTGGGGTTGGACCAGTGCGGGAGGATCACTTGGGTGAGGGGTCTTCGGGGAGTGGAAGTGGGACACCGGATAGCGAGACGCGGTATCCCTCTGTTCCCTGTAACACCTTTAGCCCACCCTACAAGGTAGGATATGTGGGAACCCTACCCCCTCGCCCATTCCCTTCTCCAGCACTTTCACACGGACAGCCCGTTCTGGGAGAAAACAGACACACACCCGAGCAGTGTACCTGACATGTCCCGCTACTATGGTCAGGCAAAGTCAGGCAATTACTGACAATCACTCATACCTGAATTCCATTAAACTTCCCCATAGGGATAAAAGGCGGAGCATGCGAGCACACTCCGAGCGAGGCAAAGCACTTGAGAAACACAGAAAACATGGATTGGTTCGTAAGAAGGGTCATACCCATGACCTTTTCAGCAAGACGCTGTTACTTTCAACAAACTTTCAAGGCAGAAAGTGTAAGGCCAGGAAACCACACTGAAGAATCCTGCATTGTGTGTCGAAGATACCGAGAGCCCTCCTGCATAACTAACCAAGGTGGGGAGGAGCAGTGGCTCCAAAAACAAAGAAGCGCCACAGAGATCAACACGGCCGGTGAGTTGGGGAGACCGATGCAAGAATGGTCTGTGTTGAAGTCAAGGTTGCAAGCCGCGACACTGTATAACGAGCGCTGGAACAAACATTGTTGAACACGTGTGATGAATGATGCAGGTAAAGCTAAACTGCTGATGAATGTTTGAACTTAAGAAGGCAAGATTCAATACTGTTGACAAGTGGTCTGGCACCGTGATTGTGCTAATTCTAAGGTCTCTGTAAGGTATGGTGCCAAGAGAATTGAAAGTAGAAGATTGATGAAAACAATCATGTGAACTGAATCGAAGTGGTCCTTCGACGGTTTAAGCAAAACCCATCGCACATTCGAAAGTTTTCGGTTTTTGGTAAAAATAGGATCCAACCCCGAACGAGGGAGGTGCATGGTCCGAGCCCAAACAAGGGAGACCAAATGCAAACATTGAGGATCTGAGCCCGAACAAGGGAGATCTGTGGTACGAGCCTGAATGAGGGAGACCAAGTGTGAACATTGTGAGAAAAGGAGGTCTCAGCCTGAAGAAGGAGACCCACGATGAACATTGAAAGCGAGAACTTGTGCATGTGAAAATCCTAATAGGAATGGAACTTTGAAACTTAGTTTGTTATGACAGACCCTCTGCAGTAAGAGTCTGTTATTGGAAAAGAGGCTTTGGCCAAAGGCCCTGATGTCTGTGCTTTGAACTGTATCCTCGTGGCTGATAAGTCAGAGTGTGTGCGAAGCTCGAACTTACCGCCTTACCCTGTGCTGAGAACGTGGGGAAGGGATGCTCCACCGTCCTGACATATTATTTCTTGAACACTTTTCTTTTGCATATACCATTGTCCCACACCCTTTTGTATTTAGAAGTATTGGCAATAGGTTTATTAGTATAGGCCCTTTTATTTGACAGAGGCTTGACTAGGACTGCGTTATTATTTTTTGATGGTCGTAGCTTGCTCCCATCCTTAGATTTAGGTTTAGATAGGCATTCAACCAAGCCAGTTGAAGTTCAATATACACCCTCGAACTGTGATCACTCGTGTCTGTCTTCACTGGTTGATACCATGCCTTCCTTGCACCTGCGTCCAAATTGCCTCAGAGGGGGAGAAGAGGCAAACCACCAGTTTTTCCAAAAATCCTGTTCTTCTTGTGGAGCTCGACCTTGTATTTCAATTAACTGATCAATAGACAGCACGTTAAAGCCCTTCTTTGCTAACATGCATCGTCCTGTCATTTGTTTAACATCTTATCTTTCCAGATTAGATGTGGGTGAATAATAAGCTGCTTTTTTGGCCTCTACGTCTGCGGCTTAGTTTCTGCAGGAAATAAAGACTGTTCTTTTAGAATCCGCAGAGCTTTTCACGACTGTGAGAGTCAATGGGAGACTCAATGCTTCTATGAGCCTATCCAATAGGGCTGCATGTTACACTGGAGTGCTGTCTGTGCGGAGGAAGCCCCTCCTTTTCCAGCGTGACAAACCTGCATGTACAGTTGAATTCACATAGGCGGACTCAGAGTGCATCGTAACTTCCTCATCCTCAAATCTCTGTAGTGCTTTGATGAGCACCAAACATTCTGCAGCCTGTGATGCATAATTACTGCTGCTCCAGTATGCCTCTCCCCGGTTGTCTGGTCAATTTTTGAGGAACCATCAATAAAAACAATTTCCCCCCTCCCAAGGGCGTTTCTTCTAGCTTTGGGAATATCATTATAACAGTCAGTGTACGTTGTGAAAACATGTACATAGTCATCCTCTTATACTGGTTCTGCTATAAACGTTTCTGGATTTACTGTTTTACATCTAACAATTTTAATTGCAGGGTTTGAAATAATCAGTGTATGCTCTACAAATAATGTTATTGGACACCTCGTCGTTATAGTTGAAGCTTTTTCAAATATGAATGCAGAAGCAGCTAAAGATTGCTCACAGGGATAGTGTCTCTTAATTACTGGATACAAAAAACCCACTATAGTATGCCAATGGTTCATGTCTGTTTCCTAATGTTGTCTTCCGTGTAAAAACTGCTTTCATGAAATTGAATGGAAGAATAAATACAATTCTTCATTATAATCTGGGATCACCAATACAGGCGCTGTACTGATTGCCTTTTTTAATTCTTCAGACCCTTCAGTCATCTCACCTGTCCATATTATTGTGCTCTTATCTACCTGTGCTTCTTTGAGTCCCTTTAAAAGTGGTTGAATGTACTAACTGTAATCGAAAACCCAGGCCTTACAAAAATCGCATAAGCCTAGAAACTGTTGCATTTCCCTCACTTTTTTAGGTGCTACAGTTTTCATGATTGCTTCTACTCTTTCCGGTGTCACTTTTCTCACTTTGTGAGGGATCAACTGTCCTATGTACAAGACTTCTTCTTGACAATTTTGTAATTTCTCCTTGTCTACCTTATATCCTTTCTCTGAAAGTATGGCCATAAGTTTAACTGAGTCTTCTCTACAACTTTTCTTCATCTCACTACACACCAAAATGTCACCTACGTACTGAATTATTGCACTTTTTAGTTGGACATTACCCAAGTCCATCTGTAGGACCCTATTAAAGATCAAAGGAGATTCATAGTACCCCTGGGGCAAACAAGTATGTTTTAGGTGCTTATTGTGATATACAAAAAGGAAGTCAAATCTTATGAGTCTTGATGAAGGGGAATCGAAAATAATGCATTCTTGAAATCATCAACGGTGAAATATTTAGCCACAGATGGGATGTTACACAGTATCTTCGCATGATTTGGAACTAAAGAAACTCAGTTCCGACTATGTTATTTAGAGGGCGAAGGTCCTGAATAAATCCCCACAACCTCCCCTTTGATCTCCTCGCAGGGTACACGGACATGATGAATCTGATGGCACTAATATGCCTTGTTTCATTAAAGCGGAAATGGTCTCAAATATACCTTCCTCTGCCTCACTGGACATGGGATATTGCTTTGGTCGTGGTAAAAGAGCTCCTGGTTTTAATTTAATTTTAACTGCACCTATCTCTTTTAATAGTCCCACATCATATGGGCTCGTAGTTCATAAAATCTCTGACACTTTCTCTAAGTCTTCCCGAAAGAACGGCAGTCTTCTTTTTACCAATGACATTCTCTGCTGAATTTCTATATTCTTTACTTTAAGCCAATAACTGATACTTATTAAAAAAAACACTAGTTCATCCTCGGAGTAGTCATCTCAAACAGTTCTTTGTCTATTAACAGGCCGATTCATGGAATAATTAGCGCGGCGCAAGTGGGCAAAAACGTGCGAATCGCAGTGGAATAGCGAAAATCGCAGTGCAAGTGCGAAAATCGCACGAAAAGCAGCGCACGTCGATTCATGGAAGTCCGTGCGCGAGAAAACCAGCGGATGTGCGATAAAAAAGTGCGCGCCGCACGTTGGCGCACAGGCCATCTAACAGCGTGCGCCAGGTCACAGCGAAAATCTCACAGGCCACAGCGAAATTCGCACATAGCGCGGCGCACGCAACAAAAGTAGGCGGAACACGGGCGTAACACTCGGAATGGGGAACAACTTGCCAAAACGTGGGCGTCACGGGGGAAGTACAGGGCACAAGTGCGCTGAACGCCCACACGCTCGCCTACAACACGTATTCATGGAATAGAATAGGGCAAAAAAGCGCACGCTCAAACCAGCGCACAGGCACAAACACGACCGCCACAAGAAAGCAGGCGGTAGCATCTCTGCGGCTGTAAGAAATGTGCGCCAAAAGGTGCGCCAACAAATAGCACCTATATACTGCCATGATGAATGTCCTATACTGTGGCCCTCCAGGACAAATTACCTGCAAAGGGGTACCCACAAACACAGACACCCGCTGACAAAAAATACGTGTGCGTGTATACCGGGGTGCGCGGGAAGTCTCACATGCGATTTGGCCGGGTACGTGGATTTCAGGGGTGCGCGGGAAGTTCCACACGCGATTCCAGCAGGGTACGTGTATTTCAGGGGTGCGCGGGAAGTTCCACACGCGATTGGCCCAGTGCGAGCAGGGTACGTGTATTTCAGGGGTGCGCGGGAATTTCCACACGCGATTTCAGCAGGGTACGTGGATTTCAGGGGTGCGCGGGAAGTTCCACACGCGATTCCAGCAGGGTACGTGTATTTCAGGGGTGCGCGGGAAGTTCCACACGCGATTGGCCCAGTGCGAGCAGGGTACGTGTATTTCAGGGGTGCGCGGGAAGTTCCACACGCGATTTCAGCAGGGTACGTGTATTTCAGGGGTGCGCGGGAAGTTCCACACGCGATTTCAGCAGGGTACGTGTATTTCCGGGGTGCGCGGGAAGTTCCACACGCGATTTCAGCAGGGTACGTGTATTTCAGGGGTGCGCGGGAAGTTCCACACGCGATTGGCCCAGTGCGAGCAGGGTACGTGTATTTCAGGGGTGCGCGGGAATTTCCACACGCGATTTCAGCAGGGTACGTGTATTTCAGGGGTGCGCGGGAAGTTCCACACGCGATTTCATCAGGGTACGTGTATTTCAGGGGTGCGCGGGAAGTTCCACACACGATTGGCCCAGTGCGAGCAGGGTACGTGTATTTCAGGGGTGCGTGGGAATTTCCACACGCGATTTCAGCAGGGTACGTGTATATCAGGGGTGCGCGGGAAGTTCCACACGCGATTTCAGCAGGTTACGTGTATTTCAGGGGTACGCGGGAAGTTCCACACGCGATTTCAGCAGGGTACGTGTATTTCAGGGGTGCGCGGGAAGTTCCACACGCGATTTCAGCAGGGTACGTGTATTTCAGGGGTTCTGGGGAGTACCACACGTGAATTGGCCGTGTGGGCCCTCCCAGGTGTACGCTCCACAACCTCCACGGACCCTGCAGGCAGCCCACACCACGGGGGACTACCCTGCACCCATGCTCATGTCCCGCAGGCAGCCCATCCACCATGGGCATGCCCCCCAGCCAACCCACATGTCACCTTGCACTACTGATCAACAATGCATGTCTCCCACCACCCCCACCCCCCTGCCACCATGGGCAGCCTCCACCAGGCCCCCACTCATGTCTCCCACCAACCCCACCCCCTGCCACCATGGGCAGCCTCCACCAGGCCCCCACTCATGTCTCCCACCACCCCCACCCCCCAGCAGTGCAGGGGCAGCCTCCACCAGGCCCCCACTCATGTCTCCCACCACCCCCACCCCCCAGCCACCAGGGGCACCCTCCACCAGGCCCCCACCCATGTCTCCCACCACCCCCACCCCCCAGCAGTGCAGGGGCAGCCTCCACCAGGCCCCCACTCATGTCCCCTATCACCCCCACCCCCCAGCAGTGCAGGGGCAGCCTCCACCAGGCCCCCACTCATGTCTACCACCACCCCCACCCCCCAGCAGTGCAGGGGCACCCTCCACCAGGCCCCCACTCATGTCTCCCACCACCCCCACCCCCCAGCCACCAGGGGCACCCTCCACCAGGCCCCCACCCATGTCTCCCACCACCCCCACCCCCCAGCAGTGCAGGGGCAGCCTCCACCAGGCCCCCACTCATGTCCCCTATCACCCCCACCCCCCCGCCTCCAGGGGCACCCTGCACCAGGCCCCCACCCATGTCTCCCACCACCCCCACCCCCCAGCCACCATGGGCACCCTCCACCAGGCCCCCACCCATGTCTCCCACCACCCCCACCCCCCAGCAGTGCAGGGGCAGCCTCCACCAGGCCCACACTCATGTCCCCTATCACCCCCCCGCCACCAGGGGCAGCCTCCACCAGGCCCCCACCCATGTCTCCCACCACCCCCAGCCACCAGGGGCACCCTCCACCAGGCCCCCACCCATGTCTCCCACCACCCCCACCCCCCAGCCACCAGGGGCACCCTCCACCAGGCCGCCACCCATGTCTCCCACCACCCCCACCCCCCAGCCACCAGGGGCACCCTCCACCAGGCCCCCACTCATGTCTCCCACCACCCCCACCCCCCAGCAGTGCAGGGGCAGCCTCCACCAGGCCCCCACTCATGTCTCCCACCACCCCCACCCCCCAGCAGTGCAGGGGCACCCTCCACCAGGCCCCCACTCATGTCTCCCACCACCCCCAAGCCACCAGGGGCACCCTCCACCAGGCCCCCACCCATGTCTCCCACCACCCCCACCACCCAGCAGTGCAGGGGCAGCCTCCACCAGGCCCCCACTCATGTCCCCTATCACCCCCACCCCCCGCCACCAGGGGCACCCTCCACCAGGCCCCCATCCATGTGTCCCACCACCCCCACCCCCCAGCAGTGCAGGGGCAGCCTCCACCAGGCCCCCACCCATGTCTCCCACCACCCCCACCCCCCAGCCACCAGGGGCACGCTCCACCAGGCCCCCACTCATGTCTCCCACCACCCCCACCCCCCAGCAGTGCAGGGGCAGCCCCCACCAGGCCCCCACTCATGTCTCCCACCGCCCCCACCCCCCAGCCACCATGGGCACCCTCCACCAGGCCCCCACCCATGTCTCCCACCACCCCCACCCCCCAGCAGTGCAGGGGCAGCCTCCACCAGGCCCCCACTCATGTCCCCTATCACCCCCACCCCCCCGCCACCAGGGGCACCCTCCACCAGGCCCCCATCCATGTGTCCCACCACCCCCACCCCCCAGCAGTGCAGGGGCAGCCTCCACCAGGCCCCCACCCATGTCTCCCACCACCCCCACCCCCCAGCCACCAGGGGCACCCTCCACCAGGCCCCCACTCATGTCTCCCACCACCCCCAAGCCACCAGGGGCACCCTCCACCAGGCCCACACCCATGTCTCCCACCACCCCCACCCCCCAGCAGTGCAGGGGCAGCCCCCACCAGGCCCCCACTCATGTCTCCCACCACCCCCACCCCCCAGCCACCATGGGCACCCTCCACCAGGCCCCCACCCATGTCTCCCACCACCCCCACCCCCCAGCAGTGCAGGGGCAGCCTCCACCAGGCCCCCACTCATGTCTCCCACCACCCCCACCCCCCAGCCACCAGGGGCACCCTCCACCAGGCCCCCACTCATGTCTCCCACCACCCCCACCCCCCAGCAGTGCAGGGGCAGCCCCCACCAGGCCCCCACTCATGTCTCCCACCACCCCCACCCCCCAGCAGTGCAGGGGCAGCCCCCACCAGGTCCTCACAATCCCCAATCATGTGCGTAATGGACAGCCTCCACAGCCAAAAAGCCCTACCAAGTAACACATTCACCCACATGGAAATGGAAATCACATGTTACACCCCCAATGTTCATTAAGCTAATGAACCCATGTCCGTCACACACAATGGTTGCAATTGAATGGGAAAACACACAACATGACATGCATGAAACCAATGAGATGATACCACACAGTGAAGTATGGAAACAAAATTGTATTGAAAAAAATAAAGAATGCTAAAGAAAGAAAACAAACTACAATGTGAATGAGAAAAAAAAGCTGCATGTCCGTATAAAAACACAAAACTGAAAATCAGAATCCAAAAAATATTTGCCCAAAGTCAAAAGTTAAAAAATCTCCATGCAATAAAGAACTATGTAAAAAACTACCAAGGGTCCATGAGCCCAACTGAACAAAGGAAACCTACTAAAAAACCTACCTAAAAATCAACTATATACAAAAAGTGGAGCAGTGTCCGTCGACTCCAAATCATAATAAGAAAGAAAGGAAACCTAAAACTAAAGAACTATATACAAAGGTGGCGGGCAAGTCCAGCAGCTCACTCTGTGGTGTCCCGGGCCAGGGCATCATCGAACTCCTGTTCGATGTCCCGGAGGCGGTCCAGTTCCATGGCCCCGAGGGTCCGCAGGGATGACGCCGTGTCCTCCTCAAACCCCCTGCGCATTGCCTCGAGGCACTCGGCCCGCCTCAGGGCCCTCTGCATGGAGTTCTCCGCCCTGACCATTGTGAGCCGCGCCTCTTCCGCCCGCCGCCGCTCCGCACCTAAGGCGTGGCCCAACCGCTACCACACGGAAGACACTCTCTGTCCTGGGTCCCCCTGCCCTCCGGCCGATGTCTGCCCCTCCGATGTCGAAAGCCCCGAGCCTTCATGTCTCCCACCATGTTGCTGCTGCTGCTGCTCTGCCTCTGCCCGTGCACTGCCTCCTGCTGCCTGCACATTCTCCGCCGGCTGGGGTGCAGTTGTTGATGTGGCCACCCCTGCTGGACCTCCGACTCCCGACTGGGGCAGGGATGCCTCCTCCACCAGCCTGGCCGCACCGTCAGAGGCAGCTCCACAGGGCACCCAGGTGACTGATGGGTGGGAAGATGGCACAGAGGACGACTGGCGCGTAGGGGGTCCAGTTGAGGAGGGGGTCGGAGCAAGCCCCATCAGATGGAGGAATCCGGCCTGGGTGACCTGTCCCAGCAGGCTGAGGTGGTCAACGAGCCATTCGAGATGACGTGCAGTCTCTCCATGAAAAGACTGCAGGTCACCTCGCATGGCCCGTTGACGCAACGCCACACCAGCCAGGACAGGCTCAACCCGGACCTGGATGGCCACGTCCGCAGGCAGAGGAAGGCCAGTTGACGTCAGCTCATCCCCTGCCTGAAAATGGGTCTGGACGTAGGCATCCCTGCTGGTGCAAGATGATGCAGGGACAGGATCGGGGACAGGATTGCACACAGGCACCTCCGCGTCCGCCTGTGCTGCCTCCTGTCCCTGGTCCTGCACTGCACCACTAGCTCCAGTGGGATCCCCACCTCCAGACCCCGTCTCTGGTGCTTGCACGGCCCCCTCCTCCACCAAACCCCCCACCAACCTGGATGACTCCGTGCCATCTTCCCCTGTTGGGCCCTGTGGGGTCCCAGCTGCCCCTTCTGCTGCCGAGGAGTCCAACTGCAACCTCCGCCTCTTGGACCTCCTCCCGGCAGCTGCGGCCTGGGACGCGGCACCGGACTCCTCACTCCCCGACGAGATGACAACACGGGAGGGGAGCCGGGCCTTGCGTCTCCGGCTGGCGGTCGGATCCCCGGCGCTGTGCTCCACAGCACCTTCTCCGCCCTCTTCATCAGTTGACGCTGCAGACAGGGAGAAACAAAACACAGGCATCAGGGCACTGTACAATGGACACATACACGCATGACAGTTGCACATGAGTGGCATTGGCAAACCTCAGACATGTCATCACAATCCCCAACACACATGTCATTGCAACTCACACACATGAGCCATACCACAGCCATATCGCAACTGCCACCACCATCCCTACACATACAACAGCATCAGCAGCCAAAGGGGAGCCAGACATCACATGCAACACAGGAAGTGCACCACACATGTACACACAGCACCACACTTGCATGCATGTCTACACCTCTGCCAAGTGTTGCACTGTTCAGACGGGCATCCATGTCACATCTGCCAATCAGGCTTCCACATACCGCTGTCACATGCATCCATGTTGCATCACTGTTGCACCCTTGACAAATACACACACATGCACATGTACACAGTGCTCATACATGCAGCCAAAAACAACATACATGCCTGACATCACGGACATGTCTACTTACATACACATTCATCCAAACATGTGTGCACGCACAACTGCATTTGCCATGCAAGCCCACACACACAAGCACCATCCATGTCTCACACATTACAGCCCTCGCATGTGTCACGGCCCTGTACACCCCCACCCATACCCGACCCCATACAAACAGATGTGCAACCGGCACAATGCCGAATAATCACCACACGCACTGCTCACGATCAGGATGCATGTACACTCACCGCTCGACTCCAGACGGGTCTGCTTCTCTAGGACCTGGACATGGAGGGCTTGGGATATGTGTTCCAGGACCCCCATCTGTTCTTCCGACAAGTAGCCCCGGCGCCCCTTGGCATCCGCTGCCTTCAAGAGGCGCCGGGCCTTGTTCAGGGTCCTGGACCTGAAGTCCTCCCAGCGCTTCCTGACATGTTGTAAGTCCCGGACTGCCACCCCCTCCGCGTTGATGGCAGTCACGATGTCAGTCCAGATCCGAGTCCGTCCTTCCTAGTCGCCGCGGGAACTTCCGAAGAGGGCATCATACTGCCCCAGGACTTGCTCCACCAGGACACCAACTTCGGTGGCACTGAAGCTGGTGCCCCTCTGCCTCTCTGGCCGGGGGTTGTCAGTGGTCACAGATGGTGTTTGCCCCGACATGACAACCCCAGAGGCAGGAGTGGGTGGGCAACTGGGTCCTGGGGCTGGGCTGTGGAGCGATGGAATTCCAGTCGGGAGTCTTCGGTTCCAGCAGGGGTGGTCACAGCAACAGCACCCCTGGCTGATGTGCAGGCAGCAAATGGCAGTGCACGTGGGCAGCAGGCAGTCAGGCAGCAGCAGATGGCAGGTGGGAGCATGCTCGGGGCTCTGGGGGGCAGTAGTCCGGCCTTCTGGGCAGGAGTGTGGTCTTCCGTGTGCTTACGCGTGGCCAGCTTGGTACGGAGTGATTTGGCACGTGAAAATCCTGCACGTCAGCGTGAAAACCGAGGAAAGGCCCTTAGCGCGTAAGTGCGTCAGCACGCATACGCGAATCTATTGGACCAAATGCCCTCAGCGCGTAAGCGCGTCTGTGACGTGACCCGCACGGGTGTTTCCCACACAGCACATGATGACAGAGCACACGTGGAAAGACTGCACGTCAGAGTGTCATCGCGTGTAATTGGACAGCACGGCAGAGTCTCATTGCGTGTAATTGGACAGCACGTCAGGGTGTCATCGCGTGTAATTGGACAAAAGTGCCCGTACACGCGATTGTCCTATGTACCTGTATATCAGGTGTGCGCGGACACTTACACACGCAAGTACGTCAGCGCACCTGTATCCCGGTGTGCGCGGGAATTTCCACACGCTATTGGACTGGGTACTGGATTTCAGGGGTGCGCGGGTCACACGCTCGCCTACTACACGCGCGACGCATTAATTTGCGCGCGAAAAAAATAACAAGCTCAGACCCAGGATGAACATACCGCTCCTAGCAGCAGTGGGCGTGGCCTACCAAAGGAGGAGGAGGAGGAGGATAGTCAGGGCCAGAATATTCACACCCAGAACCAGCCTTTTCGGGATGCCTGATGACCAGGTGCATGGGAGGTACAGGTTTCCACCACACATCATACTGGACCTGGTGAGTGAGTGGGAGGATGACCTCACATCACCCACCCTGTGCTCCCAAGCACTCAGCCCCCTGGAGAAGGTCCTCAATGTACTGCACTTCTTAGCCACTGGATCATTTCAGCGGACAAGTGCCATTGTGGGTGGTGTATCACAGGCCACCCAGTCACGCTGCCCACACCAGGTCTTGAACATCATCACTGCACGCCCATCAGTCCGCAGGCACATATACCTGCCCAGAACCCCTGCAGAAAGGCATGCTGCCGCCCTGGATTTCTACGCTGTGGCACGATTCCCCAAAGTGCTAGGTGCCATCGACTGCACCCATGTGGCTCTACGTCCCCCCAGGGCATCTGAGCACATCTATAGGAACCGCAAGCACTGGCATTCCATCAACGTGCAGGTAGTATGTAATGCCAAGGGAATCATCACCTCAGTATATGCCAACTATCCCGGGTCCACCCACGACAGCTTCATTTACCGAATGTCCACCCTAAGCCGGGACCTAGAAGCTGGGCGGCATGGCGATACATGGCTGCTTGGTGAGTATGAATGCCACTGCACATGCATGCATGTCAGATACTGAGCAAGGTCACAACCCCACCAATGATACCAATCACCACCTCCACAGGGGACAGTGCCTACCCTCTCAGCCCCCACATGATGACGCCAATTGGGAACCCCACCACGCCACCCCAGGTAAGATATAACGCAGGCCACATTACAACCCGGGGCATAGTGGAGCGCACATTCGGAGTGCTGAAGTCACGCTTTTGCTCCCTTGACCGTTCTGGCGGGCAGCTGTTGTACGCTCCCCCAGTAGTGTGCAGGATCATAGTGGCAGCATGTGTCCTGCACAACGTTGCAACACGCCGGGGCCTGGCCGTGGACATGGTGGTGCCCCCCCATCCCCAACCACATGCACAGCCACTGCGCATGGGAGGGGAAAGGGCACTGCCCTGCCACATTCCATCTGACAATCAATGATGACTCAACCTGACACTGACCCTGAATGTCTGGAGAAAGAACCGTGAAAACCATATCAGCCTGAGATTGTTCACCTGGAATTGTCACAATGTGCGCATCCCTACCCACACAGACACCACCAATGCAGTTTTGTGAAGTTGCACATT
This sequence comes from Ambystoma mexicanum, assembly GCF_040938575.1. NCBI lineage: Eukaryota > Metazoa > Chordata > Amphibia > Caudata > Ambystomatidae > Ambystoma > Ambystoma mexicanum. Next base: position 149,508,445 of record NC_090940.1, read on the forward strand.
CAAGCAGCTAAAATGAATACCCACTTGCAAAATGCAACAAGAGGACAGTGCCATGTCAGCCAACCCAACCCCAGCACCGCCACACCACACACCGTGCCATGTCATGCTATTTGCAGGTAAACAAAGTAATCCACACAACATGACACTAGTGTCACAATGTACAGTGTCCCTATTAGATACTTGCAACACCTGAAATGCTCACAGTAATGCCGGACCAACAACAAACTTGAGCACGTACTACCATTAACATGACATCACTAATGTTAAATATTAGTAGTCTCACCACCTGGAAATGCCTGCACTCCCACCACTACCAACTGTGCAGTGTTGGCGCCATGTAGAGTTGTAGGTGCACTGCTGCCAACATGGACCACATCTCCAGACTAGAGGTCCTTGTGTAGACATGAGGAAGGGACCTGCAAATTGGGAGGTAGACACAGAAGATGAGTTACACATCAATGCAACATGCAGTGTACAACACAACAGCAATATGCACTAGGAATGTATACACAGTATTGACTACAGACTGCCCACACAGCTCATGGGAGTCCAACGTCACTGTGTAATTCACTGTCACTTGGGCACACCCTTTGCAAGCCCATGGAAACGGGAAGCAGGAGGGGTGTGTGTGACTCAAACCTAAGCATCTGAACCAAATACATTACAAGCCTGGATGTGCCCAGCCACAATGCAGCGTATGCCCACAGGAACCACGGAAGCCAACAAATCGTCCCAAAAAAATAGGGAATAAAATAAATAAAAATAAAAATAAAAAAAAATAAAAAATGGCCATTGAAGGGCCCGGGGGGGTTGGGGAGGCCACCCAGGAGGTCAGAGGACAGGATGCACACCAGAACCCACCTGCGTGGATCCTGGGAAAAAAAAACACCTCCATGGGCTCATGGCCCACACGGCTACCCTATTGTGGGAGTATCACTGCTGTCGCTATTATCACCCTGTGCAGCTGCATCCGGAGGTGGTTGCACTATGGGAGGCAGCCCACGCAAGGCCCTAGTCTGCTCCTCCATGGCTGCAAGCATGCGGGTGTGGTAGGTCTGGTTCTGGAGGATGAGTGTGCGGAGGTCCCCATGCAACAACTCACGGGATGCCCGGACCTCGGCCCTCGTTGCCTGCATCTCAGCTGAGAGCGTACGGGTGAGACGCTCCAGCTGCTGTTCTGTCCTTTGGTGTGTTGAAGCCTCAAGCTCAACAAGAGTCGTCCTGAGGTGAAGGAGCTCCTGCCTCAGGGCTTCCCTGTGGCCCTGGGACTCAATGGAGATGGCCTCCTGCAGAGTCACCAGTGCCGCCCGCCTGTCCCTGTTGGACCCCAACATGTCCTCCCTGTGTGACTGGCAGATGGAGTCGGTTGCCTGCTCTAGTCGCTCCATCAGCCTTTCAGGGGGGACAATGGAAGTGGCCACCCTATCCATGGCCTGAGCCATCATCTCGGATGATGCTGCCTGTTGGGTTGCCATACCGTAAATGGATTGCTCCCATGCGGTATTGCCAGGTGGCGTACGGCCACCACGTCGGCGGGCACCACACCTGTCTGGGGCAAGGCGAACTGCGCCTTGCTGTGACGGCACTGCCTGAGGCTGCAGGACTGCATTCCCCCTCTGATCTGCTGGCCCAGGAACAGGATCAGATGTCGCGGAGTGTGACCCTGCATCCGTAACCACCAAAGGCGTAGCTGCCAACACTGACATCCCCATTGAGGGTTCTGACCCTGGTGCAGGTGGGTGAGACAGAACAGAATCCCTCCCTGGAACACTCACCTGCGACGGCACGTAGGTCTCATCCGAATCAACACCTGAGTACAGCTCGGGGGAGGTGCAGCCAGAGACACCCCTTGAGAGCAGGACCTGCAGCACTTGTGGGTTCTCACCCACCACCACACCACGTCCCTCACTGGTGGTTGGTCGGCCCTCGGACCCCTCCTGGGTCTGCACCATCTCCACAACCCCAGCAGTATCAGGTGCGTCTTCCCCTGCAAAGACATTAAAACAAAGAAATAGAAACAGGCATTATCACCATGGCACACAATGAGGGCTGAGAAGCAAGAGAACCAGTACTTGTTTGACACATGTCCCACATGACTAAAACCCTCCCATGCATGCACCCTCACTGCGTATGAAGGGCAGGCAAATGGCACACACTGATGACACCAAGATGGAAGATGAACACATTTTTTGCATGCTGCCTGGCAGTGGCATCACACATTGGCCTGTGATTGGCAGGTGAAACACACATGCCATCACACAGATGGCATGTACCATTGCTATTGAGTGAAGATGGAGAGGAGGGCAGCACCTATTCATTCAGTCCAGTTCCCGCATGTAATAGCTTTTCTAATTCAAACAGGTCAGATTCTTCACCTGGAGCTGCCAGTCCGAAATGGTGCAATTGCACAGGGACATGTTTGTACAAATGATATCCAGGTAACAAAGTCACTCCACTTTACCATAGCCATGTCAGACATGTGACTAGAGGACTGCGACATGCCCAGTAATAGTGGTGGAATGCAAACAATCTGACTAAATGAACAGTGAAAAATCAAGCAACAATGTTGTGGCAAGGTGACACTTCAAGGGCAACTGGCGTGCAGTTGGGCTAGATGTCTACTGTTGGTAGAAGGGATACTGCTATGGCCAAATGCAGCTGCGCAGGATGTATTGCATGAAGCACATGGCTGACCCATACGACTCAGGCGCACACACTCTCACCTGTCACACAAACAGAAGCCCTCACACACACCATGCACATGGATGACACACACATGCATGTGCACTCACCGGACAATGCCTCGTAATCAGCCAGATCTCCCATGCCTTGGATCTGTTCCTCCATGACGTAGGTCCCAGCGACTGACTCATGTGGAGTGAGTTCCATGTCTACTACTGGAGACCCACCTCCAGTCACTAGAGTTGCGGCATGACTTGAGGCCAGCTTACTCTTTGCCCCGCGCTTTAGGTCATTCCAGCGCTTATAGCAATCATTGGCTGTGCGCCTCACGATTCCAAGGGCACTTACGATGTCCGCAACGGTCTGCCAGTGTGCCTGGCGTTATGCAGGTGTGGTCTTGGATCCTGCAACAATGACCATCTCGTTGTCATGTGCGGACACATACTCGACAAGTGCATTCAGTTCGTCATCCGTGAAGCTGGGCTTCCTGGATGGGCCGGACTGTGTAGCCGTGTCTGGGGCATCAGCCTGTGCCGGACGAGCACTCTTCCTCTTCCGCTTGGAAGGTGGTGGTGATCCTGAGTGTCCTGCGCCGCTCTGGACACTAGGGGCAGGAGCCCTGGTGGACTCTGTATCAGGAGTGTGGGATTGCACACTCAGCATGGGAGTTGGTGCAGGCATTGGCTCTAGTGTGATGGTGTCAGGGGGAATGTCAGCAGCATGGACTAGGACCGACACTGTCTGGGCTGGGTGTGTGAGGGCTGGGGTGGATGGAGCCGCAGCTGCCCCTGCAGCCTCTCCGCCCTGCCTACTTGGTGCAGCAGATGACCTTGCTGCCCCAGATGCACGTGGCATGGTGACATCAACGTGCACCAGCGCACGTGTCATAGGCCTGCTGACCTGGAAGTCAGCCATGGAGTCAGCCAGGTCTGGTGCCACAATGGGCTGGTCCAACAAGGGCTGAGCATGGATGGTGTCAGCCACATCAGCCTCAACAGGAGGGGGGGGATTATGGGTGCCCTTGACTGGTCCTCCACACATGGGGGGACAGGCTCACCCTGCAAGTAACGACCACGTCCCCTACCGGATCCACCACGGCCACCACTTGTGGCTCTTCCACCTTTGCCACCCTTACGGAATCCTCGCCTCCCAGCCATGGCACTGATGTTAATGTGCGTATGGGAGTGGCTGTAAAATATTGTCCTGGGCAATTGGGGGTCAAAGGGGTTGGGTACCAGATGGTAATTGTACCCTAGTGCTCTTGCAAGGCTGATTGTAACCCCTGGGGAAAGATGACGGGTCACGCTACGCACAGGAGCCCCAAAAAAGGGAGATGACGTGCACGCAACCCCTCCTAGACCACGTGTGCAGAAAGAAAAACCTGCACTACGCTGTGGCACCCAGTAACACAAGAATGAACGTATGCGTGTCACACGCAGCCTAGAATGACCTCTGAAGGGGTAGGCTACACACGGGGCAAGCACAGATGTTAGATACGTGCGTGACTCACCGTCTGCCAGGTAAAAGAGCGTGAAAAAGGAGCGCGTTTGGTTGGCAACACCCCCGCCAAAAGAAGATTTGTACGCTGTCTGAGGAGACAGGACAACAGTAGAAGGGAACACTGTTTGAGGGAACAGGCCCAGGTAAACCAGTAAAAGAGAAAAAAGAGAAAAAGCTGTCAGAGGTAACAGGGAATACGAACTTGAAACGCTGTGAAGTAAATCGCGTGTGAAACGACAAGAAGTACAGAATTCACCCACTCGCTCTCCACGAAAAGCACGTACAAGGAAATGGTGTTCTATGCGTACCTTTTATACAGGCCCACACGTCCAGCGTCACTTACGCGGCGTGTACGCGCTAGGGCCATTTCCACCAATTACACGCTTTGTCACTTCTGCGTGTAGGGCCATTTCCACCAATCACACGCGATTACACTCTGACGTGCAGTCTTTCCACGTGTGCTCTGTCATCACGTGCTGTGTGGGAAACACCCGTGCGGGTCACGTCACAGACGCGCTTACGCGCTGAGGGCCTTTGGTCCAATAGAATCGTGTATGCGTGCTGACGCGCTTACGCGCTAAGGGCCTTTCCTCGGTTTTCACGCTGACGTGCAGGATTTTCACGTGCCAAATCACTCCGTACCAAGCTGACCACGCGTAAGCACACGGAATACCACGCTCCTGCCCGGAAGGCCGAACTACTGCCCCCCAGAGCCCCGAGCACGCTCCCACCTGCCATCTGCTGCTGCCTGACTGCCTGCTGCCCCTGCACTGCTGGGGGGTGGGGCTGGTGGTAGACATGAGTGGGGGCCTGGTGGAGGGTGCCCCTGCACTGCTGGGGGGTGGGGGTGGTGGTAGACATGAGTGGGGGCCTGGTGGAGGCTGCCCCTGCACTGCTGGGGGGTGGGGGTGGTGGGAGACATGAGTGGGGGCCTGGTGGAGGGTGCCCCTGGTGGCTGGGGGGTGGGGGTGGTGGGAGACATGGGTGGGGGCCTGGTGGAGGCTGCCCCTGCACTGCTGGGGGGTGGGGGTGCAGGGGGACATGAGCAGGTGTGCAGGGTAGTCCCCTGTTTTGTGGGCTGCCTGCAGGGGCCGTCGAGGGTGTACAGGGAACACCTGTGAGGACCCAGCCAGCCTAATCGCGTGTGGAACTTCCTGCGCACCCCTGAAATACACGCGCCCAGGCTATTCGCGTGTGGAACTTCCCGCGCACCCCTGAAATACACGCGCCCAGGGTATTCGCGTGTGGAACTTCCCGCGCACCCCTGAAATACACGCGCCCCGGCTATTCGCGTGTGGAACTTCCCGCGCACCCCTGAAATACACGTACCCTGCTGAAATCGCGTGTAAAACTTCCCGCGCACCCCTGAAATACACGCGCCCAGGCTATTCGCGTGTGGAACTTCCCGCGCACCCCTGAAATACACGCGCCCAGGCTATTTGCGTGTGGAACTTCCCGCGCACCCCTGAAATACACGTACCCTGCTGAAATCGCGTGTAAAACTTCCCGCGCACCCCTGAAATACACGCGCCCCGGCTATTCGCGTGTGGAACTTCCCGCGCACCCCTGAAATACACGTACCCTGCTGAAATCGCGTGTAAAACTTCCCGCGCACCCCTGAAATACACGCGCCCAGGCTATTCGCGTGTGGAACTTCCCGCGCACCCCTGAAATACACGTACCCTGGCTAATCGCGTGTATAACTTCACGCATACCCCTGATATGCACGTTACCCGCTTTGCGTTCCTTGTTTGGCAGCCCTGTAAACTGGTCCAGGGTTAGCGCAGCCCTTTGCGATGATTTAGCGATTTTGATGGCTTTTCCTTGCGCGAGGGCGTTCTTGGGGGCGTTACTGGCGCTGCTGCAGGGTCGCTGCGATACTCTGCGCCACGGCTGGTTTGGGAGCCTAAAATCCATGAATACGCTGTGCGCGGAAATCGGTTTTAGCGCACGTGCCTGGCGCAGACAATCGCACGCGGACACTCTGCGCCAGCCGCTTGCGACACTTTTCTGCGAAATTCTATGAATTACCCTGTAAATCTGTTAGCCTGTATCCTTCACTGAGGGCTATCACTGTCCTCCATCCCCTTCCTTCTTCATCTGTCCCATGAAGCATCACCCTTTCTTCTCTGACCACTGCTGCCTCTAAATCTAAGGGAATAATCTGCCCTTCCTCATTGTCCATAGGGATTTCTGGCCTGAACAAAAATTCATCAGGTTTTCCCAATATTTTACCTTCCAACCTGGGTAACCATAATAATCGGATAGTCACTCCATTCAAAAATACTTCTGGATCTAAAGGTACACCTCATAATGCCTTCAGGCCCGTAAAGGCGAATATAAACTCTCCCATGTTCATATAGTGTATCCCTGGAATAGAGCACACTATCCCTTCATCAGTAAAAGATATCATGTTAAGCTTTGTCATTAAGTCACGTCCCAATATATTAACTGGTGTCTGCGTAGAGTATAGTAATGGCATTGACAGATCATGTTCTCCTATAGAGATTGGTAATTCCTCTGTAAAAGGAACTAAACTCATCACCTCAGAGAATCCTTGAGCATTCATGGCAGTATCTGACATTCAGTATTTTCCCTCATGGACACACAAAGGAGTGGCTCCAGTGTCTACTAGAAATGAAAATGTCTTGCCTCCTAGCCTCACCTTGACCCTTGGTTCCTCTTGGGGGTCTGGTGTTACTGATAGTACTGAACCCATCAAGCTGCTCTGTTGGCTGTCCTATTGTGGATATAAATTCATCCGAGTACCTGTGAAAGGATTTCCTTCTATCACAGTCACACTCCCCAATTTGGATGCGGGTGTCTTTTGGGCTCCTGTGATCATGTTCCATTGTGGTACCATAGCCTGGTGGATCTGTGCTTGCTGCGGTTGTGCCTGTTGTGTTTGCATGGGTACCTGCTGTGGTTGCCCTTGCATCGATTACATTTGCAGCAATGCTGGCTGTATTTTTTGGGATGGTGGTGCATATGTCTGAGCATACATGTGATCTTGCGCATAATATTCCTGTGGTTCTGTATTATATTGTGGAGCATAATCCATCCCCCTCTTGGAGCTTGTCAATTCTGTTGCATGCCTCCCATACTTCTACGCATCCTAGCTATGTGTCCTACTCTACCACAATTCCAACATTGTTGTGGCTATCCACCATTAAATCCTCCTCTTCCCTGAGAGTTTTGAAATCCACCTTGTCCTATTCCTCTAGGCCCATTCCCTCTTCCTCTTGGCCAAAAATGGCACAGTCTCTGATCTGTGGGATATCCTGTGTTATTCTGCTGCCCTGACTGTACCTCGTGTGTCACCCCTCCTTTTTTATATGTCAATACCGCTCCCTCGATGGCCATTTTGGATAATTTCTTCTGAACTAACTTTGCCTCCTGCTGCTTTCTGTTCTCAACTTTCTTCTTATTTTTCTCCTGCATTAATCGGCAGTGATGCATGATTGTCAGTTGTATTTCTGGTATGCAGTGATAAAATCGGGGCAAAAATGTTGCCTGTGTACAAATAAATTGCAGCAAAAATGCTGTGGTTTGACCCGTTAAAGGTGTACCCTGTTACACCATTTAAGGGGAGCAGGATTTGTGGGGGTGTCCCCCGCTCCCCTTAAATGATATAATTGGTCTGGGAGTTGCAGGGGTGTCCCCTGCATCCTTTACATGGACTGCGGCAGCAAAACCACTGCCTTTTTGCCACGATATTTTGTGTCCACGGCCATTTGTGCAGCGATTTTAACACATAGAACCATATTTCTGGCCATGGCTTTGCTTCCATTTCCACCTGTTTTTTCAATTGCCATTGCACTGGCTCGGGCTGCCCCAAACACAAAATATGGTAAAATAATGCTACTGTTTTATCCCACAGTTCACAAGTCTCCTGCCGCCATCTGTCTTGAATATCATGAATATAAACTCAAGATATTCATCCTCTCCCTTGTTCCTAGTCATAATCGCACCCATGTCTGATGTATCAGGGTATTTTACTCTGAGGTCTGCCATACATCTGCTCTACAATTATTAAATGGTGCTCCATCGTGTGTCCTGTTTTGCGCAGTCGCACCTGCATATCCTGCTCGCTTCCAATGTCGTCAGCTCTTTCCCCTAGGATAGCTGCTAGCAGCCCTTTTAAGTCACCTATAGCTAACGTCATTCCTGATGTCATCCTTTCTAACTCATGAATTAATTTTCCTGCACCGGAAGTTAAACTCTGGAATGTGCACCTTAAATTGGCTTTATCCATCTGCAGCCATGGTATACATTGTGGTCGTCCTCCCCCTTCTCCAATAATGGGAATTGTGAAAATCCGGGTCGATAATCATACATATCTACACTCCTTGTTTTCAAGGCAGAGCTAGCCTCACCTATTTTTTTCCTTCCTGGTAATGGTCTTAACCTGCTTACATATGATGGGAACATATCCCCTACACTACATGATCATGCTTGTGGTCGCTCAATATATGATGTTGATTCTTTAGGGTCCTCTAGATCTGACAATTTTACCCCTTTTTCCTGCACTCAATTCTTTTAAAAACCTGCATGCACCCTCTCTTTGTGCCCTATCATTCTCCTTCCTTTCTTCGTCTGACATCGTTATGCCCCAAATCGTTTGGCTGTTGTCTTCTTCCGTGTTGTCAAGGTCAAGGTCTAACCTATTTAAATACAACATTCCGTACTCATCTGTTATGACATCGCTTTAATAGGGATCCTTCTGCATTCTCTTGGGTCTTATACATGTCTTTATCCCTTATTTGCCTGTATAAATTCCCAAGTCTCTGCTCTATATCATCTGTACCCTGTCCACCAGCCCATGCTGATCTCTGCATTCCTTGCAGCTCCCTACAGGGCTGTTGTGACCCTCTCTCTTCCTCCAGCCGTTCTCGTGCATCAACCAGCACCATACTCCTATGGCATAAATATTTAATCGTCTTTCTTTGTCTTTTAATCTGCTACTCTTGTTCATTTCTTCTTCTCTTCTCCTCATCTCTCTGAATTCATCTTCCTCTCACCTTCATTGCAACCTATGTATTTTCATTACTTCTGTCTCTTCTCGTTTCCTCTCCTCTAATCTCTCCCTTTCTTTCCTCCCCTTTTATTTTCTTTATTCTTGCCTTTGCTTGCATTATTTATCCCTCTCTTCTTTGTACGCCCTTTCTTCTTCCTTCTCTTTCTTTTCCAGTGTCTCTTCCTCCTATCTTTTCTTGAACCCCATCAATGCCCTTATCCTCTAGCTTAAGCAATATTTGTCCTCCCATCCATTCATTCTGTACTATTGTCATTCCCTTAGCTTTATCCCTTATTTCTTTATGTTTCCCTGTTTCTTCCTCTATCTCCATTCGTCTGTTTTACCTGTCCTTTCTCTCATCACGCTGTTTACTTTATCGCGTGTTGCTATATCTTTGCGTTCTCTACTCATGCTCTCTTCCGTATTATCCTCACTGCGTTAAGCGGAGGGCACATAAATTGGATTAATTTACCCTGCCGCTGCTTTGAATTCCTTTAAAGAGTCAAATCCCTTCTCCCTTCTCCTCTGTATCTGCACTCTTCTCTTCAGGAGGGTCAAGGGGAGACAAAGGTGTTTTATCCTCCCCTTTATGCTGATTGAGCATCCACTCCCTATAGGGTGGATGTTCTTTTTCACTCTGGTACATTTTCCAAAGTTCTAAAATGGCCAACCTTTTCTGCAACTGTTTTCCCTTATATGTGGTATGCAAATATGTCATCATATGCCGTAATACATTTTTTGACAGCGAACCTTCCTGAGGCCACGGCAGAAGTGTCTTATTGGTCGTGCCTCGAACCCATTCCGAATTATATTTCCTTATCTTCGCTCTGTATCTCAGCAATGTCCTACACAAACGTAAAAGAGGTACCCCTCCCATGATGACGGATCGGTTTCGATCGTCAATACTTACAAGTTTTTTTATTTGATTCTTTATTTTATCAAATATACCACGCCAGTCAATTGGCGCAGGCACCATCAATCACTGTTTATGATCCCAATCAGAATATATTTTAACTATTCACTTCTATTATTTTTATTATATCGTTGTTTTAATATTAGTATTTTAAGAGTCTCTTCTTTATTTATATATTACTTTGCTTTGAATTTTCCCTTCCTGATTGACGTCAACCTTTTGGTCGAAAATGTTCACCAATCTCTTGAATTTTTTACTATCGTTTTATATTCATTAGTCTAGACACAACAAAAGATTTATATGAACAGTTTTATATCCCCACACATGTGCACTTTTTATATTTTACTGCATATGCCTCCCTTACTGTTACTTTTTACACTTATTATTTACAACGCCATCCCTCCCCCTATTTTTGCCACTTCCGTGACTAAGCTCGAGTCCTCCGGCATCGACTTGCTCAGCTGACCAGTTTGCCTTCCGTCCACAGGGCACCTGCGGGGACCGGACAGGAATTTTGTCAAAAAGGGACCTGCCGACCAAATCTTCTTGCACGTGACTCTGCACGCCGATTTCCACAGGAAGCTCTGCGGTCTTCTGCCTAATGGCAGGAGTAGCCAAGCATCCAGGGGTATGGATCTGGCCTAGGTCGACTAGAGCACAACCATTTATACTGCTACCAAATGTGTTCTAGCAGCTTGAAGCATCTGTTTGTGCTAGATGGGATTACAATACTGATATCAAACAAAATAATTGGACAGACTCAGAGAATATGGCAAAGTACTACGTTATTGTCAATGTAATAAAGTAGGGAGTTCTCACAGACATCGGACTGATGCTTGCACACTCACATAGCAGCTTCATTACATGGAGGTCTTATACCCCAATATGCGTCATCTATGATGTCCTTCTACGTGGCAAAATACAAAGCCTATCAAGGGAAGGGATTGGGTAAGGGAACATATCTACTTATAGAACATATAAGGATTAGTGCATCATTGGCTGCCCCTTATCTGTAGGGCACGCCTTGAACTATCTCTAAATACGTATAATACTGATTATAGCAGACAAAACAACAGCGTATTGGTCTATGCTACATTGCATGTTAGGTTGTCCCTCAACTCCACTGATTTTTTGGCATACTATCTCAACCTTAGACTTTTGGCTCTTTAGAAGCACGTACGTGAAACGAAACGTAGGTGTTTGAATTCCGTCAAACTACTCCCCATTTTCCCAATTAGACCATCATCTCTCAATGGTAAGCCATCAGCCAAAGTCTTCCATTTGTAGTTGAACTTGTTGCCTGCTCACGATTCTATAACATTCAAGGGAGTTTGAGCACACCACTATCTTAGCTTGAGGCCCTAATAAATAGCATTTGTTTTCGACTTCTGAGTCACATGTGAAGAGAACACAAATTTGTCAATTTCAGCCTTGTATTTACTGCTATTTGATTTAATTATGCAGGGTACTGTTGCTCCTCTTGGCCTCTAGAGACTTGCTCACACTATCTCATATGAACTTTGTACACTTTTAATTGACCAACTGTCATGATGCCTACCTCCAAGGAGCCAGGCCGGGCCCAGCAACCCCAGAGGCAGACATCATTTTCCCCAGGGAAGTCTCAGCGGGCCCAAGTCGGGACCCTTTGGACTCAGTCCTGGCGCCTTAGGCGCCAGGCTCATAGCAGACCTCAGTCCTGGCGCCTTAGGCGCCAGGCTCATAGAAGAGGATATGTGTTTAAGTGCTTGGGTGCACACTTACCTGATGCAGACCTTGCTGCTTCATCCAGGCCCTCTTGAGGCCTGAATGGGACTACTTTACCTGTAGGACTACTTCACCACCCGGGTGTGGTCGGGGAAGGATACATACCTGATTGGTGGAAGGATACATACCAGGAATTTCTTCCAAGGCTATTTAAACCCCACCCGAACAGCCACACGTGCTTCGCGTTGTTCTGCACCTAGCAGCTGGACGCTCACCGTGTCAGCTCCTGCATCCTGACTTCAGCCACGCCTGCCAGCATCCTGGAACACCTGCAAGGGGAGAAAGGAAGAGAATAGGAGAAGAAAAGCCCTTACCTGCTAAATCTGCATCCCGGAGTCATTTCTCCAACGGCCCTGAAAAGGAAGACATCATTTTAAAGGCATTTTGTTTCGATCGCTGCAGCGCTGCATTTTACTCACCTTTGCAAGGCGCTTTCATCTTCAGCAGCGATCTTCCGGATTCAGCTACGCCCCGGCGCCTAGAGGAAAAAAGACAAGAACAAAGGTGAGAGGGAGAAAAGGAATAAGGAAAGCTCAGTTTCCTTTTAAGTCTTACCTGTTGGATTATTCCCACTGCATTTCGGGTCCTGCCGCTTCCTGGCATCTCCGGACCCCGGCCCCTATGGGGAAAAAAGACAAAGACATTGAATGAGCGAATGCAAAGACATTACCTGAGCGCTCATCCAGAACTGTTTCACTTCGGGTCGGCGCCATATCTCCGGCACTCCGAACCCCGGCCCCTAAGGGGAAAAAGACATAAGCATTAGCGCTTGCTGCAATTAGACAACGAACATTATTATTAAGCTAGAACTTTTGAACAGAACTTTTACAGCGCCTTACCTGAACAGTCAAGCTTACCTGAACTCCCATCAATCCTCAATCCAGTGAAGTAACTGGGTTTCAACGCGCCCCTGCATCAGAAGCAGGATGGAGAGCTCATCCTTCCAAACCCTAAGGTGAGGCTTCACGGGGAATCGTGGAGGAGGCATCGTGGAGGGTTGGAAGGGAGTGAGAGGCTTGAGCATTGTTCCACAGTTGGTAATACTCCCTTTTCACGCACAGGAGGGTATCCAACGAGCCAGGGAAGCCAGAATAGAGGGGCCCTTCCTGTCCATCTTCAGAGTTCTGCGCCTTCGACGCCGCGCCTCCGTGGGAACCAGGTGAGCGTTACAGAACGCGAAGCCTTACCACAATTTCCCACCTGGGCGCTATGGGGACTTCCGAGACAGATCAGCTGGCCCATCTTTTAGGGGAATTACGGGCAGAAGTGCACTCAGCCCGCGTAGGAGACTAATGCTCTCAGAAGGGAACTAATCCTATCCAAGGAAAGAACTGATGATCTGGCCAAAAGGTTATTGCAGGGCCAGGCAGAGCACACTCCTTTACCTGTTTCCGGAGATATTTCTACAACAATGGGTTCGAATAACCCGGTACAAATCAATCTACCTGGACACATGCCTTTGGCCCCGCCGGAACGTTTTGCGGGGGATCCCAAGAAATATGCCGTTTTTATGAACCAATGCCGTTTACACTTTTTATGCAGGCCCGGGGCCTTCCCCAACGACCAGACCAAAGTAGCCTTTGTACTATCTTACCTCAGTGGCTGTGCTGCCGATTGGTCTATTCCATTGGTAAATCAGGATGATCCCATTCTCCGGGATTTCCAGGGCTTCCAGGCCAGCATGGAAAGATTGTTTGCTCGACACTCGCAGGGACAGGCCCTTGACAACGAACTGCTATCCTTACGACAAGGTAATCAGGATCTTTTGTCCTATATCGCCACCTTTAATAGACTAGTTGTGGAAACTGGATGGCCTGAAAATAAAAGGATCACATTGTTTCATCGAGGCCTGCGCGGAGAGCTTAAAGATGTTATAGCTCAGATAGTAGATCCACCCCAGGCCTGCCCAGACTACATAGACTTAGTGGTTCAACTTGATCACAGACTTCAAAATAGAAAAGCAGATCGGCTCAAGTATGAAACCAGAGTACCTATCAAGACCCACGTTAACTCCAAGAGTACTGACGTTTCCGAACCTATGCAAATTGGCAGTGTTAAAGGACCATTAACGCAGAAGGAACGAGAGAGAAGGCGACAAATGCAACTTTGTCTGTACTGCGGAACTTCCGGTCACTTTCTTCAAAGTTGTCCAGTTAAACCACCCAAGAAGGTGGTTGGAGCCACTGATAACAAGTTATTGACACGTGGTTTGGGAAACGACCTAGCCCGACAAGCGTAGGGGTCCGCTTGCCGAGCTTGAAAACAAACTCTTTGACCTCGCATTTTGTCATGCCAATGGTGCTTGTGAACCCAAAACAGCCTCAGCAGTTGCATGCTATAAAAGCATACATAGACAGTGGAGCTATTGGAAATTACATAGACCGTGAATTGGCTTCCAGGATTAAGCTTCCTCTCCGCCCGAAAGTAACCCAAGATGTAATTACTACAGTTGATGGAACCGAAATAGCCTCAGGGCCTGTAACGCATTCCACAGTTGAAATCACTCTGGTGGGTCAGGACGGACATCGGGAAGCAATCGTGTTTGATGTGATCAAGGCCCCACAATTTCAAGTACTTCTTGGTATCCCTTGGTTAGAAACACATAATCCGAGAATAGACTGGCGAGCAAAGAAGATAACTTTTCCTGATTGTGAACCAACCTGTTACCCAAGGAATCCAGCTATGGGTCTAGCCTCTGTAACTTCCACCCCTGTACAGCTACCATCTGAATACCAAGAATTCCAAGACGTTTTCCAGAAAGAGCAGGCTAACACCTTACCTCCCCATCGATCTTACGATTGCCAAATCGACTTGGTACCCAATGCACAACTACCTTGTAGTAGGATTTATGCTCTTACTGAACCTGAGAACCTGCATTTGCGCCAGTATTTGGATCAATACCTGGCCAATGGCTTCATTTGCCCATCAAAGTCACCAGTCTCTTCCGCTTTGTTCTTCGTACCTAAAAAGGAAGGAGACCTTAGGGCCTGTATTGACTACCGCGCCCTAAATCAGATAACGATTAAGAATCGTTACCCTTTGCCCCTGATACCTGAGCTTATCGACCAAGTAAAAGATGCTCGTGTGTACACCAAGCTAGATCTCCGAGGAGCTTACCACCTGGTACGTATAAAAGAGGGCGACGAGTGGAAGACTGCATTCCGCACCAAATTTGGGCTCTTCGAATATCAAGTAATGCCCTTCGGTTTGTGCAACGCACCTGCCGCCTTTCAGTACTTCATGAATGATGTTCTTCGGGAACTTATCGATGTTTGTGTCATCGTTTATATTGACGACATCCTGGTGTATTCCTCCTCAGAATCTGATCACAGAAACCATGTTAGGGCAGTTCTTGAGAAATTGCGCCAGCACAAATTATTTGCCAAGCTCGAAAAATGCGTTTTTCATACCACAGAAGTGGAGTTTCTCGGATTCATCCTGACACCTCAAGGAATGCGAATGGACTCGCGGAAAGTGGACGCCATTCTCAAATGGCCATCTCCTAGCTCTGTGAAGGGAGTGCAAAGCATGCTTGGCTTTGCCAATTTCTATCGAAGGTTCATCCCGGAATTTTCTCGAACTGTTCAACCCATCACAGCTCTCCTAAAGAAAAATAAACGCTTTGACTGGACTCTTGAGGCTGAACAAGCCTTTCAGGACCTGAAAACCAAATTCACCTCTGCACCTGTATTGAAGCACCCGCGCCCAGATCTCCCTTACATCGTGGAAACCGATGCATCCAGTTCGGCCATGGGAGCTGTCCTGTCGGAAAGAGACCCAGAAACTAACCAACTACACCCTGTAGCCTTTTGGTCCAGAAAATTCTCTCCACCTGAACTCAATTACGCAATTACCGACAAAGAACTACTGGCTATTAAATCAGCTTTCAAGGCTTGGCGTCACTATCTTCTCGGTGCAAGACACACCATCACCGTAATTACGGATCACAGAAATTTGCAGTATTTAAAGACGGCCAAAGCTCAATCTTCGCGACAACTCCGATGGGCTTTATTCTTTGCGGAATTTGATTTTGTAATTACCTATCGCCCTGGCTGCACGAATGGTAAGGCAGATGCCTTATCCCGGATAGGCATGGAAGAACCCAATTCGAGTTTAGAACCTGTGCCAATCATACCGGAACAAAGAATTCTGGGCTTGACTTCATTGCAAACCATTGAGGACATCCAAGCTCAAGTAAAACAGCTTTTTGACTCTTCTGCCTTACTGGAATGGAGTCAAAAGGGTCCTCACTACACCGTTAGGGATGATTTACCCTACTTCCAAGAGCGGTTATTTCTGCCAAGTAAAGAATTGCAGGAACTTGTCATTACCCGTCATCATGAATCATTAATGGAAGGACACCCCGGTATCGCGAAAACAGAAGAAAAGATCAAACGCCACTTCTGGTGGCCTTCTTGGAGAAAAGACATAAAGTCATTTGTGTTGTCTTGCGGAATCTGTGCCCAAAATAAGAGTCAAAAGAAAAGGCCAGCCGGCCTACTTCAACCTTTGGACATTCCACCAGCACCTTGGCACACCTTGTCAATGGACTTTATAACTGACCTGCCTCCTTGTGGTGGTTACAACACGATTCTCGTAATAGTGGATCTATTCTCCAAAATGGCCCATTTTATCCCTTTAAAAGGATTGCCGTCAGCTTCCACCTTGGCCAAGGAATTTATGGAAAATATAGTGCGGTTACATGGTTTCCCTTCCATATTAGTCTCAGACCGTGGAAGTCAATTTATCTCCCACTTTTGGAAGAAATGTTGCCAACTAGCACAAATAGACGTGCGGTTATCCACCAGCCACCACCCCCAGACCGACGGACAAACCGAGAGAACCAATCAGACTCTCGAGCAATATCTGCGGTGCATGTTACACCAATCCGAGTTAAATTGGAAAGACATCCTTTGGATTGCAGAATATGCATACAACAATTCAGTGCATTCTGGAACCGGACAGACTCCTTTTTATACCCTGTATGGTCACCATCCTCGGACCTCTGACCTAGATCCACCTCTGACCCTGGAGATGCCTGCAGTAAATCACCTACATTCCACAATAACCCAAGCCTTCAAAGAAGCTACAACCCACTTACAGCAAGCCAAGAAAAAGTATAAAGAAAACGCTGATTTGCACCGAAGTAAAACTCCTCCTTACCAAGTAGGAGATCAGGTATGGCTAGCAACTAAACATCTACCCCTCAAGGGTCAGCGAACTTTTAATCCCAGATTCATTGGGCCTTACCCCATCAAAGCTATTATCAACCCAGTGGCCTTTAAACTCGATTTACCATCCAACATGCGGATTCATCCCGTTTTTCACGCATCTCTTCTAAAACCAGTACAACCTGGAACCAGACTGTCTGAGCCCCCAGGCCCTGTCCAAATTGATGAAGTATTAGAATTCGAAGTGAAAGACATTTTAGATTCCAAGATAGTTAAGTCGAAACTCTTCTATCTTGTTGATTGGAAAGGATATGGACCTCAGGAAAGATCTTGGGAACCCAGTAACAATGTTCACGCACCACGATTAATTCAACAATTCCATCGAAGATTCCCGCACAAACCAAAACCCCCGGAGGAAAAGACCTTGGGAGGGGCCTTGAGGGGGGGTACTGTCATGATGCCTACCTCCAAGGAGCCAGGCCGGGCCCAGCAACCCCAGAGGCAGACATCATTTTCCCCAGGGAAGTCTCAGCGGGCCCAAGTCGGGGCCCTTTGGACTCAGTCCTGGCGCCTTAGGCGCCAGGCTCATAGCAGACCCCAGTCCTGGCGCCTTAGGCGCCAGGCTCATAGAAGAGGATATGTGTTTAAGTGCTTGGGTGCACACTTACCTGATGCAGACCTTGCTGCTTCATCCAGGCCCTCTTGAGGCCTGAATGGGACTACTTTACCTGTAGGACTACTTCACCACCCGGGTGTGGTCGGGGAAGGATACATACCTGATTGGTGGAAGGATACATACCAGGAACTTCTTCCATGGCTATTTAAACCCCACCCGAACAGCCACACGTGCTTCGCGTTGTTCTGCACCTAGCAGCTGGACGCTCACCGTGTCAGCTCCTGCATCCTGACTTCAGCCACACCTGCCAGCATCCTGGAACACCTGCAAGGGGAGAAAGGAAGAGAATAGGAGAAGAAAAGCCCTTACCTGCTAAATCTGCATCCCGGAGTCATTTCTCCAACGGCCCTGAAAAGGAAGACATCATTTTAAAGGCATTTTGTTTCGATCGCTGCAGCGCTGCATTTTACTCACCTTTGCAAGGCGCTTTCATCTTCAGCAGCGATCTTCCGGATTCAGCTACGCCCCGGCGCCTAGAAGAAAAAAGACAAGAACAAAGGTGAGAGGGAGAAAAGGAATAAGGAAAGCTCAGTTTCCTTTTAAGTCTTACCTGTTGGATTATTCCCACTGCATTTCGGGTCCTGCCGCTTCCTGGCATCTCCGGACCCCGGCCCCTATGGGGAAAAAAGACAAAGACATTGAATGAGCGAATGCAAAGACATTACCTGAGCGCTCATCCAGAACTGTTTCACTTCGGGTCGGCGCCATATCTCCGGCACTCCGAACCCCGGCCCCTAAGGGGAAAAAGGCATAAGCATTAGCGCTTGCTGCAATTAGACAACGAACATTATTATTAAGCTTGAACTTTTGAACAGAACTTTTACAGCGCCTTACCTGAACAGTCAAGCTTACCTGAACTCCCATCAATCCTCAATCCAGTGAAGTAACTGGGTTTCAACGCGCCCCTGCATCAGAAGCAGGATGGAGAGCTCATCCTTCCAAACCCTAAGGTGAGGCTTCACGGGGAATCGTGGAGGAGGTATCGTGGAGGGTTGGAAGGGAGTGAGAGGCTTGAGCATTGTTCCACAGTTGGTAATACTCCCTTTTCACGCACAGGAGGGTATCCAACGAGCCAGGGAAGCCAGAATAGAGGGGCCCTTCCTGTCCATCTTCAGAGTTCTGCGCCTTCGACGCCGCGCCTCCGTGGGAACCAGGTGAGCGTTACACCAACAGTTTGGCTCTCCTGATGTTTTCTTCTTCTTTCATCTATGAAGAATGTCCCACATTCAGAGCTTATCCATATACTCCCTTTGTGCTCTGTGCTTATCCCTCGAAAAAGCATCCTTAATTCTGGGCCATCCTTGACTCATTGTCGGGTCTGCACACAGAGCTGATTTTCTGCATCTCCTGATTCTACAGCCTTGGCCTGTCTCTGAGGTGGCTTGGTTAAGTTCAATGTGAGCCAGCGTCCATTTTCCTATTATGGCCGTCCTTGCTGCATTATATATACGTCTATAGCAAACTTCTATATGTTTTTTTTCTAGCATGCGTTATTGCGTATTTACAGGTATTGCTCAGTAAGTTACTTCTTTAGATCCACGATTACTTTAGCTTTAGGTACATGTTACTCTTAGTGCTTTAGTAACATTATTACTTCTAAATATGTTCATATTGTTTCAGCATAGGTTCATATATCTTCTTCATGACATCACTTTGTCCTCATCAGATTTCATTTTAACGTTCGTCGATAATATAATTGATGAATTCTGACATCTTGGCAGGCGACATCCTTCCGTGTAGCATTCTTGCATGAAATATCCTTCTACACTTTCAGTGCAAGGGTACATTCTGTATGGTTGTCTGAGTGCATAACGTCTCTCATACACTCGATGCGGTATGGCAACAATGCAGGGGGTCCCATTTATTGCTCTTCTCCAACTGTTTCAGTATGACGCGGTGAGGGGGCGGGAACGAGCCTACCTGCTCCTCTACAGATGTGCTGGGAGACATGGCGCAGGAGTTCTTCCAGCACCCGCATGAGCACAGTTGAGAATGTGGGCTGGGACATGCTGTGAAGCATGCCCACGGTGTGCTGCAAGGTGCCTGTTGTCAAGAGATGCAAGCATGACACAAGCTTCCGCATTGAGTGTAAGGCTGTGCTGATGTTGGTCCTCCTTTATATGTCATCCTGAATCATGGTGAGCATCTCAACGATAGTATCTCTATTCAGCCAGTAAAGGGTGATTAGCTGGTAGTCAGTCAGGGTCCAGGATGAGTGCCTGACTCAGGTTATGGGCGCTCACCTTACATGGTGTCTTCTCCACCCCTGCACCCCCTTCTCGCCTCTCCTTACTGCTCTTCCAGCCTTTGCAGCTCAATGCAGGGGCTAGGGAAACTGCATATCCATGTGCACAGAAACCGGTGTCAACATGATGATGTTAGAAAGTGTGTTTGGGGAAGGTGAAGCCTTATCTACCCTTACTGGGTGGATTGGGTGCACCTGTGGCTCCATTTTCATCACCTGTATGCATAAAAAGTGCAGGTAAATGCACTGTATTACTGCCATTTTCCAACTTATAATACAGTAGTAATACCGTTTTGTGCCTTCGGCAGAAATTCGATCAGCATTAATACCATCGGCATTAACTTCGCCAATGGTATTACTGTTGTCTCTTAATTCAGCAGAACAGTAAAATTGGTACTAGTACCGTTACCGCCACTTTTACTGTATACCGCCAGACTTATAATGAGCCCCCTTGTTACTACCTCAAATTCACCTTCTCTATTCAGTTTCACTACTGCTGCTCCAGTATGCCTCTCCCCGGTTGTCTGGTCAATTTTTGAGGATCCATCAATAAAAACAATTTCCCCCCGCTAAGGCGTTTCTTCTATCTTAGGGAATATCATTATAACAGTCAGTGTACGTTGTGAAAACATGTACATAGTCATCCTCTTTTTTGTTTTTTTTTTGAAGTTTTTTTTTTTTGACTTTTTTTTTTTAAATATATTTTTATTATTTTTCATAAGTCTGGACATGAAGTAACAATTAGAACAAAATGAAAACCGGCTCCCCCCACCCCCCCTTCCGGGATAACTCCGTCCATGTAATGTTCTTGCGGGATTGTGCTTCCTCTTCACGAGAATAGATCCAGTATCCTTATTGTGTGCGGGCACCATTGTTCTTTGTAGTCCAAATGTAGACACTCTATCACTTGTCCCCAATCCTTTCTAAACCTCCCATGTTCTCCTTGGATGTTATATGTTAACCGTTCCATGGCCAGATGTGTCCACACCCTTCGCGTCCAGTCTACTGCTGCCGGCTGGGATATATTTTTCCAGTTATATGCCAGCTCCAGCCATGCCCCTATCAACAGACCCATAAAGTTCCTCTTCTGCGAGGTGTTGAGAGTTTTATCCTTGGGGTCCCATAGGCCCCCCAGCCATACCTCGACCCCTAGGTGCTCTGTCCCCGGGAACATTTTATGCATTTGGGCCTTAATTCCCCCCAAAAGGTGCTCAATTTCGGGCAGTCCCACCAGATGTGTCGCCAATCCCCTTACCCCCCACATTCCCTCCAGCATCTGTTCTGGGAGTTGGCATACATCATGTGTAGTCTCTCTGGGGAGTAGTGCCATTGTAGCATTATTTTCACCCACATTTCTCTATTTTGGATGGCTCTCGTCAATTTTGGAATCTGACGCCAAATATACTCCCATCTATCCCTGGAGAGGGTGTAGCCGAGGGTTTTCTCCCACCTTTTCATATATTGCCATGTGGTTGGTTCCGGTTGTGCATTAATGTATTTCTATGTATTTGAGACAAATTTGCGGGTGCCTGTTTGCGTCATAATGTACTTTTCAAAAGGGGTCAGGTCCCTAGACACTGCTTCTTTTATTCGTGGGCTACGTAACCAGTGGCAGAGCTGTTCATATTTAAATTGATCCTTTGGTGTTAGATTCAAAAGTGTTGTGCAGTCCGCAAATGACCTTATCTGTTGGTCCTCTTGCATGTCCCCCACCATTTTGCACCCCGCCTCTTCCCATTTACTGTAGGCTCCTATTTCCATTCCCAGTGGAAACTCAGGGTTGCTAAACATTGGCATAAATGGAGCGGGATCTTTAGTCAGGGTTTCTTTTTGGGTAGCTGCGTCCCACACCCCCAGCGTTGTCTTCAGTATCTCACTTACATGCGTATTGTCATGTCGAAATCGACTGTTAATCCATAACATACGCCTGGTGGGTGTCCTTGCCACCGCTCTATCCTGCCTCTCCCAAATTTTTTCCCCTCGCTCTGGGATCCATTCCCTTAATACCCACAGTTGGGCTGCATCATAGTAATTCTTAAAATGTGGCATAGCGCACCCACCTTCCCCTCTATTCGCTGTCAGATTTGCATTTGAGATTCGAGGGGTTTTGTTTTGCCAAACATATTTGGACACCTCCTTCCTAAGTGCTTTAAAGAACTCCCTGGGGGGTCTTATCGTTAGAGCCTGAAATAGGTACAGTAGTTTGGGGAGTATGGTCATCTTAACCGCCGTGATTCTACCCCACCAGGAAATCGCCAATGGATTACATTTTAATAAATCCTTTTTAATATTTTCCAAGAGTAAGGGGTAATTATGAGCATAAAATTCGTCAATTTTCCCGGTGAGAGTGATACCCAAATATTTGATACCAGTGGTCGCTACCTTCAATTGGTAATCTGTTGCACTTGCTCGGATTTCTTCTTTGTTGCCTGCCAGGATCAGTATCTCTGATTTTTGCCTGTTTATTTTTAATCCCGAAATCTCCCCAAATTTGTCTATAACTTCCATTAGATGCGGTAGGGACAGCCCCGGGTCTCCTAGAGCCACTAGCATATCATCTGCATATGCCACAGCTTTGTGCTCCTGTCCCGCCATTTCTATGCCCTTTACCTCCGGTATATCCCTGATTTTCGCCAGTAAGGGTTCCAGGTAGATGGCGTATAGAAGGGGGGAAAGTGGGCACCCTTGTTTCGTCCCTCTCTCTATGTATACTTTATTCGACAATCCGCCATTCACAGCTATTCTTATGGACGGGGAGTTGTAGTTGGCCCGGATCATGTCGATGTATCCTTCACCCATTCCCATTTTTTTTAGGACCTGGAATAGAAATGTCCACTCCACCCGGTCAAACGCTTTCTCCGCGTCCAGAGCTACCAGTGCTGCTGGGGTCTGTTTAATGCCTATTTTTTCGACCAAATGCAGGACCCTACGAAGGTTGTCATGAGTCTGCCGATTAGGCACGAATCCTGATTGATCCTGGTTTATCAGTGTAGGGAGAAGTGGTGCAAATCTTGCAGCCAATATTTTAGTATACAGTTTTGCGTCTAGATTTATTAAGGCAATGGGGCGGTAGGCGGTGGGGCATTGTTCTTCCTTCCCCTTTTTATGGAACACCAGTACTTTTGCCTCATTCATGGTTTGGGTCACTGTTCCCTTCCCCCCAAAAGTTTTATATAGGGACGTGAGTACAGGAGCGAGGATGTCTTTGTATGTTTTATAAAAGAGGGCGGTATATCCATCCGGGCCCGGTGCTTTGTTCATGGGGAGGGACTGTATTGCTGCATTGACCTCTTCTATTGTAATTTCTTTTTCTAAGTTTAGCCTCTCTTCCTCCCCCAGTACGGGGAGTTGAATCCCAGCGAGAAAGTCTTCGTGGAGATCTCTGTTAGGGAGATCCGTAGTGTACAGTTTTTGATAGAATCTTTCAAGTACCTGTCCTACCTCGGAGGTTTGGGTCCTCAGTTGGCCTGACTCATCTTTTATTGTTCGCGTCTGCTGAGTACTTTTCAGTTGTTTTGCTAGCAGTTTATCGGCTTTATTCGCCTTTACATAGTACCAGTGTTTTGTGTATAGAAGTGCCTTTTCCGCTTTTTTCGTTCGTAAGGCTTCTAGCTGCCCCTGCACGTGTCTTAATGTACGCATGATTTTCCTAGTGGGAGTCTGGATCAGTTCTGCCTGGATCGCCCCTTTTTGTGCCTCTTGTTCCTTTTCCCATTGGCGGTTCATTTTTTCTCTCTGTGCTTTGAGTGCTATTAGATGTCCCCTTATTACCGCCTTTAGAGCGTCCCATACTGTATCTTTGTTTGTGTCTGGGAGGTCATTATCAGCCAAGAAATCTGTGATATGTTCCCTGAGCATCTGCGCCGTCACTGGGTCCCTAATTATATCCTCTGGGAGGCGCCAACTCCAAAGCCTGGGATAATGTGTGGGCCACATGACAGTCATCCACAAAGGGGCATGGTCCGAGAGCGTGATAGGTTCTATCTCTATCTGTTTTATCTACCCTAGGAGGCTCAGTGATACCCAGAGATAATCTATCCTCGAGGCCGTATTATGTACGTGCGAATAATAAGTATAGCTTTTTCGTTCTGGGTTGCCATTGCGCCATGCATCAGCAAGCCCAAGGTGCGTGATTTTCTGCTTTAGGTTTGTCGATGGGGCATTTTGACTATGTTTCCTGGGCCCGGATCTGTCTAAGGATGGGTCCCACGCCATGTTAAAGTCCCCCAATATTACCTCTCCAGCGGCTTGTTGATCTATATTGTCTGGGACCTCTCTTATGAAGCCATCCTGGCCTGTGTTGGGGGCGTATACCGTGGCCAATGTCAGGGGTCGGCCATCTATTGTTATATTTACTATTAGGCTTCTCCCCTGTTTATCTCCCCATGAGAACTTGACTTGTGCGTGCAGGGAGTCTCTGACCGCTATGAGAACCCCAGCCCTTTTCTCTGGCGTGTTTGCCTGAAAGATTTGGTTGAACCCCCTAAGGCGGAATTTATGCTTGTCTTGGGCCCTTATATGTGTCTCCTGGAGCATTACGATGTCAAAAGCCCCCTGCTTAATGGAATGTGCTACTTTTTTACACTTGACTGGATAGTTTAGGCCCCTTACATTCTGTGTCAGGATCTTTATCCCCATGTGTCTTTCCGTATTAGGTAGCGTACCACAGATCCTCTCCTCTCTTTTACAATTCCAGAGGTATCCCCGGCTTTCCCCTGTCCCCAGCTCCCCTTGCCCCCCGTTGTGTCACGCAATCCCCAACTGGCGTGTTTCCCTCCCCCCCTACCCCAACTGCCCTGAGGATGGCATGATTTACTACTAGCACCTCGGCGTGTTGCCTCGTGCCTCACGCCCTCTACCGTTCTCAGGGATAACTTTGAAGGGGATCCTAAACCCTTCCTCATGACTTCAGTGGCCTCCCGTGTCTCTCCCCTCCCCCTCCCGGCACCTGTGTCTTGGTCTCTCGGATTCTTGCTGTCTCTGTCAAGTCCCCGATGGCTGCTGTGTCATGCTTCTGCTCCGATATTCTAGACGTTCCCCTGTGCGTTACTTCCTCCTGCTTGGTCGTCTCTCTCTCCTGTTCATCGTTTTCCATCCCGTGAGGGTCGTCTTAACGGGGGGGCCTGAGCCGCTTGCCTGCGGGGGGTCTTCGTCTTGGTCCTGTAGGTTCATAAGTCTCTGCCCTTCTTCCCGTGAGGTTATCCTTTTTTGCGTCCCCTCCCACGTAAACAGCAGGCCAAATGGAAATGTTCACTTGTATCTAATTTGGCGGGCTGTCAGCTCCTTCGTTATCTGGGACATTTCTCTTCTCTTCTGGAGCGTTGTCAATGCCAGATACTGATACAGCTGTATTTCCTCCCCATTCATTCGAATGAAGTCCATTGATCTGGCCTTTCTTAACACCCGCTCTTTTTGTGTGTATCTGGTGAGGGCCACCAACACATCTCTCGGGCGATCGTTTTGGGGAGTCGATCTTTTTGGTCCCACCCTGTGTATTCGATCTATCAGGACTTCTTCTCCCTCGTCCTGGTCTAGGATGTCTGAGAAAACTTGCTGGACTGCTGACTTAAGATCTTTATCCTCCACCGTCTCTGGTACGTTCTTTATCCTAATGTTCGATCTTCGTGACCTGTTTTCCAAGTCTTCACATTGGATTTCCAAGTTGTGCGTTAGGCGGGCTTAGTGTTCCTGTGTTTCTGCAACTTGTTGTGTCTCTTCCTCCATGTTCTGCACAATTTTCTCCAAGGTATCTGTTCTTTCTCCCAGGCCTGATACTTCCGTTTTTAATTCCTGCAAGGCCGATTTGAAATCGGACTTCATAGCATCCAGATGCGCATTCATTGAGTCCATGAATTGTGCTTGGAGTTCCCCGAACCACATCTTCAGATCCTCTTTTGTGGCCATGTCTTCGTGGAGGGGGTTCGTTCCCAGGTCGCTATTTGATCGTTTGGGCGTTTTCGCCTTATCCGTGGTTCCTTTGTCCCCCCCAGAATTGGGCCAAGTTGTGATCTTGCTTTGGCAGTTGGTTTGAGGGGTTGGTTGGTCCGTGCTTCCCTCTGGATTTTGACATTTAGGCCTCCTCGTGCAAGCTACTCGATGGAGACCGGCCCTGTCAGCGTGTTTCCCGGTCTGCGGCCTCTGCTGGTCTTCCGTAGTCATCTGTCCCCGATCCGTATGGTTCTCAGACCGGGGTTCGCCTGTTATTACCCCTAAGAGCGGGAGGAGTCACAGCTGTATGTGTGCGCTCCCCACCTGGGGCTGGTCCCTGTGGAGGTGGGGAGCCTTCCCAATTTATGACTGCGTCTTGCCGCTTAGGAGGATTCCTTTTCTCCTCTCCGTATATTGCCTGTGGCCTGTGACCACCATCGGGCCGTGCCCTTGCCAATGTGTGAGGGGGCTCTGGGAGCGGGGGAGATTACGGCTAGTGTGCCAGGCTCCGGGAGTCCATGACTCTTGTTGCTCGTAGCGAGCCTTTTGCTCTCTCCCCTCGATCAGTTCGATCACGTACCTTAAGAAAATGACCGGCTTCGGGCTGCGCTCTTTCCAATATGTGTGGGACACGGAGAGCGGGGGAGATCGAGGCTAGTGTGGCGGGCTCCAGGCTACCGTGCCTTTTGTTGTTCGTGCTGAGCCCTCGCTCCCTTCCCTCGATCTGCTCGGACGTGTACCTTATTAATTTGTCCGCCAGCTAGTATCGTTTCTCCGCACCCGACGCTGGGGCTGCTTCCTCCTCTCGCCTTTCCAAGCGGAGCCGCGCTGGGGTCGCCTCCGTGATCGCGACTCGATCTGCGTTCGCTGGCCCCGTCTCGGGTATTCCTCACGCCCGAGGCTCACGGGGGGGGTCTCCTCCTCCGCGATTCCCCTACGCCGGTTCGTCCCCCCAGCGGGATATTGCCGATTCAATCCGTGGGCGCGGGGGAACGAGTCCCGTGTTCTGCGTCTCTGGTGGGCGGCCTCGATGTCGGATCCCGCTCCGCATCCGCTGCTCCCGGAGTGTGGGTCGATAGGGATCCGCGGGTCCGCCAATGTGTTCCGGCCGCACTGGGGTTTACCGCCGTTGTGTATGGCACCGATGGGGCCTCATATATGGGGGGCTTCGTCTACAGATTCCCGGGGACCGTTTCCTCCGTCTACCTCATCGAGAGATCCGCAAGTGAGCTGGCTGCTGTTTAGGCCCGGGAGGGGAGCCGGAGCGCGCTCAGGCACGTCCTCTCTCCACGGCGGCCATCTTGAAGTGCTCCCATAGTCATCCTCTTATACTGGTTCTGCTATAAACGTTTCTGAATTTACTGTTTTACATCCAACAATTTTAATTGCAGGGTTCGAAATAATCACCTCGTACCCCAATGCTCTTTCTGTGGTCAATGTACTTTTGGGCTTCTCTTGTTTTGCAAACAGTGCATGCTCTACAAATAACGTTATTGGACACCTCATCGTTATAGTTGAAGCTTTTTCAATTATGAATGCAGAAGCAGCTAAAGATTGCTCACAGGGATAGTGTCCCTTCATTACTGGATCTAAAATCCCACTATAGTATGCCAATGGTTCATGTCCGTTTCCTAATGTTGTCTTCCGTGTAAAAACTGCTTTCATGAAATTGAATGGAAGAATAAATAGAATTCTTCATTATAATCTGGAAACACCAATACAGGCACTGTACTGATTGCCTTTTTTAATTCTTCAGACCTTTCAGTCATCTCATCTGTTCATATTATTGTGCTCTTATCTACCTGTGCTTCTTTGAGTCCCTTTAAAAGTGGTTGAATGCACTAACTGTAATCGAAAACCCAGGCCTTACAATAATCGCATAAGCCTAGAAACTGTTGTATTTCCCTCACTTTTTTAGGTGCTACAGTTTTCATGATTGCTTCTACTCTTTCCGGTGTCACTTTTCTCACTTTGTGAGGAATCAACTGTCCTATGTACAAGACTTCTTCTTGACAATTTTGTAATTTCTCCTTGTCTCCCTTATATCCTTTCTCTGAGAGTATGGCCATAAGTTTAACTGAGTCTTCTCTACAACTTTTCTTCATCTCACTAAACACCAAAATGTCACCTACGTACTGAATTATTGCACTTTTGATTTGGACATTACCCAAGTCCATCTGTAGGACCGTATTAAAGATCAAAGGAGACTCATACTACCCCTGGGGCAAACAAGTATCTTTTAGGTGCTTATTTTGATATACAAAAGGAAGTCAAATCTTATGAGTCTTGATGAAGGGGAATCGAAAATAATGCATTCTTCAAATCATCAACTTTGAAATATTTAGCCACGGATGGGATGTTACACAGTATCGTCGCATGATTTGGAACTAAAGAAACTCAGCTCCGACTATGTTACTTAGAGTGCGAAGGTCCTGAATAAATCCCCACAACCTCCCCTTTAATCTCCTCACAGGGTACACGGACATGATGAATCTGATGGCACTAATATGCCTTGTCACTGGACATGGGGATATTGCTTTGGTCGTGGTAAAAGAGCTCCTGGTTTTAATTTAATTTTAACTGCACCTATCTCTTTTAATAGTTCCACATCATATGGGCTCGTAGTCCATAAAATCTCTGACACTTTCTCTAAGTCTTCCTGAAAGAACGGCAGTCTTCTTTTTACCAATGACATTCTCTGCTGAATTTCTATATTCTTTACTTTAAGCCAATAACTGATACATCAGTAAAAGATATCATGTTAAGCTTTGTCATTAAGTCACGTCCCAATATATCAACTGGTGTCTGCGTAGAGTATAGTAATGGCATTGACAGATCATGTTCTCCTATAGAGATTGGTAATTCCTCTGTAAAAGGAACTAAACTCATCATCTCAGAGAATCCTTGAGCATTCATGGCAGTATCTGACATTGAGTATTTTCCCTCATGGACACACGAAGGAGTGGCTCCAGTGTCTACTAGAAATGAAAATGTCTTGCCTCCTAGCCTCACCTTGACCCTTGGTTCCTCTTGGGGGTCTGGTGTTACTGATAGTACTGAACACATCAAGCTGCTCTGTTGGCTGTCCTATTGTGGATATAAATTCATCCAAGTACCTGTGAAAGGATTTCCTCCTATCACAGTCACACTCCCCAATTTGGATGCAGGTGTCTTTTGGGCTCCTGTGATCATGTTCCATTGTGGTACCATAGCCTGGTGGATCTGTGCTTGCTGCGGTTGTGGCTGTTGTGTTTGCATGGGTACCTGCTGTGGTTGCCCTTGCATCGATTACATTTGCAGCAATGCTGGCTGTATTTGTTGGGATGGTGGTGCATATGTCTGAGCATACATGTGATCTTGCGCAAAATATTCTTGTGGTTCTGTATTATATTATGGAGCATAATCCATCCCCCTCTTGGAGCTTGTCAATTCTGTTGCATGCCTCCCATACTTCTACGCATCCTAGCTATGTGTCCCACTCTTCCACAATTCCAACATTATTGTGGCTATCTACCATTAAATCCTCCTCTTCCCTGAGAGTTTTGAAATCCACCTCGTCCTATTCCTCTAGGCCCATTCCCTCTTCCTCTTGGCCAAAAATGGTACCGTCTCTGATCTGTGGGATATCCTGTGTTATTCTGCTGCCCTGACTGTACCTCGTGTGTCACCCCTCCTTTATTATATGTCAATACCGCTCCCTCGATGGCCATTTTGGATAATTACTTCTGAACTAACTTTGCCTCCTGCTGCTTTATGTTCTCAACTTTCTTCTTATTTTTCTCCTGCATTAATCGGCAGTGATGCATGATTGTCAGTTGTATTTCTGGTATGCAGTGATAAAATCGGGGCAAAAATGTTGCCTGTGTACAAAAAAATTGCAGCAAAAATGCTTTGGTTTGACCCGTTAAAGGTGTACCCCATTACACCATTTAAGGGGAGCAGGATTTGGGGGGGTGTCTCCAGCTCCCCTTAAATGATATAATGGGTCCGGGAGTTGCAGGGGTGTCCCCTGCATCATTTATATGGATTGCGGCAGCAAAACCACTGCCTTTTTGCCACGAAAATTTTGTGTCCACAGCCATTTTTGCCACGATTTTAACACATGGAACCATATTTCTGGCCATGGCTTTGCTTCCATTCCCACCTGTTTTTTCAATTGCCATTGCACTGGCTCGGGCAGCCCCAAACACAAAATATGGTAAAATAATGCTACTGTTTTATCCCACAGTTCACAAGTCTCCTGCCGCCATCTGTCTTGAATATCATGAATATAAGCTCAGGATATTCATCCTCTCCCTTGTTCCTAGTCATAATCGCACCCATGTCTGATGTATCAGGGTATTTTACTCTGAGGTCTGCCATACAACTGCTCTACAATTATTAAATGGTGCTCCATCGTGTGTCGTGTTTTGCGCAGTTGCACCTGCATATCCTGCTCGCTTCCAATGTTGTCAGCTCTTTCCCCTAGGATAGCTGCTAGCAGCCCTTTTTACGTCACCTATAGCTAACGTCATTCCTGATGTAATCCTTTCTAACTCATAAATTAATTTTCCTGCACCGGGAGTTAAACTCTAGAATGTACACCTTAAATTGGCTTTATCCATCTGCAGCCATGGTATACATTGTGGTCGTCCTCCCCCTTCTCCAATAATGGGAATTGTGAAAATCCGGGTCGATAATCATACTTACCTACACTCCTTGTTTTCAAGGCAGAGCTAGCCTCGCCTATTTGTTTACTTCCTGGTAATGGTCTTAACCTGCTTACATATGATGGGAACATATCCCCTACACTACATGATCATGCTTGTGGTCGCTAAATATATGATGTTGATTCTTTAGGGTCCTCTAGATCTGACAATTTTACCCCTTTTTCCTGCACTCAATTCTTTTAAAAACCTGCATGCACCCTCTCTTTGTGCCCTGTCATTCTCCTTCCTTTCTTCGTCTGACATCGTTATGCCCCAAATCGTTTGGCTGTTGTCTTCTTCCGCGTTGTCAAGGTCTAACCTATTTAAATACAACATTCCGTACTCATCTGTTATGACATCGTCTAATCCACCATCCATTCGCTTTAATAGGGATCCTTCTGCATTCTCTTGGGTCTTATACATGTCTTTATCCCTTATTTGCCTGTATAAATTCCCAAGTCTCTGCTCTATATCTTCTGTACCCTGTCCACCAGCCCATGCTGATCGCTGCATTCCTTGCAGCTCCCTACAGGGCTGTTGTGACCCTCTCTCTTCCTCCAGCCGTTCTGTGCATCAACCAGCACCATACTCCTATGGCATAAATATTGAATCGTCTTTCTTTATCTTTTAATCCCCTACTCTTGTTCATTTCTTCTTCTCTTCTCCTCATCTCTCTGAATTCATCTTCGTCTCACCTTCATTGCAACCTATGTATTTTCATTCTTTGGGCTTCTGTCTCTTCTCGTTTCCTCTCCTCTAATCTCTCCCTTTCTTTCCTCCCCTTTTATTTTCTTTATTCTTGCCTTTGCTTGCATTATTTATCCCTCTCTTCTTTGTACGCCCTTTCTTCTTCCTTCTCTTTCTTTTCCAGCGTCTCTTCCTCCTATCTTTTCTTGAACCCCATCAATGCCCTTATCCTCTAGCTTAAGCAATATTTGTCCTCCCATCCATTAATTCTGTACTATTGTCATTTCCTTAGCTTTATCCCTTATTTCTTTATGTTTCCCTGTTTCTTCCTCTATCTCCATTCGTCTGTTTTACCTGTCCTTTCTCTCATCACGCTGTTTACTTTATCGCGTGTTGATATATCTTTGCGTTCTCTACTCATGCTCTCTTCCGTATTATCCTCACTGCTTTGAATTCCTTTAAAGGGTGAAATCCCTTCTCCCTTCTCCTCTGTATCTGCACTCTTCTCTTCAGGAGGGTCAAGGAGAGACAAAAGTGTTTTATCCTCCCCTTTATGCTGATTGAGCATCCACTATAGGGTGGATGTTCTTTCTCACTCTGGTACATTTTCCAAAGTTCTAAAATGGCCAACCTTTTCTGCAACTGTTTTCCCTTACATGTGGTATGCAAATATGTCGTCATATGCCGCAATACATTTTTTGACAGCGAACCTTCCTGAGGCCACGGCAGAAGTGTCTTATTGGTCGTGCCTCGAACCCATTCCGAATTATATTTCCTTATCTTCGCTCAGTATCTCAGCAATGTCCTACACAAACGTAAAAGAGGTACCCCTCCCATGATGATGGATCGGTTTCGATCGTCAATACTTACATGTTTTTTTATTTGATTCTTTATTTTATCAAAAATACCACGCCAGTCAATTGGCGCAGGCACCATCAATCACTGTTTATAATCCCAATCAGAATATATTTTAACTATTCACTTCTATTATTTTTATTATATCGTTGTTTTAATATTAGTATTTTAAGAGTCTCTTCTTTATTTATATATTACTTTCCTTTGAATTTTCCCTTCCTGATTGACGTCAACCTTTTGGTCAAAAATGTTCACCAATCTCTTGAATTTTTTACTATCGTTTTATATTCATTAGTCTAGGCACAACAAAAGATTTATATGAACAGTTTTATATCCCCACACATGCACTTTTTATATTTTACTGCATATGCCTCCCTTACTGTTACTTTTTACACTTATTATTTACAACGCCAGCCCTCCCCCCATTTTTGCCCCTTCCGTGACTAAGCTCGAGTCCTCCGGCATCGACTCGCTCAGCTGACCAGTTTGCCTTCCGTCCACGGGGCACCTGCGGGGACCGGACAGGAATTTTGTCAAAAAGGGACCTGCCGACCTAATCTTCTTGCACGTGGCTCTGCACGCCGATGTCCACAGGAAGCTCTGCGGTCTTCTGCCTAATGGCAGGAGTAGCCAAGCATCCAAGGGTATGGATCTGGCCTAGGTCGACTAGAGCACAACCATTTATACTGCTACCAAATGTGTTCTAGCAGGTTGAAGCATCTGTTTGTGCTAGATGGGATTACAATAATGATATCAAACAAAATAATTGGACAGACTCAGAGAATATGGCAAAGTACTACATTATTGTCAATGTAATAAAGTAGGGAGTTCTCACAGACATCGGACTGATGCTTGCACACTCACATAGCAGCTTCATTACATGGAGGTCTTATACCCCAATATGCGTCATCTATGCTGTCATTCTACGTGGCAAAATACAAAGCCTATCAAGGGAAGGGATTGGGTAAGGGAACATATCTGCTTATAGAACATATAAGGATTAGTGCATCATTGGCTGCCCCTTATCTGTAGGGCACGCCTTGAACTATCTCTAAATACGTATAATACTGATTATAGCAGACAAAACAACAGCGTATTGGTCTATGCTACATTGCATGTTAGGTTGTCCCTCAACTCCACTGATTGGTTGGCATACCATCTCAACCTTAGACTTTTGGCTCTTTAGAAGCAAGTACGTGAAACGAAACTTAGGTGTTTGAATTCCGTCAAACTACTCCCCATTTTCCCAATTAGACCATCATCTCTCAATGGTAAGCCATCAGCCAAAGTCTTCCATTTGTAGTTGACCTTGTTGCCTGCTCGCGATCCTATAACATTCAAGGGAGTTTGAGCACACCACTATCTTAGCTTGAGGCCCTAATAAATAGCATTTTTTTCGACTTCTGAGTCACATGTGAAGAGAACACAAATTTGTCAATTTCAGCCTTGTATTTACTGCTATTTGATTTAATTATGCAGGGTACTGTTGCTCCTCTTGTCCTCTAGAGACTTGCTCACCCTATCTCATATGAACTTTGTACACTTTTAATTGACCAACAGTTTGGCTCTCCTGATGTTTTCTTCTTCTTTCATCTATGAAGAATGTCCCACATTCAGAGTTTATCCATATACTCCCTTTGTGCTCTGTGCTTATCCCTCGAAAAAGCATCCTTAATTCTGGGCCATCCTTGACTCATTGTCGGGTCTGCACACAGAGCTGATTTTCTGCATCTCCGGATTCTACAGCCTTGGCCTGTCTCTGAGGTGGCTTGATTAAGTTCAATGTGAGCCGGCGTCCATTTTCCCATTATGGCCATCCTTGCTGCATTATATATATCTCTATAGCAAACTTCTATATATTTTTTTTCTAGCGTGCGTTATTGCGTATTTACAGGTATTGCTCAGTAAGTTACTTCTTTAGATCCACGATTACTTTAGCTTTAGGTACATGTTACTCTTAGTGCTTTAGTAACATTATTACTTCTAAATATATTCATATTGTTTCAGCATAGGTTCATATATCTTCTTCATGACATCATTTTGTCCTCATCAGATTTCATTTTAACGTTCGTCGATAATATAATTGATGAATTCTGACATCTTGGCAGGCGACATCCTTCCGTGTAGCATTCTTGCATGAAATATCCTTCTACGCTTTCAGTGCAAGGGTACATTCTGTATGGTTGTCTGAGTGCATAAAGTCTCTCATACACTCGATGCGGTATGGCAACAATGCAGGGGGTCCCATTTATTGCTCTTCTCCGACTGTTCCAGTATGACGCGGTGAGGGGGCGGGCACTGGCGAGATAGAGTCTACCTGCTCCTCGTGCTGGGAGACATGGCACAGGAGTTCTTCCAGCACCCGCATGAGCACAGTTGAGAATGTGGGCTGGGACATGCTGTGAAGCATGCCCACGGTCTGCTGCAAGGTGCCTGTTGTCAAGAGATGCAAGTACGACACAAGCTTCCGCATTGAGTGTAAGGCTGTGCTGATGTTGGTCCTCCTTTATATGTCATCCTGAATCATGGTGAGTATCTCAATGATAGTATCTCT
This sequence comes from Ambystoma mexicanum, assembly GCF_040938575.1. Lineage (NCBI taxonomy): Eukaryota > Metazoa > Chordata > Amphibia > Caudata > Ambystomatidae > Ambystoma > Ambystoma mexicanum. The sequence goes on from NC_090940.1 coordinate 149,543,125, forward strand.
ATTCAGCCAGTACAGGGTGATTAGCTGGTAGTCAGTCAGGGTCCAGGATGAGTGCCTGACTCAGGTTATGGGCGCTCACCTTACATGGTGTCTTCTCCACCCCTGCACCCCCTTCTCTCCTCTCCTTTCTGCTCTTCCAGCCTTTGCAGCTCAATGCAGGGGCTAGGGTAACTGCATGTCCATGTGCACAGAAACCGGTGTCAACATGATGGTGTTAGGAAGTGTGTTTGGGGAGGATGAAGCCTTATCTACCCTTCCTGGGTGGATTGAGTGCACCTGTGGCTCCATTTTCATCACCTGTATGCATAAAAGGTGCAGGTAAATGCACTGTATTACTGCCATTTTCCAACTTATAATACAGTATTAATACCGTTTTGTGCTTTCGGAAGAAATTCCATCAGCATTAATACCATCGGCATTAACTTTGCCAATGGTATTACTGTTGTCTCTTAATTCAGCAGAACAGTAAAAGTGGTACTAGTACTGTTACCGCCACTTTTACTGTATACCGCCAGACGTATAATGAGCCCCTTTGTTTGGTAAGGCTTGAATGCTTCTTTTACCCCTACTATAGTGATGCCGCTCAAGCTTCACCTTTCATCCAATGTAAGGATGGGAAGCACCACCGAACCCAGAAATGCATGCCGGGCAGATGTATCCTCTTTTGGTTCTCCTAAAAGTGTTTTATAAAATGATCCCATAACATTTGCCTTCCCGGATTCAGTTTATACCCTATAACCCCCAGTACCTCACAGGCATGGTATGAAATTCGAGGCCTCACTCAGATGCTGAAGTTAAGTTGCTAAGAGTGCGTTAGCTTTATTATCCTTAGAGCAGTACCACTGTTTTGTGTGCAACAATGGCATGGAGGTTCTATGAACCGTACGTGCCTCCAATTGCGATATGACAATCTTCAATGCTTTAAAAGCAGCGCTAGCACCTTTCTTCTTTTGTTCTAACTCTTATTTCCCAACTAAGGACCTCATCACAAATCTGGCGGTAAACCTTAAAAGCAGCGGTAACGGAATTAGCGTTGCCAATACCGCTCCGCCGGATCATGTGCTGCAGCACAAATACAGCTGACTGGAAAAAGCAGGCGGCGCTATTACAACCGCACACACGAGGTGCAAACACAGCCACATCACAAGTCCATGTTCTGCACAATTAGCGCAGAAAACCACTGCTAATACTGCGAAAACACGGCTTCCAGCTGAAGGTAAATGAACACAGGTGCCTGAAATGAAGCCACAAGTGATCCCAACCCACCCCAGAGGGCTACATAAGGCACACCCCTAACCTAAGCACTGTTACCAACACCATACTGCTACACCAGCCACTGTGAGCTGGGACAGGCAGAGGTCAGGGCACAAGGAGTACAGGGGGGGAGGAGAGCCCAAGCAAGGCATGCACCGATCCCCAGGGTTGGACCTTCACCCTGGGCCCTCACCGACAGCCAGTTGGTCACGTTGTACTGCCTCAACAGGAAGACCATAACAGAGCTGCTCACCACAATACCGGACGATATAGCAGGATCAACATCCGAACTGCTGTGCCCCCACGGCTGAAGCTAGTGCCTGTCCTACAATTTCTCAGAACTGGCACCTTCCAGCACTCTGTGGCCATGATACACGGCATGGCAAAGCAAACATTTTGTGCAGTGCTGGCCCAGGTGCTTGAAGCACTCCTGCGGCAAGTGCAACTCCACATCTCACTGCCAACTACCCCAGCCCGGGTCAATGCCATGAAGGCACAGTTCTATGACATTGCCCAATGCCAAATGTGATAGCTGCCCTGACTGTACGCATGTTGCACTGGTAGCCCCCAAGCCCATTAAAGCAGTGTACCAAAATCGCAAGCACTACCACAACATGAATGAGCAGGTGACCTGCGACCCCAACCTGTACATCACCCACTGCTGTGCCCGCTACCCTGGTTCCACCCACGAAGCCATAGTGCTACCGAACAGCACACTGCCAGGATACATGGAGTGGCACAGAGAACAACGGACCTGGATAGTGGGTGAGTAGAAAAGCCAGCACACATGAGCTGCGAAGCACATGCCCAAATGGGGGCAGAGGGTGTGTGAATGACTACACAAAAGACAGCATGACAAGTGAATGGGAAATCTGTACTTCACCTTCTCCTACACCACAGTCACAGTACAGGCCAGGGACCCTGCACATGTCAGACTTACCTGCATGGAGAAGCAGTAGTACACATACAGTAGCAATCATTTACACCAACATGACTACAGGTACCACAATGCAACATGCACTTACCAATCAATGCTGACAAATGGCCACATTGCCTCACACAACAACCCTGCCAGTACCACAGCCATGCACCCATGTGCGGCCGGCCCACAACGCCCACCCGTTGGCACAAGACGCCCAAGGAGTGCCCATGGGGAACACAGCATGCGACATGCACAGTGGAAATACACAGCCACATGACAGTCACCATGTCTGCTGGACATGTCACTCACAGACACCTTACTGAACATATCCAGTAAAAAGCAGAAAACTCAAGTCACTGGAGTTGGAGTTGTTTGGAGATCCGATTAAATCTTTGGAAAAAGACTTGATAGCTCAACCGAATGAGACTAAGAGGAGTGAACTTTTAAGCGTAAATGAGTTTAACAAACGTTTGAGTGATAGGGCTAAGCAAACTTTGTTTAAGGCTAGGTGTGCTTATTTTGAAAACGGTGAGCAGTGCAGTTGCCTACTCGCTGACCGACTAAGGACTATGGAAGGCAGCAGGGCTTATATGTGCTATTGAGAGGCAATCCGGGAGAGTGACATATGACCCTACCCTGTTCCATGAGTTTTGGGGTTACTATGAAAAGGTTTACTCCGAAGACCTCAAAGATGGTCAGCATGATGCCTCATATTTTTTGGCTGGTTTGTAGATACCAATGTTGTCAGGGGAAGATAGAGTGGCGTGGACTCTGATTTCTAGATGGATGAACTCAAGAAGTTGGCATACATTGCCTGCTGGAACAGGGTGCATGTGAGGCAGCAACAATGCATGACATGTGTGACACTGCATGCTGTAAGGGATGCATGGTTTCACAAATATGACACTGACACACGAAGTACACGTTTCAAAACCTTTATTCAATGTTTGGGGTTTGGAAAAACTCCTGCGTTACCCCATAGCTATGACGGGAGTAGTCTGTACCATCAAATAATAAAGAAAACACAGTCTTAGTCATTCTTTGTCAAATCCAAATGGCCTATACTAACAAAACCTAATGCCTCCCTGTCTCTTATACAAAAAATGTGTAAAGGGGAATCTGTATGCAAAGGAAAATTACTGTTATAACATAAAGGATCAAGATGGCTGAGTCAGCACGGAGTAAGGCAGCCCCCGTAAACAGGACGACACACGCTGGCTCAGGTTCTCAAAAACAAGGTAGTTCAAAATGTGGGTCGTGGCCCGCTTGGCCTTCCATGATAAAGTCACTCATTCCAGTTCACAAACAGTTATTTCAGAGTTCAACAAAAAGTTCACGTGGGTCTCCCTACGTCGGGCTCAGAACTCTCAATGCTTTAGCAGTTCACATACGTCTCCCTGAGCCAGGAACGGACCTCTTAATTAACAAGTACCTGATTCAACGCAGATCTCCCTCAGCCGGGCTCAGACCTCATAATCACAGCACTGGCAGGGATTCCATTCTCCAAGCTTTATTCACATTCATTAGGGGTTCCCTCTGCCTAACTTATTTTACATTCCAGGTCTCCCTCAGTCGGGTTCGGACCTTTCACTGATGTCGAAGACTTTTGAATGTACAAGGCTTTTCCATAAACCTCTGCAGGACCACTTTGGCTTTCACTTCAGCTCCCAATCTTGCCTTATTTGCCCCAGTGTCTCTTGGTCTTTGTAGTTCAGCACCATAAGCACAAATGTTCATAGAAATCTTCATCTTAAAGTAGTCACCTTTTAACTTCCCCTTTCGCCAGGGTTAATTTTCATCACTGTATATTTCAGAGTTCATTCACTTTGCTGCTTTATAACAAGATATCACATATTTTGCAGGGGCTTTCGAGTGGGCTACTTCCTTTTGCCGGACCACTCCGCTACTCTGTATCATAAAGTTCACCACAGGTCTGCCTTCCTTGAACACGCATGCAGTCTTCAACTGCAAGATATACTGTTGCTACTTCAATCTTTCCTCAACACACACTGGCCTTTCATGTCGCTCACCGGCTGTGTGCAAACTTTTTTTTCTTTTCGGTTTCAATTCTCGAGTCAAAGTTAATACCACAGGCTTGGCCTTGCCTCCCCAACTCTGTCGTTCACCCAGGAGGGTCAATGGCATCCTTCAAATACAATGCAGTCTTTTTGTTTGGGATTTGGCCTTCTCTGCATATCTTTCACAGCTCTTTGGAGGAAACGACCTCCTGCAGGGATCTCCTGGGATTCTCTACCCTTTGCTCTCCTCCCTCTGTCGGTCGCTCTGCTCCAGTAGGTTTACCTTTACCTAGGAAGTTCTGCTCCTTCTCGTGTTCCACCTTGTTCAGAGTGTGTCTCTATGTTCCGCCTTTTATCTGTGTGGGGGAGTTTATGGGTATCAGATGTATGTGATTAAAGTCAAGTGCCTGACTTTGCCTGACCCGATTAGCGGGACATTCCAGATGAGAAGTGTAAGGGTTAGTCTCTTTACTCTCAGTCGGCCTCTTCCTCAGCCCAATGTTTGTGTAGAAAGCGGGGGGGGGGGGTTGGCACATAGGAACAGGTACGGGAAAGGGGGTAATACCGTGCCTCACCATCGGTTGCCTCACCCCCACTCCATGAAGACCCTCACCCAGGTGATGCTCCCGCACTGGTCCACCCCCAGGGTGTGGATCCAAAGGCGATGGCCGTGCCCTGGTCACCTGAGAGGCAGATCACCGGGGAATAGTAGGTGAAACACCCTTTGGTTTCTCACAATGCAGACATAGAATAGTCACATGCTATGAAATGAAGGTCCATGTGCATGCACAAGTAGTCCATTGACTTGATATTGTGTACGTCCACCCCTACAGCTTACACAATGTCTAATGCCTGTGCCTCCCCCCATGTAGGTGACTCACAGCTACCCTGGCTAATGACCCCTGTGCGTGATCCACAAAGACCGCAGGATATTGCCTACAACCACGCTCACAGCAGGACCCGTGTGTGCATTGAGTGTACCTTTGGCCTACTGAAGGCATGTTTTCGCTACCTCGACCGTACTGGTGGAACCCTGCTGTACGCTCCAGAGAAATTGGGTACAGTTGTGCTTGTGTGTACCATGCTGCAATATCTGCCTGAGGAAAAATGTTCCTCTACCCCATGACGTGGAAATGCATGCATTACCAGAGATGACGTGAGGGATGGGAGATTAGCATGCCAGAGACTGATAGAAAATTTATTTTGACACTTTCACATGGCACAAGCCATGCACGACTGGTTGACACCACCTCAATCAATAAACCCGACAATGACACAATCAGGAATGTCCTGGTATTGATGAAGTTCAATGGGTTTTATGTAATGGAGTGCCCCAACTATCCCCCCTCCCATCTCCCACCCTCCCACCACTAACTCCCCATCACATTATCCCCCATCCCTCCTCCCACCACCAACTCCCCAACATGGCCACTCATTGCAATCAGTGTCTCAGAGTCCTTCACAACCGTGGCCTCTTTCCCCCTCTGCCAGCCGCTGGTGATTTTGGGCTAGAAGGCGATGTGACCGACGCCTCGGCATGCCCTGCTGTGATCCCTTCGTGGGTGTGGTGGAAGTGGAAGGGACGGAGCCTGTCCCCAAGATTTGTTGGAGTTGCACCTCTGTGCACTGCCGGATGGCCTCTGCCAGTGCAGATATGCCTCCTGTCATCTCTCAGACCCTCTGGGCGTACAGTGTCAGGGCTGCCATGTTGGATGTTGTCACAGCCCTGTTCCACACTATGGCCTGCACAATCCTGTGGGTAGCCCCTTGGATGCTGTCCCTAATGGCCTGGAAGTGTTTCGAGTGTGTGCGGCCAATTGCCTTTATCTCCAGCTGTCTGTGCTCCATGTCCTCAAGCCTCTGTGCAGCATGCTGGTGTGTGCTGTGAGGGTGAAGGGCTCTGCACTGACCCTGGGCTGTATTCAGGGGAGCCATGTGAGGGGCTATGGATGTCCGGCTCAGGTGTCCGTGCATGCTGGCGGCGTGGTGGGCTGTCCATGGAGTGTTGACACTGGCAGCATGGTGGGCTCTCCGCGGAGTGTTTATGTTGGCAGCTTGGTGGGCTCTCCAGGGAGTTCCCACCTTTGGCAGGTGGTGACACCGGCTGTTCTCCCCCTGTGCCTCCTCAGTTGACCTGCCAGCAGGTGTGGCCTCAGTGTCTGTGCTTCCGGCTGCAGGTGTGGGTGCAGTGTGCCTTACACTGCTCCTGGTGGCCTGTGGTGTGGGCATAGGCTTGACCCTGCTGCGTTGTGGTGTTACGCAGCAGGACATCTGCCTCGGTGTGGCCGAGTGGGCCTTTGAGGGATTGTGGTGGTGGTGGCAGACCATGAGGCCCTGGATGCACCGCTCTTAGATGGGCTTGCATCTTCCTCCTCCTCCTCTGATGCCTCTGACAAAGAATGAGCGCCTGTAGGGGACATAGGAAATGTAGTCAGGTATGGTTCCCCCACGTGTGTTGGCATGCAAGACACCATTGTTATGGTACAGAGTGGGACCTACACATATGGGTAAATGGGCACGGTTGGTCAGGTGAGACTGCATGTGGGACCAGCATCATGGGTTGCTTGTACTGATGAGTGTGTGACATAAGGCCAGTTGGTCTTTGGCCTGTGTATGGGGAGGGCAGGGTGTCCATGCTGGGACAGCTTACATCTGGCATGCATGTGATCCTTCATGCCCCCACATAACGTCCCCGGTTGACACTCACGTGGTGGGGGTAGGGGTGGTGGCTTAGTCCATGGCACTGTCATGTCACTCTGGTGGTGACGGTGCGCAGTACAAATACCTTTAACATTAATATGACTCTATGGGGCACTGCTTTGCAGCCAGCAAGGCTGCACTGTGGTGCACAGTGATTGGCAGGCTGGGCACATGTTGGTGGGGGCGACGTGTACTTCCCTGTAGCCTGTCTGCTATGCTAATGTGGGGCAGGCCAACTGGGCCCACACCATGCAGGTGTGACTGCTGCCCAGTGTTGTGGTCACTCAGGCACCTCAATCCTGCTAGCACAGGGTGTGCCAGTAGGGGTGTGATGCGCATGGCATTTTTTTGGGTTACTTGCCACACCTTCCCGCTGCTGTGACGCTCAGGGGTGCCCTTACCCATGGCTGCTGTGGAGGGTGGCTGATGTGCCACCCTGTCACTCTGCCCTGTTGGCATGTCCAGTTTTTGGGTCTTCTGGCAGGTGTCCTTGTCCACTGGGGCATCTTATGCTGGGTGGTATTTGTGCATGCAATTGTGTTGGGGGGGAGGGCTCACCTCCTGGCTGCTGGCACCCACCTCTGCACTGCTGACTCCCTCTATCTCTTCAACGTCCAGCACCGTACTGAATTTCTCCTCTCAGGCAGTGGGAACCAGTGGCTCCACAGTGCCTCCTCAAGTTGCAAGGGACTCCTGGCGGTGTTGGGACAGCAGTCCCTGCACCATGGCCCTCAGGTCATCCCACCATTTGCGGCAGTCCTCACAGGCAGTCCTCACGGGTTACACTTGCCAGTGCTGTCACCTTCTGGCAGATGGCATTCCAGATGGCTGTCCTGCGCTGCCCAGTGGTCTTCCATTGCCAACTGCCATAAAGTTCCTCACAGTGGGCAATGACCTCATCTGTGAGGACCACCAGAACCCCCTAACTAAATTTGGGTTTTGCGCAGGCATTTTTGTGCCACCTTGCCTCATATCCTCTCCTGGGACATTCTTGCTTCTTTCCAGGACTGGATGGCTGCAGGAAGTGAAATTATTTAATGGATTGTGTTTTTCAAAATGGCCACCACAATGTTTCGCGTTCCGGCAGTGACACAATTTCTGCCAGCGCCAACAGCGCCGGTATCGACACCGGTAGCTCTATTAGCACCAGTTTGTCGGCGGTAACCCTTATTTCGGTGCAGTTTTCCACCGGGTGCTAATATCGTTACTGCCAGAGTCGGGGTGGGGCGGTGGGTGTTCATGGTAGGTTGTGATGCATCGCTAATTCCGCCACATGACCCAGTGGTAATGCTCTTTCGGTGGAAATTGTGCCGGATTACCGCCAGACTTGTGATGAAGCCCTAAATGTTCTAATCTGAGTTTCCTCTCTTCCCTGATTTCAGGTTGTTGGCTGTTAGGCTCATGATTTTACCACGCCAATCAACGTTCCCGGAATGCCATGGTGTCCTCACATCTATTTCATCTGATACGTTTTCTAGTAGTTAAACAGACTGGCTGCAGTCTGTGACTGGACCACGGGGTCTCACAGGATATTATTTAATGTCCAAGGTATCCTCGAGGTTGGTACTAGTACCCAAGATTGTAATTGCAAAGTGACTGGGACATGATCTAACAGATTTCTTGTGAATTATATCAATGGAAAGTTCCTTAGGAATCAAACCGGAGGAGACTAGGAACATATCCAATCTAGAGTAACCTTTGTATACATTTGAACAGACTATACAGTCTTTTCCCCCCTGATGCAAGAATCTCCAGGGTTCAATCAAGGAAAGATCCCTCAGGAGTTTAGCAAATGCACAGACATTTTTACAGTTGACATGTGATAATGGGTCTTATCTAACTTGAGGTCGACACTGCAATTAAAGTTCCCTGTAAAATTAAATCACCCTCAGCGAAATGACCTATAACATTAAGAAGAGATGTAAAGAAGTCACCTTGAGCTTCTTTAGGCACACATATTGACTGAGAAGTGTCATACACGCATCCGCATGCCTCATCAAGGGTCTACGCGGGGGGCGTGGCGTGGAGCTCATGGCGAGTAGAGGCTGAGGCGCCGTGCTCCGGCCGAAACGCTGCATCTTGATCCTTTTTGCCTGACCCAAATCACACCTGTGACGAAGAAAAGCGGGGCGAGTGAAGCGGAACCGGTCCCGACACGACCCCACAACTTCCGTTGCGATCGAAGCCTCCAAACCAGCAGGATCGCCATTGTACCGATCCCCCCCTACCTTCGGCAGGATCCAACATGGCGGCCACCCACAGAAAACTGCGCCGACAGAAACAGCGGCCGCCCCCACAGCGGCCCCAATCCACAACCGGTGAACGCCCTGCCTTGCGGGGGGACACAAACAACCAGCCGGGGGAGACAAGAAGTAGAAGCTCCTGCACAGGGAAGCTGGATCCAGATGCCCGACTCCCACCCCTGAAATAACCGGGGTAGCCCCCTGGCCCGTGGCTTGTAGGAGAGCGACGCCGACGACAACGGGGCTCCAGCCATGCCGCACGGAGAACTACAACCAGCCGAGGGGACAAGAAGTAGCTGGCCCACGGCCTACAGGAGAGCAGCACAGCCAGAACGCCAGGGAGCGACGCCGCGAGGAGACGCACGGACCCCATCCCTTACACAACCCCGGCGCTCGCCCGCCTCCACGGCAGAGAGCCCAAAGAACTCGAGGTGAGGAGAACCGTGGGTGGGGGCTCGTAATTAACAAGTCCGCCGAACACTTCCTCTATAGGGGACCAAAGATACGCACCACTGGCATAATTACGAACGCTCCCCTAAGAACAGACCGGGAAACTAATTTCCCCAGGCCAGAGCGGCCTTTCCAGGAGTGTCTTCATGCTACTCTTCGTCACCTAGCCGAACCCTGGAAACAACCCGGGCAAAGCACAGTGTATAGGACCAAGCCAAGTCCACCCACCCAACCATACGGCTGCCCCTCCAGGTCGTTGCAGTGTGCGGGCGCTCCCACCCCTGGAACAGACGGGGCAGAGTACTTGCACACCCCTCATCATGTCCAACAGAAACCAGGGGAAAATAGCCACCATGGACACATACATATCCACCAAAACGAAGTCCCCCCCGCAACCACGTCCCTCCACCCTCGAACAGGTACAAGCAAAAGTAGCTGAGTCCTCCGAAAACCAATCCCAGGTGTTGGAAGCCATTGCATCCTTACGGACATTCATAGACTCCAGAATTGGTGAGTTCAAATCCGAAATACAATTTATGCGCCAGGATGCCCGCAACCTAACCGAGAGAGTGACGAGCGCTGAGACAACCATAAAAGAAACGTCTGACAACGCAACGGAACTGAAAGCTAAGGTTGTCGACCTAGAAACGAAGGTGGCCGTGCTTGAGGCCAAAGCTGAGGAGGCCGAGGGCCGGGCTAGGCGTAGTAACATCAGAATACTTGGGGTCCCAGAAAGAAGCGAAGGCTCTAACCCGACGGCCTACATAAAGTCCCTGATACAACAAGAGATAGGCGCTGAAAAACGAACACAAGGTTTCTTGGTCGAAAGGGCGCATAGATCCCTACAAAAAAGACCTCCACCGGGCTCACATCCTCGCCCCATAATCGCCAAAATACTCAATTTTCAAGACAGAGAAATCATCCTACGGCACTCCAGAGAAGAGGGGCCCTTCGAACGAGGAGACTCTAAAATATCCATCTACCCCGACTACACCCCGAAAGTCCAGAGGGAGAGAAACTCATTCGTCCCGATTAAAGTGTGGCTCAGACACCTGAATTTGAAATACATGCTGTTATACCCCTCAAGACTGAAGGTGATTCACAAGGGCCGTGCCATTTTTCTAGAGACCCCCGCAGCCGCCAACATGTGACTGGAAGACAACAACCTGGCAGAGGGTAAAGACACACAGCCTTCGGAAGAGTAATGAGCCCCCGTCGCAATCGACCGAAGCTTGGAATGACTCATGGCTCACAAGGCCAACACATGAACAAGGCAAACAAAAACCAAGGAGGTAAAACCACACAACAGTCAGCTATATAGATGTGGCCCTCGCTCGGCCCCAGGCCAGACACAGGGCCCCACCCCCACGAACAGTTCAGGACAGGCCAGTTGCCTGATCGACCTTACTCGTACCCGACACCTGGATGGGTCCAGACGGCACGGGGGCGCCTGAGCACCGAAAGGAACTTGTACTTGCTGGGCGCACCAGTTCAAGTTATGTTAATTGTTTTGTTAGTTATGCAGTCTTTAAAACACCAAGGAGGGAAAGGCATGTGGCCAGTCGACCTCGGAGACCAGAGACAAGGGATCACCGAAATCTGGGCAAGGAACCTCACAGCCAGGGGCAACAGCTCCCCCGGGAAATCTGGGGTGACCGGATTGTAGAGACCAAATTATCATCGCAATGGCATCTCAACTCAGGGTGATGATGTGGAATGTTAGGGGAATGGGCACATATTTGAGAAGGAACCGGATTCATTCCTACCTGCAAAGGAAAAAGATCTCGATTGCAATGCTTCAAGAGACCCATCTTACGGATGAATCCACATCCAAACTGTCCGAACGATGGGGAGGGACCGGTAGAGGGGCACCTCATTCCAAGTTCACCAGAGGAGTATTCAGGTGGATAAACACAACAGTGCCATTCCAACTACTGGACTACGAAGCCGATAAAGAGGGCAGTTACCTAATAATGTGGGGAACTATCGAAGGCACGACCGTATGCCTGGTGAACTCATACCTACCACAACACGGAATACCCTCACACCTCAAAATGTTAAGCGCTAAAATGATACTCCGCAGAGAGGGAGCTTTCATATGGGGAGGCGATTTCAATTGCATCAGGAACGGAACTATGGACATATCGGACCCCCCCACCACCTAAACAACACCGCAGCCAGCGCACTAAACAGCACAATAGAACACCTCGACCTAGTGGACATCTGGAGGGAACAACACCACACTGAGAGGAGCTACTCCTACTACTCGGCCCCACACATGAACCACACAAGAATAGATTATCTGCTAATAAACCGAGAACTGGCACAACAGGTGGAATCCACAATGTACCTAGGCAGATCCATCTCGGATCACTCCCCGCTGGTCATGCAATGGACACTTAAGAGGACCCAGACCACCAATCCCACTCTGGAGAATGCCAGCGGCAGCACTCACAGATCAGTCATTCAAGGAGGAACTTGGAACCAAACTGGAAGACTTCCTAGACATTAATAAAGGCTCAGTGACAAGTTGGGGCACACTATGGGAAGCCATGAAAGTAGTAACAAGGGGAGAGGTGATATCTGGAGCGGGAGGCATCTGCAAACACTTGAAATTGGAACTAGAAGACCTGGAAACTAAGATCACGCATCTGGAATCCGAAATCGATTCCTCACCGGACACTGAGACAAAACTAAGAGAAACTCGGGAGGAATGCTTTTCCGCCTGGAACAGATTGTCTAAATTCGACTACACAACTTACACAGCCAAGGCACACAAAGAAGCGGACAAGCCTGGCACAATGTTGGCCTGGCTTTGCAAACGCGAGTTCCTAAGACACCTCCCAACTGAGATTACAGATGAAAAGAGGGTAACCCATAGGACCCAGCAAGATATCAATTGTGCATTTGCCAATTTCTACTCTAAACTGTACGCACATGACACAATAATACAAGTGGAGGACATAAGAGCCACCCTAGAGGAAATAGAGCTCCCAAGATTGTCGGAAGACCAAAGAGAACTATTAGACGCGGAGATCACTGTGGAAGACGTGACGGAGGCGATTAGATCGCTAGCTACATGCAAGGCCCCAGGGAGTGACGGACTTCCGTCAGAATTCTACAAAGCGTATGAAGCTACCCTCACCCCGGTCCTGCACGAGGTGTATATGGAGGCATACGGAAATGGAATTTTACCCAACTCCATGAAAGAGACAATAATCATTCCCATACTTAAGCCTACCAAACCTATCAACAAGTGCGATTCATACCGCCCAATTGCAATGTTAAACTACGATAGTAAGATCCTGACTAAAATCCTGGCCAAGAGGCTGGCGAGGGTGGTGGGAACCCTGATCCATGAAGACCAGAATGGCTTCGTTCCAGGACGCAACACCAGAGCAAACCTGAGGAGACTTCAGCACATGCGGCAGAGACCTACGACAGAGACGAAGACCTAGCGGTGCTATCGCTCGATGCCATAAAGGCCTTCGATTCCATCTACTGGGAATGGCTGATTGAGGTGTTAAGAGAGTTTGGCTTTGGTGAAGGCTTTGTGCGATGGGTCGAGGTGCTATACAACTCACCGGTAGCGAGAGTAAAGACTGGAGGAACGGTCTCTGAATCCTGGGCGATACAGCGGGGCACTAGACAAGGATGCCCGCTATCTCTGATGTTATACATCCTAGGCCTGGAACCAGTGGCCATTTACTTCAGAAAACAGCACTTTGATGTGGATATCAGGCTGGGCAATGATCACTCCATAATATCCTTGTACGCGGATGACGTTCTCCTATACCTGAGGGACCCACATCTCAATGCACAAGTCGCGCTAGACATCCTAGACAATTATGCCCTATACTCCGGGATCGAATTTAGCAGGCCAAAATCCTGTGCGTTGCCACTAGCAAGGCTCAGGAGCTTGGACAATTCCGACTTACCAGACGTCGGGGTGAAATGGCAACCGGAGGTATTTAAGTACCTAGGTGTCGACGTGAGCCACACCCCCGAGCTCACACACGAACATAACACGGAAAAAGCAATAAAAGGCCTCCGCAAATCCATTAAGTTTTGGTCGAAGCTTCTGCTCGCAATGATGGGCAGAGCAGCAATTGTCAAAATGATAATCCTCCCCCAACACTTATACTACTTCGTGAATGTTTGCCACTACATCAGACCTCCTTTCTTCAAAAAACTGGAATCTTTAATCAAGGACTTCATATGGGGGCCATCCAGACATAAACTCTCCTTAGCCACACTCACGCTCCTGTACAAAGAGGGAGGGATACAACTACCAGACCTCCAAAGATACTATCTAGCTGCACAACTCAGCCATGTGACTAAACGGCTCTCCGATGATCCGTCTGCCGAATCGGGGCTGCTGCGGCAATCCTCCTCCAAGCTATTCCCCAAGGAGATACTTTGGAACTGTCACATCCCGTTTTTATTGGAAATTGCCATGGCGTTTATATGAGCGCTCTTCAACACACAGAGCCCGCTAAAACTACAATTCCCATCCTCCTGCTATGTTAGTCACGTGACACGCACGTACCACGTTGCCGTGCCTTCTGAAGACCGTATTTAATACTGTCTGTTCGAGTGCCAAGTGCTCCTAAACTGTGTTAGTTCCGAGCGCTGTTTCCTGACTCCTGTTTGATCTTGAATCCTGTGCTTAATTCAAGCCTCCGCCTCTGCCTTTTCCTTCCCTGTTTCCGACGCCCGTCCCTCCTCGACTGCTTTCCCCGGAATCCTCGAACTCGGCTTGCAACTCGACCTCCACTTGTTAAAGTCCTCTGGCTGTGACGCTTTCTCACTCGAATACTATAGTAAAGGAACTAGCGTGGGGTAACGCTTGTTTCCTCTGCCTTTATTTTTGTTTGCTTAAACATTTTTTTGGCACTATTTATTCTGGACGCTTTGCTGAATCTGCAATTGGATTGCTTTGGACATATCTGGACGCTTTGCTGAATCTGCAATTGGATTGCTTTGGACATATCTGGATGCTTTGCTGAATCTGCAATTGGATTGCTTTGGACATATCTGGACGCTTTGCTGAATCTGCAATTGGATTGCTTTGGACATATTTGGACGCTTTGCTGAAACCGAATTGGATTGCTTTGGGATATTCTTTGGGACGCTTTGCTGAGTCTATTTTTGAGCACTGTGGACATCTTCTTGGGACGCTTTGCAGCACTGATGTCCTGATACACTGGTGCACTCCTCCTTCACCGTTGATATAAGCTTTCCCCTCTGTGTCCAATACTAGTAGGTTACTGGTACATTTTCCTACGGAACAGGTAAGAGTGGGTACTTGGGGGTCTTGTTTGCTGTTCATTTGGCAATACCTGGCTGCATTCTGAACGTCTGCTCTTCTCTTCCCTCCTTTAGCTCTGCTGAGTCTGCTCCTGCCTTTTCACTCAAGCCCTCAGCCTGACAGGTGGAATAGATTCATGTAGGCTGAGCTCTTGGGGGGAAAGTCTCTGGCCTATCACGTTAGAGACTTTTCGTGTTCGAAGAGAGAAGGATACTTTTCCATAACTGGGAGAGTGTTATCTGCGACGACTGGGATACCATACCTAGGCTGTGACAGGAACTCGATGAAACAACCATCTGACGTCCCCATGATAGTAACCCTAGGCAGGCAGATATGGGCTAGAGCCTGCTTCCTCCGACAACTGAAACACCCCTAAACTCCCAACAATCCCATCCTGGCCGATGCCTGCAAAACTCAGATGGATCTTGCGACGGCCAGAAACTGGGAAAGAGCCGGAATTTACACATGGGGCGATATGTATGAAGAGGGCACATTCAGAGAACTAGAATCGCTACAAGCAAACGAAGGAATCATGAGTGGCCAATTTCTGTGGTACCATCGCCTTAAGACAACTGCCAAAAGACAATGGACAATGTGGCCAGAGGAACCCGCCCCAGATCCCCTCCTCCAGGAAATGTATGACCTAGCTGACGGCTGGAAAACGGTGTCCCGCCTATACAACAAACTGATGGACAGACCCAACCCGAAAAGCACGCCACTGAGACAAAAGTGGGAAACCGAGTTGGAAATCACACTATCAGACAACGAATGGGAGCGAATATTACTATACCCCAAAGAAGTGTCAAGCAACACCAGATTCAAACAGCTCCAGCTGAAAGTCTTATATAGAACGTACATGTCCCCATTGTGAGTGGCTACCTTTAACAAACAGGTATCCCCACAATGCCCCTGGTGCGGAAACGACAAAGCTGACATGATCCACATGTTCTGGACTTGCATCAAAACGGCAAAATTCTGGTCCATGGTGAAAAACACCTGCACGAACGCTGGCCTAACCAGATACGAGTGGAACCCAAAAGAATGCTTATTAGGGGCCCATCCCAGACTGAGCAAGTACAAACCCCTATTCAAACAATGGACTTAGCCTGCATTCTCACAAAGAGATCTATAGCAATGGCTTGGAAGTCACCGGGGGGTCCGAGGCATGAACGATGGCTTAAAGACCTAGAAAGATGGACGGAAGCTGAAACCAGAGCCTGGCAGGAAGGAATCAACGCAGGCGGCGACAATGCTAATGACACCCTAGTATCATGGAAAGCTCTGCTGCGCGACATACAGTACGCCGCGGACCATAAACCCCCCTGAAAATGCACCCCTAACAGCAAGTTGACGAAGAACCACCCGAGAGATGGAAACACCTTGAAACCAACCCCTTCTGGCGCCGGATTCGTTGGACACCTGCGCCCTCCTCACTCAAATTGACAATAACTTCACACTGCAACATGAAGACTGCATTGTTTATCTGTTTGTTTGTTACGTTAATATTTGTTAATTATTAAAGCATATGTATTTGCACAAATGCTAATAAAATACTTTACAAAACAAAATCAAGGGTCTACGCAGATACGGCCACATCACCCCGGCCCTCATAAACCTTCACTGGCTCCCACAAATCACCTTCAAGTCTTGATGCATCATCTATAAGGCAGTCGCCCTCAAGTCACCCTCAAGTCACTCAGCTACCTCACGGAGAAACTCAGCATCTCCGGCAGACAGTGCATCACCAGAAACCAGGAAATATGCAGACTTGAAATAAACTGCTTCAAAAAGAAAAGATATACCAATGGGTACTCCCAAATTTTTTGTTATCGGGGGGTCTGATCTGTGAACAGGGAGATTCTTGAGAGACAAGGAAACGCGACAGAAGTAGAGAATACTGAAGATTCACCTACACCAAGAAGTCTATTGGCTCCTGACAAGGGGTAAAATAGAAGATACCCTACAACTTTAGCTCCGTGGTCCAGAATAAAATATTTTGACCACAGATTTGGCTTTTCATATGGAAAAGAAAAAGAGGTGAAGATGTGCAGCTTCAAAAAAATTATCATTGTCCTGAAGATGGCCCAATAACAATTTCTTAGATCACCGTAGACAACGGCGGTACTAGTACAAAGGGCCGAAACATATGTCGATTTATAGAAAAACAAAATGTTTTTTCTGATGTCATGTATATTATTAACAACTAATATGCCAAAACAAAATTTAAATTGTCAAACCCTCAAGTCACAGTATGTATGAATAGTCATGAAAGGTATGAGTGATGTATGAAAAAGCCCACACAATTTTTATATAGAACAACATGTGGTTTTTAACCAATTATTTAAATGATTTATATCTTTATAAAGTAACAGTCTGTGGAAGAAACATTTTTTCCTTGCATAAATGTTTTTTTGCAAAAAGTATTCACTATATATTGATGTGATAGTACTTTAGCACCTATACCTGTGTTGTCGAAAGACCTAAGAGAGAGGGGTAGTCAATCTGTCGCGTTTCCTTGTCAAAAAGAAAAGGACAGGAATACAAGCCTTCTCTGCCTATGGCCCAAGACTATGGAACCTCCTCCCCATTGGCATCAGACTCGTCCCCATGCTCCTACAATTCAGAAAAGAACTCAAGTCCCCCCTCTTTAAGGAGTCCCACCTCCTAAATACCTAGGCCATCACGTTGCCCCTCCCACCACTTGTCTCGCTACACGACACCCATCCCTCTCCTCCCCGCCACCCAGTACAGCTGTGCCCCTCCTCTCTGCCCCTTTGTATCCTACCCACCAGTGTATATATGTTCTGTTGTTAACACTGAAAAGCGCTCCGTTATGCATCTGTAATGTTTTACACCTCTGTAAAGCACTCCATTAGGAATCTGCATTGTTGTATACCTCTGTAAAAAGCTCCATTGCGTCTCGAAGCTAAGTGCACAACAAAACTACAGAGCCAGCTCGGGAATCCTGTTTGAAGAATGGTTGGAGAAAGAATGAAACGGTAACATACTGGTAGCAGGAGACTTCCAAGTGCCTTGTGTAGAGACAAACCAGACTAATGATACTAATAGAGGATAAAACACTAGAACAAGAAGTGACAATTTGGGAGCCACATGGAAAAATGTTTTGCAGAATGGGACTTGTGGGCTTGCGTCCCAGCCGAGGGAGAAATGAACGATTTCTTCAAAAGGAAGGGGGTGGGGGGCGTACCTCCTGTATTGATCACATTTCTGGCTCTGCAGAGCTGAACAGGAAAAATGATTGTATTGTCTGGGGGGGCCTGATGGGTAGTGATCATTTGCCTATACATTACAACTTAAGTATAACCCCCGACCATGCACCAAATTTGTCCAACAATGGCTTTTAGTCTGGTTACCCTGGGGAGGTAGCCATCAGATGGAACACAAAGGCAGTTAGGGTCTTCATGGTGGCGTGGGAAAAAAAGATAAGAAACATGGTGGGAAATGGGCTCCAACAAACAGCTTGGAACTATAATGAGAAACTGCAAATTTGCTTGAAATCTCTTACCAAGAAGGAACAATTGCAAGGTAATCAAACCTATCCATACCCGTTTGATGGTAAAATTAAGGAAGAAAAAAGAAAGAGAAGAGTTGCGGTTAAGGCTTGCAGATTAAAGTCTGCCACTGTTGGGTCATTCCTAGAGAAAAAGAAGAAGATAATGCTACAATACAAACAGGCATTGAAGCTGATTAAAAGGGAAACGGTAATTAAGAAAAATCAAGAGATGTGATGTCTTTGGCAAAAAACGATACAGGGACATTTTGGTCCATGATGGCAGGGGTAACAAAAGGAAAAATGACCTTAATAGAAGAGTGCCAGATCCCAGCCCAGGTGTGGGTACAGTTCACAGGGAATAAATATAGGGTGCCGGAGAGGGAACCCATGTTGAATTGGGAAAGCTGGCCAATAGAAGAACAAAACTGCCAATGGAATCATGCTGATGTGGTGTGGGCAATTGGAAGAACAAAATCCTCTAGAGCTCTGGGGCCAGACAGTATCCCACCGGTGGTCATTAAGGAAAACATAGAGCTTTGGGCAACCCCCTTATAAGAACTCTTTCAACATGTATACCATACTTTAAGAGTGCCAGATACTTGGAAGCAATCTCCTATAGTACCAATTTACAAGAAGGGGGAAAAACTAAATCCAGCTAATTTTACACCCATAGCCCTTTTGGACTCCACTAGTAAGATCTTTGGGACACTGTTACTGAGGGACCTGAAAAGAGAAATAAACTTACGAGTCCTACTCTCTGAGGGTCAGATAGGCTTTCGAACAGGCATGGGGGCTCCTCTAAATGCTTTCACGCCAGCACACATGAGAGCAGCAGTGAAGAAGAAATCTATCGGGACCATTTATAGGGCCTCAATCGATATGACTAGTGCCTTTGACACAGTTAGTTAAGATCTATTGTGGGAAAAACTGCTGAGAATGGGCATCCCGTTGAATTTGGTAAAAATGATAATACTGCTGCACACAAATACAACTGTGAGAGTAAGGTTAAACACGGAAGGAGCTATGACCCCCAAATAGGTATTTATGTGGGACTGAGACAAGGATGTGTGGTGGCTCCAACCCTCTACAATGCTTGAGGAAGATCGGAAGAGATTTCTGGGCACGGCACCGGGCACAGAGGCTTGTTGGGTCAGTCTGATGGGGGTTTTAGCCCTACATGACCTGCTCTTCAAAATTGTGGAGAAATTAGGTGAAATTGGGGGAGTAAAAGAGGAAATAAAATGACAGCGTTTAAGCTAATTGGAGATAAGTCCTTTCCTTTCACCCCTTCTCACTCTCCGATAAACCTGGTGAAAGGCTCTGGTGTCATATGCACAAAGTAGAAGATGGGGCTAAGGAAAGGATCTGCAACCCAATCTCAGCAATTTTGTCCCTTCCCCCTGTACAGACCACTTGTGTTACTTTGGTATAATTTTAAATCATTTTATCAATTGTACTTTTTTAAATATTATTTTGTATGTAACTTTGAAAGATTTATTTCTATTGTAGTTGGAAATCAAAACACAAATAAAAAATAAAAAAATAAAGAAGCTTAGTCCGCGCTCAATAAATCGCATAATAATAATAAAAATACCATAATAAGTGTAAGCATTTGTCCCAATAGCAAATCATTTAGCGTTAGGAATCTTCCCTCAGGATCTCTCACCACGTCATATCCCTCTATTAACACCATGAGAGGCATCAAGTTGCTGAAAGAAAGTTTGACTATGAAGCAGAGTTTCATTATGTGGGACGAGGTGAGTCTTCTGTAGCAGAACTACAGAGGAATTCATATTAGATATTAGTACCTGGCGAGGGACAATCAAATTGTAACAATCTATCTGATTGACTGTCGCCAGGTCATTACCAGCACAACAAAGACTTACCTGCTAACGGTACTGCACGCTGCATCAAAGTTCCTTCCCTTTCTCCAACTGGCTGCCATGGAAAGGGACAAGGGACTACGTTTAGTCCCTTCACTCTGTTCCATGAAGGCCATTTTTATTGTTTACTTTTAAAAAAAATATCTTTTTCATGGCCGCCATGGAATGGTAGAAGGGAATACGCTTAGTCCCTTTGCTCCGTTCGATGGCAGCCATTTTCATTGTTTACCTTTTGTTGTAGATCTTTTGGCCATGGGAAGGGAGAAGGGACTATGTGTTGTCCTTCTCCATGATCCTTGGCAGCCATTTAAAAAAAGAATAATAATAATTCTCGGGTTGCGAAACGGTTTCCATGCCATTTCCCAACTCGAGAAAAAATGCTATTAGTACCCTGGCACAATGTGCCGGCGTACTAATAGCAATAGAACCCTGGGGGGGCATTACTGGTCATGTAGTACCCCCAGGGCTATGTGAAAGCCCTCACTTCGCTCTGGCTTGTAGCTATGGGTCTGGGAGCATTACCCGACTGGTAATGCTACCCTCCACAGGTTCTATTTAATCTGCTCATTATTGATTTATGCTTAGGGGGCTATTGAGACCCTCTACCTTCAGCGTGATCATCACAACCTCATCAATTTGTTGTCAAGATTAATTCGCAACCATCAAACCTTTTGAAGGAGTTCTCGCCTTTGAAGGGATACTAGGAAGAAAAAGAAAAAAAAGGATAAGGTATTGCAAACACCAGCCTGGTCATACAAATGCAACCAAATTATAGGTCTTCAATTTATCTGGAACCTGCAATCAAAAAGTCAGAACAAATTCAAATGGGAATATAATCAAAGAGTTGTGATTCGGTAAACCCTGCAAAATCCTGACCCCACAACATCCATATTTGAACAACCAATTCAAAATATTTTGCAGCACGGAAAGCTTCAGATTAATATAGCAAAAGCTCAAACAAGGTTCCAGCATTATTTCTCATAGTTACCGAACGTCTTCCATAGATTCCTTTAGAACTTTTCTTCATATTACTCCCCTGTTGCAGTTATCGTTTCCCAGTAATAAATGGAGTTGCAACCTCCAATCTAGGACCACCTTCATCGATTGCACTGGTGTTGCCCATTTTGGCTCGCTCGCTGCTGTCTCTGCTTCAGTCATTAGTCTACAGTTCCTTCTTCCTTCCTAATTGGATATGACTTCCTTTTGTATTCAAACACAAGTTTGCAATGAAAGACTGATCTATATTTATTGTTATTACAACAGAGGTAGGACATCACACACCTGAGAGATCTTGGCCGTGTCAACGTGGGTTGCGCCAGATCTTGGTAGAAGGAGAGTCGTCTCTATATTTGATAGTAGACAAGGCTCAAGCTGCAGCCATAATTCACCCTTTCTGCTGAAAGTAAGCAACCATGAACAGCACATCAGGGATAATATTTCTGCGCTGTGAAAAGTGGGATGGAATTGAGCCAGCCAGTGAATCCCTGTTAATTTTAATGTCACTCTTGAACTCCTGGAGCATTTGTCTCAAATCATTTTTGGTGGCTAATGCCTCCATGTGTGATTTGGGTTTTATGGATTTAAGTCAGTATTTACTTTTTAGAGATGTTCTGCACCTGAGTTATTTATTAATTTTATGTACAATTTTAATGATATAAATCAAAGTATGTTTGTACTTATTTTAAACGAAGTGATTTTATTCTGTACAAGTGTTTGATTTTTACTATTCAATGATCGGTCATCTGTACATGTTCATAAAGATGTTTTGTAAAGGTTTTTTTTAAAACCACAAACAATATAAAAATGTTCTTTTTTTAAAATGTGACCCTTTCTCCTTCCTCTGCACCCAGGACCAGCCTTATTATGTCCTTCACCTTGTGTTCCAGGCCCGACTGAGTCTTGCCCTCCACTTCCACCAGCCCAACGATCCTGAGATTGTTGCATCTCTCACGATTTTCGATATCGTCCACCTTGAGGCGAAGTTCCTCCTCCCTTCGTTCCATCTCCATGAAGCGGGCTTCCATCTGGGTTTCCAGGAGCCCGTGGACACCTTGTTAGCCTCAACCCCATCCATTCTGTCCTCGAGCGTGGTCACCTTAGCCGTTAGATCTGCCAACTTTGCCCCCATATCCGTCCTCATCCCTCTAATCTCCTCCAAGATGGTCTGTATTTCCGTCCTGATGAAGGTCAGATCAGCCGGTGGGGAAAGCACACCTCCAGCCGCCAGCCATCCTCGGTGTGGAACTGGAATTTCGCCAGGGCCTCCTTCCAGCTCACAGGATCCCCACTACTCCCTCTTTGTGCTTGTGGGGGTTCTCACCTGTAGTTCTACGCATTGGTAGGTGTCGCTCCCCGTGTAGGTTCACTCTGTGGGGCCAGTCCCACCCCGGACGTCACCACTTCCCCTGGCAAAACACCTGGTAGTACGGGGGTGGCAGCCCCAATTGAAACAAGATTTCCTTGATAATTTGACCACGCTGGTGGATCGCGGAGGAACTGGAGCCCTTATCTTGTTAGATCTGTCAGTGGCTTTTGATACCATCAACCACTCCATACTTCTATCCCGAATGGCAGCAGCTGGCCTCTCTGGACCCGTCCTGACATGGTTTTCATCTTTCCTGTATGACAGGAGTCAATCTCTTTCTATACCACCTTTCTTTCTCCGTCTCATTATATGATATGAGATGGTATTTATAACGCGTCTGTACACAAGTGTTTCTAGGTGCGACAAGACAAGGAGGGGGAAACAAGGGAGGACAAAAACAACGCTCTTACTAGGTCCTGTGTCATTCAGATTGCGTAAGTGCAGGGGGGGTTAAGTGCAAGAGGGGGTAGGGTGAGTGGAGAAGTACAAGGGAGGGGAGAGGGAGAAATGCAGGTAACAAAGTGCAGCCAACGGGTGGCTAAGTGCCGGTAATCAGAGGGTGCAGCCAGTGTGTGGCTAATAGGTGCAGAGAGTGGGTGGACTGTAGGGTTACAGATACAGACCACAAAAGCTAGGAGAGTCAAGAGGCAGTGCAAGGTGCAACTGGGCAGGCAGCGACCTGGTCCCAAGTTCAGAGGGTGGCCAGGTATGCCAGGTGCGTGGAACGGATGGGTAATCAGCATGGGAGAAGAAGAGAGAAGGCGGAAGCGAAGAGGAAGGTCTTGAATTGCTTCCGGAACCGAAGATGGTTCTGCTCAAGCTTAAGAGAGGCGGGGAGGCTGTTCCAGAAGGAGGCCGCAGCTTAAGAAAAAGATCTGCCCCGAACTCTCTGCTTGGAAAATCGTCTGACCTTCAGAGAGTTGGAGGTGGATGACCGGAGAGCTCGAGAAGGGAGAGGGAGATGCTTAGGAAGAGAGAGTTGGAGATAGTGCGGACCCAGGTCGCAGAAAGCCTTGTGGACAATGCAGAGGGTCTTGAATTTGATCCTTGCTGCCACTGGGAGCCAATGAAGAGATTTATGAGCTGGAGGGATCCAATTCCTGGGCTAGAGGCCGAGGACAAGTCTTGCAGTCCTGTTCTGGTTGAGTTGTAGAGGACGGAGAGTAGAGGCAGGAATATTTAGAAAGAGGCTGTTGCAGTAGCTCTGGACACACTGAGCTTCTCGGGAAAAGTGAGGATGGAAGAATACCTCTGAGGAGGTGCAGCTGATAGTTTGACTCCTTAGAGACGTCAAAAATGTGAGGAGAGAAGGAGAGGATGGAGTCCAAGATGACCCCAAGGTTCTTAGCCCCACAGGTTGTCGAAGGAAGAGGGCCCAGAGTGGGTGGCCAGAGAGAGAGAGGGAAGGAGGGAGCTGGTGAACTGATGAGGAGGACCTCTGTCTTACTGGCATTGAGGCAGAGATCATTAGCAGCACACCACTCCTGAATTGCAGAGAGACGGTCAGGAATGAGAGAAGGGGTGGAAGCAGCCGAAAGGAGCCTGAAAGAGAGCTGGGTGTCATCCGCATAGCACTGAAAGTTGGAGCAGAGAACAGCTATGCGGTGGGCGAGAGGAGCAGGGTATTGGTTGAACAGCCAGGGAGAGAGGTTAGACCCCTGGGGAATACGACAGGTAGAGAGATAGACGAGAGGATGGAGACCAGTTGAACCTGAGAGGGTCGGTCAGTGAGAAAGGAGGTCGGTCAGGGCCTGATCAGTGATACCCAGGTTATCACAGAGGCGCTTGAGCAGGATGGCATGGTTGACCATGTCAAAGGCAGAAGAAAGATCAAGGAGAATGAGGACAGAAGGAAGGTTAGAGTCAGAGTTGCAGAGCAGGTCTTCACAGATGTTCGGGAGAGTAGTTTCCGTGCCTCTGGCAACTCTGAAGCCAGACTGATGGCCATGGAGAGAACCAACAGATTCAGTGTGAAGGTTAAGCTGGGAGATGGCCAGCTTTTCCAAGAGTTTGCCCAAGAAAGGAGTGATAGAGATCAGGCGATAGGTAGCCAGAGAGGAAGGATCGTCTTAGGACTTCTTGAGGAGGGGGTGCACAAGGGAGTGCTTCATGGGGGAAGGGAAAGTTCTGGTGGCAAAAGTGATTGCAGAAATCATCCAGGGCCAGAGCAAGAGTGTCGATGTGGTCCTTGATGGTTTTGGAAGAACAGGGGAGAACCTGTTTTGATGAGACTTTCATAGATCAGACTTGTCTAGAAACATCGTCTGGGGTGAACAAGGGAAAGGAAGAGAAGGTAGGAGGAGAGGAGGCTACAGGCGGGCCAAGCGTGGGAGAGTGGAGGAGGAGGAGGGAGAGAGGGTGGACAGGATGTCCTGAGTTTTAGTGATGAAATGAGAGACCAAGGCCGTGCAGAGGACCTGGGAAAAGACAGGAGAAGTAGAGACTTGTTGTAAACATGATGGTTGTGTAGATGAAGATACCTCCGTCCCCAAGTACCACACTGGTAAGAACAAAATCACTACCAATGCAATTCTTGAGGCCACAGGTGTGGAGTGCCGTCAAGCTGGAACCAGGAACACCGGAAGGACCCCCTGACCACTGTAAGGCAATGAATGATTTGGGCAGACAGTCACAATGATCACAATAGAATATGATGGAAGAAGCTAAAGGGCTTACCCAAATGTGCTGGTCAGGATGCCTCAAAGGGGTAGGGGAAAACAGAAGGGTCCTTGTGGCACTCTTGATGGAGAACACCTGTAGGTCAGGTAGCCAGTGGATGATCCGTAAACAATCCGTTAACAGTCCAGGGTCGAAAGCCAAGAAAACAATTGTCAAAGTCCAATATCCAAAGTTCAAAATGTTTGTGCAAAGCCAAAGGTCGTGATGCCTGGAGATCAAAGTTCGCCTGAGCTGTAGGAAGAAACCAAAAGCAATCCGTACAACGTTCCATGGTCGAAGAAATCAGAATCCTTAGCGAGATCCAAAAACGCCGTGCAGCACTCCGAAAAGCAGCTGTGAAGCATTTTTTCCGCATTTCCCCTGTCCTTTTGACTGCGTTGAATTGAGCATGTGATGCAGTGAAGAGGGAAACACGGAGCCACGTCACGTGACCCTCGACGCTGCACGGGGAGTCTGCCGGCGATTGGCCGCCTGTTGCCGGCGTTTGGTCACCTGATCGGAAGCACTCCGTGCGTTGGATCGTAGTCTCCGGGCGCCCGTGGACGGGCGCCTTCCCGGAGAGAAGCGCCATTGCAGATTCCAATGCAGGAAAGGTCGTAGCCGTCCCTGGTAATTCAGTTGCTGAGTGCAGTGAGAATCATGGGGAACACGCCGGATGAAGTGTGCAGGGTTAGGGGTGGCGGACGTGAGTTTGGAAGGCTGTCTGGCAATGGTGTGGCAGGGAGGAGGCGTGACAGAGTCCCCCCCCAACGGCCCACGACCCCGTAGGCTGGAAGGATGGTCCCGATGAAAACGAGCAACCAAAAGTGGAGCCCGTACATCCCGAGAGGAAACCCAAGAGCGATCCTCAGGACGATACCCCAGCCAGTCCACCAGGTACTGTAACCGACCCCTACAGAGACGGGAACCCAAGATGGCACTGACCTCAAACACGTCAGGGGACGACACCGAAACAGGAGCAGGTGGGGTAATGATGCGGGTAGGAGCAGGGCAGGGTTTGAGCAAGGGAGAGTGAAACACTGGGTGGATCCGCCATGAGGCGGGAACGGAGAGGCGAAAAGCCACTGGGTTAATGACTTTGGAGATGCGGTAAGGACCGACAAAGCGAGGGAGCAGCTTACGGGAACCAGGAATATGTAAATGCCGGGAAGACAACCACACCCGATCCCCCACCCGATACTCCAGAGCAACCAACCGTTTCTTGTCGGCCGCTTTCTTCATGGAGACTTGTGATTCCCGCCAATGGACAAGGGTTTGGGCGTGAACAGCGACTAGATCGCGGGCACAAGCATTGGCAGCATGGGTGGCCGTAGGTGTGAAATCCGGGAGAGGAAGGGTACGAGGTTGCTGGCCATAAAGGGAATAGAAAGGGGAGAAGCCAGTCGAAGAATGTAGAGCGTTGTTATAGGCGAATTCCGCCATGTGCAAGAGATTTAGCCATGTGTTCTGATATTGGAGGGTAAGGCATCGCAAGTACTGTTCTAGGGATTGGTTCACCCTTTCTGTCTGACCATCACTCTCTGGGTGGTAAGCAGAAGAGAAATGCACATCAATGCCCAGCAACGTGGTCAAAGCCCGCCAAAAACGAGAAGTGAACTGGGTACCCCGGTCAGACACTATGACCTGTGGCAAGCCAAAGAGACAGAAAATGGATTTGAAAAACAACCGGGACAGTGCTGGTGCCGTGGGAATCCCCGTGCAGGGCACGAAACAGGCCATCTTGGTATAAGAGTCCACCACCACCCAAATGGTGTCGTACCCCTGTACACAGGGTAAGTCCATAATCCAGTCCATCGAAACCGTGTGCCATGGCTTCAGGGGTATGGGTAGTGGCTGAAGCAGACCTAGAGGGCGACCCCTACGGGATTTACATTGGGCACAAACTGAGCAGGTATTCACGTAACTCTCTACATCCCGTCTCATCGATGGCCACCAACACCACCGTTTCAATAGATCCAGAGTACAGCGTTGTCCCGGATGACCATTGATCGCGGCGTAATGCGACCAGTTCAGAGCCTGGGTGCGTGTGTCACTTGTGGGCAAGAATAGTTTCCCATGTATAAATGGCAATCCGTCCTGAACTATAAGGTCCCATTCACTGACTGCATGACTATTGTGAACAACCCAGTGGCGTATGGTGGTTAGCATGGACGGTGAGGGTGTGCAGGCACAGATAACATGGCCTTCTTCTAGCAAGGTATCTGGGAACAAAGGAAGGGATTCCCCCCCTTGGGGAGCGGGACAGAGCATCTGCTTTACCATGAACCACCCCTGGTCGATGCTTGATTACAAAATCGTATGCAGCAAAAAACAGATGCCAGCGTACTTGGCGGCTATTCATGCATTTCAGGGAAGCCAGATCCTGTAGATTCTTGTGGTCTGAATAAACGGTGGTTTGGTGCTTAGCCCCTAGAAGATGTTGCCGCCATGTCTGCATAGTGTACTTAATGGCCAATAGTTCCTTCTCCGTCACGGTATAGTGCACTTCGGATGAAGTGAACTTCCGTGAATGGAAGGCCACAGGGTGCAGTTGACCCGTGGTAGGGCAGGTTTGTGAGAGAACTGCACCTAATGCAAACGATGAAGCGTCTGCTTCCAAAACAAAAGGGCGTTCAGGATCAGGATGTTGAAGAACAGGAGCAGTGGTGAACCTCGCCTTCAAGGTATCAAACGCCATTTGATGTTCCGGTGTCCAGTGATAATGGACCAGAGGGCTGGTTAGTGCAGTCAACGGGGCAACAATGGAGGAGAAACCAGCGATAAAACGCCAGTAGAAATTCACGAAACCAAGGAAAGACTGCAGCTGTTTGAGTGTAACAGGGACGGGCCAGTCCGTGATAGCGCAGACCTTAGATTGGTTCATGGAGAGACCCCCGGGTGTTATATGGAATCCTAGGAACTCAACTTCGGTGGCGTGAAACAGGCATTTTTCTGGTTTAGCAAAGAGTGCGTTCTTTTTGAGGCGGGACAGGACTTCTCTGACGTGAATGACATGCTCTTCCAGAGTGGGGGAGAAGATCAGGATATTGTCTAGATAGACCACCACATATACATCTAGAATATCACTGAACACGTAGTTTATGAAATGTTGGAAGGTGGCTGGGGCGTTGCAAAGCCCAAACGGCATCACCGTATATTCATATAGTCCTTGTCAGGAGCAGAACGCCGTCTTCCACTCGTCCCCTTCTCGCATACGGATCAGATTGTAAGACCCACGTAAGTCTAGTTTTGTGTAGACAGATGCGTGAGAAAATCTGTTCAGTAACGTAGAAATGAGCGGGATGGGGTATCTGTTCTTAATGGTGATGGAATTTAGCCGCCGATAATCGACACAAGGGCGTAGGTCACCCTCTTTCTTCGGAACAAAGAAAATGGGGCTTGCTGCTGGGAAAGAGGAGGGGCGGATGTGACCTAACCGTAAGGCCTGTTGGATGTAATCCTTCAGGGCCTGTTCTTCTGATTGGGACAGTGAATATATGTGGCCCCTCGGTACCGGAGCTCCCTGTATTAAGTCGATGGGGCAGTCATACTGCCTGTGAGGCGGTAGGCCCTCTGCTGAGGCTTTATCAAA
The DNA here is from genome assembly GCF_040938575.1 of Ambystoma mexicanum. Taxonomy (NCBI): domain Eukaryota; kingdom Metazoa; phylum Chordata; class Amphibia; order Caudata; family Ambystomatidae; genus Ambystoma; species Ambystoma mexicanum. The sequence goes on from NC_090940.1 coordinate 149,572,035, forward strand.
CACCATGTGGAAGTCCTGGTATACTGAGGGTATCCTGGCTGTGACAGCCCCAACCGTATGTGATAAAGTGGCAGTGGTTGTGGAGCCGCCGTCTTCCAAGGTTAGAGAAGCCACGGCTCATAGAACGCTTGCGGGACTGGACAAAGACTCCGACTCCACCAGGCAAAAACGCTGTCAGACCTCAGATTCGAAGAACACTTGTCCGGTACTCCAGTTGATCAGAGGGTTGTGTTGTTTCAGCCACGGTATCCCGAGGATGATCCCGAACTGAGGGGTAGTGATCAGATCAAAGGTTAATGTTTCTCTGTGTGTACCTTGGATTACGACTTCCAAAGGAGCAGTCTGTTGCTTGATGGGGCCGGAAGCGAGGGAAGTACCGTCCACGGCCTGTACTGGTTCAGGACGCTCTTTGGTGATCAATGGTAGGTTGAGTTGCTGAGCCAATGTGATGTCAATAAAACAACCAGTGGCACCTGAATCGATAACAATGTGAACCGAATGCATGCGTTCCCGGGCTGTGATCAGCATAGCCTGGACCACCACTGGTTTAATGGGACCAAAAGCAATATCAGAGGGGGTTAGTGGAATGCTCACCCGTACCCCCGATCTCAAGGGCGAGGCTTCTGAAAACCCAGATTTTTGTTCTTGGGTCGGCGAGGACATTCTTTTACGTAGTGGCCACTGATGCCGCAGTAGAAGCAAGCATTGTCAGCACGTCTACGTTCCCGTTCAGTATGGGTAAAGGGGCTACGGATCCCGCCTACTTGCATGGGTTCTGGGGTTTGGTCAGTTGAGGGGGAAGGGTGATGACCAGAAAGACCTGCTTCTGCCCTTCGCTCAGTCCTTCGGGCATACACCTGTAGGGCCAGATCAACTAGGTCTGAATAGATAGCAGGAAGGGATGGCACGACTGAGAGGGCATCCTTCATGGCGCTACTCAGACCCCTATAGAATACAACCGCCTTTTTGTTTTCAGGCCAAGACGTCTCTGCAGACAGCTGGTTAAAGCGGGTTATATACTCTATAAGCGTTTGTCTGCCCTGAGTGAGGTCCAAAAGCTCCAAGTCCTGGGATTGCGCCCTATATCTGGTGTCGAAGACTTTTTCCATTTCATTAACCAAGAGGTCAAAATTGTATAGGGCAGGATGGTCGCTCTCTAACAAAGGGTTCGCCAATGTGGCTGCCACTCCTGACAGATGCGAGAGTAGAAAAGCTGCCTTAGTGACAGAATCAGGAAATGCCAAGGGCCGGCACAAGAAATGGAGCTTGCACTGATTTAAGAAAGTGCGATATTTCCTAGGGTCTCCATGGAACCTTTCGGGGGCTGCCAGGGGAATGGGGCTAGGGAGTACCACAGGAGGGGGCAGAGGGGGAGCCGGAGGAGCTGCGGGAGGAACAGGGTGCTGGGGGGCAGCGTCCCCGAATTCGGCATCAGCGGGCAAAGGATGTTGGACGCTGTGTAAGGCATACAATCTATGGTGAATCGCAGTGGTAGCTGTGGCCATATCAGTCCTAAGGGCTGCGACTGCTTGCATTAAAGCGGTCACTGGGTCCCCGGCAGAGGTATCCATCTGGACGACCAAAAGGCTTCTCAGTCTGTTGTAATCTTGATGGTCGTGTAGATGAAGATACCTCCGTCCCCAAGTACCACACTGGTAAGAACAAAATCACTACCAATGCAATTCTTGAGGCCACATGTGTGGAGTGCCGTCAAGCTGGAACCAGGAACACCGGAAGGACCCCATGACCACTGTAAGGCAATGAATGATTAGGGCAGACAGTCACAATGATCACAATAGAATATGATGGAAGAAGCTAAAGGGCTTACCCAAATGTGCTAGTCAGGATGCCTCAAAGGGGTAGGGGAAAACAGAAGTGGCACTCTTGATGGAGAACACCTGTAGGTCAGGTAGCCAGTGGATGATCCGTAAACAATCCGTTAACAGTCCAGGGTCGAACGCCAAGAAAACAATTGCCAAAGTCCAATATCCAAAGTTCAAAATGTTTGTACAAAGCCAAAGGTCGTGATGCCTGGAGATCAAAATTCGCCTAAGCTGTAGGAAGAAACCAAAAGCAATCCGTACAACGTTCCGTGGTCGAAGAAATCAGAATCCTTAGCGAGATCCAAAAACGCTGTGCAGCACTCCGAAAAGCAGCTGTGAAGCATTTTTTCCGCGTTTCCCCTGTCCTTTTGACTGCGTTGAATTGAGCACGTGATGCAGTCACGAGGGAAACGCGGAGCCACGTCACGTGACCCTCGACGCTGCACGGGGAGTCTGCCGGGGATTGGCCGCCTGTTGCCGGCGTTTGGTCACCTGATCGGAAGCACTCCGTGCGTTGGATCGTAGTCTCCGGGCGCCCGTGGACGGGCGCCGTCCCGGAGAGAAGCGCCATGGCAGATTCCAATGCAGGAAAGGTCGTAGCCGTCCCTGGTAATTCAGTTGCTGAGTGCAGTGAGAATCATGGGGAACACGCTGGATGAAGCGTGCAGGGTTAGGGGTGGCGGACGTGAGTTTGGAAGGCTGTCTGGCAATGGTGTGGCAGGGAGGAGGCGTGACAAGACTGCAGCAGGGTTGGTCAGCTCCTTGCAGATTTTGAAGAGTTCAGCTGAGTTGTTAGATGTCGCAGAGATGCAGGCTTGGATGTGCGCTCTCTTCTTGGCGAGGACAGAGAGTCTTTACTGCCTTTGGAGCAGGCGGCAGGCCAGTGTGTCAGAAGGTGCGCCAGTAGCCTTCTACTTCCGCTCAGCCACCCAGCATTTGCGTTTCATGGTGACGAGGTCTGAGTCATATCAATAGTTAGACTTGGATTTAGGCTTCAAGCGGATCCTCATGACAGAGGCAAGTAAATCAAGACTACATTCATTTTCTAGTGGTGTTCCTCAGGGCTCCGCCTTGTCCCTGATGTTGTTTAACATCTATGTCCAGTTATTGGTAGGTCTTGTCCGCTCCCACGGTTTCCAATGTTACTCGTATGCTGGCGACACCCAGATCCTGGTCTGTCTAGATCTTGACCAGGCTGGTGTGTCATCAAATGTGTGTGATTGCCTTGTGGCCGTGAGGAGCAGGATGAACCACAATTAGCTGAAGCTAAACTGTGACAAGAAAGAGATCCTGGTTGAGGGTGTCCCTCCTGACCCCACTCTCTGGATTCCCTTCTGGCCCCGAGCTTTTGTTAATTCTCCTACCACAGTGATGGTGGTCAGAAACTTGGGGGTCCTCTTCTCTGCTTCACTGTCCATGGTTCCTCAAGTGAGTACAGTCTGTAAAACTGGTCACTTTTTTCTTAGAGTTCTCCGTAAGGTTTACCTTTTTTTTCCAGTTCATCTCAGCCCTTGCGTGGCTGCTTCTATTATCACTAGTTACATCGACTATTGCAACGCCCTTTATCTGGCCCAACCGCTCAGACTGTTACGTTAGCCTCAGTTTTTACAAAATGTGGCTGCCCGAGTTGCCACTTTTACTCCGTACGGCACTCATATTAGTCCTGTGTTGCATGTTCTTCACTGGCTTCCAGTGGACAAAAGGATCAAGTTTAAATCACTATGCTTGGTCAACTGGGCGTATTACCATCTGGGAGCAGACTGTCTGTAAGATAAATTCATGTGTTACATACATTCCTGAACGGAACTTGCGTTCTGCTAACGCATGTTTGGTGATTACCCCCAAATTCTGGTTGTCCAGGATAGGTGGACGCGTGTTTTCTGTTTCCGCAGAGAAATTATGGAATGATCTTCCTGCTGCTCTTCGAAGTATTGATGATCATTTTTTAATCAGCCGTTCCCTTAAAACTCTGCTTTTCTAAAAATGTGCTCCGCTTTGCCCTTTTTGTATATCCTCGTGCCAAGATCCCCTTTGGTGTATGTACGCGCTATAAGTGCTATATGTGAGAAACCTGAAGGTGTCTCCCTGACTAGTCCCCGGGGATCTGTCATCCAGGTGGCCAGGACACAGCCATCGCTATTGGATCCAGTTCCTGGGGGTGGACCAGTGAGGGAGGATCACTTGAATGGGGGGTCCTCGGGAGTGGAAGTGGGGCACCGATGGGTGAGATGTGATATCCTCCTTCTTCTAACACCTTTTCCCCATCCTGCCATGTAGGATACTCAGAAATTCTACCCCCAACCATTTCCGACACAAACACTTTCGCACAATACAAAAGAAGACGGACTAACACCATAGCCGTTTACCTGACATGTCCCAACAGAAGAGTCAGGCAAAGTCAGGCAATTGACCAGAATCACACACTCCGGCACCACTTGGCTGCTCATTCGAGGGACTCTGGTTAATCCCATGTTTGTTGAAACTACTGATACCAGAAGGCAGTAGGAGAGCTGCAAAAGAAAGGTCAAAGTGGTCATACAGGGGTCTTACCAAATCCTCTATACAGTCCAAAGTCTTTGACCGGCAAACGATTAGAAACCAAGAGAAGTGAATCCTGCCTCGTAAGAAAGTAGAAGAAATTGTGTGATTGGCAAGAGTTGGCAGGAGTTAACCCTACAAAGGGATACCGATGGAAAGGTGCAAAGCCTAAAGTCCTGATGAACATTGTGAGGACAAAGAGTAAACCCGACATAGGGATGTCCACAGTGAACTGTTTAAAAAGACATTAAGATTTGTGAATACGAAAGATGATCAAATCTGTGCATGCAAGCCATAGTGAACCCAACAGATGGAGGCTGACATTCGAGAGGGGTCTGAGCCCAGTAGAGGGGGACCCAGGGGTGAAGAAGCATCACCCAAAGAGAGGCAAACAGTTAAGAAGGGTCTGAGCCCGGAAGAGGGGGACACGGGGTGAAGTAATCACCCAACGTACATTGGAAAGGAACTTGTTGTTTGCTATGCCTGGAACCCATCAGATCCTTGGAGGCAAGAGACTTTGTAGAAAATAGCCGTAACCACCGAAGGTCCTGATACCTGAAGCGGAAACGGTCGTCTCGTGCTGGGGAAGCTCAAGCATGTGCTGTGCTCAGGAGTCCTGCCTTGTTCCATGCTCAGAACGTGGGGAAGGGAGACTCCCGGCTACCACGTCCTGACTTATCATTTGTGAACACTTCTTTCTTTCTTATGAATCCTATCCCATACTCTTTTGTATTTAGTTGTAAGGACTGGCAATAGGTTTTTCTTAAACCGGCGCTTTTTATTTGACAAGGCGGCACTAGGACTGCCTTATTATTATTATTTGAGGGTCGTAGCTTGCTCCCATCTTAGATTTAGTTTTAGATTAGGTGTTTGTCCAAACTACCTATAGAGTTTAATAGACACCCTTGAACTGTGATCACTTGTGTCTGTCTATTCTTAATACCATGCCTTCCTTAAATATATAACATAACATACACTGTATCTCCCTTAAACCTCAATTTTTTTTTAAAACACAGCCCTCAAACAAATGCAGGCTGTATGTTTCTATTGTACACACAGGAGACGAGCATAGCAGACTTTTTTATTTTTTCCTTTCTGACTGTCTCCTTTGAAACAAAAAAAATGAAATCATTATCTCTCTGCTCAACGCAAAGTGAAAATAGCATTACAACATATACATCTTCACTCGTCAAAAATGAGGCTCTGTTTCTATGGCATTTGTGACAAAAACTGCATAGCTCTGTTTAGAAAGTAAAATAAGGATCTCTTAGCACATGCAAAAAACCTTTTCTTTGAACTCTTCAGACAATTAATGATAAAAGAGGCTATTGTAGCAGTCCAGCCTTGAAAGGACCAGAGCTATGGGCACAGTGAGCTGGGGGAAAGTGAGGAAGGGAAGAATACCTCTGAGGAGGTGCAGCTGATAGTTTGACTCCTTAGAGATGCCAGGAATGTGAGAAGTGAAGGAGAGGATGAATCGAAGATGGCCCCAAGGTTCTTAGCCTCACAGGTAGGAGAAGGTGGTGGACCCAGAGTAGGCTGCCAGGGAGAGAGGGGGAACAAGGGAGCTGGTGTACCGATGAGTAGGATCTCCGTTTTACCAGCATTAAGGCAGAGATCATTAGCGGCACACCACTCATGAATTGCAGAGAGACAGTCAGGAATGGGAAAAGGAGTGGAGGCAGCAGATGGGAGCCTGAAAGAGAGTTGAGTGTCATCTGCATAGCACTGAAAGTTGGAGCAGAGAGCAGCTATGCGGTGGGTGAGAGGAGCCAGGTATTGGTTGAACAGCCAGGGAGAGAGGTTAGACCCTGGGGAATATGCACACCCCCATACCACATATAACATGAGTTTGTTTTCATGGACACACAATAAAACATATAACGTAACAAATATCCAACTAATTGCCATTTTCTCCATTTACATGTGGTAAAATTAAAACCAGCTTCATTCACCACATACACTTAATACCAAATCAAAAATCTTTACTAGCAAAGCTTAAACCCCAACGAAAATGTGCACTTTACGGCCGTCTTGGTCTGTAATCTCTTTTAACAAAACGTATTGCATCTCTACATTCATTACTCAATTTTGAAGTTTGCCATCTCACTCTTCATCTTGGCTCTTACCTGAGTTATCTCTAAAAAGGACCACAATTGTAGTGCAGTGTTTGCCCTTGAGTTCTCTTAGAACTCGAAACCGAGGTATCCTTCCCTTAAACAAATCTTTATTACACTTTCTGATTTATATATCTACATAATACAAAAAGCTTCCCTTTGCTTCCCGTTTCGTATAAATTATATACTATGCAATCTTCCCTTCCCTCTCTGTTCCTTGCACAACGTATATACGTTACCATAATAATTATGAGGCTGGCTGGCTGGCTTTCTGCTCTGCAAGGCACAGGAAAATGCTCTAAAGCATAGGGTCATATGCAGAAAGATCACCTTTTGGAACATCATAGGCTCGGCGCATCTTTCTGGGGATGAGGACATAACTGAGGAAGACTTGGATATTTTTTGCCTACAGGAAAACTGGCTCTGTGTGCCTCCATCGCTTGATGGATATACTACCTTGTTCACTGCAGCTTATGGAGGTGAGAGAGGTTTGTCTATCGGCGGGTCTGTTTACCTTTGTGAGAAACGTATCTGGCCTAAATATAGTAGCCTTTGAAAGCCCATGCCTGTTTCTACAGATAATAGGCCTCCAGGATACCTTTGGTGATTGTTCTTCCAAAGGCTTATTGATTAACATCTACTGGAATCCGGCCATTTTATCTACAGAACATTTTCTTAACCTCGTAACACTCTCCATTGAGCACTGCACAGCACAATTAGATCCAGATTTTACTATTGTTGGGGGTGATTTAAACTGTCAATGTATCAAGAGATCAGGTACTGTCTCCCCTAGACAAGCTCCTCGAACCGAGAGTAAGGTTAGAGCCATAGAATGTAGGAACATGATGTCAGCCCTCGATCTGCACATCCTCAATGGTGAAACATCAGGTGACTGTCTGGCAAATTCATCATGGACCATTGGTCTCCAATCTAGTATCCTCGACTACATCTTTGTTTCGAGCCAACTTATTAAGATGGTAGTTTCTCTGGAAGTAATCATGACAACTACTAGTGACCATGCATTACTGATATGCACATGGAATGGTGGGCCTCAGCAGAAGCCGGAGATTTATAGCACAGATCTGGAGCTAGTTACAGGCCTTCATCGTCTTCGTATGTCAGAACATAACATTTGTCGATTTTAAAACCAGGCTATTGACATGCTCGGGGAAGATGTGGGAATAGATTATGTTTCATTGCTACAGGAATATCAACGGCCGCAAAAAACAAATCTTTCCTTGGAAACTTAACATAGGCATGTGTCGAACCAAAGAATAGCCCTTGAGAAAAAACTCTTAAATAGAGACCTTAAACAACGAGCGAGGACTGCTGAACAGGATCATCTAATTCATATAAGGAAAGGAAAGCAACACTATAAGAACGGGCTGCTACTATTTAAAGCTGAGCTGGTACAAGCAGATGCTGAGCAGATGCTCCAAGTCCTCTCTAATAAGGATTCAAGAGCTGCCTGGCATTTATTAAATGGTCATCAGCTGGGAGGAGGCGATCATTTACTCCACATAGTGCCAGAAAAAGTTTGGCTAGTCTTTTATGAGCAGCTACTTCAGACTACGGACAGCCCGCTTCAAATATCTACAATGCAGTCAGGTCGGGCCGGACTCTCCCAATTGACCAGCATGACATTGAACTATTAATCAAAAAAGCTAACCCTTCGAGAGCCCCGGGCCCGGATGGGATTTCAAATTCGATGATTAAAGCATCTTCCGACCTTTGGATCCCATTCATACATGCCTTGTTCATTCAAATCTTGCAGTTGGGTGTAATACCAGCTTCATGGCGCTCTGCGATAGTGGTGCCAATTTATAAACAAGGTCCCAATAGCTTTGTTCGACTCTATAGGCAAGCTATTTGCTGCTTTTCTTCTCAAAACATCTTCAACGCTGGGCTAAAGATTCTAACAAAGAAGACCCTCGACAATCTGGATTTGTAAAGGGGGTCAGCACTGAATAAAATTTGTTTCTGATAAATTTACTTAAAGCCAAAGCCTTTAATGTGGGGGAAAAAGTGAATGTAGCATTTATAGACATGAAAAGGCTTTTGACAGCGTCAACCGTTACCAACTTTGGGGAAAAAATGAAGAAATGGCAATGTCCAATAGATCTGCAAGTGGCAATGAAATCCCTTTATGAACACACTAACATCAAGATCCGCCTAGGAGCCCAACGCATATTATCACGGGCAATTAATACTTCAGGTGGCCTTAAAAAGGGCTGCCCACTGGCTCCGACCCTGCTCGGCTTGTACTTGTCTGACCTTAAAGAGGCCTGGACGAAAGTTTGTCTTTTCCCACCTAGGTTGACGAACAAACCAGTTTCTAATGTTCTTTATGTGATTGATATCTTCCTGTTTGATCTCACCCCCATTGGACTGCAAAGGAGTATTGACGCCTTGGGTATATACCTAACGACAAATGGGCTGGAGATAAATGGGGCAAAAACAACTATTATGATTCTGGGAGACCGTACCTGCGGTACAAGAAGATCTTTGAAATGGTTTGCCAAGCAAAGCCTATTAAAAGAAGTTGATCAAGTGATTTACTTAGGTGCATTAATTAACAATATTAAAATTGATTTCCCACAGCAAAATGGATTACAAGATAAACTTACCCCTCTGATCACCCACGGTAGTTTACTGCAAAGGGCATTTGGGACGTATTCATTGGTACCTATTGTGACTTTCTTCAAGGGTAAGGTTACACCTGTTCTTACCTACGGAGCCAAGGGTTTTCCGCTCACCCCTTGGCGGCTATGGTCTACCCTTGAGGGAGTCTTTTGGCGGAAGATTCTTAAACTTCCAAACTTGATTCCGATGTCAGTGACCTGATTCGACCTGGGTCTGATAGCATTGCATGCAAAAGTGATCTGGAAGACACTTTCCTTGTATGAGAAATGCAAGGCTCCGGACACTGCAAAACCTTACCAAATATTGGAAAGGGCATTGAATTCTAAGAAATCGAGTTTCCTATTGGAATGGGAAAACAGTTGTCTTACCCTGCTAACACACTTGTAAGTCCAACCAGAAGACCTGTTTTCTAACCCAGCTGGGGTCAAATGGAAATTATGGCAGGATGACTGGGTGAAAACTATCAAGGAGAAAAATCTATACAAACTGGAAACGGCAATGAAAATGGAACACAAGGCTTGGGGCTCTCTCCCCAACTGTATGATTACATTTCTTAATCACTGGTTTAGGACACAATATATGCGATTCAGGGTGAATCTTCTTCCAACTCGCCAAATCTTGGCTCTGTACCATCCTCAAGGAAACCAAGATGCCTGCCGCTTCTGCCATCTTGAGGGAACACAAGAAACTCTTAAACATCTAACTCTGTTTTGTACGGGTCTGACAGAGAAGAGATTCTTATACTTTGGTCCGTTACTTGCAAGAATGCAATCAGAGATGGCTGAAGATGTGTGCCAATCTGGGCACTTGTTTCCGGTGATATTTGCACTTATTAAGTTTTTAAAGTTGATTCTTTCTGATTCTGGAATGTAGGTTTTAAGCATAAAATAATAGGATTCTCCCTAAACAGTAGATGAAACAAAAGGTTTGAAATAAACCAAATGTTTATTAAAAAATGTTTAAAAAATGATCCTTACCCACCTGTCTCCTGCGCAGATTCCCTGTGTCCGTCAGTGCAGGGGAACATGGGTTACTGCAGTCTTTGAAGTCTCAAGACAGTCCCTATTTTCGGTCGCCAAATGTAAAGAGATGAATTCTCAGACATAATTCTCTGGAGTTAGCCATCCCTGAAACAAATATACTTTTGTGCAAAGAAGAGACATATGGGCACCTTGCTGGGAGTACATTTGTTTAATCACTGTTTCTTACAGCTGAAAAAGGAAATGCCTCAACTTTGTAATACATATACCATGGGTTTTATACAATATGAACTTTATATTTCAATGGGTTTTTGATTGCCCATTTTACCTAAAGGTCAAACATCACTTGATTTGTTTTGGACATAAACACTTCCTGAAACACATGACTTCCTATGCATATTAGCAAGACTAGGTAGTTGCCCAAATGTCACTAAACCACGAGATGTATGTTGCAACCTTAAAACTTGAATAAAACAAATGTTAGCAAATGACGTTTTTCCCTCCCAGGCCCTTTAATACATTCTGTCCAAGGCCATCTCGCTCTGCTTATCTACTTTTTGACTGTATTCCAGTTTTGTTTTATGAGTTACACCATTGAAAATCACATATTCTGCTATTAAATTCTGATATATCTCTGTATGTTTGCTTCTGCCCAACATACTCCTTTTTCTGCACACAGCAATATATTTACATGTCTGCTCAGCACTCTTAAATCTCCATGGAGCTTTGAGGCTTTTAGCTATCTGTAATTCAATGGCTGTCATTTGCTGACCTATATTCGACATCAGAAATCTATATCCTGTGTTAATTATGTTGTGTGTGATGTAAGCATTCCTTTATTATCTATGTTGCCCTAAATAAGTGTCCAGTGTTACCTATTTCCAATGTACTTGCTCAAAAGACAATACTCCTGATTTTTAAAATGTTGAACAGGAGAGAGGGGTATTGGCCCTAAACACCATATTTACCTGAGTGCCATCAGGGAGCGGGGGAGAGGCTGCTCCTCTACACTATGAGTTTGGGGAAACTGCAAATCCTCTGCCAAGAGACAATGCTTCTGTAACTTCGTTTGTTCTCTGATACAATCCCTGGTCAGGAAGCCATTGGTGCACAGCACTGTATCCGCAAAGCTCTCTCATTCACTAAATGTCCCTTTTAAGATAAGGATTTCCATGATGTTCCAGATGAGATTTTAACAATGTTGTAGTGCATACTACCGGTGTATAATGAATGGAAAGGTTTTCCCTTAAAGGGAAAGGCAGCTTGTCCTACACTGGAGCTGGAGATTTGTTTAAAAGCAGCTGCAGACTCAATTGGAAAAGGGGGTGCCTTATCATTACTTTTCAAGTTATTCCAAGTGTTTTGATTAGGATTTTCCCTTTCCCTTTCCCATCCTAATCCCAGATTAGGATGCTGTCCCTTTGGTCTGCCTTGAGGTGTTAGTGGGGTGGGGAGGGACAGGACACTTGGGACTAGCTTGGGATGTCATGTACTGGAAACCAGGGCATCTAGGAATTCCTTAGGGCCTTGTGAGGGCTGTGACTTTGGGATTGTCAGTTCACCTCAGAGAGTTATAACCAGCCCCTAAACGAATAATCTACAAGGAACAAGTTACTTACCTGTAACTGTTGTTCTCCAGCATGGGTCTGGCATGGATTCACATGCTCATGAATATTCCCCGTCGTCAGGCTGGGAATCCTCGGTAAAGACAAAATCAGTTTCAGTTTCGTTTCTGAACTGTCTTTCTCCTAATAACCAATCACTGGTCTCTGGGTCATACTGCCCCCAGCCAATGACTGCCCTCTACCTAAGCCCCTCCCCTGGCAGCCATCCTCAGATTTGGTAGCACGTAAAGTGGCAGTAGGAACAAGTGAAGAGCCGCGGAGGGGTAGGAGGGAGGGTTCGCATGTGAATCCATGCCAGACCCATGCTGGAGAACAACAGTTACAGGTAAGTAACTTGTTCCTTCTCCAGCATGGGGTCTGGCATGGATTCACATTCTCATGAATACAAGAATACATAGCAGTACACACATGCACAACCACGGGAGGTGGCACGGCTCAACATTAAGCATTTCAACAACTCAACATTAAGCATCTCTTACCTCCTCACCAGGCCCACCTTCAGACGAACAGGTTGCGCAGCACTGCCTGGCCGACTCTGTACTCCTCCCTGGAATACCGGTCGACGCAGTAGAATCTCGTGAAGGTGTGCGTCGACCTCCACGTAGCAGCCCTGCAGATGTCCAGCAGGGGCACACCAGATAGGAACGCTGTGCTAGCCCTGGTCGAATGGGTTCTCGGACGGCCGTGCAACAGCCGGTTTGCCAACCGGTGACAATGCATGATGCAGCCGGAGAGCCATCTGGAAATGGAAGCCTTCGAGAGGGCCTTCCCTTGGTTCACAGGTCCAAAGTTCACAAACAGCTGTGATGTCTTCCGAAAACTCTTTGTGCGGTCCACGTAGAACTTCAGTGCTCTAGCTACATCCAGCGAGTGCAAAGTCCTCTCGGCCGGCGACGAAGGCGACAGGAAGAAAACAGACAACAACAAGGGCTTGTTGAGATGGAAGTACGATGGGACCTTGGGCATGAAGGAGGGGTGCGTCCTCAGCACCACCCTCGTCTTGTTGAAAGTCAGGTATGGAGACTTGCAGGACAGGGCCTGTATCTCTCCCACTCGTCATGCGGAGGTGATGGCCACAAGGAACACTGTTTTCCACGACAGGAACTTCAGTGGTGCAGAATGCAGCGGTTCGAATGGTGGCCCCATAAGCCTGGTCAGCACCACGTTGGGCTCCCACGCCGGGCCGGAGCCTTCCCAGGCGCGAACGATTGGAACAGTCCCTTTATGAACTCCTTCACCAGGCGATGGGACAACAGGGATGAGCGCCCGGGAGTTCTGGTATAGCGGGAGATAGCCGCCAGATGGATCTTGATGGAGGCATGGGCCAGCCCCGCTTTGGCCAGCGATAATAAGCATGGCAGCACTTGAGGGGACATAATCTGCAGAGGGTTAATCTTCTGTGCCCGGCACCAGACAGGAAACCTCTTCCATTTGTGTCCGTAGCACTTGAGAGTTGAGGACGCCCTGGCCTTTGCAAGCACCTCCTTGCAGTCCGCCGGGATATCGTACCCTCCAAACTCTAGTGCTGCAGGAGCCAGGCCTGCAAGTTCAGCGACCCCAGGTCGTGGTGGATGATGGCGCCTCCTTCTCTGGCGAGGAGATCCACGTCCATCGGTAGTTTGACTGGGGGGGACGCTGACATGTCCAGAAGGTCCAGGAACCAGATCTGTCTCGGCCACGCCAGTGCGACGAGGATCATCCTGCACCGGGACCGCTTGAGCTGGTTGATGAGTCGCAGCAGCAACGGCAATGGTGGGAACACATACAGGTACAGGCCGTCCCAGGGGAAAGAGAAGGCATCGCCCATGCTCCCCGACTGGGGAAACCTGCTGGCGAACCTCCGGCAATTGGGTTCGTCGCCGTTGCGAATAAGTCAATCTGGGGATTGCCCCATCGTTGGAATAGCAAATCCACTTGATCCTGCCGCAGTTCCCACTCGTGGCACGAGTGCAGCTCTCTGCTCAGTGAGTCGGCGATGATGTTCTTTATTCCTGCCAGGTGGAAGGGTACCAGAAGCATCCCTTGGCTGACGGCCCAGTGCCACAGATCCTGGGCCTCCTTGGATAGGGCTGGAGATCTGGTGCCTCCCTGCTTCCGGATGTAGAACATTGTGGTGGTGTTGTCGGTGAAGATCCTCACCACCTTGCCCTTGAGGGACGGAAGGAACGACCTGAGGGCCCAGAACACGGCTCGGAGCTCCAGGACGTTGATGTGTAGTGACCTCTCCTCCTGGAGCCAAAGGCCTCTTGCGTGGAGATCTCTGGTGTGCGTTCCCCATCCCTCCAGGGAAGCATCCGTCGTCACCGTCTCCTGATGTGCCGGGGTCTGGAAATCCATACCCGCCGCCAGATGCGCGCGGGTGCCCCACCACCGGATCGCTTGGCGGAAGGTCTCGTTGAGCAAGATCCTGTCTTCGAAGCTGCCTGCCGCTTGCATCCAATGGGCATCAAGGAACTCTTGCAGTGGACGCACCCGCAGCCTGCACAGGCGCACAAGGTAGATGCACGAGGACATCATGCCGAGCAGGGACTTGATGGACCGCAACCTGGCCATGTCCATGGTCGACAGCCGTTGCACCTTGCCCAGGATGGCCTTCGTCCTTTCCTCCGACGGAGAGTCCATTCGCTACTGTGTCGAGTCTGGCTCACAGGAACAGTGCGACTTGTGACGGAACCAAGTGGGATTTTGCGAAGTTGATGGAAAATCACAGATCCGTGAGCAGTTGGACGGTCTTCGCTGTGTGCTCGACAGCGAGTTCTCTTGTCTTTGCTCAGATGAGCCAATCGTCCAGCTAGGGGTAGACGTGGATCCCCTGCAGGCGCGCCGCCACCTGTGCTAGGCACTTGGTGAATACCCTGGGTGCCGACTTCAATCCGAAAGGAAGGGCCTTGAACTGGTAGTGCCGCCCTTGGACCACGAATCTGAGAAACATTCGATGTCCTTTTAGAATGGGGATGTGGAAGTAGGCATCCTCCCAGTCCAGCGACGATAGGAAGTCGCCTTCCTCCAGCTGCCCCAGCACGTGCTGGAGGGTGACCATCCGGAACTTCTGGGACTTGATGTACTTGTTTAAACAACGACGGTCCAGGATGGCTCGCCAGCCGCCGGTCTTCTTTCTTACGAGGAAGTATCGTGAGTACACTCCTGAGCCCCGGAGCCTCTTTGGGGCGAGCTCGATGGCTCCTTTGTTCAGCATCTCCCTTACTTCCAGCAGCATTTGAGGGACGTGGTTTTCCTTCCTGGCCACGGGTGGAATGCGGGGGCACTTCTTTAGAAACTCGAGAGTGTGCCCGCGGGCCAGGGCGTCCAGCACCCATCGGTCGGGGGAGATGGACTCCCACACGCTGACGAACCTCGCCAGCCGGCCTCCCGCCGGGATGCTCAGGTGGGGGCCCGACACTACGGCCGATTCAGTCCTGCTTGGCAGCGGCCTTGCCCTCCTTGGCGACGATGAGATCCTCCTGACTTGCCGCGTCCTCTGTAGGCCTCCTACGACGAGGAGCGGACCGCCTGGCGGTACGTCGAGGAGCCGCCGCCGAATCCTTTGGAGGCACCCTGTTTGCCTCCGGAGTTCCAAAAGGGCGGCCGTTTTTGCTGCAAAACTCCCAAGGTCCGAGTCATCTCCGTGTCGGCCTTGATGGCCTGCAGTGGCTCGTCCACTGTCTTGCCAAACAGGTTGTTCCCGTCGAAAGGCATGTCCAAAACTCTGGTTTGCACGTCCTGGTGGAAATCGGTTGCCTTGAGCCAACCACGCCGGCGAAGGCAAACACTGTTGCCCATCTGGCGGAAACCGGTGTGTGCAATGTCTGTGGCCACCGTTATGGCGTGGTCTGACGCCACCTTGCCTTCCTGCAGGATCTCCAGGGCCTCAGCCCTCTTGTCTTCCGGGAGGAAGTCCAGCAGAGGAGCGATCTTAAATCACAGCGCCCTGTCGTAGCAGGTCACAATCGCGAGGGCGTTGGCCGCTTTAATCTTCGTTGCCGCCGACGAGATGACCCATCGTCCCATAGCATCCAGTTTCTCCCCCTTGCCGTCCGGCGGGGAGGTCGAAGTTGAAGCCGTCGCCCCCGCCGCTTTCTTCTAGGCCGCCGCCGAGACAACTGAATCCGGGGTCGGCTGCGCCCTCAGGCACATCGGGGCAGAATCTGGGACTCGGTACTTCTTCTCGTACTGGTCTCTCTTGGCAGGAGCCGTGGATGGGTTCTTCAGGAGCGACAGCCCCTCATCCCAGATGTCGTCAAGTAACGGGACCGAGAGGATCGTCTTCCTCTTGGCCTCACGCCGTTGATAGAGGAAACCTTCCTTCTTCTGTTCTTCGGGGCAGAGCTGGAAGAGCTCGGATGCCCTGGGGATCATGGCGTGGAAGGAGCCAATTTCATCGGGCGAGGGGGCCCGAGGAAGCAGTGACGGGAGGCCCATCCCGTCGTCACCATCGCCGTCTCTGTTCCCGTGTCATCCCTCGGATCAGGGGAAGGAGATGAAGGCTGTGAGGGCCACGAAGGTTGGAAGGGCAGGGGGGGATGAACTCTCCTCCGACTTGCCAGAAGGGCTTCCGACGGTCCAGGCTCCGCTGGATCGTCCGTAGGCGGTAAGGGCAACCATGCCCTTATCTCCGTACACAAGGCCTGGATCGCCATCAAGATTGCTCCCGAGTTGTCCTGTTGCACAGGTACCGGTTGCGACGGGCACGACGGTTGGGGAGTGGAATCATCCGCCTCTATGGGATCCTCGTCGGCACCACCGTTGCTTTCTTCGTCCTCCTCGTCGGCATCCCTCCCGTGGCACCGGACCTCCTCGAACCTCTTGTTCAGGATCTTCACGACTCCAGCCAGCTCCTCTTCAGAGAATGTATCTGTGTCCGTGATGGCCACCGGGCCTCCCCTCTTTTTCCACCGGGGTTCTCACGGGGGTCTTATCAATGGGTTGAAAAGAGGATTCCCTACGTGGTGGCAGGGAAACTCTGGGCCCAAGGTCACCTCCACTGGGGTAGCCTCCACAGGCTTCGCCAGAGCCACCACGACTCCCTCGATAGAGGCCTTAGCCGGGTGAATCAAGGCCTTCACGAACTTGGGCGCGCTTGAGGCCTTCACCTGGGGGGGGAGGGTCACCGCCTCGCGCCCCCTCGGCTGTCTCCGTCAGTATCGACCGGGACTTCTCCCGAAGCTTACCCGGGTTCTCCAATTTCCTCTTCCCCGAGCCAGAGCGTTGGCTTGTGGTTGATGGTGTCGGTGAAAGTGTGCCCTGCCTGGCAGCCGAGGAGCCCGACCGATTGGTGCTTCCGGTGCCCGCAGACTCGCAGTGCTTTGCCTTTTGTTGGGCCCCCGTCGCTGGAGCGCCCTCTAAGGTCTTAGAAGACCGCTCGGACTTCTTCTTCTTCTCACCTACCGCTGGGCTCTTCCCTTCCAGCCAGTTGGTGTGGCGGATACGCCGATCCTTCATAGTCCGCTCTGACATGTTCTTGCAAAACGCGCAGTCCTTCTCCACGTGCGTTTTGTCTTCGTGAAGGCAGTAGAGGCATCTAGAATGCTCGTCCTCCTTGAAAACATTCTGCAATCCACATCCAGGGAAGCTCCTGAACAGCTTGGATCCGGGCGTTTTGTTTCCTTTGTCCTGGGCCATGTCCACGCGGGGTAGGCCTCAAAGATCTCTAGGAATCCTCCAAGAAGCGGAACTCGACGAAAACTTGAGGGGCATAGAAAATTCCAAAACGGGTCCCCGTTGATCGGAAGTGTTACATATCGGCCGCGTCCTGCCGTACCTCCCGTTTCTGGTGGCCACATACGGGGGCAAGCGCGTTCCAGAACTTCGTTGTGGCTTTGGTATCGGTTGCCATGGCGCCTGGCCGTGCAGCAGAGAACGTCGCATCAGCTAAGACGTCCCGTACGCAGAGAACGCATAAGGAGGCCCCGCCACCCTGCACCGTAAAAGCCGAAGGGACTCAGTGGCTTGTTGCTGCTAATTGTGGCATTACGTTCCTTCGGTTCCATCCCGTTCTGGTGCTTATTCCCTTTTTCCTCTTGATTACTTGACTTCCTGGATCTTTGACCCACCTTTGTCTACTTGGATTGTCATTGCCTGTTCCTTCAGCCTGAATTTGAACCCTGCTGCCGACCTCGGACTGTCCCTGGATTTTCCACTATGCCTTCGCCCTGTCTAGTGAGATTACTTTTTCTTGCCGCTCTATGCAATTTGAGCTATCTTCCTACGCGGATTAACACGCTGCACATGAAGACTACTCCGCCAACTTGGCCTGTGTTTGTGCAATTAAGGGAAAACTCATCCAATTCTCCAGTATTGTTCATTACCTGAAAATCATCAGTCCTTCTCATACGTGTGGATTCCTGGAACTATATCATTTATTCTTGCCTTTTCCACCTTAACCGAGTGCATAGAAATGACGCTTTCCAGTGTATGCACCAACTCGTCACTAGTGCGACCCTCGTGCCGCCCGGGTATACTCTTCCTTACTAACCTTCCCATTTGTTGTTTTGTACCTGCCGTTGTTTTCCTTTCAACTGGTACCCATTTTTTCCTTAGGAATCCCACTTATTAGGTCTGCTCGGTATTGTATCTGTCATAGTGAGGTTGTGGTTATCACTTGTGCATACTCATAGTCTTGGGTTCTCTTGTAGGTTCATCAATTAAGGTCCAACTCCACCTCAACCATTGTCTAGGTACTTAGAGAAATATCTGATTGTCTGAATAATTCCATATTGCCTGATTGCTTCTAATCATACTGTGTTTTCTGTGCAGCATTGGTTATTGGCGGTGTGTGTTCTTCCGCTCTTTTAGGCGAAAGACATCTCTGCTGGTTTTTACTCAAACGGCAGAGAGGTACATTGTAGAAAAGAGCCCCTCTTAGAGGAAGCCTGAATCACAGAATTCAGGGAAGCTGGAATTCTGGAGGCTGAACCCGAACCTTTTAAATCCTACCTCCCTCCGTGAGGTCGTCTTACCTAGGCTCCAATCAGCATACAGAGCGGTAACAGAATTAGCAGCCTACAAAATGTCTACAAAGACAACCGATGCCTTGAATCAGATTGTGCAAATGGTCATGGATTTACGTACTGATTTGACCAACGCACAGGAGGCATTGCGTCAACGGGTGGACGCTATTCAGTCTTTGGTGACTACTCCAGTCTCACAACCCAGTGGCACTGCAGCTACGGCTTCGGGGTCAGGGTTTCCAGCTCCCAGTCAGGAACCAGCTCCGGTAATGCTTACCACTCAGTTTCCTCTGGCCCCCCCAGAACGTTTTCTGGGTGATCCCAAGCAATACAGAACTTTCATAAATCAATGCAAACTGCACTTCCTCCTTTGCCCGGCCTCTTTTCCCTCTTCCACCACTAAGGCTGCGTTCGTGTTGTCACTCCTAGGTGGTACTGCAGCCGCATGGGCAAATCCATTGTTGGAGTCTAACAGTCATGTGCTCTATAATTGTGATGCCCTTCTTACCATGATGAGTAAAGTATTTGATACGAGATACACCACTCAAGCCACCAATCTGGAGTTACTGAAACACCGACAGGGGAATAACACCCTACTGGTTTATTTAGCCTTCTTTAATCAGTTGGCTGCCAAAACCGACTGGCCTGAAGAGAAGAAATCAGCACTCTTCTAACAAGGTCTATCTGACGAACTGAAGGACATTTTGTCCACTGTTCCAGTCGTTCCCACTGCATTTGGAGAATTACTTGATTTAGTCCTCCAAATTGATTCCCATAAGGCCGAAAGACGTGGGGAAAAAAGAACAACTGTGTTCGCTCCGGCAGCAGCTGCAGCCACATCCACAAACCTACCTGCCCCTGAACCCATGCAGATAGGAGCGGTTAGGGGTCCGCTGACGCCTGCTCAACGGGAATATTGCAGGTCACACAACTTGTGTATGTAATGCAGAGCCTCAGATCATTTGTTACCCGAGTGTCCTAAAAAACCCAAACGCAAGGAGGGAAATGCCAAATCCCGACAGTAGATAGAGTCCCTACGTCGGGATGTTTTACTCTGGACTAACCTTTGTAGGATCCTGTTCAGCTTTTTCGTCTCCCTGTTGATTTTTCCTCGACCCAGGGATTGTCATTAAAAGCTACAGCGATCATAGATTCCGGTGCAACAGGCAATTATATTGATCAGGGTTATGTCTCTGAGTCAGGAATACCCTTACTCCGCAAAAAACACCCTGAAACTGTCAATGTCGTAGACAGGTCTATTCTTGCTTCTGGCCAGGTCAACCATCAGACGGTTCCTGTAATTATGAGTACTGAGAATGGACATACGGAAGAAATCTCCTTTGACATTATCAAGGCTCCAGTTTATAAACTCATTCTTGGTATTCCGTGGTTGCAATTTCACAACCCTGCCATTGACTGGTCAACGAACCAGATCCAATTCCCTTCAACCATTTGCAATACCCAATGCACTTCATTGCTCGGGATATCCCAAGACGGTCCGGCTAGAGCACTAGCCTCTCCTTCCATGCATATTGGGGCGATCACTAAATCTTCCACATCCGTGGTCCCATCTCAATATGCAGAATTCATGGACGTATTCGACAAAGGAATGGCAGAAACACTACCCCCACATCGGGTCTATGACTGTCCAATAGATCTTGTACCAGGGGGAAGGATACCAGCTGGGAGAGTGTACTCCCTCACTCTCAAAGAAGATGTCGTACTCAAAGAGTACATAGACAAAGCACTTGCTATGGGCTTTATACAGCCATCAAAATCTCCAGTCCCTTCTCCTCTCTTCTTTGTTCCGAAAAAAGGAGACCTGCGTCCTTGTATTGATTACCGCGCCTTGAACACGGTGACAATAAAGAACCAATATCCCCTTCAGTTGATCTCTGTTCTCCTCGATCAGTTGGGTTCATCGCAGGTCTTTACGAAACTTGACCTTAGAGGAGCGTACAACTTGGTACGCATGAGAGAAGGGGATGAATGGAAGACTGCATTTAAAACACGGTATGGTCTATACGAATACCTGGTGATGCCCTTCGGGCTTTGCAATGCCCCAGCCACTTTTCAGGCCTTCATGAATGACATTTTCCACAATGTTTTGGATCAATATGTCGTGGTATATTTAGACGACATTCTAATATACTCACAGAATCTCACCGAATATGTCCAACATGTCAAAACTGTGCTTCAACGCCTACGAGACCATACATTATTCGTAAAAGCAGAAAAGTGTATCTTTCATGCCTCCGAAGTAGAGTTCTTGGGGTACGATTTAACGAACCATGGGGTTCGGATGAGTCAATCCAAAGTGAAGGCTATCTTAGACTGGCCTATACCTAAATCCGTTAAGGCCCTATAGTCTTTCTTGGGTTTCGCTAATTTTTATAGGCATTTTGTGAATGGCTTTTCAGATCTGTCAGCTCCTCTGACCTCCCTGACTAGTGCCAAAGTCTCATATGTATGGTCACCAGAGGCACAGAAAGCATTTGATCAATTGAAGTCTGCTTTCACTACTGCTCCTGTTCTTATGCATCCAGACCCGGATCTTCCGTTCTTTGTAGAAGCGGATGCCTCAGGTTATGCAGTTGGTGCTGTTTTATCACAACAGTGCTGTCTTTCGGGTGACGTACATCCCATCGCATACTTCTCTCGCAAGTTGAAACCATATGCGAGAAACTACTCGACACCCTGTAACCGTTTATTCAGATCATAGGAGTTTGTTGGCCTTCAAATCCATGATATGTCTCACTGCCAGGCAGGCACGTTGGCATTTGTTTTTTTTCTCAATACCAATTTGTTATTACCTATCGTCCTGCCAAGGCTCAGATATCAGCTGACGCTCTATCTCGCTCTTGTGCGGGTGATCGGCTCATACAGGCGGAACATAAGCTGCTTCTACCGAACAGAGTCATATGTGGCTGTTCTGTTCAACCCTCCTTGCGATCCGTTATTACGGATTGGGCCTCTACTCATCCAAATGAGATTGCAGAACTGAACTTGGATCTGGTGCAAGGTTTACCATTCATTCAGGGACGTGTTTTCATTCCGCCTGGTCAAGCTCGCACTTTAGCCCTTCAGTGGTCTCATGATTCACCTGTTGCTGCGCATCCAGGTAACCAGAAAACGTTGGAAGCATTACGACGTTGGGCTTGGTGGTCGTCCATGGCACGCGATGTACAAGACTACATAACAACGTGTGCCGTATATGCTCCATGCAAGATTTCCAGAACCAAACTTGTAGGGTTATTACATCCCTTACCAGTTCCATATAAACCCTGGCAGATGGCGTCGATGGATTTCATTGTCGAATTACCAGAGATACAAGGACACAACACAATTTGGGTCGTAGTGGACTACTTGACAAAGTATGCTATATTCCTGCCTTGTTCCAGGTTGCCTTCAGCACCCGAATTAGCCAGGTTGTTCATGTCTAATGGGTTATGCTATTTTGGGCTACCGTCTGTCATTGTCTCTGACTGGGGAAAGCAGTTTACCTCACGCTTCTGGAAAGCTCTTATGGCTTCCCTTGGAATCGATGATAGATACTCTTCATCTTACCATCCGCAAACCGATGGGCAAACTGAAAGGGTTAATGCTACTATTGAACAGTACCTACGCTGTCTCTGTCTCCAGTTTCAACAAACCTGGTTTACGGCATTGCCACAAGCCGAATTTGCGTACAATAATTCTATGCACACCTCTACTGGAGTTTCTCCTTTCTTTGCCCTTTATGGATGTCATCCCAGAACATTACCACTTGATCCGTCATTGCCAGATTCCAATCCGGCTGCGCGTGACTGCGTCCGCGATCTGGATCAAGTGCACAAAGATGTACGATGTCATCTCCTTAGGGCCCAAGACCGTGCATAGAAGGCAGCTGATGCGCATCGTTTGCCGGCACCTACCTATCAGATCGGCATGAAGGTGTGGTTGTCTTCCCGTAATTTACGGATTGCCGGGCAAACGCTCGCTGTTGCCTTGCTTCGTGGGTCCTTTTCCCATTAAGAAGGTCATCAATCCTGCTGCAGTCCGGTTGTCATTGCCCAGATCCTGGCGTATACATCCAGTCTTTCACGTTTCCCTCATTAAGCCTTTTGTTCCTTCCACTAGGCTCCCGGCACGTCCATCCCCTGTTGTGGTAGATGGTGAAGAAGAATATTAGGAATCTCGCATCCTGGATTACAGGGTATCCAGAGGTACTATCCTTTATCTGGTCGATTGGAAGGGTTTTGGTCCTGAGGACCGTACATGGGAGCCTCTTGCTAATTTACAGTGTCCTAAGGTTTTGAGGGAATTCCATTCTGCTAGGGGGTGGCCGGTGTCTTTGGGGGCAGATGCTGTTACATATCGGCCTCGTCCTGCAGTACCTCCTGTTTCTGGTGGCCACATACGGGGGCAAGCGCGTTCCAGAACTTCGTTGTGGCTTCAGTATCGGTTGCCATGGCGCCTGGCCGTGCAGCAGAGAACGTCGCATCAGCTGAGACGTCCCGTATGCAGAGAACGCGTAAGGAGGCCCCGCCCCCCTGCACCGTAAAAGCCGAAGGGACTCAGTGGCTTGTTGCTGCTAATTGTGGCGTTACGTCCTTCGGTTCCATCCAGTTCCGGTGCTTATTCCCTTTTTCCTCTTGATTACTTGACTTCCTGGATCTTCGACCCACCTTTGTCTACTTGGATTGTCATTGCCTGTTCCTTCAGCCTGAATTTGAACTCTATTGCCGACTTTGGATTGTCCTTGGATTGCATTTGCTTTTTCCTCCGGCCTGACCCGTGAACCCTGCTGCCGACCTCGGACTGTCCCTGGATTTTCCACTGTGCCTTCGCCCTGTCTGGTGAGATTACTTTTAATTGCCGCTCTATGCAATTTGAGCTATCTTCCTACGTGGATTACCACGCTGCACATCAAGACTACTCCGCCAACTTGGCCTGTGTTTGTGCAATTAAGGGAAAACTCATCCAATTATCCTGTATTGTTCATTACCTGAAAATCATCAGTCCTTCTCATACGTGTGGATTCCTGGAACTATACCATTTATTCTTGCCTTTTCCACCTTAACCGAGTGCATAGAAGTGACGCTTTCCAGTGTATGCACCCACCAACCCGTCACTAGTGCGACCCTCGTGCCGCCCGGGTATACTCTTCCTTACTAACCTTCCCATTTGTTGTTTTGTACCTGCCGTTGTTTTCCTTTCAACTGGTACCCATTTTTTCCTTACGAATCCCACTTATCAGGTCTGATGGGTGTTGTATCAGTCATAGTGAGATTGTGGTTATCACTTGTGCATACTCATAGTCTTGGGTTCTCTTGTAGGTTCATCAATTAAGGTCCAACTCCACCTCAACCATTGTCTAGGTACTTAGAGAAATATTTGATTGTCTGAATAATTCCATATTGCCTGATTGCTTCTAATCATACTGTGTTTTCTTTGCAGCATTGGTTATTGGCGGTGTGTGTTCTTCCGCTCTTTTAGGCGATAGACATCTCTGCTGGTTTTTACTCAGACGGCAGAGAGGTACATCGTAGAAAAGAGCCCCTCTTAGAGGAAGCCTGAATCACAGAATTCAGGGGAGCTGGAATTCTGGAGGCTGAACCCGAACCTGTTAAATCCTACCTCCCTCCGCGAGGTCGTCTTACCTAGGCTCCAATCAACGTACGGAGTGGTAAGTAACAGGAAGTAGAAACGGTGGAGCTTGAGACTCGATTGACTGAAAAAATGAGATTAAACTCTTTGAAAGATCGCAAAACCCAGTAAAAGCACGAGAGTTATAGCACGAGGACTCCCAAGACTCGAACATGCGGTAAAAATCTGAGGATGGCTGCCAGGGGAGGGGCTTAGGTAGAGGGCAGTCATTGGCTGGGGGCAGTGTGATCCAGAGACCAGTGATTGGTTATTAGGAGAAAGACAGTTCAGAAACGAAACTGAAACTGATTTTTTCCTTACCGAGGATTCCCAGCCTGACTACGGGGAATATTCATGAGCATGTGAATCCATGCCAGAACCCATGCTGGAGAACAATGGCTATTATGCTACTGACGTAGATGGTTGAACCTGTGAGCATTCTCTCACCAAGATCGAGGTCTCTAGGATTAGTAAGACCAGGTGATAGAGGCAGGAGGATAGGGCCTGCTTCCAGGTTCCTCTGTCCCCCTCCAACTCATAGATGAGCCAAGCTTCCTGTAACCTTGCATCACCATCTCATCGAAAGACAGGGTGAAGATCTTCCTCTATCTAACGTAGTGATGTTGTAGGCATTTTCCAGAAGAGTCCGATTCCAGGAACAAGGTAGACCCACTTCTAGTGTACTGCATGTGTCTGGTCTGTCGGACGGACAAGGAGTCAGGTCTTTTTAGGCTTTTGGCTGAACTAAAAACTTGCCTTCAGGTGTTCCGGGAATCGATTCTTTCATTGTCTCAGGTCCGGGGTGATTCTTCAGCCACGCGTTTCTGTTACAGTCTTCCTCAGACGGTTTGTGTAACCTTGGTTCCGTCCTTAGCGTTAGTAAAGTTTTATATTTTAGCAACTTTCCTCCCATATTCTATGGGCCCCAAACATTTTGCTTTTGTTTTGGCACTTTGTTCTGACTTCAGCTTCACTCCACTTGCCTTTTGCTCCCTTGCTATGAGAAAACTGACAGGTCCTTCAGACTGTCAGTACTGGGAAACTATGTTTCCCTTTTTCTTTTAACATGTTATCTATTTTGGGTAGCTTTTACATGTTGCACACAGCACCTTACAGTGCAGTGCAATGGGGATACACTTGTATCACCCTACACTACTCTCAAAGGGATTGTTGGTCTTGCAGATTTGCCCATGGGCAGCTGGTGGCAGCAGTTACTCTTTCCCTATTTTAACAGTACTTTTATTAAGCTTCACCGCGTTTACCGTGTTTGGCTACTAACTGTAGCCAGTGTCCTAACATGGCCATGCTACACATTTCTTTAGTTTGTTCCTTGACCATCCTGTCTTTTTGTCTTCTTCCTACCTTGCCAGGTCAGGAAAATCATTTTATGGTCATGCATTTGCATGGGAAAGCAGTGCTTTTCGCGGGCTAGTGCAGGTGATGTGAGTTGCAAGCCAAGAACTGGTTTCTGGATTTCTAGAGTGTATGCATTAGTTTCACCAAGAGTGGTCCCTGATTGAACCACTGCTGGGGTGTGTGTGAGGGGCAATCTACCATTAGTTGGGCTGAGTTTCTGTCCTCACCCGAGTTTTGGATAAGAAGAGGAGTCCTGCAGTCATTCCGCAGAGATCTGAAGAGGAGCCAAGTATCCTGCATGGACGTGAAGTCTTCAGAAGACCTGTGGACCGATCCTGAAAAGACCTGGCAACCAACTTTTGCTGCAGTTCCGGTGGTGCTCTTTCTGGCTAATGATCTTAGAAGACCCCTCTTGGTGTTTCAAACTTTTGGAGTGGTGGGAACAACCAATTCCAATGTCCTCTTGCCCTGCAGTTTGTAGTCTTCAGAAGCATTCCCGGGCCATCCTGTGGACTGACCAACTCCAATGTTGGCTACCGTGGTAGAAGCGTTACCATTCTGCGTTTTGACTTCGAATTTCAGGGGTACTCAACCTGTCCTGTAAGTAGCATCTCGGTGAAATGTCGACTTCCCAGCATCCAAGTGTCCCGAGATAGAAGGCTTCCTTCAATCGCAACATCTGTGATGTCTGCTGTCGCAGTGCATCAGTGACCATCGCTGAAACCGGCTTTCCTGCATCTAGTTGACGATACTGAAGAGTCCTGCACCAGTGCCTGCTTCATTGTTCCAAGACAAGAGGTTGCACAGAGCTCCTGGACATGACTAGAACTCTTCTTGCATCCACAGCTCCTGGGCTTCTTTGACCAGAACCAACGGCGGAAAACTGACTTCTGGCAACCCTCCAATGACCTGCCAAGTATGAGGAAAAACCGGAGTACGGGGGTAAGTTACAATGTACTTACCTGCACCCCTATTTCCACCCTTTAAAAGTTTTGATTAGTTTCACAACTATTGGATTTGCCAACACTTGTTGCTAAATCCCTCCAAAACGTACCAAAAGGATTTACTCACCAGTGAACTTCTTCATCTGTCTTCTGGAACCTTCTTCACATCCACAGGACCCTCTTCCTAACCTTTTCCCACTACCTAAAACTCTTTGGACATTTTGTGAACTTTTGTGCACATGTCCCCATACAATTTACGGTTGGCCTTTAAAATGTTAGGGTTATTCCTGTAGACTGTTGGTGTATTGACTGATTACTTACCTTCCGTTTCTGGGCCTGGGGGTGGGAGGGGTGTGAATTGATTATGTCACAGCTTTGATTATGTCACACAAACTCACTGTGATTGTATATATTTATTTTACTTAAGTTAGTGTCACTGTTCTTAGTCATTTTCATAGTGTGTTCTTGGCCACTTTGTGCACTCATTGTGGACTCCTGACCACACTCACTTTCCTGAGACTTAGCCTTGAACACTCTTCATTCTATCTTGATTGGTTTGGCTACAGATCCCACAGAGTTTCCCTGTTCACTACAACTAGGGTGGCCTTCCAAACATCTGTCCAACAGGTCATAGTTTAGAAATCCAGTCTAACACTGAGGTATGCCAGTAAGACCTTGTCCTTGCCCTGGTTGCTGTTTGGCTTCTCCTGCCAGGGCTGCTCCAGCTTCAGAATTTGTATTCCTCAGAAGCATGGGTTGAGAGTCCAGTTAATCCCTCCGGATTCATAAGGGTCGCTTTTCCACCAGTTACAACTATATGAACCAAATTAAATGGCTTCAGGCCTAGGATCCTCAGTGGACATGCCAAACGCCTCCTTAAGGCTCTGTTTTGAGTTCGACACCGGGTCTTGTCTTGAGGAGGATCTTCGTTCTGTGTTGGACAGTTTAATCCTTTTCCAGGCTGGGCCTAAGAGCTGCCATCCCCACCGGCTGGCCAACATTACCAGGCAAAATTGGGGCTCAACATGGATGTGAGTCAACACATTCCCTGGGCTGATCCGGATGGACTTCCTGATCAGATTGGCAACCAAGAATGTGAGTTCTCGCTGCGGATCTTGCAGGACCACTTATTACCTACATTTTCCTGCCCATAATGGCAAAATACTTGGCCTTCACAGACCCATAACAGCCCTCAGGAATGTCCACCCTCATGCTGTTTAAAAAACCACAGAAGCCACAGATTTTCAACTATGTATGGGCAAAAACTTGAAAGTGGGCTGTCCCTGGATTCCTGTGGCCAGATATCCGGGTAACATTGTGTGGCCAAGGAATCACAGCTTGTCCCCCGCCCCCCATCCAAGGTTCGGCTTTGCATCCTCTTGTCATGGTTCTTCCCATCTCGAGACCTGGCACACCTATTTGCCAGGAGAAACCCAGGTCTAGGAACAGGTGGGATGGTTGGGTACTGAACTATCCAAAATACTGCAATAATTAGTATGGGACCTCCTAGCTCGAATCTAATGGATGACACAACAACCCGTGCCAGGGTGTAAGGGCACATTTTTGTCCTCTCTTGGTGGTGAGCTCCATGGTTAAGCTGTGACTAGGACTGACCCTCTCTCTGGTTTTAATAGGGTAGGTGAGTGGGCCGGTGTCCAGAACTGTGGGTTGCTTGGTCCAAAGTCAGTTCTAACAAAGAAGGAAGGGAACATTTTTCTGATATTAGGCAGCAGGGTGGGGAGTCCTGCTCTAGGTCTGGACTTAGATTAGAAATGTTGGGTCAGCTGACCAGTCTAAGGCTACTCGATCCCACTTCTGACAACAAATAATACATAGGATACCTGGGATCAACAATGATGCCAAAACCATGTATTCATGGTTCAATGTGTTTATTTTAGGTTTTTATACAGGCAAGTGAAATGCAAAATGGAGATCCACCCACTAGAATTAATAACAATGAAGATGGTAATTCCCATAGAAAGGTCTCTCTTCCATGATTTGTCGGTTAGGCCACTGTCTAAGTCCTTAGAGTTTAGTGGAGGTTGCTTCACCTTCCCCTCCTCTGGCACTGCAGGTCTTCGTAGTTCCCGAACGATTTGCTGTAGTCCTAGCCAGTTGCAGGCTTTCCGGGGTCCTGTACCCCATAGCTACTTCTGATACCAAGTCCTTAGTGGGGACAGGTCAGAGGTCTTAGCCGGCAGCGAGCAGTAGAGAGTAGTGCATGAGTCTGCCTTTGCATTCATCTAGTTCCTATTCCTTTCCTTCTCTGACCTGACCGTAAACCTCCCTGTCCAGTCTCGTTCTTCCTCCCACCAGCATGCAGTCCTTCTCCAAATAGGAACCTGCAACCCATACTCAGCAACTGGGGTTGATTGCATTTGTACCATGTTCCTTCCTCCCCATGGGTGGGTTCTTCACTAAGGATGAGGAAGGTCCAGTCGACAAGGCCTGCACCTGTGAATAGGGTTATATGTGAAATTTCCGCTTTTTGAAAGCCGCACATAAAAAAAGATGGATTTGTTTTTGGTCTAGTTTGTGCAGCCCTCAAATAGCTGAAATAGCATGCATTTGGGGGTTTCAACCCTGAGGCCCCTTTCTTCCTTGCTCCCCCACTGCCCCAAGCATAACCACTTTGGGCTCAGGGGCTGAACCAAGCACATAGCTAACCTGCCCCCACCTTGGATGATAGTAATCCCTCTTTGACCCTCCCCTATCCTTCTAGTGTTATATTGAAAGCACCTGCTCTGCAACAACGGGAATTCGATGTTGTAAACACAGTGGGTAAACTGTTTACATTCTTTGGTTTAATGACTAGTCTGTGAGCTCCGGGAACTATAATATTGTATTTTCTGCAGATAAACTGTCTTCTGAGGGACGACACTTCTGTAACTTTCTTTTTTTGTGATACAATCCCTGGTCAGGAAGCCACAGGTTTGCAACATTGTATCTGTGGGACACCCTCTCCAACAAATGTCAATTTTAAGGTTAGAAGTTACTTCTCTGATGGTCCTGATGCAGTTTTCACAAGGTTACAATGCACACTTCCACTGTCTAATAAGGTGAATATGCAGCTTATTCAGCACTGGGACTGGAGCTTTGTTTACAGGGACCTGAAGGATGTCTCAATATGTGAGGGGGTCCTTAATATTGACCTGCAGACTTTTCCAATGGGTTGGATTAGGGATTAACCCATTAGGGATGCGCTGCATGTATGGGTTATCTCAGTGGAGAGGGACTGGACCTTTGAGACTTGCTATTTCTTCATGGGCCCAACAACCAATGGCTTGGCATAGCACCCTTCACCCTGATTAACTAGCCTGGTGGTTTCCAGAACTATGCAGGGGACTTCATCACAGAACCAATGCATTGCCACCGTTAGTCTAGTATTCAGGCACAATACAGAATCCTGCATAGATTGTATGTACAAATTTATTGCATTTGGTTCTTTTTATTGCCAACAATATAAAAATGGAAAACAATACAAAGAAATCCACTTCGGTTGTGGCGTCCAAATACGTGAACTTAGTGCATGGTCTATTAGATGATTGTAAGTGTGGTACAAATGTTTCAACACTTCTGAGTCTTCACACAGGCACAGCTCCTTAGTTTGCCCACAAAAGGTTTCAGACCTTTACTCTGAAACGAGCACAACCTGTTTCCCGATGTTGCCACCATTCATCATTGACAGGAAAGCAGCTGAAGAACATTAAAAACAAAAGAGATTTAATGTTAGAATATTAATTTCTTATCATCCTCATAAAACAGCAAGAATTATACAACTCCTTAATATGGTTATATTAACAACCGTAAATGGCATCCTCTGTATAATGTCTCCTGCAAGGTCATGTGAGATTTATTCTGAGCAAATTACTTAAGATATTTGCAAGTTTTGCCTTGAAAAATAATTAAAATCACATCAAGTGAACACCTTATCACAACATGTGAACCTAATTAAAGCAAAAAGAATAACAGAGAAAACAAATACTTTAGACAACATATACATCTGTCTCAAATGTTTAATTTCCTTTAAATGCACACTGTTTACATCCTATTCAAATAGGCTGTCCTGCATATGTTTATGTTAATTTGTTTCAGTGCCTCCACCCTACATGACATCTCCAAGATTTTTTTTTTTAAAATATTTTTGTTAGTTTTACAACAATAAAGAACAGATAACTTTCCTTTTATCCCTCTCTCTCCCCCCTCCCCCACCGGGTTAGTCCTTCTTACAGCTTTGAGCTCCGACGAGTCGCTGGTTCCCTTCAATTAAACATGTCCAGTATCTTTATTTTATGTTATGTTATGTTATGTTATTTTGCATTTATATAGCGCCTTATATACCATTGGTATGGTCTGAAGGCGCTGGTAGGTTGAACGCCCTTGGGAACCGAAGTTCATATCAGTAGAGGGAGTAGAGAGGGTAGAGAGGGTCAAAAGGTGCGTGTGAGCACCGGGTATGTGTGCAGCTCGTGCGGTATCCGTGTAATAGCTGCTTTCTAGCGGTAGGTGTGATGGTTGAGAGGTCAGGAGTATGTGTTCGTTCTGGCAGGATTTATCCAGATCGGATGTGGCTGCGTTAGGCCTGAGGAGAACGCCTGGCTGGGGGGTGTGTAACCAGCAGTGTTTACTTAGAATGATGTGGAGTGAGCGACGGATGTTGATATGAGAACAGTTATACCGAATGGTGTCATAGTATCCCTGTGTTCTAGTTGAGTGGTGATGTAAAGGAGAGAGTAAGCATGATGGTGTGATATGATGGGTTATATGCTCTTTCAAACGTTATCTGCATTTCAGACCATAGTATACACGTCACGCAATTCTATGCGCTCCTGTCCGTTCCATGCACTCCTATCTACTCCATGCACCCCAGTTTGCTCTATACATTCCGGTCCGCTCCATGCACTCGTGCATTCCGGCCCACCCTGCACGCTCGGGTCCGCCCTGCGTACTCTAGTCTGCCCCAACATTCACAATTCTGTCTAAGTGTGGACATGCTAATATTCACCTTTCTGTCTAAGTGTGGACATGCTAATATTCACAATTCTGTCTGGGTGTGGACATGCTAATATTCACAATTCTGTCTAGGAGTGGACATGCTAATATTCAAAGTCCTATCTAGATGCAACGCAGGCCAATATTCACAATTCTGTCCAACTGTGGCCATGCTAATACTCACAATTCTGTCCAAGTGTGGATATGCTAATATTCACAACTCTGTCTAGGTGTGGACACGTTAATATTCACAATTCTGTGTGAGTGTGGACAAGCTAATATTCACAATTCTGTCTAAGTGTGGACATGTTAACATTCACAATTCCATCTAGATGCGACGCAGGCCAATGTTCACAATTCTATCTAAGAGTGGGCATGCTAATATTCACAATTCTATCTAAGAGTGGACATTCTAAGAATCACAATTCAATCTAGATGCGACGCAGGCCAATGTTCACAATTCTATCTAAGAGTGGGCATGGAAGTATTATGGCACTCTATGTTATTGGTAGGTAAGATAGAGTGGCAGGGGTTTTCTGGAGTAGAGTGATTGCTCTACTCCCCACCCATGCCACACTCACAGTTTTTGTTGGTGTCTGTTGGCTGTTGGCTTCCTTGGCGTCCCCTTGCGGACACCTGCTGACACTTCCTGGAACAGCCTCTGTTGGAGCCACCCTTGGCCTTGGGGCCCTTAGCCGGGGGCTGCATGGGCAGAGGGCTGCCCTGGGAGGACCAGTGATGAAGGGTGAGAGGACCAATGAGAACGGGCCTGAGCGGGTTGGGAGGCGGGAGGGAACGGAGAGAAGGAATCAGGGCACCACTGATCCATATAGTCACTTTGTAAGTATTCCAAGGTTACTGCCCAGTCATCTCTGAATTTTAGATAGTTCCCTTGAAGATTATAGGTTATGTGTTCCATTGTTATGTGGGACCATACTCTTCTTATCCAGTCTAGTGCCTCTGGCGGTTGTTTCTGCTTACAGTTTTTGGCTATTTCCAGCCAAGCTCCGATCAGTAGGCCCATAAAGTTTCTTTTCTGGGTTTTATTGAGGTTTCTGTCTCTCGGGTCCCAGATCCCACATAACCATACCTCCTCCCCTGCGTCTTCGGTAAATGGGAACATTGACTTCATGTGCGCCTTAACCTCTTTCCAGTATTGTTGTAGGTTAGGGCAGTCCCACCATATGTGTCGCCAAGTGCCTATTCCTCCGCATGCCCTACAACACTCATTAGAGGTTCCCCTGAACATCGTATGCAGTCTTTCCAGAGTGTAGTGCCATTGGAGGAGAACTTTCATCCACATTTCCTTTGAGTGTATTGCTTTTGTTAATTTGGATATCAGGTCCCACGTATATTCACACCTTTCTTTGGGGATTGTTGTTTTTAGTGTCTTTTCCCATCTCTTAATGTATAGCCATGTTACTTCCTCCCCCTGAGCATTTATGAATCTGTATACATTTGAAACTAACTTTCTTGATCCGTCGTTTGTCATGATGTATTTTTCAAATGGGGTTAGTTATCTCAAGGCAGCTTCTCTAATTTTGGGTGAGTCTAACCAATGGATTAGTTGATCATATTTATATTTGTCCTTAGGGTTGAGGTTCAGCAATGTGGTACACTCCTCAAATGAACGTATCTGTCCCCCCTGATACATGTCTCCCACCATTTTACAGCCTGCTTCCTCCCACTTAAGGAATGCCTTTTTCTCAAGACCTGGTGGGAATACGGGGTTATTGAATAGGGGCATGAGGAGTGCCGGGTTTCTGGTCAGAGTGCCTCTCTGTGTAGCTCTATCCCATATGACCAGGGCTGTCTGCATTATTACGCTTATTTGGGATGTCTGTGTTTTTTCCCCGCCCATAGCAGGTGTCTAGTGGGTGAGATAGCTTCTTCCCTGTCTTGTGCAGCCCACAGTTTCTGGGAATTGTCTGGTATCCATTCTTTCAAAATCCATAGTTGGGCTGCCTCGTAATATTTTTTAAAGTGCGGTAGTGCACATCCCCCGTCTTTTCTGGAGGCTGTGAGTACCGCGTTGGATACCCTCAGGGTTTTCCCTTGCCATATGTATTCCTTGACTGCTTTTGTTAGGGATTTAAAGAATTTCGGGGGAGGTCTTATTGGGAGAGCTTGAAATAGGTACATGAGTTTGGGAGGTATGGTCATCTTGATAACCGTTATCCGCCCCCACCAAGATATTGCTAAAGGGTTCCACTTCTCCAGGTCCCTTTTTATTTGACATAGTATCGACAGGTAGTTTTGGGGGTATAGAAGCTGAATCTTATGTGTCAGGGTGATTCCCAGGTATTTAACTCCCGGGTGTGCTATTTTTAGTTGGAGGTCTTCTGCAATCGATTTTATCTGCTTGGTTTCTCCCGCCAGTGTCATTAATTCTGATTTCTGTCTGTTTATCTTAAGGCCTGATATGGAGCCAAATGTTTCTATTTTCTGCATGAGGAGTGGGAGGGAGTTTACTGGGTCTCCCAGGATCACTAGCATATCGTCTGCGTACGCTGCTAATTTATGCTCGGTGCCTCCCATGTCTATGCCCTTTATTTCCCGTTTGTTTCTGATCTTTGAGAGTAGGGGCTCTAAGAAGATATCGTATAATAAGGGGGACAAAGGGCATCCCTGTTTCGTTCCTCGCTCAATTCGTATCTTCTCGGATAGGGCGCCGTTCACTGCTACTCTGATGGAGGGGGAGTTGTAGTTAGCTTGTATCATTTTGATGAAGGGCTCCCCCACCTCCATTCTCCTCAATGTGTGGAACAAGTGTGACCATTCAACTCGGTCGAACGCATTTTCTGCGTCCAAGGCCAGTATAGCCGCTGGGGTTCGTGTTATCCCTATTTTTTCCACGATGTGGAGGACCCTCCGAATGTTATCGTGGGTTTGTCTACCGGGGACAAAGCCCGACTGATCCTGGTGGACCATCTTCGGGAGTATTTGAGTGAGTCTGGTGGCTAAGATTTTTGCATACAACTTTGTGTCCAGATTTATCAAGGCTATTGGTCGGTATGATGTTGGGAGTTACGAGTTTTCCCTGTTTGTGTATTACCAGCATTTTTGCCTCATTCATTGATGGGGGGATGTTGGCCTTTTCTTTGAATGAGTTAAATAAGTCCGTCAGGACTGGGGCTAAAAGATCACTATATGATTTATAGAATTGGGCAGTGTAACCATCTGGCCCCGGAGCCTTGTTTCTGGGTAGATCTTTAATTGCTCTGATGACCTCTTCTTGGGTTATGTCCTCATCTAACGTGTGGCTCTCTTCGTCCGTCAGTTCTGGGAGTGTCACCCCCTCTATATATGTCTTTTGGAGGGTCTCGTCTGGATGATCTGAGGAGTATAATTGCTGATAAAATTGCTCAAATATGGCCCCTATTTCCTTTGTTTGGGTCTTTCTTCTCCCTTTCTCGTCCTGAAGTGCCATCACTGTCCTATCCCGAGTTTTTCCCTTTAACTGTCTGGCCAGTAACTTGTCAGCTCTATTGGCCTTTATGTAATACCAATGTTTGAGCCTAATTAGGTGCCTTTCGGCTTTTTTCGTACGGATGGAGTCTAATTGGCCTTGTACGTGTATCAGGGCTCTTTGTAGTTTCCGTGTTGGTTTCTGTATTATTTCTGCTTGGATTTTGCCTATATTTGCCTCCAATTCCCTCTCCCATTGTAAGCTAAGTTTCTCCCTTTGGGCTTTTAATGCGATTAATTGATCCCTTGTGACCGCCTTCAATGCCTCCCATTGGGTTTCCATTGATGTTTCTGGGTGATTGTTATTTTGGAGATATTCAATGATATGTTCCCGGATGGTGTTCCCTGTCACTGTGTCTCGGACGATCTCTTCTGGGAGTCGCCATTTCCACAACCCGGAGGCCCGAGGGGTGAGCATTATTTCTGCTGAGAGGGGGGCGTGGTCGGATAGTGAGATGGAGCCTATGTCTGTGTTCCGTGTTCTCCACAGGATGCCCGGCGTGGCCCAGAGGTAGTCTATCCTCGACATTGTTTGGTGAACAGGTGAGAAGTATGTGAAACCTTTTTGGTTAGGGTTGATGTGTCTCCAGACATCTTCGAGGGCCAAATTGGACATTTTCTGTTTCAGGGCTTTCGAGGGGGAGCAATGTCCCTGTTGCCTGGGGGCTGATCTGTCTAGATTAGGGTCCCACGCTATGTTCAGATCGCCTCCCAGCACTATCTCCCCTGTAGCAAATCGCTCTAGTTTCTCCAGTGTATCTTTTAGGAATCC
This sequence comes from Ambystoma mexicanum, assembly GCF_040938575.1. Lineage (NCBI taxonomy): Eukaryota > Metazoa > Chordata > Amphibia > Caudata > Ambystomatidae > Ambystoma > Ambystoma mexicanum. The sequence goes on from NC_090940.1 coordinate 149,607,868, forward strand.
TTCCTGCCCCGTATTTGGTGCGTAAAGAGCCGCAAGCATTAGGGGGCGCCCTTCTATTTTCACGTTTGCTAATAAGAATCTCCCCTGTTTGTCCGCTTCCGTCTGGAGGATCTGAATCTTCAAGGAGTCCTTGAATGTGATTAGTACCCCAGGTTTTTTGTCCTGTGCATTTGCCTGTATTATGTGTTGATATCCTTTCAATCGGAGCTTTGCCCTGTCCTTCGTTCTTATATGTGTTTCTTGAAGCATGATGATATCATATCTTACTTGTTTTAGGAATAGCTCCACTTTTTTCCGTTTGACGGGAGAGTTAAGCCCTCGGATGTTGTATGTTAATATTTTAGTCCCCATCGTCTTCCTGGAAGGTGGTCTCAATATGTATGCGTCGGAGGTTGGCGTAAGTGTTGTAGTGATACCCGGTGTCCCCCCCCTTATTAGGCAACCCCCAACTTGCCCCTTACCCCCCTCCCCCCAAAACTGCCCTGAGAGGGGCTCTGGTTCCTATGCTCGCTCAGGCGTTGCGCCGTACGTGCCATGCCCGAATATTCTCAGGGATTAGTAGGGTGTTCTAAAACCCTTTTGGATTCCAAATGGTGTATCGAATGCCCTCCTCCCCCTTCTCCGCACCTTATTTACTTTTTCTTTTTTATTAATATATTTTTATTGGTTTGTTCAATCTTTAAAAAAGAAACAAAAACGCAACACAATACATATACAACCAACACATATGTCTCTCTCATGTTACTCCATCTCATAAAAGGTCTCCTCTTCTCTAGTCCGTCCTCGTCGACAATCAACGCTGTCGAGACGTGTCAACTAGACTTCCTTACATTTCATGCCATACCTGGTTATGACTCTACTTCTAGCCAGGTTTTTAGAATTTGTAGAAAGTCAACTAGGGCAAATAGAGCTGCTCTGTTAGATCCTTCGCAGAGAACTTGCCACCACTCATCAGCGCTCTTTAAACGATGGAGGTTAATCACAGGGGCAAAGCAACGGCCCCTTTGCTGCTCCATGATCAAATGTTTCAGGGTTTCCTTGGCTTCATTGCAGAATCGACAGTTAAAGTTAAAGGTAGCTTGTTTGGACCTTAGTCCGATCCGATCTCTCGTCGCGAAGACATTTAGTCTGAAGCGCATATACAGTGTTCTTGCGTTCTGATTCGGGAGGCGCATTAAATAGTTTGCATGATGGTCATATGCTTTTGCCTCACCAGGTACTTCAACCATTGAAGACGCACGCGCTCTTTGATCACAGGTTAGGATCCAGTCCAGTTTCCACAACTTTTATTTTGCAGCCTCTGGATTGTCAAGTAAAAGAGCACGTGTGATGTTATAGTCTTCAAGTAAGTCTTGCGACATCCGGTTCCATTTTGCAAAAATGGTGTTTGCTTTTTCCTATACTGGCTTGTGCAAAATACCAAATTGGAGGGCCGGTTCCGTCATTATCGTTTTGCGATATAGACTTAGGAGATTCCATGCAACCCTGGCATGCATCGAAATCAACCCCAGTTCATATTGTATACAAACAGTTGAAGTGCCCTTTGGCAGTTTCAGCACACGAGACCAAAAGATGTTCTCTAATGTGTTCCAGAGTTCACAAGACGCCCCAAAGGCGTTTTCTCCTCCATCGATCAGAATGGGCACCACTTTCTGTTTATAAAACATGATAATTGGCTTCAATGAGAATTTTCCGTATTTGTTGTTGATTAAGGAAGCTTGTGATGCCAACTGACGACATTTGTGTTTAGCTACTTCAACCCAGGGAGCGTCGTTCCGGCTCGCACTGATTCGCATTCCCAAGTATGTCGAGTATTTGACAAGCTGAATCTTGTCTTTTGCAATGTACCAAGATGGTTTCTTGCCCCTACCGCAAGAACCTTGTAGATTTTCCAGTATCAGGATTTCACTTTTTTGGGTGTTGATAGACAATCCGTTTGATGTTATGTTTGCCTCTAGTAAAGACATTTTACGTTGCAGTCCAACTGGAGTCTGGTCAATCAATACAAGGTCATCTGCATATACCAAATAGTCAATAGGTGTGCCTTGTATTTTTGGGGGAAACGTGTTTGCACCCAAAAATAACTCTTGTATATCGGATATGAACAAGTTAAAAATGGTAGCTGCCAAAGGACACCCTTGCTTTACGCCTTTATACGTATTTATTTTAGTAGACAGCGTGCCAGACATATCAAGCCGAATCCTGATGGAAGTTTCCGTGTGCAGTTCACGGATTGCAGTAACGAGACTCGGTGGACAGTTCCATTTTGTAAGTTTTTCCCACAACAACTCCCTGTTTATGCTGTCAAACGCTTGCGAGAGATCTGTCATCCCCAAATACAGCTTGGTGTTAAGTCTGAGGGTCTCCATCTTCAAGATGTTCAGTATTAGGAGATTTAGGCCACAGCCCACACCCTTTACAAATCCTGCTTGCCTAGGGTCAATATGGTTAGAGTCTTTAGCCCATTTCAAGAGTTTTCTTTGGAGTGATGTGGCATATACTTTCCCCAGGACATCGAGGAGCGCTATGGGTATATCATTTTTTGGGTTCGTGCGGTCCCCTTTCTTAAATATTGGGACCACAACTGCACTCTTCCAAGAACTGGGTGTAGCACGAGCCAAGACAATCCGCTTGAATAAAGTTGCACAGAAGTCAGCCCATAGGTCCGGATTGCACTTAAGCGTATAGTTTGTTAAGCCATCAGGCCCCGGCGCTCAGGATTCATGTACACTTCTAATTATCAAGAGGATGTCTGTTCTCTCAAACTCGAAGTCCCATTCTGTTGTAATTGGCAAGACAAAGTTTGTCAGTGAGACTCCTTTGGTGAACAAGGTTGAATAATGTTTGACCCATGCATCTTCGGTCACGGCAATTGCCTGGATAGCATTTTGCGGCGCTAGGTTGCTGTTAATTAGTTTCCAAAACTGCGCTGATTTCTTTCCTCCCATTTTAGCTAACATATGCTCGTTTTGCAACATTATTGCTACATGAGACTTGAGCCAATTCTTATAGTTTTGTTTAACTTTCCTTATTTTTTGTTTTATGTTTTCATTCATCGGCCCCTTAAGCTTCCTTATTTCTTGTCTCATAAGTCTTTTCTGTTGCAGAACAAGGACATCGAATTTATGTTTTGATCTAAATTCGCAGTGACGTAAGTTGTGTTTATGTTCTGTGAAATTCGACAACAAATGTTGATATTCAAGCCCTTTTGAGTCTCTCACGAAATTGGCTGTTATCGACTCCACTTCAGTTTCCAGGAGATTTAGGCAAATCCTGCTAGACCCAGTGCCAACGGCATGAGGCCAGCAGACACTTACAGGTTTGTTCGAGTTTTCAAGGGTGAGCTGTACCATTTCGTGATCACTATGCGACATTTCAAGTACGTCGAAATGAAGTACTCTCCTATGAATGTTTTCGCTGACAAATATGTAGTTTAGAGTTGAGGTTTGATTTAACCGTCTCCAGGTGGGCTTAGCTGGAATATCTCCCACCGTGTTCCCATTCAGCATATGCATTCCTCGAGCTTTCATTTCTATGCACCATTGCAATGCTTTGGGCGTTAGATGTCTTTTTTCATTTACACATAAATGATTTAAATCACCACATAGGATCAAATCGGGCGGCTGAGGCTTTTCAAGTAGTTCATCAATTGTTGTTGATATTATGTCTATGAACGTAATAGCTTCTTTAGCTTGATGGTTCCAATAGACGTTGATGATGCAAAGTTTATCAGTCTTACAGTTCACTCTTTCGGGCCCACATATTGTGGTTAGCTGGATGTAAGGTGACACATTAGTTGCTTCAGATATCCTAAACTCCAATGCCTTTCTGACAGCCGTCAATAGGCCAGCCGTTGATCTTCCCTTAGTTTGGCATATCGCTGGATTGAAGGCAATTTCAAATCCTTCAAATAACAGTAATTTGCTTAACCATGTCTCTTGTAGGCAAATTAGATCCTAGTTTTTTGCCCATGGGACGTTGAACAAATGTCGAAATCCACAAGTGTTCCAAGAAGCAAATGTGCAGTTGTTTCTTGGCTCCGCGTCTTGGCGTTAGATGTTTGATACTTTGTTTATGGAAGCAGCTAGCCAGGACCAGTCGGACACACTGTTTGAAGGATGGGCGTCAGCTGAGCCATTGGTCGTTGGTGGCTTCTGGGTTCCCCTAATTGTGATCCTTATTGGTTTGTCTTCACGAAGCAACACTGACAGTCTTCCGTCACTGGAGGATCCAATATAGGGGCCTTTGTTGTTGGCACAGAAGGCCTCACTTCTGGCTTTAGATGACGATCGCAGTTTGCTTCTGGCTCGATTGTCATGGTGTTCTCTTCTTTTGTGGTCGACATCCACACAATAGGGTCAACCCTTAATATGTCGAAACCTAATGACATTAGCACAGGGCCAGTGTCTAGTAGAGCATCAGCAATCAGCTTCGACTGCAGATGTAAAAATACAGCGTCATTTCTTTTTTCATTAAAGAATTCGACAATTGTAAGATCCTTGGAGGCGATTGCTCTCAGACTTGGTATCAAATGGCAAAGCCAAATTACATTGTGACGATTTAAAATTAAGTCTTCCGAGGATACAATGCGTTCCATTGGAAGGTGGTGAAGACCTTGCTGAGAGTTGCTCCTTGTAGATCCCATCTTTTTGCCTCCGGATCGAACATTTCTTTTAACAAGGCCCTGCCTGATCAGCTGCTCTTTTGGATTACGGGACCAGGCAGGTGCATTGCTTTCTGAAACGTTGGCCCTGCAGGGGCTTTTTAGGGCAGGCACGATAGGAGTGGTTAGCTCAGCCAGCAAAACCTTACTTCCCTGATTAGGGACAGGTTTGCTCATATCTTGTACCTCGCGGGAGATGTTCCATTTGGCTTTCAACAATTTACATTTCTCTGCCATAGTTAGGAATTTTGGGCAGGGTTCCGCATTTCCAGTAGTACTAGCACATTGCGGTTCGATCAGTTGGCAAACTCTCGTCAGACTTTTTTGAACGGGGGCTTGCAAGACTTTTGCCGGACTTTGGCCCTTTGCAGAGATGGTGGATTTCATGACAATGTCCGGGACCGAACCAACAGCCAGTTGTTTATTATCCAAGGCTGTGCTCAGTGGCACGGCTTGACTCAGCATTGTCTCCGCAGATGAGACAGGCACCATTACAGCTGATACTGTAGGCAGGGATAGCTTGCCAATTGTGGGCATCTTCGCAGTTTCTGCGCGGCCCGTCTTCACCGTGTTAGCTGCAGGGGACTTCACAGGGACAACCTCAGCAGCCACTGATGCCACTGCTACTGACCCAGATTCTGGCGACGTAGAAGCACCAGAGGCAGTACTGAGTATCTCCACATCTTCATAAGTTGATACATTCATTAGCGAATCAGAGACATCACTAATGCACGTGTTTGAAGCTTCTAAGTCTATTGGAGACTCCTTGGAGACTTTCACTGACAGCATACTTTCAGTTAGCTTCTCTTTGGATAGTGTACTGGTTACTATGAGGTTCACAGTTTTCAAATTACGTAAAAATGTTTGTGAATTTGTAGCAGCTCTCTTCGCTTTCCGTGCTGGTAAGTTTTTCGATTTCTTAGTGGGTCCACTTACAGCATGTGTAATGCTTTTATTAGTTTTCAATGCTTCAGATGGATTCTTAAAGATGTCCTTTACCAAATCCGGCAGTTCAGCGGCGTCCAACAGCGCTCTGGATGAAGCTACAGGCCCCAGCTCTTGGCCGGAGATGCTTGTAGAAGTTGACGGTGTTTGGGGATTTAATAGAGCGGGGTTCAAAGCATCTTGAGCTACTATTACAGCTTTCGCGAAACTGATTTTTACTGTGGAGTCAAGTTCCCTTTCCAGAGTGTTAACACTCAGATTGTCTTCAACGCTCCCAGTTGGAACAACCAACACAGCCTGTGTCAGTGGAGTTGCTACCAATGGCTGTTGGCCGACGACAGGATTCTTGGGGTCCAAGTTTTTGTTTACTAGTGGCAGCGGATCAGCAAGTTGCGGGATGTTGGAAGTCTTGTTGTGATCAACACTAGAGCTCGCCCAGGGCATATCTGTGACTAATGCCGAATTACACTTCTGACACTTGGAGGCAATTGGTAATCCATTCAGTGAAGGATCTTTCTGAAATATGTTCAGAGCTTCTTTGGCGACCTCAGCTAATAGTTTTTTTTATCTATGTTGGCATTCTTTACGTTGTCCAGCAGAGCTGTGAAAGTAACATCAGTCTTCATCTTTAGTTCATGCAGCACCGCCTTAAAAGAAAGAGACTCTTGCTCGATTCTGCACATGTTTGTTGTCAGTATGTATACAGCCGAGACCATTTCTTTCAGATTATCATTGAGATGCTCATACATTTTGAGGAAAGGTGCAATAGACATACACATGGATGACATAATTAACGCCTGTAGGTCTTGGGGAGATTGGGCGGTTCTTGGTGCGGCATGTTCAAACTCGCCACAGCGCGCACGTCTTTTTTTGCGAGAGACACGTCGTCTTATCTTGGGAAAAGGTTGTTCCATAAGTGAGGAGTCAAGGGACACAAGCTGTGGCTCTTCTTCATTTCCCGACACAGATATATCGCTCTCGCTTTGTTCGCATTGCAGTACTTCCCTCGAATAGTTTGCGTTAAAGTGATCATTCTGATGCAAACTTTTATTTTGGGAGCATCGGAGGCTCGGTGAAATACTTTCATCCAATCTTCTGTGTTTAGTAAGACAGCGAGCACTGTGCAGTTTCTGTGGTACAAGGGTAGTTGAAGACGCCTTTCCAGCGGGAAGCACACTAGGCAGTGGGTCTGTGGTCATACAACTGTCCACCATTAGTTCTGTATCACATTTCCGTGTTCTTTGCTTATTGATACGCATGAGGTCGGCCAATAGTTTATTCACAACCTCAATTGAGGTTCTGCGGGCCACATCAGCTACACCAGTATTGGCCTGAGGAGACTCAAAAACCTTTGGCCGGGGCATCCAGGGTTCAACAGCTGGAGTTCTTTGTCTATCTAACTCGAAATCGTCGGTGCATTTGAAAACTACATCGTCGTCTTCGCCTATGGAGTCGCAAGCGGAGGCACAGTAGCAGTCTGTGCGAGCGGCTTCACCTACCGATCCCATTGTAGATGTTGCACTGAAGAAACGCCCATGAGGTATGTCATAAGCGACTGGAGTTCTTTTGTCAATGTTTTTAGGCACGCACAGTCCATTGTTACAGCTAGACACTGAAGGAGAAGATTCCGGAAGACAAGGTACATTGCACATTTCACTCGTGCCGGACACTATAACGGGACAATGTCCCTCAACGAGTTCAGTGTTTTCAGTATTAGCGTGCCTGCATTCTGTCAATGGCGGTACAACACTTTTACTGTGAGCAGCCACATCAACGCTCACAGGATTCTCATTCCCCTCTGAAGGTACCAATGCAGACGAGATGCTGCCCATAAGCGCAACTTTATTTACTGCCACAAAGGACAGGGAAGAGCAAACCGGTAAGGGGAGGTTCAGAGAGATGTTTTCGGTGATAATATCATCGTTGGCATTGAACAGACCCACCATACTGGCCATCCCACAAATAAGTTCAGTTCTTGGAGTTAAATCACAGCTGTTCAAGTCACTTACTTGGGGCTCATCCTCGAGTTCAGCAAGTTCAGCGAAGACCAGGGGACCTGCCGGTTCGCCAATAATAGGGGCACCGTCCTGACCGGAGGAGCAGACGTGAGCGGGAGGGGATACATACGCCGAGGACGCTAATGTCAAAGGCGCCTCTGCCTCCAGGCGCCGTTGAGCACGGGTTTTGGCCGCATGAGCAGCTTTCATTGCCGCATAAACAGGAGCGTTCTCTGTGAACTTCCTTAAACTTCCTTGGACTCCTTCGACTCAGCACCGACTCCGCGCCCGCTCTGCGGGGGAATCGAGTCTATGAATGCACGCAGTGCACGCAGGTACGCCCACAGGACACAGGCAATGTAGGCAGTGTAGACAGACTGCAGGGCTCCACTCCAAACACTCCTTCGACTCAGCACCGACTCCACTTACTTGTTTCTGGTAAACTCTCCTCCAGTGACTTTCGCCTTTTCGGGTTGGAATGGGCTTGACTTTCCGGAGAGCTTGGTATTTTCGTATTAGTCCTTTTCTTTTAGTGGCCGATCTCTTGGCAGGGGACATCTCCAAGATTTTGAATGCCAAACTAATGTAAAGCAGGCTAATTAGTCTGTTGAAGACTGCAATGATTTAAAAGGGAGCAGATGGCAGAACCAGAACTTAATAATCAAACCAGAAGAGTGTGAGTACAACATAGTGGGTTATGTTAAAAGCTGACAACAAGAACGGGCAATAACACAAGAAGAAAATACAAACTACTTTTGCCAAAGCCAAAAGAGACTCATACCAAGGTAACTCATAAACAGCCAATATTGCCTAAGCCAAAAGAGGGCAATTGAAAATATCAGTGTTTGTAAAGACTATTGCCCATATGTAAAGGAAGTCATAATAGGATATGGCTTAAACCTGCATTGCCAAAGCCAAAAAAGTGTGAAAGTGAAACAGAATTATTGTCAGCATTTGGTTAGTGCAGAAGGGGAGAAACAAGAGTGTCAGGAAGGCTGCCCTTCTCATAGAAGATATTCAGGAGGAGTGGAGCTTAACCTGCATTGCATGGGGCAATCACAAGGGTGTACCAAACAGTATCAATGTGTTTCTTGTTCTCCCAGAAGTAATATTTGAATTGAAGTTGTGGAGCAGAAGTGGGGACATAAGAGTGGCAGGAGAGCGGCCCTTCTGATAAAGGGTATTCAGGAGGAGTGGCGCATATCTTGTATTACGTATGGTAATCACAAATGTGTGGCAAATAGCACAAGTGGGGTTCTTATTTCCCCTGAAGATATTCTTTTTTTTAAAACATCTTTTTATTGATTTTTGATGCAAAAATAAATAAATCAACACAATACATCATCAGTGGCTTTCCAATGTAAAAGGGTCCAGTATCAAGAATACCCCCCGTTCCCACTTCCACCACCCTATGACCCTCCCTTCCCCTAATTACATCATCGCATTGGATCTGTTCCCCCTTCTCGCTCACTTGTGACCCATGTCAACTCGCCAAAAATGGCGACTACCCAGAACAGATAACACCCAGCGGTTAACATGCAGGATTGGATATAGTCATATGTATTCCTAAGCATCACTTGATGTATGTATCAACAAGTTCACTGATTTGGTCAGCTTGTGTGGTTCTACCACGCCTCCTCATCCCTGCACATTCTAATGTACACACCTTAAGAAACAAACTAGGCTAGCATGTTTGGTAGGGGTTCTGGCCGCTTTCAAATGCACAATCAGCAGCTTGCATGCCAAGAATAGCCATACGTCTCACATTAGGGTATGCATGCCAGTCTGTGTCATTGGTATCAAAGAGCATAGGCCCAGGGGCAAGATCACTGGAGATATTTGAGACACGAAAGATCATCTCATGTACGTGCTTCCAATAATTTAGTATAGGCGGGCATGACCACATGATATGGCCCAGCGTGCCTAGTCTGCCACATTGGCGCCAGCACGGGGGGAGCGTATCAGGCCCATGTGGTGCAGTTTGCTGGGGGTGTGGTAAAGCTGTTGCATTAGTTTGTATTGAATTTCTCTATTGTGTATATTACATGACATAGCAGAAATATTCTCAAAGTAGTCGTAGATGTCGCCTGCGTCGATTGAAGTGTTTAAATAACTGGATCAGTGTGTTGATAGGGTGATGTTGCGTTTGGTGTTGTTAGGGCTGCTGTAGATGGTGTAGAATGAACGCAGCCATGGATATTCAGTAGGGTTTCATTCCATTTCCTGTTCACCTGCTGATGGGGTATCTTGTAGTGTCTGTCTGGTAGTGTTTGCTTTCATCACTCCCCGTATGGTGTGGTAGTATATCCACTCCGCACGTCGGAGCTGGAGTACCTTGCTGGCCTCCGGGAACCCGATTGGCTCTTCCCCCACATACAAATCGTCTACTCGAATTTCCGACCACAGGGAGTTCTGGTGCTTGTGCAGGACATGGTCAAGACCCAAGGGCCAGTTTACTGTTGTCTTTAAGGTCCTCAATTTGGGTTTTGAGATCAAGTAAAGCTGTTTCAGTCCCATGCTTAGGTCTGAAGCCAGATTGTCTTGAGCCGAGGAGGTTATTGGTCTCTAAGTAGTTCTGGATCTGCAGGTATGCTGCTCTGTCAAGTATTTTGAGTAGGAACGGTATGGTGGTAATCTGTCTGTAGTTAGTTGGTGTTTCAGGGTCTAGGGTCGTTTTTTTTAGGAGGGGGATAACCCACGCGTCCTTTAAGTTGTTGGGTACCGTACATGTTCCACCTAGTAATATCCTTAGTTATCTTTGCCAGTATGGGTGCGTAGTTTAACTTCCTAAGTTCCTGAATGGAAGAGGCGATACGAATTCCTAATTATTTGATGGAGTGTTGCTGTAGACGAAAGGGAGTAACCCCCCCTGGGTCGCATGGTATGTCTGGTCTGATAGGGAGAACTCTGATTTTGACAAATTCACCCAATAGCACATTAAGGGCCCGAACTCATGTAATAGGTGACACAGGCGTGGCAGTGACATTGAGGGGTTATGCACGTAGACCAGTAAGTCATGAGCGTATAGGGATATGCTGTGCTCCTCCGTACTCCTGATCACGCCATTCCAGAATGGATCATTGCAGAGTTTCTCTGCAAAAGGCTCTATGGTCAGTGCCTACAGAAAGGGGAACAAAGGGGCATCCCTGCCTGGTGCCTGAGTACAGGTTTAATTGATTGGAGGTATTTCCGTTCGTGGTTACCGAGGCCTGGGGATGGGTGTAAAGCATGCGTATAAGCCCAATTAGCGCTGGTGGGAATCCATAGGTTGCAAGTGCGCTGAACATAAAGTCCCACAGGACTTTATCCAATGCTTTTTCGGCATCGATTGTTAATAGTAGCTCATTGGGGCTGCCTTGTCCCGCAAGGACGTGTAAGGGTCGCATGAACATTATCCACCGAGTGGCGGCCTGTAATCAATCTGGTCTGGTCCTTGTATATAAGTTGGGGGAGTAGTTTTTCGATTCTCATGCTGAGCACTTAGCTACAATTTTGGCATCAGCATTAATGAATGAAATTGGCTGATAGGATCCACAGTCTTTGGGGTCATGCCCCGGCTTGTGCAAGACGATAATATTGGCCGTCATCATCGTGTTCGGTAGGTGTCTCCCACTTAATGCTTCCGCGAAAACAGATATTCGAGCAGTGGAGCCATACGGTCATTCATTATTTTATAAAGGTCTATTGGTATGCCATCCGGGCCAGATGCCATCCCCACGAATAATGAGGCGATGACGTGGGTGATTTCTTCTGCCATTATTAGTTGCTCTAATTCTGCCTTTTGTGAGTCGCTGATTGAGTGTAAGTGGAGTGAGGAGAGAAATACTGTAATATTCTCAGGGGCAAGTGGGCTTGGCATATAATGTGCAGTAAAATTTCTCAAATCGTTTGTTTATGTCTTTTTTCTTTGTAAGTGACCTCCCATCCTTGTCACGAATACTGAGAATTTGTTGAGAGGCCTGTCTAGTGCGGAGAGCGAGCACCATTAGGTGGAGGGGTCTGTCTGCATCTTGGTAGTAGGTCTGCGACCAGCTAGTGAAAGACTTCTGCACTTGAGTTGTGATCTGCTTAAATTCTCCTCTGATCCTGTTGAGCTGTGCATATATGGTGGGGTCCCAGGTCTGTTTATGTTGGGTTTCTACAAGTGTGATGTCTGCTCCAAGCCAGTTTTCTTGCTCCCTCCACCCATTTAGTTTATGAGCCCATCACTATTTGCACTGCCCCCTACAGAGCGCTTTAAAAGCATCCCAAGCAGGTAGCAGGGGAGTATCCTGGGATTAGATTGGTGTGCCAGAATAGGTCTATGTCCTTGTCCAATTTCCTAATGAAGTCTGGGTATGTGAGTGTTTTAGGTTGAGGCGCCACGATGACCTAGCCGGGGGCATATCTGCTATCTTAACGAGTAGAAGCACTGGTGCATGATCTGATACCGTCATTGGGAGGATTGAGTATTGACGGACATGGGGAAGAATATTCCCCGGGGCTAACCAATAATCTTGTCTGGAGTACGACTTATGGCAGCTTCAGAAAAATGTGAAATCCTGGCAAAGGGGGTCGTGGTGCTCACGCGGGCATGCAATTACCGGCATCCCGAGGGCGGTAATTAGGGCCTGCACAATGGCGGCCATACAGGCATCGCGGTCCACCCGTAAACAGCAAACTGCAGTCAAGGCAACTGCCACAGGTGCACACAATCACCACAGGTGGAGTCAATGGAGCCTGTCAGAGTATAAAAGGAGTAAACCCACACACCACATCCCTTCCTACACCAAAATGATAACACTAGCTGTTGCAATCATGGGGCTGGAGGACATGCCTATACTGCTACAACTACAGCAACAACAGCAACTACAACAACAACTACAGCCACAGCAACAGGCAGCCCAGAGGAGACGCAGGAGGAGAAGGAGCATACTCCACCTGGGTGGGAATGGGGGGGATGCATACACCACCTGGGTGGGAATGGGCGGTGAGTGTAGAATGCACGCAGAGCTAAACACTCCTGACCTGAACCTCCCAACCCGAACATGACACATCACTGGCACACATTGGACCAATGCCATATATCAATGACAACATGTAAGACGCACAACCTGGCCACCATGGGTATGTCAAGCAATGCATGACTAAACGTGATTGCAACTGTGGCAATGTGGCTAGTGTGACCATGCACAGTGTAGTATACACAGCAAAAATGTGAGGCAAAACATCGTCCTGCAACCACAGTACATCCGCATCAGCATGCAAGAATTCACCCTGCATCATCTGTACAATGCCATCCAGACTACCACACCATATTGCAGTATAGAATGCATCTAAATAATATTTGTGCATACGTACAGGGACATGTGCATGTCAACAGCAAATAGCTGTGGCCATGGCTGTGAATCCTGAAGGTGGCAGCTCAGAGTGACTCACATAGACCTATTTGTATTTGCTTGCAGGTGATGGAGGATATCCCATGAAGCCGTGGCTACTTACCCCATTGCGGAACCCGTGGAACAGCCACGAAGAGGAGTACAATCGGGTTCATACCCGTACCCGTGTTGTGATTGAGCAGACCTTTGGCCTGTTGAAGGCGCGGTTCCGCTGCCTAAGCAGGTCTGGTGGAGCACTCCTTTATAGGCCTGAGAAGGTGGCAAAGATCACCATGGCCTGTGTCATGCTGCACAACATGTGCGTCCGGAGAAATGTACCACTGGCACCTGACATTGACATGCATGCACCGGGCGAGGATGATGAAGACGGAGGAGAAGCAGCACCATTGCCAGTACGTGATGTACAAGATGGCCTGCAGTACGCCAATCACTGATTGACGAATACTTCTGACCCACAGGGACGTCGATAGATATGTGTCAGTGACACATTGTACACTGGGTGCATGTGTCATGAACCGTCGTCTGCGTCCCTTCTGGACTTCCTGGTCCCTGACCCATAGGGGATTGAGTACAGTGATCCTTCCAACATGGGCGCTTAAAACAGAATGCTGCTGGCCAGTCTCTGCGCTCCACGCTGTACGCTCTTCAGAACAGACACGCCCCCGCGGCTCTGCGCGTCTCAACGCTACCGCTTGCTGTAGTCGGACGTGTATTCCCGGAGTTCGCTCGGGGCTTTCTTCTGATTCCTGGTTCCTGGTTCCTTGAATCCACCTTCCTTCCTTCCATTCCTCTACCTTACCTCCGAACTTCCTGGTATTCACCGCGCTCGAGTCACGGCGTTCCTTCCTGGTATTCACCCTGGACTTCTGAACGTTCCCGCAAGTTAGATAGCGAACCTAACGCTGGAATCCGAGGACCAGCGCTCGGGTTTGTACAAATCCCGGACCGTGAGAAAGAAGACATCACAGAAGGTCGAAAGCAAACAACAAAAGCAGGTGAGAAGGGGAGAGACTTGTGACACCATGTGGACATGCACACAGGGAATGTGGGGAGTTGGGCATTACGCACTGTCATGAATTAAATGAATACACACGAAATGAACAATGTCCAGGCATTGAACGATTTTTCACACAACGGGTGTATTAACATCAACTACAGAAATGTGCAACCCCCCCACAACACCAAAACTCCCCATACCCCCCAATGAAATTCCCATACCCCCAATGAACTACCAAAAACCCCCAATGAACTCCCCATACCCCCCAATGACCTCCCAAAACCCCCCAATGAAATCCCAAAACCCCCAATGAACTCCCAAAACCCCCCAATGAACTCCATATACCCCCAATGAACTCACAAAACCCCCTAATGAAATCCAAAAACCCCCAATGAACTCCCAAAACCCCCCAATGAACTCCCCATACCCCGCAATGAACTCCCAAAACCCCAATGAACTCCCAAAACCCCCCAATGAAATCCCAAAACCCCCCAATGAACTCCCAAAACTCCCTAATGAAATCCCCCTAATACACCCATACACCACTGACACAATCTGACCCACTCCCATTGTTGCCCCACACTATTTCCTTGATTTCTTGTTGTCCGGGGACAGCATTTCTGAGTGCCTCGCACTCCGTCTTGTTGGACGCACAGGGCTGGAGGGTTCAGAGGAAGCGGGTGTGGAGGATGGGGGTGTGGTGGATGGGGTGGAAGCCGTGGTGATTTGCACGGCTGGTCCGGGTTGTGGCTGCTGCATGTGCTGCAGGATAGAGGTGAGGACCTGCGTGACGGCCCCCAGACTGTCTCGCATCATCAACACAGAGGCATTGACGGCTGATGTGTTCGCCGTTATGGCCTGGGCAATCTCACGCCTCGTGTCCTCCCCATCTGCAACATATTGTCGGAGAAGTATCAACATTGAGTCCTGTCTAGCCTCCACCCTTGCTAGCCGTGCCTCAAGGTTGGTGGTGGGAGCAGCAGTGGTTGATGGTGCTGCGACCGGGACTGCATTGGCAGTGCTGTTCTCCAGGGGACAGGGGGGTGCTGAGGTCCGAATCGTGTAGTAAAGGATCTGCAATGCTGCTGGTGGGTGAGGGCTGAGTGTGGGGTTGGGGGGTGGACACGGGGCTTGGGGAGTGTGGACATGCCACATGGGTTAGTCCATCCTCGTCCACATACTCCTCCACTGCAGTTCCGAAGTCGCTCAGAGGGGCAGTGGCTGCTGCCTCGCCCACCGAACTTGTTGCTGCCAAAAGTGTACCACTGGCCTCGCCTTCCACTGGTGTTGCCAGCTCTGTGGTCCCGGCGTCAGGTGCTGATGTGGGGCCCTCATGTGCGGCCATGGCCTGGGCACTCGCCCTGGGTTTTGGTGTGGCCTGCAAGGCTGCACCAGAGGTGGTCTTACCTGTGGGAGTTGTCTTGTGCCGGGACGTGGATGCCCTTGTGGCTGTTTCCTCACTGGCATCCTCTCCATCGGTGCCTGGGGGGGGGGTAGAAGAAATGCAGGGCATCCGTGAAGGTGTTACATGCAAGATGCATTATATGGTGCTGTGGAGAATTTCATTTATCATGCATTCATATCTTACAGGTGTGTCACACAGGGTAGCATGAAGGGGGCATTTTGGCATTTGACGTGACGTCTCAATGCAGGGATGCTGCATAGCAGGTGGCATGCCGTTGTATTGGGGTTTGTGTGATGTATTACATGGGCACGGTCCGTGTGTGTTGGCTGTGTGTTGGTAATGGGATTGGCACTCAGCATGCATTTCAGTGTGGCAGGGTTTGGGCCTCCATCTGGACAAGGTTATGTTGATGTGTGTGTTGGGACATGCATTGCCTTGCCTAGACTCTCTTCCACATCACTTGTGCTACGTCATGGTTTACCCTACTGGGATCTGCAGGATCACTCACCTCCATCTCCAGATGTTGCGGCACCCATCTCCATCTCCCCGAAGCCCTCGATGGACGCCATCTGTATGAAGGTACTGCACGTCTCCTCCCAGCGTGAAAGTTTTGTGGGTGAGTGGGGACCCCCGCCTGTTGCCATGGCCTCCCTCCTATTGCTGGCCAGGCTGTTCCGTACCAAGAGGCGGAGGTCATCCTACCTTTTCTTACAGTCCTTGACTGTCCGTGGGATGGTGCCGACTGCTGAGACCTTGCGGGCTACCTCTTCCCAGATCTCCTGTTTTCGCTGCTGCACCTCCCTTTTCAGGTTGTGCTGGTTGATCTCCTCAGCATGGGCTGCAAGGGTGTCTGGCAGCATGTTGAGTTCGTCATCCGAAAAACGCTTTTTGCGCAGGCGGGGGTTGGATTTCCTGGTAGCGTTAGACATGTTGAATAGATTGGCACTGGTCTCTCCTGAACACAACTGGTGGTTTGGGAGGATTGCAATGGATTGTGTTTTTAAAGATGGCCGCGGGCGCATTTCCCGTTCTGACGCAATGACGTTACTTCTAGCATGATGTTATTACCGGGTCAGTATTAAGGGGTGCCTCCTAGGCGGAGGTGGTATCGGCGGGTCCCGTGATGGCACTATCGGGGGGTTGTAGGGCCTTTAGCGCCATGGCAGTATGGCCATTACCGGCATGGGAGTTCGCGCGTGCTCGCGCACTCGTAATCACCCGCTATTAGCGGCGTCATACGAGCACGGACCCGCTCGTTCCTCCATGCTGGTAATGACCCCATTTTTAGCGCACTTCTCGTAATGAGGCCCAAAATATCTCTACTGCGCACTGATGCGAGCTGTTTCGTAAAAGTCTTAACGGAGCGATACTAGTTAAAATCAATGTCTTTCCTTGTTGCCAAGTGTTTCAGTAACATGGACAATTGCAATGTATGGCAACCTAGTTAGAAAAATACTGTTGTGCCAATACTGTCGTTGGCCAATGCTGCATTTGCTGTACTCAGGTACACCAGTTTCCAGTAGTTATCTAATGAAAACTATTTTAATCTGCACAAATATTAACAGTACATCTAACTTCTAATGAATGGAGTGGTCTAAACAAATAGGACAGATATGTTCATGTGTGTCCGCTCGGTACTAGCTCAAGATGGTGCAAGGCAAAGTGTAGATACACACTCGTTAGAGGAGCGACCACGTGGTCAGGTTACCCATGGCAAAACATTTAGTAAACTCCGGAACGGTAGCATGCGGACCGCTGCCTTTTCAAATTACTGTACATGGCTAGCGACAGTGAGGCAACATTTACTGCACACCAGCTTGCTGATTCAAAGTAAGTGAGATGCCTTACATGGCATGTAGTTAACTAGTCAACCGAGGGAAAATGTGGGTTTGGCAGCTGATGTAAAACCTGTGTTTTGCAGATTATAAAGACCTGGGAAAGAGTGATGATGCCTTACGACACCCACTAAGACTTCGACAGTGCGCCTCACGCCAACACACCAAGTAAGTGTTTGGATTATACAGCAAGTTAGATACAGCCACATGACTAATTGTTTATATAAAAAAACGAATATGCAGTTGGATGTTTGACTACTAAGACCTAAGGGTGTGTTAATAGTTCAGAACAGAAAGAACTAGAGAGCAGATGCGAAATAGTGCAATGCCACTTTGAGAACATTTGCTAAAAGAACGTAACGTGAAACAAATTTGACACAGAGCAGTACTTAATGGTTTGATCACTTATGTGTGTTACAGATTTGGTTGCTCTATCAATAGAGGTCACCAGATTTAAGAAGAGGAAGGCGTAGAATATGCAAAGTAAGTAGTGAGAATACAATCATGACACGCTTTGCTAAAGTCTATTTTTTAACACATATTTAATACATTTTTGTATATTTCATATTCACAGCAAAGAACAAACATTCTTTCCAGAGTGCAGGGCCAATATATAGGGACAGCTCAAGTCTAGAACAATAAAATGATATTGACTGAGCATAATTAAGTAAAGTTTGGGTGAAGCGTGTGAAACCCGACCTGGGCGCAGACAAAAATCATTGATTCTACCTAAAAAATAAAAAATAAGGTTATAGACTGGAAGGCTCTCAGAAGCATAGGGCTCCACAATTCTGACGAATAGTGATGTTTGTCGGCTACCCCACCACAAACAACTGAAATGATTCCAAAACCCTTGTTGAAGTTCTAGTGATTCTCACACATGCTGCTTTGCACATGAAGAGAGAATAGGTGTATTAACTAAGGTAGTTAGAAGCATGGGAACACTTTATTTTAGCATTTGACACTTTAGGGTCCCGGTTAATGCTTGGATTATTAACTGAGTGTATTTATATGTTATATGTGTAGTTGTTTTAAAGCATTGTTTGTTACATAACTTTTGGTAGAATGTGGTCGATATATATACAGCTAAAAGATTTCCTGTTTGATAATAGTATTTTTTAATGTACATTGCCTGCCCGAGCAGTCCAGGAAAGTTGTGTCTTTACAAGTTACTACCAGGGATCCTTTCCTGCTGCGTTACCAAATACCCTGGTGTCTCTTACTGTATGTTTGACACATATGTAATTGTCCTACTGATGCATTGGTATAATCAGGAAGGTGACCCACCTACTGTGACTTATTAGTTTTCTTTCTTTATTTATTGGACATTTGTATGGCACCTATACACAGGTGTTTCCAGGCGCCACAAGACAAAATGGGGGTGGGGGGCACATGGGAATCAAAAACGTAGAACAAAAACGATTATATTGGCTTTGTGACAATCCTACAATACAAGTGCATGACAAGGCGGTAAGTGCAAGGGGGTGGAGGGAGAAGTGCAGGAGTGGGGTACCCTCAAGGGTGGGGGAACGCAAGTGCAGGGTGGGCCAAGACGGTAAGGGCCAGGGGGACGAGGGGGGAATGGAGGATTAGTGCAGTAGACAGGGAGGACCAAGATGGGAAGTCCGGGAAAAGGGGGCTGAGGGCAAGTGCTGAGAAAGGATGCTCGGGGGACTGGTAGGGGTGGTCTGGCCCCTGTATGACTCTGAAGGGATCAGGCCGCGGTCCCAGCAGCAGATGTAGAGTTAGCACGGGAGGGCGTGAGGGAAGGAAGAGGAGAAAAGGAAAGTCTTGAGAAGATTACAGAAATTAAGAAGATCTAGCTCAAGTCTGAGGGGGGAGGAAGGCTGTTACAGAGGGAGGAGCCAGCCGAGGAAAGGGATCTACCTCCCACTCTCTGCTTGGAGAAACAGTTTGATCTGCAGAGAGTTGGAGCCAGAAAACCGAAGGACTCTGGTCGAGAGGTACTTAGGGAGGGAAAGCTGGATATAAAAGAGGTTCCAGGCCTCAGCTATCCTTGTGGATGATGCAAAGGGTCTTGAATTTGATCCTTGAGGTAACCGTGAGCTAGTGGAGAGATTGTAGAGCTGGAGAGATGCTGTCCCTGGGCTTGAGACCAAGGATAAGTCTTGCAGTGCTATTCTGGATTAGTTGAAGGGGGTGAAGGGAGGAAAGAGGCAAGTTGAGGAAGATGCTGTTGCAGTAGTCTAGCCTCGAGAGAACCAGAGCTCTGGAGACGTTGAGCTTTTGGGGGAAGGGGAGGAAAGGTAGAATGCCATTGAGGAGATGCCACTGAACATGTGACTTCTTGGCAAGGTTCATGATGTGTGGAGAGAAAGAGAGAGAGAGGAGTCAAAGATGATCCCAAGGGTTTTTGCCTCACAAGTGGGTGAGGTTGTGGGGAGAGGACTCATAGAGACTGGCAAGAGAGAGGGGGAAACAAGGAGCAGGCATCCCACTGAGAAGGATCTCTCTTTTACTGGCATTAAGGAAAAGATCATTGGAAGAGCACCATGCCTCAAGAGCAGTCAGGCAATCGGGTAGGGAGGAGGAGAAAGGGTAAGGCAGCTTCAAAGAGAGCTGTGTGTTGTCTGCGTAACACTGGAAATGAGGGGAGAAAGTGGAGATCAGGTGAGCCAGAGTGATCAGGTAGATGTTGAAGAACCATGGCAATAGGATAGAGCCTTGAGGGACGCCAGAGGTAGAGAGTGAGGTGGAGGAGGGAAAAGGACCCATTTGCACTTGGAAATGTCTGTTAGAAAGAAAGTAAGTCAGCCACGCCAGTGCCCTGTCCGTGATGCCCAGGATATCATGGAGACAGTTTATGAGGAAGGAGTGGTTGACTGTCAAAAGCAGAAGAAAGATTGAGGAGGATCAGGACAGAGGGAGTGTTAGAGTCCAGGTTAGATAGTAGGTCTTCACGGGTGTTCAGGAGAGCAGTTTCCATGCCTCTGGTTACCTTGAAACTGGACTGGTGGTCATGGAGGCAGCCTGTCATTTCGGTGTGGAGGGTCAGTTGGGGGGATGACCAGCTTCTCCAAGAGTTTGCCCAAAAAAGGGGAGATAGAGATGGGGTGATAGTGAGCCGGGCAAGAAGGGTCAGCAGATGGCTTTTTTCAGGAGAGGATGCATAAGAGAGTGCTTAAGGGGTTGATGACAGAGAGGACAGGATGGCCAGAATTTGAAGAAAAATGAGCGGCCAGTGAAGAGCAGAGGGCCTGGGAGGGAAGAGGAGAGTAGGAGACTATGGGAGGATTGGCAAGTTCCTTGCAGGTTTTAAAGAATTCAGCAGTGTCATTGGTGACTCCAGCGATGCAGGCTTGGACACAAGCCCTCTTCTTGGAACAGATGGAGAGACGGTATTGCCTTTGGAGGAGGCAGCAGGCCGATTTGTCAGAGGATGAGCTAGAAGCCTGCCACTTCTGCCCTAGATCTTTGCACATGCATTTCATGAATCATACCAAGAGTTGCATTTGGAGGCAGGCTTCATGCAGATCCTCATGACGGGGGCAAGGATGTCCAGGGTGTTAGAGATAGAGAGTTGGAGGTTAGCTAGAACAGAGTCAGAAGATGAGTCTAATGAAGGGGGCGGAGGAGGGATGAAGGAAGAGGTAAATGCAGCGACTGACACAGGTTTTATAGGTCGAATGACAGAGGAGGAGACTGGCAGTGCATGCGCAGGCGTCACGGGAGGTCAAGTTGGGAAGAGAGGAGAGAGTAGTCAGACGAGGAGAGAGAGGGGTAGTGAGAGAGTTGGAGAGAGGGATGTCTGTTGAAATGAGAGCATCAAAGGTGTGCCCGGCAGAGTGGGTTGGGCCAAGGGAAGGATAGTGAGGGAAAGAGTGTTGCAGAGGTCACAGAGAACAACATTGGCCACATCATGAGATTCGAGATGGAAATTGAAATCCCCAAGGGAGAGAAGTTTGGGGGAGGAGGCAAGAAGGGAGGAGAACAGGTGGGCCAATTCCTAGAGGAAGAGGGAGGTTGGTCGCGGAGGCTGTAGATGGTAGCGGGAGTAAGAGAGAAAATAGACGAGACAGACAGCTTGCAGACTAGGCTTACAAAGGATGAGTAGGTTTCAGTGGGGATGATGGAGGCAGGAACCCACTCAGGAAAGATCAGAGCCACTCCACCACCAGACCGGGAGGGCCTGGGATTGGACAGAATCTTGCAGCCCTTAGGGAGAAGAGTGTCAAAAGCAGTGACGAAGCTGGCCTTGAACCACGTCTCAGTGAGAGCAAGGAAGTCAAGGTCAAGGTCTTCAAGGAGGTGATAGATGTCAGAGGAGTGTTTGGCAGCAGAGCGAGAATTGAGGGTAGCTATGTGAAGCTGGTTGCCCCCTTTGAAAGATTAGCGAGGGGGGACAGTGTTGGGTGCCACCACTGGAGGGGAAGGTAGAGGGGGGATGAGGGAAAGAGGGGTGGACGGAGAGGGCAGAAGTTGAAGAGAGAAGTAAGACACCTGTCAAGAAGGAGAAGGTTGGGCTGAGAGCCCTGAGCCATGATAGTGCCATTATGGTAGACATTAATGGTGCTTTTGGAAGATGCAAAGTGAGCCAAGATCACTTCCCATCTGGTTCCACCAGTAATGGGTGAGGAGGAGAAAGGGGAGAGGACAGAGGCCATATGGGGGGTCCATAGGTTAGAAGAAGGAACAGCAAAGAGAATGTCAGTGATAGTCTGTCTGAAGCATTGATGTAGGTGTCTGCAATGGGCAGACCAGGGTTGGAACTCAGGAGGGTCTTTTTTAGTTTCTTTCTTCCAGACCTTGTGAGAGAGGGAGGGTAGGAAATGGAGAAGCAGTTAGAAAAGATAGGAGAGACAGAGAGCACCATGGGGGGGGGGGGGTGAGGGGCTGCAGGGGAGAGGGTCAGAAACACTATGCAACGATAGAATCACACCAGGAGGCCAAGCACACAGAAATCAGTGAGCACATTGGAAATGCCCAGATTTAAAGATCACTAACACATTGGTAAGCACACCTAAATTTGATTTTAGCCAGAACGCACTCAAAAGCAGTACCAAATAGTGAATGCATAGTTGGAAGTACACCGAAATGCGATTTTAGCCATATAGCTCAAAAAAAGCAGCACACAAAAGTGGATGCACTGTGGGAAGTACACCTAAATTTGATTTTAGCCAGAAAGCAATCAAAAGCACTACACAATGGTGGATGCACAGTTGGAAGCACAACAGAGAATAGAAAAGAGTTATGAATAGTTTTTTTCTTTTCTTCTTACGAAGCAGGACATTAAGAGGGCAGTAGAGAAGCAATCAGTATGAGGCCCATTATGATGCATAGTACTGTTGGTGAAGGAATAAGAGATTTCAGATTAGGCAGGTAGGAAAGAAGCAGGCAGCAATTTGATCAGTCATAATGTCCAAGGGAGGAGGGTGGACTAATGTGATTCATAATTGCTTACCAGGGCAATTGAAGTCAGGATTTGTATTCGTGGTCACAGCGTGCAGGGGACCGAGTATGCATAAAATCCTTTGGGAGTGAAGCCGAGTAGCTGCAGGGAGAGGTGCACCCCTGTTTCTCTCTGGTGACCTGGTTTGCACCACAGCCTGCATGGGCCTCCCGCCAACTGAGACTATTTGTCCCCCGGGATGCAGTTCAACAGGTCACTGCCACAGCCCCC
This sequence comes from Ambystoma mexicanum, assembly GCF_040938575.1. Taxonomy (NCBI): domain Eukaryota; kingdom Metazoa; phylum Chordata; class Amphibia; order Caudata; family Ambystomatidae; genus Ambystoma; species Ambystoma mexicanum. The sequence goes on from NC_090940.1 coordinate 149,630,729, forward strand.
TCGCATCTTCACATGGCCGCTGGCCTTTGTTTATCGCTATGGCCCTAAGTGCCAGTCCCAGCCTGCCGCGCTTGTCAGGCACCAAGCTCCCTTCCCAACGACGCTGCAAGATTTAGAGACACACTCTGTGTCTATTCAGCCACAATTATGCCGAAAGATGAAAAAAGCTTGGAGGAATGCTTCCCCACTGCAGGCGCAGGCTGCTGGTTCCAACACAGTAGGTTGTGCACCAGATCACTTGGCCACATAAGAAGTTCTGGGTTTGTCCCCTACCAGCAACACTCGGGTCCAGACTGCGGGGTCCATTCCTGCGTGAACCGGTGGCAGAAAGGGTTCCGAGCACGGACCTGATCGTTTGACAGCCTCTCACAAGGCAACTGCTCAGCACCATAGCCCGCCTAGACCTCCTGCCTTCCGAGGCTCCTTGTCCCCCGAACCATCGTCTGCCTGATCGTTGCAAGAGCCCTCCTCGACTCCTCACTGGGCCGCCGGGCCTTTGTATTTCGCTGCAGCCCTCAGTGCCAGTCCCGCACTGCTGCGCTGCAGTTCTGCGCTGCAGTTGGACACCCTGCTACCAAACCGCTGGGGATGCGAGGCATAAAAACTTCTCAGAGGCACTCCGCTCCCAACATAGGGCAACACACCAGAACATGACTGCCAGGTCACGGCGAGGGTCGAAATATCTGTACTTTTTGGGTCTGGGCTGCGTGAGCTCCTCACAGCACAGCCAACTTCCTAAGCACCATCTTTCCTTTGTTTCCCGTATGTTGACCTCTCCCTTTTTACACTAATCACGCTCCCCACCACAATGTACACCATACCATTTCCTCCTAAGGCGTCTTGAAGCTGTCTTGTTTGCAAAACGCAGCCTACAAATCATAAATAGAAGTTGAGGGTATACTATGATGTTAATAAATGAGGTATAGTTCCACCAGCTCCTTGATATCCCATGGATTTCCTATTTTCCCATTCCGTAGTTGTAGTTATCCAGGATCTGTTTATTTCAAATTCATTTTTACTAACATCTAGAGTGAAAGGTGTTCAGTTTCGAATACCATATGCCAAAAGGCTTTTTATAAAACACCATCATTTGGAATGATGAATCAGTGCGTGTACAAATCAGAGATTCGACTATCCCCAGTTATGAATTACCACTCCAGCTGAACCCCAGTATATGAAGCATTGCCTCTTAATTTGTGATTAAAGAATAACAATGAAATTACAGGAAAAAATACTAAATCTGCATAAAAACAAAACTCTGCTTGTAGAGTGGTCCCAGTTCTTAATTTTCCTGATCTCTACACCAGCATCTTTCCCTTCAGTATGAAATAACTGAGACTGAAACACATAGCAATGGTTATCTGTCTTAAGTCTATTATTTTTCAAACAGCATGCTAGAGGCATTCTAACAGTCATTTGTATGAACCAATCCCAAACATCCTATCAAGCTGCTTACCTGCAGTATTTTCTAGACCTTTAACCACCGTCTCTCGTACCTGCCAAAACAATCAAGCATTAGTTTATCCGATTCATTTTCAATGGCAGTATGTAGTATCTGGGTTCATACATTAATCAGGTAAGCAGGAAGCACACTGGAAGCAGGTGAGTATAAATAAGAAGTAGGCTTTATTGTGTTACAGGGATTGTATATGAAGGGGAGATAGGAAGCTATAGTAAACGCATCCTTCCAAGCTGATCTCCCATCTTGTGTGTCCAACAGTCACTCCTGGAACCTTGAGGACCATCAGGTTCCAGACCAGCCAGCTACATTCTATGGCTTGCATTGTGTACATCAATGCAAGCCCCAATGCCGCACAGTAATACAATCTTTGTGATTGTTACTTTAACAATGGAGTACATTTATATCCCTTAAAGACTTTCGACAGCGGCTTTTTTAGAATCACCATAATACACGTCGTTTTGTACTCTTCCACAGCCCTGTGCTGGTCATACAGGTGGTTTGCCATTTAAAAAAACGAAGCGTCTTTGCACCTGCAACATGAGCGATTACTTTTTCAATACGTCTTTTTTTGTTTAAAGCAGTGCGCTGATATCCAAGCTACTTCAAGCCCACTCTCCACTATTGACACTGGTGTCAGGAGAAGAGTGTCCTGTCCTGGAAGATGAGTCACAATCATCATGCATGTGATTCCTCGATCAAAGCCCCTTGCCGTGTGATCAGTGACTAATTGTTTTTCTCAATGCTGTAATAATGTAGAACGTTTGTCCCAATCCAGCTCTCTCCAGCAGGCAGCAACTGATGGAAAATGCTTACCTTCGGTGACCCTGTCGTGTACAAAGGTTCCAATCTTTGAAACGTACTAATGTTCTGTTTTAAGACTAACAACTCACTCCAATATTAAAGCCATTCCCAAAAATAGGCCAGAGTTAATTGAGAATTTGTGAGAGGAAAGGAAAACTAAATATCTTCACAATGTGCAGAGCATGTTGCTGGATTTACAAGTCAAATAAACCATGATCTTTATGCAGCACTGCATTGTAAAGTAAAGTGTATTTTCCCTGGCAATACAGCCCTGAGGAAGCAGCATACAGGCGTCTCAAGGTGTCCCACTTCACTTGTGAGTGGCATGTCTTTTTTTGTCTTATCTCTCTTGCCTGCTGCCACTTGCAGCCTCACATTTATGATGGAGAAGCAAAACTACAAGTGCCAGAATGCAAAGAAGCAAACCGTGCAAGATGTGCCACTCATTCATCGCATTGGGCATAGTTAGATCTCTTGGGTTTCAAACTGCTTGCACAAAGCATTTATTTAATTGTGCTATGCACAATGACCTACACATATTACAGGCGACTCATGTTATCCAAGGACACGTGGGGGCAACACATCCTATTTATCTTGGCATTTTGGTACCTATAGTTCTGCATTTATGACAACATTGGCATAAAGTACATATACAATAATGCAAAGAACAGGGAGCACAGATTCAGCCCTTCTGATGAAGAAATGGGCCCCACCAATAGGAGAACCTTCTGCAAGTTGCTCCTCTGCCATGGCCAAAAAAAGCCATTGGTTAATAAGGGGAGCAGAAGACCTATCTGTATGAACCCAGAACTTTCCAACTTGATACCACCCACAAGCCCGACAAGCGCTTTGAAGCATTCAGAAGGTGACAGGTGCACACCACAAAAACCCAAATAAATAATACATTTTAAGTGGTACTCCGTCCCTCACGAGGGCCTTACTGCCCAAGGTAGGGTTGTAAATGAAAACTAGTAAGCTACCTGTACAACCCTACTGCTAGGAGGGTTTTTCAAACAAACTCTTTACCTGAGGTAGGATTTCAAGAAGCCAACCGGGGCTAACAGGTGTGAGAAAGCTGAGGTGTTTCTCCCAGGCTATTCCCAGGGATCCTTTGTTCAGGTGGCATGGGGAGGGCCATCGCTCTTCGATCCCAACCCTGGGGGTGGACGAGCGAGAGATGATCACCAGGCCAGGGCGTCCTTGGGGACTATGGGAGACACGCCCTCGGGCGAGACATGGTATTCTTCCCGTTCCGATACACCCCTACCTGACATCCCCTCAGTTGTCAACAGAGTCCCATAATTCCCCAGTACCTTTCTGTAAGGAAAAGGCGAAACCATCAGGGAAAACAAAGACCCTCCCTAAATTCCAGCATGAGTTTTACCCCTCTTTCCAACACACTTTTCAACAACCCTACCTTCAAACCCTTTTTCTTGACAAAAATATACATCTTTATCCCTTTTTTGTAGAACACCACACTTCCCATAATCCCATTCCCTTATTGAAATACACAGGACTGAGATGAAGAAGATGCTGATGGGAGTCATGAATTCCTATGGGCGGTCTCCATGTTGTCCCGATAATGAGGTCAGGCAGAGTCAGGCAAAGAGGGACAACTACTCACACCTGACTCCAAGCAACTCTAGCTGGGAGTAAAAAACCAGCAGCCAAAAAAACGTTTTTGAGCGAGCTGGGGATGCTGGAAGGTGCAGAGAAGCCAGAGGAAGACCAAGTGAGCTGCAGAGACGGTAGACCTAGAGGTGGAGAAAACTGCCCAGACACAGGATCTTTGAATACAGGGGAGGCTGCAGTGTGGAGTGGGAACTGTACCTCCAGGGGGCAAAACCAGGGACAGCTAGGCTCTCCTGGTGGTGCCACACCAGAGCTCCTCCCCTAGGACAATCAGGCGAGCCCAGGTCTCTAACGGGCAGGCGGTGAGACCCTGACCTCAATACACATCCCCATTGAAACTCCTGCAGCTCACAAAGCCATGGAATGCCGTTTTTGGGGCGCTTTGAAGTGGGAGCAAAGTACACTGCAATGCATTCTGGGACTGGAAGTCCAAAACTGGTTCTTTGTGAAAACAGAGGGGTCCGAGCCTGGCTGTGGGAGACCTTTGTGCAAAATATTAAGGAGGGGTCCGAACCCGACTGAGGGAGAACCCTACAAACTTTTGGGGAGAAGGTCAGGAACACAGAGAGGACCCGGAAAGCCAGAGTGCATGAAAAGAAGCCTTGAGAGACCAGAGAAGAATGTGAAGTCAAGATGCCGACTCAGAGCGAGAAAGAGACTATGGCATGGCGAGGGAGACGTATCTCCAGGCAGCTGGTGAGTTGAGAGTACTTGTGCAAGACCGAGCTGTGCTGAACAAAAGTTGCCAGCGGCGAGAGTGTCACTGATGAAGGATTGGTGAAACCGTGATTGAGGTGATCCAGATAAAAGTGAAACATTGGGGAAGACAGGAAGAAAGACCCCCCCTTTTTTACATGATAGCAGAGTGGTCCGGCACCACTTGGGTGCCTAGTCGAAAGATCTCTGCCAGGAAGGTATACTGCAAATAGAAATTTTGAGATTGGATAGAAAGATCGAAATGGTCCTGCAAGGGTTTAAGAAAAATCCCTAGCACAATTGAAAGCTTGCGCCCGGTCCAGGGGATCCTGCAATAGTGACAAACATAAGGTATTGAAGTTACTCATGTCAAAGTACATTGCGATAAGTGAAAGGAAGGTCTGAGCCCGAAAAAAGGGGGGCCTATGGTGTCTTTGAAAGCGAAGGGAGTCGGAGCCCGGCTGATTGATCCACTCGATATGTGCTACAAGCGAAAGGAAGACAACTTTAAGTTGTTAGATCTTTTTGTTGAAGAATACTTTCTCAGAGCGAGATACTATCTATGGGGCTTGAATGGGAATGGGCAGCATTTGTGACATGCTTTGTAAAATTGTAACATTGTAAAAGGTTAACCAAATACAAATAAAAAAAAAAAATTAAAAAGAAAGAGGAATGCTCCAGAGAGGGGAGGAACAGCAGAAATTCAAGAGCCGGGAGAAAAACGAAACGCCAACATGGGGGAGAAATAAAAAAACAGAAACACAGACTGGAGACTTAGAAGGAGGAAAGTGGGGACAGATTATAATAACCTGAACGTTCGAAGTGGGAAAGAGAGAAGCCCCAGAGTGGGGAGGGACTGAAAGAAACCCAGACTGAAGACTGAGAAAGAAGAACATCCCAGAGTGGGGAGAGATTGAAAGAATTTGAGAGTGTGGAGTGAAAAGGAGAGAAGCCCCACAGTACACAGTGGAGAGGGGGCCACGGGGGAACTGAAAGAAATCCGAAGTATGGGACTGAGAAGGAGGACCTTTCCAGAGTGGGGAGAGAGGGAGGAACCCAATATTGGGACGCAAGAAAGACTAGAAAATATCCTTGAAGGGAGAAAGACTGAAAGAAACCCAGAGTGGGGAAGAGACACAACTAGGCCTAGTTGGAATACCTGATTAACATTCCAGCCTGCCACAAACTGCACAACTTGAACTGTAAACAAAGGCAAGTGCCTATGGTAAAGAGCTATATGGTTGAGAGTTGGAAGCCAGCAGCTATCCCTTTCAGCGTTCAGTTCCCACAAGTAAGTATCTGTTGACTTGTTATTTTCTTCTGAGAGGTAAGATTCCGGACCAAGGACTTCATTTATGTTTAGACATCCTGAAAAGCACCCTTTTTACTTGTTTCTATTATAGAGTAGGGCTTGGATGTATAGGTTTAGGGAAATATTAGTCCTTTTTGTTCTGAAGATAAAACGTCCTAGATAACTGTACCTACATGTCCTGCTTTGAACCGTGCCACACTTTATTGTGCACAGACACAAAAACGTCTTCCTTCAACTGACATTCCTCCAATAGTCACCTAAAAATAAGGAGCTGGTGGCATATACATCAAGAAAGTATTAAGTATGAATTCCACATGCCCAGAAATCCAAGTGTCCCAAATGGAATATTTTAAGTTTCTAGGTGGCCCAAACCACCTATGTTCTCAAAGCGGTATGATGCTGAAGAACAAACCAACTATAATACATTTCTACTTAAATTGTCAATTGGCAGTGAAAGGCCTGATTAATCCTTTGCTTGAGTACCTGATCTTAACCCAAAGTATCACAATAGAGGCACATGAATCACAGAATAGTTCTTTTGGTAATTTCTGACCTTTACTCTTACTAATTACAGTGCTCGTGATATCCACTCGACCCTTAGCATAGTTGAGTAGTTTTTAGGCAGGTTGAGTAAAATGTTTATGGTACAGAACCCTTTGGTTGAGTGTCATTCTAAAAATGTTTTATGGACTAATTGTACTGTCAACAGTGCACCAGTTTCATCCTAATTATCTATGAGTAAATCTGCGAAAGTATACCATTCAGGTATGTTGGTGAAGGTGATTGAGGGTTCTGAACCAGCTGTGAGGTGGATATTGTGAGGGGTCAGAAATGAGAGGCAGACACAAATTGGTAATATTTTCAGCATCAGACATTTTTATTAAAGAAAAGGGGTTGGATAAAGGTTTCTCTGTCCCTATCCTAACAGGAGTTTCCCTGCCTAGGAAACAAAAAATCAGTATGTGTCTTGTCGTACAAATTATATAAACAGTCCTTGTGTCCAAACTATATTTGATCCTAACACTTAAATAGATAATCAAAGGTGCAAGGTAAATGTTCTTACTTTTACTTAATAAAAAGGGTATAGAAACCAAAAATAAAATTCAACAAATAATTCTTGCACCCAGGAGGGGTCCCTTCCCCTGGAATATCTCAGGTAGGATTACCAGTGTCTTTCTTAAGGTCTGTGTTTTTAAGGATGGCTGAAATATTTCTTTCACAAAGCAGTGTCTTAAGAATAGCAAAAAGTGTCTTTTTCCAAACAACAATTCCTCAGAAATGGTAGGAATGTCTTTTCCCACAACACTGTTTGGAAAGTAGCAAAATAAGTTTCTTCATCTTGAAATGCTGCAAGAATGTCTATTTTTCAAAACTACTTCACCAGTGACAGCATGGCAAAATGTCTCTTTCACAACTACTCCACAGATTACAGTATGGCAAAATGTTTCTTTCACACTGCTTCCAAGAATGGTTTCCTGGTGTACTCCCCTGCCAGGAATTCTTCAATTTGCTCTTTAGATCTCCTAATATACTCTCCTGCCAGGTATCTTTCACTGTATCTCTCTCTGTCATAGGCTTTAGTGATTACCTGGTATACTCCCCTGCCAGGGTCCCCCTTTCTGGATCTTGCAGATCCTCTGGTGTACTCTACTGGCAGGTATCTTTTCTCTAAAAAGGGTTCACTGCCTGATGTGTTTGTTTCACCAGGTCTTTCTATAATGTTCACTTTCTTTATCTTCTAGCATAGCACAGTTACATTCTTACTTCCTTGACTTTGGATTTCACGTGTCCCCAGCTCCCCCATATGGACATCTCACATATGAAGACGTGTTCAAGTTTCACTTTTCAACTTCATCAACACTTATTTGCTTAGGGCAATGCTTGCTCCAAATTTCCCCATATAAACTCTTCATGCATGGAGACTTATGCAAATCTTGTCTTTCAGCTTCTTTATTATCATTCAGTCTCATTTGCTCTTGCTTTCCCCATTATGACATTTCAGGCATGAGGAATTGTGCATTCAGTTGTTTATATTGACTTGGTTGGTAGTCAAATGGCACTCATAACTGTCCAATGTACTTGTCGGCACAACCTGGGGTTCCCACTATCTTTGGGCCAAATCACTGGTGTTTTATGTTTTTTGTAAAGACCAGTTGCAGTCAAAACAAAACTATCCCACAGCAATTCCACACAGTTTGTAATAGTATCCTGTTCCAGTTGTCAATCAAAAGGTCAATCCCGTTAATGTGACTGCCTCATAGCAAAATCGTTTTTTGAAAAGAAGGGTTTTGTCCAAACGTGCCAACTGGTTTTTAAATTATTGAAATTTATCAAAAAGGAAAAAAGAAAAACACTTAATCCTCAGGTTATTACCACATTGGTTTCTCAGATATCCATAATTTGTTTCAAAAATTCTCTTTCATAACGCTCTCAACATGTGTTTCACCACTTCTTGCAGTGGCTCATCAGGAGAGATGTCTACAAATACAATTTATAAAAATCAATAGTGGCATTTACAACATTTGAACACATTATGTCACTTATTCATAGATATTGGTAATTGCCTGAAGTTTCTTGCTACTCACACAAGACAATCTTTTTCATTGTGGTGAGATCTTTGGTCTAATAACTCCTCTCAGTCATTTGTTCCTCATTATTTGGTAACTAAGCATTTTTCTTCTGGTTACCAGCACAAGGTACCCAAATGAAAATAGAAGATAATAGTATGTTCAAGTGAGTAGGCATTTTGTAGTGCTCAAAATCCTACAGCGTTCTTTAGGCTGCGATAGAGGATGGTGCTACATTAAAGAGAGATTCAGCACTTACCATTTAGTATTGGCCACGATGTGCCAGTCCAGTCCTGATGTCTCCCATTCGAGGCAGAGGACTGAACTTTAATCGGCGCATTTTTATAGCGAGAAAAGGCCATAGCACGTGATGACATAATGCGCAACAGGGTGATGACGCGTGATAACGCAGTGACGTCATGTTGCATGAAACGGCCATTTTGGGAGAACGGGCATTTACACAGGGTTACGTTATTAGTTTCATGTTTTATACCACATGTCAACATTTGCGTATTGTTTGTTGATTACTTTGCTGATAGTGTTTTTTAGATTTTTCTCAAATTTTTGAAAAAAGGCTTCTTGTGCCTCTTACAAAGAGAAACAGTATTTAAAGGGAGATAATACTTTTGGATGATTCGCCAATCATTTGTTATCATCAAGCACTTACAATCAGAAATATGATAAGTCCAAGTCCTAAATTTGTAGTTTATGGGATCCGGTGTATTTGGAAAAAACTCTATATTGGAAGCACGATCAGGGCCCTCAAAAACAGAATCTTTGAACACTTGAGTGATATTCGTAATAAAGACTTGAGGTATCCCCTTGCAGTAGTTGTGTGCACAGAACACTCTGACTTTGTAATTGAGAACCTACAAGTATTTGGTCTTGAAAGTATAAAGCAGTTACCTAGAGGAGGAAACAAAGAAAACCTCTTACGCCGAAAGGAAGCTCGATGGATTTGTATTATGGATACATGTGAAAAAGGTTTGAACTCTTGATTCTGAAATGTACAACTGGCTTTGATTAAATGACCAAATAAGTTAGACTGGGAATCATAACCCAATTTTTCCAGCTAAATGATTTAATTAAGCTATACCATATGCTATTAAATGTCTAATTTCTTTCTTTTTCTCCTTATAAGGATGTTAAAATGTGAATATAAAAAGTGAATGTAAATTAGTAGAGATATTAATATTTGTAACAACAAGTTGTGTAGAAAAATCAGAACCAAAGTTATAAACTGATTATAAGTCCTAAAAAATATTAGAATCCTTTGTTCAACCATGGTCGCCTTTTACACTTGATGACATCATTACGTATTCATGCATGACGCCAAAACGTATTATAGCCATTAAATTCTAATACTACTGAAAAAGTACTATGTCCCTTTAAATAATGTTTCTCGTTGAAAGAGGTGCAAAAATCCTTTATTCAAAATTTGAGAAAAATCTACAAAACACAACTATCAGCAAAGTAATCAACAAACAATGCACACATTTTGACATGTGGTATAAAACACAAAACTAATAATGTAACCCTGTGTAAATCCCTGTTCTCTCAAAATAGGCATTTCACGCAAAGTGATGACGTCACTGCGTTATCACGCATCATCACGCTGTTGCGCATGACGTCATCACGCACTATGGCCTTTTCTCGCTATGAAAATGTAACAATCACAGTTCAGTCCTGTGCCTTGAGTGGGAGACATCAGGACTGAACTGGCACATCGTGGCCAATACTAAATGGTAAGTGCTGAAGCTCTCTTTAATGTAGCATCATCCTCTAACCTAAATAACACTGTAGGATTTTGAGGACTACAAAATGCCTCCTCACTTAAACATACTATTATCTTCTATTTTCTTTTGGGTACCTTGTGCTGTTAACCAGAAGAAAAATGCTTAATGACCAAATAATGAGGAACAAATGACAGAGTAGTTATTATTCAAAGACCAATGATCTCACCATAGTGAAAAAGATTTTCTTGGGTGAGTAGCAAGACATTTCAGCCAAATTACCAATATCTATGAATAAGTAACATAATGTGTTCGAATGTTGTAGATGCCACTATTGATTTTTTAAAAATTGTATTTGTAGTCTCTCTCCTGATGAGCCACTGCAAGAAGTGGTGAAACAAGTGTTGAGAGAGTTATGAAAGAGAATTATGGAAACAAATTATGGATATCTGAGAAAACAATGTGGTAATAACCTAAAGAAGTTTAAAATTGGCTGATACAAAACTTTGACAAGCGTTTTTCTTTTTTCTTTTGTGATAAATTTCAATAATTTAAAAACCGGTTGACACATTTGGACAAAACCCTTCTTTTCAAAAAATAATCACTGGTGTTCATTACGTCCCTGACTTCCTGCACTCTGCTGCGGTGAAGTCTCAGGGGGTAATTCATAGAATTCAGCACACAAGCGGAGCATGCGGCTGGCGCACAGTGTGCGCATGCAACTTTCTGCGCCAGACGCGTGCGCTAAAATCCATTTCCGCGCACAGCGTATTCATGGATTTCAACATCCAAAACCAGCCGTGGTACAGAGTGGCGCAGCGACCCTGCAGCAGCCCCAGTTACACCCCTAACCCCTCCCCATGCACCATGTACAGCACACAAATCCCGTACATGGCGCACAGGCCCACAACCACAAAAACGCCTGTAAAACTCCCTGCGTACCCCTCCGAATACACGTACCCCGCTGTGCGGGTAGTCTCACACGCGATTGGGCCTGTTTGAGCGGGGTACGTGTATTACTGGGGTGCGTGGGAAGTTTCACATGCGATTGGCCCTGTGTGTGCGGGGTACATGTATTACTGGGGTGCGCAGGAAGTTTCACACGCGATTGGCCCTGTGCGTGCGGGGTACGTGGATTTGGGGGGGTGCGCGGGAAGTTTCACACGTGGCAGGCCCTGTGCGTGCGGGGTACGTGGATTTGGGGGGTGCGCGGGAAGTTTCACACGCGGCAGGCCCTGTGCATGCGGGCTACGTGGATTACTGGGGTGCGCGGGAAGTTTCACACGCGATTGGGCCTGTGTGAGCAGGGTACATGGATTACTGGGGTGCGTGTGAAGTTTTATACGCGATCTGGCCTGTGAGAGCGGGGTACATGGATTACTGGGGTGCGCGTGAAGTTTCACACGCGATTGGGCTTGTGCGAGAGGGGTACGTGGATTACTAGGGTGCGCGTGAAGTTTAACACGCGATTGGGCCTGTGCGAGCGGGGTACGTGTATTACTGGGATGCGCAGGAAGTTTCACACGTGATTGGCCCTGTGTGTGTGGGGTACGTGGATTTGGGGGTTGCGCGGGAAGTTTCACACGCGGAAGGCCCTGTGCGTGCGGGCTACGTGGATTACTGGGGTGCGCGGGAAGTTTCACACGCGATTGGGCCTGTGCGAGCGGGGTACATGGATTACTGGGGTGCGCGTGAAGTTTCACACGCGATTGGGCCTGTGCGAGCGGGGTACGTGGATTACTGGGGTGCGCGTGAAGTTTCACACCCGATTGGGCCTGTGCGAGCGTGGTACGTGTATCCAGGGGGGTGCGCGGGGAGTCCCACACGTCAATTGGCAGTGTGGGTTCACACAGGTGTGCCCTCTACCCCCTCCATGGACCCTGCAGGCAACCCACACCACAGGGAACTACCCAGCAACCCTGGTCATGTCCCGCAGGCAGTCCATCCACCATGGGCATGCCCCCAGCCAGGCCACATGTCACCTTGCACTAGTGATCACCAACTCATGTCCCCCAGCACCCCCACCCCCCAGCAGTGAGGGGCACCTGCCAGCAGGCCCCCACTCATGTCCCACTCATGTCCCCCAGCACCCCCACCCCCCAGCAGTGAGGGGCACCTGCCAGCAGGCCCCCACTCATGTCCCACTCATGTCCCCAGCACCCCCACCCCCCAGCAGTGAGGGGCACCTGCCAGCAGGCCCCCACTCATGTCCCCCAGCACCCCACCCCCCAGCAGTGAGGGGCACCTGCCAGCAGGCCCCCACTCATGTCCCCCAGCACCCCCACCCCCCAGCAGTGAGGGGCACCTGCCAGCAGGCCCCCACTCATGTCCCCCAGCAGCCCCACCCCCCCAGCATTGAGGGGCACCTGCCAGCAGGCCCCCACTCATGTCCCCCAGCACCCCACCCCCCAGCAGTGAGGGGCACCTGCCAGCAGGCCCCCACTCATGTCCGCCAACACCCCCACACCCCAGCAGTGAGGGGCACCTGCCAGCAGGCCCCCACTCATGTCCCCCAGCACCCCCACCCCCCAGCAGTGAGGGGCATCTGCCAGCAGGCCCCCACTCATGTCCCCAGCACCCCCACCCCCCAGCAGTGAGGGGCACTTGCCAGCAGGCCCCCACTCCCGTCCCCCAGCACCCCACCCCCCAGCAGTGAGGGGCACCTGCCAGCAGGCCCCCACTCATGTCCCCCAGCAGCCCCACGCCCAGCATTGAGGGGCACCTGCCAGCAGGCCCCCACTCATGTCCCCCAGCACCCCACCCCCCAGCAGTGAGGGGCACCTGCCAGCAGGCCCCCACTCATGTCCCACTCATGTCCCCCAGCACGCCCACACCCCAGCAGTGAGGGGCACCTGCCAGCAGGCCCCCACTCATGTCCCCCAGCACCCGCACCCCCCAGCAGTGAGGGGCACCTGCCAGCAGGCCCCCACTCATGTCCCACTCATGTTCCCCCACCCACTCACCCAATAAGCAGTGACATGCCCATCTCATGACACAAACCAAAAGTCAACTATGTACATCAACACATGTCTGTCACACACACACACAAACACACTTGTTGCCATTGATTGAGTAAACCCACATGTCGACATCCATGAACCCAATGAGCGAATCCCACACAATGAAGTAAAACATCAAAATGTATTAACGTGAAAATCAATGTAAAGTAATTAAAGCATAAAATAATGGCAAACATGAAATGAAATGCATGTCCAAATAAAATAAAAATCATCAAAAAATCCCCCGTAATCCAAAAGAAAAATGGCCAAAACTTTCTGTCCACCAAACCAAATCCAAATCAAACGCAAAAAGGTAAATCCATTGATCCATGGGGAAATGAAATTAAAATGACCAAATAAATCCAACATCCAACTATGTACAATCCAATTTTCAAGGGTCCATGAGCCCAACAAAATAAATGAAACCTATCTAATAACCTACCTAACAAAAAAACTATATACAAAAGTGTGGGGCATAGTCCAAAAGCCCCAAAATAAAAAAAAAGAAAAGGAAACCTAACACTATAAACTATTTACAATGGCGGCGGGCAAGTCCTGCGGCTCACTCAGTGATGTTGTCGGCCAGGGCATCATCGAACTCCATGTCTATTTGCTGGAGGCGGGCCTCTGTCCTGGCCCGAGGTCTCGCAGGGAGGCACTAATGGCCTGTTCCAACTCCCTGCAAGTCGCCTCGAGGCACTCTGCCCGCCTCAATGCCCGACGCATGGAGAACTCCGCCCTGACCATGGTGAGCTGCGCCTCTTCTGCCGCCACCGCTCCGCACCGATACACTGGCCCAACCGCAGCCACACGGAAGACACACCAGTTCCAGGGTCCTCCTGCCCTCTGGCCGATGCATGCCTCCCTGATGTCGATGGCCCCGAGCCATCATTGCTCCCACCTAGAGCCTGCTCCTGCTGCTGCTGCTGTCCATGTGCCCTGTCCGATGATGCCTGCACATCCTCCATCAGCTGGTCTCCAGTTGTGGTGTCCACCCCTGCTGGACCGCCGACTCCCGACTGTGGCAGGGATGGGATCTCCACCAAGCTGGCTGTGTTGGTCAGGCCAGGTCCACAGGGGGCCCTGGTGAAATCTGGGCCGGAAGACGGCAGGGAGAACGATTGGCGCATAGTCTCCACAGAGGAGGAGGGGTCCGCCAGAGTGCGCGTCACATGTAGGAACCCACCGACCAGGGCCCCTCCCAACAGTGCCACGTTGCGACGCTGCTGTTCGTGATGGCGTGCGTTCTCAGCCCAGGAAGAACGCACGTCTTCACGAATGTCACGCGTGCGCAAAGCGACACCAATCAGGACGGAGCCCATACAGTCATGGGACCCCTCGTCCACAGGTAGTGGAGAGGCAGATGACATGGCACTCTCCCCTACCTGCAGACGGGCCTGGGACGGGGCATCCCTGCTGGTGCATGGTGCTGCAGTCACAGGGTCAAGGACAGCGACATGCACAGGTCCCTCCGCGGTGACCTGTGCTGCCTCCTGACCCTGGCCCTGGACTGCACCACTTGCACCAGTGGTACTACCCCCACCAGGCCCCATGTGCGGCTCAGTAGCGGGCTCCTCCTCCTCTGTGGAGACCAACAACCTGGATGTCTCCGCACCATCTTCCGCCATTGCAAGCCCCTGTGGGGGCTCACCCAGCCCTTCCGCCACAGCCGTAGTGGCAGACGCGGCACCTGCCCCCTCGCTCCCGGATGATGGCAAGTCCTGGGAGGGTGGCTGGGCCTTGCGTCGCCGCCCGGTGGAGGCATCCCCGCCGCTTGGCTCCACAGCGCCGTCTCCGCCCTCTTCTTCACTTGACGCTGAGTAGAGGGCGAAATAGAACACAAGCATCAGGGTACAGTACAATATTCCCCTAGACAGGAAGCAAAAACACATGAGTGGCAGTGTCAAACGTCACTTCCATCCTGTCCCTCCACAACACATGGGTGAATGCACGCAACACACATGCAGAAACAGGCACGCGCATGCAATCAACATCAGCATCCATGTACAAGGGCCTCTATTTACCAAAATGTTGCCTTCAAACTCACATGCATCATGGCTCACACTGATCCCATGCACACACATCACCAGAGGGTCATGCATCATGGCTTGTACACCACAGACACAGTAGATAGACACTGTGCATACAACGGTGACCGCACTGCATGAGTGAATCTACACATCATCACGGACATGTGTCATGCATCCATGGTGTTTCAAGGTCACACACACACACTTCTCAGACACACACACATGTGCACCATACATGTACATGACAGCAGCACCCCCTCCATGTCCAAGAACAGAGACTGGCATGCTTTCATGTGTGCATTTGGCATACAGCTCCCCATGTTGCATTGTAACACATGCACCAACCATGTGGTTCACACATTACTGGTCTCACAAGCATGACCATGATGTCCCTGCACACACACATCCATACATGGCCTATGTCACACATACATGCAAGTATCAGACTATCAGCACACTGCAACATGCCCTGTCTCACACACCAATGCTTGGCCACTTACCGCTCAACTCCAGATGGGTCTTCCTCCGAAGGATCTGGGGGTGGAGCGCTGGGCATATGCGTTCCAGGACCCTCATCTGGATGTCACTCATGCTGACCCGGCCCCCCTCCGCGAGGCACCGGGCCTTGTAGAGGGTCCTGGACCTGAAGTCCTCCCAGCGCTTCTTGACGTGCTTGATGTCGTGGGTTGCCACCCCCTCCGCGTTTATGGCAACCATTACGTCGTCCCAGATCCCCTCCCGTCCTTCCTTGTTGGCGCGTGATGTTCCGAAGAGGGCATCAAAATGCCCCAGGACATGCTTCACCAGGACACCAACTTCCTTCACACTGAAGCTGGTGGGCCTCTGCCTCTCTGGCTGGGGGTCGCCAGTGTTCTCAGATGGTGTTTGCCCCGACATGGCGACCTCCGAGGCAGGCGTGGGTGGGCAACTGGGTCCTGGGGCTGGGCTGTGGAGCGATGGTATGCCAGTCAGGAGTCTTCTGTTCCAGCAGGGGTGGACAGAGCAACTGGAACCCTGGCTGACGTGCAGGCACCAAATAGCAGGGCATGTGGGCAGCAGGCAGGCAGCAGCAGATGGCAGGTGGGAGCTGCTCGGGGCACTGGGGGGCAGTAATTCGGCCTTCTGGGCAGGAGCGTGGTCTTCTGTGTGTTGTTGCGTGGCCAGCTTGATACGGAGTGATTTGGCATGTGAAAATCTTGCACGTCTGCGTGTAATACGAGGAATGGCCCATAGCATGGAAGCGCGTCTGTGACGTTACGCGCGTGGGCGTTTCCCTCGTGACGTGGGCATAGTGGTTCAGCGCACGTGAATAAACTGCACGTCCGCGTGTGAATGCGTGTAATCCAAGGAAAGGGCCTACGCCCATCTGTGGCGTTACGTGCAAGTGCGTTTCCCTCAACACGGGTGCATGTTCATCGTACACGTGCAAAAAACTGCACGTCCGAGTGTCAGCTCGTGTAATTGGAGGAAAGGGCCTTAGAACGTACACGCGTAAGTGACGTTGTACGTGTGGGCTGGTTTAAAAGGTACGTGTGTTAGAGAGAATTCTCTGTAAAGGCTAATTTCCCAAACCTAGTGAGTCCCCCAGCAGCTTTGCTGTATTTTTTGGGGTTTCATTTTTTCTCCTGCTAAGAGTGAGACAATTTTTCTCCCGCTCTTAGGCATGATTTGAGAATGTCCTTTGACTTTGTAATGTGTTTTATGGGCTATGGGGTCTTTTCCTCCATAGGGCTTCATGTGTTTTTGGTAAGTGTGTTACACAGTACCCTCAGTGCAGTAACACAGGGGTGTCATAGTGGCCCCCAAACATAGACTCCATACCCTGGGACTGACTACTGTCTCCCAGGGCAGGTAAAGTCACCATTGACTTTACTAGTCTTAAATTGTGAACAGAACCAGTACAAACCATCATATTGTGGAAGTACTGGTAGGGGTAATTCGAGTGCCCCTGGGTCTGTTTTTCAAGGGGGCACCGTCCAGTCCCCCCTTGTCGAGTTTCTGGCTAGTGGCAGTGGTTACTACGCAAAATATTCCACCAGAATATTTCCTATGGGATTTTCCCATTCATTTTAAACGCACAACTTTTTTTGGTGCAATGTTAAAGATACCGCCGGGTTATTTATTTAATATTTATTCCCCGGTTGGGTCTTTTTGCCAGGACTCAGTTTTAAAATGGTGTTTGTGTTTGCCTCTGTAACTTCAACCCAAGTCGAGCCGTTTGTTCCACTTTTGGCGGGCTTCTGCACAGAAGCCTCCAAAAGTGGTGCCACTCTGTCTGGGTCTACAGGATGTGTGGGAGGGAAGAATAGGCACCCTGGATTTAGTTGCCTCGGCAACTCAAGTCGCACTCTTGGGTGATTGCCCCAGTGGTGAGCCGCCCGGCTCACCACTTAGCATGTTTGAGTGACAGCTAGGACTGATGAATGGGGGTTTTCTGCATAAAAGCAGGGCTTTGGGTAAGTCGCCACCTAAAGAATCCGAATAGGGAGAAGCTGAGCCGACCTGCAATGACGACACCACCGGTGGAGCCCTGCTGAACCGAACTCACCACTTCCCAACGACAGAGAAGATCTTCCTCCAGGAGAGTCTTCTTCCTTTGAACTGGTGGGGTTAACCAGTTCGCCTTTTTTCGCCTTCCTGGATCGTCTCGTGGTCGAATCGCCCGTGCCAAGCACCCCGGCGGCCGGATAGCCACGCTTCACCACTACCGCAAATAAAAGGGTAGTACCTTTTAACCGGGAAACTCCGTGGCTGGTTTCTTCCCTGGGAGTGGAACGACCTCCAGCTTTCCTCCACTTCGAGATCTTCTCTTCCCCTGGACGAAGCACCAACTTGCACCCGCTGCCAGGAACAACTGCCCCCGCTGGAGCTTTCTCACCATTTCAGGTACTGTGTCCCGCCTGGTCTCCCTGGCAACAGACTGTTCAAGGTGTCCTCTAAATCCTTGACTCTCTATCCTGGGGTGACCTCGGACCTGTTAACTAACTTTTCTGAACTGATCTAACTCCTTTTTGAACTATCTGCAAAGACTTTTAAAGTGTACTCCAACTGTGTGATCTTGGGCACATTCCGCCTTCCTCTCTCCAAGAGTGGGCCTGGCCTATGAACTTTTTGCTCTACAGTAGACCCTGCCTTTCTTGATTTGCTGTGGTTCTTTAAAAGTGTTGGTATTGTGTGTTTTCCTATTTCTGCCTTTTCTCTCCCTTTTTAAACTGAATTATTGGAGTGCCATCTAAGGTTACGCGCTCACCTCTGTTTTGCAAATAAGTGGTGCCTTAACTTAGACTTGTCAAATAATTAATCAGGGAGGTGTATATATTTCTAATGACTGTGTTTGAACTTCCTTGACATATTAGTGCCAGTGTATTTTTACAAGTGTGTTTTTAAATAAATAATTATATACTTTTATACCAAAGCTCTGATCAGTGTTTGCTTGTACTACTGTATTTTTGTACCCAATGTGTATATTCTACATACTGCCTAACTCTTATTGAGAGAGGTCTGACTGCTCAGCCACAGCTATCAGGTAAATCTGGGTGGTACAGACTGCTACCAATTGGGTTTACTGCTAACACCTGTAGTCTTAAACTTTTTGCAGTGGTCTCTAAGGGAACTGCACAGGTTTCTGCCTAACAACGTGTAGGACGCCATTTACTCGTATGTGCTTTTCGTGGAGAGCGAGTGGGTGAATTTTGTACTTCTTGTCGGTTCACACGCGATTACTTCACAGCGTTTCAAGTTCGTACTCCCTGTTACCTCTGACAGCGTTCTATTTTTTGGTTGGCCCTGTTTCCTCAAACAGCGTTCACTTCTTCTTTTGTCCTGTTTCCTCAGACAGCGTACAAATCTTGTTTTGGTGGGGGTGTTGCCAACGCGCACACGCGCGTCTTATTCACGTTCTTTTTCCAGGCATACGGTGAGTCCTGCACGTATTTACCAACTGTGCTTGCCCCGTGTGTCACGTACCCCTTCAGAGGTCATTGTAGGCTGCGTGTATTACGCGTACACTTATTTTTGTGTTTCTGGGTGCCACAGCGTAGTGCAGGTTCATTTTTCCACGCACGTGGTCTACGAGGGGTTGCGTGCACATTCATTTTTGTTTTCGGGGTGCCTGTGCGTTGCGTGACTCGTCATCTTCCCCCGGGAGTCACAGACAGCCTTGCTAGGGCACTAGGGTACGAATTCCATCTAGTACCCTACCCCTTTCTCCCCCAATTGCCCAGGACAATAGTTTACTGCTACTCCCATACGCACAACAACATCAGTGCCATGGTTGGGAGGTGACCAAGCGGTAAGGGTGGCAAAGGTGGCCGACCTTCAAAAGGTGGATGTGGTGGGCGCAGTAGGGGACGTGGCCAGGATTTGCAGGGGGCCCCTAGACCCCCATGTGCGGAGGACCAATCAGGGACACCCATGCCCCACCCCCCCATGGTTGTGGGAAACATAGCTGACACCATCCCAGCTCAGCCCTTGTTGGAGCGGCCCATTGTGGCACCTGAACCGGCACAGGAAGACTCCCTGGCTGACTTCCAGGTCAGCAAGTCTAAGCCACGTGTGGCGGTGCAAGTTGTTGTCACCAGGCCACGTGGATCTGGGGCAGCAATGTCATCTGCTGCCCTAAGTAGGCAGGGTGGGGAGGCTGCAGGGGCAGCTGCAGCTCTATCCACCCCAGCTCTGAGTCTCCCAGCCGGGACAGTGTCGGTCCAGGTCCATCAGACCAAAGTTGCCCCTGCCAACATCATCCTGCAGCCAATGCTTGCACCAAGACCTATGGTCATTGTGCCTTCGCACACTCCTAGAACACAGTCCACCGGCGCTTCTGCCCCTACTGACCAGAGCGGCGTAAACCACTCAGGATCCGCACCACGTTTGAAAAAGAATAAGGGAGCTCTGGCACTACAGGCTGAGACCCCAGACACGGCTACACACTCCGGCACGTCGAGGAAGCCTAGCTTTAATGATGCCAAACTTGATGCACTTGTGACCTATGTGTCGGAACATAGCCGCAAAATGGTGGTGACTGCAGGGTGCAAGACCACACCTGGTCAACGTAGGGCACACTGGCAGACCACCGCAAACCACATTAGTGCCCTTGGATTTGTGAGGCGCACAGCTGATGATTGCTACAAGTGGTGGAATGACCTGAAACGCAGAGCAAAGAAGAAGCTGGCCTCAAATCATGCCTCTACTCTGGTGACTGGCGGTGGGTCTCCACCAGAGGACAACCAACTCACTGAACATGAGTCTGTTGCTGGAACCTTCATCACAGAGGAACAGATCCAAGGCGTGGGAGACGTACCTGATTACGACGCATTGTCCGGTGAGTGCCCATGCATGTGTGTGTAATCCATGTGTATGTTGTTTGGTGACGGGTTCTGATTGAGTGCCAGGTGAGGGTGTGTACTCCAGAGTGGTATGGGTCACCCATGTGCTTCCTCCAATACATTCACGTGCCTTGGATTTGGGTATGACAGTATCCCTTCTGCCCACAGTAGCCAATTAGCGCCACATTACTGCAGTTGCCCTTGACCTGTCATCTTGCAACAACATTGTTCAGATTTTTTCAGTGATCATTCTGGCTGATAGTTTCAATTCTCCCATTTTTGCTATGCATTTTTCAGCCCTAATGCCACATATGTGAATGCTTCTGTCATTCATTACACCCCACATTGGCCCACATTTGTTGCCTTGTTATGTGAATGATTAGACCATTCAGGCTGATTGAGTATTGGCCTGCTCACATACATTTGTGGGGCCTGTTTGAATGTGGAACATGATAGTTGTTTGCTGTCATGTTAATGTGACCAACCATTGATGTGTACATCTGCCTACAATCACCGTATTATTGTACACGTGATGCGTTGCATTGCGTGGCACATGCATCTTTTGCCACACTATTTGGCATTTTTCATCTCATCATGTCCATCTCACATGGATGGGTGACAGTACTCATTCACTGACATATCGCTGTAGTTGTCTAATGTATCATGGCTATGCTACATGCCATCTGTGTGCTGGCATGAGTCATGTATGTGTATTGGACATGCCACTCACAGGCTAATGTGTGATGCCAGTTCTACCCACCAAGCAGCAAGTGTGTTGCTTTTCCATCTTGGTGTCCTCAGTGTCTGCTTTTTGCCTCCCCTTCCAACTCATTGACAGTGCATGCATGCCAGGGTTATAGTCATGTGGGACATGTGTAAATCATGTACAGGATCTCTGTCTTGATAGGCCTATGTGTGTGCTATGGTGCTCATGCCTGTTTACATTTGTTGTATTTCATGTTTTTGCAGGTGATGACGCACTTGATGCTGGTGAGGTTGAGGAGATGGTGCAGACCCAGGAGGGATCTCAGCCACGACCGAGCACCAGTGGAGGACGTGGTGTGGTGGTGGGTGAAAACCCTTTGTTACTGCAGACTATACTGTCCACGAGTGCCTCTGGGTGCACCTTCCTAGACCTCTATTCAGGTGCTGAATCGGATGATGAGACTTATGTGCTGTCGCAAGTGAGTGCTTCTGGCAGGGATTCTGTTCTGTCCAACCCACCTGCACCAGGGGTAGAACCCTCTATGGGGATGTCAGTGATGGTAGGTCCGCCTTTGACGGTTACGGATGCAGGGTCACACTCCACAACATCTGATCCTGTTCCTGGGCCAGCAGATCAGAGGAGGAATGCAGTCCTGCAGCCTCAAGCAGTGCCAGCACAGCAAGGTGCAAATCGCCTTGTCCCAAACAGGTGTGGTGCCCGCCGACACGGTGGCCGTGCACCACCAGGCAATACTGTATGGGAAAACTCCATGTACGGTATGGCAACCCAACAGGCAGCATCAGTTGAAATCTGATCATCTGAAATCAGTTGATGGCTCAGGCAATGGAGAGGGTGGCCACTTCCATTATCCCCCCTGAAAGGCAGATGGAGCAACAACAGCAGGCAACAGACTCCATTTGCCAATCATACAGGGAAGACATGTTGGCGTCCAACAGGGACCGGCGGGCGGCACTGGAGACTCTGCGCAAAGCCATATCAATAGAGTCACAGGGCCACAGGGAAGCCCTGAGGGTAGAACTCCATAACATCAGGGAGACTCTGCTTGAACTTGAGGCTTCCTGAAATTTTAGGGCAGAACAGCAGCTGGAGCAGCTCACACGTTCGCTCTCAGCTGAGCTGCAGGCAACCCATGAGGAGATCCGGGCATCACGCGAGGCCATGCGTGCAGAAATGCAGGCAACCCGTGAGGTGCTGCATGGGGATCTCTGCACTATCATCCTCCAGAATCAGGCCTTCCAGACCCGCATGCTTGCTGCCATGGAGGACCATACCAGGGCTTTGCGTGGGCTGCCTCCCATTGCACCACCACCTCCTGATGCAGCAGCAGAGGGTGAAGAGACCGACAGCAGTTCTCCCACAATGGCATAGCCGTGCAGGCCATGAGCCCCTGGAGGTATTTTTTTTCCCAACATCCACGCAGGTGGGTGTTGGTGTGCACCCTGGCCTCGAACCTCCTGGGTGCCCCCTCCCTGGCCCCCACATGGCCATTTTTGATTTCTTTTTTTTTTTACAGTGTGTTGCCCTGTATGGCTTCCGTGGGCATCCACTGTGTATTCCAGATGGGCACATGCAGGCTTGTCCTGAGTTTGGGTTAGATGCTTGGGTTTGTGACACACACCCCTCCTGCTTCCCGTTTCCATGGGCTTGCAAAGGGTGTGAACAAGTGACAGTGACTTACACAGTGACACTGGGCTCCCATGAGCTGTGTGGGCAGTCTGTAGTCAATACTGTGTGGACATCCCTAGTGGGTATTGTTGTTGTATTGAACATTGCATGGTGTATTGATATGTGCTTGTGCATCCATGTCTTCCTCACAAAATTTGCAGGTACCTTCTTCATGTCTTCACAAGGCCGTCTCCTTTGCAGATGGAGTTCATGTTGTATGCAGTACACTGACACATTTGCGTGGCAGCAACACTCTGCAGTTGGAAGGTGTCGATGTGCTGGCTTATTTAGGTTGTAAGACTACCACTACTTTGACCATGTACTGTCATGTTTTTGCAATGTTTCATGCTGTGTTGATGTATTGTGTTGGTGGTAAGTATTTGGTCATGTGTGCTGTTTGTTATTGACTACTGGGAGCATATTGTCTGTGGGCTGTTTCCATTTGGGACAGTGCACTTTGTGACACTTGTGTCAGGTCTTGTGCATTGCTTTGTTTGCTTTCACATTGCATGACATGCCATGTTGTGTTGGGTGGCGGAGATGGGGAGGGGTTGGGTGACGGCGCTATTTTAATGTTGTATTTTGCTAGGGGGTAGTCATTCATGCAGCATGAATGTATGTCTTTTAATGACACAGCATTGGTTGTCTTTGGGTAGGTAGGGATGCACACAATGTAACACTTCCAGGTGACCAATCTCAGGCTGGTATGGTTGTGACAGTTGACTGTCCATTATGTCATCATCATTGATTGTCAGCTGGTATTTGCCAGGGCTCTGTGCACTCCAGAGGGGTGTGATTATAGGTGAAGTAATTAGCCACCAGCTGCGTACGGGCTGCCTCACCACGTGCCCTTTCCCCTCCCATGCGCAGCGGCCGTGCATGTGGTTGGGGATGTGGGGGCACCACCATGTCCACCGGCAGGCCCCGGCGTGTTGCAACGTTGTGCAGGACACATGCTGCCACTATGATCCTGCACACTACTGGGGGAGCGTATAGCAGCTGCCCACCAGAACGGTCAAGGGAGCGAAAGCATGACTTGAGCACTCCGAATGTGCACTCCACTATGCCATGGGTTGCAATATGGGCTGTGTTGTATCTTACCTCAAGTGGTGTGGTGGGGTTCCGAATTGGCGTCATCATATGGGTGCTCAGAGGGCAGGCACTGTCCCCTGGGGAGGTGATGATGGGTATCATTAGTGGGGTTGTGACATTACTCAGTATCTGACATGCATGCATGTGCAGTGGCATTTATACTCACCAAGCAGCCATGTATCATCATGCCGCCCAGCTTCTAGGTCCCGGTTTAGGGTTGACATTCTGTACATGAAACTGTCATGGGTGGACCCTGGATAGTTGGCATATACTGAGGTGATGATTCCCTTGGCATCACATACTACCTGCACATTGATGGAATGCCAGTGCTTGCGGTTTCTATAGATGTGCTCTGATGCCCTGGGAGGACGTAGAGCCACATGGGTGCAATCAATGGCACCTAGCACTTTGGGGAAGTGTGCCACCCCGTAAAAATCCTGGACAACAGCCTGCCTTTCTGCAGGTGTTCTGGGCAGGTATATGTGCCTGCGGACTGAGGGGCGTGCAGTCATGATGGCCAAGACCTGGTGTAGGCAGCGTGACTGTGTGGCCTGTGACACCCCCCCCCCCCACTATGGCACTTGTCCCCTGAAATGACCAAGTAGCCAAGAAGTGCAGTACATTGAGCACCTTTTCCAAGGGGCTCAGTGCTTGGGAGCACAGGGTGGGTGATGTGAGGTTATCCTCCCACTCACTCACCAGGTCGAGTATTATGTGAGGTGGAAACCTGTACCTCCCATACACTGGTCATCAGGCATCCCAAAAAGGCTGGTTCTGGGTGTAAAAATTCTGGGCCTGACTATCCTCCTCCTGCGGTATCCCACGACCACTGCTGCGAGGAACGGTATATTCATCGTAGCGTCTGAGATTGTTTGTTGTTTGCGCGCACTTTTATGCTGCGCGGGTCCATGTATGCCTGCTTCCTGCTGGCGTACGTGTTTCCGGATTAGCGGGTCTTTTTTGGCGCACACATTAGCCCCGTTCGGTTCCATGAATACGTGTTGTAGGCGCGCGTGTGGGCCTTCTGCGCATTTGCCTCCTGTACTTCCCCCGTAACGCCCACATTTTCACGCGTTGTTCCCCATTCCACGTGTTACGCCCCGTGTTCCGCCTACCTTTGTTTTGTGCGCTGCGCTAAGTGCGCTTTCGCTGTGCGCACGCTGTTTGATGACATGTGCGCCCGCGTGCGCCACGCAGGATTTTAGCGCACATCCATGGATTTACACGCGCACGGACTTCCATGCATCGCTGTGCGCAGGTGTCGCTGTGATTTTCGCACTTGCGCTGCGATTTGCGCGCTTTCGTACGCTTGCGCGGAAATTTTCAGCGCACATTAATTCCATGAATCGGCCTGTCAATGCGAGAATGGCGTCCCCTGATTGGCAGACCTGTTTCCAGCACTTTTCTCGCTCTCACGTTCACTCGCAGGTAATGTGGCTGCTTCCCACCTTCATCGCGCCCACAGCTTCCCCACTGGTGCTGGTGTCCTTGCGTCTTCCCCTGGACCCTGCCACGCTCATCCGGGTCTCTCGCCATGCTGGTACCAAAGGCTGATAAACGGCAGCTCAGGAGCACCTGCCTGCTCCAGCCCGTCTGCCTTTTCCTGCTGCTCTGCCCTACGCTTTGCCTGGACTGCGCCTTCTCTCTCCAACTCCATGCTACACAATTACTGATTGCCATTGAAAGTTATCTTTAAATGTGCTGTGCAGCTGATTCATCCTACAACAACTAGTCTGCATGTTGTGCTTAGTGCTTCTCTCAATCCACATTAACTCCTTCTTAGTCTCAGTACCTGAGGCACTATGGGAGTTGGAGTACACATGATTAAGAGAGTTTTTAAGGAGATTCTATTTTGGATTCTTGCATATTACAACATCATCATGAATAGGAGATGTGATTTGTATTTAGATATTAGTAAGGTATGAATAATATCCTAGTGGCGCCTTGAAACACCATGTGTGGTATAGATGCCTTACAAATATCCAATAAATAAATAAAATAAATGAATAAAATCCTATCTAGGGTATTTGACAAGAAGGGTTTTTTGGATTTTACAGTTAGATGGATGTGTATAATGACAATAGGCCATCAGGGGTCTTGCAATTGTAGGGTTGCATGAAAGAGAATAATAAATACTGCGTCCCTCCTGAGGAAATCATCACATATCCCCTCCAGCCATCTCTTCCCATGTGATCTTCCCTCATAATACTACCCCAGGATCAGGTAGCAGATGCCGTCCCCTGGCCACATGGGAGGAGATTTTATGCTGATGACTCCACAGGATTCATCACAATGTGTACTGAGAACCAAGGAGTCTGCCTGCCTAGGAGTATGCCTACTTCTGCTTTTTCCAAGAAGAGATCACTGAGACCTATATATATATATATATATATATATATATATATATATATATATATATATATATATATATATATATATATATATGTGAAAATATATATGTGCGTGTACACCTAGAACTGGTGTAGTACAATAAAACAAAGTTTACATTACATCAGTTGGTATGTCAAAATATTATACATCAGACCCCCCAATGTCTAGCCTTTGATTTGCTGAAGGTTTTGGCTATGTGAAAGATTTGCACTGAATTAGTTTGATTTTACAAATCTGTCTTGTTATACCATTGACAACAAGTCATAAAAATGATTCCCTATAACTCTCATAATAGCCTTGTATGATAGTACTTTGCATGTAGGGGAGCTTGTATTCTCTGTGGTCTATTGGAAATTGTGTTCCGACACGTCCAGGAAGCGGAAAATATTGGAATTGCATGTTAGCATAGCTAGTAATGTTTCTCTAAAATATTATGCATTAATTTCATGGGTCAAGTTCATTTCTCTTAGGTCAAGTAGCTAAATAAGTTACTCAACCGGCATGTCTAGTAGTATTTTAAAGACATTTCGAGGCCTTCTAAATGTATTCATTCAATGGCTTCTCAAGGCCTGGGTGTCACTTCCGCTGCTTATTTACCTGCTGTACTGCTGTGTTATTCCTCCCCAGTGTGACATGGCCCTGTCAGGTGGAGATGTGGGACCCAAGCCTCTTAGACTCCCGCATATGCCATTCATCTGGATAATGGTGCCGCAGTCTGCTGCAAAATGCCTCCCAGTACTTTTTCCGGCCAGTGATCTTCCATTTCAGGCCTCCAACTCCCACCATGCACTTGGGAACAACTGAGAAAACCCGGAAACGAAAAGAACCGAATCAAGAGCAGCAAGGAAATGGATTTGGAATTTCCCTACCAAACAGCATTGAGACATCCAACACAACCGACCTGACAAACCTAGATGGACCCCAGTTGAATGAGGGGGCCAGAAGAAAATTAACTGGGACTAAGGAGAGACTGCAGGGGGGCAGGAGAGACACCACAATATTTCCCAAACCAAATTGGCAACAAAACCTATCAACACCTGAGGAAAGCCACAGGAAGAACAAGTAGTCTGCCCCCCTGGCTGCTCCCATACAAGAGAATGTTTCCAAGAGGGGGAATAGAGTTTTTTTTTAAAGCCCCTCGCCTTTGTAATCTAGCTCCTGGGGGAAAGAACTGGCATCGAATTTGCGCATAGAGTCAGGTGAGCACTGCAGCCAATGGAAGGGGGAGCAGGAGACAGAACCAGCAGGACCACAGTATAAATGGAGACAGAAGGAAAGGCAAAGTGTTGGGTGATTGGGTGAGGTCAAAGGAGGCGGAGGCAGATAAAAGGACCAGGAGGAGGGAGCACAGTGCAGAGGAGTTGGGAGGCGGATTACTAAGGCAGTGTACAAGGTGAGGTATTTGTGGGGGAGAGTGGTACCAGACTGTAAGAGTGGAGCAGTAAAAGAGATAAAATGTGTGATAGTGAGGGTAGTAGTGAGGGAACAGTGGGAGATAGGAGCAGGGGAGTGACGGTAGTAGGTAGAGTGAAAGGAAGTGGGTGTAGGGAGAGAGCCGGGAGAGAGTGAGGACAGTAGAAAGTGATGACAGTGGTCAAAAATAGAACAGTGATCAAGGAGGCCTGGTATGGCTCTGAATGTAGTCCTGCCAAAGTCAGGCTGATATCGTGTCTGCAAACCACGGCTAGAGAGGATAAGAGCCAACTTCAATTTGAGAAGAGGTGTTATAAAAAACCTCATAAAATAAAAGAAAGCTACCTTCGTATTAACTAGATGGGCTGAATTAAATGATGCAGCTAGAAGAGGTAGCTCAATTAAGTTTTGGAAGTTGGTGGTAGGCAAACAATATAATAGAAATAATGCTCAACAATGCGACATTAATTCTGACAGGTGGTTCTAGCACTTCTCTGCTCTGTACGGTCCCTCCAAAGGGTAACCATCTAGTTTGCCTTTAAATTGTTTGTCTAGCATTGAAACTGAGCAGGGGGTGGTGGGTGGTTTACCCTATGCTTAGATGAGGTCCTTGAGGCTATTCATTAGCAAAAGAGTGGGAAGGCTCTGGGACAGGACCAGATCCCTGTCGACCTTTATAAAGAGGAACCAACTTTCTGGGCCCCGATGCTCCAGTGTCTATTTGAAGCAGCCATCTGAGAAAACGCTGTTCCCAACTCATGGTATTGAGTCGAAGATTGTCCCCATACTCAAAAAGGGAGATCAGGACAATCCCAGGAACTATAAACCTATTTCGCTGTTTGACGGCTCGGGATTTATTTTTGCCAAAGTAATACTGAGGCACCTTCAGAACTGGGCTGATGACAATGGAATTATCAGCAGTCTTCAGGCAGGGTTCCAGCCCGGGTTAAGTAAATCGGACCAATGATTCTGTATCTTCCTCCTGGCACAAACCCATACAATCCTGAAGAAAATGAAACTGTACACTGTCTCCGTAGACTTGAAGATAGCATTTGATGCAGTCTGTCAGGCTGTGCTTTGGCAAGTGCTATTGAGGAAGAACATACCCAGTCACTTACTTCTGGTGGCGTACGCCCTTTATCACGACAATGAGGCAGTTGTCCACTTTAGAATGGTGGAGGAGGTCACAGCCCCCTTTAAGGTTCACAAGAGGTGTCAGACAGGGCTGCGTCCTGACGCTGCTCTTTTGTGTGTGTATATATATATATATAAAATCATTTGTTGCTTCACTGTCAGGACACCCCCTGCGCCACCCAAATTGGGTAGAGACAGTTTCCCTGCCTTGTTTTATGTTGATGACACAGTTCTCCTTACCTCCTATGGGGTTAAAATGGACCATAGGGTGCTTCTTGTCAAAGCGCAAAGAACTAGGCCTCATGTTAAATGCAGAAAAAAAGAAGGCCTCTGTTTTCGACCCAGGAATTTTAAGAAACGAGATCTGTGCATCAAGGTAGACGATGTTGGGTTAGAACAAGTGGAGACTTTTGACTATTTAGGCATTCGCTTTTCTGAAACAGATTAATTGCTACCTCAGATAGAAAAATGAAGAACTAATTTGGAAAAATATAGTGGCGACAGAAGAAACATTTTAGTGAGGGGGCAGGAGAGGGGAGACTAGCAGTAGAGGGAAGAGTAGCAATAGTACAGAGAGGGGAGAGGAGTACTGCAGAGAGGGTAGAGCAGGAGAGTAGTATTGGTGTGGAGGAGGGAGTAGTAACATCCAATGGTGGAGGCAAGGCTTAGAAGGAATGAAAAACAACAGAGGGACAGAGTAGGAAGACCTAGGTAGTTGATGGAGGGATGCCTGATATTGCAGGGCAATGGAGCGATGTCTGATAGTGCAGGGCCAACCAACGAAGTCCCTGAGGGAGCTTAGACAGATAAGGTTTTGTACTTGGGCCCTCACTGTTAAAGAAGTATGACAATTAGTATATACTGACCTGGGGAGTAGGGATTCCTGGGTTAGGGAGGGAATGGTGCATTTTAGATGAACGGGAGGGAATGGTGCATTTTAGATGAGAGAGAGGGATGGCCTTTAGCAAGCCTCTGAACCTCTTTTTCCAGCCTGGTGCGTTACATTGAACAATCTGCCTATTGCTACATTGAACACTCTGTCTATTCTTATATTGAACAATCTGCATATTCTCACCGTAATCTGTTTTGTTTGAAAATCAAAAATTAAAAACCCAAATCCCTGAATTGTCATGAGTTACTAAGGCCATCTCGGACACCAGGCAAAGTAATAAGCCTCAGCTTTTTCTTGATCAATTTAATTAGTAATTAGCATAGCAGCAGTATTTCTACTGGTATTCATGCAATATTTTGTTTTAGAGATCCTCAAATTACTTTTAGAAAATACAGCAAGATTATATGTAGCTCTTTCGAAACATTCTGCCGTTGTAAATTTGCAACCACAGTATAATTTAACTACTCTGAAGTCTATCCCACACACTTAAAAAAGAGGATTTCAATGTTTAAGTCTAGTAAATGTGCAAATAAAAGTGCCCTGCTACACTGTTTGTCTATTAACAGTCGGTAGATGTTCGTAATCCTGTGCATAGTTTTCATTGAGAAATAAACACATTCTTATTTTCATCATACAAACAATTTTCTGTGGTAAATGATGAAATTCCAAACACAACATTGCTTTGGGAATGTTCAATGGTTTTGCTCTATGTGGGGTGAACATTCTCCATTTAGCTCCCTTCCGTCACTTGAAGGCAATACGATTCTGCTGCAAGCACTATGTCACAGCACCTGTACTTTAAGGCTTTGCAAATCAGTAGTCTTGTCAAAACCCTGGCAACAAGGAGCAAATCTCTTATACATCTAACGCTTTGTGTGTCACCACCTCCATTTTAAGAGTGGTTGCTCCCCTGCAACAGGCACTACGTGTGACAGGTTCTGTGACAAGACCCTATTAATAGGGGATGGGGACCCCTCTCAACCTGGGACAGGAGGCCTACCAGGGTACTTGCCCGAGCCAGTCTGGGTGGGTGATGGAGTTGAGAGGGCCCCAGCCTCTGTCCCTTCTACCTGTGCCTGGTTAAATGTAAGAAGTCTACTTGCACCATACCTGATGTGCAACATGCTGGCCAGTGTCCTCTCTTTTTCTCAGTAGGAGCATGAACACTAGCATTTCTTGTGGGAGAGACCTGCTCTGGTGAGAGAGCCATTGATGAGGGTAGCAGCAACTACAGACTATGCAAATCATTTTAGTAGGCCATCATTTCAGAAATACACATATGTATTTATTTAATTGTCTTTTTATAACGCGGCAAATAAAGTACCTGAGTTCGTTTCTAAGTGCGGATCCGGGATTCGAACCTCTGTTGCTCTGAGTGGTCTTGCTTCCAAGACCAGTGCCTTGCCCCTTTGCTATCCTCCGTTCACGTATAAAAAGAGGGCAGGGCGTAAAACGTGTTTATGCTATTTCAAGCCGGTAACAGAGTCCCTGGGGAAAACGATGGCAGCTATTGGCCTGGGAAACCAGCTGACAAAGTGGCCAAATAAGAGGAAATGGGAGGGTAAAAAGGAGCACAAACATCCATACTGGTAAGGGTTGTTCAGGTGAGGTCAAGGAAGAAAAGGCGGACCAAGAGACGAAGCGTATGAAGAGCAATGCAGTGGAGCATGGAGAAGGATTACAGAGAGCATGTATAAGGTGAGCTATTAGTTAGTGGGAGAAAGTGGTACATGGGTTTGATAGTGCTTGATAGGTGAGAGAGTAAGACTAAGGGATACTGTAGAGGTGCGAGTGAGATTGGTTGGGAAAGGTGACTAGGAGAATGAAAGGAGGGTGACTGAGTGAGACAGATGTGGGTGGAGTGTAGAGTAGTGTGAGAAACCAGAGGGTGTCTCACCCGCTAGTGACTGGGGATCTCTCTCTCAGGTGCCAAGCGCATGGCCATCGCCTTTGGATTCAGATCCTGGGAGTGGACAAGTGCGGAAGGATCACCTGGTTGAGGGGTCTTCGGGAAGTGGGGGCGAGACAGCTGATGGTGAGAAGTGGTATTCCCCCCTTTTTTGTTCATCTACCCCATCCAATTTTGTAGAATGTTCCGAAGTCCCAACCCCCCCCTTTTTACACAAACACTGGGCCGAAGAAGAGGGTGACAGAGTAACCAGACTAAATCTCTCACATCGTACTGGACATGTCCCGGTAATGAGGTCAGGCAAATTCAGGCACTTTACACTAAGTGCATACACCTGATACCAGTTAGCTCTCCTCATATGAATAAAAGGCAATGGGGGTCATTCCGAGGTTGGAGGTAAGGAATTACCTGCACCGGTAAGGGTGCCGATGCCGGTAATCCCTTACCTCCGTATTCCGAGGTCCCTTTGTGGGTCCTTCCTTACCTCCAGCTTTTAGCAGGAGTAAAGTACGGGACCCGCAAAGGTACTTCGGAGGTAATTACGGTACCGTAATTTACGGTGCCGTAATTACCTCCTTCCCCATTCCCATTGAGCCCTATGGGGCAGAAATGGGAATGGGGAAGGGCAATAGGTGAATGGGGAATTACCGGTCCCTCCAACCCTGGAATGGACCGGTAATTACTCCATTCACCATGCCGGATTTGGGACGGTTTCGGAAGCAACCATGGAGCTAATTACTCCATGGTTAGCTCCAAACCCGGAATGAGGCCCAATATCTGAAGACACACTCTGAGCAAGGCGGAACACGAGTACGAGCAGAACTTCCGGGACAAAGGCACACCTACTAGAGCAGAGCAACAGACCAAGGGACGAGAGCAGCGGGTCGACAACCCCAAGGGTTCCCTACTGGAGGTCATTGCCTCAGACAGGTCGCAAAAAGCATGTGGAGAAGGCCAGATCCCACAAGTGAAGATTGCATTGTGTTCAATGACGGCAGCAGCAACCCTCCCAGATGAACGGCAGAGTTTGGGAGGTAAGGACAAGCCTGTGGTACTAACCTTGAAGGCTGCACGAGACGTGAAGAAGGGCAGACCTGTGAACAAACTTTGAAGTAAAAAGCAGCTGTGAGATCAGGGATACTAAGTAATGGAGTGGTCCGGCGAAGGGAAGTAGCCCATTTGAAAGTCTCCGTCAAATGTACAATGTTTGAAGTTATAAAGTGAACAAACCGCAAAAGTGAATTGAGCGAGAGTAAACGTGAACTTTGAGTCTAAGTGGTCCTGCGGTGGTCTGTAAAGAGAGCCACGCACATTTGAAAGTCTTTGACATCCAAAAGGGGTCCGAGCCCGAAAGCACAATAATGCTGTACACGCACAACTGAGAAGTGCCGGAAAGTGCTGCTTTGCCGTGGACTTTGTTCCCTGTGGACCGTGCTCTATGTGAATTACGTCTGTTTGAACTATATTTGCTTATCACTGCCTTTTGGTAGTTATTATTGCTGTGCCTACTAAGCCCCGCCCCCAACACCAGCATCACCATAAAGTCTGGCATGCGCGCGCAACAGAGAAGTGCCGGAAAGTGTTGCTTTGCTGTGGATTCTGCTCCTTGTGGACCCTGCTCTGTGTGAATTACATCTGTTTGAACTATATTTTCTGACCACTGCCTTTTAGTAGTTATTAATACTGTGCCTACTAAGCCCCGCCCCCAACACCAGCATAACCATAAAGCCTGGCATGCGCGTGCAACCGAGAAGTACCGGGAAGTGCACCTTTGCTGTCGACTCTGCTACTTGTGGACCCTGCTCCGTGTGAATTACGTTTGTTTGAACTATATTTGCTGGTACGAGCACACTGCTTTACTCAATCTGCAGTAATTTAAAAGGACTTGTGATGTGAAATAACACTCTAATAATGTTATTATTGTTATTTATTTCTAGATCACTGACTTTTAGTAGTTATTACTACTGTACCTACTAAGCCCTGCCCCAAACATCAGGATCACCATGTCTTGGGAGGATAGCTCAGGGGCAACGTGCTCGCCTTGGAAGCAAGACGACACGGAGCACCACAGGTTCGATCCTCGGGTCCACGCTTAGAAACCTCTGGGTATTAAGCGCGTTAAAAATAACCTATTGTATCATATCATATCATAAAGCCTGCCATTTGTGCCCAACCGCGAAGTGCCAGAAAGTGCTGCTTTGCTGAGCAGTGAGCATCGTACGCCGTACCCAGCCCCTAAGTCCAGTATTGTACACCTTCTTCTCTCACTCGCTCTTTTAATAAAAAAATCAGCTTCTCTCCCTGAGTGCACACCTAATTTCATATTCCAATAAAACTCCTACACGTGTAAAAGTCCTTACACGTTAAAGTCGAGCATGCCTACTCGCGTTGTTACGAGAGCTGCTCTTCTTCCTAAAGCTACACCATCAACACAGTCGCCCGCACAGCTTGCCACAAAAAAACAACACCAGCGGCAGGACACACCCCCAGAAGACAAATACCAGTCGGCGACATCAGAGATTTTTACCTTCCTCGTCAGGATTTAGCTAACTCTCTGCTGCCCTCGATCTGCACTGAAACGCCCTCTATTGCTGCTGATTTGTACCCAGTGCTTCCCCTATGTAACAAAAACCAAACTGATGATAATTTTATATCCGACTCCATTAAGGTGAAGGGCGGCGATGATACATCCACGCCCCCCGTTATCGCTGATCCGTCTGAACTTGTACCCTTTGATCAGCCCAACTTGTCAGTACCTCATATCATCTCGAATGATGAAGAAAACCCCATAATAATTGATCTACGAGCCGCAGAGAATGAAAACGTATTCGAACATTCTGTGGAAACAGATCATACCAACCCCTCACTTGTTAAAAAATCACTGGCCCAATCACAGAACGCTAGTTCCTCCTTTCTCGCACCCATTACAGTTGACGTCTCTCCGAATGTCCACAACCTGTCCCAATCCCCAGTATTATTTGGACTATCCGTCCATGATTCTTCGGCTCTTTCCTTGTCCTTTAGTCACCCCCCCCCCTGTAAGACTATGCGTGCGCCACTACCCCCTCATCCCACCTCTCTCTTTCCTAATCTACCACCCAGTACGCCAGAGATCTCTCTAATAGAAATCACGCTCTCTGTCATGAACTTGGCAATACTGTCTCTCTCCAAACTATTTGAAACTTCGGACGCTAAAATTACAAGCCAGTTTTCCCAAATAAATCAAATACTAAATTGGACCGCAAAAATTCAACAAGACATCACAACAAGAGCCGTACCCCTCCCATTTCAATCACACCCATTACCAATTGAGATCTGTTTACCATATAGTGAAGAAACATATAGCCGTTAAAGCTTGCTTCCTTCAAATCTAATGTCTGAGCGAACGGCTTTACCACATTACAAACAAATAATTTGTCCAGATGAAGACAACACTATTTAGTTGTCTTCTCTACTACCGAATTTAAAATGTCCCTTAGTGGCACTGGGACTTGCAAAAACATGCATTGACGTAGCTCAACCAATATATAATATCTTTGACAACAAAAAGAAAAGTAAAACCAAGAAGGTTTTAAGTAGGCAATCTGTAAACCCAAATAAAAACAAGAACAAAGAAACTCTGCATTCTCTTCCTAAATCAAGTACCAGAAAGTTATTTAATGCATTACAGTGCCGAACAAATTGTCAATGCTAGCAGAGCCGTTGTCAGAAAATATAAAGATAGGGCCCGTGCCAAAAAAGGATCTCAATGGTCTCAAACCGATTATTACACCTACTTATCCTCTGCTTGACGAGTTAGTCATGGCTTTAACAGCCTAACAAAAACCATTTACCAACTCTCTGACTCCAACTGAGTCATCGAAGACAGCTGATCGATCTATTACACCATTATCATGACAAATTACTAACTCTAAGAAAACAGAGGCGATCAACCAGAATGGCCTTTCCATATCGCATTTTAGAGAAGAAGTAAAAAAATCAATACAGTTATATTTGACTGAACAACAAGTCAATAACCGTATAGTCGACTCACAATGCAGCCAACATCAAACAATGATAGACAGAAGACATAATCATAGTCCTCTTAGTCTAGAACACCATCAAAGTCAGATCATCACGTTCTCTGGAATGGATCAGAACTACTCCTGCGACCAACAGAATTGGTTGGATGGAAACAACAGAAAGAATAATGATTATAGATCTAAAAGTTCACCAAAACATCTACACCGTTTAATTATGAAATGCCATCCAGCGTTACCGAATCGAGCTGAAACTAACTTTAAATTATCATTTGAACTCTTGTTAATACAATGAACTAATTAATGATTATGTAATGCTATAAAATGTACTTGTTCTTCTCTTTAAAAATTTTTTATTACTTGTTCTTTTCTTTAAAAAAACATTCTTAAATATTGTAAAGTTGATAAAAATCAGCTAAATCAATACAAAAAACAAACAAATAATAATAAAGCTTGGGGAAGGGAGCCCCCCGGCAAGTTTGTGTTGAACTGTGATGTGAGAGGTCTGAGCCTGGCAGAGGGGCACCTTTGTGAATTTTTTGTTGGTATACAATTTTGAAAGTCAAGAAAGACACTTTAAAATGGAAGGCAGGCGGGCCACAATCCACGGTTTGGAGCTGCTTAGAGTGTTAGAAACTGAGCCAGAGTGTGTCATCCTGTCTAGAAGAACAGCCGTACTCCGTGAGGTTTAACGCAAGGAGGAGAGTTGCTTCAACTACCTTTATTCTTTTGAACACTGATTTTTCCTTTGCATACATTTCTCCTTTTTACACTTTCTGTACAAGAGATAGGGCAGGCATTAGGTTTTTGTTAGTATAGGACATTTTGATTTCACAGACCGCACCAGGACTATTTTGTTTATCGTTTGATGGTCGCGACTACTCCCATCTTAGTTACATGGAAAAAGAGGAGTTTCTCCGACCCCAACATAAAGGTTTCACAAATTGTATCCATTGTGTCAGTGTTATACTTGTGATACCATGCCTTCCCCACAGTAGTGATAGGAGAGAGTCGTAGGGATTAGTGGTAGAGAACAGTAGGGGAGAGTAGTGCGAGGCGGCAGTAGTAGTAAGGAGTAGATTAATAGAGAAGAACATCAGAGGGACGGACGAGAGGAAGACAATGCAGATACAGTGGGAGGAAGAGAAGGGAGAAGAGTAAAAGGAAGTCAAAGGGAGTGAGAACATCAGGTCAAGGAGTACAAGAACGTGAGCAGGAAGGCAAAGTTGAACCTGGGAGGCACATATTTCACTTATCAAAACCATTGTTTTACTTGAAGGATCACTCGATAGGATTCATCTACAAGGGTCCAGTGGGAGTTAGCAAGATAAGGCATTTGCCTTAAGGCCCCAAAAACCAGCGAGCTAGCTATTAGATGGTAGGGGTTACCAATCTCTAGTGGGGATTAGGGAAGCCTGTGCTAGGGAGGGTAAAGGCCATGGGAGACCAGAGAGAGGTGGAAGGTGCTATGTGAAGCCCTTCTCCAATATATTTATAAAAATCCTTATGCAGTCTTGAAAAGTTGGTGTGTTCTTGAGGCCATCTGTGACATATGCAATATGCAGTCTAACTACAGGGCAACTGTCACAATGGAGAGATTACCATTAGGCACAAATCTAGCTTTGAATATCAAAGCAAAATCCCTTGCAATTAGTATCACATCCTGCATTCAACTTTCTACAAAACATTTAGGTTTCCCCCTAAAGCTAGTTGCTTGCAGACACAAATTCAGTACATGCAATTTCTCCTGACACTGATGTTGGAGGTGCTCTTTCAGCTACTTTTGGTAATAAATGATTGTAAGGGCAACCTGTTAGCAATGGCATCAATGTGTTCTTTTTCCATTCCGTCATGTCAGCCTTCTGAAGAACCTGTTTTTGTTACATCTAATTCAACAAAACTCTTGCCATATGCAATAGGGAGCGACATGGTGGTCCAGAAACAATATTCACAGCTTTGAAGCACCCAACTGCGAGGTACACATGGAATACATTTTAAGGAGCCTTTACTCTCCACTTAAAGAGAAGGAAACAAGGGTAATAAAAACAACATGGTTAAGTTTACAATCAATTCATGTTTTTGGTACGATTCTGTGTCTTCTCGCAGCACTGGCCTTCATCACTAAATGCTATATCAATCCTGATCCCTACCACCACACTGATTAAGGTGCTGCTCTCCTTTGTCTCAGTGCTCACGATTCATGGTTTTACCACTGAAACATGAATACCAATATTCTGCCCACGGTCACTTTCTTGCAAGTAGTTCAACTCCCATGGCTGTCACGTGCCTACTCAGTCAGACCAATGAGGAGTGTCGAGCACGGCTAACCTGTTAATTGGAATAGGAAAGACTGTGAACCAGGAGTGACGACCAAGAGAAACCCTCTGGGGAAGAAAACCCTTGAAGCTGGACTCAGGATGTGGAGTGCTGAATAAGCAGGCAGGACCCAGAAGGCAATGGACGATAGAAAGAGGAAGGTAGCATGAAGTGGGAAACACAGGGCAGGAAGAAGGCAAGGAACCCAGGAAAAGGAAGAAGGAACAGAGAAGGCTGGCACAGGGAAACAGACATGAGCGTTTTGATTAAAGGCATATTCTGAGTGGTCCCTAAGTAGTAGAAGTAGCAGCATCTCTGTGGGCTCATTTCTTTCACTGCAGCTTGAACACATCGCCTTAAAGTGACTTCAGAGTGCTTTGTTAGGCATAATCTATGCACTGTGCTGGTATAGGTCCAAGTGTGATGTAAAATATCTTGGGAGGAATCAGTTCAAGTAAAGAAAAGATTCAATATATCAAATATGGCTCCTGCATTAGAGAAGCCAGGGTTTGTGTCCGGTCTTGCAGCTAGCTAGTAATGAAAATTAGACAGTAAGGTAACCAATTAGAAAATTACTTCCAAGTTCTTCTTCCTCGTCCCAATACTTACCATTGAGGATCACCAAAGAAAAGATGAATCGGTCCATGAAAAAAAGACGCAGAGGAGAAGTTGCCAAATAAATCATTTTTTCTAATCCATCAGCTGAAGGGTGAAAAGGGGGACCTTTGTCCCTGTCTCAACTAAAGTTACGACCAGGCTTTCAGACTGCCTGATAGATGCTGTCCTGTCTAAATATGCCAAGACCATTCATTTGGCATCCAAGGCAAGCTTTCGCTTCGCTGGGGAGATTGGACTAGCAAAAAAGGCAGGGAAAAACATGTCTTGGTTCTGGTGAGTTCACATTAAATAATCAAAGCCCCAGACTGCATCTGAAGTAACAGAGGCTATCAAGGCACCAATATTACTTAATTTATGAGCGGAAGCAATAGCAACCAGAAATATTAACTTCACAGAGGCATGGTGGCATGGTTTGCCACCAAGAAAGGTGGCCACACTTTGATCCTCCCCAGATGGGGTTATATGCCCAGCCTTATTGCCAATGTCTAAAACCAATTCTGACCCTTGATGCGTGTATACTGGGGGTAACACCCCTGGGATAGTGTCCTAGCGGGGGAACCTTCCTTAATCCTCTGATGCATCCAGTTCAGGATCCACTCACCGTTCGGCCTTGTGGGCAAGCAGGGCGGGTTGCCTTGTCGTGTCTGCTGGCGGTCTCCCTTTGATTGCCTTGGCCCCAAGGGAGGAGTGGAGGACATTGAGAAGCACATTGTGTACCACTGGTGGCTCACAGTGATCGGCAGAGCTCTCTGATGCCTCCTGAAGCCCCCGGTATCTTAGAAGTGCTGGAGAGTGGGAGTGTGACTGGGTTTGGACTGAGAAGTGTTTCTTCTCCTTGCTGCAGTCACATGGAGTGAGGCGACATCGGGTTGGAGGTGTATCCTCTTTACGCCACAATCTAAGACCACTGCCCAGAACCGCCTCAGTCCCGTCAGAAGACTATCACACAGGCAATCATTGACATATTCCATCATCGGTTTCTCCTGCTGAATGAACCTGGCAACCATATCAGAGTGGAGTCCCACTCTTATATATTGTTATCAGAAAAACTACAAAATGACCTACTCCATTGGATACATTTGCTAAGTTAAGCCCTTTTAAAAAGACTTGGTCAATGCGTCTTCAAACTTTAATAGACAACAGTGTGATGTATCTGGAACAATTCCTTACTTTAGCATACTGGGAATTGCTTAATCAACTTCGTCTATACATAAGGAAAAGAGGAAAGTAAGTCACAAGTATTCCGAGAAAAAGTAGTGGAATCAAGAGAGAAAGAATAAGTAAAGAGAGACAAGGACAGAACCCCCTTTTTTCCTTTCTTTTTACTTTTCCAGGAAAGGATATTCAGATTCAATTTCAAGATGGCGACCTAATGTATTGTATTGTATTGTATTGTATTGTATTGTATTGTATTGTATTGTGGTATTTGTATCGCGCACCTGACGAACTGAATCGTAACTGGGCGCAGATGTTTCAATTGAACATGTGTCTATGAATGATCCAATGAATCTTATGAGGATAATTAGCACAATTACTCTGTCAGAGGCCAAGCAGAACAAATACGTTTTTACAGCCCTCCAGAAAACCGAGAGGTTTTTAATATCACAAATTTCTCTAGGTAATTTGTTCTACGCTCTGTGCCCATAGACAGAGAATCTACGATCCCCTTTCTTCACACATTTGGTGCCTGGTATACAGAGCAGATTTTGGTCTGCCAAGCACAACTGTCGGGTAGGAAATGATCTTCTGATTTTGTCTGATAGGTATGCTGGTCCTATCTTATTCGCGCCCTTATAGACCAGACAGAGGATCTTAAACTCTATTCTCTCTTCTCTAATGTGCAGGTGATGCAGTATTTGTTTAGCTTTCTCTGACTTTGTGGTAACTGGCAAGTGCATCTGGTTTTTCCTGCATTGTATGGCTACCTTAAGAAGAGCAAGTCATGCCAACAAGGTCCTCTGCTGCGGGTAACATCTGAAGCACTGTGGGCAAATATGCTGATGCAAAATTGGCTGTTAGGAGATCTGTGTGAAAACAAGGAGTTTTGGTGAAACCTTCAGAAGGAAGCTGTTTTAGAAGAACTAAAATGATTAAATGAAAGTAGCAGGGATTTGAATCGTGAGACCAAAGAAGCAATGAAGGAGATAAGAGATGACTTGAAGGTTTCATCAACCAGATGAAATGATCTAAGGCAATGAACATCGAAACAGTGCCAGGGAAGATAATTATGATACTTTCGTGGCTGAGTTTCAATACAGCAGTGAGGGGGAGCCAATACTTGCCTGCCAAGGTGGATAATCAG
This sequence comes from Ambystoma mexicanum, assembly GCF_040938575.1. NCBI lineage: Eukaryota > Metazoa > Chordata > Amphibia > Caudata > Ambystomatidae > Ambystoma > Ambystoma mexicanum. The sequence goes on from NC_090940.1 coordinate 149,671,763, forward strand.
GAAAATAGATCGTGTAGAAATAATACCTGCATTGTGGGAATTACGAGAGAGAAAGGATCAGGTCTTAATGACTTTCTTACATCGTTTTTTTGGCAAACATCTCCTCATCCCTAATTCAAACTCGATCATAATTGAGAGAGCACCGATCTCCCAACTTTCCTAGGTTAAACACTCACGGATGATCGTGTGTAGACAGTTGAATTTTAAACATCAGCAAGGAATTATGCAAGCTTATAGAGCAGCTGGTGCAATGAAGCTTGGCAGAGCAACTGTGAAGCTATTTAAAGATTATTCAATGGGCGTTCACCATCAAAGAAGAGAATTCAACTCATCATTTGAGCCTTCAAAAGGCTCGTAGCTTCAGTCTACTTGAAGTTCCCTCCGGTGTTCCATATGCAACATGATGGCACATGGCATAGATTTCAGTCCACAACTGAAGCCACTGACCATATTCAAATGCATACATTAAACATGCTTGATATCAACACCTGTGAAGGCTCTTAATCTACAACAGAAGCTACCACCATGAAGGAGCCTTTCATGCATCCATCATGGCATGGAGGTCCAATTCAACAAAAGCTCTCAAAACAGAAACAATCTTGCTGCAGGGGTCTGAGCTACCTGAGGACTGGAACCACAGGAATAATCAGTTACCCGACACCTACAGAGGGCATTACCGAGATGTTGCTTTTGTTCACTTATATTGTATCTTTTCTAGAGGGGTGAATGGTATACAATGGGACATAAAAGGCTAATATAGAGAGAATTACATTTAATACTCTTCAATATGATTCACCCATTTTGCAGTCTACACAGACTAACATTTTGGCTTAATTGATAAATATTTTTAGAAAGTGGACAACAGTTCAATGGGCGATGGGGGGCTTCACCCACATTTGTTCTTTCATTCTCTCATTTTTTAATGTATTGGTATTGACGAGTTAGTAGTGGTGTTCATGTTTGCTAGTGGTAGCCTTCATGTCCTTGTAGGGTTAGAAATAATTGAAGATGGTATTGTGGCTTTAGGATCTTGTGAGACATTACATCTGTGTTTCTTAGATAATGCCAAATATGAAATATAATGCTCCTTTTCCATCTTGTTTTGCTCGTTATGTTTGTCATTGCAGCTGCTTACTGCGGAGCGGTTTTATATGCTTGTTATATTCAGTGCATCATTGTCAGACTTCAATTTGGTATTCTCAAATACAGAGACGGTCCAGTCAATGTGCTTAGAAAAGTTAAAGGGTAAGATATGTCAGGGAAATTGCAAATCTGACTTAAGAATGGTCGATCAGAATGTAGCATCCAATGTGAGCTTGTGCTAGTAAGACAATGGGTCAACTTAGGTTGAATGGGCTAGGGAGACCTGTGAAAATGCAAAGGGTTTTCAGTCATCTTCGTCGTTCTGAAACGATATGGCCTTCATTCAAGAGACACACCTTGAGGATCCTAAAGCTCAACAACTAAAAAGTGACTGGGTGGGACAGGAGTTAAATATCTCATTGTCCTTTATGATGGCTGTCCATACCGGTGACCAAATGAATTCCATTATATCCTACAGAGGTTATTGATACACTGAAGGTTGTTTTATGTTAGTTAAAGGAACCATATGGGGGGAAAAGGTATAACGCTATTGAATATTTATGGTTCTGTTCTGGATCTGCAATGTTCTACATCAATATGTTCAACAGAGTGATCCCAAGTATTTGATATCTTATTCTGATCAGGGGGATTTAAATTTGATCATAAATCCAATACTTGGTAGAGTTCTCCCGCCTATTGGCAACAGCCCTCATAAGCTGTAAGAGCTCTGGGTGCTTTGCTCAAGAGGCTGGACTTTGTAGATTTGTGGAGAACCTTACATGACAATAGAAATGATTTTACATAATATGTATTCTCAGATTACATTTTGGTTCATTCCGATGTATTATTGCCAGAGGTGAGGCCTTGCAATATTGTCCTCTCCGGCCATTCACCAGTAGACAGAGTGTTAGATTTCCCACAGACCTGCACTAACACCCCTCTGTGTAAAATGGAATTGGCTCTATTAAAATATAATCGTATCTGTGAGGGCCTAGTGAAAATTATGGATGACGTTTGGAAAGTGAATTGCACTCAGAACGTTTTGGAGGGGAACTGTTGGGTTGCCTTTATTAGAGGAAAGTGCATGTCAGCCTAATCGGGTAAACTAAAAAACATTAGAGGGCAAATTAATAGATGACACATCTATACTAGAAAACAATGTCACCCGTTGCTCCACAGTTTACAGAGCTCTACAATGCTCACAAATGAGTGCGAAGGGTCAGAAATTAAAGGCGGTCTGAAAGTGACAGTGTTTTCAATATCAGTCATCTTGATTAAAATAAAAAAGGGTTGGATAAAGGCCTATCTGTCCCTATTCTAAGTAGAGTTTCCCTGCCTAGGAAACGAAAACTAAAGATCAGTCTGTGTCTCGTCATCAAAATTATATACACTGTCCTTGTGTTGAAAACAATAATCTGACCCTCAGACTAAAAATGAACAACTAAGAGTGTAAGGAAAACATCTCTGATTCAGGCTTGGCAAAAAGTGTATAAAAGCAAGTAAATATATCCCCAAAATCTTTCTGGATTCAGAGGGTGATTCCCTTTACCTGGATGTCTCAGGTAGGTTGGCAAAGGTGTCTCCTTCAAATAATGACTCCTTAAAGATGGCAAATGTGTCTTTTTCAAACAAAAACTTTTCAATGATGGCAAAACATCTTTCAAGCAGCCAATTCCTAAGGATAGCGAAATTGTCTCTTTCAAGCAGCAACTCCCTAAAGATAGCACAATTGTCTCATTCAAGTAACCACTTTTTAAGTATGGCATAAATCTCTTTTTTCACAAACACTTCCTACGATGGCAAAAATATCTCTTTCAAAACAATAACTTCTTACGGACAACCTCCTGGTATACGCCCCTGCCAGGAAACCTTTAGTAGTTCTATCAGATCCCCTAGTATACTCTCCTGCCAGGTACCTTGCCACCCTGCCTCACCAGAAATAAAAAAAGTATCTCAGAGGAGAAAGTAATCCCTGTGATACTCCCTACCCTGAACACACTGTCTGAAAATCTTGATACCAGCATCTTAGTGCATGAATATAATAAGATTATGCTCACCACATTGGATGAAATCGCTCCCCTTAAACCAAGATCCAGCAAACCAATTGCCCACTTAAATAAATGGTTTATGCCTCAACTTAAAGACCTTTGCATCTTGAAGAGAAAGAGTGAAACTAATTGGAGACTCTGCCCTACTAACGAGAACAAAGCCAAACTAGTCTCACTCTCCTCGCATTATAAGAAAGAAATCTGTCGGGCCAAACGTGACTCCTATGATGAACGCATCGCCAAATCCAACTCTAGCATGAAAGAACTCTTCTCCATTCTAAAAAAACTAGAGTCCCCAATAGCTATACCTGATATCTGTACTAAAGATAAATCTTGGTGTACAGACATCCAACAGGCGCTAGCTAACAAAATCAACATGCTCCAAAATAAAATACAGCAAAAAAAAAGAAGCACTGAATTTACTGTATTCGCCCAAAAAACCTTCGCCTAGTGTATCACTAATGGCACACAATAATCTTTTCCACTTTTCCAAAATGTCTAATTTGGAAATTGAGAAAATAATCCTGTTTCTGAAACCTTCTAATTGCAAAGGCGATACTTGCCCAGCACAACTAATAAAGGATGCTGCCAGAGAACTATCTCCTTTCATCACTAAACTGATCAACGCCTCCTTTGCTACAGGCTCTATCCCTGCTAACCTTAAACAATCCTGGTTACTCCCTCTACTCAAGAAGCAAACACTAGATCCCCTCATCCCCACTAATTACCGCCCCATTACTACGGTTCCATTCTTACTAAAAAGTCTAGACAAAGCAGCATATACTCAAATTCAAAAACACCTTGAATTGCACAAACTGTTAGGTAATAGACAATCTGGTTTCCGCCCATTACATGGAACGGAAACAGCTCTAATTGACTTAAAATCCCAAATAGATGAGCTGAGAGACAGAGGAAGGACACTACTTCTGCTCTTACTCGATCTCTCAGCCGCATTTCACCTGGTTGACCACAGGGTCCTTTGCAGACACCTTGCCTCTGCCGCCCATTTCTCCCCTGAGGCTACCAGATGGATTGAATCCTTCCTGAGTGAGAGAACTATGAGAGTTTTCTCCCCTTCGGCAGCTGCTGACCCGACCCCTATCCTGTGCGGTGTTCCGCAGGGCTCATGTGTCTCGCCAACTCTCTATAACATCTTCACCAAACCCTTGTAAGATGATCTGGACCATCTGGGTGTCACCTACACGAATTATGCTGATGACACTCAGATTCTCCTCCCGCTTTCTGGGGATCATAGTAAGGACTCAGAGTTGGTGAACAAGATATACCTTGTCATCCAAGCATGGATGGCCACTCATGGCCTATGTTTAAACGACTACAAGACTGAGTTGATAATCCTTGGTACACAGGCTAATATCAGAAAACTAGGCAAGGAGTTTTCCTCCTTTAACATTGACGCTAATACCATCAAAGTCTCCAAGGAAGTAAAAACCCTTGGTTTCTACTTGGATTCGACATTATCTTTTGACAAACAGTTAAAGTCTTTAACGTCATCCACAGCTTACACCTGTAAGTTGTTAAGAGCAGGTAAGCCATTCGTCTCAGATGATAGCTGTCTGATCTTGTCTATAGCCTTAATACTCTCTAGAATTGGCTATTGTAATACCTTATATTGTGGTGCCAATAAAACATAAAACTACTATCCGAAAGATCCAGATATTACAAAACAATGCCTTAAGAGCAGCCCTAGGCATAAATAAAAGAACTCATATCTCCTCCATCAGACGACAACATAAATGGCTGTCTACGAGTAACAAAATACAGTTTAAGGCACTGTCTCTGACTCATAAAGCTCTCAACAACACTACCCCTAGCTACCTGACAGATATACTTTAGAGAAGAACTTCTTCTAGACCTACTAGAGCCGACAACACTAACTGCCTGGCTATACCTAGATATAGGCTCACCACTATTGGTGGTAATAGTTTCCCTGTAAAGGTGGCAAAAACCTGGAATTCACTCCCACAAGACTTGCGAACTGACCATCCATACCTACTCTTTAGGAGAAATTTCATAAAACACATTATCTTGTCTGACCCATAATCTCCCAACGCTTCTGTCCATACGGATTTAATTATTTTTCCCTCTCATCCCCTCTCTGTCCAAACAAATTAGCCCCTGCCACCACCTGTAATGCAAGTGGAAACTTGCTCACCTACAAATCTAAGTATCCCAAGGAGTACTACCTCCCATAGTTTGCATATTTGACCATTGCATATTGCTGTAATCTTAGTTAGCATACTCTTACAGTTCCCCAGAGGGCAGTTTTATGCAACTTGTATACTTGTACATGATATTTTACTGTAGTTCTATAGATGTTATATGTTTACTTAATTTTGTGCCTGTAAATACTGAAGCCTTTGCATTATTTTTGTACATACCTGTTTACTGCATAACTATGTAAGCCTTGCATTGCCTTTCTGTCGCGCCCTATTACCTCCGGGTCTGGCGCGCGTAATAAGTGAACAAACAAACAAACAAACAAAACCTTCCCACAATATCAACCTCTTAATTTAACTTCGCCTTGACCGGTGCTTGGTCCACCAAGACTTCTTTTCATCTGATTGTTACAGATCACCTGATATACTCTCCGGCCAGGTATCTGTCCACAATGTCTATGACCTCCCTGTGTGTTTTAAATGGATTACCTGGTATTCTCCCCTGCCAGGAATCCCTTTCTGGGGTCTGCAGATCCCCTGGTATACTCCTCTGCCAGGTATCTTCTGCCCGAATGCTTACTGTCTGATGTGCTTCTTTCACCAGTGCTTCTTTTTAATGTTATCACTGTCTTTCAGCATAGCACAGTTGTATTCCTTCACTCTAGATATTTTCTTGGCTTGATGTACTACTTGTCCCAACTTTCCCCACATTGACATCTCATATATGGAGACTTGTTCAAGTTCAACCTTTTAATTTCTTCAGTAGTATTCATCTTCTTTTGGTAACACTTGCTCCAATCTTGCCCATATTGACATCGCATAAATGAGGAGTTGGGTAAATTCTGCCTTTGTTTTCTACTTTGTTGTTATTCAAATTACGTTCTTACTGGCTCACGTGCATGTCGGTATGCCTCGGGGTCCCCAACATCTCTGGGCAGAATCACCGGTGTCTGGCAATGCCTCAGACCGTGGCACATTGCTGCAGTGAAGCTTTCATCTAGGGATTGCGTTCTCCACTCTGCAGACTGTCTCTCAGCTCTTCCGCTGGCTTCATGTTCGTCAGCCGCTAAGTCTGCTGTCTCTGTGCTCGACCGCGCTGCCTGTAGCTTGGCTGTTGCTGTCGATTCCCCAATGGTCTTCTTACGGTGCCTGCAGTCTCTTCTGTGCCCTTGCCACTCCAAAGTACTGCCTGCAAGCGGCAGCCGGAGAACACCTGCTCTCACCAGCACGGTCTGTTCCTGTGCTTCTTATTTCTCCCATGGTATTGCTCCCTTCTCCTTCTTTACGGCTTCTCCCTCACTTGCAAAGGCAGACACCATTTTTAAATGTCCCGCACAGTTCAGTTGCATTACAACAACTAGCCTGCGTATTCATCTTAGTGTTGGAGTCTATAGGATTTATAAGACTTCTAAGGTGATTTTTGTTTCAAATATGTGGTTAGCACAAAAACATCACAGACAGGAGGTGCTATATGTGTGTTATGTACACATAAGAAGTAAATGGTATTCTGTCTAGAATGTCTGGCAGGAAGGGATTTTAGGGTTTTATAACAGTTGGGATTGTAATAGGCCATCAGGAATTTAGGAATTATAGGATCTTCTTCATTTGGAAGGGAAGAATACTGCCTCTGTCATGATGGGGTCATCCACTTCTCCCAGACAGCCATCTCCTCCCATGTGATCCTCCCTCCTAATACCACTCCCTGGGTCAGGATCAGGTAGCGGCTGCCGTCTCCTGGCAACATGGGAGGAGATCTCTAACTGGAGTTAAGTGATGACTCCACAGGATTCATCAAATTAGACTCAAGAACATAACATCTGCTCAAGCTGAAAAGTGTAAAAATTGAGTATTTATAGCTTTTCTCAATTTGAATTAAGAAACACTGTAAACACATGGCAATCTGACTGCATTGTAAAGAATGATAAGGTAACGTATCCAGTTATTGTCCTGGAAATTAACAGAATATGAAGGAAGGGAAACGAAATATTTATAAGAACAGAACAATGTATATTTGAAGAACATTAGCGATGAGATTGCTCGATATAGAATAATAAGACCTGAGGAAGCAAAAGGTGTGGGAAAATGGAACACAGTGTGAAACACGTGTTGGTCTGTAATAGTTGTTATGATATGGTAATTCAATTTGCAGTTTTAATTAATTTGTGGTCCGCAATATTTATTGGCTTGAACATTCATTTTTTCAGTTTTCATCAATGTGTGTGGAATTATAACTCTGGGATCTGAATAGACCCAGTTGGTAGAGGTACACTTATTCAACTGGGGACTTTTTTTTTAGCGCTCTTCTTTTCCTTTTTTACATTTTATTTTTTATTGTGCATTTAGTCACAAGAAGAAAATAAAATGACTTTTTACACATTACATCATTACAAATTTGCAAAATTAACTCTTTAGTAAAACAGAAAAATTAATAAAGATAGCAAATGAAATAAAAAATCGTTAAATCTCTGTTACGCTCACCTGGTTCCCACAGGGGCATTGATCGGACCCGGACAGCTGCGGTCTCCACCAACGTGATGCTTAGTGAAGAGATGACAGTCTGGACTGGCCCGCCTAATCTTGTCTGCTGGACTCGTAGAAGTATTCTCCGCAAGTGGAGAAAGGGATTTAGCCACCCGTGGACTTTAGTGATGGTCCCCCAACAGTTCTCGTTCTCCCCACTAATCACCTCCGATATCCCCTTTTGGTAACCTCACCTTATGTTTTTAAATGATGAGCTCTCCATCCTGCATGGCATGCAGGGGCGCGTAGATACCAGTTACTTCACTGGGTTGAAGGTGCTGGAGGAGTTCCGGAGGAATATTGACTCCAGTGTCTATAAAGTTCAAAGAGTTCAATATGTCCGATTTCACTCTTGTTCCATTCCCTTGTTAAGTTGCAGCTGGTTCCAAAAGAATATTGCTTGGAGGAAGCTGATGGAGTTCAGGTAAGAGTCTGTATTACCAAACACTGTCCGGTAAAAGTTGCATGAGTTTAACTTGCTGTGTTCTCTCCCTTTATAGGTGCGGCATAGGAAGATGTGGCGAATTAAAGAATAATACCTCCGGTGGTAAAGCAGGTAAGTCTATGGTGGCAAAGAGATTGTCTTTGTCGGTTTTCTCGGCTCACCTTGTTATTCCTTTTGTTTTCCCCCCAGGTGCTGGGTTTCGATGAAGAAAATTATGGAGGCAGCGCCGAGTCGAAAGATGCGGTGGACTGGTGAGTATAACGCGGCGCTGCTGCTGGCAAAGCGACGCGTGCTGAAATAATGTCCTTTCCAGGCTCGGAGATGTGCTGGGTCCGGAATCAGGTAAGGAATCAAATAATGTCCGTGATCTAACCTCTTCTCCTTTCTTTTCCTTTTGTCTAGGAGCTCCGGATTCGAGGCGGGCGTGGCAGAAGACTGGATGCTGACTTGTAGACACGGTGAGCGTCACGCTGCTGGATGCAGAATAACACGAAGCATGGGCTGCTGTTCAGGTGTGGTTTAAATAGCCTGCAAAGTAGTCCCAGGTAAGAAGTTCCCCAGAACCACACCCAAGTGAAAAATAGTCCCTGTAATAAAATAGTCCCATCCAGGCCTCACGTTGGCTTGGACTCATTTGCAGCATGGTCTGCATAAGGTAAGTAAAATCTATGAGCCTGGCGCCTATGGCGCCAGGACTGATTTCTATGATGAGCCTGGCGCCTAAGGCGCCAGGACTGAATCCAAACAGCCCCCAGCCGGGGCTGTTGGGGTTTTAATGAGTATCTGGATGCCTGCTCCCGGGGCTGATGGACTCGATCCGGATGCCCGGGGGTAGGCATCATGACAGCACTCCCCCCCAAGGCCCCTCCTAAAGTTGTTCTTCCCCTTGACCCTGGCTTGTCTGGGAAGTCCCGATGGAATTTTTTCACCAATCGAGGAGCATGAACGTGGTCACTAGGTTCCCATGACCTTTCTTGTGGTCCGTAACCCTTCCAGTCGATTAAATAAAAAAGTCTTGATTTAACCATTTTAGAGTCCAGGATGTTTTTTACCTCGAATTCAGGTTCTCCATCTATTAGGATGGGGTCAGGTGGTTTGGTTAATCTTGTCCCGGGTTGAATTGGTTTTAGAAGTGATACATGAAAGACAGGATGAATCCGCATATTAGAGGGTAATTCTAATTTGACAGCCACCGGATTGATAATGGCCTTAATGGTGTAAGGTCCCAAATATCTAGGATTAAAAGTCTGAGTTCCTTTCAGAGGTATATGTCTTGTAGCCAGCCAAACTTGGTCTCTGATTCGATATGGTGGGGTCTCACTTCTACGTTGATCAGCATTCTCTTGTATTTCTCTTTTGCTTGTTTCAAATGTTTTGCTGCCTCTTTAAAGGCTTGTGTAATAGTAGAATGCAGATGAGTTACTGCCGGCATTCCTAAATGCTGGGGTGAATCGAGTTCTGAGGTTCGAGGATGATGTCCATATATGGTATAAAAATGGGCTTTGTCCGGTTCCTGAATGTACAGAGTTATTGTATGCGTATTCAGAAATCCATAAAATGTCCTTCCAATTACTTTCCGTTTGGTGGAGCATACAACGTAGGTATTGTTCAAGAGTCTGGTTGGTTCTCTCCGCCTGACCATCGGTTTGGGGATGGTGACTGGTTGATAACCTTACGTCGATTTGTGCCAATTGGCAACACTTCTGCAAAAATTGCAAAATGAACTGACTACCTCGGTCAGAGATCAATACGGAAGGAAATCCATGTATTCAAACAATATTTTTGAGAAATTCATTGGCCAAGATTGAAGCAGAAGGTAATCCTTTTAAAGGAATAAAGTGGGCCATCTTGGAAAAAAGATCCACAATAACTAGAATGGTGTTGAATCCATTACGTGGCGGTAGATCTGTAATAAAGTCTAAAGACAAAGTGTGCCATGGTGTGGGTGGAATATCTAAAGGTTGTAAAAGACCAGCTGGTTTCTTCTTTTGACTTTTGTTCTGGGCGCAGATGCCGCAAGACAGTACAAATGACTTTACATCTTTTCGCCATGTGGGCCACCAGAATTGTCTTTTAATTTTAGCTTCAGTTTTTGCAATACCTGGGTGCCCTTCCATCAGAGCTTCATGGTAATTGGAGATGACTTGTTCTTGTAGTTCCTTGTGTGGTAGAAATAGACGCCCTTGATAGTAAGGTAGGTCATTGACAACTGAATAATCTTGTCCCTTTTTAACCCAGTCCTGCAGGGCTGCTGGATCGAAAAGTTGTTGGATCTTTAAATTAATATCTTCTAAGGTCTGTAGAGTAGTTATCCCAAGAATTCTTTGTTCAGGAATTATAGGCACTGGTTCCGGGTTCGAATATGCTTCTCCCATCCAGATTTGGGATAAAGCGTCTGCCTTACCATTCTTACAACCTGGTCGGTAAGTGATCACGAAATTGAATTCGGCAAGGAATAAGGCCCATCGAAGTTGACGCGATGATTGGGCCTTGGCTGTTTTTAAATACTGCAAGTTCCTGTGATCGGTGATTACAGTAATGGTATGCCTGGCACCGAGAAGATAATGCCACCAAGCCTTAAAGGCGGATTTGATGGCTAACAACTCTTTATCGGTAACCGCATAGTTTAATTCGGGGGCCGAGAATTTTCTGGACCAAAATGCTACTGGATGAAGTTGACCGGTTTCTGGATGCTTCTGGGACAGGACAGCCCCCATGGCTAAACTGGATGCATCAGTTTCAACTATGTATGGGAGCTCAGGGCGTGGATGCTTTAAGACAGGTGCCGATGTGAATTTCAATTTCAGTTCTTGGAAGGCTTTTTCAGCCTCTTCGGTCCATAAGAAGCGTTTGTTTTTTCGCAAAAGTGCTGTGATGGGGTGTACAACATATGAGAATTCAGGAATAAATCTGCGGTAGAAATTAGCAAATCCAAGCATGCTTTGCACCCCTTTAACTGAACTGGGTAATGGCCACTTGAGAATTGTGTCCACCTTTCGAGAGTCCATTCGGACTCCTTTTGGAGTCAGGATAAATCCAAGGAATTCAACTTCTGTAGCATGAAAAACACATTTTTCCAATTTTGCATATAACTTGTACTGGCATAGTTTCTCAAGGACTGCACGAACGTGCTTAACATGGTCTGATTCTGAGGAGGAGTACACTAGAATATCGTCTATGTATACGACAACACAGACGTCAATGAGTTCACGAAGGACATTGTTCATAAAATACTGGAAGGCTGCTGGTGCATTGCACAACCTGAAGGGCATCACCTGATATTCGAATAATCCGTACTTGGTGTGAAAAGCGGTCTTCCATTCGTCGCCCTTCTTTACACGTACCAGATGATATGCCCCTCGGAGATCTAATTTAGTGTAGATGCAAGCATCCTTTACTTAGTCTAGTAGTTCGGGGATCAGAGGCAATGGATATCGGTTCTTCACCGTGATCTGGTTTAATGCGCAGTAGTCTATGCACGTTCTGAGGTCACCTTCCTTTTTGGGCACGAAGAATAAAGCTGAAGATGCAGGGGACTTAGATGGACGAATGAAGCCATTAGCAAGGTATTGGTCCAAGTATTGTCGTAGGTGACGGTTTTCGGGTTCCGTAAGGGCGCCGATTCTACTGCATGGAGGTTGTGCACCGGGTATGAGGTCGATTTGACAATCGTATGATCTATGAGATGGTAAGGTGTTTGCCTGTTCTTTTTGTAAAACATCCTGGAATTCTTGATATTCCTGAGGTAACTACATGACTGGATTAGCGACTGTGGCCAGGCTTTTGTCCAAGGTTTCTTCCGGGTAACAGGTGTGTGCACACTCCGGGAAGGTTACTCTCTTCTCTCGCCAATCAATACAAGGATTATGTGTTTCCAACCAAGGTATCACCAGTATTATTTGGAACTGCGGGGCTTCGATTAAGTCAAACACAATAGTCTCTCGATGCCCATCTTGACCCAACAGTGTCATCTCTGTGGTGGAATGAGTTACAGGCCCAGAGGTAATATCAGTTCCATTGACTGTGGTGATAACATCCAAAGTGGTCTTTTTGCAGAGAGGTAGAATCATCCTAGAAGCCAATTCGTGGTTCACATAGTTTCCTACGGCCCCGCTATCAATGTATGCCCGAACTGCGTGCATATACGTGATGGCTGCCTTGGATCAATAAGGACCATTGGTATGATTAGGTGCGAGGTCTGAGTGTCCTTCTTTAAGCTCGGCAAGCAGACCTCTACGCTTGTCGGGTGTGGTCGTTTCCCGAATCAGGCTCTGTTTGATTTCTATCAGCAACTCCGACTACTTTCTTGGATGGTTTTATAAGGCAATCCCATAGAAAATGTCCTGAGGCCCCACAGTACAGACACAACTGCATCTGTTGTCTCCTTTCTCTTTCTTTTTGAGTTAAGGGTCCCTTAACCCCCCCGATCTGCATTGGTTCTGATGCATCTGTTCCTTTGGGAGTAACATTGGGTTTAACCAATACCCGATTCTCGAACTTAGCTCGATCAGCTTTTCTATTCTGAAGTCGTGGTCTAGCTGGACCACTAAGTCTATATATTCTGCGCAATCCTGAGGTGGGTTCACAACTTGGCCAAAACATCTTTGAGTTCACCCCGAAGTCCACGATGAAATAATGTAATTCGCTTTACCTCTGGCCATCCAGTTTCCACCACCAACCTATTGAAGGTTGCGATATAAGTTAGCAGGTCCTGGTTTCCTTGTCGTAGGGATAGAAGTTCGTTATCCAGGGCCTGTCCCGGTGAGTGTCTGGCAAATAATCTTTCCATGCTCAATTGAAAACCCTGAAAATCCCGAAGACGAGGGTCATCCTGGGTGACTAATGGAATTGACCAATCCGCTGCGCTGCCCCTAAGGTATGACAGTACAAAGGCTACTTTGGCTTGGTCGTTTGGAAAAGCTCCTGGTCTGCATAAAAAGTGCAAGCGGCATTGGTTCATGAACACGGCAAACCTTTTCGGGTCCCCAGCAAAGCGTTCGGGTGGAGCTAAAGAAATGCTCCCTGGTAGAACCACTTGCACAGGGCTGCTCGATGAAACGGGGGTTGAATTCCCCCCAAGTCCAGGTAGTGGTGTTTGCCCGGCTTGGTTTTGCAGCAGTTGTCTGGCAAGATCATCAGTGCGCTCCTTTGACACAATCAGTTCTCTCCTGAGAGCATTAGATTCTTGGCGCGCGGAGTGCACTTCTGCCCTAAGTTCTCCTGACAATTGGGCTAGTTGGTCGGTTTCTGAGTTCTCCATTACGCCCGGGTGGGGATTCGTAGATAGGCTTCGCGTTCTGTTACGCTCACCTGGTTCCCACAGGGGCGTCGATCGGTCCCAGACTGCTGCGGTCTCCACCAATGTGATGCGCAGTGAAGAGATGACAGTCTGGACTGGCCTGCCTAATCTTTTCTGCTGGACTCGTAGAAGTATTCTCCTGCAAGTGGAGAAAGGGATTTAGCCACCCGTGGACTTTAGTGATGGCCCCCCAACAGTTCTCTTTCGCCCCACTAATCACCTCCGATATCCCCTTTTGGTAACCTCACCTTATGTTTTTAAATAATGAGCTCTCCATCCTGCATGGCATGCAGGGGCACGTAGATACCAGTTACTTCACTGGGTTGAAGGTGCTGGAGGAGTTCCGGAGGAATATTGACTCCAGTGTCTATAAAGTTCAAAGAGTTCAATATGTCCGATGTTCACTCTTGTTCCATTCCCTTGTTAGATTGCAGCTGGGTCCAAAAGAATATTGCCTGGAGGCAGCTGATGTCGTTCAGGTAAGAGTCTGTATTACCAAACACTGTCCGGTAAAAGTTGCATGAGTTTAACTTGCTGTGTTCTCTCCCTTTATAGTTGCGGCATAGGAAGATGCGGCGAATTAAAGAATAATATCTCCGGTGGTAAAGCAGGTAAGTCTATGGTGGCAAAGAGATTGCCTTTGTCGGTTTTCTCGGCTCACCTTGTTATTCCTTTTGTTTTCCCCCCAGGTGCTGGGTTTCGATGAAGAAAATGATGGAGGCAGCGCCGAGTCGAAAGATGCGGTGGACTGGTGAGTATAACGCGGCGCTGCTGCTGGCAAAGCGACGCATGCTGAAATAATGTCCTTTCCAGGCTCGGAGATGTGCTGGGTCCGGAATCAGGTAAGGAATCAAATAATGTCCCTGATCTAACCTCTTCTCCTTTCTTCTCCTTTTGTCTAGGAGCTCCGGATTCGAGGCGGGTGTGGCAGAAGACTGGATGCTGACTTGCAGACACGGTGAGCGTCACGCTGCTGGATGCAGAATAACGTGAAGCTTGGGCTGCTGTTCGGGCGTGGTTTAAATAGCCTGCAAAGTAGTCCCAGGTAAGAAGTTCCCCAGAACCACACCCGAGTGAAAAATAGTCCCTGTAATAAAATAGTCCCATCCAGGCCTCACGTTGGCTTGAACTCATTTGCAGCATGGTCTGCATAAGGTAAGTAAAGTCTATGAGCCTGGCGCCTATGGCGCCAGGACTGATTTCTATGATGAGCCTGGCGCCCAAGGCGCCAGGACTGAATCCAAACAGCACCTAGCCGGGGCTGTTGGGGTTTTAATGAGTATCTGGATGCCTGCTCCCGGGGCTGATGGACTCGATCCGGATGCCCGGGGGTAGGCATCATGACAATCTCAAAATACTAATGTAGAGAAAGGCTAAACTATATGAATCAATAATACAAAATATAATGAAACAATTTAAAATATAAGCGATATACCTATTAACAAGAACAAAATCTAAAAACCTAAAAAATGAGCACCAACATTACAAATTCATTTAAAAAAGTAATTTTATCAAATTGAGTTCATTTAAAAGTTTTAATAGTGCAATTGACAACGCAATTTCCTTTCCAGCAGATAACCTGTGCCAAAAGTCTTGAGTTGAGATCTGTGTAATATCATACAGAAAGTTCGTAATATCATACACAAAGTTTGAAAAATATTGTCTTCTTAAGGCCAAGGTGAAAGAACAGGCTACCAATATATGTTTCATGTCCTGAAGAAAACCCTCTCCACATGAGGTGCAAGCACCGGCAGAAAGATCTAGTTTATGCCAGATACGATTTGTCTCTTTTGTTTTGATCAAATTTAGACAGAAACGTAATTACTCTTGACCCCAAGTGGGATTAGGGAATCTTCTGATGTATGGAAGGACATATGAACTAGATTTTTCACATAAAGTAAAAGTTTTGGTATTTTTCAAATTAATGAGCGGAATAATGCATGCTTGGCTTTATCAGGATTGTCTATAAGAATTTGACTCGTGCAATCACATAGTTCAAGTATCTTTTCTGAATCAGCTTGGATAGATAAGAATTTGAGCATGAATTAATGAGATCACACATATCCACATACAGAGCATGATCGAGAGGTATTAGAATCAATCTATAAAGCGTCAGAACTTTCCAACAAATGAGAGTAAAGAGAGTGTAGGCCCAATTCATATCTTAGCCTTGAAATGGCCAACAACTGCGGTAGGGTTAATGTTTTTTTCCATAGTTGACCCTCCAGGCGATCCCAGTTGACATTTCGGGCGCATGGAGTACTTTCCATCCCATACAAGAGAGCAGGGATGATTTTGCCTTTATATAGCTTTATTAAGGGCTCCAAAGAAAATCGACAGTATGAGCCTATAAGTTTTTTTTAATTGACACATATATTGATGAGTTTTACACTCTAAATCAGATGTTAAATCCTGCAATGAAGGGTTGTTTCTGAGAGTAAAACCCAAATATTTTGATCTTTTTCCGAATTTCATGATTAGCTATTCTCCAATGTGGTTTTGGGTTTCTGTTTGATGGTTTCCCAAAAACAATGATATTCGATTTTGTAGGATTGATTACTAAATCATTAGTCTTGCATATACTTCCAATGCTGATATTAGATGATTAAGCCCTAAAGGAGTGTTATCGATAAGGGCTATGTCATTGGCATAGGTTAAGATGTGAATTTTAGATTTACCAAACCGGACGCTCTTCTTTTCCAAAATGCATCAACTATTTTGGATATTGGTAATAAAGCATATGTTAAGAGAAGGCATTTTTGACATTTCCTAGTAAGTATCAATTGAAAGTTTTAAATGCAATCAGTAGTAAATAAATAAGGTTTAAAAATGTACCACACGATATCATTTTTAATGATCACAATGTCAGCTCATTGGTGTTCGCTTATATTTGTTTTTTGAATACTTGTAGCCTAGATACAAGTGAACATTTTTCTAATTAGTTTGATTTAGTTGCAAATGCAACTTTGCAAATATAGATATTAGAACAAGTTACTTACCATATCTGGTAACATTCTTTCGATGGGATGTTCCTCCGACGTATTCCATATCTATGACAGGTAATGTCCACAGCTGTGCTGCTTCGGAACATTTTCGGCAGAGGGCGTCCTGCGTCGATGTCGTCGATCCCATGTCCATCGAGGGCCTCCGTCGAGGGTCGACGTCACTGGATGTTATATATAGGACGCATGACGCCCATAGCCTCAGTTGTAGTTTTTTCCCAGAACATGTGGCACCAATCTCCTGCCAGCCTGACTGCAGATAGCCTTGCGGAAACGTAAGCTGCAATCACATAGGAAATTCTCCAGAGGGGCAGGTTGGGAGGGCGATGTGGAATACGTCAGAGGAACATCCCATCAAAAGAACGTTACCAGATATGGTAAGTAACTTGCTCTTCGAGGGGATTGTGTCCTCCGACATATTCCATATCTGTGACAGACTCCCAAAGCAGTACCAGACTATGGAGGTGGGAAAAGGATTTAGAATATCCAATCAAATGTCGGAATAAAGAACCGCCTTACCAAAGGCCAGATCCCGCCCCTGGATCGAATCCAGGGCATAATGTTTGACAAAAGTATGTAAAGAAGCCCATCTGGCAGCTTCACAAATATTCCTAATAGGAACACCCCGCTGAAGGGCAGTGGAGGCAGCCACGCCCCTAGTAGAGTGAGCACGTAATCCTAACGGGGGGGTCCTTACCCACCAGATGGTAACACTCCGTAATAGTGAGGATAATCCACCTGGACAAGGTCTGTTTGGTAACAGCCTGGCCCAAACGGTGTCCAGTATAACCGATAAAGAGCTGATCGTCCAATCTGACCCGGGACATTCGTGAAATATAAAAACTCAGAGCTCTCCTAGGATCCAACCTATGGAGCCTCTCCTCTTCCATGCCAGGATGCGGAGGAGGATAGAACGCCAGAAGAACTACCTTCTGGCTTAAATGAAATTCAGACACGACCTTCGGCAGAAAAGAAGGCCTCACCGAGGACAACTCTGTCCTTATGGAAAACAGTAAAGGGTGGCTTGGCCGAAAGTGCCTGCAACTCACTCACTCTGCGAGCGGAAGTAACCGCAACTAAATACACTGTCTTGAAAGACAACAGTCTCAAAGGACAAGAGTGCAATGGCTCAAACGGAGCACCCATCAGAAACTTCAAAACCAAATTCAAATCCCAAACCGGCACCTGGATAGGAGACGGCGGAAACACATTAGTCAGTCCTTTTAGAAACTGCGAAATCAAAGGTATTTTATGTTAGGGAGGATTCTCTTATAAGGCTAATTTCCCAAACCTAGTGAGTCCCCCAGCAGCTTTGCTGGATTTTTGGGGTTTGTTTTTTTCTCCTGCTAAGAGTGAGACTCTTTTACTCCCACTCTTAGGCATGATTTGAGGAATGGCTCTGACTGTTTGTGTGATTTTGGGCTATGGGGTCTTTTACTCCATAGGGTATCATCTGTTTTTTTTGTGTGTATGTGTTACACAGCACCCTCAGTGCAGTGACACAGGGGTGTCATAGTGACCCCCAAACATAGACTCCATACCCTGGGACTGACTACTGTCTCCCAGGGCATGTACAGTCACCATTGACTTTACTAGTCTTAAATTGTGAACAGAACCAGTACAAACCATCATATTGTGGAAGTACTGGAAGGGTTTAATTATATTGCCCCTGGGTCTATTTTCAAGGGGGCACTGTCCAGTCCCCCCTTTGTTGAGTTTCTGGCTGGTGGCAGTGGTTACGACGCGAAATATTCCACCGGAATATTCTCTTTTTGGTGCAATGTTAAAGATACCACTGGTTTATTTATTTAATATTCAATCAACGGTTGGGTCTTTTTGCCAGAACTCTTTTCTAAAATGGCGTTCGTGTCCTTCTCTGTAACTCTGACCAAGGTCAAGCCCTTTGTTCCACTTTTTGGCGGGCTTCTCCACAGAAGCCCTCCAAATGGTGCCACTCTGTCTGGGTTCCACAGGAAGGGTGGAGGGGGTAATTGGCACCTTGGACTGCGTTGCCTCGGCAACCCAAGTCGCACTCTAATCTGATTGGCCCAGTGGTGAGCCGCCCGGCTCACCACTTAGCATGTGTGATTGACAGCTAGGCTGATGAATGGGGGTTTTTCTGCATAAAAGCAGGGCCTTTGGGACTGGAACTTCAGAAGTCGCCACAGGACCTAAGAATCCGAAGAGGGAAGAAGCTGAGCCATCTGCAACGATGACTCCACCGGTGAAGCCCTGCTGCAACTACCTCACCACTTTCCCGACGACAAGAGAAGATCTTCTGCTGGACGAGTCTTCTTCCTCTGAGCTGGTGGGACCAACCAGTTCGCCCTTTTCGCCTTCCAAAGACGTCTCTTGGTCGAATTGCCCGTGCCAAGCACCCCGGCGGCCGGATAGCTAAGCTTCACCACTTTGACCGCGAATAAAAGGAACGCTCCTTTTATTGACGAACTCCGCGGCTGGTTTCATCCCTTTGGAGTGCAACGACTACACGTTTCCTCCTCAACGAGATCCTCTCTTTCCCTGATCGAAAAAATGAACTGCAACCACTGCCAGGAACAACTGCCACTGCTGGAGCTTCCTCTCTGTTTAAGGTACTGTGTCCTGCTTGGCCTCATTTTCTTCAGTTTGCCCAAGGTGACCCTTAAATCCTTGGCTTGCCAACTGGGTTGGCCCCAGACCTTCTAACTTTACCTTCTTGAATCGCCCCAACCTCTTTTGAACATTCTGCAAAGACTTTTAGTGCATTTTTAAACCGTGTGATCCTGGGCACATTTCGCTTTGCTCCATTTAAAGTGGGCCTGGCCTATGAACTTTGGCTCTACAGTATATACTGCCTTTATTCCCTTGCCGAGAACTCCTAAAAGGGTTGGGACCTGTTTTATTTCTATGCTGTGCCTTTTTCTCTCCCTTTAACCAAACTATTTGAGTGCCATGAGGTTATGCGCTCACATCTGTTTAACAAATCGTGGTGTTTTAATTCTGACTTGTCTAATAGTTATTAAGGGAGGTGTGCATACTTTACCTGACTGTGTTTTAACTTGCTTTTTATTTAGAGTGCTAGTGTATTGCCTAAAGTGTGTTTTAAATAAATCATTATATACTTTTTATACAAAGCTGTGGTCAGTGTTTGTTTGCTCTACTGTGTTTTTGGCCCTATTGTGTATACTCCATTTACTGCCTTACTCTTCTTGAGAGAAGTCTGACTGCTCATCCAGAGCTACCAGGTAAATCTGGGTGGTGCAGACTGCTACCAATTGGGTTTACTGATTACTCCTGTAGTCTTAGGGCCTCATTACACGGATGGCGGTAAGGATTTACCGGTACTGGTAAAATACCGGTACCGGTAAATCCTTACCGCCTTACTACGAGGTCCCTTTGCGGGTTGGGGGATTTAACGCCTGCTTTTTGCAGGCGTTAAAAACCAACCCGCAAAGGGACCCAGGGAGCTAATTACGGTACCGCAATTTGCGGTACCGTAATTAGCGCCTTCCCCATTCCCATTATGCCCTATGGGGCAAAAATGGGAATGGGGAAGGGCAATGGTGGAAGGGGGAATTACCGCCCCGCCAACCTTGGAATGGGGCGGTAATTCCCCTTTCCGCCAAGGCGGTGCCAGTATTTTACCGGCATGAACCATGGCGCTAATAGCGCCATGGTTCTCCGCCATCCGTGTAATGAGGCCCTTAATCTTTTTGCAGTGTTCCCCAAGGGAACTGCACAGGATTCTGCCTAACATCTTAAAATAAGAACACTCTTCAGACGAGCACTTAAATAAGGACAGCGCCGCCAGGTAACCCTTAATGGTACCCACTTGAAGGCCGTTGTAGGCTAAAGAAAGCAGAAAAGACAAACCATAGGAATGGAGCATTGTAAAGGATCAACATTCTGTCCCCTGCACCAGTCGCAGAATTTACGGTAACGGTACAGGGACTTTGTTGCGGGCCGCCTGGCCGAAAGCAACACCTCCATCACATCATCCCGGAGGTCCCAATCCTTGTATCTCAACCTTTCAGATACCAAGCGTGAAGGTTGAGTGTCCTGACCTCTGGATGGAGAACCTGACCCCCCTCCCTCGAGAGCAGATCCTCTCGGTAAGGAAGACGGCGTGGAGGGCAGATGGACAATTCCAGAAGGTCCGGGTACCACGCTCTCCTGGCCCAATCCGGAGCCACAAGGATCATGCGGGTCCCGAACCTCTGCAACCTCTGCAACACTTGAGGAATGACGGGGACTGGAGGAAACGCGTACAGCAGCGGGAATGACCAATCCACCACGAACGCGTCTCCTAAGGCTCCTCTCGGAGGAAATTCCCTTGAGCAAAATCTCTCGCACTTCCGGTTGACACTGGTGGCGAAGAGATCCACTTGCGGAGTTCCCTCAAAGGGCGAAGATCTCCAGAAGGACTTCGTGAGCCAACTCCCACTCGTGAGAGACTGTGCTCTGCCTGCTCAGAGCGTCCGCCGCCGCGTTTCCGTCTTCGGCCAGATGAACTGCAGAGATCGAAAGACCTTGTTTGATGGCGCAGAGCTGCATCGCCTTCCTGCACAATGGGAGCGAGCCTGCCCCCCCATTTCTGTTGAGGTAGTGCAAGGTCACTGTGTTGTCCGTCATGATCAGGACACCTTTCCCCAGTACAGTCGGCAGAAAAGCCTTCAGGGCAAGCCTGATGGCTCTCAGCTCTAACAGATTGATATGGAGTCCGCTGACTGTCAGTC
The DNA here is from genome assembly GCF_040938575.1 of Ambystoma mexicanum. Classification (NCBI taxonomy): domain Eukaryota; kingdom Metazoa; phylum Chordata; class Amphibia; order Caudata; family Ambystomatidae; genus Ambystoma; species Ambystoma mexicanum. Next base: position 149,693,052 of record NC_090940.1, read on the forward strand.
CGTTGGCATGAGTACCCCATCCTGTGAGGGAAGCATCCGTCACACTCGTCACCTCCGGCCATGGTTGCCAAAACGGTTTCCCTTTCAGCAGGTTCCTTTCGTCGGCCCACCACCGAAGATCCTGGGCGACCGATAGTGGAATCTGCACAGGTTCCGACATCTTGCCCGAGAACTGGGACCACTGCAGTTTGAGGGCCCATTGCAGGGATCTCATCTGCAGTCTGGCCTCCGGCACCAGAAAGATGCAGGATGCCATGAGGCCCAGCAACCTTAGAAAGTCGAAAGCCGGAAGACACTGGGCACTTTGAAACTTGTCCACCATCTGCACAATGTGATGAGCCCTGACCTGGGGAGGCGAACACTTCCCCAGGGACGTGTCGAACACAGCACCGATGTACTGGAGCTGTTGGGAAGGTGTCAAATGCGACTTCTTGAAATTCAGGGAGAAGCCCAGCCTGTGGAGGGTGCGGCAGGTGAGACCAAGATGATCCAACACTTGCTCGGGAGAGCGTGCTCGGATCAACCAGTCGTCCACGTAGGGGTAGACGTGAATCCCCCCTCATCTCAGGTACGCTGCCACCACCACCATGAGCTTGGTGAAGACCCTCGGGCGGAGGTCAACCCGAATGGCAGAACCCGAAATTGAAAGTACGAGTCGCCAGCCGCAAACCTCAGGTACTTCCTGTGCTTGGGATGAATCGGCACATGAAAGTACGCGTCCTTGAGGTCGAGAGACACCAGCCAATCCTGAAGTTGAAGGGCCTGGAGGACCTGAAAAAGAGTAATGTAGGGATTTGGTATTATCCTGCATCCTAATGGAACCTTTAGTCAGTGTCTTGATTGACAATGGAGTGTTAAGGGTTAGAATGTTTATGTGTGACTGGGGTTCTATGTGTGTCAGTTGGGAGATGTAAGCCTACCTGGGAGGATGCAGGTGTATGTTGCCCTGAACCCAGATGTACCTGACATTATATGACTATCATAATGTACTGGAACTAAATAAAGAAGTTACTGGAACTTCACCTGAGGTCATGGTCATATGTGGGGAACAAGGAGTTCTACATTGGCGACGAGGATGCTGGCTGTGCTGGGGGGACAGCGTTGAAGATGGCACATACACCTCCCCCCAACCCAAGAAGAAGACCTCCCAGGTAGGGCGAGCGCTTAAAAGTGTAGGCGCAGAAGGGCCTAGCGCATGGAGCTCAGGCGCAGAAAGTAAGGGGCTGCGCCAGAGCCAGGGGCCAGCTGGCCTGTCACTAGCAGGACAGGTCAGGCAAAGAGGAAAGCAAGAGACTGAGGAGGGGCTGAGGGCCCAGAGACTGATGGCTTAAGGGGTCTGGTACCAGTAGCTGCAGCATGGAGGGCTTGGTGCCCAAGGCAGTAGCAATTCGAAGAGGCCTGGGGTCTAGTTACGCCTGGAAATTTTGAGAAAGCCATGCTGGGCAGCTGAGGGCTATAGCCAAGGCAGTAGCAATAGGAGAGGCTTGGGGCCTAAGCTGCGCCTGGAAATTAAGCAATGAGGAGGCATGCTGTGCAGCTGAGGACTATAAGCCCAAGGCAGTAGCAACAGGAGAGGCTTGGAGCCTAAGCTGCGCCTGAAAACTAAACAATGAGGAGTGATGTTGTGCAGCTGGAGGCCTGGAGTTGGGGCAGCAGCAATAGAAGAGGTTAGGAACCTAAGCTGTACCCAGAAGTGACAAGGATGTAAGATAGAAGAGTTTATGGCTAGAGTGCATAACGCGTGGAGCAAAGGAGGGTCCTGGGGACCATCCCAGCGTTAAAGGGGGTTTGGAACGCATACCCGCACGTAAAGGACACATAGCCAGTGAAAACGCTTGGAGGCTTGGAGCCGATAACACTGTTGAAAGAGTTGGAACTCGTATATATATTTATGTAGGGGCTTGGAGCCCATTTGCAGCATCATTGTGCAGTGCCTGGAGGAGCTAGGGGCTAGCATACAGGTCACAGCGAACATGCACAGGTGTTTGAAGGAGCATGTGCAGTGTGCAGAGACTTAGCGTAAAAAGTTGCAAGGTCCATGTCCTGGGTGCTGCGGATTTGCTTGGAGCAGGCTGTGGGAGCGGCTTTCAGCTGTGCCCGTGTTGCGGTTTACTAGTTGAGGCGGCAGCATTGTTGTCAGGGGTGAGAGGGGGCCTGTTTTGAAGGCTCTGAGGAGGCCAAAGTTCTTACCGTGGCAGCGACCGAAGAAGCTGGGAGCTCTATCCTGGTCGGCTGTTTCCCTATTATGATGACGACACGCGGCTGACCGGGGGAGTTGGCGATCAGGTGGAACGTTTGGAGTAGTACGTTCGTACTACGAGAATGGTCATTACTGCAAGGGAAGTTCGGAGTGGTTAAAGAAAAGGACCTTCCAACGTGGCCCGACGTAAAGATAAAGAAACACTTCCTTATTGTGAAACGTGCAGAGGTACGCTTCGGGAAACGTTGTGCGCAATGAACAGTGTGGCGATCGGGGAACTTTGTGCGCAATAGATAGTGCGGCGAATATTCCTCAAATGCTGACAGTGGCGGTAGGAGGCAAAGGGAATTCCATTTTTTAAAGCAGGCGGCTGGCAGCAACAAAAAGCAGCATTATGGACATACAATTTGCGATGAGGCTGGCGGTATACAAGAAAATATTTTTGCTGAAATTGAGATGTCAGAGGTACTTTTTGAGTTTAAAGGATAACGCTGCCACGCAGAGAAATGAATGCAGCAAATTAGTTGTTGTTTTTATGGATTAGTTTAACGGTTATGTTTAAGTGTTTACAAATATTTATTGTTGATTAAAGCCTGCTATTGACATGTAAAAGCATGAATGAGTGTGAGTGTAAATCTGAAGATGACGGAGTTGGTCTCTTGTTGAACGTGGTGACATGATATTGAAGTGCCCCAAATTTAAGTGGTCGTACGCTGAGGAGCATAAGTGAGATTTTAAGGTGACATTCTTGATGTGAGAGATAGTAACATGGAAATTTAGAAATATTCTAAAAAAATTTCAGTATTCAGGTGGTAGGAACAATGGTTTTGAGAGGTCTTTCGCAAGTGGTGGTGCATGAATTATGAACTATAGGTGTGCACGGGGGGAATGTTAAGGTCGTGGCCTCTGTTAAAAAAAAAAAAAATGTTTAGTAGTGAAATATGGTGGATGTTCGACTAACACACTTTTCCTTCCACAGATGGACTTTTAATTGCTGTATAAGTTGCACATTCAGCATTGCTAGAGTTTGGTATGTAGAAACTGAAGTAGAGTTATGTGCACTAATGTTTTATTTCCACAGGTGGGACTTTTGTAACCCAGATGTATTGAGACCTTATTTAATGCTAAAGTTTAGAGTGCTTAGTGTTAAACAAAGTTTGTGTTTGGTTGTTTTGTTTAGAAACCATGCAGTGTTTCATGATGATACAGTTAAGACTTTAGTAGAGTTATTGATGTTTGTATTATGCTGGTGTGAATGAAGTGTGGTTTTCCCTAATAGGAGCTGTATTGTATTGAGGAATACTTTCAACATGGGCAATTTAGGGGTAATGGGGTCACTAGTAGTGAAGTAGTTACCCGGGTATCTGGGATACTCAGTCTAGTTGGAGGTGGTGGGTGTTTAGGCACATACCGGTTTGCATTGTTGGGTGTGAGGGAGATGTGTGTGTGTTCTTTTGTGGGATGATGAAGTCAAGTTTAGGAAGAGAGGTATGGGTGCCTCTATGTGTAAAAGTATTAGTAAGGATGTTTGAGCAGTTGGGTGCCTTTTCTTCACTTGGTAGAAAGAGGAAGGGGCATTGATAATAATTGTGTCCCACGGCTGTGAGGACGATTTTGGAATATAGAATGAGACTAGCAGAATGTTCTCAGTTAGGAGTGATGATGCATGTGCATTGGACGTGGGGTTGTTTGTGTGCGTGTTGTTTTTAGCCGTTATGGTTAAGATATCTACTTGTGTTTTTTATGTCCATAAGGAAGGGAGATATGTAGGGATTTGGTATTATCCTGCATCCTAATGGAACCTTTAGTCTGTGTCTTGATTGACAATGGAGTGTTAAGGGTTAGAATGTTTATGTGTGACTGGGGTTCTATGTGAGTCAGTTGGGAGATGTAAGCCTACCTGGGAGGATGCAGGTGTATGTTGCCCTGAACCCAGATGTACCTGACATTATATGACTATCATAATGTACTGGAACTAAATAAAGAAGTTACTGGAACTTCACCTGAGATCATGGTCATCTGTGGGGAACAAGGAGTTCTACAAGTAACCATCTTGAACTTGTCCTTCCTGAGAAGTTGGTTCAACCAGCGCAAGTCCATGATGGGTCTCAACCCTCCGTCTTTCTTGTGAATCAAAAAATATGGGGAATACCATCCCTTGTTCCTCCCCGTCACATGCACCAGTTCTATGGCGCCTTTCTCCATCAGGGATAGAATTTCCCGCGCAAGGAGAGGATGTGGACGCTTCAAAGAGAGCTTCCCCGGTGAATTGTTGTGAGGCCGCTGAAGGATGGGAAGGCAGTAGCCGTGGGCTATGGTATCCAGAACCCACGCATCTGAAGTAATGGGTTACCATTCTCCGAGATGCTGTGCTAGCCTGTCCCCCAACCGGCGAACCATGGGACATGGTCTCATGACTGAGTAGAAGCGGCTGCGGCAGTGCCTGATGGCAAAGAGGCAACTGCCCGAGCGGCTTTGGCACCACGATTTCCCCGACCACCACGGGTACTTTTTCGCTGTCCCCTTTGACTGGCAGCCCCTCTCGATCTACCAAAAGAGGAGTAGTATAGAAAGGAACCCCCCTCCATTGCTGTCCCCTAGGACAAAAAGGCGGAGGTTGCCGTACTGCAGCGCTCAAAGACTTCGCTGCAGCTTTGGAGGTCTGCGACTTCTCAAGGATCTCGTCAGCCTTGCTGCCAAACAAATGAACGCCGTCAAGGGGCATGTTCAGAAGACAGGATTGCACATCCGGGGCAAAACCTGACTTCCGCAACCACGCAAACCTGCGTATCACGGTGCTCGCAGCCATGAACTGGCTGACACTAACTGCCGTGTCCAAACTCGACTGAAGGGATTCGCACATAGAATCCTTGCCGTCTTGCACGAGGGTCAGAAAGCCATCCCTTTCTTCCCCCTCTGGAATATGCTCAGCCGCCAAAGACGCACAGTTCCACAGAGTGTGTGTAAACCTTTCCAAGGCAGAGTGGAGTTGGCCGACTTCAACGCCATACTCCCAGCAGAAAATACCTTCCTTGCCCAACCATCGAAGCGCTTGTCGTCCCTATCAGGAGGGATGGTAGGGTATGCAGCCTGCTTCGAGGAGGCCGTAGCCGCATGCACCACCAAACTCTCCGGAGTAGGGTGCGACGATAAGTAGCAGGGGTCACTACTGGATGGGCAGTATTTTTTTCGGGAACAACCTGTTAACTGCCGACAGACTCTCCGGAGCAGTCCAAGCCGCCGCCACCCTCTTTTGCAAAGCCATGTGAAACGGCAACACCGGGTCAGTGGACGGACCCTGATCCAGGATATCATTCAAGTCATCCTGATCAAATTCCACTGGGGGGGCCGACCACCCAAAGTACTCCGTCACCCACGACATGAGGCGCCGATAGGAAGACTCTGTATGCCCCCCTGCTTCAGGTCGTCCAAACTCCACCTCCGGAGAGGTGTCGAGGCCACTTGCGTCATGCAATGACTAACAGAGTTCCTCCATCTGACTATGCCCAGAGAAAAGGTCATCAGGGACGCACAGGCAAGCCCAACTCCTGATCAGACAGTTCATCAACCTCTGAAATTTCTTGCAAGGGTTGGAAAAAATCCAATCTAGGAGGAACAACAGACCTGGGCTCAAAAACAGGACTCACAGACTTACTGAGAGCCTTCCTCGGAGGTTCCACAGCCCTCAGGGTCACCTCCAGCAAATCCTCCACGAATGGCATCGAGGGCGCCGAGGGAATCGGCGTCGACGTCAAACTGAGGCACCGACGGCATCGACGACTTCTTCGAGGGCGGAGCCCCAAGAGGGTCCCTCAACAGACATGGCGCCAACGGCATTGACGACTTCTTTGAGGGCAGAGACTCGAGATCCTCCATCGGCGGATATGGCCCCGATGGCTTCAATGCCTTCTTCAAAGGCTTCACAGGTTTCGACGGTCTCGATGGCGTTGAGGAGCAGGACCTGGATCTGGCACGGCTATGGCAATCTCCCTTGTCCGATCGGGACCGTGACGGCTGCCGATCATCATGCCGACCTCCTGATACCCGAAGGCATACAAGTGGTGGACCAAGCCTGTTCCTTGCCGGCTTCTTTTGAAGGCGCGGACGGAACTGTGCCTTGCGACTGAAAAATTGCTAACATCTGCTGGCAGAATGAATCCCATTCGGCCGGCGACGAAGACTTGGTGGGACAAGTCAACCGGCTAACAGAGTCCTCCTCTGACGAGGACGGGGAAGGCGACCGGTACCGGCGCTTCCTAGAATGCCTCGAGGCAGTGGAATGGCGGGAACCACTCCTAGACCGAGACTCCCTGGATTTTCCCCAACGCAGAGAGTCGCCGCTCGAGTCATCGGTCGAAAGCCCAGCAGACTTCGATTTACGGGGTTTGGACCGCCTACTTACCTTCAATTTCCCCTTACTCTCTTGCAAGGCCTTAGACGTCAGGGATTGGCAGTCCTCGTCGTCGTCGGCGGCATGGCTTTCGCCGAGGCTACGGGCTTCGTGCGTCCTATATATAACATCCGGTGACGTCGACCCTCGACGGAGGCCCTCGAGGGACATGGGATCGACGACATCGACGCAGGACGCCCTCTGCCGAAAATGTTCCGAAGCAGCACAACTGTGGACATTACCTGTCATAGATATGGAATATGTCGGAGGACACAATCCCCTTGAAACAACTTTTTGCATAACTTATCACATCAAAATGATTCCAAATCATTTTCTTAAACTAACACATATATCTATAAAACATTAAAAAGTATTCATGACATTTAAACGGTTATAATAACCTTAAGATTCACTGAACAGACATGCATCATGTTATCTCTTGAACTTCGAACACTTATTACTTTGATATCTCTTAGTATACGATTCTGACCTGTTTTAGTAATTTATCAATTTTAAGAGATTTAAAAAATCTCTTCATTACGTTCTGACATTTTTTTTTATTTCTTTTTATTTAATTTGTTCAGCCGTAAAAACAACTTTTCAAATTATTTACATAGTACAAAGTAAAATTGTTCCTTTAGAACCTAAAATTATTGAATTCATAATACATATCTTTTTCATCAACATCAAACATGATTGGAAGAGAACATTAACATAAAATAACACATAATGATACAATATGGATGAGAAATTATGATCATTACAGAATAATAAAAAACAGTTAGTAAAAAGGATGCTTTCTGATGTATCAACCACACTAGAAAAATCGTAGAAGGCATCAATGGTTGGCCCCCCTTATCCAAGGCAAGAGGTAAAACCTCAACTATTGTTGTGTTATGGTTTACAGGGAACAAGGTTCTCATACTCATTTGGGAGAGTGTCCGGCAATACCATGTCCAAAAATTGGACAATTGCTATTTGTATTGAAATTCTTGGGTTAGAGAAAAGTGTTTGCCATTTTCGGAATTGGGTTAGATGATTCTGAAACATAAATTTATCCTTGAAGCATCTGCTTCTTGCCCCACTTACTGCTTCGCAATCTACCAGCAAGTGTTGTACAGTTTCAATTTGATTTATGTTCTTGCAGTACCGACAATAGTTTTGCTGCAACCTTCAGAATAGTCGGTTTCTCTAGGCCAGTTAGCGCTTTCCGAAAGAATGCACATTGTTTCCACACCACCTGTGAAGTTCTGACATCAATTTTGGTGGTCGAGTATTCAACCAGCTGAATTTTGTCAAGATAGTTGATAATAGCTTTATTCATCGATATTTTGTGTGCACTACACATCATAGACCAAGAAGTATTCACATTCATTAAACCAAAATCATTAAAAAAATTTAAAAATATTTTCTGTCTTAATTTGGATAGCGCTTCGCATTCACACATTATATGTTTTAAAGTCTCCAGCTTTGTTGGAGATTTACAAAATCTGCATTCAAGTTTAGAATCCCCTCTCTTGTTCCATACCTCTTGCCTACTTCGAGTAGGCCACAGATCGAAGCGGAAGTGCATGATTTTCGATCGATAATAAGGATCAGGATGTCTAATCAAATACTTGCGAATGTTGTTTATCTTCTTCACACCAATATTAATAGTTTTAAAATGATGGTATTTCTCACATTCCATTATGGTATTTATCCAGTATGACAGCCAATACTTTTGTTTGGCTCGATTGGGATTGCACGTTAAGAGATCCTCATCTATCTCAGCTCCATGCATTATTTCCCTACTTTTTTTTCCATCTGTTTATCATGTCAGAACCGTCTTCGTTACCAATCCGCGCAATGATATTAATTACCGCAGATTCATATTCGTTTTTATTTTGGCATTTCTCATATAGTAGCAAGGCATTCCAATTTACAATAGCTCTCTGTCACATATCGCCCATGGAAAGTATAGAGATGGTCGATATGGAAGAAGGACTGAATTATTCCATGCAACGCACAGCGCGTTCTAGTCTTCCTGTATTAGCTGCCTTAAAGACCAGCAGATGAGAAGCACCTGTGCGTTGCAACTTCCTTACTTTGTACCACGCTCCCTCTTGTGTTCCCTCCCCGGTTTCTGCTTACCTTGTTTGTCGTTTGCTAGAGGGTTTTGCTTCCCACTCGAACGGCTCCTTGCCTCCTTCCGTTCTGGTCTACTTACCTCTCCGCTTGCGTGGCGTCTGTTGCCGTAACCTGTTTGCCTCTCTCTCTCTCATGAAGGAATTCCTTGATGCTTGTACAATAGATTTTACCTTTCGCCCTAAAACATATGAGCTGGACAGGGCTAAGGTGGGATTTCTGATTTCCAATATGGTAGGTAACGCCCTTTCCTGGGCAACTCCCTTGGTGACCGCTACAGATCCAGCCTTAAACAACTATGGCACTTTGTAACACATTTGAAAACAAGATTCAAAAGACCCGAAGTCTTCTATTCAACTTTTGAGAATCTACTGGACATACGTCAAGGAACCTTGGACCTACAAACATATGTTACCAACTTTCAGAAAGTAGCAACCGAAGCCGGATGGCCAGAGACGGCTCAACAGGCCATTTTCCGTCGTGGTCTGCACAAAGACTTAAAAGACGAATTGGCTAGAGTGGCTAAGCCTGCGTCTTTCCAAGAACTAGTGGCTTTGGTTTTGAAGATAGACTATCGTATGACCAAAAGAAGAGCAGAGAAAAAGAGACCCTGTTAATTTTATGCCCTACCTAGCCTACCCCCAACACCTGAAAAGACACCACCTGAAGAACCTATGCAGATAGGAAAAGCAAGAGAACCACTTACTACATGTGAACGAAAGAGACGCAAAGATCTTGGGCTGTGCATGTACTGCGGCTCCAATACTCATTTGTTAATTTGTTAGGGGACTGTCCCGAAGTACCTCCCAGGAGACAGGGAAACGAAAGACCCCGACCTTGAACAGGGAAAAAGAAGGGGAAAGTACTATTAATCCCTGTTCATTGGCTCAACCCGGTGTAATTGACAGCAACAGTCTAATGGTGATCAAGATTCTTATTGATTGGAACATTGGAAATCCTGTTGAATGCCTAGCCATGTTGGATTGTGGGGCAGCTGGTAACTTTGTGGACGATAAGTGGGCCATGGAGCATCAGATACCAAGACGCTCCAAGATACGACCTATCCCAGTTGAAGGGGTTGATGGTCCCCCGTTAACCTCCGGACCCATCAGTCAAGAGACACAGGAATTAAAGGTCCAGATGTCCAATCACCATGAATATCTATCCTTTGATCTGATAAGAGCAGCACATTTTCCTATTATCTTGGGCATACCATGGCTTCGAAGACACAACCCAAGCATAGACTGGTGTCGGAACTCAGTTGAATTTCAATCCCATTACTGCTGTCAACATTGTTTGATTCCAGAACCTGCAAAGCCGAAAGTACAAACAATGGTACACAGATCCATAAACAGTGTCAACTTGATACCTGTCCAATACCAAGAGTATACTGATGTGTTTTTAGACACTTAACCACGGAATCTTCCACCTCACCGAAAGGAGGATTGCAAGATCAAACTGGTTCCAGACACAGAAATACTGTTTGGAAGAATGTTCCCTTTGTCACTACCTGAAAAGGAGGCCCTCAAGGAATACTTAGCCACAAATCTAAAAAACGGACCCATCCGTGAATCCTCCTCATCGGCAGGGGCATCCCTTTTCTTTATTGCAAAGAAAGGGATGACCAAACTAAGACCATGTATCGATGACCGAGGACTTAACAGTCTAACCATAAAAGGCTGGTATCCCATGCCATTGATGAAAGACATTATAGAGGTTGTCCAAGGAGCTCGGGTTTTCACCAAATTAGACCTTAGGGGAGCGTATCATCTTCTGAGAATCCGTGAAGGAGACGAGTGGAAGACAGCTTTTAGAACACCCCTTGGACATTACGAGTACAGAGTCATGCCCTTTGGTTTAGTGAACGCACCGTCCCAGTTCCAACGGTTTATGGACAAAATATTTGTGGATGTCCTACATTCCTTGGTTGTAGTATATTTGGATGATATACTCTTTTTTTCCAACACTCTGGAAGAACACCGCCAACACGTTCAGGAGGTGCTACATAGGTTGCGAATGAACAGTCTGTTGGCAAAACCTGAGAAGTGTGTCTTTGAAGCTACAACCGTACCTTACCTAGGGTTTATACTCTCTGCAGACAGCGTGCAAATGGACCCTTCCAAAACACAAGCAATAACTCAATGGCCAGTACCCACATCAGTGAAGGACATACAGAAATGTTTAGGTCTTGCCAACTTTTACCGTAAATTTATACCCAACTTTTCAGAAATCATCTTGCCCATTACTAATCTCTTAAAGAAGGGTGTTAAATTTGTTTGGGACCTAACAACAGAACAAGCTTTCCAAAGACTCAGCTTTTGTGACTGCTCCCATATTGAGACAACCTGGCCAGTCCTTACCTTTCATTGTGGAAACAGATGCTTTAGGCGGTGCAATTGGGGCAGCACTACTGCAAAAGAAGGAGGATGGATTGGAACACCCCATTGCCTACTACCTTCGCACGCTTAGCCCAAGTGAATGAAATGACTCTGTCTTGGAAAGAGAACTCCTGGCTATTAGGCAAGCATGCGAAGAATGGAGACAACTATTACAAGGAACCATTCATCCTTTTCAGGTTCGTACTGACCACCAAAATCTAAAGGTACTCCAGAAGATGGAATGTCGGAATTCCAGACATGCCAGATGGGCCTATTTTTTCTCTCAGTTTGACTTTGTTCTGATATACTTACCAGGAATGGACAATCCTCTTGCTGATGCTCTCTCAAGGAGACTTTGGAGGTTTTCAGGGTCAGGAAATCCTTTTAGCAGGGAAGTGGTTTGTTAATACCCTTAACACTTTTCTGCAACAAGTACAATCCGCCCAGAGCAAGGAAAAGGACCCTCTAAACAAGGGTATGACTCAAAGGGGAGAACTGTTATTCAAAGAAGGTTTGTTGTTCCTACCTACGACCGACTTACAAGAACAAGCAATGGCCTGGTGTCATGACGTACCATTAGCAGGACACAAGGGACAAAATGCCACTTTAGAATTGGTTTCTAGACAATTCTGGTGGCCCACGATGGCAAAAGATGTCAGAACTATGTCGCCTCATGTCCTGTATGTGCGCAGAATAAGTACCATATTGCAAACCCCTGGGTCTTCTACAGCAGGAAACCCCTCCAGAAGGTCCGTGGCAACACATCTCCACTGATTTCATTGTAGACTTACCCGTTTCTAACGGGTACTCAGCCATCATGGTCACTGTCGATTCATTCAGCAAATTGGCTCATTTCTCACCCTTAAAAGGGTTACCCACAGCAGGCATTACTGCAGAGGTGTTTTTGAGATACGTGGCAGATTACACAGACTACCCCAGACCACAGTATCAGATCGCGGCTCACAGTTCACATCAGAATTTTGGACTGTTCTATGCAAATCTTTAGGAATAAAAAGATCCCTTTCGTCTGGGTTTCATCCGGAAAGCAATGGACAAACTGAACGTCTCAATGCCACTTTAGAACAGTACATCAGGTGTTTTTGTAATCAAGAACAGAATGATTGGTATCAGCTTCTGCCCATGGCAGAATTTTCCTACAACAACACCAGCCATTCTTCTACAGGCATGAGTCCCTTCTCATGCACCTATGGATTCCATCCTAGACACATACCTCTGTTTGGTCAGAATTCTTCTAATGTACCCTCCGTTGATCTGCTCATCAATACTCTGCAAGACCTTCACAGGAAGACATGAGCCAACCTTGAGATGGCACTTCATAAGAGCAAAAGGTGGGCGGATCTCAAGAGACAACCCAACCCTGAATGGGAAATTGGTACCAAAGTATGGTTGTCAACCAAATACCTACCCAGGTGGATACACCGAGGCAAGTTCTCTCCCCGTTACATTGGACCCTTCCGGATCACTGCTAAAATGAATCCGGTAGCCTTTCGCTTGGCTTTGCCAGCCAAACTACAAAGAATCCATCCGGTATTTCATACCTCATTACTGAAAAAATACACAGAGGACTTACACAAAATAAAAAAGACAATCGGATTCCAGCAGAAAGAAAGAACCAAGGAATACAAAGTCTCCAGACTCCTTGATTCCAGGTACAAGAATGGCACCTTGCAGTATCTGGTACTATGGAATGGGTACCCAATGTCTGAGAGCTCTTGGGAACCTATTAGACATATATCAGCACCTCGTCTCATTCAGAAGTTCCATTGACTGCACCCGGAAAAACCAGGAGGGTGTCTACTGAGAAGGGGTCATACTGTCACATATCTCCCATGGAAAGTATGGAGGAGATGGTCGATATGGAAGAAGGACTGAATTATTCCATGCAACGCACAGCACGTTCTAGTCTTCCTGTATTAGCCGCCTTAAATACCAGCAGATGAGAAGCACCTGTGCGTTGCAACTTCCTTACTTTGTACCCGCGAGTCAGTTTGCTTACGCTCCCTCTTGTGTTCCCTCCCCGGTTTCTGCTTACCTTGTTTGTCGTTTGCTAGTGGGTTTTGCTTCCAACTCGAACAGCTCCTTGCCTCCTTCCGTTCTGGTCTACTTACCTCTCCGCTTGCGCGGCGTCTGTCGCCGTAACCTGTTTGCCTCTCTCTCAGCCCTTCCTACTACTGCTGTACTCTCTCCCGCGCTGGGCGGTTCCCCAGCTTTCATTGTTTTCTATGAGTGGTGTCTACTTGCTTGAAGGGAGGGGATAGTATGAAAGGTCGCTATTAAAGTCGCTCAGTTGGGATATGGATCCCTGTGATGTCCATCATATTTACTGTAAAATATCTCGAAGAGTTTATAACCCCTTTTTTAAATCAAGTTTCCCTGTCCCTGTTTTGATCTCAAGTGTTTCTGTTTTTGTGTAGATTTGTTTTATTTTTTGGTTAGAATGACAACCATTATGTTTGTTTTGAGACTCTTGTTGGGGCTGACTTGTCGTCTTTGCTCCAAGGTAACATGTTTAAGGCCCCCTGAGTCATAATTAGGATGAACTAATTCAAATATTTTTGAAGGTGATGTTACTTGTATCTCATTTTGGTTGTTTAAAAAAATCAGATGTAATAGAATGAGTGGTCAAATTCATTAATATACTCATATCATTCTCTTGGTCAAGTTTTTATCTGAGCTTTTACTAATATTTTGTTCTTCTTGCATGTCTAGGTCCACTTCTATTTCCTTTGTTTTACTCTTGTCAATTTTCCTTTGCTTCACCTTGTTTTTTTTTCTTCTTTTTGAGCAGGGAGAGTAATAGCTTAAATGAATCTCCTTTTGAAAGTAGTTTGATTCACATTTTTCCCACGGATCTCATTTTTAGATTTCTTATTTTGTTTTGTGCTATTCTTGCTTTTGGTTTTCTTACGGGGTTGGGAAAGATCATATATTATATCATTCGCTGGGAGGAGAGATATAGCTTCCTCCCCTCTTGTTTGTGTACAAGGCGAAGACAAGGGAAAATAATGTGGTTGTTCCATGTTTATACGCATGTCGCATGCTACAGGAATTTGGGATAATTGTACAAAGGCTACAGTCTGTTGTTCAGGTGTACATGAATCAGATCATGAGAGTTACATATGTCCTGACCCAATCCTGACTTCATTTTGGACTCAAGAACATCTATCATGTTTTCAGAGATGGTTTTCACTGTTGGGGTTTCTCATTTTATTTCTAATAGTCTCATATTTATTTGGTTAAGTTCAGCATGCACCGGATCAAAATTTGCATTTGTGTTAGCTAAAGTTACGGAGTGTTGCTCCATTTTTATTTCTAAATGCTTGTAAATTTTTGTCAAGCTATAAATTCCTGTGCTCATAGCAGCCAGAGAAATCTCATAGGCTGGAGGTATGGTGTTCATGAAACCAAATAAAGGCCTTGGAGTTATTCTAATAAATGCCATATCGGAAGAGATAGTCGAGTCTATCATTTGGTTGTTAACTTCTTGGTTTAAAGCAGGTGATCCTGATAAATTTGACTCATCAAGCATGTCAACTGCAATTTGATCATTAGTTTTGTTCATTTTGTTATTTCTAGTGTTCACACTTATCCGTGTCTTGGGAACAACAGCCGGGTGGCTGAGTAGCCAGAGGCACGGAGTTGAGATCACAAGATTCACATGAAAAATGTCAAATGACCTTGCAAAGGAGGACCGTCTTTCATATTCATTATTTTTGTATCTAGCAATTCACATTGTCTTGCATTAACACTGATATAATTGACTTTGTTAGTTCCATTTTCGCATGAGCTGGCATTTTCACAATGTGATACAACTTGTGTGTCTTGGGGCAGTAACTGTCATTAACATACATATCTGCTTCAATGTCAAAAACTGGAGCGTTCCCAATAGGTTTACCCGCATGAACATCATAGTTCACCAGTTGTTGAACACCATTGATGTTCTGTAATGACGGAGTGTTATATTCCAGTATTTCTACATCAGTAACATGCAAAGGTTTGCTTGGTTTCGCACCATTTAAGAGATCAATTTCCTTCGGGGTATCCTCTGATAGGTATTTATTTGTATCACATGCAGGAAAGTTCTCAGGTGTCAATCGCAGTATGGGAATCCAAAGGTTGCGTAAATCAGGATCAGCTGATTTTGACCAGCACGCGCCCTTTTTACTTTTGTTCAATTTCGAAAGGGCAGACGGCGTACGCATTTGTGAAGGAGATCAAGTAAGAGGATTTTTCATGAGCTCACTCGTGCCAGCCTGCATGGCCGTTGTTAATGTGTACATGACACATATGCACACAGAAAAGACGCTTGAGCGTGGTTTAGACCACAGCGTGGTCAGCTCAACAAAGGGCACAACAGACTTGGCAAGAAAAGCGGCAGCTGTTCGTGAGTGCTGCCCGGCTGCTCCGCTGATCAGCAGAACAGCGCTCACAATCAGCACTACCACAGAAGCGCACATGCAGAAGCGCGTGGCCAGCAGATTATGAAGCCTTCAGGGAAAATGGGCAGAGCCACTCTCGGGTTGTTTTTCTTTGTAATGAAAAGTAATCCCAGATGAAAACAAAGTTTGGACATCACTGCAGTGGAGCAGAATGACCGGCAGAATCAGCACTCCCACAGAAGTGAAATGCATTAAGCTCCCCAACGGCTGCATAAATACATTCAATACATTGATTAATAAGCAAAAGGTACACACAGGAGGTTCTCATACACCTCTTTGAAAATGTGCAATATATTATTACATTGAAAGAGCACTATTATTTTGTATAAGTGTGCTCCTATTTAACTAGCTAATTTTACAGTTATTAGCTACTTATTCTTTTATTGCTCTCAAAGATTAATGCTTGATTTTCTTTTTATGTATTATGTTTTTTCATGACTCTGCATTGTATGAATTGTTCTTTTATGAAGGTCTTTTTAACTTTCAAAATAAAGATTTACTGCTACTACTATACCAGTAAAGTCAATTGGAGCTCCCAGTCTAGGGGTGGCCCAATAGACTTTCCCTCAACTTCGACAAGGGCTCTTACCTCCCTCGGACAGGTTTCCTACTCCCCATTGCATGTAAAGAATATATGTTCACTACAGCCAGGGTATCCCCTCTGTCTACACTGTCCCTTACCTAGGGAGGTCTAAAGGCCAGAGCCTTCTCTCTCTAACTCCCTCAGGCACTTCCTAGATGACCTAAGCCGGACTAGAGTGTTGGACCTGTTGTACCCTTCTTCTTGTGACAGGCTTTCACTCCCTCTCCTCACTCTTTCCCAACACTCCTTTTCTCTACTCCCCCTCTGTCTCCAACTCCGCCTCTCTCTCCCTTATGGTCTTATTGCTCCTCTCGCTTCTCCTACTTCCACCCTCTGCCTCCTTTCCGATCTTACTCCACATGTTATGCCTCCTCTCACACTGCCTCTCTATTCTCCTTTCTCCTTCTGGCCGTATCACTCTTCTGACTTTCCCTGTCTCTACTCTCTGCCTCCCTTCTGTCTCCACTTCCTCCTAACTTTGTCTTTTCTCTCACCCACACTCTTTTACTAATTGACAAACATACAAAAGAATTGGTACATCTCTCCCAATTCCAACACCTTACCTTCACTCTCGCCAAACATGCCAACACTCTCCTCCATGTTCTCCTCCACTTGCTGCACAGCTCCCCCAGGTCTACTGGTCCTCCTTTACCTCCTCCACCCCCACCCAAAAACCAAAACACCTATCACTTCCACATGTGGAACACTGTCACCCTGAGTGAAACAATGACTGCAATGAAACTGTTTTGACACCTGGAAAACTATTGAAAAGATATTGAATATGACACAAAATATTTCCTTGAATGGTAGCATGCCATTGAACTGACATAAGAAAATAATTCAGAGGAAACCTGGTCACAGGTTCTTCTCTTTTTGGAGTGTTGACTGACAACGCATTTGAATGGCATCAAGAGGCCAATACTGATATAAGGTAGACAACCTGACTTTGACTACCCAGGTGTCTTTATAACTATCTGAGTGCAATGTATTTAAATTTGAAATAGCAAGTGAACTAGCGCTACCAAATAGTTAGAGTTCACAGGCACAGGAGGACTGTGGACAAAGAATGAATATATTGTGCAAATGTATTGTTTAATTTTCATATAATCTTTGGTGCCCTTAAAATTAGGGACACCAAAGAGGTTTCAAGCATAAAATATAGGTGAATTGTGGTTGGAGACATTTTGTATCGCTGTTTTGATTTATATGAAAAAAAAATCTTTTTTTTGCAGACGATTAAGCATATTAGCCTAGAAAAAGCCCTAAGGCACAAAACATTTGCACATGCTCTAATAAGTATATGTTGGCACATGATTTTGATACAAGATCTTGGGTATTTTATGTGTTATCTTTCAAAGGTACATGACTGTGAGTCTGTTTTGTCTTACTATGTAGACTGGAGATTAAACTAAATTATAACAAAGTTACCTAGATAACCAATAACCAAGCTGATCTCCACCCTGAATATTGTTTTCATTACCTTTCACTGCAGAATGACTCGCCTGGCTGTTTTACCTTCTTGTCTAGAATGTTCTCTGAGCTCCCATTGGACACTCAAGTCAGCGGCTTCCCTGGACCATTCATTTTTTGATCTTCAGCTCCTCGCCTATATTCTCTCCTTGTGGGATGGAAGGGTGTTTGTCTGCCCTCCTTTAGAGCCATCATTACTTTCCAGCCTGCCATGTGGTCTTTGACATTTTTTGTCCTCTTGCTCCCTCCTGTACTCGTTAAGTCAATGTCCAAAAAGAGTTTTGGGAGTGCTGCCTGCTCTTTCCTTGTATTGTGTAGTTCCTTGCTGGATCCAGTCCTGCTGCCACTGCTACACTGTTCCTCTGTAGTCAGTTTGGGCTTGTGGGGTATGTGTTGGGTCTCCCATTCGGCTCCTGAATTGGGGAGGATAGTTCATTCGTATCAGTGTAACCACTTCTTTCCTCCTGTTCTGGTCCACGTCTGGTCTGTCAGACCAAGGTGCATTGCGGTACTTGTAGTTCTTCTCTGGACTGAGCTGCTTCCCGGGATCCATTGTCCATTCCAGAAGTATGATAAGTCTGGTGAGTGTTGGTACTGTAGTCGCTTGTGTCGAGATACTAGGTTGTTCTATTCGCCATGACTCCGGAGTTTCACCTGAAAAATAAGAGAGCTGCCAGAACAGTGGCTGATAGGCACCGGGATAGGGACAAAGGTACCATGAGTGACTCCAAATATACCAGAGAGCCAGGGACGGTAACCCTCAAAATCCTTTGGGGTAAGTATGGCTCAGGCACAGCCTTGGAAAGCTGTCTATTCTAGTTTGAGAGGGGTCCTTGGGGCCCCTGCCTGGGTCATATCCAGCCAACCTTTTGTGTGAAAAAACAGACCTTATGATAGATGTTTGCATTTTGGGTTCATCAAATTTGCTTTTTCTGTGGATCTTTTTGCCCGCTGCGACTATCTTTCATGTTAGTTTCCTGCTCTTCCCCAATCCTTCCTTCAGCGGAGGACACATGCATAACCTCTCACCCCTCCCAGCTCCCAACCTCTCGGGACTAACCCTATTAGACTGCCACCTCCTTCCGTCCTCTTCCTACCACCACCTGCCACTTCTATATTCCCTTTATCTCCCAACCCGCAACCCTCTGCCCCCGGTTCACTGTTATCTTATTGCGATCCACGCTGTGCGGCTCGCTGGTCGTTTATGTCTCTCCATGGGCCTCGGATGCATGTGGTAACTCTGGATAGATAGCAGTTGGGCAAAGGTGGCCTATCGGGAAAATAAATGCGAAAGTGGGCCATTCCAAAAAACAAATACTGATTTATCTGTGTTGTTCTAGCCCTCAATCTCCCATAAACTTAGCATATTCATTCAACAAAACTTTAAAGGGAAATGGGAGTGCAGGTCAGGAGCATACTATTCTCAGTATATCAAAGTATCAGAATCCGACTATCCGCTAGCATTGGGAAATCTTCCTCAGTTTCACACAAAACGTCATGAAGCTGGATAGTCAGACGATTAAAAGGTAGTGGCGAGAGTACACAGCTTTACCTAATGCTTCCCTCGACTGAAAAAAAGGAAGTAAGTTGCCCTTTGGTGTATAGCGAACTGCAGCAGTATTGTTTTATGTGTTGAAATCAGTATCTTAAGTAGGCCATCTGGAACATTCATGGCAAGCAAATTCTTCCACAACTTTGGGGGGCACTTGAGAGCTGCGCCAAGATGGGTGCTATTAGTTGAGCTCCAGAGTCAGCTGCTGCACATCAGGAATCTATCCTGCTCCTTTCGATTGTTCCACCCCATAAAACCGTTGGTTGGAGTGCAGAGTGCTGCAACGGCCCAGGGTTGGAGACTTAGCTTGTATGCAGCCTGGTAAAGCCTGAAGTGCGGGCAATGCTGTGGACTGGCGGCGCAGCCTGCATAAACACGGCAGAGTGATCTGTTGTGGCTCTGGGCCTCGAAGGACATCAGTAGGGCCGAGGGTGTTGTGTGGCTGGTCCCCGTGGCAGTGACAGGCAGGGTTGAGGACCTGGGGCAGACCTGCAGAAGTCTTTGGGCTCGCACTTGCAGAGGCGGTGAAGCTGGACAGCTCCTAGAGCGGGATCCTGAAAGAGTTGCAGCCTGCTGGTGCAAAACTGTTTTATGGCGCCCATTTGCAGGCTAAAAGTGCAGTGAAAGGAGCTCAGGACGCAGAGGAATCAAGAGACTCAAGGCTGGAGCCCCAATCGGACACCCCCAGTACATAATATTGTATCCTGGCTCAGTTGCAGAACGGCATTAGTTTACTAGACAACAAATAGGACACTCTTACCTGTAAAGTTGACCATATGCAGGCTCGTCTCAACCGGCACAGTGACAGGCTGGACGAGACGGAGCAGTGCCTCCCTGCAGTGGAGGATGCGTCCTACTCAACATATAGGGAAATTGTTCAGCTTCGGAAGACGGTCAAGGAGCTACAGGTGAAACAGGAGGATTTGGAGTCCAAGTCCAGCCAAAACAACATTAGAATTGTCGGGGGTCCGGAGGCTGCGGACAGAGTGCAGATGGAGCAGATGATGATAGGGCTGCTGCGTGAAACACTTGGTCAGTCTGGTTTTTCCTTAGCCTTTGTGATCAAAAGAGCACATTGTATACCAGGGGGACGTTCCCCGGTCCCGGGGGCACCTCCCAGGCCCAGGTATCTAGGAAGACTTTTATCGAAGTGAAAAAAAGGCTTGAGGCAAAGGGGTTCAAAAATGCTATTCCAGCACGCCTTTGAATTGAGCATAATGGCAAGGCACATTTCTGATAAAGGAGCTGGGCCGGCGAGGAGTAGGAATGGTCAGGGGAGATCTTTGCCAAGAGATCAGGACTGAAAACCTGGGCGTTCAGTGGCCCTCCAATACTGCTGTGTTTTCCTTAATTCCGCTGGGGTGGTACAATCGTCTGGGTCTTGTATTGTGACAATGGCGGATGGGGTGGCTAAGCTTTGAGTTGCTCCCCTGCGTTGGCTTTTGGTTGCTAAGGGGGCGGGAGAGGGGGGACAAAACGGACACATTGGGGTTGTCGGTGAGGGCGGGGGGAGTTGGGCAGTTTCAGGTTATGTTTTGGGATGGTTTGGTTCAGACGGCACACAGTTCACCAACTTCTACTCCCTGCTGTAGGGATAGTGTCACAGGTTTCCCCCTTTCTCACCTGTGTTTGATGCTTGTTGGATTTCTTGGAAGGAGTCTTCTTGCGTATGGTTTGGGCTTTGTACAACCCCGTACGCGTGTCTTCGGGTTCCAGCATTCGTTCGGCGTTCTTCGTCCAGGGCCGATAGGAAACTCCAGGAAGTCCAAGAACGAAGGAGGAGAACTCGGAGGCGAGTACACGGATTCCGGGATATAGGCTAAGGAGGAAGGGAAGATAGGAGGAGGAAGCGAGGTTCCGGGAACCAGGAAACAACAGAGTTCAGCGAAGGTGAAATACAGAGCACACGTCTAGCCACAGCAATCAGTAGCGTGGAGACGAGCGGGGCCGCAAGGGCGTGGCCTCTTTATAGAACGTGCTACGTCTGACGTAAAAGCTGGTAGACAGCGTTCTGTGTTTAAAGGCCATGTTGGAAGTACAGCAGAGTGTAAGCCCCGATGTGTCAGGCATCAGGAAGTCCAAAAGGGGCGCGTCCGACGGTTCATGACAGATAGGCATGGGGTGGCACTAACAGGTGATGGAGGTGGGGAGCGAACAACACTACCTCATTTCGGCGGCATGATCAGTCACATATTGGGAAGTGGGGGGTGGAAAGAGGCAGAAAAGGGCGGTGATGTGTGGATTATAAGTCCTCTATCTACACCATTACTTCACTGGGGAAGGCATGCCTAACAGCGAAATCACGTGTATGCCGTGAAACGTCAGAGGTTTAAATGGCCCCTCCAAAGCACAGAAGGTTCTGTTATATATGCAGCGGCACCACGTTGACATCACATTTTTGCAGGAGACTCACCTCTCACCCTCCAGCGAGGCCTTTTTTACTTAGTCATGGGGTTGTCACAGGTATTTCTCATCATACTCCAAATACTCT
Source organism: Ambystoma mexicanum (assembly GCF_040938575.1). Taxonomy (NCBI): domain Eukaryota; kingdom Metazoa; phylum Chordata; class Amphibia; order Caudata; family Ambystomatidae; genus Ambystoma; species Ambystoma mexicanum. The sequence goes on from NC_090940.1 coordinate 149,714,700, forward strand.
CAGGGTGTCATGAACCGTCGCCTACGTCCCTTCTGGACTTCGTGGTCCCTGACCCATAGGGGATTGAATGCAGTAATCCTTCCAACATGGCCGCTTGACACGGAACGCTGCTTGCCAGTCTTTGCGCTCCACGTCCTCCGTTCTACTAAACAGACACGCCCCCACGGCTCTGCGCGTCTCAACGCTACCGCTTGCTGTAGTTGGACGTATGTTGCCGGAGTTCGCTCGGGGCTTTCTGATTCCTGTTTCCCAGTTCCTTGAATCCCCCTTCCTTCCTTCTTTCACTCAAGACTTACCTTTAACTTCCTGGATTTTCGCCCGCGCTCGGGTCACGGCGTTCCGTGTCTACGAGCCCGGACATTGTTCATTCCTGGTCTCCGTCCTGGACATCTGAACGTATCCTGGAGTTGGATTGTTATCCTCACGCTGGAATCCGAAGACCAGCACACGGGTTTATACAAATCCCGGACCGTGCGAAAGAAGTCATCAAAGAAGGTCTCAAACAAACAACAAAAACAGGTGAGAAGGGGAGAGACTTGTGACAGATTGAGACGGCTACAAAACGATACAGACACAGAGATGGAAGGCGCGGTTCAGGACCTCATGCGTGGCATGCAGGAACTAACCACAGAAGTCCAGAACCTTAAAGCTGAGAATGCTGCATTAAAGCAGCTAGTCTTGTCACGTGACTCTGCAACTAAGGAAAGTGTGTTATTGGGAGGAGTAGTGGACAAATTTGATGGTTCTTCAAAGACCCTCCGTGCCATCCTTGATTCATGTTTGGTACACTTCACCTTCAAGCCCTACTACTTTTCCACTCCTAGAGCAAAGGTGGGGTTCATGATCTCATACCTCACTGGTCAGCTTCGGAAGATGGTCAAGGAGTTACTGGTGAAACAGGAATATTTGGAGTCCAAGTCCAACCAAAACAACATTAGAATTGTCGGGGAGCAGATGATGATAGGGCTGCTGCGTGAAACACTTGGTGAGTCTGGTTTTTCCTTAGCCTTTGTGATGAAAAGAGCACATTGTATACCAGGGGGACGTTCCCCGGTGCCGGGGGCACCTCCCAGGCCCAGGTATCAAGGAAGACTTTTATCGAAGTGAAAAAAAGGCTTGAGGCAAAGGGGTTCAAAAATGATATTCCAGCACGCCTTTGAATTGAGCATAATGGCAAGGAACATTTCTTTCAATCCCCTGAGGAGGTGAATGACTTTACGGTTGCTGCTGATAAAGGAGCTGGGCCGGCGAGGAGTAGGAATGGTCAGGGGAGATCTTTGCCAAGAGACCAGGACTGAAAACCTGGGCGTTCAGTGGCCCTCCAATACTGCTGTGTTTTCCTTAATTCCGCTGGGGTGGTACAATCGTCTGGGTCTTGTATTGTGACAATGGCGGATGGGGTGGCTAAGCTTTGAGTTGCTCCCCTGCGTTGGCTTTTGGTTGCTAAGGGGGTGGGAGAGGGGGGACAAAACGGGCACATTGAGGTTGTCGGTGAGGGCGGGGGGAGTTGGGTAGTTTCAGGTTATGTTTTGAGATGGTTTGGTTCAGACGGCACACAATTCACCAACTTCTACTCCCTGCTGTAGGGATAGTGTCACAGGTTTCCCCCTTTCTCACCTGTGTTTGATGCTTGCTGGATTTCTTGGAAGGAGTCTTCTTGCGTACGGTTTGGGCTTTGTACAACCCCGTACGCGCGTCTTCGGGTTCCAGCATTCGTTCAGCGTTCTTCGTCCAGGGCCGATAGGAAACTCCAGGAAGTCCAGGAACGAAGGAGGAGTACTCGGAGGCGAGTACACGGATTCCGGGATATAGGCTAAGGAGGAAGGGAAGATTGGAGGAGGAAGCGAGGGTCCGGGAACCAGGAAGCAACAGAGTTCAGCGAAGGTGAAATAAAGAGCACACGTCTAGCCACAGCAATCAGTAGCGTTGAGACGAGCGGGCCCGCGAGGGCGTGGCCTCTTTATAGAACGTGCTACATCTGACGTAAAAGCTGGTAGACAGCGTTCTGTGTTTAAAGGCCATGTTGGAAGTACAGCAGAGTGTAAGCCCCGATGTGTCAGGCACCAGGAAGTCCAAAAGGGGCGCGTCCGACGGTTCATGACAGATAGGCATGGGGTGGCACTAACAGGTGATGGAGGTGGGGAGCGAACAACACTACCTCATTTCGGCGGCATGATCAGTCACGTATTGGGGAGTGGGGGGTGGAAAGAGGCAGAAAAGGGCGGTGATGTGTGGATTATTAGTCCCCTATCTACACCATTACTTCACTGGGGGAGGCATGCCTAACAGCGAAATCACGTGTATGCCGTGAAACGTCAGAGGTTTAAATGGCCCCTCCAAAGCACAGAAGGTTGTTATATATGCAGCGGCACCACGTTGACATCACATTTTTGCAGGAGACTCACCTCTCACCCTCCAGCGAGGCCTTTTTTACTTAGTCATGGGGTTGTCACCGGTATTTCTCATCATACTCCAAATACTCTCAGGGTGTCATGAACCGTCGCCTACGTCCCTTCTGGACTTCGTGGTCCCTGACCCATAGGGGATTGAATGCAGTATTCCTTCCAACATGGCCGCTTGACACGGAACGCTGCTTGCCAGTCTTTGCGCTCCACGTCCTCCGTTCTACTAAACAGACACGCCCCCACGGCTCTGCGTGTCTCAACACTACCGCTTGCTGTAGTTGGATGTGTGTTGCCGGAGTTCGCTCGGGGATTTCTGATTCCTGTTTCCCAGTTCCTTGAATCCCCCTTCCTTCCTTCTTTCGCTCAAGACTTACCTTTAACTTCCTGGATTTTCGCCCGCGCTCGGGTCACGGCGTTTCGTGTCTACGAGCCCGGACATTGTTCATTCCTGGTCTCTGTCCTGGACATCTGAACGTATCCTGGAGTTGGATTGTTATCCTCACGCTGGAATCCGAAGACCAGCACACGGGTTTATACAAATCCCGGACCGTGCGAAAGAAGTCACCAAAGAAGGTCTCAAACAACAAAAACAGGTGAGAAGGGGAGAGACTTGTGACAGATTGAGACAGCTACAAAACGATACGGACACAGAGATGGAAGGCGCGGTTCAGGACCTCATGCGTGGCATGCAGAAACTAACCACAGAAGTCCAGAACCTTAAAGCTGAGAATGCTGCATTAAAGCAGCTAGTCTTGTCACGTGACTCTGCAACTAAGGAAAGTGTGTTATTGGGAGGAGTAGTGGACAAATTTGATGGTTCTTCAAAGACCCTCCGTGCCATCCTTGATTCATGTTTGGTACACTTCACCTTCAAGCCCTACGACTTTTCCACTCCTAGAGCAAAGGTGGGGTTCATGGTCTCATACCACACTGGTAACGCCTTGACCTGGGCAACCCCCCTAGTCAATTCGGGCGACGTCCTCCTGAATAATTATGATAGATTTGTGGAAGCCCTAAAGGCCATGTTTGATCGCCCAGAGCAGGTTTACGGCGCTCAAGAACGTTTGCTTGAATTTCAACAAGGATCCCAGAATATGCTTACCTATATGACCCGCTTTAAATAACTTGTGAAGGAAGCTGATTGGTCTCAAGAAGCCAGCTTCACCCTCTTCCGAAGAGGCTTGAACAAAGAAATAAAGGATGAGTTAGCCAGGGTAGCTCGCCCAAACTCCTTCCAGGCTCTCATGGACCTTTCCTTACAAATTGACTTTCGAATCCAGAAAAGAAAGGCAGAGAAGAAGAAGTCTAAGTCAACCTTCCAAATGGCTGGCACAGACCACCCATCTAGACCAGAGCCCACAGCTTCTCCAACCTCGGATCCAGTACCCATGCAACTGGGGGCCTTCCGTGGACCCATTACCCCACAAGAAAGAATGCGCCGGATTTACACTGGTCTGTGCATGTATTGCGCCTTCAATAAACATCTCGTGAGAGAGTGTCCTATTGTTCCTCCACAGCGTTCGGGAAACGCCAGCTCCCGATCCTAGATGGGGCACAGTTTCGGGAGAGAGATGTCTGCTCCACATCAATTCCTTCCTTGAACTCTCCTGGATAAAATAATCTTGTGATATTACAGGCATTCCTATCGCCTTCCAAGAAAGAATCTTACCCCATCCTGACGTTAGTGGATTGCGGAGCCATGGGCATATTCATAGATCATGATTGGGTCACTACTCACAACATTCAACATGAAATTCGAGAGACAATGCAACCTGTGGAAGCTATTGATGGGAGACCCCTGTCTTCGGGACCCATAACTCTCCAAACTTAAGAGATCCTGCTTTCTATAAACCACCATCAAGAGCGGATTAAATTTGACATTATAAGATCAGCCCACTATCCAATAGTTCTAGGCATGCCCTGGTTACAGAAGCATAACCCCTACATTAATTGGGCAGGAGGCTCCTTGTTCCTTGGTTCTCCACATTGCATGTCCCACTGTTTATCCCTAGATACCTTACCAAGGTCCTCTGAAGACTCTCAAGAAACTCAGCACAATCCAGTCACTGTCTCTAATATCATCCGGATTCCAAGGGCCTATCAGGCTTACTCAGATGTGTTCTCAACTGCTATTGTTCAAGTTCTAACACCCCACAGACCTGAGGATTGTGCCATTGACACTGAGCCTTCAGCAGTGATTCCCTTCGGAAAAATGTTTATTCTATCCAAACCTGAAAAAGGGGCCCTCCGGGAATACCTGGACACCAACTTGGAAAATGGAACTATTCGACCTTCCAAGTCCCCAGCGGGCGCTTCCCTCTTCTTCGTTCCTAAGAAGGATTCCAAGGAGCGTAGGCCATATTCGGAATACAGCGGCCTTAACCAGTGCACTCTCAAGGATCGTTACCCATTGCTTCTCATCTCGGACATCCTGGAAGTAGCCAGAGGTGCAGTCATCTTCACAAAATTAGATCTCAGGGGTGCCTACCATCTTATTCGTATAAAGGAAGGTGACAAATGGAAACCAGCCTTTATAAAACCCTTTGGCCACTTTGAATACTTGGTTATGCCCTTTGGACTTGCTAATGCCCCAGCAATCTTCCAACGTTTTATGGATCGAGTGTTTTCTGATATGCTATTCCTTTTCGTCATCGTATATCTGGAAGACATACTGATCTACTCCAAGGACCACCTGAAACATGAAGAGCACGTAAAGACAGTCTTACAACGTCGACGTGAACATAAGCTCCTGGCTAAACCCACAAAGTGTTTTTTCCATGTATCAACTGTTCACTACCTCAGATTCGTTCTTAGCCCAAAAGGAATCGGAATGGAGTCCTCAAAGGTTGATTCCATTCTATCCTGGCCTGTTCCAACCACTGTAAAACAAATTCAATCCTTCCTAGGGCTTGCTAACTTCTACCGGAAATTTATACCAGCATTTTCTGAGATTGTGCATCCTATCATTACATTGTTAAAGAAGGATACCCCTTTCGGTGGACCTCAGCCCAAGATTCAGCGTTCCAGCGGTTGAAGTCGGAGTTCACACAAGCTCCCATCCTAGCTCAACCCGACATTGATCGACCTTTTCTTGTCGAGACTGATGCCTCCAACTACGCCATTGGGGCAGTCCTGAAACAGGAACTTGGCGACAAGTTAGAACACCCCATCGCCTATCTCCCTCGCACCTTGACCCCCAGTGAAACTCATTATTCCGTCCTGGAAAAGGAATTGCTAGCCATCCGTCAAGCCTTCACTGATTGGCGTCATCTTCTTTTGGGAGCCAAACACCCGGTACAAGTCCATACGGACCATCGGAATCTCCAAGTCCTGCAATCCCTAGAATGTAGAAACAGTCGTCAAGCCCGTTGGGCCTTCTTTTTTGCCCAATACCAGTTTCAGATCCATCATGTTTCTGCAACACATAACATTATAGCCGATGCATTATCCAGACGTCCTGATTATGAACCCTTTGAAGATCAGACTTTTCCTAAAATGTTTCCCCACACAATATTTGTTGCTCAAGCAATTACCCTCCTGGAGGATATTCGAGTTCAAACCCAGTCCTCTGAATCTTGGAAGGAGTTTAAGAGAAACAATCGGTGAATCTCAAAACAAAGGACGGATACCTGTTTAAGGACAATCACTTGGTCATTCCCACTCCTGGACTGAGACAAAAAAATCACAAGCCTATGTCATGATACTTTCCATTCAGGACACTGTGGCATCCTCAACACTCTTCGTCTAATACAAAGACAGTTTTGGTGGCCAAAGATGAAGGATGATATCAAGATCCATATTCAGACATGTGCAGTCTGCAATCAGAACAAACATGATAACTAAAGACCAGCAGGTCTCCTGCTCCAACCTGCAATACCAACAAGACCCTGGGAAATCATTGCCACGGATTTCATCATGGAACTACCTTCTTCCAGGGGCTACACAACTATAATGGTTATCATTGATTTGTTCACTCATATGGCTCATTTTACACCTTTATACAAACTGCCATCTTCATCTGAACTTGCTGGAATCTTCCTGCAACACATATTCCGGCTTCATGGGCTACCTTCCAAGATCATCTCTGACCGAGGACCCCAGTACATATCCCAGTTCTGGAAACGGTTATGTCGTATACTGGGAATCCAGCGTGCCTTGTCTTCGGGTTATCACACACAGACCAATGGAGCCACTGAACGAGTAAACCAAACCCTGGAACAGTATTTTCGTTGCTTTGCCACCAAGGTCCAGGATGATTGGTCACTCTTAATACCTGTGGCCGAATTCGCTTACAACAATTCGGATCACTCAGCTATCAAAACCAGCCCTTTCTTCTGTAGTCAAGGATTTCATCCATCAGTCCTACTGTCCATTCTTCCACACCCTACCCCAGTTCCAGCGGTTGATTCCTGGATTGAAACACCAATTAATGTGCACAAGGAAGCGAAGGATCACCTAGAAAAGGCCCGAAGAGACGTTAAACATTATGCTGACTCCAAGAGAAGACCAGGACCTTCCTATGCAGTAGGCGATAAAGTATGGTTATCCTCGAAACTCCTTCCCCGTCACCTACGACCAAATAAATTGGCTCCCAGGTATTAAGGGCCCTTTTCTATAAAAGAAATCGTCAATCCAGTGGCCTTTCGACTCCGACTACCAGAGTCATAGAAAAGGATCCATCCAGTCTTCCACACCTCTCTATTAAAACCATATGTTCAGCCCTCTCGAACTGCTCCAAGATCTACCCCAGTGATTGTCAATGATCAACTCGAATATGAAGTCTCCAGAATCTGTGACTCTAGGTACCGACATGGTCAATTACAATATTTGGTCGAGTGGAAAGGTTATCCTCCCAGTGAGCGCACCTGGGAACCCGTGTCAAACATGAATTCCCCCAGGCTGATTCGAAGGTACCATCTTATCCATCCAGGCAAACCCGGAGGAGCTGGGCTTCAGAGGAGGCATACTGTAATGAACCGTCGCCTACTACCCTTCTGGACTTCGTGGTCCCTGTCCCATAGGGGATTAAATGCAGTAATCCTTCCAACATGGCCGCTTGACACGGAACGCTGCTTGCCAGTCTTTGCGCTCCACGCTCTCTGTTCTACTAAACAGACACGCCCCATGGCTCTGAACGTCTCAACGCTACCACTTGCTGTAGTTGGACGTGTGTTGCCGGAGTTCGCTCTGGGCTTTCTGATTCCTGTTTCCCGGTTCCTTGAATCCCCCTTCCTTCCTTCTTTCCCTCAAGACTTACCTTTAACTTCCTGGATTTTCGGCCGCGCTCGGGTCACGGCATTCCGTGTCTACGAGCCCGGACATTGTTCATCCCTGGTCTCCGTCCTGGACATCTGAACGTATCCTGGAGTTGGATTGTTATCCTCACGCTGGAATCCGAAGACCAGCACACGGGTTTATACAAATCCCGGACCGTGCGAAAGAAGTCACCAAAGAAGGTCTCAAACAAACGACAAAAACAGGTGAGAAGGGGAGAGACTTGTGACACAGGGGGTATGTATAGTCATCAGAGATGCAGTGTGGTTTTGTTGCTCTAAGGTGGTTAGGGACACAGAGGTGAGGGTTTTAGTTCTCACTGGGCTGATAAAGGGTAGGGGTTTCACCTTTGTGAACTACTATGGTCCTAACACAGACTCTCTATTGAATTAATTGAGGGCCACCTAAGAAGAAATCCAGAGAGCGCGGTGTACTGGGCTGGTGACTTTAATGCGGTTTGCATGACAGGACAGGTGGTCCCAGCAGAGGCGTCACTAAGGCATCTGGTAAGCTGCAGCAGGTCTGTGCAAATGAGGGGCTGGTGGATGTTTGGCGAGCCCACCACGGCATAGAAAGAGGGTACACATTCAGGTCCTTGGTACACAGTTCGGCTTTTAGGTTGGACTATGTTCTGGCTTCCGCAAATGTGTCTGGATGGTTCTCTGCTTATGAGATTTTGGCACATGCTCTCTGACCATGACCCTGTCATTGCTTCTCTTATCATCCCAGGGAAATGGAAGTGGGGCAAAAGGTTGTATTTTAAGAATGAGATTTTGTGCGACACAGTTTTTCGAGACGTACTAAGGGAGCAGGTTCACAGTTTTTTTCAAGAAAACAAAGGGAACTGTGGCATCACATTCCAACCTTTGGAAAGCCTTCAAGTGTGTGATTAGGGGTCTGTGTATCGCAAAAGAAGCAGGAGTCCTTAAGGCCAGGAGGGCGAAGCTGGCTGATAGAGGAGCTCGGTTGAAGGAGCTGGAAGCAGGAACAGGGTTCCTCACAAACAATAGGTTGCAGGCTAGGTTCAGGGAGGTCAGGTTTCTTATGGGAGCGCAGCGGTATGGTGAGGGTCAAAAGACGGGGACCCTGCTGGCCCAACTGGTTAGGACCAAAACATCTAAACAGCACATAGCAGCAATTTCAGATCAGGTGGGGGGACTTCTGCAAACATCGGAGGAGATAGTGGGGGCATTCGTAGATTTCTACAGGGCTTTGTATTCCTCCAAGACAGCTGTGGATCGGAGTGTGCTTGGAGTCTACCTAGACCAGGTTGGGATGTATTGGTTAGCGCAGGAAGAAAGCGAATGACTGGGTAGGCTGTTATCCGAGCAGGAGATTCACAAGGATATTAAATTGCTTCTGGCCGGGAAGGCGGCAGGTACAGACAGGCTTTCGGACGATTTCTATAAAGCTTACGCAAATATACTCGTTCCCTATATGCTTCGTATGTATCAGCAGGCGCTGCGTGATGGTGGACTGCCTGAGTTGATGTGAGAAGCCGTGGTCGCCCTTCTCCTGAACCCAGGGAACAGGCTGGAGGACTGGGCGTCATACCGCCCGATCTCCCTGATAAATTTGACAATAACATTCTTGCCCAAGGTGCCGGCTAGTAGGCCCACCCCGGTGGTGCCCAGATGTGTGCTGTCCGACCAAGCTGGGTTTGTTCCCGGGAGGTATGCATCCTATGGTCTCTGTAGAATATTTGGCCTCCTCTTAGTCCTGGATCACCAGTCCTTAGTGGTAGCAGCCCTTCTCGCCGCTGATAAGGCGGTTGACTCGATTGAGTGGCCATTTTTTTTTTTCGCCATCCTGAAGCGCATGGGCCTTGGGGAAGAGTTTATACGTATGGTTTGCCTGCTGTATAAGAGCCCAGTGGTGTGTCTTCGAGTACATGGTAGGCTCGCACCACCTATTGAAATGGGGAGAGGAACTCAGCATGGGTGCCCGCTGTCCCTGTTATTCGCTCTTGCTGTGAAGCCACTTGCAGAACTGGTTAGCTCAAGGCATATAGACAGAGGGGTGCAACTCTACACGCACAAGCTTGTGATTTCATTGTATGCAGATGATTTAATTCTGCTCATTAGTGTTAAGATGGATTTGTGAACTCTGACCTGGTGGGCAGAGGTTCAGAAGGCCAGCCTAGTTTCTTGGAACAGGGTAACCTTCTGGAAAAGTCAGACCAAAACGGTAGCATTGGCGGCAGTCAAGATTAAGGGCCTCATTACGAGTAGGGTGGTAAAAAGGGGCATGGTGGATCGAGCGGGTCCGTGCTCGTATGACGCTGCCAATAGCGGGTGATTACAAGTGTGCGAGCACGCGCGAACCCCCATGCTGGTAATGGCCATACCGACATGCCGCAAAAGGCCCTCCAACACCTCGATAGCACCATCACGGGAACCGCTGATACTGCCACCTAACCCCTAAATACCGACCCGGTAATACCAACATGCAAATACCGGGCTCGGGAAACCGGTCCCAGAAAAAACGTCATCGCGTTGGAACAGGAAATGGTCCGGCGGCCATCTTTAAAAACACAATCCATTGCAATCATTCCAAACCACCAGTTCATTCCCGGAGAGCTCTGTGCCAATACTTTGACAATGTCTAAGGCTACCCGGAAGACCACCCTCCGGCTGCGTAAACAGCGTTTCTCCGACGCAGAATTAAACATGTTAGCGGACACCCTTGCTGCACATGCAGACCTCATGAAATCCAATGACATGAAGCGTGAGGTGCAGCAGAAGAAGGAGGCCATCTGGCAGGAGGTAACTCACAAGTTGTCAGCTGTAGGAACCACCCCACGTAGTGTGAAGCACTGCAGGAAGAGGTGGGATGACCTCCGCTTGAGGGTCCGCAACATCATGGCAAGCAACAGGAGGGAGGCCATGGCCACAGGCGGGGGTCACCACTCTCCTGCCAAAATGATGCCCTGGGAGGAGACCGCAAGCAGCTTCATAAATCCAGAGTCCATCGAGGGATTCGGGAAGATGGAGACGGGTGCGGCATCATCTCCAGAAGGAGGTGAGGGACCCTGCAGATCCCTGTAGGGGAAACCATGACGTAGCACAAGTGATGTGGAAGAGAGTCTAGGCAAGGCAATGCATGTCCCAACACCCACATTAACATATCCAAGTCCAGTGTCGGGCCAGAAATGCATGCTGAGTGCCAATCTCATAACCAACACACAGCCAACACACATGGACCGCGCCCATGTAATGCATCACACAAACCCCAAATCAACGGCATGCCACCTGCCATGCAGCAAATGCCAAAATGCCCACTCAGAACACCCTGTGTGACACACCTGTAAGACATGAATAGATAATTAAATGAATAATGGGCAACACCATTGTATGCTTCTGGCATGTAACACCATCACTGATGCCCTGCATCTCTTCTACACCCCCAGGCACCGATGAGGAAGATGCCAGCCAAGACAGCACCGCAAGGGCATCCACGTCCCACCCAAAGAAAAGGGCTACCGCCACCACCACCTCCATGACAGCCAAGCAGGCCACACCCACAGCCAGTGTGCCTGACCGAGCCGAGACACAGCCAACAGCACCTGCTGCCAGTGTGCCTGACACACTTGAGACCCAGCAGCCCACACACACACACCAGTTGAAGGGGAGTCCCTACAAGCACCGGCCACCACTGAGGATGACTTGGATGGCAATGTGGACCAGGAGGGAGTCACCGAAGTGACATGTCCACCCAGCCCAAGCCCTGTGTCCACCCTCCCGCCCCATATCCAGCCCTCAACCACCTACAGCAGTGATGATCCCTGCCTCCATGATTCGGACCTGTGCCCCTTCGAGGAGGACAGCACCGTAAATGCAGGCCCCGTGAGTGCATCACCCACCACTCCAGCTTCCACCAACACCCTTGAGTCACTCCTGTCGAGGGTGGAGGCCCGACAGGAGGCCATGTTGGAGCTCCTGCGGCAGTACATTGCGGATGGAGAGGACACCAGGCGGGGAATCGCCACTGCCATTGCAGGGACCACAGCGGCCATTACAGCAAACACAGCCGCTGTGAATGTGTCAGCTGTGCTGATGAGGGACTGTCTGGGGGCAGTGACACAAGTACTTACTTCAATACTGCTCCACATGCAGCGGCCACGCCTTGCAGCAGGTATGGAACCTGCCAGTACAGCCCACGGCTGGAAGGGCTTAATAGTCTTTTTACTAGGTTCCCGAAAGAAATGGATAATGTGAACCTTTTCTCCTTTTCCGATAAACATTGCAAAAAAATCTTAGAGACACCAGCATGGCTAACTAAAGATCAGATAGCCGAAACTGATGCTGGAGTACCTCAGAGCCGGAATTATTCCGGACGGTCTCCAAGTCAGAAATATACCGTGTATTTTTACTGACAATCCAAAATTCCAGAAAAACTTTAGTGGGGTTGGTAACCGCTGCTCTCGAGATTGGATTCGATTGATAATTGAGACCGCAGAGGAGGAAACAAAGAAACAGGGTGAGGAGCTAGCAATTCTAGAAAAAGAATTCCTTGACAATAAAAATATACAAAACGCAAAGAAAATTCTGGAAAATCTAGAAATAGAAATCAAGAAATTGAAACAGATCAATCTAGATTGGAAAATACTCAAATTGAAGAAAGCATAGCTAGTTACCAAGAAGAGAAAACCTACCCTTATTTAAAAGAGGATTTCTTCACTAATCCTCCACAACACTCTAACCAGAACCCGAAACGCAATCGGGTAGTGACATTTTCCAATTCATCTGGGTCGTCAAGTGGATCCGATCCGTCTTTAGCTGGACCCTCAGGGTTACCACAGAGAGGACGGGGCATATTCCGCCAACAAGGGGGTTTTCCCAGAGGAGGCCCCAGAGGACGACCACGACAACGAACCCTGCACCAACAGGGAGTACGAACCAGGCAGTGGTACTCGAACCAATGAATCAAGACATTCTTCCGATTTTTAATTTATCTACACATATTCTTAGCGCTACAGAGAAGAGTCTCTTAGCTAGAGGCCTCTCTTTTGTACCAGCTACAAAAGCAGACCCATTTAATGTAGAACTAGAATTACAATTTTTTTTTCGTAACATCAGGTTAAAACATTTCTTTGAAGTATTTTTACCTAATCAGAACCAAAAACAAACAGGGGACAAAGCAGTGGATCCAGCAGATATAAAATCACAGGTCTCAAAATGAAATCTAATTTCATTCCACCACCACACACCTGTCCACCAGAGATTATCACCTTTGAGAATCGGGTGATTAAACAAGTTCTAACCAGTCTAAAAAAGAAAAATCACTGTACTGATAATTTGACTAAAAATGAAAGAGTGTGTCTTCAAAATCTCAGTAACCAAGAAAACTTAACTATAAAATCGGCCGATAAGGGCGGAGGGATAGTACTGATGGATACTGTAAACTACGACAAAGAATGTATTAGATTGCTGAATGACACGAGATCATACAAAAAATTGGATCATGACCCCACAGAAAGATTACAGGATGAGATTAAAAGTCTAACAGCACATGCGCAACAAGAAGAATGGATTTGTCTGGATGAAGAAAAATTTCTTAACAAAAAACATCCAAAGAAGGCAGCTTTTTACATATTAGCAAAAGTACACAAGAGCCTGGAAAACCCTCCTGGCAGACCTATTGTGTCAGCAATAGAGTCCTTATTGGAACCTCTTTCCATCTATAGCAAATTTTTTCTTAAACCTTTTGTCCTGGCGATGCCATCTTATATCAGAGACACTACGGACATGCTGAAAATCCTCCAAGATGTCACGATAGAAACAGGTGATCTTTTAGTGACCATGGATGTGGAGGCGTTATATACGTCCATCCCCCAAATGGCTTGTTTGGAGGTTTTAGCTGAAGTATTGGACACACGAAATAGACCACATAAACCACCCACAGGATTTATATTAGAATGTTCAAGACTCGCCATGACAGAAAACTTTTTTCTCTTTAAACAGCAGATCTACAAACAACAGAAAGGGGTCAGCATGGGGGCTACGTTTGCCCCGCATGTAGCTAATCTATACATGGCTAAATTCGAATCAAAACATATTGCTGATATTCTAAAAAATCAGACAAATGGACAATTGAAGATGTGGCGTTGCTACATCGACGATGTTTTCCTGATTTGGCGAGGGGACAATACATCCCTCCTCGCGTTTCATAAATGGTTGAATACTTGTGACTTGAATATTAAATTTACCATTGAATGGAGTAAAGAACAAGTAAGCTTCCTGGACCTGATGATCAGAAAACAAGGGAACAACTTAATCACCTCACTTTACAGAAAAGCTACGGATAAGAATACCTTATTGCACTATTCAAGTTTTCATCCAGAGAGTCTCAAATTCAATCTTCCTTACGGTCAATTTTTGAGAATCCGACGGAATTGTACCGATAAGGATGATTATAATATACATGCCACACAACTCAAAGAAAGGTTGGACACACGGGGGTACCCCAAACGTCTGGTGAAGAACAATCTAAAAAGAGCTGCGAACACAAACAGAGAAGTTGCTTTACAAGTAAAGGACAAAAAGTCGAACGATAGATTGGTTTGCGTTACCACATTTAATCCTATTAGTAACGCCATTAGAAAAATAATCAATCAGAATTGGGATTTGGTAAAAAATCCCGGTACACTATCACAGAAACCAATGTTCGCATTTAAACGTAACTGTAATCTACGACAAAAATTGGTTCACACTTATCGTGAAAAAAACAGAGATACCACCATTATGAACCAATGGGGATTTCCTCCCATCATTGGCCATTATAAATGTGGTAATTGCAGTGTCTGTCCACTTACCGAGACCAAACACAGTTTTCAATACGGGAATAAGACATGGGTGATGAAAAATCACACCAATTGCTGTACAAAGAATGCAATATATGTGATATCTTGTCCATGCGACCTACTGTATGTAGGGAAAACGGTGCAGTGAAGGTCCGCATTGGAGAACATCGCTCTTGCATAAGAAATCACACTCCTAATAAACCCCTGGTGGATCATTTCAAGAGGTACAATCATAAAGACACAGAAATGAAGTGGTTTGTGTTACAAACTCTAAATCCAAAAACAAGAGGTGGAGATATGGCAATGGCTCTACACCGTCTTGAACAGAAATGGATTTATTCTCTAGATACAGTACAACATGGGTTAAACATTTCGGTAGAGTGGAACGTACTAAACAGCAGTTAACTCCGTGTAGCCCAAAACTACCCTGACCATAATACATTGCACATGTGAGCGCCTCATTGGTGCGAAGGTTTCTCATTTTTTAACTAGTGAGGAGTTTTTTTTTTTTGGAACTTTTCACCCCCCTATCAAGAAGTAATCATGGGAATGCGCCACCCACCAGGGCGGGGTGACAGGGATCCCGGCGCGCTTGGTGAGCTACCAAACACATAATTCAAAGACAGACAAGAAGAATAAGTTCTGCGATGGAGGCATGAGACGGCGCTCCCTAGGTAGAGACATGTGAATCAGTCTCTATATTATAACATCTTATCATATTTTGAATACGGACAACACCCAAATCATCCATAGTGACACTATGCACTACGAAGCCCACAATCCTAAGCGGTTGGCTTCTGAGGCCAAAGCGCATGTCTGTATGTCTGTACAGCGTTTTACACGAGTCTGTCAGACGGTGAGCTACATTTTTGGCAGATGGTGAGCCATCAAGCACATAACTAAAAGACCGACAAATAGAATAAGTTCCGCGATGGATGCACGAGATTCCTAGGTAGTGACATGGGAATCAGTCTTTACACGTTACCAAATCATCTATAGTGGCACTATACACTACGAAGCCCACAATCCCAAGCGGCTGGTTCGTGAGGTCAAAGCGCATGCCTGCACAGCGTTTACATAACTCTGGCAGACGGCAGGAGCGCAGACTACTGACTGCACAGCAGGGTCCTGGACTCCATCCCTCGCCTTTAAAGGTAAGAGAATAACGATATTCACAAACAGCAGCGCTGAGGTGCACCAAGTTTAATGAGCAGACACTAATCATGTCGCCCTGTGTCTGTTGTTTACATAGGCAGCCTTTCAGCCCAGATCAGGCTATTTCGGTTTACGGCCATAAATCTTGCTACACTTCTTGCCAGTGAGCCGTAACCGCGTTTAAACATACGGCTGTCACAAGTAAGTGTTTCCCTTTTTCTATGCGTGATTGTGCCGGAGTTTGCCAAACAGTGACAGATTGCTGCCTCATTGAAACATAGCGGCTAATGCATGTTTCACACTGCTTTGTCTTCCCCTCCGCAGGCGTTTTTAAAGACGCAGCTGCTTAAATTATTTTGCACTACTTTCGAACTGGAAATAAGAAAAAAGAAAACATTTTCTTTTTGAGAATAACAGTGATTACCAACCCATTATTTGTGAATGACCCGAGTAGGTTCTCATTGCTGAATTTTAAAACACACATGTCCCTTTTTACTATAGGGCATCCATTACGTGAAGCGCCATTGTTGGAAGCATTCACTAGGGGATCGATTCCACCACACCGGTTCGCCAGCCCCTGAAAGACTCAGAGGAGGTTAGCAGGTGACATACAGTTAACTAAGAGAACTGTACCTATATACTAAGTAAATAGTTTGTTGAGTAAATACAGAGATGACAATTTTTATTCATTGTTTTCACTTTTTCACTTTTAGATTTAAGGCTCTCTTGCCACACACCCCCTACCTTTGGTTTTCTACCAAGAGGCAACGCAAAATTGGCGATTGCTCTCCTGTCCTGAAGAAGGTTGAACACTAAGTCAATACACGAGGGGACTGTCTCATCCTCGTGAGAAAACTCAACTGAAACATGTTGACAACAGTTTTAAAAAAAAACCCTGAATACCAACAGAGGGGCACATTGTAAAACAATCGAGTGTTGAATTTATAATTGTCTGACTTACTATTGTGTTATATACAAAATATCACCTTGTTTTATTTATTTTTGTAAATATGATTATTGTATGGATGAGTTATGAATAAATGGTTTTTGGAGGGATGTATTGTATTTGGTTTGTGGAGCCGACTTTTGCATGACATGTGTATTTGGACAATAAACAGAAAACTATTCTGATTTAAATAATAGTCAGTTGTCATCTCTGGTCTAGTTGGCCCTATCCCTTTACTATATTGTGGAACCTGCCACCGACTCATCATCAGCCACCACACCTGCTTCCTCAGTCCCCACCAGCCCTGTGCGCCAGACCCGAAGGAGTGCAAGGCACACCGAAATGCCGCCCCCCGGACAGCAAAAAGTCCTGCAAGTAGTGTGGGCGGTCAATGGGAGTGGGACACATGGTTGGGGGTGAAGGGGAGCATTTTGTGGAGTTTTTGGGGGGGTTAGGAGTTTGTTGGGTGGGTTTAGGAGTTCACTGGGGAGTTGGCAGTTTTTGGGGGGGTTTGGGAGTTCACTGGTGGCTTGGTGGGGAGTGGCCACATTTCTGCTGTTTGAACTAATACACCCGTTGTGAGAAAAAAAACATGCAATGGGTGGACATTGTTCATTTCGTGTGTATACATTTAATGTGTCACAATGTTCAGTGCCCAACTCCAAACAATCCCTGTGTGCATGTCCACATGGACCCAGTGTGTCACTGACACATGTCTATCATAGTCCCTGTGGTTCAGAAGTATTCGTGAATCAGTGCTTGGCGTACTGCATGGCCATCCTGTGCATCACGTATTGGCAGGGGGGCTACTTCACCTCTGTCTCCATCCTCCTCATCCTCACCCGGTGCATGCATGTCAATGTCAGGTGGCAGTGGTACATTTCTCCGGACGCACATGTTGTGCAGCATGACACAGGCCATGGTGATCTTTGCCACCTTCTCAGGCTATAAAGGAGTGCCCCACCAGACCTGCTTAGGCAGCAGAAACGCGCCTTCAACAGGCCAAAGGTCTGCTCAATCACAACACGGGTACGAGTGTGAACACGATTGTACTCCTCTTCATGGCTGTTCCGCGGGTTCCGCACAGGGGTAAGTAGCCACGGCCTCAGGGGATATCCTTCATCAACTGCAAGCAAATACAAATAGGTGTGTGTCACTCTGAGCGGCCACCTTCAGGCAGCACAGTCATGGCCGCAGCTATTGGTTGTCGACATGCTCATGTCCCTGTACGTATGCAAGGATGTTACCTAGATACATACTATACTGCTATGAGGTGTGGTAGTCTGGATGGCGTTCAATAGATGATGCAGGGTGAAATAATGCATGCTGAGGCGGATATACTGTGGTTGTACGACAATGTTTAGCCTCCCTTTTATGCTGTGTATTATACACTGTGCATGGTCACACTAGCCACATTGGCACAGTTGAAATCCTGTTCAGTCATGCATTGCTTGACATACCCATGGTGGCCTGGCTGTGCCTCTTACGTCTTGTCATCGATATGCATAATTGGTCAAATGTTTGTTAGTGATGTGTCATTGTCATGATTCCTGCCCCTCATGTCCCCAACCCTCCAAGATGTCAGGCTGGAGCCAGGCCACGATCACCTACATGGCCCTCAAGGGCCTCTCCATCCCTCCAAAGACCCACTTGGAGTCAGACTTGGCGCTTGTGGCACCAGACTCACTCACTCCCATAGGATAACATTGGGGATTGGACTTGTAGTGCATTGATGGGGACAAGATGGATGCCCCCACATATTTCGGTTCCCAGAACTGCATGTGCAGTCTAGTCTTTTGGGTGTGGTTCAGCCCAGAGATACCTGGGATACCCAGAGACTATTTAAGCCACGCCCAGGCTGAGAAACATGCTTTGTGTTTTCTGCACCTGCAGCGTGACACTCACCGTGTTCGGATCGGTCTCCAGTAGGCCTGCATCTTTCTTCTGCGCTCAGCTCCTGCAAGAACAAGAACACCGTTAGGAACAGCCTTACCTTGCGGCGCTTCTAACCATTATTCATCGCTTCTTCTGTTCAGCGGGCCCCTTCGGCGGTGTCATTCCCAGCCCGGCACGCCGCTTCCTAAGGAAAAGGGAAAAGTACAGAAAAAAGGCATTAGTAAGCATTCAGCAAATCTTCGCTTATTTTTAAAGACTGTACGAGCTTCAAACGCTTACCTGAATCCCAGACGCTCTGGGGGAACTCTGTCTCCGGAACTTCTCATCCATCTGCAAGAGGGAAAAGACACTCCAGGTTAGCGTGGAAACATCTAGAGGCGCCACATACCGCGCTTACTCACTGCATTTCTTCTTCATAACCGGCATGCACGCTGAAAACATCGCGCACCTAAAAGACACAGAAAAAGAACTCAGTTCAATACAAATATGAAAGGGTCACATCGTGCATCGCCCTCTCACTCACCTTCAGCGCTATTCATCTCAGCAGCACGTCGCCATCCCCGGACGCCGGCCATCATCTAAGGAAGGAAAGAAACGAAGTTAGAGAACTGTTCAAAAAACTCATTATACTTACCTGTCGGACTCTTGCCAGTGAAGTAACTAGGCAGCAACGAGCCCGCATCAATCAATGCGCCCCTGTGCTGAAAGCAGGACGGAGAGCACACTTTCCAAGAAAACAAGGCCCAGTCTCCAGTCGAGTAGACTCCAGGGAAGGGTTCAAGGTCGTAAGAGGTCAGAACAGGCTGAGTGACGTCCCAGTGGATACTAGGTGAGCGTTACAGTCATGTTGGGTTTGGGAGAGTCAGGTCAGGAGTGTCTAGCTCGGCATGCATTCTCCAATCACCATCAATTGCCACCCAGGTGGAGTATGCATCCCCCCCTTTTTGACCCAGGTGGAGTATGCACCCCCCCTTTTCCAACCAGGTGGAGTATGCATCCCCCCTTCCCACCCAGGTGGAGTATGCATCCCTACACATCAGTATCCCAAAGCACTGCCATGGGTCAGTTGGGCAACTCACCAAGCAGCCAGGCACGTGGTCCAGCATGTCGCTCCATGTGATGGGGTAGCGTGGAGTTGCGCAGCACCATGGCATCATGTGTTGATCCAGGAAATCGGGCGCAGCAATGTGTGATGATCTTGCTGGAGTCACATACCATTTGCACATTGATGGAGTGGTATTGCTTGCGATTGCGGTACACCGCCTCTATGGCATGGGGGACTACCAATTCCACATGGGTGCAGTCCAGGGCACCAACACAATTGGGCATGCCTGCCAATGCATGGAAGCCTACTTTGGTGTCGGCTATCACCTGGGCAGTCCGTGGTAGGGATATGTGGGTGTTTGCGTGCTTCAGGAGGGCATCCAGCACTTGGTTCAGCTTGCACGAAAAGAGTGATTGTGATATGCCATGCAGCTGGCCCACTGTGTACTGGTAGGTGCCTGTGGCCAGGAAGTGGAGCACAGACACCACCTTTAGTAGTGGGGGGGTGGCAGTGCGTATTTCTATGAGGCTGGCAATGTCGTTGTGTATCATGTCCACTATGGTGGTGATGTTGTCCCGGTCCAACCGGTACAGGGTGTGGATCTGCTCAGGGGTTAGGTTGAATGGGCTGGGTCTGATGTGAGGGATTGGTGGCTGCCTACGAGGCACTGCTGGCTGCGCTGGTGGTAATTGCTGGCCCTGTCTCGCCCTCCTTCTCCTCCTGCGTCTTCTCTGTGCTGCCTGTTGTTGCTGCTGTAGTTGTTGTTGGAGTTGCTGTAGTTGTAGCAGTATAGGCATGTCCTCCAGCGCCATGATTGCTACAGCTAGTGGTAGCATTTTGGTGTAGGAAGGGGTGTGGTGTGTGGGTGTACTCATTTTATACTGGCCCAGTCTCCATTGACTCCACCTGTGGTGATTGTGTGCACCTGTGGCAGTTGGCTTGATTGCGGATTGCTGTTTGCGGGCGGTCCGCGATGCCTGTATGGCCGGCATCGTGCAGCCCCCGATTTCCACCTTCGGGATGCCGGTATTTGCATGTCCGCGTGGGTTGTGATGTCCTCCTAATACCGGCATGCCGGTATTTGCTCCCTGAAGGGGCGCGTGTACGCGCCCATGCTGGTATCAGGGGGCACGGTACGGGCGGTGCCGGTATTGGCGGGTCGGAATGTCCCGGACCCGTTAACGATGCCGCTATTACGATTCCGCCTTCCTTTTTTAATTACCTCCATTCTCGTAATGAGGCCCTAAGTCTCAGGAGGGGTTGGGGTGATCGAAAGCCCACAATGAGCACACACAGTAAACAAAACCACAAATTACTCTCAGTCAGGTGTATATAAAAAATGCATACAAATGTATTAAAGGCCTTTTAAGTCAAACACAATGTAATAATTCAGCATAATAACAAAACCAACCCAACCCAACACTAATCTAGCAAACATATATACTGTAACCAATGGCGTAAAGGAATAGTACACAGTATTGATTCACAACCTGCAAAGAAAGGGGTCACACAGTGCGAATATTGTTTGGGCAGTCCTTCACAATTCAAACCCTAACTAAGAGGCAGTCCAGTCCCTAAGATGAGTGGAGCTTTGAGCTCAAAAGTGCTGGCACACGCGATCGTGCGGTTAAGTCAAAACGGGGTCTCTTTAAGGGACTCAGGAAGGTGGGTAAGGGAGTGAAGAATACGTTCCCACTATGCTAAGAGGGTCTCCCCAAGAGGGCAGAATGGGATCCAAGAATTGGGAATAGCTTGGTTGCACAGCCTCGATAGAGAAGAGTGACCCTCAGGTGACACTCGTGCGTACAAATTTATGGATGCGCCAAGGGCCACCGGTAAGGGTTGCAAGTACTCACTGACCCTCGGTGCACTCCGGACCAAACTTCGGCAGTCAAGTCAACTTTGGTTGCAGGTTCAAATCCTGCACTTGCGCGGCTCTGTGGCTTTCTGGGGCTGTGTTCCAGGGATGCTTCTGTGGCGGGACAGTGGCGGTTTCTCTGCTCCTAATGAAGGGATCAGGACAATTCTGCTGCAGCGAGTCTGAGGACACAGGGGGACACAGCAGCTAGGCGCCCACGAAGTTCGTCACCACAGCGGGCGACACAGTGACAGCGTATGCTTGGGTTCAGGCGGAGTCTCCTAATTCCAGACCTAGGAATGCTAGGTGTACGAAAATAGCCGGGAGAGTGCCGTGTACCCAGAGCTTGCAGACTCCAAAGGCTCAAGTTGAAACTCTAGAGGGTGGCAGTTTCAGGGCAAAGGTCATGTACGAGCTGGTCAGTTCACTGTGGGGTCCAGGAACACTTCCGAAAAGGCTTGCTTACAGGTTAAGTTGGAGGTGCCGAGAATAGTTGGTCACACTATTCCAATGGGTTGAAGCACCCTTGCAGGTCTTATAGGTTTGATCCGAAACAGGGGGTCCGACGGGACAATAGCAGGCTCATAGTGCCAAACCTTCCAGCGGGCCACCAGCGGTTCCACGGATCAGCTTAGTTGATTCAGGATATTTGGCTTCTTTATTAAGTTCGGTGTGAACTCGGAAGATTGACCTGGAATGGGTGTAAGATGCCTTCAATTATCCAAAATCTCCTTTGCGCCAAAAGGAAGAGAAACTAATAGGAGATTTGCTCACATACAGCCATCCCAGACGTGGACCAATCACAGACCACAGTGGTCCCAGTCATCCCAGCACACCAGCCATCCTGGCACCCAGGATGTGTATTGGAACTAGACAGCTCCAGCACACGTCCTAGAGGCACACAGACAAGGCATGCAGAAGCCCGCAAAAGCTTCGTATTGCGCTGGGGTCTGCATGACCAAATAAGGAATTTCCCAGGTCTGTTCAAACTGGGGAAGGCAAAGGGACAAGATGGCCAAATGACAGAACAAAGGACATTGTGGCAGTGCCACTTTAGGCACTGGCCACTGTCCTGGGCCAAACGCATTAAATGTAGTTTGGGCCCTTGAAAAGAGTTGAAAACACATAAAAAGTAACAGCTACCACCAGCTCTGTCCAAGGTACACTTGTACATTCACCAAAAAATCCTTTGAGGGTGTCTAGGGCCTTAAAAATGAAAAGGGGAGCCCAGGGCACTGTACTGTAAGGTACTTTGTGCACTGATAAAATGTTACTAAGAAACAGCAACAAAGCGAAAGACTAAGTGATACAAAGTCTCCCAGTACTGACTGTCTTAAGGACATGTCACTTTCCCCGTAACAAAAATGAGTAAAAGCCCAGCAGAGTACAGCGGAAGGCTGGGCTCCACTGGCAAAAGTCAGGCTAGGGTGGTCAGACAACAGCAAAAAGTGTGGGGCACACAACTGGATGGAAAATTACCCATAAATGGAAATCTTTCCTAACAATTAGGGACCCTGAAACAATCTCAGCACCGCTAATGAGAGATATCCTAGCGTTTGGTCGCTTCTCAGGGCTAAACATTAACCTCTCTAAGTCGGTATTATTTCCCCTTCATTGAGGGGAATGGTAGGTGGCAAGGTGATTTTAACGCACCCCAGTAATACACGTACCCCGCTTGCACAGGGCCAATCGCGTGTGAAACTTCCCGCGCACCCCCGAAATACACGTACCCCGCTCGTACAGGCCCAATCGCGTGTGAAACTTACCGCGCAACCCAGTAATACACGTACCCCGCTTGCACAGGGCCAATCGCGTGTGAAACATCCCACGTACCCCCGAAATACACGTACCCCGCTCGCACAGGGCCAATCGCGTGTGAATCTTCCCGCGTACCCTCAGGGCTAAACATTAACCTCTCTAAGTCAGTATTATTTCCCCTTCACTGAGGGGAATGGTAGGTGTCAAGGTGATTTTAACTTCCAATGGCACCTTGACCACGTTACTTGGGGGTGTTGATAGACAGGTCCCACAATGTACTGCATCAGGAGAAGTGTGGGGTCAAGTTAGCGTACACGATGAACTTCTGGGGAGCTAGATGAATTTGCCATTAAAATGGTAATAATGGGCAGATGTATGTATGCATTTCTCAATGTACCTATTCTGGCCCTACAGGATTTTTTTAATTGCTGAAGTCCATCATAACTAACTTTATCTGGCAGGGAAAGGAAGCTAGTGAACCTGTCACTCAAGGCGACACGAAGCCTGTAATACAGAAAAACATCCAATGCTGATACCTCCCTTTGGCTTTAAATTCTTCCAATGTCAGAAACTGCCTGCTATAGAAAAGATCTCGCCTGCATGCAAGTCCCAATCTTTCCATACATTGTATGAAAACCTTCTCTCCCGTGACTGAGATCCCTGATAAATGCTTTATCGGCCTCTAAGCCAAGAGTCCCTGCGGATCTATCTCAGGTGGCCAGGGCACGGCCATCGCCTTTGAATCCAGACCCTGGGGGTGGACCAGTGAGGGCTGATGACCTGTGTACGTGGTCTTTGGGGAGTGGGACAATGGCAAGACGCAGTATCCCCCTCTTCTCTGTAACATCTTTACCCCCATCCTACCAGGTAGGATATATGGAAACTCTACCCCCCCTTTTCCTGCATGAACACTTTCACACAGACAGCCCACTCTGAGAGAAAACAGACTCACACCCGAGCCGTGTACCTGACATGTCCCACTACTATGGTCAGGCAATTACTGACACCTGACTGTCATTAAACTTCCCCACAAGGACCCACACTGCCAATTCACGTGTGGGACTCCCCGCGCACCCCACTGGATACACGTACCCCGCTCTGACAGCGAAATCGCGTGTGAAACTTCCCACGCACCCCAGTAATACACGTACCCCGCTCGCACAGGGCCAATCGTGTGTGAATCTTCCCGCGTACCCCCGAAATACACGTACCCCGCTCGCACAGGGCCAATCGCGTGTGAAACTTCCCGCGTACCCCCGAAATACACATACCCTGCTCGCACAGGGCCAATCACGTGTGAAACTTCCTGCGCACCCCCGAAATACACGTACCCCGCTTGCACAGGGCCAATCGCGTGTGAAACTTCCCACGTACCCCCGAAATACACATACCCCGCTCGCACAGGGCAAATCGCGTGTGAATCTTCCCGCGTACCCCCGAAATACACGTACCCCACTCGCACAGGGCCAATCACGTGTGAAACTTCCCACGCACCCCAGTAATACACATACCCTGCTCGCACAGTTCCAATTGCGTGTGAATCTTCCCGCGCACCCCAGTAATACACGTACCCCACTCGCACACGGCCAATCGCATGAGAAACTCCCCGTGCAGCGGGGTATGTGTATTCGGAGGGGTGCGCAGGGAGTTTTACAGGCGTTTTCGTGGTTGGGGGCCTGTGCTCCATGTACGGGATTTGTGCGCTGTACATGGAGCACGGGGAAGGGCTGGGGGCGTAACTGGCGCTACTGCAGGGTCGCTGCGCCACGGCTGGGAATGGATGTTAAAATCCATGAATACACTGTGCGCGGAAATGGCTTTTGGTGCACGCAGCTGGCGCAGACTGTCACACGCGCACACTGTGTGCCAGCCGCGTGCGCCACTTGTGCGCTGAATTCTATGAATTAAAGTCGTTTAGCTTATGCCCTTTCACTGAAGTTGCTTTATTCCTCCTTTTCCTTAATATTTTGCTTTCATTCCTCCCTTCTAAGATATACATCCTTCCCAATGGCCATCCCCCACCATCTGCCCTAGGATAAATAATGCTGTTGGAGCCTACCAGTTCTGTGCATGTTTTGTGGCAGCCACTCATGACACAATGCAGTCATGTTACATTTGGAACTGGGCCTCCAATATATGATAGACATAATCTGAATCCAGCTCTCAAGGTTAGGGATCTCATCAGGTTCAATCCATGTGCATGCCTTTCAGAATGTTCTTTCAACAATGATAAATAGTACTGTTTCCTCACATTGAACCTTGGTTTTTGTATGTAAACAATGAGCTGACATGGCCTAGGATATCTTTGTGGTTACTTACATCAGTGTGCCTCCACTGGAATCCCAATAATGTATTGATTATAATATTCTACTCAGCCAAACATGGTAGCACTGAGACAGCTGAACTGAGGAAAACCTGGGTAAAAACAAAGCATCCACTAAAACTGTTGACGAAAGAGAAGAATATTTTACATGGGTAGGTAGCCCTAGAGCAAGGCCACTTGTTATAGGATTTCAGTGTAATCTTTTACCTTTAAAAACTGATATAGTAAGATGAAAGGGTTAGAACTCATAGATATGCTATTGTTCTAGTGCTTGAAAAACTCCAGAAACATTAGTGCATATTACTCTATTCTGTCCCCTTTATTTGTTTGTTTGTTTGTTTATTTATTTATATTGCGCAACCAGACCCAAGGATATACGGGCGCGAAGGCAGAAAGAGGGTTGTTCAACTTCGGTTACATGGTGCATATAATCATGGAATACAGCTTATTGTTACAATGCTGTAGACATGCAGTGTCAAAGAATCATGAAAGTATGTACAGTAAATTTACAAAAAATGCAGCAATGACAGATAAATAGAACCGAACAAATATTAAGAAAGAAAATCTTTATACCCATACTGAAAGTGAGTTGTTACTGACAGTATGAATCTGCGTTTTCTTTATTGTTAACTTCCAAATTACCAATGGGTTGTTTTTGTTGTACAATTGATTCTCGTGGCTGCTTTGAATATCAAATAATCCGGCAAAAAAGAAACATTATTGCTCAATAATGTATGTTGAATATGTACATGTATTAGGAAACATTTGAATCTGTGTTTAACTTAACTAGAGAACGATTATTTTTGTATCAATATTTTGTATGGTGGCTCAACCAGATACAATGATTGTCTCGAGTGACAGGTACTATACAGAAGATGCATCAAACACTTTCAGGAGGTAGCATCATTTGGAGCTATATATAAGATGGACAAATCCTTTTGCGGTGCCAGCCTTTGTAATTGGTAAAGAATTCTTTAATGTTGTTTGAATATTTTACATTCATTGAATATATTTTTTTAAACATTCCACAATAAAGAATTCTGATCTAACATTTAAAATTAAAAACCGCTTAGCAATTGTACATTACTAATACTAAGTCAAAATCTCCTGTCCATGTTCAGACCAAACCACAATCTTGTTGTTTAAAGAAAGTAGTATGTTGTCATCTAAGCTCTAGAGGAAAGCTAGCATTGAGGGCCACGCACTGCATCAGACCCTAAGATTGGTACTAGAGATAAGAAATCACAGGTCTTTATTACAAATTGTTGAATTGACAGTAGGGGTGAGACCACTATTCAAAAACCTGATTTACTGATTTCTTATTCAGTCTATGTATTTTTGAATATATACCCTGAAAAACATAATCTAAACAAATTCCCAAATAAAGCAAACATCAAATGAAAAGGAAAAACTACAAAGACGGGTACCTGTGCACACCATTAATGGAGACATTTAGTTAATAAATCTTTAATTATGTTCATCTCTTACCTTCAGCTTGCCATCTTTCACCCACTGACTTAGCTGCAGAATTCCTGGTCGATGTTTTTCTGGATAGTTTAATACTATAAATCTATCCCTGTAAATAAAGGCAGTTCACCATATCACAAGTGGTCTGGAAGAATGGAAGTCATGCAATAATTCTAACCACAGATGCATGCCTTTAGCACAAGTAATTGATAGCTCAGTGGCTGGCTCAACTCTACAGATAAAGGTACATTAGGAAAATGAAAAATGTTTTCCTCTTTAAATGTTGATCTTGCTCATGAAAGTACACCAAATTTGGAATGCAGCTTATTCATGCCCAGATCCAAACATTCATGATTAACATTTTCATAGAGAAAAAGAAACTTGAAAAACAGTGTTTTTTGCACTTGTGTTTCCATATGTCCTCAAAAAAACATTCTTTTAGGGTGCAAATCTAAAAACTGTTTTGATTTTTCGAGATTTTTGCAACACATCGAGCTTTTACCTTGAGGTTCTGTACAGAAACATTATTTCAAATATTGGGTGAGCCAAATTCGAGATAGTAACTTTTTCCTGAAAAGGTACTTATATATATATATATATATATATATATTGCTAGCGCATGGCATAGTTAAGGTTAAGACAAATTGTAAATAGCATTTCTTAATAATGCTTAAAGACCTCAATTACATTTTGTATAAATATTCCACAGTAAAATGTTGTGGTAGCTACCCCAACATGGACATTTTCAGAACTTTTCATGGATGGTGTTAGAGGGGCTTGCGTGTAGTGATGTGCCCCCAAAGCCGAAGGGAAAAAGGTACACGAGAAGCAGGAGTGCAAGGGGTCCTGCAGACAAGAAAGGATAGGCAACAAAGGCAGTGAACAGAAAAGGGCAGGGAGTTCAAGTAAAACAAACACGTTAGGTTCCCTCTTGGGGTGTATGCGGAATGGGGGAAGTTTCCCACAGAACCAGGGAAATTCCAGCCTTCTGAGCAGGTTAATATTACAAGGTCCCGCTCTGAATGCTCATGCAAAGGAGCAGCAGCGGTGGGTGTCTGTGTCTGGACCTTAAGGCATGAACACGGTAACAGTACTCAGAAGACTGTAGGGGTCCAGCAGGAACTGAACAATGACTGCCTCTAGAAAATGGAACCAACACACCGGTAATGATAACACCGAAAGGGCCAGAGATTGGCTGCTGGAAGCCAAGCAGCCAAACTATGAACAAAGGAATGACAGAAGGCACAAGTGAAGACAAGAACTGTAACAGAAATATCCAGGGAAAAAAGGAAGTCAAAGTGAGCAAGGTTCAGGACAGAGAACCTGAAGAACGAAGAAAAGCAAGAAAACTAGAATCTAAGTGCAGGGGCAAGGAGACTGGAAACTGCAGCCTGGTAACAAGGAACTATAACTCTGGAGTAGGCTAACAAGGGTAGGACTGCAAACAGATAACAAGGAAGCTAAAGTCAGGTAACGCAGGCAATGGGCACAGAACAAGAAACTGCAGGTAGAGGTGCAGGGCAAAAGGCAGGGGAGTGTAGGCCGAATAGCAGGGCTGCAAGCCATGGGGCATAGGGCTCTGAACAGGAGCAGGATCTGGAAACAACAGGACACCTCAGAAATCCAAGGATCAAAGCAACAACGGGCTGGAAGCAAGCTCAATGCAAGAAACCTGTGCTCCTGCAGGCAGCTGCTTAAATGCTGACCTACCATGTGCAGAAGCAGGCTAATTAGCAGCACCTGGAGCAGCACACCTAAAGGTAGTTGGCCTCTCTCTGGTCCTGGGAAAGTGAAAGGGACTGTAGTTCTAAGACTGAGGCATAGGAATAGCCAGGGAATGGGAACTGCCACAAGGTGCATTATGGGACATGTAGTCTGTGAAATAAAATAAGGAAGTTCCAAAGTCTTGCAAACGGAAAGTAAAGACAAACATATTAATAGGTATTGTCCTGGAAGGTTTATGGTGATGATTGAGTACAATATAGTACACAATGCATGCCAATTGATGCTCCAGTGGCACAGTTCTGACAGAAGACTTCATGTTAAGAAGAAATGTTGTTGTGATCATGTTTTGAACTGCTTTTAACATGGGGTTTTTTGATCAAATAGGCCCAAATACCTCAAAATTGGCAGCTTGGATTTAAAAGATGTTTGGCCTGTACCTAGATATTATCAGAAATTGGTGCATTGAAAAAATCATTTTGAAAATCGATTTATCTGTATATGATGCATGTCCAATGAAAAGATAAGTTATAACAGTAATATTGTACTTTTAAAACATTAATCGTGTATGCATGAGCACACAGTGCGTATCATAACACCTGCTACAAAACCAACTTTCTTGTTGAAGAAGTTACTGGGTATACGCATGCACACCAACTGTGCTAAACTTGAAAGACATACAAAACGTATACACCCATATGAAAGACAGTAAGAGCGCAGGAAGAGGCAACTGCATGCAGCTTAAATCACCCACAAAAAGTACCCACAAATGCAAACAAGAGGAAAAGTGTAAAGTATGCATCCATAACAATAAAAGAAAGACTGTACAGAAATCTACAATTGCATAAGGGCAAGGATAGCAAATGCTTCACATTTTATGAATTATACTAGTAGTAAATGATATAAGGGGCTGATTTACTAAGCTCAAAACTGTTTCATGTAACTTTAATTAACCTACTTTTTTAGCTTAGTAAATTTAGTTTTAATTACACTATTTATTTTAGCTTAGTAAATGAGCCCAATACAAACATTTATAGGTGGCTGATTTACTAAGCCAAAAAATAGTAAGTAAAACTTACACTAGAAAATGTGTTCAATTCTATTGACACTATTTTTAAGAGCTTAGTAAATTTAGTCTTACTTAAGTTACGTATTTTGCTTAGGATATCGAGCCATATAAATATGCAATTTTTTTTAATTGTGCCTTTAGTTTAATTGTAAAGCATTAAGCACATATCTGAATCACATTAACAACAATCAAACATTTTAAGCATTTTTTCATCAAAACAAGAATTAATAAAAACAGACTTAATCAGCATAACCATATAAAATCTAAAATGTTATTGTCGCATAGACTCAATTTTCTTAATCGCAATGTTCCAAATTGAGAAAGCTATGTATTTTGCTTAGTAAATCGGGCCATATAAATTTTCAATGTACTGCATGGACTACGCAAAAATATTATGCAACCATATGAAGAATACAAAAATGAATACGCAAAACTAAACTGTGTAGTAAAACTTAGTGCACGTTTATTGCTTATAGTGCAACCTAGCTCAAGAGCAGCAGAGCACTTACAACAGGATTGTGCCAGAATTGGTCTTGGCACTTCATAGAGTAATGCAGTACTGTTGGTGGAGGGAGAGAGTGATTTTTATTTGTCGGGGCAGGTACTGTTGAACAAGTAATATTTTAGTGTTTTGTGGAAGTGGAGGATGGTAGGGGCATTTCAAGCCTCTACCAGATTGAGTTTCAGATGGTTGGAGCATGACAGGAGAAGGACTACTTCGAGTCTTCTCTTTGCTGCCTAG
This sequence comes from Ambystoma mexicanum, assembly GCF_040938575.1. Taxonomy (NCBI): domain Eukaryota; kingdom Metazoa; phylum Chordata; class Amphibia; order Caudata; family Ambystomatidae; genus Ambystoma; species Ambystoma mexicanum. Next base: position 149,745,162 of record NC_090940.1, read on the forward strand.
TTTTGACTCCAGCCTCTTGATAGTTTTGCTACGTGAGGTACAAGAGCCTCCAGAGGTGTGGAGTTCAGCTGCCAAGTATGTTGGTGTTCCATTTGAGGCAGTTTTGAAGGTGACACCCATTGTGTGTATGTGAGGGACATGTGTTCATTTACAAACTTGCCATTGGGGTTGTATCATGTAATTGGCATTTCTAAGTGGGTGGATGCAATACTTGGGTGGGTGTTTGGCATGTGGAGGCTGCCCATAAGGGCCAGGGATCTAGATTGTGATGACGTGTTGGCTGGGGGACATGTGTGGGGGCCTGCTGGCAGGTGCCCCTGACTGCTGGGGGTCGGGGGTGCTGGGAGACATGAGTTGGACATGAGTGGGGGCCTGCTGGCAGGTGCCCCTGACTGGTGGGGGGTGGGGGTGCTGGGAGACATGAGTTGGACATGAGTGGGGGCCTGGTGGAGGGTTCCCCACAGTGCTTGGGGGTGGGGGTGCAGGTGGACAGGAGTGGGGGCCTGCTGGCAGGTGCCCCTGACTGGTGGGGGGTGGGGGTGCTGGGAGACAGGAGTTGGACCTGAGTGGGGGCCTGCTGGCAGGTGCCCCTGCACTGCTGGGGGGTGGGGATGCAGGGAGACAGGAGTGGGGGCCTGGTGGAGGGTGCCCTACAGTGCTGGGGGTTGGGGGTGCAGGGGGACAGGAGTGGGGGTGCTGGGGGGTGGTGGTGCTGGGAGACATGAGTTGGACATGAGTGGGGGCCTGCTGGCAGGTGCCCCTGACTGGTAGGGGGTGGGGGTGCTGGGAGACATGAGTTGGACATGAGTGGGGGCCTGGTGGAGGGTGCCCCACAGTGCTGGGGGGTGGGGGTGCAGGGGGACATGAGTTGGACATGAGTGGGGGCCTGGTGGAGGGTGCCCCACAGTGCTGGGGGGTGGGGGTGCAGGGAGACAGGAGTGGGGGGCCTGCTGGCAGGTGCCCCTGACTGGTGAGGGGTGGGGGTGCAGGGAAACAGGAGTGGGGGCCTGGTGGAGGGTGACCCAAAGTGCTGGGGGTGGGGGTGCAGGGAGACAGGAGTGGGGGGCCTGCTGGCAGGTGTCCCTGACTGGTGGGGGGTGGTGGTGCAGGGAGACAGGAGTGGGGGCCTGGTGGAGGGTGCCCTGCACTGCTGGGGGGTGGGGGTGCAGGGAGACAGGAGTGGGGGCCTGGTGGAGGGTGCCCCACAGTGCTGGGGGGTGGGGGTGTAGGGAGACATGAGTTGGACATGAGTGGGGGCCTGGTGGAGGGTGCCCCATAGTGCTGGGGGGTGCAGGGAGACAGGAGTGTGGGGCCTTCTGGCAGGTGCCCCTGACTGGTGAGGGGTGGGGGTGCAGGGAGACAGGAGTGGGGGCCTGGTGGAGGGTGCCCTGCACTGCTGGGGGGTGAAGGGTGCAGGGAGGCAGGAGTGGGGGCCTGGTGGAGGGTGCCCTGCACTGCTGGGGGTGGGGGTGCAGGGAGACAGGAGTGGGGGCCTGGTGGAGGATGCCCCACAGTGCTGGGGGGTGGGGGTGCAGGGGGACAGGAGTGAGGGCCTGCTGGCAGGTGCCCCTGACTGGTGCGGGTTGGGGGTGCTGGGAGACATGAGTTGGACCTGAGTGGGGGCCTGCTGGCAGGTGCCCCTGACTGGTGGGGGGTGCAGGGAGACAGGAGTGGGGGCCTGGTGGAGGGTGCCCTGCACTGCTGGGGGTGCAGGGAGAAAGGAGTGGGGGCCTGGTGGAGGGTGCCCCACAGTGCTGGGGGGGTGGGGGTGCAGGGGGACAGGAGTGGGGGCCTGCTGGCAGGTGCCCCTGACTGGTGGGGGGTGGGGGTGCTGGGAGACATGAGTTGGACCTGAGTGGGGGCCTGGTGGAGGGTGCCCCAAAGTGCTGGGGGGGGGGTGGGTGCAGGGAGACAGGAGTGGGGGGCCTGCTGGCTGGTGCCCCTGACTGGTGGGGGGTGGGGGTGCAGGGAGACAGGAGTGGGGGGCCTGCTGGCAGGTGCCGCTGACTGGTGGGGGGTGGGGGTGCAGGGAGACAGGAGTGGGGGCTTGGTGGAGGGTGCCCTGCACTGCTGGGGGGTTGGGTGCAGGGAGGCAGGAGTGGGGGCCTGGTGGAGGGTTCCCCACAGTGCTGGGGGGTGGGGGTGCAGGGGGACAGGAGTGGGGGCCTACTGGCAGGTGCCCCTGACTGGTGGGGGGTGGGGGTGCTGGGAGACATGAGTTGGATCTCGGTGGGGGCCTGGTGGAGGGTGCCCCACAGTGCTGGGGGGGTGGGTGCAGGGAGACAGGAGTGGGGGGCCTGCTGGCAGGTGCCGCTGACTGGTGGGGGGTGGGGGTCCAGGGAGACAGGAGTGGGGGCTTGGTGGAGGGTGCCCTGCACTGCTGGAGGGTGGGGTGCAGGGAGACAGGAGTGGGGGCCTGGTGGAGGGTGCCCCTGGATGCAGGGGGGTGGGGGTGCAGGGGGACAGGAGTGGGGGCCTGGTGGAGGGTGCCCCACAGTGCTGGGGGTGGGGGTGCAGGGGGACATGAATTGGACATGAGAGGGGGCCTGGTGGAGGGTGCCCCACAGTGCTGCGGGTGGGGGTGCAGGGAGACAGGAGTGGGGGGCCTGCTTGCAGGTGCCCCTGACTGGTGGGGGGTGGGGGTGCAGGGAGACATGATTGGGGGCCTGGTGGAGGGTGCCCCACAGTGCTGGGGGTGGGGATGCAGGGAGACAGGAGTGGGGGGCCTGCTGGCAGGTGCCCCTGACTGGTGGGGGGTGGGGGTGCAGGGAGACAGGAGTGGGGGCCTGGTGGAGGGTGCCCTGCACTGCTGGGGGTGAGGGTGCAGGAAGACAGGAGTGGGGGCCTGGTGGAGGGTGCCCCACAGTGCTGGGGGGTGGGGGTGCAGGGAGACATGAGTTGGACATGAGTGGGGGCCTGGTGGAGGGTGCCCCACAGTGCTGGGGGGTGCAGGGAGACAGGAGTGGGGGGCCTGCTGGCAGGTGCCCCTGACTGGTGGGGGGTGGGGGTGCAGGGAGACAGGAGTGGGGGCTTGGTGGAGGGTGCCCTGCACTGCTGGGGGTTGGGGGTGCAGGGAGACAGAAGTGGGGGCCTGGTGGAGGGTGCCCTGCACTGCTGGGGGGTGGGGGTGCAGGGACACAGGAGTGGGGGCCTGGTGGAGGGTGCCCCACAGTGCTGGGGGGTGGGGGTGCAGTGGGACAGGAGTGGGGGCCTGCTGGCAAGTGCCCCTGACTGGTGGGGGTGGGGGTGCTGGGAGACATGAGATGGACCTGAGTGGGGGCCTGGTGGAGGTTGCCCCACAGTGCTGGGGGGTGGGGGTGCAGGGGGACAGGAGTGGGGGCCTGCTGGCAGGTGCCCCTGACTGGTGGGGGGTGTGGGTGCTGGGAGACATGAGTTGGACCTGAGTGGGGGCCTGCTGGCAGGTGCCCCTGACTGGTGGGGGGTGGGGGTGCAGGGAGACAGGAGTGGGGGGCCTGCTGGCAGGTGCCCCTGACTGGTGGGGGGTGGGGTGCAGGGAGACAGGAGTGGGGGGCCTGCTGGCAGGTGCCCCTGACTGGTGGGGGTGGGGGTGCAGGGAGACAGGAGTGGGGGCCTGGTGGAGGGTGCCCTGCACTGCTGTGGGGTGGGGGTGCAGGGAGACAGGAGTGAGGGCCTGGTGGAGGGTGCCCCTGGATGCAGAGGGGTGGGGGTGCAGGGGGACAGGAGTGGGGGCCTGGTGGAGGGTGCCCCACAGTGCTGGGGGGTGGGGGTGCAGGGGGACATGAGTTGGACCTGAGTGGGGCCTGGTGGAGGGTGCCCTGCACTGGTGGGGCGTGGGGGTGCAGGGAGACATGAGTTGGACCTGAGTGGGGGCCTGCTGGCAGGTGTCCCTGACTGGTGGGGGGTGGGGGTGCAGGGAGACAGGAGTGGGGGCCTGGTGGAGGGTGCCCTGCACTGCTGGGGGTGGGGGTGCAGGGAGACAGGAGTTGGACCTGAGTGGGGGCCTGCTGGCAGGTGCCCCTGACTGGTGGGGGTGGGGGTGCTGGGAGACATGAGTTGGACATGATTGGGGCCTGGTGGAGGGTGCCCCACAGTGCTGGAGGGTGGGGGTGCAGGGGGACATGAGTTGGACATGAGTGGGGGCCTGGTGGAGGGTGCCCCACAGTGCTGGGGGGTGGGGGTGCAGGGGGACAGGAGTGGGGGCCTGCTGGCAGGTGCCCCTGACTGGTGGGGGGTGGGGGTGTTGGGAGACATGAGTTGGACCTGAATGGGGGCCTGCAGGCAGGTGCCCCTGACTGGTGGGGGGGTGGGGGTGCAGGGAGACAGGAGTGTGGGGCCTGCTGGCAGGTGCCCCTGACTGGTGGGGGGTGGGGGTGCAGGGAGACAGGAGTGGGGGCCTGGTGGAGGGTGCCCTGCACTGCTGGGGGGTGGGGGTGCAGGGAAACAGGAGTGGGGGCTTGCTGGCAGGTGCCCCTGACTGGTGGGGGTGGGGGTGCTGGGAGACATGTGTTGGACCTGAGTGGGGGCCTGGTGGAGGGTGCCCCACAGTGCTGGGGGGTGGGGGTGCAGGGAGACAGGAGTGGGGGGCCTGCTGGCAGGTGCCCCTGACTGGTGGGGGTTGGGGGTGCAGGGAGACAGGAGTGGGGGCCTGGTGGAGGGTGCCCTGCACTTCTGGGGGGTGGGGGTGCAGGGATACAGGAGTGGGGGGCCTGCTGGCAGGTGCCCCTGACTGGTGGGGGTGCAGGGAGACAGGAGGGGGGCCTGGTGGAGGGTGCCCTGCACTGCTGGGGGGTGGGGGCGCGGGGAGACAGGAGTGGGGGCCTGGTGGAGGGTGCCCCACAGTGCTGGGGGTGGGGGTGCAGGGAGACAGGAGTTGGACCTGAGTGGGGGCCTGCTGGCAGGTGCCCCTGACGGGTGGGGGTGCTGGGAGACATGAGTTGGACATGATTGGGGCCTGGTGGAGGGTGCCCCACAGTGCTGGGGGATGGGGGTGCAGGGAGACAGGAGTGTGGGGCCTGCTGGCAGGTGCCCCTGACTGGTGGGGGGTGGGGGTGCAGGGAGACAGGAGTGGGGGTCTGGTGGAGGGTGCCCTGCACTGCTGGGGGTGGGGGTGCAGGGAGACAGGAGAGGGGGCCTGTTGGAGGGTGCCCCACAGTGCTGGGGGGGGGTGCAGGGAGACAGGAGTGGGGGGCCTGCTGGCAGGTGCCCCTGACTGGTGGGGGGTGGGGGTGCAGGGAGACAGGAGTGGGGGCCTGGTGGAGGGTGCCCTGCACTTCTGGGTGGTGGGGGTGCAGGGAGACAGGAGTGTGGGGCCTGCTGGCAGGTGCCCTTGACTGGTGGGGGTGCAGGGAGACAGGAGGGGGGCCTGGTGGAGGGTGCCCTGCACTGCTGGGGGGTGGGGGCGCGGGGAGACAGGAGTGGGGGCCTGGTGGAGGGTGCCCCACAGTGCTGGGGGGTGGGGGTGCAGGGAGACATGAGTTGGACATGAGTGGGGGCCTGGTGGAGGGTGCCCCACAGTGCTGGGGGGTGGGGGTGCAGGGAGACTCGACTGTGGGGCCTGCTGGCAGGTGCCCCAGACTGGTGGGGGGTGGGGGTGCAGGGATACAGGAGTGGGGGCCTGGTGGAGGGTGCCCCACAGTGCTGGGGGGTGGGGGTGCAGGGGGACAGGAGTGGGGGTGCTGGGGGGTGGTGGTGCTGGGAGACATGAGTTGGACATGAGTGGGGGCCTGCTGGCAGGTGCCCCTGACTGGTGGGGGGTGGGGGTGCTGGGAGACATGAGTTGGACATGAGTGGGGGCCTGGTGGAGGGTGCCCCACAGTGCTGGGGGGTGGGGGTGCAGGGGGACATGAGTTGGACATGAGTGGGGGCCTCGTGGAGGGTTCCCCACAGTGCTGGGAGGTGGGGGTGCAGGGGGACAGGAGTGGGGGCCTGCTGGCAGGTGCCCCTGACTGGTGGGGGCGGGGGTGCTGGGAGACATGAGTTGGACCTGAGTGGGGGCCTGCTGGCAGGTGCCCCTGACTGGTGGGGGGTGGGGGTGCAGGGAGACAGGAGTGGGGGCCTGGTGGAGCGTGCCCTGCACTGCTGGGGGGTGGGGATGCAGGGAGACAGGAGTGGGGGCCTGGTGGAGGGTGCCCTACAGTGCTGGGGGTTGGGGGTGCAGTGGGACAGGAGTGGGGGTGCTGGGGGGTGGTGGTGCTGGGAGACATGAGTTGGACATGAGTGGGGGCCTGCTGGCAGGTGCCCCTGACTGGTAGGGGGTGGGGGTGCTGGGAGACATGAGTTGGACATGAGTGGGGGCCTGGTGGATGGTGCCCCACAGTGCTGGGGGGTGGGGGTGCAGGGGGACATGAGTTGGACATGAGTGGGGGCCTGGTGGAGGGTTCCCCACAGTGCTGGGGGTGGGGGTGCAGGGGGACAGGAGTGGGGGCCTGCTGGCAGGTGCCCCTGACTGGTGGGGGGTGGGGGTGCTGGGAGACATGAGTTGGACCTGAGTGGGGGCCTGCTGGCAGGTGCCCCTGACTGGTGGGGGGTGGGGGTGCAGGGAGACAGGAGTGGGGGCCTGGTGTAGGGTGTCCCACAGTGCTGGGGGGTGGGGGTGCAGGGGGACAGGAGTGGGGGCCTGCTGGCAGGTGCCCCTGACTGGTGGAGGATGGGGGTGCTGGGTGACATGAGTTGGACCTGAGTGGGGGCCTGGTGGAGGGTGCCCCACAGTGCTGGGGGGTGGGGGTGCAGGGAGACAGGAGTGGGGGCCTGGTGGAGGGTGCCCTGCACTGCTGGGGGGTGGGGGTGCAGGGAGACAGGAGTGGGGGGCCTGCTGGCAGGTGCCCCTGACTGGTGGGGGGTGGGGGTGCAGGGAGACAGGAGGGGGGCCTGGTGGAGGGTGCCCTGCACTGCTGGGGGGTGGGAGTGCAGGGAGACAGGAGTGGGGGCCTGATGGAGGGTGCCCCACAGTGCTGGGGGGTGGGGGTGCAGGGAGACAGGAGTGGGGGGCCTGCTGGCAGGTGCCCCCGACTGGTGGGGGGGTGGGTGTGCAGGGAGACAGGAGTGGGGGCCTGGTGGAGGGTGCCCCACAGTGCTGGGGGCTGGGGGTGCAGGGAGACAGGAGTGGGGGGGCCTGCTGGCAGGTGCCCCTGACTGGTGGGGGGGTGGGGGTGCAGGGAGACAGGAGTGGGGGACTGGTGGAGGGTGCCCTGCACTGGTGGGGGTGGGGGTGCAGGGAGACAGGAGTGGGGGCCTGGTGGAGGGTGTCCCACAGTGCTGGGGGGTGGGGGTGCAGGGGGACAGGAGTGGGGGCCTGCTGGCAGGTGCCCCTGACTGGTGGGGGATGGGGGTGCTGGGTGACATGAGTTGGACCTGAGTGGGGGCCTGGTGGAGGGTGCCCCACAGTGCTGGGGGTTGGGGGTGCAGGGGGACAGGAGTGGGGGCCTGCTGGCAGGTGCCCCTGACTGGTGGGGGGTGGGGGGTGCAGGGAGACAGGAGGGGGGCCTGGTGGAGGGTGCCCTGCACTGCTGGGGGGTGGGGGTGCAGGGAGATAGGAGTGGGGGCTTGGTGGAGGGTGCCCTGCACTGCTGGGGGTGGGGGTGCAGGGAGATAGAAGTGGGGGCCTGGTGGAGGGTGCCCTGCACTGCTGGGGGGTGGAGGTGCAGGGAGACAGGAGTGGGGGCCTGGTGGAGGGAGCCCCACAGTGCTGGGGGGTGGGGGTGCAGGGGGACAGGAGTGGGGGCCTGCTGGCAGGTGCCCCTGACTGGTGGGGGGGTGAGGGTGCTGGGAGACATGAGTTGGACCTGAGTGGGGGCCTGGTGGAGGGTGCCCCACAGTGCTGGGGGGTGGGGGTGCAGGGGGACAGGAGTGGGGGCCTGCTGGCAGGTGCCCCTACTGGTGGGGGTGCTGGGAGACAGGAGTGGGGGGCCTGCTGGCAGGTGCCCCTGACTGGTGGGGGGTGGGGGGTGCAGGGAGACAGGAGTGGGGGGCCTGCTGGCAGGTGCCCCTGACTGGTGGGGGGTGGGGGTGCAGGGAGACAGGAGTGGGGGGCCTGCTGGCAGGTGCCCCTGACTGGTGGGGGGTGGGGGGTGCAGGGAGACAGGAGTGGGGGGCCTGCTGGCAGGTGCCCCTGACTGGTGGGGGGTGGGGGTGCAGGGAGACAGGAGTGGGGGCCTGCTGGCAGGTGCCCATGACTGGTGGGGAGTGGGGGTGCAGGGAGACAGGAGTGGGGCCTGGTGGAGGGTGCCCTGCACTGCTGGGGGGTGGGGGTGCAGGGAGACGGGAGTGGGGGCCTGGTGGAGGGTGCCCCTGGATGCAGGGGGTGGGGGTGCAGGGGGACAGGAGTGGGGGCCTGGTGGAGGGTGCCCCACAGTGCTGGGGGGTGGGGGTGCAAGGGGACATGAGTTGGACATGAGTGGGGGCCTGGTGGAGGGTGCCCCACAGTGCTGGGGGGTGGGTGTGCAGGGGGACATGATTTGGACCTGAGTGGGGCCTGGTGGAGGGTGCCCTGCACTGGTGGGGGGTGGGGGTGCAGGGAGACATGAGTTGGACCTGAGTGGGGGCCTGCTGGCAGGTGCCCCTGACTGGTGGGGGGTGGGGGTGCAGGGAGACAGGAGTGGGGGCCTGGTGGAGGGTGCCCTGCACTGCTGGGGGTGGGGGTGCAGGGAGACAGGAGTTGGACCTGAGTGGGGGCCTGCTGGCAGGTGCCCCTGACTGGTGGGGGGTGGGGGTGCTGGGAGACATGAGTTGGACATGATTGGGGGCCTGGTGGAGGGTGCCCCACAGTGCTGGGGGTGGGGTTTCAGGTGGACATGAGTTGGACATGATTGGGGGCCTGGTGGAGGGTGCCCCACAGTGCTGGGGGGTGGGGGTGCAGGGGGACAGGAGTAGGGGCCTGCTGGCAGGTACCCCTGACTGGTGGGGGGTGGGGGTGCAGGGAGACAGGAGTGGGGGCCTGGTGGAGGGTGCCCTGCACTGCTGGGGGGTGGGGGTGCGGGGAGACAGGAGTGGGGGCCTGGTGGAGGGTGCCCCACAGTGCTGGGGGGTGGGGGTGCAGGGGGACAGGAGTGGGGGCCTGCTGGCAGGTGCCCCTGACTGGTGGGGGGTGGGGGTGCTGGGAGACATGAGTTGGACCTGAGTGGGGGCCTGCTGGAGTGTGCCCCACAGTGCTGGGGGTGGGGGTGCAGGGAGACAGGAGTGGGGGGTCTGCTGGCAGGTGCCCCTGACTGGTGGGGGGTGGGGGTGCTGGGAGACATGAGTTGGACCTGGGTGGGGGCCTGCTGGCAGGTGCCCCTGACTGGTGGGGGGGTGGGGGTGCAGGGAGACAAGAGTGGGGGCCTGGGGGAGGGTGCCCTGCACTGCTGGGGGGTGGGGGTGCGGGGAGACAGGAGTGGGGGCCTGGTGGAGGGTGCCCCACAGTGCTGGGGGGTGGGGGTGCAGGGGGACAGGAGTGGGGGCCTGCTGGCAGGTGCCCCTGACTGGTGGGAGGTGGGGGTGCTGGGAGACATGAGTTGGACCCGAGTGGGGGCCTGGTGGAGGGTGCCCCACAGTGCTGGGGGGTGGGGGTGCAGGGAGACAGGAGTGGGGGGCCTGCTGGCAGGTGCCCCTGACTGGTGGGGGGTGGGGGTGCAGGGAGACAGGAGCGGGGGCCTGGTGGAGGGTGCCCTGCACTGCTGGGGGGTGGGGGTGCAGGGAGACAGGAGTGGGGGGCCTGCTGGCAGGTGCCCCTGACTGGTGGGGGGTGGGGGTGCAGGGAGACAGGAGGGGGGCCTGGTGGAGGGTGCCCCACAGTGCTGGGGGGTGGGGGTGCAGGGAGACATTAGTTGGACATGAGTGGGGGCCTGGTGGAGGGAGACAGGAGTGGGGGCCTGGTGGAGGGTGCCCCACAGTGCTGGGGGGTGGGGGTGCAGGGGGACAGGAGTGGGGGCCTGCTGGTAGGTGCCCCTGACTGGTGGGGGTGGGGGTGCTGGGAGACATGAGTTGGACCTGAGTGGGGCCTGCTGGCAGGTGCCCCTTGACTGCTGGTGGGTGGGGGTACTGGGAGACATGAGTTGTACCTGAGTGGGGGCCTGGTGGAGGGTGCCCCACAGTGCTGGGGGGTGCAGGGAGACAGGAGTGGGGGCCTGGTGGAGGGTGCCCCTGGATGCAGGGGGGGTGGGGGTCCAGGGGGACAGGAGTGGGGGCCTGGTGGAGGGTGCCCCACAGTGCTGGGGGGTGGGGGTGCAGGGGGACATGAGTTGGACATGAGTGGGGGCCTGGTGGAGGGTGCCCCACAGTGCTGGGGGGTGGGGGTGCAGGGAGACAGGAGTGGGGGGCCTGCTGGCAGGTGCCCCTGACTGGTGAGGGGTGGGGGTGCAGGGAAACAGGAGTGGGGGCCTGGTGGAGGGTGACCCAAAGTGCTGGGGGTGGGGGTGCAGGGAGACAGTAGTGGGGGGCCTGCTGGCAGGTGCCCCTGACTGGTGGAGGGTGGTGGTGCAGGGAGACAGGATTGGGGGCCTGGTGGAGGGTGCCCTGCACTGCTGGGGGGTGGGGGTGCAGGGAGACAGGAGTGGGGGCCTGGTGGAGGGTGCCCCACAGCGCTGGGTGGTGGGGGTGTAGGGAGACATGAGTTGGACATGAGTGGGGGCCTGGTGGAGGGTGCCCCACAGTGCTGGGGGGGGTGCAGGGAGACAGGAGTGTGGGGCCTGCTGGCAGGTGCCCCTGACTGGTGAGGGGTGGGGGTGCAGGGAGACAGGAGTGGGGGCCTGGTGGAGGGTGCCCTGCACTGCTGGGGGGTGGGGGTGCAGGGAGGCAGGAGTGGGGGCATGGTGGAGGGTGCCCTGCACTGCTGGGGGTGGGGGTGCAGGGAGACAGGAGTGGGGGCCTGGTGGAGGATGCCCCACAGTGCTGGGGGGTGGGGGTGCAGGGGGACAGGAGTGAGGGCCTGCTGGCAGGTGCCCCTGACTGGTGCGGGTTGGGGGTGCTGGGAGACATGAGTTGGACCTGAGTGGGGGCCTGCTGGCAGGTGCCCCTGACTGGTGGGGGGTGGGGGTGCAGGGAGACAGGAGTGGGGGCCTGGTGGAGGGTGCCCTGCACTGCTGGGGGGTGGGGGTGCAGGGAGAAAGGAGTGGGGGCCTGGTGGAGGGTGCCCCACAGTGCTGGGGGGTGGGGGTGCAGGGGGACAGGAGTGGGGGCCTGCTGGCAGGTGCCCCTGACTGGTGGGGGGTGGGGGTGCTGGGAGACATGAGTTGGACCTGAGTGGGGGCCTGGTGGAGGGTGCCCCAAAGTGCTGGGGGGGGTGGGTGCAGGGAGACAGGAGTGGGGGGCCTGCTGGCTGGTGCCCCTGACTGGTGGGGGGTGGGGGTGCAGGGAGACAGGAGTGGGGGGCCTGCTGGCAGGTGCCGCTGACTGGTGGGGGGTGGGGGTGCAGGGAGACAGGAGTGGGGGCTTGGTGGAGGGTGCCCTGCACTGCTGGGGGGTTGGGTGCAGGGAGGCAGGAGTGGGGGCCTGGTGGAGGGTGCCCCACAGTGCTGGGGGTGGGGGTGCAGGGGGACAGGAGTGGGGGCCTACTGGCAGGTGCCCCTGACTGGTGGGGGGTGGGGGTGCTGGGAGACATGAGTTGGATCTCAGTGGGGGCCTGGTGGAGGGTGCCCCACAGTGCTGGGGGGGTGGGTGCAGGGAGAAAGGAGTGGGGGGCCTGCTGGCAGGTGCCGCTGACTGGTGGGGGGTGGGGGTGCAGGGAGACAGGAGTGGGGGCTTGGTGGAGGGTGCCCTGCACTGCTGGAGGGTGGGGTGCAGGGAGACAGGAGTGGGGGCCTGGTGGAGGGTGCCCCTGGATGCAGGGGGGTGGGGGTGCAAGGGGACAGGAGTGGGGGCCTGGTGGAGGGTGCCCCACAGTGCTGGGGGGTGGGGTGCAGGGGGACATGAGTTGGACATGAGAGGGGGCCTGGTGGAGGGTGCCCCACAGTGCTGGGGGTGGGGGTGCAGGGAGACAGGAGTGGGGGGCCTGCTTGCAGGTGCCCCTGACTGGTGGGGGTGGGGGTGCAGGGAGACAGGAGTGGGGGCCTGGTGGAGGGTGCCCCACAGTGCTGGGGGTGGGGATGCAGGGAGACAGGAGTGGGGGGCCTGCTGGCAGGTGCCCCTGACTGGTGGGGGGTGGGGGTGCAGGGAGACAGGAGTGGGGGCCTGGTGGAGGGTGCCCCACAGTGCTGGGGGGTGGGGGTGCAGGGAGACATGAGTTGGACATGACTGGGGGCCTGGTGGAGGGTGCCCCACAGTGCTGGGGGGTGCAGGGAGACAGGAGTGGGGGGCCTGCTGGCAGGTGCCCCTGACTGGTGGGGGGTGGGGGTGCAGGGAGACAGGAGTGGGGGCTTGATGGAGGGTGCCCTGCACTGCTGGGGTTTGGGGGTGCAGGGAGACAGAAGTGGGGGCCTGGTGGAGGGTGCCCTGCACTGCTGGGGGGTGGGGGTGCAGGGACACATGAGTGGGGGCCTGGTGGAGGGTGCCCCACAGTGCTGGGGGGTGGGGGTGCAGGGGGACAGGAGTGGGGGCCTGCTGGCAGGTGCCCCTGACTGGTGGGGGTGGGGGTGCTGGGAGACATGAGATGGACCTGAGTGGGGGCCTGGTGGAGGTTGCCCCACAGTGCTGGGGGGTGGGGGTGCAGGGGGACAGGAGTGGGGGCCTGCTGGCAGGTGCCCCTGACTGGTGGGGGGTGTGGGTGCTGGGAGACATGAGTTGGACCTGAATGGGGGCCTGCTGGCAGGTGCCCCTGACTGGTGGGGGGTGGGGGTGCAGGGAGACAGGGGTGGGGGGCCTGCTGGCAGGTGCCCCTGACTGGTGGGGGTGGGGGTGCAGGGAGACAGGAGTGGGGGCCTGGTGGAGGGTGCCCTGCACTGCTGTGGGGTAGGGGTGCAGGGAGACAGGAGTGGGGGCCTGGTGGAGGGTGCCCCTGGATGCAGAGGGGTGGGGGTGCAGGGGGACAGGAGTGGGGGCCTGGTGGAGGGTGCCCCACAGTGCTGGGGGGTGGGGGTGCAGGGGGACATGAGTTGGACCTGAGTGGGGCCTGGTGGAGGGTGCCCTGCACTGGTGGGGGGTGGGGGTGCAGGGAGACATGAGTTGGACCTGAGTGGGGGCCTGCTGGCAGGTGTCCCTGACTGGTGGGGGGTGGGGGTGCAGGGAGACAGGAGTGGGGGCCTGGTGGAGGGTGCCCTGCACTGCTGGGGGTGGGGGTGCAGGGAGACAGGAGTTGGACCTGAGTGGGGGCCTGCTGGCAGGTGCCCCTGACTGGTGGGGGTGGGGGTGCTGGGAGACATGAGTTGGACATGATTGGGGCCTGGTGGAGGGTGCCCCACAGTGCTGGAGGGTGGGGGTGCAGGGGGACATGAGTTGGACATGAGTGGGGGCCTGGTGGAGGGTGCCCCACAGTGCTGGGGGGTGGGGGTGCAGGGGGACAGGAGTGGGGGCCTGCTGGCAGGTGCCCCTGACTGGTGGGGGGTGGGGGTGTTGGGAGACATGAGTTGGACCTGAATGGGGGCCTGCTGGCAGGTGCCCCTGACTGGTGGGGGGGTGGGGGTGCAGGGAGACAGGAGTGTGGGGCCTGCTGGCAGGTGCCCCTGACTGGTGGGGGTGGGGGTGCAGGGAGACAGGAGTGGGGGCCTGGTGGAGGGTGCCCTGCACTGCTGGGGGGTGGGGGTGCAGGGAAACAGGAGTGGGGGCCTGCTGGCAGGTGCCCCTGACTGGTGGGGGGTGGGGGTGCTGGGAGACATGTGTTGGACCTGAGTGGGGGCCTGGTGGAGGGTGCCCCACAGTGCTGGGGGGTGGGGGTGCAGGGAGACAGGAGTGGGGGGCCTGCTGGCAGGTGCCCCTGACTGGTGGGGGGTGGGGGTGCAGGGAGACAGGAGTGGGGGCCTGGTGGAGGGTGCCCTGCACTTCTGGGGGGTGGGGGTGCAGGGATACAGGAGTGGGGGGCCTGCTGGCAGGTGCCCCTGACTGGTGGGGGTGCAGGGAGACAGGAGGGGGCCTGGTGGAGGGTGCCCTGCACTGCTGGGGGGTGGGGGCGCGGGGAGACAGGAGTGGGGGCCTGGTGGAGGGTGCCCCACAGTGCTGGGGTGGGGGTGCAGGGAGACAGGAGTTGGACCTGAGTGGGGGCCTGCTGGCAGGTGCCCCTGACTGGTGGGGGTGGGGGTGCTGGGAGACATGAGTTGGACATGATTGGGGCCTGGTGGAGGGTGCCCCACAGTGCTGGGGGGTGGGGGTGCAGGGAGACAGGAGTGTGGGGCCTGCTGGCAGGTGCCCCTGACTGGTGGGGGGTGGGGGTGCAGGGAGACAGGAGTGGGGGTCTGCTGGAGGGTGCCCTGCACTGCTGGGGGTGGGGGTGCAGGGAGACAGGAGTGGGGGCCTGTTGGAGGGTGCCCCACAGTGCTGGGGGTGGGGGTGCAGGGGGACAGGAGTGGGGGGCCTGCTGGCAGGTGCCCCTGACTGGTGGGGGGTGGGGGTGCAGGGAGACAGGAGTGGGGGCCTGGTGGAGGGTGCCCTGCACTTCTGGGTGGTGGGGGTGCAGGGAGACAGGAGTGTGGGGCCTGCTGGCAGGTGCCCTTGACTGGTGGGGGTGCAGGGAGACAGGAGGGGGGCCTGGTGGAGGGTGCCCTGCACTGCTGGGGGGTGGGGGCGCGGGGAGACAGGAGTGGGGGCCTGGTGGAGGGTGCCCCACAGTGCTGGGGGGTGGGGGTGCAGGGAGACTCGACTGTGGGGCCTGCTGGCAGGTGCCCCTGACTGGTGGGGGGTGGGGGTGCAGGGAGACAGGAGTGGGGGTCTGGTGGAGGGTGCCCTGCACTGCTGGGGGGTGGGGGTGCAGGGAGACAGGAGTGGGGGCCTGGTGGAGGGTGCCCTGCACTGCTGGGGGTGGGGTGCAGGGAGACAGGAGTGGGGGCCTGGTGGAGGGTGCCCCACAGTGCTGGGGGGTGGGGGTGCAGGGGGACAGGAGTGGGGGCCTGCTGGCAGGTGCCCCTGACTGGTGGGGGGTGGGGGTGCTGGGAGACATGAGTTGGACCTGAGTGCGGGCCTGCTGGCAGGTGCCCATGACTGGTGGGGTGTGGGGGTGCAGGGAGACAGGAGTGGGGGCCTGGTGGAGGGTGCCCTGCACTGCTGGAGGGTGGGGTGCAGGGAGACAGGAGTGGGGGCCTGGTGGAGGGTGCCCCTGGATGCAGGGGGGTGGGGGTGTAGGGGGACAGGAGTGGGGGCCTGGTGGAGGGTGCCCCACAGTGCTGGGGGGTGGGGGTGCAGGGGGACATGAGTTGGACATGAGTGGGGGCCTGGTGGAGGGTGCCCCACAGTGCTGGGGGCTGGGGGTGCAGGGAGACAGGAGTGGGGGGCCTGCTGGCAGGTGCCCCTGACTGGTGGGGGGTGGGGGTGCAGGGAGACAGGAGTGGGGGCCTGGTGGAGGGTGCCCTGCACTGCTGGGGGGTGGGGGTGCAGGGAGACAGGAGTGGGGGCCTGGTGGAGGGTGCCCCACAGTGCTGGGGGGTGGGGGTGCAGGGAGACATGAGTTGGACATGAGTGGGGGCCTGGTGGAGGGTGCCCCACAGTGCTGGGGGGTGGGGGTGCAGGGAGACAGGAGTGGGTGGCCTGCTGGCAGGTGCCCCTGACTGGTGGGGGGTGGGGGTGCAGGGAAACAGGAGTGGGGGCCTGGTGGAGGGTGCCCTGCACTGCTGGGGGGTGGGGGTGCAGGGAGACAGGAGTGGGGGCCTGGTGGAGGGTGCCCTGCACCCCCACCCCCCAGCAGTGGGGTGCAGGGAGACAAGAATGGGGGCCTGGTGGATGGTGCCCCACAGTGCTGGGGGGTGGGGGTGTAGGGGGACAGGAGTGGGGGCCTGCTGGCAGGTGCCCCTGACTGGTGGCGGGTGGGGGTGCTGGGAGACATGAGTTGGACCTGAGTGGGGGCCTGGTGGAGGGTGCCCCACAGTGCTGGGGGGGAGGGTGCAGGGGGGCAGGAGTGGGGACCTGCTGGCAGGTGCCCCTGACTGGTGGGGGGTGGGGGTGCTGGGAGACATGAGTTGGACCTGAGTGGGGGCCTGGTGGAGGGTGCCCCACAGTGCTGGGGGGTGGGGGTGCAGGGAGACAGGAGTGGGGGGCCTGCTGGCAGGAGCCCCTGACTGGTGGGGGGTGGGGGTGCAGGGAGACAGGAGTGGGGGGCCTGCTGGCAGGTGCCCCTGACTGGTGGGGGGTGGCGGTGCAGGGAGACAGGATTGGGAGCCTGGTGGAGGGGATGCAGGGAGACAGGAGTGGGGGCCTGGTGGAGGGTGCCCCTGGATGCAGGGGGGTGGGGGTGCAGGGGGAGAGGAGTGGGGGCCTGGTGGAGGTTGCCCCACAGTGCTGGGGGGTGGGGGTGCAGGGGGACATGAGTTGGACATGAGTGGGGGCCTGGTGGAGGGTGCCCCACAGTGCTGGGGGCGTGGGGGTGCAGGGGGACATGAGTTGGACCTGAGTGGGGCCTGGTGGAGGGTGCCCCACAGTGCTGGGGGGTGGGGGTGCAGGGAGACAGGAGTGGGGGGCCTGCTGGCAGGTGCCCCTGACTGGTGGGGGGTGGGGGTGCAGGGAGACAGGAGTGGGGGCCTGGTGGAGGGTGCCCCACAGTGCTGGGGGGTGGGGGTGCAGGGAGACAGGAGTGGGGGCCTGGTGGAGGGTGCCCCTGGATGCAGGGTGGTGGGGGTGCAGGGGACAGGAGTGGGGGCCTGGTGGATGGTGCCCCACAGTGCTGGGGGTGGGGGTGCAGAGGGACATGAGTTGGACATGAGTGGGGGCATGGTGGAGGGTGCCCCACAGTGCTGGGGGGTGGGGGTGCAGGGTGACAGGAGTGGGTGGCCTGCTGGCAGGTGCCCCTGACTGGTGGGGGGTGGGGGTGCAGGGAGACAGGAGTGGGGGGCCTGGTGGATGGTGCCCCACAGTGCTGGGGGGTGGGCGTGCAGGGAGACAGGAGTGGGGGGCCTGCTGGCAGGTGCCCCTGACTGGTGGGGGTTGGGGGTGCAGGGAGACAGGAGTGGGGGCCTGGTGGAGGGTGCCCTGCACTGCTGGAGGGTGGGGGTGCAGGGAGACAGGAGTGGGGGCCTGGTGGAGGGTGCCCCACAGTGCTGGGGGGTGAGGGTGCAGGGAGACATGAGTTGGACATGAGTGGGGGCCTGGTGGAGGGTGCCCCACAGTGCTGGGGAGTGGGGGTGCAGGGAGACAGGAGTGGGGGGCCTGCTGGCAGGTGCCCCTGACTGGTGGAGGGTGGGGGTGCAGGGAGACAGGAGTGGGGGCCTGGTGGAGGGTGCCCTGCACTGCTGGGAGGTGGGGGTGCAGGGGGACAGGAGGGAGGGCCTGCTGGCAGGTGCCCCTGACTGGTGGGGGGTGGGGGTGCTGGGAGACATGAGTTGGACCTGAGTGGGGGCCTGGTGGAGGGTGCCCCACAGTGCTGGGGGGTGAGGGTGCAGGGGGACAGGAGTGGGGGCCTGCTGGCAGGTGCCCCTGACGGTGGGGGGGTGGGGGTGCTGGGAGACATGAGTTGGACCTGAGTGGGGGCCTGGTGGAGGGTGCCCTGCACTGCTGGGGGTGGGGGTGCAGGGAGACAGGAGTGGGGGCCTGGTGGAGGGTGCCCCACAGTGCTGGGGGGTGGGGGTGCAGGGGGACAGGAGTGGGGGCCTGCTGGCAGGTGCCCCTGACTGGTGGGGGGTGGGGGTGCTGGGAGACATGAGTTGGACCCGAGTGGGGGCCTGGTGGAGGGTGCCCCACAGTGCTGGGGGGTGGGGGTGCAGGGAGACAGGAGTGGGGGGCCTGCTGGCAGGTGCCCCTGACTGGTGGGGGGTGGGGGTGCAGGGAGACAGGAGCGGGGGCCTGGTGGAGGGTGCCCTGCACTGCTGGGGGGTGGGGGTGCAGGGAGACAGGAGTGGGGGGCCTGCTGGCAGGTGCCCCTGACTGGTGGGGGGTGGGGGTGCAGGAAGACAGGAGGGGGGCCTGGTGGAGGGTGCCCCACAGTGCTGGGGGGTGGGGGTGCAGGGAGACATTAGTTGGACATGAGTGGGGGCCTGGTGGAGGGAGACAGGAGTGGGGGCCTGGTGGAGGGTGCCCCACAGTGCTGGGGGGTGGGGGTGCAGGGGGACAGGAGTGGGGGCCTGCTGGTAGGTGCCCCTGACTGGTGGGGGTGGGGGTGCTGGGAGACATGAGTTGGACCTGAGTGGGGCCTGCTGGCAGGTGCCCCTTGACTGCTGGTGGGTGGGGGTACTGGGAGACATGAGTTGTACCTGAGTGGGGGCCTGGTGGAGGGTGCCCCACAGTGCTGGGGGGTGCAGGGAGACAGGAGTGGGGGCCTGGTGGAGGGTGCCCCTGGATGCAGGGGGGGTGGGGGTCCAGGGGGACAGGAGTGGGGGCCTGGTGGAGGGTGCCCCACAGTGCTGGGGGGTGGGGGTGCAGGGGGACATGAGTTGGACATGAGTGGGGGCCTGGTGGAGGGTGCCCCACAGTGCTGGGGGGTGGGGGTGCAGGGAGACAGGAGTGGGGGGCCTGCTGGCAGGTGCCCCTGACTGGTGAGGGGTGGGGGTGCAGGGAAACAGGAGTGGGGGCCTGGTGGAGGGTGACCCAAAGTGCTGGGGGTGGGGGTGCAGGGAGACAGTAGTGGGGGGCCTGCTGGCAGGTGCCCCTGACTGCTGGAGGGTGGTGGTGCAGGGAGACAGGATTGGGGGCCTGGTGGAGGGTGCCCTGCACTGCTGGGGGGTGGGGGTGCAGGGAGACAGGAGTGGGGGCCTGGTGGAGGGTGCCCCACAGCGCTGGGGGGTGGGGGTGTAGGGAGACATGAGTTGGACATGAGTGGGGGCCTGGTGGAGGGTGCCCCACAGTGCTGGGGGGGGGTGCAGGGAGACAGGAGTGTGGGGCCTGCTGGCAGGTGCCCCTGACTGGTGAGGGGTGGGGGTGCAGGGAGACAGGAGTGGGGGCCTGGTGGAGGGTGCCCTGCACTGCTGGGGGGTGGGGGTGCAGGGAGGCAGGAGTGGGGGCATGGTGGAGGGTGCCCTGCACTGCTGGGGGTGGGGGTGCAGGGAGACAGGAGTGGGGGCCTGGTGGAGGATGCCCCACAGTGCTGGGGGGTGGGGGTGCAGGGGGACAGGAGTGAGGGCCTGCTGGCAGGTGCCCCTGACTGGTGCGGGTTGGGGGTGCTGGGAGACATGAGTTGGACCTGAGTGGGGGCCTGCTGGCAGGTGCCCCTGACTGGTGGGGGGTGGGGGTGCAGGGAGACAGGAGTGGGGGCCTGGTGGAGGGTGCCCTGCACTGCTGGGGGGTGGGGGTGCAGGGAGAAAGGAGTGGGGGCCTGGTGGAGGGTGCCCCACAGTGCTGGGGGGTGGGGGTGCAGGGGGACAGGAGTGGGGGCCTGCTGGCAGGTGCCCCTGACTGGTGGGGGGTGGGGGTGCTGGGAGACATGAGTTGGACCTGAGTGGGGGCCTGGTGGAGGGTGCCCCAAAGTGCTGGGGGGGTGGGTGCAGGGAGACAGGAGTGGGGGGCCTGCTGGCTGGTGCCCCTGACTGGTGGGGGGTGGGGGTGCAGGGAGACAGGAGTGGGGGGCCTGCTGGCAGGTGCCGCTGACTGGTGGGGGGTGGGGGTGCAGGGAGACAGGAGTGGGGGCTTGGTGGAGGGTGCCCTGCACTGCTGGGGGGTTGGGTGCAGGGAGGCAGGAGTGGGGGCCTGGTGGAGGGTGCCCCACAGTGCTGGGGGTGGGGGTGCAGGGGGACAGGAGTGGGGGCCTACTGGCAGGTGCCCCTGACTGGTGGGGGGTGGGGGTGCTGGGAGACATGAGTTGGATCTCAGTGGGGGCCTGGTGGAGGGTGCCCCACAGTGCTGGGGGGGGTGGGTGCAGGGAGAAAGGAGTGGGGGGCCTGCTGGCAGGTGCCGCTGACTGGTGGGGGGTGGGGGTGCAGGGAGACAGGAGTGGGGGCTTGGTGGAGGGTGCCCTGCACTGCTGGAGGGTGGGGTGCAGGGAGACAGGAGTGGGGGCCTGGTGGAGGGTGCCCCTGGATGCAGGGGGGTGGGGGTGCAAGGGGACAGGAGTGGGGGCCTGGTGGAGGGTGCCCCACAGTGCTGGGGGGTGGGGTGCAGGGGGACATGAGTTGGACATGAGAGGGGGCCTGGTGGAGGGTGCCCCACAGTGCTGGGGGTGGGGGTGCAGGGAGACAGGAGTGGGGGGCCTGCTTGCAGGTGCCCCTGACTGGTGGGGGTGGGGGTGCAGGGAGACAGGAGTGGGGGCCTGGTGGAGGGTGCCCCACAGTGCTGGGGGTGGGGATGCAGGGAGACAGGAGTGGGGGGCCTGCTGGCAGGTGCCCCTGACTGGTGGGGGGTGGGGGTGCAGGGAGACAGGAGTGGGGGCCTGGTGGAGGGTGCCCCACAGTGCTGGGGGGTGGGGGTGCAGGGAGACATGAGTTGGACATGACTGGGGGCCTGGTGGAGGGTGCCCCACAGTGCTGGGGGGTGCAGGGAGACAGGAGTGGGGGCCTGCTGGCAGGTGCCCCTGACTGGTGGGGGGTGGGGGTGCAGGGAGACAGGAGTGGGGGCTTGATGGAGGGTGCCCTGCACTGCTGGGGTTTGGGGGTGCAGGGAGACAGAAGTGGGGGCCTGGCGGAGGGTGCCCTGCACTGCTGGGGGGTGGGGGTGCAGGGACACATGAGTGGGGGCCTGGTGGAGGGTGCCCCACAGTGCTGGGGGTGGGGGTGCAGGGGGACAGGAGTGGGGGCCTGCTGGCAGGTGCCCCTGACTGGTGGGGGTGGGGGTGCTGGGAGACATGAGATGGACCTGAGTGGGGGCCTGGTGGAGGTTGCCCCACAGTGCTGGGGGGTGGGGTGCAGGGGGACAGGAGTGGGGGCCTGCTGGCAGGTGCCCCTGACTGGTGGGGGGTGTGGGTGCTGGGAGACATGAGTTGGACCTGAATGGGGGCCTGCTGGCAGGTGCCCCTGACTGGTGGGGGGTGGGGGTGCAGGGAGACAGGAGTGGGGGGCCTGCTGGCAGGTGCCCCTGACTGGTGGGGGTGGGGGTGCAGGAAGACAGGAGTGGGGGCCTGGTGGAGGGTGCCCTGCACTGCTGTGGGGTGGGGGTGCAGGGAGACAGGAGTGGGGGCCTGGTGGAGGGTGCCCCTGGATGCAGAGGGGTGGGGGTGCAGGGGGACAGGAGTGGGGGCCTGGTGGAGAGTACCCCACAGTGCTGGGGGGTGGGGGTGCAGGGGGACATGAGTTGGACCTGAGTGGGGCCTGGTGGAGGGTGCCCTGCACTGGTGGGGGGTGGGGGTGCAGGGAGACATGAGTTGGACCTGAGTGGGGGCCTGCTGGCAGGTGTCCCTGACTGGTGGGGGGTGGGGGTGCAGGGAGACAGGAGTGGGGGCCTGGTGGAGGGTGCCCTGCACTGCTGGGGGTGGGGGTGCAGGGAGACAGGAGTTGGACCTGAGTGGGGGCCTGCTGGCAGGTGCCCCTGACTGGTGGGGGTGGGGGTGCTGGGAGACATGAGTTGGACATGATTGGGGCCTGGTGGAGGGTGCCCCACAGTGCTGGAGGGTGGGGGTGCAGGGGGACATGAGTTGGACATGAGTGGGGGCCTGGTGGAGGGTGCCCCACAGTGCTGGGGGGTGGGGGTGCAGGGGGACAGGAGTGGGGGCCTGCTGGCAGGTGCCCCTGACTGGTGGGGGGTGGGGGTGTTGGGAGACATGAGTTGGACCTGAATGGGGGCCTGCTGGCAGGTGCCCCTGACTGGTGGGGGGGTGGGGGTGCAGGGAGACAGGAGTGTGGGGCCTGCTGGCAGGTGCCCCTGACTGGTGGGGGTGGGGGTGCAGGGAGACAGGAGTGGGGGCCTGGTGGAGGGTGCCCTGCACTGCTGGGGGGTGGGGGTGCAGGGAAACAGGAGTGGGGGCCTGCTGGCAGGTGCCCCTGACTGGTGGGGGGTGGGGGTGCTGGGAGACATGTGTTGGACCTGAGTGGGGGCCTGGTGGAGGGTGCCCCACAGTGCTGGGGGGTGGGGGTGCAGGGAGACAGGAGTGGGGGGCCTGCTGGCAGGTGCCCCTGACTGGTGGGGGGTGGGGGTGCAGGGAGACAGGAGTGGGGGCCTGGTGGAGGGTGCCCTGCACTTCTGGGGGGTGGGGGTGCAGGGATACAGGAGTGGGGGGCCTGCTGGCAGGTGCCCCTGACTGGTGGGGTGCAGGGAGACAGGAGGGGGCCTGGTGGAGGGTGCCCTGCACTGCTGGGGGGTGGGGGCGCGGGAGACAGGAGTGGGGGCCTGGTGGAGGGTGCCCCACAGTGCTGGGGTGGGGGTGCAGGGAGACAGGAGTTGGACCTGAGTGGGGGCCTGCTGGCAGGTGCCCCTGACTGGTGGGGGTGGGGGTGCTGGGAGACATGAGTTGGACATGATTGGGGCCTGGTGGAGGGTGCCCCACAGTGCTGGGGGGTGGGGTGCAGGGAGACAGGAGTGTGGGGCCTGCTGGCAGGGTGCCCCTGACTGGTGGGGGGTGGGGGTGCAGGGAGACAGGAGTGGGGGTCTGCTGGAGGGTGCCCTGCACTGCTGGGGTGGGGGTGCAGGGAGACAGGAGTGGGGGCCTGTTGGAGGGTGCCCCACAGTGCTGGGGGTGGGGGTGCAGGGGGACAGGAGTGGGGGGCCTGCTGGCAGGTGCCCCTGGACTGGTGGGGGTGGGGGTGCAGGGGAGACAGGAGTGGGGGCCTGGTGGAGGGTGCCCTGCACTTCAGGTGTGGTGGGGGTGCAGGGAGACAGGAGTGTGGGGCCTGCCTGGCAGGTGCCCTTGACTGGTGGGGGTGCAGGGAGACAGGAGGGGGGCCTGGTGGGAGGGTGCCCTGCACTGCTGGGGGGTGGGGGTGCAGGGAGACAGGAGTGGGGGCCTGGTGGAGGGTGCCCTGCACTGCTGGGGGGTGGGGTGCAGGGAGACAGGAGTGGGGGCCTGGTGGAGGGTGCCCCACAGTGCTGGGGGGTGGGGGTGCAGGGGGACAGGAGTGGGGGCCTGCTGGCAGGTGCCCCTGACTGGTGGGGGGTGGGGGTGCTGGGAGACATGAGTTGGACCTGAGTGGGGGCCTGCTGGCAGGTGCCCATGACTGGTGGGGTGTGGGGGTGCAGGGAGACAGGAGTGGGGGCCTGGTGGAGGGTGTCCCACAGTGCTGGGGGTGGGGTGCAGGGGGACAGGAGTGGGGGGCCTGCTGGCAGGTGCCCCTGACTGGTGGGGGTGGGGGTGCTGGGAGACATGAGTTGGACCTGAGTGGGGGCCTGGTGGTGGGTGCCCCACAGTGCTGGGGGAGGTGGGTGCAGGGAGACAGGAGTGGGGGCCTGCTGGCAGGTGCCCCTGACTGGTGTGGGGTGGGGGTGCAGGGAGACAGGAGTGGGGGGCCTGCTGGCAGGTGCCGCTGACTGGTGGGGGTGGGGGTGCAGGGAGACAGGAGTGGGGGCCTGGTGGAGGGTGCCCTGCACTGCTGGGGGTGGGGTGCAGGGAGACAGGAGTGGGGGCCTGGTGGAGGGTGCCCCTGGATGCAGGGGGGTGGGGGTGTAGGGGGACAGGAGTGGGGGCCTGGTGGAGGGTGCCCCACAGTGCTGGGGGGTGGGGGTGCAGGGGGACATGAGTTGGACATGAGTGGGGGCCTGGTGGAGGGTGCCCCACAGTGCTGGGGGCTGGGGGTGCAGGGAGACAGGAGTGGGGGGCCTGCTGGCAGGTGCCCCTGACTGGTGGGGGGTGGGGGTGCAGGGAGACAGGAGTGAGGGCCTGGTGGAGGGTGCCCTGCACTGCTGGGGGGTGGGGGTGCAGGGAGACAGGAGTGGGGGCCTGGTGGAGGGTGCCCCACAGTGCTGGGGGTGGGGGTGCAGGGAGACATGAGTTGGACATGAGTGGGGGCCTGGTGGAGGGTGCCCCACAGTGCTGGGGGGTGGGGTGCAGGGAGACAGGAGTGGGTGGCCTGCTGGCAGGTGCCCCTGACTGGTGGGGGGTGGGGGTGCAGGGAAACAGGAGTGGGGGCCTGGTGGAGGGTGCCCCTGCACTGCTGGGGGGTGGGGTGCAGGGAGACAGGAGTGGGGGCCTGGTGGAGGGGCCCTGCACTGCTGGGGGGTGGGGTGCAGGGAGACAAGAATGGGGGCCTGGTGGATGGTGCCCCACAGTGCTGGGGGGTGGGGGTGCAGGGGGACAGGAGTGGGGGCCTGCTGGCAGGTGCCCCTGACTGGGTGCGGGTGGGGGTGCTGGGAGACATGAGTTGGACCTGAGTGGGGGCCTGGTGGAGGGTGCCCCACAGTGCTGGGGGGAGGGGGCAGGGGGCAGGAGTGGGGACCTGCTGGCAGGTGCCCCTGACTGGTGGGGGGTGGGGGTGCTGGGAGACATGAGTTGGACCTGAGTGGGGGCCTGGTGGAGGGTGCCCCACAGTGCTGGGGGGTGGGGGTGCAGGGAGACAGGAGTGGGGGGCCTGCCTGGCAGGAGCCCCTGACTGGTGGGGGGTGGGGTGCAGGGAGACAGGAGTGGGGGGCCTGCTGGCAGGTGCCCCTGACTGGTGGGGGTGGCGTGCAGGGAGACAGGATTGGGAAGCTGGTGGAGGGGATGCAGGGAGACAGGAGTGGGGGCCTGGTGAGGGTGCCCCTGGATGCAGGGGGGTGGGGTGCAGGGGGAGAGGAGTGGGGGCCTGGTGGAGGGTTGCCCCACAGTGCTGGGGGGTGGGGGTGCAGGGGACATGAGTTGGACATGAGTGGGGCCTGGTGGAGGGTGCCCACAGTGCTGGGGGCGTGGGGGGCAGGGACATGAGTTGGACCTGAGTGGGGCCTGGTGGAGGGGTGCCCCACAGTGCTGGGGGGTGGGGGTGCAGGGAGACAAGGAGTGGGGGCCTGCTGGCAGTGCCCCTGACTGGTGGGGGGTGGGGGTGCAGGGAGACAGGAGTGGGGGCCTGGTGGAGGGTGCCCCACAGTGCTGGGGGGTGGGGGTGCAGGCAGACAGGAGTGGGGGCCTGGTGGAGGGTGCCCCTGGATGCAGGGTGGTGGGGTGCAGGGGACAGGAGTGGGGGCCTGGTGGATGGTGCCCCACAGTGCTGGGGGTGGGGGTGCAGAGGGACATGAGTTGGACATGAGTGGGGGCATGGTGGAGGGTGCCCCACAGTGCTGGGGGTGGGGGGCCAGGGTGACAGGAGTGGGTGCCGCTGGCAGGTGCCCCTGACTGGTGGGGGGTGGGGTGCAGGGGAGACAGAGTGTGCCTGGTGGATGGTGCCCCACAGTGCTGGGGGTGGGCGTGCAGGGAGACAGGAGTGGGGGCCTGCTGGCAGGTGCCCCTGACTGGTGGGGGGTTGGGGGTGCAGGGAGACAGGAGTGGGGGCCTGGTGGAGGGTGCCCTGCACTGCTGGAGGGTGGGGGTGCAGGGAGACAGGAGTGGGGGCCTGGTGGAGGGTGCCCCACAGTGCTGGGGTGGGAGGGTGCAGGGAGACATGAGTTGGACATGAGTGGGGGCCTGGTGGAGGGTGCCCCACAGTGCTGGGGAGTGGGGGTGCAGGGAGACAGGAGTGGGGGGGCCTGCTGGCAGGTGCCCCTGACTGGTGGAGGGTGGGGGTGCAGGGAGACAGGAGTGGGGGGCCTGGTGGAGGGTGCCCTGCACTGCTGGGAGGTGGGGGGTGCAGGGGGACAGGAGGGAGGGCCTGCTGGCAGGTGCCCTGACTGGTGGGGGGTGGGGGTGCTGGGAGACATGAGTTGGACCTGAGTGGGGGCCTGGTGGAGGGTGCCCCACAGTGCTGGGGGGTGAGGGTGCAGGGGACAGGAGTGGGGGCCTGCTGGCAGGTGCCCCTGACGGTGGGGGGGTGGGGGTTGCCGGGAGACATGAGTTGGACCTGAGTGGGGGCCTGGTGGAGGGTGCCCTGCACTGCTGGGGGTGGGGGTGCAGGGGAGACAGGAGTGGGGGCCTGGTGGAGGGTGCCCCACAGTGCTGGGGGGTGGGGGTGCAGGGGACAGGAGTGGGGCCTGCTGGCAGGTGCCCCTGACTGGTGGGGGGTGGGGGTGCTGGGAGGACATGAGTTGGACCTGAGTGGGGGCCTGGTGGAGGGTGCCCCACAGTGCTGGGGGGTGGGGGTGCAGGGAGACAGGAGTGGGGGCCTGCTGGCAGGTGCCCCTGACTGGTGGGGGTGGGGGTGCAGGGAGACAGGAGTGGGGGGCCTGCTGGCAGGTGCCCCTGACTGCTGGGGGGTGGGGGTGCAGGGAGACAGGAGTGGGGGCCTGGTGTAGGGTGCCCTGCATTGCTGGGGGGAGGGATGCAGGGAGACAGGAGTGGGGACATGGTGGAGGGTGCCCCTGGATGCAGGAGGGTGGGGGTGCAGGGGGACAGGAGTGGGGGCCTGGTGGAGGGTGCCCCACAGTGCTGGGGGGTGGGGGTGCAGGGGGACATGAGTTGGACATGAGTGGGGGCCTGGTGGAGGGTGCCCCACAGTGCTGGGGGCGTGGGGGTGCAGGGGGACATGAGTTGGACCTGAGTGGGGCCTGGTGGAGGGTGCCCCACAGTGCTGGGGGGTGGGGTGCAGGAAGACAGGAGTGGGGGGCCTGCTGGCAGGTGCCCCTGACTGGTGGGGGGTGGGGGGGTGCAGGGAGACAGGAGTGGGGGCCTGGTGGAGGGTGCCCCACAGTGCTGGGGGATGGGGGTGCAGGGAGACAGGAGTGGGGGCCTGGTGGAGGGTGCCCCACAGTGCTGGGGGTGGGGGTGCAGGGAGACATGAGTTGGACATGAGTGGGGGCCTGGTGGAGGGTGCCCCACAGTGCTGGGGGTGGGGGTGCAGGGAGACAGGAGTGGGTGGCCTGCTGGCAGGTGCCCCTGACTGGTGGGGGGTGGGGGTGCAGGGAGACAGGAGTGGGGGTCTGGTGGAGGGTGCCCTGCACTGCTGGGGGGTGGGGGTGCAGGGAGACAGGAGTGGGGGCCTGGTGGAAGGTGCCCCACAGTGCTGGGGGGTGAGGGTGCAGGGGGACAGGAGTGGGGGCCTGCTGGCAGGTGCCCCTGACTGGTGGGGGGTGGGGGGTGCTGGGAGACATGAGTTGGACCTGAGTGGGGGCCTGGCGGAGGGTGCCCCACAGTGCTGGGGGGTGGGGTGCAGGGTGACAGGAGTGGGTGGCCTGCTGGCAGGTGCCCCTGACTGGTGGGGGGTGGGGGTGCAGGGAGACAGGAGTGGGGCCTGGTGGATGGTGCCCCACAGTGCTGGGGGTGGGCGTGCAGGGAGACAGGAGTGGGGGGCCTGCTGGCAGGTGCCCCTGACTGGTGGGGGTTGGGGGTGCAGGGAGACAGGAGTGGGGGCCTGGTGGAGGGTGCCCCACAGTGCTGGGGGGTGAGGGTGCAGGGAGACATGAGTTGGACATGAGTGGGCGCCTGGTGGAGGGTGCCCCACAGTGCTGGGGAGTGGGGGTGCAGGGAGACAGGAGTGGGGGGCCTGCTGGCAGGTGCCCCTGACTGGTGGAGGGTGGGGGTGCAGGGAGACAGGAGTGGGGGCCTGGTGGAGGGTGCCCTGCACTGCTGGGGGGTGGGGGTGCAGGGGGACAGGAGGGAGGGCCTGCTGGCAGGTGCCCCTGACTGGTGGGGGGTGGGGGTGCTGGGAGACATGAGTTGGACCTGAGTGGGGGCCTGGTGGAGGGTGCCCCACAGTGCTGGGGGGTGAGGGTGCAGGGGGACAGGAGTGGGGGCCTGCTGGCAGGTGCCCCTGACTGGTGGGGGCTGGGGGTGCTGGGAGACATCAGTTGGACCTGAGTGGGGGCCTGGTGGAGGGTGCCCTGCACTGCTGGGGGGTGGGGGTGCAGGGAGACAGGAGTGGGGGCCTGTTGGAGGGTGCCCGACAGTGCTGGGGGGTGGGGGTGCAGGGGGACAGGAGTGGGGGCCTGCTGGCAGGTGCCCCTGACTGGTGGGGGGTGGGGGTGCTGGGAGACATGAGTTGGACCTGAGTGGGGGCCTGGTGGAGGGTGCCCCACAGTGCTGGGGGGTGGGGGTGCAGGGAGACAGGAGTGGGGGGCCTGCTGGCAGGTGCCCCTGACTGGTGGGGGTGGGGGTGCAGGGAGACAGGAGTGGGGGGCCTGCTGGCAGGTGCCCCTGACTGCTGGGGGGTGGGGGTGCAGGGAGACAGGAGTGGGGGCCTGGTGTAGGGTGCCCTGCATTGCTGGGGGGAGGGATGCATGGAGACAGGAGTGGGGGCCTGGTGGAGGGTGCCCCTGGATGCAGGAGGGTGGGGGTGCAGGGGGACAGGAGTGGGGGCCTGGTGGAGGGTGCCCCACAGTGCTGGGGGGTGGGGGTGCAGGGGGACATGAGTTGGACATGAGTGGGGGCCTGGTGGAGGGTGCCCCACAGTGCTGGGGGTGTGGGGGTGCAGGGGGACATGAGTTGGACCTGAGTGGGGCCTGGTGGAGGGTGCCCCACAGTGCTGGGGGGTGGGGTGCAGGAAGACAGGAGTGGGGGGCCTGCTGGCAGGTGCCCCTGACTGGTGGGGGGTGGGGGTGCAGGGAGACAGGAGTGGGGGCCTGGTGGAGGGTGCCCCACAGTGCTGGGGGATGGGGGTGCAGGGAGACAGCAGTGGGGGCCTGGTGGAGGGTGCCCCACAGTGCTGGGGGGTGGGGGTGCAGGGAGACATGAGTTGGACATGAGTGGGGGCCTGGTGGAGGGTGCCCCACAGTGCTGGGTGTGGGGGTGCAGGGAGACAGGAGTGGGTGGCCTGCTGGCAGGTGCCCCTGACTGGTGGGGGGTGGGGGTGCAGGGAGACAGGAGTGGGGGCCTGGTGGAGGGTGCCCTGCACTGCTGGGGGGTGGGGGTGCAGGGAGACAGGAGTGGGGGCCTGGTGGAGGGTGCCCTGCACTGCTGGGGGGTGGGGTGCAGGGAGACAGGAGTGGGGGCCTGGTGAAAGGTGCCCCACAGTGCTGGGGGGTGAGGGTGCAGGGGGACAGGAGTGGGGGCCTGCTGGCAGGTGCCCCTGACTGGTGGGGGGTGGGGGTGCTGGGAGACATGAGTTGGACCTGAGTGGGGGCCTGGCGGAGGGTGCCCCACAGTGCTGGGGGGTGAGGGTGCAGGGGGACAGGAGTGGGGGCCTGCTGGCAGGTGCCCCTGACTGGTGGGGGGTGGGGGTGCTGGGAGACATGAGTTGGACCTGAGTGGGGGCCTGGTGGAGGGTGCCTGCACTGCTGGGGGGTGGGGGTGCAGGGAGACAGGAGTGGGGGCCTGGTGGAGGGTGCCCCACAGTGCTGGGGGGTGCGGGTGCAGGGGGACAGGAGTGGGGGCCTGCTGGCAAGTGCCCCTGATTGGTGGGGGGTGGGGGTGCTGGGACATGAGTTGGACCTGAGTGGGGGCCTGGTGGAGGGTACCCCACAGTGCTGGGGGGGTGGGGTGCAGGGAGACAGGAGTGGGGGCCTGCTGGCAGGTGCCCCTGACTGGTGGGGGGTGGGGGTGCAGGGAGACAGGAGTGGGGGGCCTGCTGGCAGGTGCCCCTGACTGGTGGGGTGTGAGGGTGCAGGGAGACAGGATTGGGGGCCTGGTGGAGGGTGCCCTGCACTGCTGGGGGGAGGGGTTGCAGGGAGACAGGAGTGGGGGCCTGGTGGAGGGTGCCCCTGGATGCAGGGGGGTGGGGGTGCAGGGGGACAGGAGTGGGGGCCTGGTGGAGAGTGTCCCACAGTGCTGGGGGGTGGGGGTGCAGGGCGACATGAGTTGGACATGAGTGGGGGCCTGGTGGAGGGTGCCCCACAGTGCTGGGGTTGTGGGGGTGCAGGGGGACATGAGTTGGACCTGAGTGGGGCCTGGTGGAGGGTGCCCCACAGTGCTGGGGGGTGGGGGTGCAGGGAGACAGGAGTGGGGGCCTGCTGGCAGGTGCCCCTGACTGGTGGGGGGTGGGGGTGCAGGGAGACAGGAGTGGGGCCTGGTGGAGGGTGCCCCACAGTGCTGGGGGTGGGGGTGCAGGGAGACAGGAGTGGGGGCCTGGTGGAGGGTGCCCCTGGATGCAGGGGGTGGGGGTGCAGGGGGACAGGAGTGGGGGCCTGGTGGATGGTGCCCCACAGTGCTGGGGGGTGGGGGTGCAGGGGGACATGAGTTGGACATGAGTGGGGGCCTGGTGGAGGGTGCCCCACAGTGCTGGGGGGTGGGGGTGCAGGGAGACAGGAGTGGGGGGGCTGCTGGCAGGTGCCCCTGACTGGTGGGGGGTGGGGGTGCAGGGAGACAGGAGTGCGGGCCTGGTGGATGGTGCCCCACAGTGCTGGGGGGTGGGGGTGCAGGGAGACAGGAATGGGGGGCCTGCTGGCAGGTGCCCCTGACTGGTGGGGGTTGGGGGTGCAGGGAGACAGGAGTGGGGGCCTGGTGGAGGGTGCCCCACAGTGCTGGGGGTGGGGGTGCAGGGAGACAGGAGTTGGACCTGAGTGGGGGCCTGCTGGCAGGTGCCCCTGACTGGTGGGGGTGGGGGTGCAGGGAGACAGGAGTGGGGGCCTGGTGGAGGGTGCCCCACAGTGCTGGGGGGTGAGGGTGCAGGGAGACATGAGTTGGACATGAGTGGGGGCCTGGTGGAGGGTGCCCCACAGTGCTGAGGAGTGGGGGTGCAGGGAGACAGGAGTGGGGGGCCTGCTGGCAGGTGCCCCTGACTGGTGGGGGCTGGGGGTGCAGGGAGACAGGAGTGGGGGCCTGGTGGAGGGTGCCCCACAGTGCTGGGGGTGGGGGTGC
Organism: Ambystoma mexicanum; assembly: GCF_040938575.1. Lineage (NCBI taxonomy): Eukaryota > Metazoa > Chordata > Amphibia > Caudata > Ambystomatidae > Ambystoma > Ambystoma mexicanum. The sequence continues at coordinate 149,775,766 of NC_090940.1, forward strand.
AGGGAGACAGGAGTTGGACCTGAGTGGGGGCCTGCTGGCAGGTGCCCCTGACTGGTGGGGGTGGGGGTGCTGGGAGACATGAGTTGGACATGATTGGGGCCTGGTGGAGGGTGCCCCACAGTGCTGGGGGGTGGGGGTGCAGGGAGACAGGAGTGTGGGGCCTGCTGGCAGGTGCCCCTGACTGGTGGGGGGTGGGGGTGCAGGGAGACAGGAGTGGGGGTCTGCTGGAGGGTGCCCTGCACTGCTGGGGGTGGGGGTGCAGGGAGACAGGAGTGGGGGCCTGTTGGAGGGTGCCCCACAGTGCTGGGGGTGGGGGTGCAGGGGGACAGGAGTGGGGGGCCTGCTGGCAGGTGCCCCTGACTGGTGGGGGGTGGGGTGCAGGGAGACAGGAGTGGGGGCCTGGTGGAGGGTGCCCTGCACTTCTGGGTGGTGGGGGTGCAGGGAGACAGGAGTGTGGGGCCTGCTGGCAGGTGCCCTTGACTGGTGGGGTGCAGGGGAGACAGGAGGGGGGCCTGGTGGAGGGTGCCCTGCACTGCTGGGGGGTGGGGGCGCGGGGAGACAGGAGTGGGGGCCTGGTGGAGGGTGCCCCACAGTGCTGGGGGGTGGGGGTGCAGGGAGACATGAGTTGGACATGAGTGGGGGCCTGGTGGAGGGTGCCCCACAGGGCTGGGGGGTGGGGGTGCAGGGAGACTCGACTGTGGGGCCTGCTGGCAGGTGCCCCTGACTGGTGGGGGGTGGGGGTGCAGGGAGACAGGAGTGGGGGTCTGGTGGAGGGTGCCCTGCACTGCTGGGGGGTGGGGGTGCAGGGAGACAGGAGTGGGGGCCTGGTGGAGGGTGCCCTGCACTGCTGGGGGTGGGGTGCAGGGAGACAGGAGTGGGGGCCTGGTGGAGGGTGCCCCACAGTGCTGGGGGGTGGGGGTGCAGGGGGACAGGAGTGGGGGCCTGCTGGCAGGTGCCCCTGACTGGTGGGGGGTGGGGGTGCTGGGAGACATGAGTTGGACCGTAGTGGGGGCCTGGTGGTGGGTGCCCCACAGTGCTGGGGGGTGGGGGTGCAGGGGGACAGGAGTGGGGGCCTGCTGGCAGGTGCCCCTGACTGGTGGGGGGTGGGGGTGCTGGGAGACATGAGTTGGACCTGAGTGGGGGCCTGCTGGCAGGTGCCCATGACTGGTGGGGTGTGGGGGTGCAGGGAGACAGGAGTGGGGGCCTGGTGGAGGGTGCCCTGCACTGCTGGGGGGTGGGGGTGCAGGGAGACAGGAGTGGGGGCCTGGTGGAGGGTGTCCCACAGTGCTGGGGGTGGGGGTGCAGGGGGACAGGAGTGGGGGCCTGCTGGCAGGTGCCCCAGACTGGTGGGGGTGGGGGTGCTGGGAGACATGAGTTGGACCTGAGTGGGGGCCTGGTGGTGGGTGCCCCACAGTGCTGGGGGAGGTGGGTGCAGGAGACAGGAGTGGGGGGCCTGCTGGCAGGTGCCCCTGACTGGTGGGGGGTGGGGGTGCAGGGAGACAGGAGTGGGGGGCCTGCTGGCAGGTGCCGCTGACTGGTGGGGGGTGGGGGTGCAGGGAGACAGGAGTGGGGGCCTGGTGGAGGGTGCCCTGCACTGCTGGGGGGTGGGGTGCAGGGAGACAGGAGTGGGGGCCTGGTGGAGGGTGCCCTGGATGCAGGGGGTGGGGGTGCAGGGGGACAGGAGTGGGGCCTGGGTGGAGGGTGCCCCACAGTGCTGGGGGGTGGGGGTGCAGGGGGACATGAGTTGGACATGAGTGGGGGCCTGGTGGAGGGTGCCCACAGTGCTGGGGGGTGGGGGTGCAGGGAGACAGGAGTGGGGCCTGCTGGCAGGTGCCCCTGACTGGTGGGGGGTGGGGGTGCAGGGAGACAGGAGTGGGGGCCTGGTGGAGGGTGCCCTGCACTGCTGGGCGGTGGGGGTGCAGGGAGACAGGAGTGGGGGCCTGGTGGAGGGTGCCCCACAGTGCTGGGGGGTGGGGGTGCAGGGAGACATGAGTTGGACATGAGTGGGGGCCTGGTGGAGGGTGCCCCACAGTGCTGGGGGGTGGGGGTGCAGGGAGACAGGAGTGGGTGGGCCTGCTGGCAGGTGCCCCTGACTGGTGGGGGGTGGGGGTGCAGGGAAACAGGAGTGGGGGCCTGGTGGAGGGTGCCCTGCACTGCTGGGGGGTGGGGGTGCAGGGAGACAGGAGTGGGGGGCCTGTGGAGGTTGCCCTGCACTGCTGGGGGTGGGGTGCAGGGAGACAAGAATGGGGGCCTGGTGGATGGTGCCCCACAGTGCTGGGGGTGGGGGTGCAGGGGGACAGGAGTGGGGGCCTGCTGGCAGGTGCCCCTGACTGGTGGGGGGTAGGGGTGCTGGGAGACATGAGTTGGACCTGAGTGGGGGCCTGGTGGAGGGTGCCCCACAGTGCTGGGGGGGAGGGTGCAGGGGGCAGGAGTGGGGACCTGCTGGCAGGTGCCCCTGACTGGTGGGGGGTGGGGGTGCTGGGAGACATGAGTTGGACCTGAGTGGGGGCCTGGTGGAGGGTGCCCCACAGTGCTGGGGGGTGGGGGTGCAGGGAGACAGGAGTGGGGGGCCTGCTGGCAGGAGCCCCTGACTGGTGGGGGGTGGGGGTGCAAGGAGACAGGAGTGGGGGGCCTGCTGGCAGGTGCCCCTGACTGGTGGGGGTGGCGGTGCAGGGAGACAGGATTGGGGGCCTGGTGGAGGGTGCCCTGCACTGCTGGGGGAGGGGATGCAGGGAGACAGGAGTGGGGGCCTGGTGGAGGGTGCCCCTGGATGCAGGGGGGTGGGGTGCAGGGGGAGAGGAGTGGGGGCCTGGTGGAGGTTGCCCCACAGTGCTGGGGGGTGGGGGTGCAGGGGGACATGAGTTGGACATGAGTGGGGGCTGGTGGAGGGTGCCCCACAGTGCTGGGGGCGTGGGGGTGCAGGGGACATGAGTTGGACCTGAGTGGGGCCTGGTGGAGGGTGCCCCACAGTGCTGGGGGGTGGGGGTGCAGGGAGACAGGAGTGGGGGGCCTGCTGGCAGGTGCCCCTGACTGGTGGGGGGTGGGGGTGCAGGGAGACAGGAGTGGGGCCTGGTGGATGGTGCCCCACAGTGCTGGGGGGTGGGCGTGCAGGGAGACAGGAGTGGGGGGCCTGCTGGCAGGTGCCCCTGACTGGTGGGGTTGGGGGGCAGGGAGACAGGAGTGGGGGCCTGGTGGAGGGTGCCCTGCACTGCTGGGGGGTGGGGGGTGCAGGGAGACAGGAGTGGGGGCCTGGTGGAGGGTGCCCCACAGTGCTGGGGGGGTGAGGGTGCAGGGAGACATGAGTTGGACATGAGTGGGGGCCTGGTGGAGGGTGCCCCACAGTGCTGGGGAGTGGGGGTGCAGGGAGACAGGAGTGGGGGGCCTGCTGGCAGGTGCCCCTGACTGGTGGAGGGTGGGGGTGCAGGGAGACAGGAGTGGGGGCCTGGTGGAGGGTGCCCTGCACTGCTGGGGGGTGGGGGTGCAGGGGGACAGGAGGTAGGGCCTGCTGGCAGGTGCCCCTGACTGGTGGGGGGTGGGGTGCTGGGAGACATGAGTTGGACCTGAGTGGGGGCCTGGTGGAGGGTGCCCCACAGTGCTGGGGGGTGAGGGTGCAGGGGGACAGGAGTGGGGGCCTGCTGGCAGGTGCCCCTGACTGGTGGGGGGGTGGGGGTGCTGGGAGACATGAGTTGGACCTGAGTGGGGGCCTGGTGGAGGGTGCCCTGCACTGCTGGGGGTGGGGGTGCAGGGAGACAGGAGTGGGGGCCTGTTGGAGGGTGCCCCACAGTGCTGGGGGGTGGGGGTGCAGGGGGACAGGAGTGGGGGCCTGCTGGCAGGTGCCCCTGACTGGTGGGGGGTGGGGGTGCTGGGAGACATGAGTTGGACCTGAGTGGGGGCCTGGTGGAGGGTGCCCAACAGTGCTGGGGGTGGGGGTGCAGGGAGACAGGAGTGGGGGGCCTGCTGGCAGGTGCCCCTGACTGGTGGGGGTGGGGGTGCAGGGAGACAGGAGTGGGGGGCCTGCTGGCAGGTGCCCCTGACTGCTGGGGGGTGGGGGTGCAGGGAGACAGGAGTGGGGGCCTGGTGTAGGGTGCCCTGCATTGCTGGGGGAGGGATGCAGGGAGACAGGAGTGGGGGCCTGGTGGAGTGTGCCCTGGATGCAGGAGGGTGGGGGTGCAGGGGGACAGGAGTGGGGGCCTGGTGGAGGGTGCCCCACAGTGCTGGGGGGTGGGGGTGCAGGGGGACATGAGTTGGACATGAGTGGGGGCCTGGTGGAGGGGGCCCCACAGTGCTGGGGGCGTGGGGGTGCAGGGGGACATGAGTTGGACCTGAGTGGGGCCTGGTGGAGGGTGCCCCACAGTGCTGGGGGGTGGGGTGCAGGAAGACAGGAGTGGGGGGCCTGCTGGCAGGTGCCCCTGACTGGTGGGGGTGGGGTGCAGGGAGACAGGAGTGGGGGCCTGGTGGAGGGTGCCCCACAGTGCTGGGGGATGGGGGTGCAGGGAGACAGGAGTGGGGGCCTGGTGGAGGGTGCCCCACAGTGCTGGGGGTGGGGGTGCAGGGAGACATGAGTTGGACATGAGTGGGGGCCTGGTGGAGGGTGCCCCACAGTGCTGGGGGGTGGCCTGCTGGCAGGTGCCCCTGACTGGTGGGGGGTGGGGGTGCAGGGAGACAGGAGTGGGGGCCTGGTGGAGGGTGCCCTGCACTGCTGGGGGGTGGGGGTGCAGGGAGACAGGAGTGGGGGCCTGGTGGAGGGTGCCCTGCACTGCTGGGGGGTGGGGTGCAGGGAGACAGGAGTGGGGGCCTGGTGGAAGGTGCCCCACAGTGCTGGGGGGTGAGGGTGCAGGGGGACAGGAGTGGGGGCCTGCTGGCAGGTGCCCCTGACTGGTGGGGGGTGGGGGTGCTGGGAGACATGAGTTGGACCTGAGTGGGGGCCTGGTGGAGGGTGCCCCACAGTGCTGGGGGGTGAGGGTGCAGGGGGACAGGAGTGGGGGCCTGCTGGCAGGTGCCCCTGACTGGTGGGGGGTGGGGGTGCTGGGAGACATGAGTTGGACCTGAGTGGGGGCCTGGTGGAGGGTGCCTGCACTGCTGGGGGGTGGGGGTGCAGGGAGACAGGAGTGGGGGCCTGGTGGAGGGTGCCCCACAGTGCTGGGGGGTGCGGGTGCAGGGGGACAGGAGTGGGGGCCTGCTGGCAAGTGCCCCTGATTGGTGGGGGGTGGGGGTGCTGGGACATGAGTTGGACCTGAGTGGGGGCCTGGTGGAGGGTACCCCACAGTGCTGGGGGGGTGGGGTGCAGGGAGACAGGAGTGGGGGGCCTGCTGGCAGGTGCCCCTGACTGGTGGGGGGTGGGGGTGCAGGGAGACAGGAGTGGGGGGCCTGCTGGCAGGTGCCCCTGACTGGTGGGGTGTGAGGGTGCAGGGAGACAGGATTGGGGGCCTGGTGGAGGGTGCCCTGCACTGCTGGGGGGAGGGGATGCAGGGAGCCAGGGAGTGGGGGCCTGCTGGCAGGTGCCCCTGACTGGTGGGGGGTGGGGGTGCTGGGAGACATGTGTTGGACCTGAGTGGGGGCCTGGTGGAGGGTGCCCCACAGTGCTGGGGGTGGGGGTGCAGGGAGACATGAGTTGGACATGAGTGGGGGCCTGGTGGAGGGTGCCCCACAGTGCTGGGGGTGGGGGTGCAGGGAGACAGGAGTGGGTGGCCTGCTGGCAGGTGCCCCTGACTGGTGGGGGGTGGGGGTGCAGGGAGACAGGAGTGGGGGCCTGGTGGAGGGTGCCCTGCACTGCTGGGGGGTGGGGGTGCAGGGAGACAGGAGTGGGGGCCTGGTGGAGGGTGCCCTGCACTGCTGGGGGGTGGGGTGCAGGGAGACAGGAGTGGGGGCCTGGTGGAAGGTGCCCCACAGTGCTGGGGGGTGAGGGTGCAGGGGGACAGGAGTGGGGGCCTGCTGGCAGGTGCCCCTGACTGGTGGGGGGTGGGGGTGCTGGGAGACATGAGTTGGACCTGAGTGGGGGCCTGGTGGAGGGTGCCCCACAGTGCTGGGGGGTGAGGGTGCAGGGGGACAGGAGTGGGGGCCTGCTGGCAGGTGCCCCTGACTGGTGGGGGGGTGGGGGTGCTGGGAGACATGAGTTGGACCTGAGTGGGGGCCTGGTGGAGGGTGCCTGCACTGCTGGGGGGTGGGGGTGCAGGGAGACAGGAGTGGGGGCCTGGTGGAGGGTGCCCCACAGTGCTGGGGGGTGCGGGTGCAGGGGGACAGGAGTGGGGGCCTGCTGGCAAGTGCCCCTGATTGGTGGGGGGTGGGGGTGCTGGGACATGAGTTGGACCTGAGTGGGGGCCTGGTGGAGGGTACCCCACAGTGCTGGGGGGGTGGGGTGCAGGGAGACAGGAGTGGGGGGCCTGCTGGCAGGTGCCCCTGACTAGTGGGGGGTGGGGGTGCAGGGAGACAGGAGTGGGGGGCCTGCTGGCAGGTGCCCCTGACTGGTGGGGTGTGAGGGTGCAGGGAGACAGGATTGGGGGCCTGGTGGAGGGTGCCCTGCACTGCTGGGGGGAGGGGATGCAGGGAGCCAGGAGTGGGGGCCTGCTGGCAGGTGCCCCTGACTGGTGGGGGGTGGGGGTGCTGGGAGACATGTGTTGGACCTGAGTGGGGGCCTGGTGGAGGGTGCCCCACAGTGCTGGGGGTGGGGGTGCAGGGAGACATGAGTTGGACATGAGTGGGGGCCTGGTGGAGGGTGCCCCACAGTGCTGGGGGTGGGGGTGCAGGGAGACAGGAGTGGGTGGCCTGCTGGCAGGTGCCCCTGACTGGTGGGGGGTGGGGGTGCAGGGAGACAGGAGTGGGGGCCTGGTGGAGGGTGCCCTGCACTGCTGGGGGGTGGGGGTGCAGGGAGACAGGAGTGGGGGCCTGGTGGAGGGTGCCCTGCACTGCTGGGGGGTGGGGTGCAGGGAGACAGGAGTGGGGGCCTGGTGGAAGGTGCCCCACAGTGCTGGGGGGTGAGGGTGCAGGGGGACAGGAGTGGGGGCCTGCTGGCAGGTGCCCCTGACTGGTGGGGGGTGGGGGTGCTGGGAGACATGAGTTGGACCTGAGTGGGGGCCTGGTGGAGGGTGCCCCACAGTGCTGGGGGGTGAGGGTGCAGGGGGACAGGAGTGGGGGCCTGCTGGCAGGTGCCCCTGACTGGTGGGGGGGTGGGGGTGCTGGGAGACATGAGTTGGACCTGAGTGGGGGCCTGGTGGAGGGTGCCTGCACTGCTGGGGGGTGGGGGTGCAGGGAGACAGGAGTGGGGGCCTGGTGGAGGGTGCCCCACAGTGCTGGGGGGTGCGGGTGCAGGGGGACAGGAGTGGGGGCCTGCTGGCAAGTGCCCCTGATTGGTGGGGGGTGGGGGTGCTGGGACATGAGTTGGACCAGAGTGGGGGCCTGGTGGAGGGTACCCCACAGTGCTGGGGGGGTGGGGTGCAGGGAGACAGGAGTGGGGGGCCTGCTGGCAGGTGCCCCTGACTGGTGGGGGGTGGGGGTGCAGGGAGACAGGAGTGGGGGGCCTGCTGGCAGGTGCCCCTGACTGGTGGGGTGTGAGGGTGCAGGGAGACAGGATTGGGGGCCTGGTGGAGGGTGCCCTGCACTGCTGGGGGGAGGGGATGCAGGGAGACAGGAGTGGGGGCCTGGTGGAGGGTGCCCCTGGATGCAGGGGGGTGGGGGTGCAGGGGGACAGGAGTGGGGGCCTGGTGGAGAGTGTCCCACAGTGCTGGGGGGTGGGGGTGCAGGGCGACATGAGTTGGACATGAGTGGGGGCCTGGTGGAGGGTGCCCCACAGTGCTGGGGTTGTGGGGTGCAGGGGGACATGAGTTGGACCTGAGTGGGGCCTGGTGGAGGGTGCCCCACAGTGCTGGGGGGTGGGGGTGCAGGGAGACAGGAGTGGGGGGCCTGCTGGCAGGTGCCCCTGACTGGTGGGGGGTGGGGGTGCAGGGAGACAGGAGTGGGGGCCTGGTGGAGGGTGCCCCACAGTGCTGGGGGTGGGGGTGCAGGGAGACAGGAGTGGGGGCCTGGTGGAGGGTGCCCCTGGATGCAGGGGGGTGGGGGTGCAGGGGGACAGGAGTGGGGGCCTGGTGGATGGTGCCCCACAGTGCTGGGGGGTGGGGGTGCAGGGGGACATGAGTTGGACATGAGTGGGGGCCTGGTGGAGGGTGCCCCACAGTGCTGGGGGTGGGGGTGCAGGGAGACAGGAGTGGGGGGGGCTGCTGGCAGGTGCCCCTGACTGGTGGGGGGTGGGGGTGCAGGGAGACAGGAGTGCGGGCCTGGTGGATGGTGCCCCACAGTGCTGGGGGGTGGGGGTGCAGGGAGACCGGAATGGGGGGCCTGCTGGCAGGTGCCCCTGACTGATTGGGGTTGGGGGTGCAGGGAGACAGGAGTGGGGGCCTGGTGGAGGGTGCCCTGCACTGCTGGGGGGTGGGGGTGCAGGGAGACAAGAGTGGGGGCCTGGTGGAGGGTGCCCCACAGTGCTGGGGGGTAAGGGTGCAGGGAGACATGTGTTGGACATGAGTGGGGGCCTGGTGGAGGGTGCCCCACAGTGCTGAGGAGTGGGGGTGCAGGGAGACAGGAGTGGGGGGCCTGCTGGCAGGTGCCCCTGACTGGTGGGGGCTGGGGGTGCAGGGAGACAGGAGTGGGGGCCTGGTGGAGGGTGCCCTGCACTGCTGGGGGGTGGGGGTGCAGGGGGACAGGAGGGGGGGCGTGCTGGCAGGTGCCCCTGACTGGTGGGGGGTGGGGGTGCTAGGAGACATGAGTTGGACCTGAGTGGGGGCCTGGTGGAGGGTGCCCCACAGTGCTGGGGGGTGAGGGTGCAGGGGGACAGGAGTGGGGGCCTGCTGGCAGGTGCCCCTGACTGGTGGGGGGTGGGGGTGCAGGGAGACAGGAGTGGGGGCCTGGTGTAGGGTGCCCTGCATTGCTGGGGGGAGGGATGCAGGGAGACAGGAGTGGGGGCCTGGTGGAGGGTGCCCCTGGATGCAGGAGGGTGGGGGTGCAGGGGGACAGGAGTGGGGGCCTGGTGGAGGGTGCCCCACAGTGCTGGGGGGTGGGGGGTGCAGGGGGACAGGAGTGGGGACTGGTGGATGGTGCCCCACAGTGCTGGGGGGTGGGCGTGCAGGGAGACAGGAGTGGGGGGCCTGCTGGCAGGTGCCCCTGACTGGTGGGGGTTGGGGGTGCAGGGAGACAGGAGTGGGGGCCTGGTGGAGGGTGCCCTGCACTGCTGGGGGGTGGGGGTGCAGGGAGACAGGAGTGCGGGCCTGGTGGAGGGTGCCCCACAGTGCTGGGGGGTGAGGGTGCAGGGAGACATGAGTTGGACATGAGTGGGGGCCTGGTGGAGGGTGCCCCACAGTGCTGGGGAGTGGGGGTGCAGGGAGACAGGAGTGGGGGGCCTGCTGGCAGGTGCCCCTGACTGGTGGAGGGTGGGGGTGCAGGGAGACAGGAGTGGGGGCCTGGTGGAGGGTGCCCTGCACTGCTGGGGGGTGGGGGTGCAGGGGGACAGGAGGGAGGGCCTGCTGGCAGGTGCCCCTGACTGGTGGGGGGTGGGGGTGCTGGGAGACATGAGTTGGACCTGAGTGGGGGCCTGGTGGAGGGTGCCCCACAGTGCTGGGGGGTGAGGGTGCAGGGGGACAGGAGTGGGGGCCTGCTGGCAGGTGCCCCTGACTGGTGGGGGGGTGGGGGTGCTGGGAGACATGAGTTGGACCTGAGTGGGGGCCTGGTGGAGGGTGCCCTGCACTGCTGGGGGGTGGGGGTGCAGGGAGACAGGAGTGGGGTCCTGGTGGAGGGTGCCCCACAGTGCTGGGGGGTGGGGGTGCAGGGGGACAGGAGTGGGGGCCTGCTGGCAGGTGCCCCTGACTGGTGGGGGGTGGGGGTGCTGGGAGACATGAGTTGGACCTGAGTGGGGGCCTGGTGGAGGGTGCCCAACAGTGCTGGGGGGTGGGGGTGCAGGGAGACAGGAGTGGGGGGCCTGCTGGCAGGTGCCCCTGACTGGTGGGGGTGGGGGTGCAGGGAGACAGGAGTGGGGGGCCTGCTGGCAGGTGCCCCTGACTGCTGGGGGGTGGGGGTGGGGGTGCAGGGAGACAGGAGTGGGGGCCTGGTGTAGGGTGCCCTGCATTGCTGGGGGGAGGGATGCAGGGAGACAGGAGTGGGGGCCTGGTGGAGTGTGCCCCTGGATGCAGGAGGGTGGGGGTGCAGGGGGACAGGAGTGGGGGCCTGGTGGAGGGTGCCCCACAGTGCTGGGGGGTGGGGGTGCAGGGGGACATGAGTTGGACATGAGTGGGGGCCTGGTGGAGGGTGCCCCACAGTGCTGGGGGCGCAGGGGGACATGAGTTGGACCTGAGTGGGGCCTGGTGGAGGGTGCCCCACAGTGCTGGGGGGTGGGGTGCAGGAAGACAGGAGTGGGGGGCCTGCTGGCAGGTGCCCCTGACTGGTGGGGGGTGGGGGTGCAGGGAGACAGGAGTGGGGGCCTGGTGGAGGGTGCCCCACAGTGCTGGGGGATGGGGGTGCAGGGAGACAGGAGTGGGGGCCTGGTGGAGGGTGCCCCACAGTGCTGGGGGGTGGGGGTGCAGGGAGACATGAGTTGGACATGAGTGGGGGCCTGGTGGAGGGTGCCCCACAGTGCTGGGGGTGGGGGTGCAGGGAGACAGGAGTGGGTGGCCTGCTGGCAGGTGCCCCTGACTGGTGGGGGGTGGGGGTGCAGGGAGACAGGAGTGGGGGCCTGGTGGAGGGTGCCCTGCACTGCTGGGGGGTGGGGGTGCAGGGAGACAGGAGTGGGGGCCTGGTGGAGGGTGCCCTGCACTGCTGGGGGGTGGGGTGCAGAGAGACAGGAGTGGGGGCCTGGTGGAAGGTGCCCCACAGTGCTGGGGGGTGAGGGTGCAGGGGGACAGGAGTGGGGGCCTGCTGGCAGGTGCCCCTGACTGATTGGGGTTGGGGGTGCAGGGAGACAGGAGTGGGGGCCTGGTGGAGGGTGCCCTGCACTGCTGGGGGGTGGGGGTGCAGGGAGACAAGAGTGGGGGGCCTGGTGGAGGGTGCCCCACAGTGCTGGGGGGTGAGGGTGCAGGGAGACATGAGTTGGACATGAGTGGGGGCCTGGTGGAGGGTGCCCCACAGTGCTGAGGAGTGGGGGTGCAGGGAGACAGGAGTGGGGGGCCTGCTGGCAGGTGCCCCTGACTGGTGGGGGCTGGGGGTGCAGGGAGACAGGAGTGGGGGCCTGGTGGAGGGTGCCCTGCACTGCTGGGGGGTGGGGGTGCAGGGGGACAGGAGGGGGGGCGTGCTGGCAGGTGCCCCTGACTGGTGGGGGGTGGGGGTGCTAGGAGACATGAGTTGGACCTGAGTGGGGGCCTGGTGGAGGGTGCCCCACAGTGCTGGGGGGTGAGGGTGCAGGGGGACAGGAGTGGGGGCCTCTGCTGGCAGGTGCCCCTGACTGGTGGGGGTGGGGGTGCAGGGAGACAGGAGTGGGGGCCTGGTGTAGGGTGCCCTGCATTGCTGGGGGGAGGGATGCAGGGAGACAGGAGTGGGGGCCTGGTGGAGGGTGCCCCTGGATGCAGGAGGGTGGGGGTGCAGGGGGACAGGAGTGGGGGCCTGGTGGAGGGTGCCCCACAGTGCTGGGGGGTGGGGGTGCAGGGGGACATGAGTTGGACATGAGTGGGGGCCTGGTGGAGGGTGCCCCACAGTGCTGGGGGCGTGGGGGTGCAGGGGGACATGAGTTGGACCTGAGTGGGGCCTGGTGGAGGGTGCCCCACAGTGCTGGGGGGTGGGGGTGCAGGAAGACAGGAGTGGGGGGCCTGCTGGCAGGTGCCCCTGACTGGTGGGGGTGGGGGTGCAGGGAGACAGGAGTGGGGGCCTGGTGGAGGGTGCCCCACAGTGTTGGGGGATGGGGGTGCAGGGAGACAGGAGTGGGGGCCTGGTGGAGGGTGCCCCACAATGCTGGGGGGTGGGGGTGCAGGGAGACATGAGTTGGACATGAGTGGGGGCCTGGTGGAGGGTGCCCCACAGTGCTGGGGGTGGGGTGCAGGGAGACAGGAGTGGGTGGCCTGCTGGCAGGTGCCCCTGACTGGTGGGGGGTGGGGGTGCAGGGAGACAGGAGTGGGGGCCTGGTGGAGGGTGCCCTGCACTGCTGGGGGGTGGGGGTGCAGGGAGACAGGAGTGGGGGCCTGGTGGAGGGTGCCCTGCACTGCTGGGGGGTGGGGTGCAGGGAGACAGGAGTGGGGGCCTGGTGGAAGGTGCCCCACAGTGCTGGGGGGTGAGGGTGCAGGGGGACAGGAGTGGGGGCCTGCTGGCAGGTGCCCCTGACTGGTGGGGGGTGGGGGTGCTGGGAGACATGAGTTGGACCTGAGTGGGGGCCTGGTGGAGGGTGCCTGCACTGCTGGGGGGTGGGGGTGCAGGGAGACAGGAGTGGGGGCCTGGTGGAGGGTGCCCCACAGTGCTGGGGGGTGCGGGTGCAGGGGGACAGGAGTGGGGGCCTGCTGGCAAGTGCCCCTGATTGGTGGGGGGTGGGGGTGCTGGGAGACATGAGTTGGACCTGAGTGGGGGCCTGGTGGAGGGTGCCCCACAGTGCTGGGGGGTGAGGGTGCAGGGGGACAGGAGTGGGGGCCTGCTGGCAGGTGCCCCTGACTGGTGGGGGGTGGGGGTGCTGGGAGACATGAGTTGGACCTGAGTGGGGGCCTGGTGGAGGGTGCCTGCACTGCTGGGGGGTGGGGGTGCAGGGAGACAGGAGTGGGGGCCTGGTGGAGGGTGCCCCACAGTGCTGGGGGGTGCGGGTGCAGGGGGACAGGAGTGGGGGCCTGCTGTCAAGTGCCCCTGATTGGTGGGGGGTGGGGGTGCTGGGACATGAGTTGGACCTGAGTGGGGGCCTGGTGGAGGGTACCCCACAGTGCTGGGGGGGTGGGGTGCAGGGAGACAGGAGTGGGGGGCCTGCTGGCAGGTGCCCCTGACTGGTGGGGGGTGGGGGTGCAGGGAGACAGGAGTGGGGGGCCTGCTGGCAGGTGCCCCTGACTGGTGGGGTGTGAGGGTGCAGGGAGACAGGATTGGGGGCCTGGTGGAGGGTGCCCTGCACTGCTGGGGGGAGGGGATGCAGGGAGACAGGAGTGGGGGCCTGGTGGAGGGTGCCCCTGGATGCAGGGGGGTGGGGGGTGCAGGGGGACAGGAGTGGGGGCCTGGTGGAGAGTGTCCCACAGTGCTGGGGGGTGGGGGTGCAGGGCGACATGAGTTGGACATGAGTGGGGGCCTGGTGGAGGGTGCCCCACAGTGCTGGGGTTGTGGGGGTGCAGGGGGACATGAGTTGGACCTGAGTGGGGCCTGGTGGAGGGTGCCCCACAGTGCTGGGGGGTGGGGGTGCAGGGATACAGGAGTGGGGGGCCTGCTGGCAGGTGCCCCTGACTGGTGGGGGGTGGGGGTGCAGGGAGACAGGAGTGGGGGCCTGGTGGAGGGTGCCCCACAGTGCTGGGGGTGGGGGTGCAGGGAGACAGGAGTGGGGGCCTGGTGGAGGGTGCCCCTGGATGCAGGGGGGTGGGGGTGCAGGGGGACAGGAGTGGGGGCCTGGTGGATGGTGCCCCACAGTGCTGGGGGGTGGGGGTGCAGGGGGACATGAGTTGGACATGAGTGGGGGCCTGGTGGAGGGTGCCCCACAGTGCTGGGGGGTGGGGGTGCAGGGAGACAGGAGTGGGGGGGGCTGCTGGCAGGTGCCCCTGACTGGTGGGGGGTGGGGGTGCAGGGAGACAGGAGTGCGGGCCTGGTGGATGGTGCCCCACAGTGCTGGGGGGTGGGGGTGCAGGGAGACAGGAATGGGGGGCCTGCTGGCAGGTGCCCCTGACTGGTTGGGGTTGGGGGTGCAGGGAGACAGGAGTGGGGGCCTGGTGGAGGGTGCCCTGCACTGCTGGGGGGTGGGGGTGCAGGGAGACAAGAGTGGGGGCCTGGTGGAGGGTGCCCCACAGTGCTGGGGGGTGAGGGTGCAGGGAGACATGAGTTGGACATGAGTGGGGGCCTGGTGGAGGGTGCCCCACAGTGCTGAGGAGTGGGGGTGCAGGGAGACAGGAGTGGGGGGCCTGCTGGCAGGTGCCCCTGACTGGTGGGGGCTGGGGGTGCAGGGAGACAGGAGTGGGGGCCTGGTGGAGGGTGCCCTGCACTGCTGGGGGGTGGGGGTGCAGGGGGACAGGAGGGGGGGCGTGCTGGCAGGTGCCCCTGACTGGTGGGGGGTGGGGGTGCTAGGAGACATGAGTTGGACCTGAGTGGGGGCCTGGTGGAGGGTGCCCCACAGTGCTGGGGGGTGAGGGTGCAGGGGGACAGGAGTGGGGGCCTGCTGGCAGGTGCCCCTGACTGGTGGGGGGGTGGGGGTGCTGGGAGACATGAGTTGGACCTGAGTGGGGGCCTGGTGGAGGGTGCCCTGCACTGCTGGGGGGGTGGGGGTGCAGGGAGACAGGAGTGGGGGCCTGGTGGAGGGTGCCCCACAGTTCTGGGGGGTGGGGGTGCAGGGGGACAGGAGTGGGGGCCTGCTGGCAGGTGCCCCTGACTGGTGGGGGGTGGGGGTGCTGGGAGACATGAGTTAGACCTGAGTGGGGGCCTGGTGGAGGGTGCCCCACAGTGCTGGGGGGTGGGGGTGCAGGGAGACAGGAGTGGGGGGCCTGCTGGCAGGTGCCCCTGACTGGTGGGGGCTGGGGGTGCAGGGAGACAGGAGTGGGGGCCTGGTGGAGGGTGCCCTGCACTGCTGGGGGGTGGGGGTGCAGGGGGACAGGAGGGGGGGCGTGCTGGCAGGTGCCCCTGACTGGTGGGGGGTGGGGGTGCTAGGAGACATGAGTTGGACCTGAGTGGGGGCCTGGTGGAGGGTGCCCCACAGTGCTGGGGGGTGAGGGTGCAGGGGGACAGGAGTGGGGGCCTGCTGGCAGGTGCCCCTGACTGGTGGGGGGGTGGGGGTGCTGGGAGACATGAGTTGGACCTGAGTGGGGGCCTGGTGGAGGGTGCCCTGCACTGCTGGGGGGTGGGGGTGCAGGGAGACAGGAGTGGGGGCCTGGTGGAGGGTGCCCCACAGTGCTGGGGGGTGGGGGTGCAGGGGGACAGGAGTGGGGGCCTGCTGGCAGGTGCCCCTGACTGGTGGGGGGTGGGGGTGCTGGGAGACATGAGTTGGACCTGAGTGGGGGCCTGGTGGAGGGTGCCCCACAGTGCTGGGGGGTGAGGGTGCAGGGAGACATGAGTTGGACATGAGTGGGGGCCTGGTGGAGGGTGCCCCACAGTGCTGAGGAGTGGGGGTGCAGGGAGACAGGAGTGGGGGGCCTGCTGGCAGGTGCCCCTGACTGGTGGGGGCTGGGGGTGCAGGGAGACAGGAGTGGGGGCCTGGTGGAGGGTGCCCTGCACTGCTGGGGGGTGGGGGTGCAGGGGGACAGGAGGGGGGGCGTGCTGGCAGGTGCCCCTGACTGGTGGGGGGGTGGGGGTGCTAGGAGACATGAGTTGGACCTGAGTGGGGGCCTGGTGGAGGGGGCCCCACAGTGCTGGGGGGTGAGGGTGCAGGGGGACAGGAGTGGGGGCCTGCTGGCAGGTGCCCCTGACTGGTGGGGGGGTGGGGGTGCTGGGAGACATGAGTTGGACCTGAGTGGGGGCCTGGTGGAGGGTGCCCTGCACTGCTGGGGGGTGGGGGTGCAGGGAGACAGGAGTGGGGGCCTGGTGGAGGGTGCCCCACAGTGCTGGGGGGTGGGGGTGCAGGGGGACAGGAGTGGGGGCCTGCTGGCAGGTGCCCCTGACTGGTGGGGGGTGGGGGTGCTGGGAGACATGAGTTGGACCTGAGTGGGGGCCTGGTGGAGGGTGCCCCACAGTGCTGGGGGGTGGGGGTGCAGGGAGACAGGAGTGGGGGGCCTGCTGGCAGGTGCCCCTGACTGGTGGGGGGTGGGGGTGCAGGGAGACAGGAATGGGGGGCCTGCTGGCAGGTGCCCCTGACTGGTGGGGGTTGGGGATGCAGGGAGACAGGAGTGGGGGCCTGGTGGAGGGTGCCCCTGGATGCAGGGGGGTGGGGGTGCAGGGGGACAGGAGTGGGGGCCTGGTGGAGGGTGCCCCACAGTGCTGGGGGGTGGGGGTGCAGGGGGACATGAGTTGGACATGAGTGGGGGCCTGGTGGAGGGTGCCCCACAGTGCTGGGGGCGTGGGGGTGCAGGGGGACATGAGTTGGACTTGAGTGGGGCCTGGTGGAGGGTGCCCCACAGTGCTGGGGGGTGGGGTGCAGGGAGACAGGAGTGGGGGGCCTGCTGGCAGGTGCCCCTGACTGGTGGGGGGTGGGGGTGCAGGGAGACAGGAGTGGGGGCCTGGTGGAGGGTGCCCCACAGTGCTGGGGGGTCGGGGTGCAGGGAGACAGGAGTGGGGGCCTGGTGGAGGGTGCCCCTGGATGCACGGGTGTGGGGGTGCAGGGGGACATGAGTTGGACATGAGTGGGGGCCTGGTGGAGGGTGCCCCACAGTGCTGGAGGGTGGGGGTGCAGGGAGACAGGAGTGGGGGGCCTGCTGGCAGGTGCCCCTGACTGGTGGGGGGTGGGGGTGCAGGGAGACAGGAGTGGGGGCCTGGTGGAGGGTGCCCCACAGTGCTGGGGGGTGGGGGTGCAGGGAGACAGGAGTGGGGGGCCTGCTGGCAGGTGCCCCTGACTGGTGGGGGGTGGGGGTGCAGGGAGACAGGAGTGAGGGCCTGGTGGAGGGTGCCCTGCACTGCTGGGGGGTGGGGTGCAGGGAGACAGGAGTGGGGGCCTGGTGGAGGGTGCCTCACAGTGCTGGGGGGGTGGGGGTGCAGGGAGACATGAGTTGGACATGAGTGGGTGTTAGGGAGAATTCTCTGTTTAGGCTGAATTTCCTAACCTAGTGAGTCCCCCAGCAGCTTTGCTGGATTTCTGGAGTTTGTTTTTTCCATCCTGCCAAGAGTGAGACTCTTTTTCTCTCACTCTTGGACATGAATGTGTGTAGTTCCTTTGAATGTCAATGTGTTCTATGGGCTATGGGGTCTTTTATTCCATAGGGTCTCATCTGTTTTTCTATGTGTGTTACACCGCACTCTACGTGCCGTAACACTGGGGCGTCCTAGCGGACCCCCACCATAGACTCCATACCCGGGGACTGACTACTGTCTCCCCGGGCATGTAAAGTCACCATTGGCTTTACTAGACCTAAATTTACTAACAGAACTAGTACAAACCATCTTATTGTGGACTTACTAGTAGGGGTAATTTGATTACTCCTGGATCTGTTATTCGAGGGGGCACTGTCCCGTCCCCCCTCGTCGAGTTTTGGCTGGTGGCAGTGAAAACTACTTGTTATGTTCGACCCCGAACATAACCCTATGGGATTCGTCCCATTGTTAGAGATTGATACTTTTTTCTCGTTAATTTCTAACGTAGCACTGGTCTACTTATCGTAAATAAGTTTATCGGATGGTATTTTCTGCCAGAACTCGGTTTTTAAAATGGCGTCTGTGTTCGTCTCTGTGACTCCTAAACCAAAGGTTGAGCCCTTTGTTCCACTTTTGGCGGGCCTCTGTACAGAGACCCTCCAAAGTGGTGCCATTCTGTCTGGGTTACCACAGGGGTGTGGGAGCGGGTTTAGGCACCCTGGACCGAGTTGCCTTGCCAAATCCGGTCGCACTCTGGTGTGATTGGCCCAAGTGGTGAGCCTCCCCGCTCACCACTTAGCGTGTGTTGATTGACAGCTAGGCTGAATGAATGGGGGTCTTCTGCATAAAAGCAGGGCTTTTGGGACTGGATCTTCAGAAGTCGCCACAGGACCTAAGAATCCGATGAGGGTAACGCTGAGCCGACCTGCACGACGACACCTCCGGTGGAGCCCTGCGGAACCGACTCACCACTTCCCGACGACAGAGGAGATCTCCCTGCCGGAGAGTCTCTTCCCCTGACTGGTGGGAACAACCAGTCCCCTTTGCTTTTTCTTCGCCTCAGGACGCAGTGGTCGAATCGTGCAGAGCACCTCGGAAACCGGATAGCCACTACCCCTGTACCGCGACCAAAAGGTGGTGCCTTGTGACAGAGCACTCCGCGGCTGGTCTCTTCCCTGGTGGTGCACCGGACTTCACTTTTCTTCGACGACGAGATCATCTCTACTCTTGGCAAAGACCCGACGTGCATCCACCACCAGCAACAACTGCCCCCGTGCCGGAGCTGTCTCTCCACAAACAAGGTACCGTGTTCGCCTGGCTTCCCTTTCGATCGGTTCGAGTGAGGTGTCTTAATCCTCTCCTTTCCGCTGGGTCGCCTCCAAGCTTTCTCACGTATTGTTCTGAACTGGTTCAATCTGCCGATAACAATTTGCTACAAAGACTCGAACGCATTTCCACTAGGGACTTTTTGGGACATATTGCCTTGCCTCCCTCCAAGTGGGCCTGGCCTCTGAACTTTATGATCTATTGTGATTCTTGCCTTCTTGCCTTGCATTTTCTCCCCGTGAAGTATTGAACTGTGTTGACTTCGTAACCTGCTTATTTTTCTCTCCCGTCCTAACTAATATGAGAGTGCCATCTAGGTTGAGGCATACACCTCAGTCTGCAAATAAGTGATGCTGGTAGAACCTAGACTTGTCGAAATATTGTTAGGGGGATTGATTGTTTCTTCTTCGTAGAGTAATTGTGATTGAAGTGTTTGCCGTGATAGTGCCATAGTGTTTTCCATAGATGTTCCGTTATAAATAAATACCTTAATATCTTTACACTGAGCCTCGTTGCGTGTTTGCTTGTCTTACTGTGAAGAATTGCCCTATATTGTATACTCCACATACTGCTTAACTCTTCTTGAGGGAAGTCTGACTGCTCAGCCACAGCTACCAAGTGAATCTGTGTGGTACAGACTGCTACCAAGTGGGTTTACTGCCAAACACCTGTAGTCCTAAATCTTTTGCAGTGGTCCCAGAGGGAACTGCACAGGTTTCCGCCTAACACTGGTATACAGCGGTGGGATTTGTATCGAGTATACAGTTTAGAGTGCTTTTCGACACTTTAGGATAACTAACCACGAAGCTTAGCACTAAGAAAGCAACTTTCAAAAACATGTCTACGATGGAAACTTACAGTCAAGAATCCTTGTCAGGTGAAAATACCGAGAGTTTGCGAGCTCTCTGTAGGCAAGAGAATCTTTCTGTAAGAGGCAAGAAGTTAGAATTAATAGAGAGATTGCTGGCGAACCAAAGTCTGGGTACTGGTTCAGAGTAACCAAATTCTCCAGCAACTGTAGATAAGAGTGATGGTGTTGATCTAAATCGTAATTCTGATGATAGCGATGAAGAGGCTGACGAGGACGGAGAGGCTAACGAAACTGTCTCCCCTGCTCCTCTACCTGCCTTACCAGCTGTGCCTACGGGGCCCATACCAGGTCCCACATGTAACCCTGCTTATTTTAAACTTGTAAAAATGAAGCTCGAATTAGAATACAAATGGTTCTTGGCTCAATCTGAACGAAACCAAGAGCTCGAGTTCAGACGGATGAATGCCCAGGCTGAGCAGAAGCAAGCTGAGTTAAGACTCAGGGAAATAGAACTTAATCACGAGTTAGAGATGAAAAAGTTGTCTATAGATAATGCTTCTCTTTCCTCTGGTTCCTCTAGGAGCTCCAGTCCCAAAAGACCCCGGATGCCGAAGGAATTAGTGGGTATGTATGAACCGAGATTGGATGTGTTGGATTGGTTAAAACTGTTTGAGTGACAATCATGGGCTCCAGGACATCACCAGGAATGATTTACTTCCCTGGTTGTTCTCTAGGCTCCCTCCTGTTGCGACTGATGTGGTAATAGAGTTGGGGGAGGCGGATAAGACGGATTACGAAAGTGTAAAACTTGCTTTGATAGCTAGATTCGGGAAGACCCCTTCCCAGTATCTTAAGAGGTTTAGAACCCTCAAAAAGCATGATGGTACCCCTTGGGCTACCTGGGTGAGTGAAGGGTTGAAAGACTTAGAGGGATGGATTAAGGGTTACAAAGTGAACACTTATGAGGGTATGAGGAATCTTTTTATGTTGGAGTCTATTTATGATGCCTGTTCTCCTGAACTCAGAAAGCACTTGGCTGTTTCGAAGGAATTGGATTCCCGGAAGCTAGCTAAGGCTGCTGACTTGTGGGTTGCCAACAGGGCTACTCATAAGGATTCTGGGGCAACTCAGAAAAAGGATGAGGGAAAACAGCCTAAAAAAGACTCAAAAGAGAATTTGAATAACTCAAATTCCAAAGAGGGCCCCAAACAAAACCAGAAGGGTAAGCCACCGTAAAAACCACAGCAGAATAGTGTGTCTCCTGGTGCCAAACCGGAAGGAGGTCAGAACAAGCCACCATTCCAAAAAGCATTTGGTAAATGCTTTGTTTGTGGCTCGACTGACCACGTGAAAGGAGATCCCAGATGTAAGGTTAAGCCTTCAGGGGTCCAGCTTGTCTCCTTAGCCTTCGCTCCAGAGGAGGAAGTCCAAATGGCAAGTGGAAACTTTCTACTGCTAGCTGACGAACCCATTGGAGTCTCAGCCAGCGTTTCTTTAGTATCTCTGGGGTTGTGGGAACAACAGAATTTAGATGTCTATAATTCTATCCCCGATAATACTAAAGAGTATTATAAGGACAGTGTCCAGGTGAATGGTCAGGAGACTCCTGCCATTAGGGACACTGGGGCCAGCATAACTGTGGTGGATAAATCGTTTTTTCAGGCTGAGGATGTTGCTAAGGCACCCAAACGCCTCACCAAGTTAGCTGGAGGGCCTGTGCAGATGCTTCCCCAATTACCAGTTCTCATCCAGTGTAACGACATGACTGTGAAGATACCTGTCAGCATACAGAGTGAGGTACCAGGACGCGTACTGTTGGGTAACGATTTGAAAACTCTCGGAGTTGTATCGCATACTCCCAGACCTCCTAGTAAACGGTTACATGAGCTAACCAGACCCGCAAGAGAAAGGACCATGCACGGTACTCTCCAGGAGATGATGAAGAAAGAGATCACTCCTGCTCCAATGGAATTTTGGCAGCTGTCTCCAAGAAATCAGAAGCGAAAGGGAAACCTAAGACTTCTATCCCGAAACCAGCAGCCAGCATTTCAGTGCAGCCAACACGGACTTCCCCGTGGTTGTCCAAAGTTACACCCGTAACTCCACCTCCAGCTGAGGCTGAGAGGGAGGTACAACCCTGTGTGGTAGAATTAGACTCTGAGGAAGAGCTAATGGAAGGCCAGGAACTCATTGGAGATCTGGATCCTGTTGACCATCCTGAGCTGCAGTCTTTACTGGCAGAAGGTGGACCCAGCAGGGCAGACTTCAGTAAGGGACAGAGAGAATGTCCAACTCTGGAAGATCTTCGCCACCAGGCAGAAGCTCAGGCTGAAGGGCAAGAGCTTGGGAAATACAGGTTGCACTGGGAAGATGGCCTCTTCTACAGTGAACCGACCGAGTCTGCACCTGGAGACTACAAACGAATTGTAGTACCCCAAGAGAACAGACCACAGTTCTTGCAGTTAGCCCACGAGATTCCTTTGGCTGGTCACTTGAGTTTCAAGAAGACTAAGGAAAGGCTCTCTCTCTACTTCTATTGGCCGAAGATGGGGGCCGAAGTAGAAAAACACTGCAGGAGCTGCCACACCTGCCAGACCTCTGGTAAGGTTGGCTCCAGGAATGTGGCACCTTTAGTGCCTCTCCCAGTTGTGGGAGTCCCATTTGAGAGAGTAGGGATTGACATTGTTGGTCCCCTTGATCCTCCAACCTCCTCAGGCAACAGGTTTATACTTGTTGTAGTAGACCATGCTACTAGGTATCCTGAGGCAATTCCTATGAGGACTGTTACAGCTCCGGCTGTGGCTAAGGCCCTCCTTGGTATTTTTACTAGGGTCGGGTTTCCTAAGGAAGTAATCTCTGACAAGGGGGTCAAACTTTATGTCCCACTAGATGAAAGCCATGTGGAAAACCTGTGGAGTTACTTACAAGTTCTCAACAGCTTACCACCCACAAACCAATGGGTTGGTAGAACGGTTCAACCGAACCATGAAGAGCATGATAGGTGCTTTAGAAGAACCCCTTAAGCGTAAGTGGGACCTTCTACTGCCATGCCTTCTCTTTGCTTATAGAGAAGTCCCTCAGGAGGGAGTAGGTTACTCTCACTTCGAACTACTCTATGGTCATCCCGTCAGAGGTCCATTGGCCCTGATTAAGGAGGGGTTGGAGAGTGCTCCTTCCCTCAAGCCAGTCAGAATGACTGACTACGTGATAGGTCTCCGGAGGAGAATGTCGCACATCATGACGGAAGCAAGCGATAACTTGAAAGCTGGACAAGCATTGGTCAAGCACTGGCACGATCAAAAGGCTAACATGGTTGAGTTTGCTCAAGACCAGCTCGTTCTCGTTATGATCCCCACAAGGCAGAGGGCCTTGCAAGATAAGTGGATGGGACCCTTCAGAGTTCTGGGCAAACTCGGAGAGGTCAACTATCTGGTGGACTTGGGCAATCCCAAAGAGGCTCCGACAGTCTTTCACACCAACCGACTCAAAGCGTATGTCTCAAGACCCAATGTAGGAGCGTTGCTTCTAGCATCATCCGAGGAAGAAGAAGAGAGTGAAGCTCTTCCGGATCTCCTCAAAGGCTTACCTTTAGACGAAAAAATTGAAGGAGTAAATCTCTCCTCCAATCTGACACCCGAGCAACAAGAAGAGTGCAAATCCATGTTGAATCAGTTTGCCTCTCTGTTCTCGCTTTCGCCAGGCTTGACCCCTTGGGGCCAGCACGACATACTCACTGGTGACTGTCTGCCAGTCAAAAGCAGAGGATACAGAATGTCAGAAAACGTACGAACCCACATCAAAGGTGAGGTCAGCAAGATGCTTGATCTCGGGGTAATAGAGACCTCTACTAGTCCATGGTCTAGCCCAGTTGTGTTAGTACCAAAGGCCGGATCTAAAGAGCTTAGATTCTGCGTGGATTATAGAGCTCTTAATGCAGTCACCAAGACTGATGACCACCCTTTGCCAAGAACAGATGAGTTGGTGGATAAACTTGGCGCCGCCAAGTTCCTCAGCACATTTGACTTGACGTCAGGCTATTGGCAAATAGCCCTGACAGACCATGCCAAGGAGAAAACTGCATTTTCTACCCCCGTTGGCTTATACCAGTTTAAGGTAATGCCTTTCAGATTGAAGAATGCACCTGCTACGTTTCAACGGATGGTAAACCAGGTTCTGAATGGGATGAAGGACTTCTGCATGGCATACTTGGATGACATCGCAGTGTTCAGCAATTCCTGGGAAGAACATGTAACCCACCTGAGAGATGTTTTGCAGGCTCTTGGACGAGCCAATCTGACCATAAAGGCAAGTAAATGCCAAATTGGACAGAGTAAGGTAGTCTACCTTGGACATGAGGTAGGAGGTGGAGAAATAAGGCCTTTGCTCAGTAAGATTGAAGCTGTGCAAAATTGGACAACACCTACTACTCAAACCCAAGTGAGAGCCTTCCTAGGCCTCACTGGGTATTACAGGAATTTCATAGAGAACTATGGGACCATAGCTTCTCCACTGAATGTCATCTCCTCGCCCAAATTTCCTAAAAAGGTTAAATGGAACGAGGAGTGCAATCAGCCTTTTGAAAACCTGAAAAAGGCTCTTTGCCAAGCCCCAGTACACAGAGCTCCTGATTATCGCCAACACTTCATTGTGCAGACAGATGCTTCAAATGTAGGAATAGGTGCCGTACTCAGTCAACTGGATGGGAAAGGTAGGGAGCACCCCGTTTGCTTCATCAGCCGCAAGCTGAAGGATCCTGAAACAAGGTGGGCAACAATCGAAAGAGAGTGCTTTGCTATCGTGTGGGCTCTGAAGAAGTTTAGGCCGTACTTGTATGGTTCTACTTTTGTCATTCAGACTGACCACCAACCCTTGAGATGGTTAATGCAAATGAAAGGGGAAAACCCAAAACTATTGAGATGGTCGATCTGCCTGCAAGGGTTTGATTTCACCATTGAGCACAGGTCAGGATGTCACCACCAAAATGTTGATGGTCTCTCTAGGATGTATGTCATCGACTAGAGGTATGAGATTCATCCAGGAGTGGATTAAATCCTCCTGTCCCTTAGTCTGGGGGGGGGGGCGAGTGTTAGGGAGAATTCTCTGTTTAGGCTGAATTTCCTAACCAAGTGAGTCCCCCAGCAGCTTTGCTGGATTTCTGGAGTTTGTTTTTTCCATCCTGCCAAGAGTGAGACTCTTTTTCTCCCACTCTTGGACATGAATGTGTGTAATTCCTTTGAATGTCAATGTGTTCTATGGGCTATGGGGTCTTTTACTCCATAGGGTCTCATCTGTTTTTCTATGTGTGTTACACCGCACCCTACATGCCGTAACACTGGGGCGTCCTAGCGGACCCCCACCATAGACTCCATACCCGGGGACTGACTACTGTCTCCCCGGGCATGTAAAGTCCCCATTGGCTTTACTAGACCTAAATTTACTAACAGAACTAGTACAAACCATCTTATTGTGGACGTACTAGTAGGGATAATTCGATTACTCCTGGATCTGTTATTCGTGGGGGCACTGTCCCGTCCCCCCTCATCGAGTTTTGGCTGGTGGCAGTGGAAACTACTTGTTATGTTCGACCCCGAACATAACCCTATGGGATTCGTCCCATTGTTAGAGATTGATACTTTTTCTCGTTAGTTTCTAACGTACCACCGGTCTACTTATCGTAAATAAGTTTATCGGATGGTATTTTCTGCCAGAACTCGGTTTTTAAAATGGCGTCTGTGTTCGTCTCTGTGACTCCTAAACCACAGGTTGAGCCCTTTGTTCCACTTTTGGCGGGACTCTGTACAGAGACCCTCTAAAGTGGTGCCATTCTGTCTGGGTTACCACAGGGGTGTCGGAGGGGTTTTAGGCACCCTGGACCGAGTTGCCTTGCCAACTCCGGTCGCACTCTGGTGTGATTGGCCCAAGTGGTGAGCCTCCCCGCTCACCACTTAGCGTGTGTTGATTGACAACTAGGCTGAATGAATGGGGGTCTTCTGCATAAAAGCAGGGCTTTTGGGACTGGATCTTCAGAAGTCGCCACAGGACCTAAGAATCCGACGAGGGTAACGCTGAGCCGACCTGCACGACGACACCTCTGGTGGAGCCCTGCGGAACCGACTCACCACTTCCCAACGACAGAGGTGATCTCCCTGCCGGAGAGTCTCTTCCCCTGACTGGTGGGAACAACCAGGCCCCTTTGCTTTTTCTTCGCCTCAGGACGCAGTGGTCGAATTGCCCGTGCAGAGCACCTCAGCAACCGGATAGCCACTACCCCTGTACCGCGACCAAAAGGTGGTGCCTTGTGACGGAGCACTCCACGGCTGGTCTCTTCCCTGGTGGTGCACCAGACTTCACTTTTCTTCGACGACGAGATCATCTCTACTCTTGGCAAAGACCCGACGTGCATCCACCACCAGGAACAACTGCCCCCGCCGGAGCTGTCTCTCCACAAACAAGGTACCGTGTCCGCCTGGCTTCCCTTTCGATCGGTTCGAGTGAGGTGTCTTAATATTCTCCTTTCCGCTGGGTCGCCTCCAAGCTTTCTCACGTATTGTTCTGAACTGGTTCAATCTGCCGATAACAATTTGCTACAAAGACTCGAACGCATTTCCACTAGAGACTTTTTGGGACATATCGCCTTGCCTCTCTCCGAGTGGGCCTGGCCTCTGAACTTTATGATCTATTGTGGTTCTTGCCTTCTTGCCTTGCATTTTCTCCCTGTAAAGTATTGAACTGTGTTGACTTCGTAACCTGCTTATTTTTCTCTCCCGTCCTAACTAATATGAGAGTGTCATCTAGGTTGAGGCATACACCTCTGTCTGCAAATAAGTGATGCTGGTAGAACCTAGACTTGTCGAAATATTGTTAGGGGGATTGATCGTTTCTTCTTCGTAGAGTAATTGTGATTGAAGTGTTTGCCGTGATAGTGCCATAGTGTTTTCCATAGATGTTCCGTTATAAATAAATACCTTCATATCTTTACACTGAGCCTCATTGCGTGTTTGCTTGTTTTACTGTGAAGAATTGCCCTATATTGTATACTCCACATACTGCTTAACTCTTCTTGAGGGAAGTCTGACTGCTCAGCCACAGCTACCAAGTGAATATGTGTGGTACAGACTGCTACCAAGTGGGTTTACTGCCAAACACCTGTAGTCCTAAATCTTTTGCATTGGTCCTAGAGGGAACTGCACAGGTTTCCGCCTAACAGTGGGGGCCTGGTGGAGGGTGCCCCACAGTGCTGGGGGGTGGGGGTACAGGGAGACAGGAGTGGGGGGGCTGCTGGCAGGTGCCCCTGACTGGTGGGGGTGGGGGTGCAGGGAGACAGGAGTGGGGGCCTGGTGAAGGGTGCCCTGCACTGCTGGGGGGTGGGGGTGCAGGGAGACAGGAGTGGGGGCCTGGTGGAGGGTGCCCTGCACTGCTGGGGGGTGGGGGTGCAGGGAGACAGGAGTGGGGGCCTGGTGGAGGGTGCCCCACAGTGCTGGGGGGTGGGGGTGCAGGGGGACAGGAGTGGGGGCCTGCTGGCAGGTGCCCCTGACTGGTGGGGGTGGGGGTGCTGGGAGACATGAGTTGGACCTGAGTGGGGGCCTGGTGGAGGGTGCCCCACAGTGCTGGGGGGTGGGGGTGCAGGGGGACAGGAGTGGGGGCCTGCTGGCAGGTGCCCCAGACTGGTGGGGGGTGGGGGTGCTGGGAGACATGAGTTGGACCTGAGTGGGGGCCTGCTGGCAGGTGCCCCTGACTGGTGGGGGATGGGGGTGCAGGGAGACAGGAGTGGGGGCCTGGTGGAGGGTGCCCTGCACTGCTGGGGGGTGGGGGTGCAGGGAGACAGGAGTGGGGGCCTGGTGGAGGGTGCCCCACAGTGCTGGGGGGTGGGGGTGCAGGTGGACAGGAGTGGGGGCCTGCTGGCAGGTGCCCCTGACTGGTGGGGGGTGGGGGTGCTGGGAGACATGAGTTGGACCTGAGTGGGGGCCTGGTGGAGGGTGCCCCACAGTGCTGGGGGGTGGGGGTGCAGGGAGACAGGAGTGGGGGGCCTGCTTGCAGGTGCCCCTGACTGGTGGGGGGTGGGGGTGCAGGGAGACAGGAGTGGGGGGCCTGCTGGCAAGTGCCCCTTACTGGTGGGGGTGCAGGGAGACAGGAGTGGGGGCCTGGTGGAGGGTGCCCTGCACTGCTGCGGGGTGGGGATGCAGGGAGACAGGAGTGGGGGCCTGTTGGAGGGTGCCCCTGGATGCAGGGGGGTGGGGGTGTAGGGGGACAGGAGTGGGGGCCTGGTGGAGGGTGCTCCACAGTGCTGGGGGGTGGGGGTGCAGGGGGACATGAGTTGGACATGAGTGGGGGCCTGGTGGAGGGTGCCCCCACAGTGCTGGGGGGTGGGGGTGCAGGGGGACATGAGTTGGACCTGAGTGGGGCCTGGTGGAGGGTGCCCGACACTGGTGGTGGGTGGGAGTGCAGGGAGACATGAGTTGGACCTGAGTGGGGGCCTGCTGGCAGGTGCCCCTGACTGGTGGGGGGTGCAGGGAGACAGGAGTGGGGGCCTGGTGGAGGGTGCCCTGCACTGTTGGGGGTGGGGGTGCAGGGAGACAGGAGTTGGACCTGTGTGGGGGCCTGCTGGCAGGTGCCCCTGACTGGTGAGGGGTGGGGGTGCTGGGAGACATGAGTTGGACATGGGTGGGGGCCTGGTGGAGGGTTCCCCACAGTGCTGGAGGGTGGGGGTGCAGGGGGACAGGAGTGGGGGCCTGCTGGCAGGTGCCCCTGACTGGTGGGGGGTAGGGGTGCAGGGAGACAGGAGTGGGGGCCTGGTGGAGGGTGCCCTGCACTGCTGGGGGGTGGGGGTGCAGGGAGGCAGGAGTGGGGGCCTGGTGGAGGGTGCCCCACAGTGCTGGGGGGTGGGGCTGCAGGGGGACAGGAGTGGGGGCCTGCTGGCAGGTGCCCCTGACTGGTGGGGGGTGGGGGTGCTGGGAGACATGAGTTGGACCTGAGTGGGGGCCTGGCGGAGGGTGCCCCACAGTGCTGGGGGGTGGGGGTGCATGGAGACAGGAGTGGGGGGCCTGGTGGCAGGTGCCCCTGACTGGTGGGGGTGCAGGGAGACAGGAGTGGGGGCCTGGTGGAGGGTGCCCTGCACTGCTGGGGGGTGGGGGTGCAGGGAGACAGGAGTGGGGGCCTGGTGGAGGGTGCCCCTGGATGCAGGGGGTGGGGGTGCAGGGGGACAGGAGTGGGGGCCTGGTGGAGGGTGCCCCACAGTGCTGGGGGGTGGGGGTGCAGTGGGACATGAGTTGGACCTGAGTGGGGCCTGGTGGAGGGTGCCCTGCACTGGTGGGGGGTGACATGAGTTGGCCCTGAGTGGGGGCCAGCTGGCAGGTGCCCCTGACTGGTGGGGGGTGGGGGTGCAGGGAGACAGGAGTGGGGGCCTGGTGGAGGGTGCCCTGCACTGCTGGGGGGTGGGGGTGCAGTGAGACAGGAGTTGGACCTGAGTGGGGGCCTGCTGGCAGGTGCCCCTGACTGGTGGGGGTTGGGGGTGCTGGGAGACATGAGTTGGACCTGAGTGGGGGCCTGGTGGAGGGTGCATCACAGTGCTGGGGGTGGGGTGCAGGGGGACATGAGTTTGACATGAGTGGGGCCTGGTGGAGGGTGCCCTGCACTGTTGGGGGGTGGGGGTGCAGGGAGACATGAGTTGGACCTGAGTGGGGGCCTGCTGGCAGGTGCCCCTGACTGGTGGGGAGTGGGGGTGCAGGGAGACAGGAGTGGGGGCCTGGTGGAGGTTGCCCCACAGTGCTGGAGGGTGGGGGTGCTGGGAGACTTGCGTTGGTGGGCAGTGGTGCAAGGTGACATGTGGTTTGGCTGGGGGGCATGGCCATGGTGGATGGGCTGCCTGCGGGACATGTGCAGGTTAGTCCCCTGTGGTGTGGGCCGCCTGCAGGGGCCGTGGAGGGTGTAGAGTGAACAGCTGAGACGACCCACACGGCCGATTCACGTGTAGGACTCCACGGCACCCCTGGAATACACGTAGGCTGCTGTATTCGCGTGTGGAATTTCCCGCGCACCTTGGAATACACGTACCCTGCTGAAATCGCGTGTGAAACTTCACGCGCAACCAGAAATACACGTAACATGGACAATCGCGTGTGGAACTTCCTGCGCACCCCGAAATACACATACACAGGGCAATCGCGTGTGGAACTTCCCGCGCACCCCGAAATACACGTAACCAGGGCAATCGCATGTGGAACTTCCCGCGCACTCAGAAATACACGTAACCAGGGCAATCGCGTGTGGAACTTCCCGCGCACCCCGGAATACAAGTACCCAGGGCAATCGCGTGTGGAAGTTCATGCGGAACCATAATACACGTACTCTGATGAATTTGCGTGTCAGACTACAAGCGCACCCCTGAAATACATGTACCCAGGCGGATCGCACTGCTGGGGGGTGGGGGGGTGGTAGAGAGGAGTGGGGGCCTGGTGGAGGGTGCCCCTGGATGCTGGGGGGTGGGGGTGCAGGGAGACAGGAGTGGGGGCCTGGTGGAGGGTGCCCCTGGATGCTGGGGGGGTGGGGGTGCAGGGGGACATGGGTTGGACATGAGTGGGGCCTGGTGGAGGGTGCCCTGCACTGCGGGGGGGTGCTGGGAGACATGAGTGGGGGCCTGGTGGAGGGTGCCCCTGGATGCAGGGGGGTGGGGGTGCAGGGAGACAGGAGTGGGGGCCTGGTGGAGGGTGCCCCACAGTGCTGGGGGGTGAGGGTGCTGGGGGACATGCGTTGTTGATCAGTGGTGCAAGGTGACATGTGGGTTGGCTGGGGGGCATGGCCATGGTGGATGGGCTGCCTGCGGGACATGTGCAGGGTAGTCCCCTGTGGTGTGGGCCGCCTGCAGGGGCCGTGGTGGGTGTAGAGTGAACAGCTGGGAGGACCCACACGGCCGATTCACGTGTAGGACTCCACGGCACCCCTGGAATACACGTAGGCTGCTGGATTCGCGTGTGGAATTTCCGCGCACCTTGGAATACACGTACCCTGCTGAAATCGCGTGTGAAACTTCACGCGCAACCAGAAATACACGTACCATGGACAATCGCGTGTGGAATTTCCCGCCCACCTTAGAATACACGTACCCTGCTGAAATCGCGTGTGGAACTTCCCGCGTACCCCGAAATACACATACACAGGGCAATCGCGTGTGGAACTTCCCGCACATCCCGAAATACACGTAACCAGGGCAATCACATGTGAAACTTCCCGCGCACCCCGAAATACACGTAACCAGGGCAATCGCGTGTGGAACTTCCCGCGCACCCCGGAATACACGTACCCAGGGCAATCGCATGTGGAACTTCACGCAAACCCTGTAATACAGGTACCCTGCTGATATCGCGTGTGGAAGTTCACGCGGAACCATAATACACGTACCCTGATGAATTTGCGTGTCAGACTACACGCGCACCCCTGAAATACACGTACCCAGGCGGATCGCACTGCTGGGAGGTGGGGGGGTGGTAGACAGGAGTGGGGGCCTGGTGGAGGGTGCCCCTGGATGCTGGGGGGTGGGGGTGCAGGGAGACAGGAGTGGGGGCCTGGTGGAGGGTGCCCCTGGATGCTGGGGGGGTGGGGGTGCAGGGGGACATGGGTTGGACATGAGTGGGGCTTGGTGGAGGGTGCCCTGCACTGCGGGGGGGGTGCTGGGAGACATGAGTGGGGGCCTGGTGGAGGGTGCCCCACAGTG
Organism: Ambystoma mexicanum; assembly: GCF_040938575.1. Lineage (NCBI taxonomy): Eukaryota > Metazoa > Chordata > Amphibia > Caudata > Ambystomatidae > Ambystoma > Ambystoma mexicanum. The sequence goes on from NC_090940.1 coordinate 149,806,452, forward strand.
CTGGGGGGTGAGGGTGCTGGGAGACATGTGTTGTTGATCAGTGGTGCAAGGTGACTTGTGGGTTGGCTGGGGGGCATGCCCATGGTGGATGGGCTGCCTGCGGGACATGAGCAGGGGTGCAGGGTAGTCCCCTGTGGTGTGGGCTGCCTGCAAGGGCCGTGGAGGGTGTAGAGGGAACACCTGGGAGGACCCACACGGACAATTCACGTGTAGTACTCCCCGCGCACCCCTGAAATACACGTGCCCTGATGGAATCGCATGTGATACTTCCCGCGCACCCCGGAAATACACGTACCCTGCTGAATTTGCATGTGATACTTACCGCGCACCCCTGGAATACACGTGCCCTGATGGATTTGCATGTATTACTTCACGCGCACCCCTGATGTACACGTACCCAGGACATGCGAACCACTGAAATACACGTTCCCCGCTTGGCGTTTGCTGTTTGGCAGCCCTGTGTACTGGTCCAGGGTTAGCGCAGACATTTGCAATGAATTGGGAATTTTGATGGCTTTTCCTTGCGCGAGGGCGTTCTTGAGGGCGTAACTGGCGCTGCTGCAGGGTCGCTGCGCCACTCTGCGCCACGGCTGGTTTTGGAGGCGAAAATCCATGAATACGCTGTGCAATGAAATGGATTTTTTCGCACGCGGCTGGCGCAGTGTATCGCACGGGGACACTGTGCGCCAGCCGCGTGCGCCACTTTTGTGCGAAATTCTATGAATTACCCTGTATGTGTTTTCCAATGGGATTGTGCCATTGTAAAACACTTTTGTAAATCAAGCCCTATGTAGTTATGTACTTACAATACTTTTAAAAAAATAAGACACTTCCAATTTTTTTTTTAAAGAGCAGAAGCATTCTGATACCACTGTTGCAAATCAATTAAAAAAGGTGTAATAGTGTAATTATAAACATTCGTATTGGCAGTCATAGAAACATACAAAAATCCAGTATAGACACATAAATTAACTGGCTTACAAATATTAAACAACAAATATGTATGCATAAATACGTACCAATGCTATATCCTAACAATTGCAAACAGTATGATTTTAAATGGTTAAAAAGTGTAAGGTTACACTGTACTTTTAATTGTATGGTCCCATAACAAATGTTACCATACAAATACTACACAGCAAGTGTAGATTACAAAATATTTTGTGTAATAGCTTGAATATTTATATACGGTTAATGGGAATAACGTACAACTACTTCACAGCAGATATGTACTCATATCTTTAATTGCGCAATCATTCTACATTTTGCACAAACTTGTTAATGCATATTTAATGTACACTTAGTTACTAAATGAATGTACATACACATTCTGTTTAGTACATGTTATATACACACTTTATTGTGCATGAGCATAAACTACTTAAAGCTTTTATTAAACTAAAAAAGTCCACTCAAATACAAAATTACTTTTTGATAATAGTTTACATGCAACATATTAAAGGTTGTACAAAAAACAATTTTACTTACAGATAAATCATTACATTTATACAATTGAAAAAAATATACAAATGTTACAATGCTTACATGCTTATTAACATACTCATATTTATTACTATATGTACTTTTCTTAATAGATACAATATTAAGTTTAATGGAGAGCAAAGTCCAACCTCAAGTAATAAGGTAAATGAAGAAAAAGAAGTAAACTAACAACAACACAAACATCACCATAAACCTTGCAAGTGAAAGCTACTTTTATTACACATTTATTTTAACTAAAACATTTCAATGCAAGTAAACTAAAACACTAAAACCTGTATTATTTCATTTCAGCTGGAAAACACAAGCACAAGAAAAATTCTAAGAAATAAAAAAGACAAAGAAAAACACCACTGTCAAGGACAAAGGAAAACAAAAACAAAAATAAAAAAACTACAACCCTATTGTTTTTCAACAACAATCTAAAGAAAATGACAGTGACAGATCGCACCTAAGAGGTTGTCCCAGTAAAACAGAATGACAGCCAGTTTTTACTGCCAGAAGAAGTATTATTTTCTATTGCAGAACATCTAGAAACTATAACTAAAGAACATAATGTAGAACTTCAGAAAAGCAAAGAAAACATTCTCAACTCTATGCTGAGGCCCTTGAGTAAAACTATTCCTGTCAAGACCCCCCTTGAGTAAAAGTATTGTTGCCTGGCCCCCACAGAAGCCATATCTACTTATATTGTCTATCGAAAGCAACCACCATACGCCATTTTTGAAGAGTCTTGCACACCCCCAGCCATCATTCAAGTCCACCTAGGGGGCAGCCCAACAGTTTGAAGACCACTGCACTGGAACAACACAAAGTTCAACAACATCCTTGTGCCTTTTAACATGTACCGATTCAACATTAGTGCAAGGAATCCATGGTAAGTAGATTTTAACATATTAATAAACCGAAAAATGTGTTAGTACTTAAAACTTTCAAGCTGTTATTACTTAATAATATAGGTATTAAAAACATTCAAAAAGTGTGTGCACTATCCAATCTTTTAAATTCTGTTAGTAAACAATTCAACTTATTAGTAAATAGTGCATTTTACATGGTTAATCTACTATATATATAATATATATATACTAGGAGATGTACCCATGCTTTGCACAGTAAGTCTTACTAAAAATAAAATAGTAGCCAAAGGTATATTTATATTTTATACTTTTTACACTGTCTACATCATGGAACATACACACATGCCAAATTTCAGGTTTGTAGCCTTTTGGGAAGTATACTAACATTTCGAACAGACACACACACACACACATATCCACACATTTACCTTTTACATACAGAGAGAAAAGGGAAATGTGTGGATATGAGTGTGTGTATTGCCGAAATATTCAGCAAACTTCCCAATATGTTACAAAACTGAACTTTGGCATGTGGGAAGGTTCCATGGTGTAGACAATGTAAAAAGTAAGAAATATACATTTTTCTAATTTGTTTTAAGCATTTATTTTTAAAGTGGTCTGCAATGCTTGGATATATGTGTGTCTGTTCAGCATACTTCATAACATGCTACAAACCTGATATGTGGCATGTGATGAGGTTGCATGGTGTTGACAATGTAAAAAGTATAACATATAAAAATACCTTGTGCTATTTTATTTTTAGTAGGAATTACTGTACGAAGCACCGGTACAACTGCTAGTTCTACCATATAAAACAAAGAACTTACTTAGTGCTGCAACTAGTACCATTTCAATAGTGAAAAGTCCTGTTATTCTGAAAAAAACACACATTCCCTGGTACTCCTATGAGTACTATTTCAACGTCGGTTGTGCAGAAAATGAAATCACATAAGTTACCTATTCCTGGTACTGGTACCATTCCAAAGTGCAAAGTTGTGTTATCCTGCAAAAAGCACGTACATTGCATAGTACTACAACTTCAACGGTTTACAATTCTGACGTACAGGAAAACAAAACACATAATTTGGCTATTACTGCTACTAGCCCAATTTTACATCGCAAAGTGCTATTTTGAAGAAGAGAATGAAAACACAAATTGCCTAGTACTGATACTATGTCAAGTAGTGTTAACAGTAAAACAAGAAAAGGAGGCAAATAATTATACCAACATCTGGCACAATCCCATTTGGGAACTTAAGGTCTTGGCTCTGGGAATATTCTGAAACTCCTGAAAAAGATGATGTTCGAAACATGGCCCAAGTGATTGGCACCATCTGCAAGGTATCCCTATAAAGGGGTAATCCCAAACAATATAATGTAGGAAATTCACATATGTGAAAAAATCATGAGGATTTTTAAAATATGTTATATACTTTAAAAATGTCTATCAAGACAAAACAATCATGCACAGTTCTACTATATTAAGTAAAACTACAGAACATACATAAACATAGAAAACATATTGATAGTTTAACATTATAAAAAGTACATGAACCTGTACCTTTAAACGTTTGAAACAAATATCATGTGGGTGATTCTTTGGCACTTCCAACGTTATCCAATATTGATGAAGAATATGCAAACTCATTTTTGGGCTGCTTACACTGTGGAACAATTATTGCAGTAGGGGAAACTGCAAAAATTGAAGTATCGAATTAAGAGATGGTTATAAAAAATAATTGTAACTTTTTAAATTTAATTGAGTTTCCCAATTAATTGCTAATTTCACGCTAAGATAAAACATTAACTTGCACATTAGTAAAAACCAAGACACAAAATTTAAAATTAATACATTATTTATGCACATCAAAAAACATCCAAATTGTAACCCAATGATCACAAAACAAATGCATGCTATCTCAAATATGCGTACATTACTAAACTGTAGCACACATTCATAGTAGTAGGGCATATATATGACTAAGTAAAAGTTAGAGTATATAGAACATTAATCAACATTTAGCTTACATACAAATACCAATAGAAAACTACAACACATGTAAAAAATATATGCAATACACTTTTACATATCTCTGTGATGGGTATGAAGAACAACACAGGATTGTGCTTACCAAGATATATAAATAATAAGGTGGTCTGCATTAGGTCATTCTAGACACTCATATCTAATGTGTCTGATACATGTAAACAAAAACATAATAGATGACTAATTGCACCAATTCCTAGACAGTTCAAATTTCCTGAATTAGGTACAAATTGCATGTACAAAAGGCCTGTAAAATGCAGGTAGCTACAAAACTCAGTCCAAACATTTTTAGGTCGAGCATTCCCAGGCAACATGTTGATGTAGTCCTCCTCACACATTTGTGTCCAGGTGAGGGCTTTCAACCACATCTCTAGTGAAGGGGGGGATCGCCGTTTCCAACACTGCAGAATGCATTTCTTGGCCACAATCGCAGCCACATTCAGAAATCTAGCAACCCGCTTCGCATCGGTCCCCTCCCAGAGCCCGAATAGTAGAGACAGGGGGTCAGGATCAATACGAATCCCACATCTCAGAGAGAGCCCCAAGCACCGCCTCCCAGAGCGGGGCCAATGCCCCACAGGACCAGAACATGTGGGCGTGGTCCGCATTGCTGGATCTACATTCCTGACAGGAGTGGGAGTGGTCCCGTGCAAATTTCCCAACCGCGTGGGGAGTGTAATACAGGCGATTGAGTAACTTGTATTGAACGCATCTGACCCTAGAATTGAGAGAAACCTTGCGTGTATGCATGCACATTTTGGTCCACATACCATCTGTGATGTCCAACCCCAGATCGCGGCTCCAAGCATCCCGGACAGCGTGGGGGGGTTCTGCAGCTCGCGCCATCAACATTTTATACAGGGCGGACACTATGCCCCTGCCCCCTGCGGAATTCGCAATATAGCAAATCTCGGGGGACTTGGGGGGGTTCATCGGGATACGACAGCCACATGTCCTGGACAGTCGCTCTGAGTCGAAAGTATTGCAGCAGCTCCAAAGAGGACTTGGAGTGCCCTGGCCTCCATGCATGCGGGGTGATAAATTTCCCATCGGGGAACAGGTCGGAGAATGATCTGTATCCCAGGTCCAACCAGTGATGCATCAACAGCTTATCTTGTGTGGGGGTGAGGCCAGGGAATGACCACAAGGGAAGCCATTTATAGTACAGGGGGGAGCCGGAGTGGGGCAGCAGAACCTGTCTCTGATAGTGGAGGCCACCGGGTCAGCAGGGGCGTCCGAGCGATACGAGTGGAGAAGAATAAGAGACATGACGTTTACTTCCGCAGTCGCGAGGATCTCAAGCTTGACATGGGGAGGAGGGTCCTGGTGCTGGTACCAGTGTGTGGCGTGCTGAGCTTGTGCAGCTATCCAATACTGAGTAAGATCAGGTGCATTGAAGCCCCCTTTCTCGTAGGGCAGAGTCATAAGTTGCCACTTCCTACGCACGGCACCGGAATGCCACAGGAAGCGAGCGCACTCCACATGCAAGTCGGCAAAGTATTGTTTCCCGGGCCAGAGTGGGACGTTAGCAAATATATATAGGACCTTTGGGACTATGATCATCTTGATTAGGGATAGCCTCCCTGATAGTGAGAGGGGAAGGTTACACCATCTTTTCATCCTAGTCTCAGTATATTGCGCGGCCGCCCCATAGTTGTCAGACAATAGAGAGGACTTCAAGAGGGACACCTGGACCCCCAGGTATTTGATGCCCTCGGGGGCCCACTTGAGCAGGAATTCGCATGCAGGTTGGGAAGTTGCGGGTGTGAGGGGAAAGATTTCTGACTTAGTGTAGTTTATAGTGAAGCCCGAGAATGTGCCAATTTTGGTTATCTCACGAATGATCGGGTCGAGATGGACCGATTGGTCTCTTATGTACAAGAGCACGTCGTCTGCATAAAGTGATATGATTTCAGGGTGTCCCGTAGCCGTATCCCTTTACGGGTATGGTTGTCTCTGACACTATCCGCCATGGGCTCAATAGCCATCGCAAACAGGAGGGGAGAAAATGGGCAACCCTGACACGTCCCCCTATGGAGGGTGAAGGGAGCTGAAAGGTGAGAGTTGACCAGGACTCTGGCCACGGGATTAGTATATAGCTGTTTAATGCAGGCCATCATGTATGAGCCGATCCCCATCTTCTCCAGCACCGCCGACAGGTATTGCCATGAGACCATGTCGAACGCCTTTTGGGCGTCTAGCGTCACGGCAACCGCGTTGGCTTTGGGGTCTATCCTAAATGCACATACGTTTAAATGTATTTCTTTGTGTCAAAATATTTTAAGTTGGTGTATTTTACATGACTTGGTTAATATAAAATGTGTTTATTTACATTAAATTACCTAAAAAATGAAACATAAATGACTAAATGTACTGCAGTTTGGTGCACAAATGTAAATTTAAAAAGTATGAATTACATGCTATGTGAATGATAAAAGTATATACATGTGTAACTAAATGTTTATGTAGACAAAAATATATGTTTCTACATCGACAAAAGTAAGTACATATTTACACTATACATCACTACAATTGTGTTTCATTCTGCATCATTTCCGTTTTCTGCATTTATCATTGGGCCCCCATTTTAGGCATTTCTCCTTCTATCCAGGTATCCCAAATCTAGGTGTCACTGCATTTACTGTTGTGCCCCATTTTAGGCATTCCTCACTCTACTGAGCAATCCCAAATCTAGGTGTCACTGCATTTACTGTTGTGCCCCCATTTTAGGAACTTCTCCCTCTAAGCAGGTAGACCAAATCTAGGTGTTACTGCATTTACTGTTGTGCCCACATCACTCCCCCGTCCCTCCGGGTCCCTCTCCCACTGCTCCGGCTCCTGTTCTAGGGAGACCACATCTGGCGAGACCAGCCAATCACGTTGGACCTAGAAAAATGACACTGAAAATGAACTACATCCAAGTTTAAGGTATGTATACCTTGCACCATGTCAGTGGACACAGAACCCAGGCATGGCCACCCATCTATGCACTTTCGAATGCAGCTATGGCTATGCAATTCTGGTCTAGCAGCTCGCATAGCCATCCACATTGAAACCCGTGGCGTACCTCAACACCGTAGCCATTAATATACAGCAACAACCTACAGAAAATGTCAGTCTAGCTGGGCACACATCAAATCTCTGGCACTAGCACTCTATCCTAATCCACCAAAAGCACCCGCCCATGTGCCTGACCTCCGGGCTGCTTACTGGAGCTAAGCCAGCCCTCCTAAGTACAAACCTGGCAAAATGCACATATGCATCTTATACATTAACTCTTAGAGTCTCCCACACATGGGCTACAATCACCAAGGTTGTTCCAACCACAAACCGCATTGAAGCCATACAAATGGGGAAAGGGCGCTATATAAATGACAAATACAATACAATTTTAAAAATATACATACAGTAAACATATCACATGTACGTATAGATAACAAAGTTCAATAGTGAAATAATAGGAAATTAATACATATTGTATCAGATAAGTACTGCAAGTTTACAACTATGTTATTATTTATTAGTATAAATCAAGTACAAAATTACATTATTTTTTGTTTAAAAAGTAATCATGCTTATGTGTATTTGGTATGTAATGATGAATGTAACAAAATGTATGTGCATTTACTGTTTTGTGTTAAATTCGCACAATAGACATGTTCGTATTTGCTTAAAGTACAATACATGCAATAAAAAATTACAGCTGAGGTATTGTAGTAATTTTTTTGTTATTGTGATATTTGGTTTATAGCATGTGCCACACTTAGATGGAATCACGAACTTTAGCCTGCACCACAGTTAGATGAAACTGTGAACTTTAGCCTGTGTCACATCTAGATAGAAATGTGAATGATAGCATGTCCCACACTTAGATGAAATTGTGAACTTTGGGCTGCGTCGCATCTAGATAGAAATGTGAATGACAGCATGGGCCACACTTAGATGAAATTGTGAACTTTGGCCTGCGTCGCATCTAGATAGAAATGTGAATGATAGCATGTGCCACACTTAGATGAATTGTGAACTTTAGCCTGCGCCATAGTTAGATGGAATCGTGAACACTAGCCTGCGTCACATCTCGATAGAATTGTGAATGTTAGCATGTGACTCACTTAGATGGAATCATAAACAGCATGCGTCACATCTAAATAGAAATGTGAATGATGACATATGCCACACTTAGATGAAATTGTGAACGTTGGCATGCACCACTCTTAGATTAAATTTGTGAATGTTAGCCAGTACCAAATCTAGATAGAAATGCAAAGATATTCACGCAACATATCTAGAAAGAACGTAGACATTCCCGTGTTCACCTTGCAGTGACCTCTCAGCTCTGAAAAGCCAAGCCCTGCCCCAGTTCTGTCTAACCCTGGCCTCTCTGGAAGTTAAGTCATGCATGTTAAGGATTAATAAAGAACCTCTGCCAATCACTGCAGGCTGCATGCCGCACAGTTACGCATTCCGCTATATATCTGTATCCCCATATATATATCTGTATCCACATATATACCTGCATCGACCCCTGTCCCTATATATCCGTATGTCGCTATGTATGTCCCCACCATCCTGTTCACATGCCTGGTCTCAGGCGCCTTACAGATAACCACCATATCACACCACTACGCTTACTCTGTACTATACACCATCACTCAACTAGAACACAGCTATACCCCTGATAATTCGGCCTAGCTGTTCACATAAGAATACGACCCCATAAACCCCCATCACCCTGCTAAAACGCAGCTAGCCGAGCACATTACGGCCTAGCTGCTCACATAGGCGTTCCTCAGGCCTAACACAGCCAGAACCCAGTCTGGGTATCCACCCACCAGACTGCACACATTCAACTGATATCCTCAGCACCACCAGAAAACACAACAGGAGGTTGAAGGGATACAAGGCCCTCCTCTAACCAACCCTCATATAGGTACTTAACCTTTAAACACAGACAACAAGGGGCAGCGTGCTCTATTGCAGCACAGTAATAGCCAAGGGGAAACCAGTATTGCGAAGGGAGATATGCTACTAATAAATTAAATTGTGAAGCATGAAAGTTATATCAAACAATCAACAATTTTATTAATACAAGAATAGCACCAGTCGAAAACAACAATAGTTAAAAATTAGAGTAGATTTACAGGGTAAAATACAGTTGTGAAGTAGAACCAGTAGTGCAACTGAGTAGATTACTCAAGCAAAGCTAAACATTGCACAAATATAGCAGACAGCAATTTGATTTGGTTATGGGCTTCTAATCAACAGCCCTATAATGTCAGTAGTGTCAAAAAAGTGTCTTGTGCTGTGCAAATACGCGATTTAATCACACTCAACACTCCATTTGTTCTCATCATCACTCACTCATACACATACTATCAGCAGATTCATCCAACATGTTTCTTTCCATATCATAAAGTGCAAAAGTAAAGGGAAATTCATCAGGGACTGTCTGGGGTAAATTCTATGCACTGCAGCCCGCAATTAGCAATACAACAATATCATAGAGAGTTAATACATCTATTATGGCAGTAGCTACTTGTACTCATCGTCCGTCTCATACCTGTTGTCCGTCTTGCAGTATCAGTGTTTATGTACAAGCGCCCTGATGCCCGCGGGCTACCGGCGCTATACAAAAACTAAATACATACATACATACATTATAGAAACAATCTAACAAACAACTAGCACTAGAATAGTGCTTAGGAAACACTTCATACACCTCAAAGAGAATGGAGAGTTAAGGGTGCAGCCATGATTCGACAACTGGAAACACAGGGTATCACCATATGGATATTAGGGCGGAGGATCCAGTTAGGTTCTCTAGAAGAAAGATGGAGAGTCGGGTATGAACTTCCTTCATACAATGGAGCTTCATTTTAGAGAAGTGTGCATAGTAAGTAGCAACCGGATGAAAAGAGAAGTCGCTTCATGGGCATTCGTTTGCATCAGAACGTGGCTTCTAAATGCGGCTGCCTGGTGTGCTCCTTAATAGCGGCGTCGCTGCCAGCCGTCGAGGTCAAAAAGCGCCATGTGGGTGCTGTCAGCGGAGTGAGACATGCACTATGGTGTCTTTGCGGGCAGTTCCAAAGTTCACTCTGTGCTGTATGTCGTCCGGATACCGACACGTCAGGTTCCGGAAGAATCACACCACACCTATCGCTAGAAAGCAGCTATCATCCGACAACTACACCAGCTGCACACATATCTGGTGCACCCACACACAATACAACACTATCTCTCTCTACTGACCTGAACTGCGGTTCCCGAGGGCGTTCAACCTACCAGCGGTTTGAGGTCATACCAATGATAGATAAGGCGATATGTAAATGCCAACATAACATAACATAACCAAAGCAACCTTACACAAAGAAACACATATCCAAAAGATAAAACAGATTTTAGAAAATTAAACAATCCTCACTGTATAAAAACAGAAACACATAGTAAAAATTGATACATAGATAAAATAAGTGATACATTAATTCCCCACATTAGCTGAGACCAAAAAAGGTCAATAGAGAAATTATTTTCAGTTGGAACATTTTGTTTGAAACATCTTCCTCTACTTTCCCGAAAGTACAGACAAGCAGTAATCCAATGTTTGAAGGTTTTCTGGTCAACCGTACAATCACAGAACCTACAATAGATGTTATCAAGTTGAGACTGTTGGCCTTTCCAGTGAAGAATACGTTCTTTCAAATGAAACTGGTTGAGCGAAAACATAGGTAAACATCACAGACTTTGTTACATGGCAGCCGCTGCAAATACCTGGGGATACATTCTATTTGATGGATTAATTTTGCATATTCAGTATACGTGGAGTATAGATAAATTGCATCCACAGTTTCCACCCAATCTAGTTTGTATAGTGTTGCCTTTACATAACCTGGTCGTTGAACTAGTTACTCTTCCGTGCCACCAATATGGATAAGGATGTCATGCCATAACAAGAATATGTTATGTATTCTTTTAACAAAAGAATTGACAGAAAAGACTGTAGCTTCTTTAGTAGTACAGAGCAGATCCATGTAAAGGCTATTAGGCGGCGTGCACAGAATCTTTCATTAAGTAGCCAACAAGTGCCAGGTACAGTGGGCCTTGAGCGAGATAAGGCAAAGTTCGTGCCTAATAATGAAATTTTGAATGGCAGTAGAAAGACCCAAGACCTGTTTCCACAGTTTACTTTGCACAACATTTAAGTAGTCACCCATGTCCAGTAGGCAAAAATCAAGTCCATACAAAAGCTCACGTTATACCTTAGCAAAAAGAAACACTGAATGGGCAAAACAGAAAATATGCACACCTTTCTGTAGAGGCATTTCATTTGGGAGGTCCAGGAGGAAATCTTGATCTTTATGCCTTCCTTCCATATAAGACCTGAAGAACGACTGCTCAGGTTTTACCCCAAATACCTAAGGGTGTTCACATGTTTGAGTCTCTCCCATCCAGACTCCAAGAACCGTGTTTTATAACTTTCCATCCCTTGGAAAAGATGACAATTTTAGATTTGCCCCATTGGGAAATAGATTTTTGGAAATGCAATATTGGGCAAATATGTTTAGCTTAAGTTGGAGGCCGCTGGGCGTTCTATCAAAGAGGATCACATTGTCTGCAAAGGCTAGCCAATCCGATCTGAGACTGCATAGTCTTGCCAGTGTCATGATCTCACCCTTGCACAAAGCCTCCATATCTCGTACATAAAGATTGAAGAGTACAGGGGCAACAGTTACGCCCTGCTTCAAATCCACCCAAGTCCGAATGCAAGAAGACAAAGAACCCTCACGTGTAAGGCGCACCCTCAATGTGGTGTTTGTGTGAAGCAACGTTAAAAGCTGAACCAACTTTTTGGGTACATTCCAACTTACAAGTTTGTTCCACAATTGTGATCTCACCACACCATCAAAGGCACTGGATAAATCCTGGGAGGCCAACGATATTTATCTCGTCATCCAGGCCTGGATGGCACAACACAGGCTCTATCTTAACGACGATAAAACAGAGCTACTCCTCCTAGGCTCACAACGTAGACTTAACAAGCTAGATTCTGACTTTGACTCCTTCATTATCGATGGTAACACCATCAAGGTGTCCAAGGACGCTAAAACCCTTGGCATTTACCTTGACTCTATTCTATCACTAAAAAGACAAACCAACGCCATAACCTCCTCAGCGTTGTGCACCTGCAAACTGTGTCGACCCTTCCTAACCACGGCTAACTGTACAACTTAGCCAGAACACTGGTCTTGTCGAAACTCGACTATTGCAACGCACTCTACTTTGGCACTTGTCAACGGAATACAAATAAATTACATGTAATCCAAAACAACACCATTAGAGCAGAGCGGAATGTCCCCAGAAATCACCATATCTCTGATACAAGATGTAGTCTACACTGGCTACTGGTCAGGCAAAGAATTGCTATCAAATCTTTATCATTTAAGCATACGTGCCTTGCAAACTGTGCACCTGGCTACCTATCAAATCTATTCACGTGCAACATAACAGACCGTCCTCATAGAACGGGCCAAGCTCACTGCCTCATGGTACCGAGGTTCAAACTACAGAGGGCTGGAGGCAGCAGCTTCCCGGTGCTTGCAGCAAAGCTATGGAACTCTCTACCTTTGCCACTCAGAACTGAACCATCCTTCCACTCATTCAAAAGCAAAGCTAAAATCTGGCTTGCAACTCAGGACCAATAGATATACTGATCATGCCTAACATATTTGCAAATAATGTACCGTACTCTGGATACTATGCCTCCAGCCATGTATATATCTTCTCTCATGTTTACTACTACTATATCTCTGTAAATATCTTCAATTGTCTATTTTCTCTCATATGTAATAATGTGTAAATGTATGCAAATGTAACCCAAGAAATGTAACTGTAACCTTTTAAGAAATGCGCCCAGATGCCTGTGGGCTTGGCCTGCTATACAAATAAATAAAATACAAAATAGACCACCCCCACATCCTTAGTGTGTACATTGGAAAGAAGATGCACAAGAATAGTGGAATTTAGTGGAGTGTTTTTCCTCAACCCAACCTGGAATTTCAAGAGATGACTCTGTTGCCTAATGTGGTGATCGAGGTCACTCAGGAGTAGAACTGAAAAGATCTTGCAGGTGGCATCAATGTGGGCAATCGATCTATAATTGCCCGGGTCAACAGGGTCACATTTCTTGAAGAGTGCTATAATAATCGACTGAACCCAGGAAGGCGGGATGTGATGGTACATAAATACTGCATCAAAGAGGGCTTTAGAAGGGTTGCCCACAGGGAAGGGGAGCTCTTGAGAACAAAAGGTGGGATACCATCAGGGCCAGGGGCCCTGGATGATTTGAGCCTTTAATGGGCCAAATTATGTCAGACATTTCCCTTTGGCTCCATTGGTCCCACATTATATTCAGTGCAGGAAATAATATCTCCTGGAAGCGAATATTTAGCCTCAAAGAATGCCACCCAAGGGGATTCAGGGATAACAGAGTCCATAGCCGGGACAAGACCCCCACAAGCAGAATTAAGGTTGGCCCAAAAACTAGCTTGTTTGCCCGCACACAAGCTATCCAACATGCACAAATGATCTAGTTCAAATGACTCACAAGTCAGAGATTTGACCAGATTTGTATGAGTGTGCACAACTTTCTTCCAAGCTAGTTGGTGTTCCACAGCATTAAGGTCAAGTCTCTTGAGCCCACGGATAGCTTGCCGTTTCGTCCACTTTGAGGCCATAATCCTGTGATTGTAGTAAATTAGTACTATATTTTACCAATGCTGTATTAGTATACACAAGCATCTTTAAATTCTGTTTAAATAAAATACCCAACACTGCTGCTATGTATGTGGTACCTGTGAGAAACCAGGGGGTGTTTCATGACCTAGTCCCCAGGGATCCCGTACTCAGGTGGCCAGGGAAAGGGTATCACTTTTGGATCAAAACCCTGGGGTTGGACAAGAGGGCGGATCACCTGGGTAGGGGGTCCTCAGGGAGTGGGGGAGAAACAACTGATAGTGAGGCATGGTGTCCCCCTTTTTCCACAACCCTTGTAACCCCTATTCCTACCTATTTTATGGGAAACTACAGCTCCCATAATTCCTCCCCACTTCACACTGACAACACTACTGAGGTAAGGAATGAGGCCAAGAAGATTACCTCTACTGACTTGCAAAGGCTCTGTTCCTTTAATGAGTCAGGCACGTAATCCTCACTACACACACCTGCCACTTGTTAACACTCTCTGTCAGGATAAAAGGTGGCACACACAAGCACACTGTGAACGAGGCTGGGTACGAGAAAGAACAGCTGTTCCAGGACTGATGCGAACCAGGCTGTCGAAGTTGGAAGACCAAGGGGCTGCTCGGCACTAGCAGAGAACGACAGAGAGCCAGGCGAGAATTCCACACTTTGGGAAAGCCGTATGCATTCCAAGACTGAAACCGAGAGAGCAGAAAGGAAATACCTTCAAAGTACTTTGAGGCGACAGAGTTAGGGAAGAGCAGAGGTGGCATTGGTAACGACCTTGACTGCTACTTGAAAATCATTGAAGAAAGAAACCCAATTAACACGACCAGTGAGTTATCGAAGGAAACAAAAGTCTGCTTTGTGTTAAGTGACTGTAACAAGAGTTGAAGATTGCATGTGTGCCGATAAAACACATAATGGAAAACACAATTGCTGAATTGTGATAAAAGTTCACAAAGTAACAGAGTGGTCCTACGAGGCAGAATCGCACATTCAAAAGTCTCTATGAAATGTTTGAAGTTATGATAAAATGGTAAACAAAGGCAAGAAAGCAACCGTGATCCCGTCAAGAGTTGATTGAGTGAAAAGCAAAGTATATGAACTTGAATATGCCAAGAGGGCAAAGTATATGAACTTTGAAAGATGCCAAGAGGGCAAAGTAAAGACAATAGGAAACTACACGTACCAAGAAGCATTGTTGGTGCGAGGTGATGAAGATTGGGCAAAGTATATGAACGTTGAAAGATGCCAAGAGGGCAAAGTAAAGAGAATAAGAAACTACCAATACCAAGAAGCATTGGTGTTGCAAGGCAATGAAGATAGTTGATTGATAAATTGTTGAAAGAAAGGTCGAAGTTGTCATGCATAGGTCTATGTAAAATCCTTGACGTTTTGAAAGTCTTTGACAGTGAAAAGTTGGGCAAAGGAAAGCGTGGGCAAAGGAAAACAAAGAGTCTCGAAACCGGCAGAGGGAAGTCAGTGCTGAATTGTGGTAAAGTGAACGTTAAGTTTGAAGCGAAAGACAGGCTTGAGCCTGGCACAGGCAAGTCTGTGCTGAACTGTGGTAAAGTGAAAGTTAAGTGTGAAGAGAAAGACAGGCTCGAACCCAGCAGATGGAAGTCTTTGCTGAACTGTGGTAAAGTGAACGTTAATTGTGAAGAGAAAGACAGGCTCAAACCTGGCAGATGGAAGTCTGTGCTGAACTCTGATAAAGTGAAAGAAAAAATATGAAAAGACAGACTCGAGCCCGGCAGAGGAAAGCCTATGTTGAATTGTGACAAAGTAAAAGTTGTGAGTAGAACTGTGCATTTGTACCAAGGCAGACAAAGCCTAAAGAACTTATGGAACTGTCAAAAGCTTGAAGTCCAAGCCTGAACTGTTGAATTGTCCCAGTAAGCCAAAGTGTGTAAGACTGATAGAACTGTGCCATTCATCTATCCTTTTAAGAAACTCTCAAGACCCTGTGCTTCTGAACGTGGGGAAGGGAGTTATTACCTAAGCCATTGTGACATTTCTTTTAATACACTATTTTTCCTTTTTATATCCCCTTTGTACATTTGTCATTTGAGAAGGTTTTCTTAACTATAGGCCTTTTTATTTTGACTAGACTGACTTGGACTTGTTTGTTATTTGTTTAATGGTCGAGACTACTCCCATTATAGTTAGGGCCATTTAGGAATTCTCCCAACCTTACTAAAATACAAAATAAACGTATTTGAAACTTGCATCTATTGTGTCTGTGTCTACTGTTAATACCACGCTTTCCTTCCATACCCAAAGAACAAGTTACTTATCTGGATTCACATCTGAATTAACATGGATTCACTTGCTCATTGAATATTCCCCATTGTCAGGCGAGGGAATCCTCAGTAATATTAAAGCAGTTTGGCAATAAAGCTTAAAACTACTTGTCACTTATATAGCCTATTGATGTCTCTTTCGGTCATACTGCCCCAGCTAATGACATGAGTCCTCCTTAGCTCCACCTCTGGTGGCCATCTTCAGATTTAGAAGCGCACGTAATGTGGCAGTTGGAACCAAGAAGAGCCATCGAGGGGTAGGAGGGAGAGTAGCATATTAATCAATGAAAGAGCCCAATGCTGGAGAACAGGAGATACAGGTAAGTAACTTGTTCCTCCTCCAGCATTGGATCTCAATAGACAGGTCCTTCTCTCAACCATACAACCGTCCATTCAGATCCATAGGAACACACATCATTGTGCGGAATAGAGACACAAGGTAGCTTGCTGGAAGTGAAATGTGTCTTAAATAATCAAAGCACACACTCTGTCAATACATTTTTGCATTCATCCTGCATTTATAGATTTCTCAACATTACACAACAATTTTATGCAAATCTGCATCTTATATTTGGTAGGCTTTGATAGGCCAATTTATTTACAGGTCACAGCATCACTACTTTCCCATTGGACACAAACTTTTTCCTACACCACATGGGTTTTATTTCTTGTCACTATGACTTGCTTTTTTCCATATTTTCCAGTAAACATGAGACATTTTGCAACTTTGAGAACAGGTTTAAAATCAGTTTGGGATGACGTAGGCCTTCAGACTTCTTAGCACACTGTGTCCAGAACATAGATATGCTATCTGACTTGCTATTGGTTTATCCCGCTTTTATCTACTTTTAACCTACTGCCAAATTCTATTTATAGTGAACCTTTCAACACCACCGTTAGAAACTGTATATTTCTACAATTTAAACTACTGAATCACCTCATACTGGCTTCTGTTCAAATGCACTCCCATTTCTACACACAACACTTCATTTCTGCGTTCTCAGCATTTTGTCTAAACAGTGTTGAATTCTGAGATTTGCACCCATTTGAACAGAGTATCCATTTTAAAAGAATGGATTATCTTGCTAAGGTACTATCTCTTATGACAGGGAGCTATATGCTGTATTTATTTCAGCACTACATATTGCAGATTCATTATTCAAAATATACCTCTGCAGTATCTATTGAGTATGTGTAATATCCACAATATCTGAACATAATAAGGGCAGCTTAACTACCTCAACAGACAATAATCCTGATTTTTACAATGTTGACCAGGAGAGTGGAGTATTGGCCCTAGTTAACATATTTATCTGCCTACCATAGAGGGCTGTGGTGGGGCTGGGGGGAGGGGAGGGGTATTGACCTCCTCTACATTCCCCCCTGTGGTCGGTATAGTTGGCCACTACTTAACGTCATACCTAGTGTTTACCCTCCCCTGCATGCAGTTTACCTATGCATCCCTATCTCAGCCACCCCCCTCAACTCAATGCTCTATCTCAACATGGGAGGTATCATGAAATACACTTCTAAAGAACTAATAGTGTCTCTAATCCTATTGTATTCTCCTAATAACATGTATATGTACCCCTTTTTTGTCAAAGGTGTGGCATTTATTGCCCTTTTTTATTATTTGTGTACATGTATGTATCCCCAGTCAGTAACATTGTTTACTCCCATCTTGTTCCCACCGGTTACCCAATTAAATGTTATTTTACATGCACAGCAAGTGATTTCTGCCACTACGAGAATCGGGAGATATTGTTTAAACGACATTTGTATTCCTTGAGGGGACCCACCAGCCCATTTTTTATTGTTACTTCTCTTTCTTCTTTTTTTTACTTCCATTAAAACATTTTCATGTATTCATATTTTCTCTTTTCTCTCACCCCACAACACTTCCTTGTGTCCCTGTTTGATTCATAAATCACTTAAAGTTCACTTCCTGGCTGTTCATCTTATTTGTCTTCCATCTGCGCATCTTCCACCCAATTCTTTGTTCTTCTTTTATTACAAGTCCACAGACCTTTCATTAGCCCACTTATTATACATTTACTATTATGGCTGCTTTGCAGCAAGTTCAGAGGCCCCTTAGTTCATATGCCATATTTTAGGATGCATTGTTTTTTCCGTATAAAATAGTCAGTCGAAGAGACATTAGATGTTCTGGGGACACAAGGATGGGGGAGTCCATAAAGAGGATTGTTTCTTCTTTTTTCTTTTCAAATCAAATAGCAAACGGGCATCTGGCTGGGTCCCCTTAAATCCCTTTTCAAGACAATGCAGGCTTTTCTCCCTGCTGGCAAGTTTGGTTGGTAAGATCACTCGGAATGCAGGTGCTCCCTGTCCATCGGAAATATAAAGAACTGGGTGAGTTTCTTGAAAAATAAGTGCATTTTATAATCAATACTTCCTCCTAAAATCTTACTAATTCAATGCTCCTATTTCTCTAAAACTTTACTCCTATCTCATAAAATATGTGCTACTAAATTTTGTCTTTAATGTAATTGAATGGCTGCCTTTTCTCCCTTTCATGCATACCTTTGTGTTACCTATGTTAATATATGCTTATACATTGGTGTGCCTGTGAAGTGGGACAAAAAGCACACAAATATATGTTTTTATACCCTTACTTGCCCCACCTTTTTCATAGGTTCACACCTCATTGAATCTTTCTTAGTGCCATGCTAAACTGAAACGTCATTTCCAAACTCCTCTTTTAAGTGAAAAAGGAAAAATGTTCTTCTCTGTTCTTGATAGAGATTTTTACAAGTGGTTGTGTCATTCTTCACAACACTGGGGTTACATTATCCCCTTCTTTATAATAAAAAAATAATAAAAGAAAAAACAGACAACATAACAAATCCAAAAATAACATTACAAAAAAGGTCTTTTCTTTAACCGCTCTTCTTCTTTCTTCTTGGCACATTTGTGGATAAAATTGTCCTTTGCTTCCTGCAGAAAGCAACATAGATGCGAAAAGTCATGGTAAGCTAACAAGAAGAAGAACAAGTTACTTTCTTACCTGGTAACGTTCTTTCGATGGGATGGTCCGACGACGTATTCCATATCTATGACAGGTAATGTCCACAGCTGTGCTGCTTCGGAAAATCTTTGGCGTCTGCGTCCTGCGTCGATGACGTCGATGCGCCGTCCCCGAGGACCTCCTCCGACGGCCGACGTCACCCGATGTGATAAGTAGGACGCACGACGCCCATAGCCTCAGTTATAGTTTTTTCCCAGAACGTGTGCCACCAGTTTTCTGCCAGTCAGACACACAAGGCCTTGCGGAACGCAAGCTGCAATCGCAAAAGAAATTCTGCAGCGGGGAAGGCAGGGAGGGAGTGATATGGAATACATCGTCGGACCGAGGGGATTGGGTCCTCCGACGTATTCCATATCTATGACAGACTCCCAAAGCAGTACCAAGCAAGGAGGTGGGAAAGAATTTAGAATACAAATTTAGCATGCCCAATCAAATTGCGGAATAGAGAACTGCCTTGCCAAAGTCCAGATCTTGCCCCCTGATGGAATCGAGGGAATAGTGACGTACAAAAGTATGTACTGAAGCCCAGGTGGCTGCATCACAGATGTGACGAACAGGAACTCCCCTCTGCAGGGCAGTAGACGCAGCCACTCCTCTGGTAGAATGGGCCCGCAAGCCAGCCGGAGGGTCCTTACCCGCCAAGCGGTAACACTCGGAGATAGCTAAAATAATCCAACGAGACAAAGTCTGTTTCGTCACAGCTTGTCCCAAACGCTTTCCAGCGTAACCAATGAAAAGCTGATCGTCCACTCTGACCCGGAACATGCGTGAGATTTGAAAGCTCAACGCTCTCCTAGGATCAAGCCTATGGAGCCTCTCCTCTTCCTTACCAGGATGTTGAGGAGGAAAGAACGCCGGAAGAACAACCTTCTGGCTCAAATGAAATTCCGAAACCACCTTCGGAAGAAAAGAAGGACGAACTCCAAGGACAACCCTGTCCTTGTGAAACACAGTGAAGGGTGGCTTAACCGAAAGTGCCTGTAACTCACTCACTCTGCGAGCGGAAGTAACCGCAACTAAAAACACAGTTTTCAGAATTAACAGCCTCAAAGGGCAAGAATGTAAAGGCTCAAACGGAGCACCCGAAAGAAACTTAAGAACAAGGTTCAAATCCCAACCTGGCACCAAAAAAGGTGACGGAGGGAACACATTAGTGAGCCCTTTCAAAAACTGCGAAATTAAAGGAATCTTAAAATAGGAACACTCTTCAGACGAGCGCTTAAATATGGACAGCGCCGCCAGGTAACCTTTAATGGTCCCCACTTGCAAGCCCCTGTGGGCCAAAGAAAGCAAAAAAGACAAACCATGGGAATGTCGCATTCAAAAGGATCCACATTCTGAACTCTGCACCAGTCGCAGAACTTTCTCCAACGGCAACGGTACAGAGACTTAGTTGCCGGCCGCCTGGCCGAGAGCAACACCTCCATCAAGTCTTCAGGGTGGTCCCAATCCTTATACCTCAACCTTTCAAAAGCCAAGTGTGAATATTGAGGGATCTGACCTCTGGATGGAGAACCTGACCCCCCTCCCGTGAGAGCAGCTCATCTCGGTAGGGAAGACGACGTGGAGGGCAGATGGACAAGTCGAGAAGGTCCGGGTACCACGTCCTCCGGGCCCATGCCGGAGCAATGAGGATCATCCGGGAACCAAACCTCCGTAATCTCCGCAACACTTGCGGGATGACGGGGACTGGAGCAATAGCGTACAGCAGTGGGAATGACCACTCCACCACGAACGCGTCTCCTAAGGCTCCTTTTGGAGGAAATTCCCGCGAGCAAAACCTTTCGCACTTCCGGTTGACACTGGAGGCGAACAGATCCACTTGAGGGGTCCCCCAAATGGCGAAGATCTCCAGGAGAATCTCCTGAGCCAGCTCCCACTCGTGAAAGATCGTGCTCTGCCTGCTCAGAGCGTCCGCCATCTCGTTGTCGTCTCCGGCCAGATGAACTGCCGAGATCGAATCTTCCTGCTGGATAGCCCAGAACTCGAGCTGCATCGCCTCCCTGCACAGCGGAAGTGACCCTGCCCCCCCCCCTTTTTGTTGAGGTAGGGCATGGCCACCGTGTTGTCCGTCAGAATCAGGACACTCTTCCCGCGCACAGTCGGCAGAAAAGCCTTCAGGGCTAGCCTGAAGGCCCTCAGCTCCAACAGATCGATATGGAGTCTGGACTCCGATGGAGACCAACGACCGCTGACTGTCAGCTCGTTGGCATGAGCTCCCCATCCAGTGAGGGATGCGTCCATCACGATTCCGGGCTACCGAGGGCGGCATCTGAACAGGGTCCGACAGCCTGCCGGAGGACTGAGACCACTTGAGCTTGAGTGCCCACTGCAAAGATCTCATCCGCAGACGAGCCTCTGGCACCAGAAGAATGCAGGATGCCATGAGGCCGAGCAGTCTCAAGAACTCGAACGCTGGGAGAGTCTGGGCAAACTGAAACTTGTGCACCATCTGCTGAATGTGAAGAGCCCTCACCTGAGGAGGAAAACACTGCCCCAAGGACGTGTCGAGCACTGCTCCGATGTACTGGAGCCGCTGCGTTGGTGTCAAATGGGACTTCTTTAAATTGAGGGAGAAGCCCAGCCTGTGAAGGGAGTGGCAGGTGACGGACAGATGATCCAGGACTTGCTCAGGAGAGCCCCCCCTGATCAACGAATCGTCCAGGTAGGGGTAGACGTGAATCCCCCCTTTCCTGAGATGCGCTGCCACCACCATCATGAGCTTGGTGAAAACCCTCGGGGCGGAGGTCAATCCGAGCGGCAGGACCCGAAACTGAAAGTGCGAGTCGCCAACCGCGAACCTCAGATACTTTTTGTGCTTGGGATGGATCGGCACATGGAAGTAAGCATCCTTGAGGTCCAGAGACACCAAACAGTCATGAAGTTGAAGGGCCTGGAGGAATTGAGAAAGAGTCACCATCTTGAACTTGTCCTTCCTGAGGAGTTGGTTCAAACCGCACAAGTCCATGATGGGTCTCAATCCCCCGTTTCCTGCGCAAGGAGCGGATCCGGACTCTTCAAGGAGAGGTTCCCTGGTGGATTGTCGTGAGGCCTCTGCCGAAAAGGAAGACAGTAGCCGGGGGTTATGATCTCCAGAACCCACACATCCGAAGTAATGGCTTGCCACTCTACAAGATACTGCGCCAGCCTTCCCCCAACCGGCAAACCATGGGACCTGGCCTCATGACTGAGTGGTAGCGGCTGCGCCGTTGCCTGAGGGCAAGGAGGCAACTGCCCGAGCGACCTTGGCACCTCGAGTACCTTTGTTTCCACCTCTGGCACTCTTACGATGGCCTCTTTGACTGCTAGCTCCTCTCGCTTTACTGAAGGACGAGTAATAGCGAAATGAACCTCCCCTCCATTGCTGTACCCTAGGACGAAAAGGCAGAGGTTGTCAAACTGCAGCGCCCAACGACTTCGCTGCAGCTTTGGAGGTCTGCAACCTCGCAAGGCTCTCGTCAGCTTTGCTGCCAAAAAGGTGTTCACCGTCAAAGGGCATGTTGAGGAGCCGGGACTGCACATCAGGAGCGAACCCAGACTTCCTCAACCATGCAAACCTGTGCATTACGGTGCTCGCCGCCATGGACCGGCTGACACAATCCGCCAAGTCCAAACCCAACTGAACGGCCTCACACATGGCATCCTTGCCATCCAGAACCATAGCAAGGAAATCATCCCGTTCGTCCGCTTCGGGAATATGATCAGCCGCTAATGCAACACAGTTCCACAGAGCGTGTGTGAAACGAGACAAGGCGCATATGGAGTTGGCCGTCTGAAGCGCCATACCCCCAGAAGAAAACACTTTCTTCGCCCAGCCGTCAAAACGTTTGTCTTCCCTATCCGGAGGGATGGTAGGATACGACGCCTGCTTTGCCGGGGCCGTAGCCACCTGCACAACCAAACTCACCGGGGTGGGGTGCTTAGACAAGTAGCAGGGGTCGCTACTGGCTGGACGGTATTTTCGCGACAAAAACTTGCCCACTGCCGGGAGACTCTCCGGAGCAGTCCAAGCCGCCGCCACCCTTCTCTGCAAAGCCATATGAAAAGGCAAAACCGGGTCAGTGGGTGGACCGAGATCAAGGATGTCCGTGAGATCATCCTGAACGAACTCCCCTGGGGGAGCCGACCAACCCAAGTACTCGGTAACCCGAGACATAAGGCGACGATAAGACGAATCGACGTGAGTGGCAGGCTCTGGCCGACAAAACTCCACCTCCGGAGAAGTGTCCAATCCACTGGCATCATGCAGTGACTGCCTCAGGTCATCAAACTGACTATGGCCCGAGATAAGTTCATCCGTAACCGTAACCGGAACCAGACCGCCATCAGAGCATTCATCACCCTCTGAAATGTACTCCAGGTGGGGAGAGGAAGACCTCTGCGGACCAAAGCAGTGCCGAACCTTAGCCATAGCCTTTTTAGGGGCAAACCCCGTGCCACGGGGCCCCTCCGACACCACCGACCCGAAAGGCGCCGAGGGCGCCGAGCGAGTCGGCGTCGACAGAAAAGGCGTGGAGGATGCTGGCGCTTCCAGGAATGCCTAGAAGAGGCGGAGGAGTGGCGAGACCGACTCCTGGAAGGAGACCCACCGGACTTCCGACGATGATGCGGAGAGTCACCCCTCGAGTCATCGGTCGAAAGCCCCGTAGACCTCGACTTCCGGGGCTTAGACACCCGACCTATCGACAGTTTCTTCTTGCGTTCTCGCAAGGCCTTCGCAGTGAGCGACTGGCAGTTGACACAGTCGTCCGTATCGTGGGCCTCCCCGAGGCACCAGAGGCAGGCGTTGTGTGAGTCCGTGACCGACATCTTGGACCCACAGTCCCCGCAGTTCTTGAAGCCCGGACGCGGGGTCGAAGATAAAAAAGACATCGCCACAAACAAACCGAACAGGTTCAACGAACCGAGAAAGAAAACAGTAACTCCAACGAGTCGAGGCGTACCGAGATTCACGAAGCGAACACGTTCGTGGAAAAAACGGAACTGAGGCTATGGGCGTCGTGCGTCTGACTTATCACATCGGGTGACGTCGGCCGTCGGAGGAGGTCCTCGGGGATAGCGCATCGACGTCATTGACGCAGGACACAGACGCCAAAGATTTTCCGAAGCAGCACAGCTGTGGACATTACCTGTCATAGATATGGAATACGCCGGGGGACCCAATCCCCTCAAACTGTACTTCCCTAAAATACGCCTTTCTTTCTCATTTTACAGATGCACTGGCCTTGTCGCTTATGTTTTTCCTTAACATGATGATGCTGGGGTCATTCCCTTATATTCATGGCTAGTTAGACCTCAAGTTATCTTTTTTTCTTTTAAGTAGAAACAATGGTGCACTTTAATTATTTTTACCTTTATAAACAAGGTGCAGTGGCAGGCCTGATTTTAGGTTTCTTTGCTATGCTGAAAATCTTCTCTGTACTTTTGTAGTCCTTCTTCCGATGGCGTAGGACTACAGTCTTTTCTTTTTTTGCTGTGTTTATTCTGTTGAGCCACAATTAACAGTTTTGTCGCCCTTCCAACTGTTAGGCAGAAACCTGTGCAGTTCCCTTAGGGACCACTGCAAAAGGCTTAAGACTACAGATGTTGTCAGTAAACCCAATTGTTAGCAGTCTGTACCACCCAGATTTACCTGGTAGCTGTGGCTGAGCAGCCAGACTTCTTTCAAGAAGAGTTAGACAGTATATAGAGTATACAAGATAGGTACCAAAATACAGTAGCACAAGCAAACACTGACCAGAGCTTTGGTATCAAAGTATATAATTATTTGTTTAAAGACACACTTAGAAACACTCCAGCACTATTATTGTAAGCAAGTTCAAAACACAGTCACTATTAATATATATACATTCCTTATTAGACAAGTCTTAGTTAACACCACTTATTTTCAGACAGAGGTGAGCGCTTAACTAAAGATGGCACTCCAATAAGTTATCAAAAAAGGGAGGGAAAAGGAAGAAATTAGAAAAGCACACAACACAATACTTTAGAAGCACTCAACAAGGCAGGAAAGTCAAAGTCTACTTGTGAGCAAAAAGTTCAGAGGCCCGGCTCCCTCTTAGAGAGAGTAGAACACTAATGCGCCCAAGATCACACAGTTTAAAAGGCTTGAAAAGTCTTGCAGAGAGTTTAAAAAGGAATTAGTTCAGCTCAGAAAAGTTCAGTTAGCCAGCCTAGGGCCAACCCAAGTGGTAAGTTGAGGATTTACGAGACACCCCACACAGACCGTTGCGAGGGAGGCCAGGCGGACACAGAACCTTGAAAGTGGAGAGAATCCTCCAGCGGGGGCAGTTGTTCCTGGCAGTGGGTGCAAGTCGTGGCGTCGTCCAGAGGAAGAGAAGATCTCGGCGCGGAGGAAAGCTGAAGGTCGTTGCACTGCCAGGGAAGAAACCAGCCGCGGAGTTCCCCGGTTAAAAGGTACTACACTTTTATTTGCGGTAGTGGTAAAACGTGGTATCCCGGTTGCCGGGGTGCTTGGCACAGGCAAGGCGGGCACGAGATGATCCGGGAAGGCGAAAAGGCAGGCAAACTGGTTAACACCACCAGTCAAAGGAAGAAGACTCTTCGGGATGAAGATCTCCTCAGTCGTTGGAAGAAGTAGTGAGTCGGTTCAGCTGGGCTCCACCGGTGGTGTCGTCATTGCAGGTCGGCTCAGTTTCGGTCCTGTGGCGAGGTCTGAAGTTCCAGTCCCCAAAGCCCTGCTTTTATGCAGAAAACCCCCATTCATCAGTCCTATCTGTCATTCAAACATGCTAAGTGGTGAGCCGGGCGGCTCACCACTGGGCCAATCACACAAGAGTGTGACTTGAGTTGCTGAGGCAACTCAGTCCAGGGTGCCTAAACCCCCCTCCCACACATCCTGTATACCCAGACAGAGTGGCACCACTTTTGGAGGCTTCTGTGGAGAAGCCCGCTAAAAAGTGGAACAAAGGGCTCAACTTGCGTTGGAGTTACAGAGGCGAACACAAACGCCATTTTAAAACTGAGTTCTGGCAAAAAGACCCATCCGGGTAATAAATATTAAATAAATAACCCGGCGGTATCTTTCACATTGCACCAAAAAGTGGTGCGTTTAAAATGAATGGGAAAATCCCATAGTAAATATTCTTAAGGAATATTTCGTGTGGTAACCACTGCCACCAGCCAGAAACTCGACGAGGGGGGACTGCACAGTGCCCCCTCGAAAAACAGACCCAGGGGCAATCTAATTACCCCTACCAGTACTTTCACAATATGATGGTTTGTGCTGGTTCTGTTACCAATTTAAGACTAGTAAAGTCAATGGTGACTTTACATGCACTGGGAGACAGTAGTCAGTCCCAGGGTATGGAGTCTATGTTTGGGGGTCACTATGACACCCCTGTGTTACTGCACTGAGGGTGCTGTGTAACAAACTTACCAAAAAACACATGAAACCCTATGGAGTAAAATACCCCATAGCCCATAAAACACATTTCAAAGTCAAAGGATATCTCAAATCATGTCTAAGAGTGGGAGAAAAAGAGTCTCACTCTTAGCAGGAGAAAAAAAATAAACCCCAAAAATCCAGCAAAGCCGCTGGGGGACTTACTAGGTTTGGGAAATTAGCCTTAACAGAGAATTCTCCCTAACACCAATCCTCTTCTACCTATCCATGAAGCTGGGAATAAGCGCTTGTCCTATTAAGTGCATGCAAGTGCGGCATATATGCAAACAATGTTTCCCTATGACTACATTTTTAAACATTAACCATATATACATATTCAATACTTTTTATCAGCATAATCAGAAAAACGTTACCTCACCTTCTTATATCCATAGGTCTTTGCTTCCTTCTTCACTAAATGTGACCATACCTGCATATCTATACTATTCTTTGCCTACACCTGCTACCCTTCTCTTGAGAAAAAATGCTGTCAGTTTAAAACCACGGTACCGCTTGCTGCCTTTCACTTGTACTCTCCCGAGTCCTCTTTCTCCTAATAATGATCATAATATTTCTTCCAAGTGTACCACTCCACTTAGGCCATATAGACCTTCCTTCTTTGCTCCAAAAATAACACCTTTTCCCCTGTAACATTTAATGAACATTTTTACATGACCATATAAATACGTAAAATAATGTTCTTGTTAATCTCATCTGTTGTTTTGTGCACTGGCAGAAGTTCGCTCATAATGACTAGTCGATCTCGACTGTCAATCCTTGCCTGGCCTTTTATTCTTTTCTTTATTTTATCAAATGTATCACACTGATCAATTTGAGCAGGCATCATCAATCGCTGCTTATTATCCAAGAATCAGAATATTTTATCCACACATTTTTTCATACACTTTATGCAATGATGTTATTTTTGTTCCTTCATTTACACTTTCAATGAATGTTTATAATATCGTTGCTTTAGTAGAACAAGTTACTCTCTTACCTGGTAACATTCTTTCGATGGGATGGTCCGACGACGTATTCCATATCTATGACAGTAATCACCACAGCTGTGCTGCTTCGGAAAATGTTTCCGCGTCTGCGTCCTGTATCAATGACGTCGATACGCCGCCCTCGAGGACCTCCTCCGACGGCCGACGTCACTGGATGTTATAAGTAGGACGCACGACGCCCGTAGCCTCAGTTGTAGTTTTTTCACAGAACGTGTGGCACCAGTCTTCTGCCAGTCTGCCCACACAAAGCCTTGCGGAAACGTAAGCTACAATCGCATAAGAAATTCTGCAGCGGGGAAGGCAGGGAGGGAGCGATATGGAATACGTCGTCGGACCATCCCATCGAAAGAACACTACCAGGTAAGAGAGTAGCTTGTTCTTCGAGGGGATTGGGTCCTCCGACGTATTCCAAATCTATGACAGACTCCCAAAGCAGTACCAACGCAAGGAGGTGGGAAAATAATTGAGTAAAAGAAATTTAGAATGCCCAATCAAATTGCGGAGCAAAGGACCGCATTGCCAAAGGCCAGATCCTACCCACGGATGGAATCGAGGGAGTAGTGACGTACAAAAGTATGGACCGAAGCCCAGGTGGCTGCGTCACAGATGTTACGAATAGGAACACCCCTCTGTAGGGCAGTAGAGGCAGCCATACCCCTGGTAGAATGGGCCCGCAAGCCGACCGGTGGGTCCTTACCAGCCAAGTGGTAACACTCAGAAATAGCCAGAATAATCCAGCGAGACAAAGTCTGCTTAGTCACAGCTTGTCCCAGACGCTTACCAGCGTCATCAATGAAGAGTTGATCGTCCACTCTGACCCGGGACATGCGTCAAATATAAAAGCTTAAAGCTCTCCTAGGATCGAGCCTATTGAGTCTCTCCTCTTCCTTACCAGGATGTGGAGGAGGATGAAATGCCGGAAGAACAACCTTCTGGCCTAAATGAAATTCTGACACCACCTTCTAAGGACAACCCTACCTTTCTGAAATACAGTGAAGGGTGGCTTAATTGAAAGTGCCTGTAACTCACTCACTCTGCGAGCGGAAGTGACCGCAACCAAAAATACAGTTTTAAGAGTTAACAGTCTCAAAGGGCATGAATGCAAAGGCTCAAACCGAGCACCCATCAGAAACTTGAGGACAAGGTTCAAATCCCAACCGGACACCTGGAAAGGTGACGGAGGGAACACATTAGTGAGCCCTTTTAGAAACTGAGAAATTAAAGGAATTTTAAAATAAGAACACTCTTCAGATGAGCGCTTAAATATGGAAAGCCAGGTAACCTTTGATGGTACCCAGTTGCAGGCCCCTGTGGGCCAAAGAAAGCAAAAAAGACAGAACCATAGGAATGTCACATGAAAAAGGATCCACATTCTTAACCCTGCACCAGTCGCAGAACTTTTGCCAACGGCAACGGTACAGGGACTTAGTTGCAGGCCTTCTGGCCGAAAGCAACACCTCCATCACGTCTTCAGGGAGGTCCCAATCCTTATACCTCAACCTTTCAGAAACCAAGCGTGAAGGTTGAGGGATCTGACCTCTGGATGGACTCCCGTGAGAGCAGATCGTCTCGGTAGGGAAGACGACATGGAGGGCAGATGGACAAATCGAGAAGGTCTGAGCACCACGTCCTCCGGGCCCACGCCCGAAGGACGTCCTCCGGGCCCATGCCCGTTCGGTTCCCGGATGAGGATCATCCGGGAACCGAACCTCCGTAACCTCCACAGCACTTGCGGAATCGGGGACTGGAGGAAACGCGTACAGCAGTGGGAATGACCACTCCACCACGAACGCGTCTCCTAAGGCTCCTCTTGGAGGAAATTCCCGCGAGCAGAACCTTTCGCACTTCCGGTTGACACTGGAGGCGAAAAGATCCACTTGAGGGGTCCCCCAAAGGGTGAAGATCTCCAGGAGAATCTCCTGAGCCAGCTCCCACTCGTGAGAGATCGTGCTCTGCCTGCTCAAGCGTCCGTCCGCCGTCTCGTTTTTGACTCCGGCCAGATGAACTGCCAAGATCGAAATTTCCTGCTGGATGGCCCAGAACCAGAGCTGCATCGCCTCCATGCACAGAGGAAGTGACCCTGCCCCCCCTTTTTGTTGAGGTAGTGTATGGCCACTGTGTTGTCCGTCAGAATCAGGACATTCTTTCCTCGCACAGTCGGCAGAGAAGCCTTCAGGGCAAGCCTGACGGCCCTCAGCTCCAACAGATTGATATGGAGTCTGGACTCTGACGAAGACCAACGACCGCTGACTGTCAACTCGTTGGCATGAGTTCCCCATCCTGTGAGGGATGCGTCTGTCACGATTGTCACCTCCGGCCAGGGTAGCCAAAAAGGAGCCCCCTTCATCAGATTGCCTTCGACGGCCCACCACAGAAGGTCCTGGGTGACCGAGGACGGCACCTGAACAGGGTCCGACATCCTGCCGGAGGACTGAGACCACTGGAGCTTGAGTGCCCATTGCAAAGATCTCATCTGCAACCTGGCCTTTGGCACCAGAAGAATGCAGAATGCCGTGAGGCCGAGCAATCTCAAGAACTCGAATGCTGGGAGATTCTGGGCAAGCTGAAACTTGTGCACCATCTGCTGAATGTGATGAGCCCTCACCTGGGGAGGAAAACACTGCCCCAGGGACGTGTCGAGCACTGCTCCGATGTACTGGAGCCTCTGAGCCAGTGTCAAATGGGACTTCTTTAAGTTGAGAGAGAAGTCCAGCTTGTGGAGGGAGTGGGAGGTGACTGACAGATGATCCAGGATTTGCTCGGAAGAGCGCGCCCTGATCAACCAATCGTCCAGGTAGGGGTAGACATGAATCCCCCCTTTCCTGAGATGCGCTGCCACCACTAAGCTTGGTGAAGACCCTCGGGCGGAGGTCAAACCGAACGACAGGACCCGAAACTGAAAGTGCGAGTCGCCAACCGCGAACCTCAAGTACTTCTTGTGCTTTGGTTGGATC
This sequence comes from Ambystoma mexicanum, assembly GCF_040938575.1. NCBI lineage: Eukaryota > Metazoa > Chordata > Amphibia > Caudata > Ambystomatidae > Ambystoma > Ambystoma mexicanum. The sequence goes on from NC_090940.1 coordinate 149,837,309, forward strand.
GGCACATGAAAATAAGTGTCCTTGAGGTCGAGAGACACCAACCAGTCCTGAAGTTGAAGGGCCTGGAGGACTTGAGAGAGAGTAACCATCTTGAACTTGTCCTTGTAGAGGAGTTTGTTCAAACCGTGCAAGTCCATGATGGGTCTCAATCCCCCATCTTCCTTGGAAATCAAAAAATAAGGGGAATACCATCCCTTGTTCCTCTCCGCTACAGGCACCAGCTCTATGGCCCTTTCTCCAGCAGGGATTGAATTTCCTGCGCAAGGAACGGATCCGGACTCTTCAAAGAGAGATTCCCTGGTGGACTGTCGTGAGGCCTCTGCCGGAAAGGAAGACAGTAGCCGTGGGCTATGATCTCCAGAACCCACACATCTGAAGTAATGGCCCGCCACTCTACAAGATGCTGTGCCAGCCTTCCCCCAACCGGCGAACCATGGGACATGGTCTCATGACTGAGCTGAAGCGGCTGCGGCGTTGCCTGAGGGCAAAGAGGCAATTGCCCGAGCGGCCTTGGCACCTCGAGTACCTTGCTTTCCACCTCTGGCACTCCTACGTTGGCCCCTTTGACTGGCAGCTCCTCTCGCTTTACCAAAGGATGAGTAATAACGAAAGGAACCTCCCCTCCATTGCTGTCCCCTAGGACGAAAAGGCGGAGGTTGTCGAACTGCAGCACCCAACGACTTTGCTGCAGCTTTGGAGGTCTGCAACCTCTCAAGGCTCTCGTCAGCCTTGCTGCCAAAAAGATGTTCCCCATCAAAGGGCATGTTGAGGAGTCGGGCCTGCACATCAGGAGCAAACCCCAACTTCCGCAACCACGCAAACCTGCGTATCACAGTGCTCGCCGCCATGGACCGGCTGACGCAATCTGCCATGTCCAAACCCGACTGAACGGCCTCACACATTGCATCCTTGCCATCCTGGACCATAGCAAGGAAACCATCCCGTTCGTCCCCTTCGGGAATATGTTCAGCCGCTAAGGAAACACAGTTCCACAGAGTGTGCGTGAAACGAGACAAGGCACATACAGAGTCGGCCGTCTGAAGCGCCATACCTCCTGAAGAAAACACTTTCTTCGCCCAACCATCAAAACGCTTGACGTCCCTATCAGGAGGAATGGTAGGATACAACGCCTACTTTGCTGGGGCCGTAGCCACCTGCACCACCAAACTCTCAGGAGTGGGGTGCCTGGTCAAGTAGCAGGGGTCGCTACTGGCTGGGCGGTATTTTCGCGGCAAAGACTTGCCCACTGCCGGGAGACTCTCCCGAGCAGTCCAAGCCGCCGCCAGCCTCCTCTGTAGAGCCACATGGAACAGCAGTATGGAGTCAGTTGGTGGACAGTGGTCGAGGATATCCGTAAGGTCATCCTGAAGAAAATCCCCTGGGGGAGCAGACCACCCCAAGTACTCGGTGACCCTAGACATAAGGCGCCGGTACGAGGAGTCGGCATGAGGGCCAGGCTCAGGCCTACAAAACTCCCCCTCCGGAGAGGTGTCCAGACCACTGGCATCGTGCAGGGACTGACGCAGGTCCTCAATTTGACTATGGCCCGAGAGAATCTCATCTGGCACCGTATTAGGAACCATACCATCATCAGAGCCCTCATCCACCTCTGAAATGTACTCAAGATGGCGGGAAGAAGGCATAGAATGTGGAACAAAGCCATGCTTGACCTTGGCCAGAGCCTTTCTAGGGGGTTCCACCGTGCCCCGGGGTACCCCCGTCGAAACAGCCTCGAAAGGCGTTGAGGGCGTTGAGTGAATCGGCATCGACGCCGAATGCGGCGCCGACAGCATCGATGGCGTCGACACAGGCCTCGGGGGAGGAGCCCGAGCGTGTCCCTCGACAGCCTGGGCGCCGACAGTGTCGACGACTTCTTCGGAGGCGGAGCCTCGAAAGAGTCCGTCGATGACCTCGGCGCCACAGGCGTCGACGTCTTCCTCGAAGACACCACAGGTGCACACGGTCTCGAGCGTGTCGAGGACCGGGACCTGGAACGGGCATGACGAGAACGATTCCCCTTGTCCGAGCGGGACCTTTCCCACGCTGACCACCCGAGCCCGAAGGCTTACGAGGGGTGTCTCTCGACCGATCACGACCGACCCCACTCGGAGGTGCGGACGGACTAGTGCCCTGCGATTCGAGAATCGCTAACATTTTCTTCCCGAAGGAAGCCCATTCCTCCGGCGTCGCATGCTTGGTGGGATAAGCGACCCGCCGACGGGCGGAGTCCTCGGATGAGGACGGGGAAGGCGACCGAGACGGCGCTTCCGGGAGTGCCTCAAAGAAGCAGAGGAGTGGCGAGACCTACTCCGGGACCGAGACCCACTGGACTTCCGACGACGATGCGGAGAGTCGCCCCTCGAATCATCCGTCGAAAGCCCTGCAGACCTCGACTTCCGTGGCTTGGACACCTTACCTACCGACAGCTTCTTCTTGCGTTCCCGCAAGGCTTTGGACGTAAGCGACTGGCAGTCGACACAATCATCCATGTCATGGGCCTCCCCGAGGCACCAGAGGCAGGCGTTGTGCAAGTCTGTCACCGACATCTTGGACCCGCAGTCTCCGCACTTCTTAAAGCCCGGACGCGGGGTGGAAGACGAGGTAGACATCTTACGAAGGAAAACTTCACAAACTAACAGGTTCGAAGAACCGATAAAGAACAGAAACTCCAAAGTGTCGAGGTGCGCCGAGATCTCCGAAGCGAACACGTTCGCGGAAAAAACGGAACCGAGGCTATGGGCGTTGTGCGTCCTACTTATAACATCCAGTGACGTCGGCCGTCAGAGGAAGTCCTCGAGGGCGGCGTATCGACGTCATCGACGCAGGACGCAGACAGATTTTCCGAAGCAGCACAGCTGTGGTGATTACTGTCATAGATATGGAATACGTCGGAAGACCCAATCCCCTCGAATTTATATTTTAAGGTTCTTTTCTTTCTTTCTTTTCTTTTTAATTTTACCCCCCCTGATTGACGTCAATTATTTGGTTAGGAACATCTAATAAGCGCTTTTAATTTGTATTTTTTACTATTGTTTTATATTTATTAGTCTAGACACAACACAAACTTTTATACTAACATATTATAACCCCATAGATATGAACGTTCTCCACTCGTTTGTAAAGAAAAGTTCCTGATTTGACCACTCATAAAGGCAGCGGAAAGTCCCACACAGATGGCTCTAACCTTGACCAACAACTTACTATGTCCACTAAAGTTGGCCAAAAATCCAAGATATGCCTCTGGGGTTAGAGGGGGACTTTTGTCTGGTTCATGTAATGATGCTGATCACTGGGAATGGCTCGCTGGGCTGGTACAACAGTGGCAATTGCAGTGTTCCTAATAGTTGCAGTGTTCCTAGTAGTCCCTTTTTTTCTCTTAAACTGGAACATGAGGGGTCACACACACCTATATGACCAAGATGGCTTGTTTGACCATATTGATGGTTTTTCTCTAATCGCACTCCAAGAGACCTCAATGGTAGATCCTTTGGTCTTAGATGGATGGTCCATCATCCAGAAACTTGCCATTAAGGGGAAAAAGGTCGACCGAAGGTGGGACTTTTAATGGGAGTGAAAAAGTCGTACCTGTTTACTGAGGTTCATTGTTCATCTAAGAACATTTTGGTTGGCAAGTTGTCCTTCCTCTACATACTCACTTGAACACAAAGACATTGTCATTGCTACTATCTATAACCGCCGTTATACCTTAGAGTACACAACGGTACTCAAGGAACTCAAAGAATGGCTTGAAACTATCACAATTGTTCCTATGATTGTGTGTGGAGATTTTAATTCTTGTATCCCTTGTCAGCAAAATCAGGAGGACATGGCTAATGATTTGCACTGTTCTGGTCCAGTTGAGGGAGTTGGGCCAAATCAAACATGTTCCCGTAGTATCGACTGGGCAACCCTGCTATACGCCAGAGGATATTCTATGGTAAATGGAGCAAGACCTTCCGACTGTCCTCGACAGTTTACAAGGTCTACTGTTACTAGCTCCAGCATCATAGACTACATATTTGAAGCAAATGATCCCACTCTGATAACAGATATGGCTACAATTCAACGATACAAGAGTGATCATTTGTCTATTGTGTTGAGGCTTAACATACAATAATGCAATTTTGTTGATGAAAACACAGGGTCTGTTTCACTCAATAATGCCATGACTAGTATAAAATGGTCCCTCACTAAACTTGAAGCTGCTTCAGCAATAGCACATACAGTGTTCACTTTTAGTTGTTTCCCTTACGTATGTCTTCCTTTACTGTTCTTCAGTAAATGCAACTCTTCTCTTTGTATTACTGTCTCTGAGAGTTTGATACACACTCTTCTAACTGGCTCTGCCATTAGGAATCCTTAATACTCTGATATGGAGCTATAGCGTGACAACTTTCGTCCTACTCTGCCATGTGAATTCGAGGATTCTTATCTCTTTTTCATTTATAATCCCCAAGGAATCCAGTTACTCTTTATATATCTTATTTATATACAACATAACAGAACCACAATCCCTTCTCTTTTTCTTGAAAATACTCCAAATATATTACAACAATGATATGCACTTCATGTTCTTTTATATTGTATTTTAGCAAGACATGGGGTTACTGTTCTTTAAGTTGGCGCTATATTTACATTGAAAAATATTGTCCACTGTTGTTGGTGGGTGCATGTGTGTATGTTGCCCCCCCTCTTTATGGCCCTAAAATGAAAAACTCTAATCTAGTTATCCCTATGTTTTACAAAATCTCGTGCATTATACCTTCTTTTTTCATAGCTCCAAATACCCCTTTTCTTCACTCCTTCTAATAAGCTCATCTTCATGCATACTAGTGATCCATAACATGCTCAATACTTGTACCAAACCCTCCTTGTTTCTATTTGCAATCCATAACTGCTGAATAAACTTGAATTAAACAAGTCTTTGTTTATCAATTTAAGCTATCTGCATTCTTCACCAAGAGCCATCAGTGTCCTTCAGTTCTATTCCCTCATGTGTGCAAATCCTAGCTTGCGTGCACTCATTAGTCCCTCTTTCTCATCCATAAATATACTTCATCTAAATATAAACCATCGTAAGTACCACTTTGCCGAGACCGGCTGTGTTTTTGAAGCTCCGCTCCTGCTCCTGAGTCCGCTCGTCATTTTACAAGGTGACTCTATTTACTTGGTTGAACTCACCAGCTGTTGCAAATGACCCAGTGATCTCCAGCTAGTGCCACTGCCCATTTGCAACGACTTTGCAACAAATGCATAACGACTTTGCTGACGTTCGCTTTGTATTTTCTTTTCCTAGTGAACTTTGAGTGACAGCACCAGTGGGCCCGCCTTGGATTACTGAGGATTGGCTCCCAGCTCATTGACTACACGAGCTAATACTCATAAGTACCGCTTTGCTGCTTCGCCGCGGCGACGCAGCGGTGCATCAAGGTGCTCAAGTGTTCGAGTCTTACGCTTCGCAAGCTGTGTTTCATTTAAGGTTGTTTGAGTAAGCCCTCCATCCTGCGCGTTTGTGGTTCATGGTTTTCAACATGTATATTCTGAAATCTGACATGCCTAATAGTTTATTTGAAGTGGCTCCTTTACCTTTGACAACCCAGCCCAATGTAGTGCACTCCTCTCACACGGTTGTTAACTTAACTGCGTTTAGGACCTGCATTCCACCGCAGTCTAATGTCAATGGCTTACCCCTCGCGCCTGGTTTGAAGGGCGCGGAGCAGGCGTCAGCTTGCATGTCTGTCAATGTAATGAATTCTGAATTGGGCTCTATGCCACGTGTGCCTAGCATTCATCGTTGCCTTTCTGATCAAACTATTCTAAATTCACTGAAAGGCAATGAGGCTTTACGCAAGAATACTATATTGCCCATGCTATCCCCAATTCCTTTTCCAACTGATAGTGGAGCAAGCACCAGTATTTCCATTTATGCCAGCCAGTGCGAGTCCCCCATTTCAATAATGGATGAAATTAACTCACTTAGGGTGTCTGTTGACAGGCTGGCCTCCACCCTCTCGCTATCTTGTTCTGTGCTACCATCCTTTGTTCACCCTACACCATGGGCACCTATACAAAAGGACAGGCCAGGGGCTTCCAACCCACAGGATCAAGCTCCAACTTCCCATCAGTTTACAGAGCTAGCCTTAACAGCTATTAATACATCTGTGCTAAGCTAGGTAAAATTTTTCGAACTATTGCACCAAAGATTGGAAAAACAAGCTACACTTCTAAAAGACATTACTGTGAGTTCCAAAGTGAATCATAGTTTAATTGCTGAACTCATGCTGAGATGTCCGAGAGTTAGCAGACCATTGCCTGCCCCAGCAGTGTCCAGAACTGACAGTGTCATACAAGTCTCCACCTCATGCTCTCAATCAATTCCATCACCTCGTGCGGTGTTAGTGCCTGCGCTGCCCATTTTTGTGGATGTTATTCGTCCTGCAGATGTGGTCCCACCAGTAGAGATCATTAATGTAGAAAGGGACACTTCATACATTGACCTCTCGGCAGATCACTCTTCAAGAGTGAAGAAGATGTTCTCATAGCACCGATGTCCCCTGCATCTCGCCGCCTAGCTGGCCACCTACTTCATAAGAAAAAAGTGGCACGCAGCCAGCTAAAGGGCCAGCGTGCCATTACCAAGAAATCTAAAAATATGCCTGGTAGCAGAGGCGCCAAAAACACGCTCAATGCCTTCTTCAAAGCGATTGGTGGTTCGGCGCCCCCTCCGACCAAACACAATGTAGTGGTTGCTCTGCGGTGTGCTGGCACGCTGCCTGATATATTGCAACCCCTGGTACCCTCAGTTCATGAGGCCCGATGTGAGGGTGGAAACTTGCCAGACATACCCTTGGCTCCGCAGGCTTACTCCCCACTGAACCATCTAGTGGAATCAATTAAACAGGCCGAGACCTTGAAAGTGAATTCAAATGTCCCCTGCCCCATTAAGAGAACAGTCTCCTTTCAGCCGTCTCGCGAGTTGCACAAGGTAGATCAAGTGGGGCAGTCTGCGGAGACGGCTGAATCAGTAAAGCAGATGATTGAGGCATATTTATCTGAACATGCCTTGTTGCACGAAGATCGCCGGTCTCAAGTTTCCCACATTGATTCTGAAGACCGGGGTCCTAATACCCTGGATGGAAACAGCCACATGTCACTACCATCGGAGGCTGTGAGATCAAATTTACAGAACCCTAGGCTTACCCCTAGGACACCAATATCTGGTGGCGTCCTGCTCAATTTCTGAATACTCCTGCTAAGTAAGCCCAGTTAAGGTGTAGAAATGCCCACTCCTTCATCTTCAAATGTAGAGAGGGTAATTTTCCCTCGTATATTTTAAACCGAAGGAGCGTACTCAATATTTTTAGAGACATGCATGTCTTGCAGGAAATCAGATCCCAAGATATTGAACAAATTGAATTCTTTGCCGAAACTACCCAATCCGCAATTCGATTGTGGATACCTTCAGGAGTGGTGGCAAAAATCATATGGCAGGCCAAAATGAGTCTGTTTAACATGGGCTTATCAAAGTAAACATACATCTGAACCAAGGGCCGTTGGCCCGCACTCTGCGCTGAATTGGTAACCATCACTGTTAGAACCTAAGGCTTTGCTAATTGCGAGCTGGAATTCCAGAGGGCACTCACACCTACAAACTTCGATCCAAAATCTTCCAAATGTTTACCCAATAATTGCACTACAAGAAACATGGCTAATTACTCCTCCTGCCTGGGATGGATATATCATATCATCCTGGCACAGGCTATTAGAACGGGAGGAAGGCCTGCAGCGGGATTATTGGTAGCAGTACATTTTAAAATGGGTCTGTCTATTGAAAAGTGGGAAGTTGAAAGTGCCTATATCTTGCTGGTTAAAATCACTTATGGCAACCAAAGACTAGCGTTAGTAAATCTCTATCGAAATCCGGCAGCACTAACAGATGAGGCCTTCTATGCAAACTTGAGTCAGATTCTACACTTAATTTACATTGCAGGAGAGATCACACACACCATCATTTTAGGTGATATACATTTAGATTGTTGGAATGCCAAGAGCCACACAAAAGAGGCATGTACCTGGACTGCTTTCATTGCAGAAAGGCAGTTCATCATGTTAAATGGGGCAGTTCATAGTGACATCCCTGCCCAAGCAACCTGGTCTCGCAACACCAGCAGTAGCATAATTGACTACATATATGTAGATCAGACGCTATTTACACAGGTGCAGAGCCTAGAGATCCTCTCTTTACCTAATAGCGACCATAAGTTACTCTCCATGGCCATTACAGGAAATCATCAACAACTGAGAGAACACACTATTAATCAGTCCTTGGCGACTAATGTTGCTCAGAACAGACTAAAATGGACTGATGGCAAAGTGTTAACGTATAGACACTGTGTGGAGAGAAACCGAAGATCAAATTCCCCGGTGCATTACACAGAGTTACTGAAACCCTACACTAACACAATCACCATACTGTCGAACGGCCGGCTAAAATACAAACATGCATTTGATTCCGAAATCCAACTTCAACATGCAGCATATCGGAAAAAAAGAAGATGTCTGATCGCTGAAGGATCACATACCTGTCGGCATGATTTGAATAATGCCAAATCCCAATATAAAAACTGGCTCAAATCTTACAAACATACCATGTTTCAGCACGATAGTGAACATATGGGACGGGCCTTGGCAAACAAAAATTTGTCTGAGATGTGGCATTTACTCAATACCCATTCTGCTCTTAGACAAGCTGATGCCCAACTAAGTGCAGTCAACGAAGACAAGTGGGTTGAGTATTATTCTAATCTTTATGCCGATCCCGTCTTTGACAAACATCACCGTCCCCAGTCTGCAAATGTAGGCTGGTCTCTGAGTTTCTCTCTGCTGACATTAAAGATTTCATACGCCGTGCAAGTTCCTCTAGGGCGGCAGGTCCAGATGGATTTACCAACTGCATGCTCAAAGCAAACATACAAGAATGGACATTGATCTTGAATCAGATCTTTCAACTTGTTGTCAAAATGCAAATAGTGCCCATGTCCTGGAAAACCTCAGTGATTGTACCCATCTTTAAGTAGGGGGATCGCACGTGACCTCAAATCTATCGGCCCATTGCATTGTTGAATGCCCCAGGTAAGATATTCAAGAAATTTGTACTCAGGGACTTCAACGCATGGATCCTTGCAAACGGTTTGCGTGACCCGAACCAGACAAGTTTCGTGCCAGGTATGGGTAGCCATATCAATTTATGATGCCTGAATGCAATCAAGGCTCAGTGCCAGGTCATGAGACAGGCTGTGTATTTTGCTTTCGTGGACTTGCACTCCGCGTTCATTCAGAGGCGTCCATGCATGTCCGGCTCTCACTTGATGGCACTCTTTCTGCGCCCATCCACACAGCATGTGGCCTTAAACAGGGGTGTTTATTGGCATCATCCGTGTTTAATTACTTTATACATGATGTTAGATATGTATTTGCAAAGGTTCCATCTGACTCCCCGAAACTGATGAGTGAACCCATAAAGGCTTTATTATATGCAGATAACCTTGTTTTAATTTCTAAAACTCAACTGGGTCTTCAAAAATTACTAACAGCATTTCAAGGCTATATTCAACAAAACGAACTAAGGTTGAATACTGAGAAAACGCAGATTGTCCAATATGCACCAATAAGGGGTGGATCAAAGGGCCGTGCATGGACTGTTAATCAGACGCAGCTTCAAACTGTAGGCCAGTATACTTACCTGGGCATCTGTTTTGAGGGTTCAACAAATGTGAAAAGTCAGATTCATTGTGTAGAAAGGAAAATAGAGATGGCAACATGTCAATCAAAAATAATCATGTTTAGGTATGGGAAATCTACCATCAAACCAGCTTGGTTTTATTGGAACCAGCAAGCGGTCCCAGCAATATTATATGGCCTGGAGACCCTTCCGATCAAACCTGGGTTTCAATTTGACAAATGGAGAGGTAAATTCTGGAGGCAAATTTTGCACGTTCCAATCTGTGTCCCACAAGTTTGGATCAGATACGAACTGGGACTGATATCCCTTCATGCTCTGTACAATTGGAGACTCAGTTTGCTATTTAGGAAATGCTTGATTTCAACCAATGTTAACATTATCTTGAGGTTGCTTTCTGTTTATATGTTTTCAACTGAACACCGCTTTTTGGTCAATTGGGTAAACAATGTGTGTCAAATTCTAGCATCTTGTGATATCACAATCGAGTTGCTGATCACCAATCCTGACAAAGCTAAAGACAAACTATATAACATGGATGGGATACATACGTGTGATCTATGTATGGGTTACAACGATGGTGACTCTTACAGATTTCCACCCAAAAAAAAAGCGCACACTGCCTCCGTATTTAATCAGAGCACCAACACCGAAATACAGGTTGTCCATACTACGCTTGCGATTTAATTTATGGCCGACGAAAGCCATTCTCGCAAAACACCATTCAATATCCCAACAAGAGAATTTCAGTTGATTTTACAACACAAGAGTACCAGAAACTTTAGAACACCTGATAACCAAGTGTCTTGCGTTAAGTAATCTGAGACAAATACACTATGCTAAACATTGCAAATATCTTGGCAATCAAGACTACAATGATTGTTGGGCAATTATTATGAGTGGCAAATATTTACCAATTCAGCTGGCCACAATTAATTTCCTGAATAGTCTCCAACTAGAAACATGAAGGGTGTTAAATACTCAGTGGGAGAATATATTTCAATGAGACGTTCCATTGGAGACTAGTTTGTTTTTATATTTATGAGTCAGCAGACACCTATGTAACCTGGAATACAAGGGCTGCTGGGTAATCATTATGAGTGGCGAATATACATAATTTCAATTGTCCACCATTAATTGTATGATCAGTCTTTAACCAGAAGTATAAAGGATGGCCAATACTCAATGTAGAGTATATGTTAATAAGATGCTGATTTGGAAATTAGACCACCTTTCATATCTATGACTTAGCAAAGAATCATCTGTAACTAAGGTCTTACGTTACTGATTTTGCTGATCCAGTGAATTTGCACATGGTGATGAAATGCCATTCTAGAAATCAATTGAGTTGTCTTATTCATGAAAATGTGATGAATTATTTGTATATGAGCTCGAGTTCATCATCATTGATTTTCTTTTATGTAGCTGTTAATTTAATGCATATAGTTATTTTAAATGCAGATGTATTTATATATTTTGTTGTAGGAAGATTGAAAGGTTGATTAAATTCAACTAAAACAATCAATAAAAAAAGAAAAAATATATATAAACCATGTAAGTGAACTTAATAATCTACTCACTATTTTTGGACACCATACTAGTCAGGGTTCAGTGTGTGTGCGCCATAAAAAGTACTTTTTGGGCCCAATGGCACACTCCTTTATATTTCCAGGCCTTACAATACTAATGTGATTTCTTGTGTATTCACGTAATTTAACCCCTAGAAATATTGCATGTCATCCCATAGTTACTTACTCAAATCTCACCTCAATATATCTGTTAATTTGATACAAAAAATGTAATGTTATAAAAAATCATGCTCTCCTATCCTATAATGTATATAACTGCTAGTGAGAATGCTTCCTCTTATTACTGTTACTTCCTTAAAGTAATGTTAATATTTCTTTCTCCACAGGGTTCATTCCTCCCTCCCTTAAGCACGCCCTGGTTGTCCCTCTTCTTAAGAAGTCGTCCCTTGATCCTGATGTACTGTCTAACTATCGTCCTATCTCACTTCTTCCTTTTCTTATGAAATTGATGGAGGCTTTGGTGTCTCCTCTTCTTTCAAACTTTTTTGAGTCGTATCATTTCTTTGACCCCTTTCAGTCTGGTTTTCGTTCCTGGGAGGGGCACGGAATCCGTCCTGAACTCTGTACTCGATGACCTGGTATGTTTGGTGGACAAGGGTGGTGTCGGAGCAGTCCTACTTTTGGATCTGTCGGCTGCTTTCAACACCGTCGATCACTACATCTTGCTTTCTCGTCTTTCCAACGCCGGTCTGTCCGGCCAGGTTCTTGATTGGTTCACTTCGTTCTTGTCTGACCGCTCTCAGTCTATTTCTCTTCCTCCTTTTCGATCTAAGATGGCTACACTTGTCTGTGGTGTCCCTCAGGGCTCAGCACTCTCTCCTATCCTTTTCAATGTCTATATTAGATCTCTTCTGCTTCTTTTTCACTCTCATGGTTTCCGCTATTATTCTTACGCGGATGATACTCAGATCCTCGTCCGCCTTGATCTTACTCAAGCTGAGACAGCCGCTCGCCTCAGAAACTGTTTGGAGGATCTAGGTCATTGGATGATGACAAATTGGCTAAAACTGAATGGCAGTAAGACCGAGGTCCTGGTGGTGGGTACTTCTTCCCTCCTTCTTTTTTGGACCTCGCAATTCTGGCCATCGAGCCTGGGCCCCCTCCTGCTCCCGGTTCAATCGGTTCGTAATCTAGGTGTCAAAATCTCTGCCTCCCTGTCTCTTGACAATCAGGTCGGCTCTGTTTGTAGTGCGGGTCATTTTAAACTTCGCATTCTGCAGAAAGTCTTGTCCTTTATTCCTGCTGAATGTCAGGCTCTGGTAGTGGCGGCCCTGGTTCTCAGCACCCTTGATTATTGTAACTCTCTTTATCTGGCCCAGTCTCGCTATCTGACCCAAAGGCTTCAATTGCTACAAAATGCTGCAGTTCGCTCTGTACTTCGCCCCCCCTTTGGATCCCATATCTCCCCGTTGCTCAAGAAACTTCACTGGCTGCCTGTAGCCAGCCGGATCTTGTTCAAATCGATGTGCCTGGTGCATCGTGCCTTTTATGGCTTGGGCGCTGAGTATCTTCAAGCAAAGTTTACCCACTACACACTGCTCGTCTGCTGCGCTCCCAATCTGCATGCCTTCTCAGTACCCCCGCTACCGTTTGTCTCGTATGGGAGGTCGTGCCTTCTCGGTGGCAGCTGCTAGAGCCTGGAATGAGTTGCCTATGGCCCTCCGCGCTACTGAAGACCACTTCACTTTTCGCCGGCTGCTTAAAACTACTTTGTTCTAAGCCTTTCTCTCCTGGTGTTGTCACCTTACTGTTTTTTGATTCCTCCTGCTGTAGCCCGCGCCAAGATGCCTTGGGTTTATGCGCGCTTTACTAAGTTTACATAACATAACTTCCTCTCGTTTTGAATACAAATGTTTGCGTCAATGCATGTGCATTTAATGGCGCTACTGCAAAAAGTGCTTATAATATTCCTCCATAAATATTTGCTATGCCTAATCTAGTGTCACCTGTTATTACAATAACCTTCTTTGTTATGTACTTTACATTAATAATTATATTTTTATTCTAGGTGCATGGCGAGCGCTATATGTGATCTTAGACATATTATTTTTGGGCTTCTGTGCTGTGCAGTGGGGGAGCTGATGTCCCCCCCTTTCTATTACTAGTTGCCAATATTCTCACTGTCTGGTTACTTATAGCACGTCTCATGCCGTTATTGCAATCTCTGTCTTACTTTTGCTCTCCTACGCCTGTTCCTTTTCGCACCACCATGCCTCTCTATCCTTCTTCACTCACTTTCCCATTTCCCTCTTCTGACATACTTCCTTGCCTTCTTCTTGTTACAAATTCTATGAAAATAAACTGCGTGCATCTGCTCTTCCTTTTAGTAGTGCACTGAAACTTCTTAGAGCCCTTCCACTTGTTGCAATCACTTCTATGCTACATAACACCAGGGTGCGAGGCACCTCCCTGTGCTCATTCTCTATATATTGGAAAACCATTGGACAAGGCACCTTTCCATTTTCCAAATTATTTTTCAATAATGTGCCTAACCTTTAAAAATGGTCTCTTCCCATAACTCAACATGTCTTTCTTTCTCATCAATGTGATTACCCTATGCATGCTTCTAATATATGCCCCATCTATTACTAATAAAATGCCTATGCTGCATATAATGAGATCAAAAAATCAGGGGTGCTCTTGTGTGTGCTAATATAATGTCTTATGATCAAGTCCTTAAAAATCAAGTATCTGGTATAAAGCCAAAATAACTAATAAAACCTTAAGATGGAAAGTAACTGGTGTAATTTTAAAAAAGTGATCTAATGGGACCAATCTGATCCATATATGGGTAATGACTGGGGACAAATTCTAGTGTAAAACAGTGGGCTCAAAATAAGGTCAGTCATGCATGATTCTCTTTTTTAGCCACTAAAAAAAATATTCCCCAAAAAATATAGGCCCCCACCAAATCAAAACCAAGGGATTACCCACCCCACCAAACCATGTATTCTAATTAAGTGCTCCCCAGCACATCACTTCAACATAACATGGAACAAATATCAAAACATATTCTCTACTCAAAATCTACTCAATGTTCTATTTCTTCAATTGGTGTTGTTAGATGAAGCTAAAACTGAGCTCCTCTATTCAGTAAATATATCTCACAAAAACTCTTAAAAATGTCAGTACAAAGAGTTCTGGACTACTTTTTTCATGAGAGTGGCACTGAACAAATTAAAAATATACCTTCAAAATCATTCTAATACTCTCTTTATTAATAATGTTGATCCAAATGCGCTCATATATATATACCCTTCCCTGTTTAATTCCTTTACATATCAATCCAAAATATCATGCTCTCCCAATCTATTTTCTATTTGAACATTCTTATATGCCACAAATCACACAAATATTTTTTTTCTCCTCAAACCATCATTTCAAAATGCTGTCCATATGATCAACCCATAACTGCGACTATACAACAAACAGCATTTTTCTGCGCATTATGTTTCAGCATCACATAGCTACTTAATTCAAAGCGCTTTATCAACATCTGGCTACCCCCTTCCAGCCAGACCCATGCAAACACACATTCTTGTCCGGGTCAGAGAGACAAAGCAGCCAGCTGGAAGTGAAATGTGGCTTTAATAATCAAAGTACCCATTCTCTGAATCCATTTTTGCATTCATCCTGCATTTATAGATTTATCAGCATTAACCAGCAATCTTATGCAAATCAGCACGTTAGGCTTTGATAGGCCAATTTCTTTTTATTTTACAGGTCACAGCATCACTACTTTCCCATTGGACATAAAACTTTTTCCTAGACCACATGACTTTTATTTCTTGTCACTATGCCCAGACCATAGATAAGCTATCTGGCTTTCTATTGTATTATCCCGCTTTTATCTACTTTTAACCTACTGCCAAATTTTATTTATAGCAAACCTTTCAACACCACTGTTAGAAACTGTATATTTCTACCAATTAAACTACTGAATCACCTCATACTGCCTTCTGTTCAAATGCACTCCCAATATGGCACACAACACTTAATTTCTGTGTTCGCAGCATTTTTTCTAAACACTTTGTGGGATTCTGAGATTTGCAGCCATTTAAACGGAGTATCCATTTTAAAAGAATGGATTATCTTGCTAATGTACTATCTCGTATGTCAGGGAGCTATATGCTGTATTTATTTAGGTACTACATATTGCAAATTCATTATTCATAATATATCTCTGTAGTATCTATTAAATATGTGTAATATCCTCCATGTCTAAACATAAGATATGATATGACATGGTATTTATAACACGCCTGTACACAAGTGTTTCTAAGCTTCAGAAGGGTAGATTAACTACCTAAACAATAATCCTGATTTTTACAATGTTGACCAGGAGAGTTGAGTATTGGCTCTAGCTACCATATTCATCTGCCTACCATGGGGTTGGGGGACGGGGGGGCACATAGACCTCCTCTACAGACCACTCATGGATTCATATGCTCAGTGAGTACGATTATACAACAGTTCATATACACAACCAAGGGGAGGCATCATAGCTCAATAGATGCAATTAAACTCACCTCAAGTGAAAAGGTTGGGAAGCACTGCTCGGCCAACACAAGCCTCCTACTTGGAATCGCTCTTGGTTCAATGGAATCTTGTGGACGTATGGACAGACCTTCCTGTGGCCGCTGTAAGGAAGGCATGGTTATCAGAAGCACGACAGACACAAGGGGCCTCATTACGACCCTGGCGCTAAGGGATTACTGGTACCGGTAAGGGTACCCGTACCGGTAATCCCTTAGCGCCTGATTACGAGGTCCCTTTGCGGGTTGAGGAATTTAACGTCTGCTTTTTGCAGGCGTTAAAAACCAACCTGCAAAGGGACCTTGTTGCTAAGTACGGAAATTTGCGGCACCGTACTTAGCGCCTTCCCCATTCCCATTGAGCCCTATGGGGCAAAAATGGGAATGGGGAAGGGCCATGGCGGCATGGGGAATTACCGCCCCGCCAACCTCGGAATGGGGCGGTAATTCCCCATTCCGCCATGGCGGAGTCGGTAAGTTACCGGCATGGACCATGGTGCTATTAGCACCATGGTCCAACGCCAGGGTCGTAATGAGGCCCAAGGAGTATAATCCAAGGGTGTTTATTAAACAGTTTAAGGGTGAGAAAAACACATAACCTAAGCCCAAAAGTTGGGAGCAAGCTACAACCATCAAAATAAAGAAAACACTGTCCTTGTGGTGTCGAAACCAAAACGGCACCTGCCAAGATGGCGGCCGTGGCAAAGAGACGTGTGTGAGTGTCTCTCCCGCCTGGCCGCAGTTATAAAGATTTGGAACCCAAAAGCAGCCAGAAAATTCTGCCGAAGAGGTCCTACAGGGGTGCTGGCCCAGAATCGTAGCCACACCGGGTGCCAGGCGTAGAGAACCAGAGGAGCGTGGCGGTGCGGGGACACTCTCCGGCCCGACAACACTGAGTACGAGATAGGGAGCGGGGGCAACCGCGAGAGGCCACATCCCCACGTTAACACTTAGCCGGAGTGTGTGGACAGCGCATACACTTCTCAACATCTACCCCTCCAATCTCAAGGACTAGTGCCAGCCCAGATCTTTCAAATAAATAAAAAGGAAATAAATTAAGGACCTAGAGGGGATAAACACAGAGACCCCCGCATCGAGGCAGACCATCCAATCCCCCACGCCCAGAAAGAGAACCCCCACGGGGAAGTCACCGGTAGACGCGTAGTGAAGAGCAGGCTGTGTGCCAGAGAATGCATGGATACGGGCGGGGAGTAGATTAGAAACTCTAAGACGGCTAAGAACGAGGGGGCCAGCCGTTTGAGGAGGAGAAACCGACCCTTAAACCACAAACCAATGGCATACACACCAACTTCAGAGCAGAGGGACGTGTGAAATATGCAAGAGGGCAGAGGACACTTTCTCCTCACCACCACAGTCGGTATGCCGATCCAGACTTCCAGGAGAGAGCAATAGCTCGCCCCCACACAAAAGACCTGTAAGGCAGCGAACAGTGGGACCCACCAACGCCATACGCAGGACCCGCACTCCCCCAAACAAAGACTGTCCATAACATTTACCAACAGGCATAGCCCGGCTCACGCCTCAACCAAGGGGCGCTCTGCAGAATAAGGGGATGACCCGACATCCCCCCGGTTAATCTAGAACAAAGCAGCACCACAAGCAGCACCATTCAGGGGGTGGGTCATAAGGCAGCAGTGACCGGGCTGCAAGAAGATATCAGACGCTTTCAAAGGGAGAAAACCGAGAACAAAGCAGACTGTCCACCAAAAGAAGGTGGGATACAAACAGAAGGGGTCAAGTGACAGTATTAAAGAGGGCCGATGTCCAGATCTAGAGGCTGCCCCCCAACATCAGGCACCCAGACAGGACTCAAGCTTGATACAGATGTGGACCAATGACAATTCCACCTCTAGCAAGGGGAGAAACCAAGAGGAAACACTGTCGGACCAGGAACGGACCCCCACGCAATCAACGGCGGCCACGAAAGAGGATATGCAGGCCTGGTTCAAGGATCTCCAAGAGACATTCATGGTCACGGTGCAGGATCAATTTACTTCAATCAAAGAAGATATGTAGCAAGCGCTTCAGGAACTAAGGATAGATGTAGCCAAAATAGAAGAACGCACTGACATGGTAGAAAGAGTGGTCCAAAACATGGAGGAAGAAGCGCAACGAAGCAATGAGACCCAAGAACATTTGGTGCGCCTCATACACAACCTTGAACTCCAGTGTGAGGACCTAGAAAACTGCTCACGCAGGTCCATCATCTGCATCAAGAACATGGTTGAATCGGTGGAAGACAAGGAACTCAAGGAGGCTGTTCAACAAATATTTAAAGACATCTCGGTGAAGGGGGACGAAGTGGAAATCTTGATAGACAGGGCCCATAGGGTGGGCCTGCGAAGAACGGGAGAACCGGGTGCACGCAACCGAGATGTGCTGGTGTTACGCTCACCTGGTATCCACGGGGGCACCACACGATACTGGATGGAGGTTTAAGCGCTATCCCGGACCCCTCTCTGCTTGGTTATGTGCCAGACATTGGTTAGCGCCTATAACAGGAGAATGGAGGAGAATGGAGGGTTAAGATACTGGTTCTGTGATGGGTGGACTCCCACCTCCCAATGGTCCAAATCCCCTCCCTTGGGGTTATTGCTTACCTTAGGTTTTTGTGCGTTGAACTCTCAGTCCTGCGTCTCTGTGCAGGGGCGCATGGTTGGTGCGGGCGTTTCGTGGACCTAGTTGCTTCACTGGTCCGTGTGCCCTTATGTTGGGTCCAGACCGGCTGTGACTCTGACTCTGCTTGCTGTCTTCCAGGTGAGTTATAATGTCTATTCCGTCTTTATTCTGTCTCTTTCTTTCCCTCCGTTTTCTCTGTCTTCTCGGCGTCTTGCTCCACTACTCTGTTCCCTAACAATGTCTCTTTTGTTTTCACAGGGATGGTTGCGATCTCGGAGTTGCTGCACCGATGGCAAAGACCACAGTGAGTTATTGATGCGCGGAGCGCTGCGCCTTTTATTAGTGTTAATTGCTAACCTGTGTTCTCTTCTCTTCTTTGTACAGGTTGCGGTGATGTTCCGGAGTGATGAGCGATCGATGCGCTGCTTGCCAAGGTAAGTGCTTTGTTAATGCTGACCTTGTTCCTTCTCCCTTGCAGGTTGCGGTGAAACACGGAGATGGGCGAGGTAAGAGAAGCGCATGGTGCTGCCAGGACTTGCTGCTTGCCCAGGTAAGAATTGTTATTAATGCTGTCCTTGTTTCTTTACCTTTGCAGGTTGCGGCGAACTCCGGAGATGGGTGAGATAAGCGAAGCGCAGGATGGATTCAAGGTCAGTTACTTCACAGGTAAGTGTTCTTGCTCACTAATGCTGTTCTTGTTCTTCCAGGTTATTAATGGAATCCAGATCTAGGGCTTCAGGATCGGGCCGCCGGAGAAGCAGATGAGCAAGAGCTGAACACGGTGAGCGTTACGCTGCAGGAGTGCAGAATAACGCGAAGCGTGTTCTGCTGTTTGGGTGTGGTTTAAATAGCTCAGGTAAAGTAGTCCCAGGCCAAGTAGTTCCAGGCCCAGCCACACCCAAAACACTAGACCGCATGGCTTGGTTCTAAAGAACTGAGCTGTGTAATAGGCCTCCATGTTGGATTCAGGTCCAAAACTAGTATTACTTTATTCCTGATAATGAGCCTAGCGCCAAAGGCGCCAGGACTGACTCCATCTATGTTTCTGATGGAGTTTTAAGGCCCTTGGGACCAGTGTGAAGGGCTTTAGCCCCACTGCTGTCAGGGGGCTGTTATACCTGAGGGGGTCAGGGGCATGCATCGTGACAGCACTCCCCCCTAAGGCCCCTCTCAAGCTATTTCCTCCATCTGGCCCTGGTTTGGTCACATGGTTCCGATGAAAATGTCTTACCAGGCGTGGCGCATGGACGTGCTCGCTAGGCTCCCATGTCCTGTCCTGAGGGCCGTATCCCTTCCAGTCCACTAAGTAATATAACTTGGACCTGGTGAGTTTAGAATCTAGGATGTCCTTGACTTCAAATTCGGATTCTCTGTTACCCAGTACCGGATTTGGTGGTGTTTTGACCCGAGTTCCAGGCTGAACAGGTTTTAAGAGTGACACGTGGAATACGGGATGGATCTGCATATTTGGTGGTAAAGCTAGTTTTACTGCCACAGGATTTATAATAGCCTTGATGGTATAGGGCCCTAGGTATCTGGGACGAAATGTTCGAGTTCCTCTTATGGGCACGTGCCGAGATGCCAACCAGACTTCCTCTCCGACTTGGTAGTCTGGGGCTTTTCTTCGGTGTTGATCAGAGAATCTTTTCTGTCTTTCTTTGGCTTGGATCAAGTGTTCTGCTGCCTTTTTGAAGGCTTGAGTGATGGTTGTATGTAAAGTCTTCACCGCAGGCATTTCCAAGGCCATAGGGGTATCTAATACGGAAGTACGTGGATGCCTTCCAAATACAGTATAGAATGGACTCTGTCCGGTACTGGTGTGTAGCGAGTTGTTGTAGGCATATTCGGCTATCCACAGCACATCCTTCCAGCTTTCTTCCACTTGATGTAACATGCACCGTAGGTATTGCTCTAGTGTCTGATTCGTCCGTTCTGTTTGGCCAACAGTTTGGGGATGGTGACTAGTGGACAGACGAATATCGATTTGGGCAATTGAACAACTCTTCCTCCAGAAGTTAGACACAAACTGACTCCCTCGGTCAGAAATCAGGACAGAGGGGAAACCATGTAATCGTACAATTTGCTCTAAAAACACCTTTGCCAGACTGGATGCGTTTGGTAGACCCTTAAGCGGAATGAAATGGGCCATTATAGAGAATAGGTCAACAACCACTAGTATAGTGTTGAACCCTTGACAGGGAGGCAGATCTGTGATGAAATCGAGGGAGAGTGTGTGCCAAGGTGCAGGTGGAATTTCTAGGGGTTGAAGAAGGCCCACAGGTCTTTGTTTCTGGGATTTATTCTGTGCACAAATGCCACATGACAGAATAAACTGCGTAATGTCCTTTCGCCAGGTCGGCCACCAATAATTTCTTTTCACCTTGGCTAGGGTCTTGGCAATTCCTGGATGTCCTATCAGGGGGTCGTGATAACCAGAAATGACTTGTTCTTGTAGTGCCTTATTCGGTAGATACAAACGCCCTCTGAAATACGGGAGTTGGTTCTTTGTTGTGTTAGAAGCCAAATTTCCTTTTGGAGTTCGTCCAGAGATAACGTTGTTGTAATACCTAGTAGTTTGTCACCTAGAATAATGGCCACCGGGTCTGGGGTTGAATATGCATTCTCATCAATACCCATGCGGGAAAGGGTGTCGGCTTTTCCGTTCTGGACTCCAGGTCGGTACGTGATTATGTAATCATATTCTGCGAAGAATAAAGCCCATCGGAGTTGACGGGATGATTGAGCCTTTGCCGTCTTGAGGTATTGTAGGTTGCGATGGTCGGTGATTACTGTGATGGTATGTCTGGCGCCTAGGAGGTAATGCCACCAAGCCTTAAAGGCTGCCTTGATCGCTAAGAGTTCCTTGTCTGTTATTGCATAGTTAAGTTCAGGTGTAGTAAATTTTCGCGAAAAAAAGCCACGGGATGTAACTGGCCTGTTTCAGGATCCCTTTGGGAAAGAACAGCCCCCATTGCCATGCTGGAGGCATCTCTTTCCACTACATATGGGAGATCTCGACAGGGGTGTCGTAGCACTGGGGCTGAGGTAAATCTTTTCTTGAGTTCCTGGAAGGCCTTCTCCGCCTCTTCGGTCCATTGGAACAATTTGTTGTTTTTTCATAATAAAGAAGTGATCGGGTGCACAATCTGGGAGAAACCCGGGATGTGTAACGCTTACCTGAACTCTGCTGGGACACACACACAGAACTACTTCTCTTGTAACTCTTCTCAGCTAGCGATGTATCTATTCTCAAGACATCTTCTATACTGTAGTACTTTTCCTAGGAGATACACAGAAAAAATCCTTAGTGTGGAACTCTTCAAACTCTATCTTGCAGTGACAGCACGCAGTATTCCTTTTCACATGCTATGCACTCTCTCAATTTTTACCTCATGCTCTTTTTGGATGAGCTCTCCATCCTGCTTCTGAGCAGGGGCTCTAGTTCTGAAGAGGGAATTTTCTGGGTGATGACTTCCTTTGATGGATCGCGGGATGCGCTGCACTTGGTGACTTTATTAACTATGTAGCAGGGCAGGAAGTGACTATGGCACTACAGTGACAAGGAATACTATAGAAAATGATGAGGAAGTGTGCTATACAGTGAGTGAGAGCACTAGTACTATTATCTATAGGACGTATTGATTGGGATTCCCCAAAGAGTGACAAGGATGTTAACACATTGAGTATGCTGAACCTGAAATGAGTTTCCTAAAGGCCACAATGAACACACATATATCTTTCAGGAACAACGTGACTGAAAACTGAATATTCCCTCAGAGGAATTCTAATGTGGAACCTTCAGAATACTAACACCATGGTAAGCGGAACCTACAGAAGGGGTTAACACTATCTCTAACAACCCTGTGGGTCCCCTCACGAATGTGCTGCACAAGGAAACAGAATTATTATTGCCAGGAAGGTGTGCACTAATGTGAGGGGGAACGCGACTCACGTACCACAATTCACATTCACCGCGCTTCAAGAAGGATACATAAAACTCCTCATGAAAGGAAAGCGCAATAACAATACATCAATGTACATGTGAATATCATTGGCATTTGCATACTGAGTGAACTATTATACTTGCTGTGAATGGTTTCTTACATGAATGGGAGTACGGAGGGGGTACACTTGCCGTGACAGAAAAGGTATGTTAGTGAAAGTGAATTCCGGGTCCGGACTTGGCAATCTACAGTGCGGGAGGATTCGAAGGGGAACTGCTGCACTTAAACTCCGGAACAACTTGGAATTACTTATGACTAATCTGACTGAAACTGTGACAGAACTGCGGTAAGCGTTCACTGCTAGGCAGAACGATGCGAAGCGCGGAGCACTCTTCAGGGGAGGGTCTTAAATAGGAACTGTGCACAAATGCCTAGACCTGCACTGCAACATTCAGGAGGACAACTTGGCGGCCATGTTTGGTAGTGAGGAAGTAACTACCTAAGCCTACCCACAACACTGTGTTGCTTACCCACCATCCAGGAATGGTAAGCAAATGACCAGTTCTTTTTAGAGGCTATGCGAGGCACCTTCTCAGTGATCATGACAGTATTCCCCCCCCCCCAAGGCCCCTCCTAGCTTAGAACCCTCCCTAACAGGCTTGTTAGGATTATTCTGATGGAAGGTTCTTATCAATTTAGGTGCGTGAATATTCTCTAGGGGTTCCCAGGTTGTATCCTGTGGCCCATAGCCTTTCCAGTCCACCAAATAGTACAACTTCCTGCGAACCACCTTAGAGTCCAGGATAGCCTTGACTTCAAACTCGGGCTGATCATTTTCCACCATGACTGAAGCGGGGGGCTCTTGGATTTGGGTATCTGGACAGACAGTCTTCAATAAGGAAACATGGAATACTGGGTGGATTTTCATATTCCTTGGGAGTGTCAATTTCTTAGCCACTGGGTTGATGACTTTTACTATGCTGAAAGGTCGCAAAACCCTTGGAAGGAATTTCCGAGCTCCTCTCAATGCAAGATTCTTAGTAGCTAACCATACAGAGTCTCCCACCTTGTATACTGGAGAGTCCCTTCGCTTGCGATCGGCAAACTTCTTCTGAGAATCTTTGGTTAAAGACAACCGTTCTCTTGCCTTGACAATGGTGGTAGCAATGTTATCGTGAAGAGTCTTCACTGCTGGCATTCCAAGGATTCAGGCGGATAATAGACTGAGGTTCGGGGATGCCGACCATATAAAGTGAAAAATGGGCTTAATCCAGTGGAGGAATGTACAGAATTATTGTAGGCGTATTCAGCTACTACAAAATCTTGTACCAAGTATCTTCAGTTTGGTGAAGCATGCATCTGAGGTATTGTTCTAAGGTTTGATTTGTGCGCTCCGTTTGCCCATCCATTTGTGGGTGATGGCTGGTGGACAAACATACATCAATCTTAGCCATCTTGCAGCATTTCTTCCAGAATTTGGAGACAAATTGACTTCCCCGGTCAGAAACCACAATTGACAGGAAACCATGTAACTTCACTATATTCTCCAGGAATGTTTTTTCCAGGACTGATGCTGAAGGTAATCCTTTTAAGGCCACGAAATGCGCCATTTTAGAAAAAAGGTCCACCACCACCAAAATGGTATCAAACCTTTCGCATTTAGGTAAGTCGGTGATGAAGTCCAAGGAGAGAGTATGCCAAGGAATAGGTGGAACATTCAAAGGTTGGAGAAAACCAGCAGTTTTCATTTTCTGAGATTTATTTTGAGCGCAATTTCCACAGGTTTTGATGAATCGTACCACATCCCTTCGCCAAGTTGGCCACCAATAGGATCTCTTAACCTTTTCCATAGTTTTGGTAATCCACGGATGACCTTCCATTATCGCACTGTGGTAATCTGCAATTACTTGCTCTTGTAACTCTTGCGTGGGCAAAAATAAGCATCCTTGATAAAATGGCAACCCATCCTGTACCTTGCATTGTTCCTTTTCTGTCTCCCATTTCTGCAACTCTGCCATGCTCATGCTGGCCTTAACCTTGTCTCTCAATTCTTCAAACAAGGAATCTGTGGCACTCACTACTCCAAGCATCTTCTCCCCTGAAATTATCTCCACGGGGGTGGGAGCAACATAAGGCTCTTCTCCCTTACCAATTCTAGACAGAGCATTGGCTTTTCCATTTCAGATTCCTGGCCGGAACGTGATAATGAAGTCTTATTCAGCAAAAAAGAGGGCCCATCTTAACTGTCGTGATGATTGTGCTTTGGCAGAGCGTAAATACTGCAAATTTCGGTAATCAGTGAAAATGGTGACAGTGTGTCTAGCCCCCAGTAGATAATGTCTCCATTCTTTCAATGCACATTTTATAGCCAACAACTCTTTGTCTGTGACAATGTAATTAAGTTCTGCAGTGGAGAATTTCTTCGACCAAAAGGCCACCTGATGTAACTCCTGAGATTCCGGGTTGCGCTGGGATAAGACTGCACCCATGGCCACATTTGACGCATTTGTCTCAACCGCAAAGGGTAGATCTGGTCTCGGATGTTGTAGGACTGGAGCTACGGTAACTCTTTCTTTGAGTTTCTGAAAGGCCTCATCCGCCTCTTTTGTCCAAGTGAAGGTTTTGTTCTTTCGAAGCAAGGACGTGATGGGATGAACCAACTGAGAAAAATCGGACACAAACCGCTGACAGAAGTTTGCGAATCCCAAAACACTTTGAACTCCTTTAAGTGATGCAGGTGCTGGCCAGGACAGGATTGCCTCAACTTTTCTGTTGTCCATCTTCACTCTTTGTGATGATAAAATAAACCCCAAAAATTCAACTTCAGGATCGTGGAAATTACATTTCTGCAACTTCACGTACAGAGAGTTTTCTCTGAGTATCTGTAGAACTGATGTCACGTGCTTTACATGTTCTAGGGGATCGGCTGAAAAAATTTGAATATCATCAACGTAAACCACCACACAGATGTCTAGTAGTTCACGGAAGATGTCATTCATGAAAGACTGAAAGGCTGCCGCTGCATTACACAGCCCAAAGGGCATCACTTGGTGTTCAAAGAGTCCATAACGCGTTCGAAAGGCCGTTTTACATTCATCTCCCTCTTTGATGCGAATCAGGTGATATGCACCACGAAGGTCAAGTTTAGTGAAGATTTGTGCCTTTTTAACTTGGTCCAACAGTGTTGATATGAGGGGAAGTGGGTAGCGATGTTTTACTGTAATCTGATTCAATGCTCGATAATATATGCAGGTTCTTAAATTTCCTTCCTTTTTGGGTACAAAAAACAAAGGTGATGCTGCTGGGGACTTGGACGGTCTGATGAAACCATTAGCCAGATACTGGTCGAGATATGTCTTCAGATGGATGTTTTCTTTTTCTGTTAGTGTATATATTCGATTGCAAGGAAGCTGAGCACCAGGAACAATATCTATCTGGCAGTCATATGGTCTGTGAGGGGGTAACATTTCTGCTTGCTTCTCCTCCTGGAAAACTTCCTGGAACTTCTGATATTCATATGGTAATGCACCTATGCGACCTAAGGTGGTTTCTGTTGTCTGCTTGGGCTGCTCTATTTCCACCGAAACTTCCATGTGACTGCATGTTCTCTTACAATCTGAAGCAAAAGTCAAAGTTCTGGAACGCCAATCAATGACAGGATTGTGTTTTTCCAACCAGGGCACTCCTAAAATGATCTGGAACTGTTGTGCTTGAATAAGGTCAAAGGTAATCCCGTCCTTGTGTCCTTCCTGGCAAAGCATAATAAGATTGTTAGTGCACTGTGTTACAGGGCCTGATACTAATGGAGTGCCATCCACCCCGGAAACATTCTCGGCTTCCAACTTTTCCATCAAAGGGAATTCCAACTTGCTAGCCAGGTGTTGATCCATATAGTTGCCAATAGCCCCACAATCAATGTACGTGTTCAACGCAAATCTTTTCGTGGGATGCTCCTTACTAAATAGGATAATTAGAAACACAAAGTGTGAGGTCACAGAAACCTTTTTCACGCTCGACAAGCTGACCTCTATACTTGTCGGGCACTTGAGTTTTCCGGACTCTGGTCCATCTTGTCCTGGTTGACACCTCCCAAGAGTTTTCTTGAAGGTTTCACTGGACAGTCCTTCAGGAAGTGGCCTGCCTTTCCACAATATAAACATAACTGTTGTTGACGTCTCTTGTCCCGTTCAGCCTCAGAGATTGGAGCTTGTATTCCACCCAACTGCATGGGTTAAGGATGAGCCTCTGATCCCGATCTTCCAACGGATTCTTTTAGGGGAACAAGATATGTTCGACTCTCTGGACGAGCACGGTCGGTTCTACGATCCTGTAGACGATGGTCTAACTGAATGGTTAGGTCAATGAATTCAGTGATACCCTTGGGCAGGTTCACCACCTGTGCTAAGACATCTTTCAACTCACTTTGCAACCCACAATAAAACAAGGTTGTTCTTTTCTCCGATGGCCAATTGCTTTCTGCCACCAACCTGTTAAAGGTTGCCACATAAGCCAGCAGTTCTTGATTACCTTGTCGAAGTGACAATAACTCATTATCTAATGCTTGTCCTTGAGTGTGGCAAGCAAAATGTTTTTCCAATTCTCGCTGAAATTCCTAAAAATTCCTCAGCACTGGATCGTCTCTATTGACAAGGAGTATGGACCAGTCGGCATCAAAACCATCCAGATATGATAACACAAAGGCCACCTTGGATTGGTCAGTAGGGAAAACTCCAGGTCTGCACAGAAAATGTAGTCTACATTGATTTAAAAATACTGCAAACTTTTTTGGATCTCCTGTGAAACGCTCCGTAGGAGCCAAGGGAATATTTCCAGGAACAACCACTTGAAAAGGAACGGGTGATACTGTAGGAGCTGATGCCTGTGGATTACTCACAGGCAAAGGAACCTGTCCTGCTTGAGCCTGTAGAAGCAGGCAGGCTAGTTCCTCCGTTCGATCTCTGTTAACTACCAACTCTCTTCTCAGGGCACTGGTCTTTGAACGAGCTGCATGGACCTCAGCTCTCAGTTCCCCCAACAATTGAGCCAGCTGATCGACCTCAGGGGTTCCCATGGTGTGCAGGCAGAGTGTTTTCAGCACGGCTTTGTGTTATGTAACGTTTACCTGAACTCTGTGGGGACACACACACAGAACTACTTCTCTTGTAACTCTTCTCAGCTAGCGATGTATCCATTCTCAAGACTTCTTCTATACTGTAATACTTTTCCTAGGAGATACATAGAAAAAATCCTTAATGTAGAACTCTCCAAACTCTATCTTTCAGTGACAGCACCCAGTATTCCTTTTCGCATGCTATGCACTCTCTCAATTTTTACCTCATGCTCTTTTTGGGTGAGCTCTCCATCCTGCTTCTGAGCAGGGGCTCTAGTTCTGAAGAAGGAATTTTCTGGATGATGACTTCCTTTGATGGATCGCGGGATGCGCTGCACTTCGTGACTTAATTAACTATGTAGCAGGGCTGGAAGAGACTATGTCACTGCAGTGACAAGGAATACCATAGAAAATGATGAGGAAGTGCGCTATACAGTGAGAGAGAGCACTAGTACTATTATCTAGAGGACGTATGGATTGGGATTCCCCAAAGAGTGACAAGGATGTTAACACATTGGGTATGCTGAACCTGAAATGAGTTTCCTAAAGGCCACAATGAACACACATATATCTTTCAGGAACAACGTGACTGAAAACTGAATATTCCCTCGGAGGAATTCTAATGTGGAACCGTCAGAATGCTAACACCATGGTAAGCGGAACCTACAGAAAGGGTTAACACTATCTCTAACAACCCTGCGGGTCTCCGCACAAATGTGCTGCACAAGGAAACAGAATTATTATTGCCAGGAAGGTGTGCACTAATGTGAGGGGGAACGCGACTCGCGTACAACAATTCACATTCACAGCGCTTCAAGAAGGATACATAAAAACCCTCATGAAAGGAAAGCGCAACAACAATACATCAATGTACATGTGAATATCATTGGCATTTGCATACTGAGCAAACAAATATACTTGCTGTGAATGGCTTCTGACAGGAATGGGAGTTCGGAGGGGGTACACTTGCCGTGACAGAAAAGGTATGTTAGTGAAAGTGAATTCTGGGTCCGGACTTGGCAATCTACAGTGCCGGAGGATTCTAAGGGGAACTGCTGCACTTAAACTCCGGAACAACTTGGAATTACTTACGACTAATCTGACTGAAACTGTGACAGAGCTGCAGTAAGCGTTCACTGCTAGGCAGAACGACGTGAAGCGCGGAACACTCGAGGGGAGGGGCTTAAATAGGAACTGTGCACAAACGCCTAGACCTGCACTGCAACATTCAGGAGGACAACTTGGCGGCCATGTTTGGTAGTGAGGAAGTAACTACCTAAGCCTACCCACAACACTGTTGCTTACCCACCATCCAGGAATGGTAAGCAGATGACCAGTTCTTTTCAGAGGCTATGCCAGGCACCTTCTCAGTGATCATGACAGGATGAATCGGCAATAAAAGTATGCAAAGCCGAGCATACTTTGGACACCTCTGACTGACGACTGTGATGGCCAGCTAAGGATGCCGTCTACTTTGTGCATATCCATCCGGACGCCTCTTTGTGTGAGGACAAAACCAAGGAACTTGACTTTGGTGACATGGAAGGAGCATTTTTCAAGTTTGGTGTATAGTTGGTGCTGTCAGAGTTTTGCAAAGATGGAGCGAACGTTCCTGACATGGTCCTGTTTAGAAGAGGAGTACACCAAGATGTTGTCGATGTAAACTAGGACACATACGTCAGTCACTTCCCGTAGTACATCGTTCATGAAGTACTGGAATGCGGCAGGAGCGTTGTAAAGCCCAAAGGGCATCACCTGATATTCGTACAGCCCATACTTAGTACAAAAGGCGGTCTTCCATTTGTCTCCTTTCTTTACACGCACAAGATGGTATGCCCCCCTGAGGTCCAATTTGGTGTAAATTTGGGCATCCTTGACTTGGTCCAGCAGTTCTGGGATAAGGGGTAGAGGATAACGGTTTTTAACTGTTACCTGGTTTAGTGCGCAGTAGTCGATGCACGTTCTCAAGTCCCCCTCCTTCTTGGGTACGAAGAATAGGGACAAGGCTGCCGGGGATTTGGACGGGCGGATAAAACCTTTTGCCAGGTATTGGTCCAGATATGATTTCAAGTGGAGATTTTCAGGTTCGGTGAGTGCATAAATTTAACTACACGGGATTTGTGCACCAGGTATGAGGTCGATCTGACAGTCATATGGCCTGTGAGGGGGTAAGGTATTAGCCTGTTCTTTGTGGAAAACGTCTTGGAAATCGTAGTATTCGCTTGGTAGTGTACTTGTTACACCTAGTAACAACGCCTCTCTATCTTGGACAGGTATCGCTGGGTCAGACAATGGCATTTCCACTTGGTAGCACACATGAGCACACTCATTGGAGAAGGCTAATTTCTTGGCACGCCAGTCGATGTTAGGATTGTGAGCCACCAACCACGGCATCCCTAGAATCACCCGGAACTGAGGGGCCTTGATAAGGTCGAAGGCAATGGCTTCACAATGTCTATCTTGGCACAGAAGGGTCAATTCTGCTGTGCGTTGAGTTACAGGACCAGAAGTTATCTCCGTGCCGTCGACAGTGGTGACCTTCTCAGTTGTCGTTTTCTGACAGAGGGGAAGCCCCATCCTTGTTGCCAGGCCTTGGTCTATGTAGTTACCAACGGCTCAGCTGTCTATGTATGCCTCCACAGCATGCATCCGAGACGGTTGTTGGTGACTGATCAAAATCACAGGCAGGGCAAGGTGTGAGGTCTGTGGCCCTTTTCCTTTGCTCAACAAACGGACCTCTACGCTTGCTGGGTCTGGAAGTTTTCCGACTCTTGTTCTCCTCCTTCTTTCTCTGTAGCTCCAACTGTTCTCCTAGGGGGTTTTACGGGACATTCTCTGAGGAAGTTACCCGATTTCCCGCAGTACAGGCATAATTGCTGTTGTCTCCTTTTGTCTCTTTCAGCCTTGGTGAATGGGCTCCGTACCCCCCCCCAATTTGCATAGGTTCCGAAGTGTTTTCTGATGAGCGCGGACTGTTCTCCTTTGAGCATACATACACAGTCCGATTCTCCGTTCTGGCTCGATCTGTCCTTTGATCTTGCAGCCTGTGGTCTAACTGCACCTCTAGGTTGATGAACTCTGTACAGTCTTTTGGCGGATTTACCACCTGAGCTAGGACGTCTTTCAATTCCCCCATAATCCTCGATGGAATAACATTGTTCGTTTCTCTTCGGGCTACCCAGTTTCAACAACAAGTCTGTTAAAAGTGGCGATATATGTTAACAAGAACAAGGAGATAGAGTAAATCTGCTCTATCAAAAACTGGTGCTCGCAGTTGGCCCTAAAGAGGACTGCACATTTGGAAGATTATGTATCAAATAGTTTATCCACAATATTTATAATAATAAATTATCGCCATCAAATGTGATGATTTCATGGAAATGTTTATTCATATACCTTTTTCGTAGCTCTTTTTGAATATTATTCTTTCATATTCAATGAGGCTGCACCAAATCAGGTTAGGATTATATGTACAGATGCCAATGCATTTCGGTTACAAAAAACCTTCATCAGGGCGGTACATTGATTCAGTGATCTATCTGCATAAACCAACATTTCAACAATTGTCAACCATTGTGTAGCAACAATGTTTCAGATAAACAAATTTAAACACATACCAGATCCAAGTGTTCCACAACGGAGAAAACATGAAAAGAAAAAAGTAAAAAAGCTCTATGTCAATAACTGAGTATCTGTTTATACCGCAAATTAACAAAACAATGTTTATGAAAAACTTCCCATACCTTAAGTTTCAAATAATTTCTCAAATGTTTCTCCGTATGTGTGAGAAGCAACGGGTTGAAGTGCGGGCTCCTGTAAAACCCACAGGGAAACTAATCAATAACATGAAACGTTAATTGAAGCCGTAAGTGCGGGGAAAATGGAGTCAACCTTACCTGTCAGCAACGCTGTGTCAGTGACAACTGCATTCGCAAGAGCGCACGCGCGAATGCCTATTTCCGTATTTAAATGTTTCCATGGTGACCCAACGGCGTCGTGTAGGTGCACGTACGCCTTGGGTCCCACCTTCATGACGTCACAGAAGGCGGGACAATCACCATGGAAGCGGGGAAGCTTTGTAATCTAGTACATGGAAAACTCAAAATACGTGCGCTTTCTCAAAAAAGAGAAAAAGCGGCTGTAGCGCTGGCACAAAATCTTACATATCTCATACAAAGGCTAAATGGCAATCAGGCAAACAGAATGTTGCACAAAAAAATGTCATTTCAAGCATATAACTCCAAGAACGTCATAAGAACAAAGATGAAAATAATTACAAGTAAAGTTTACAAAGATGCACAGCGGAACACAGGGAATTACCAACAGTTGCAGTTTTTAAAGTATGTGATTGATAGCCCAAGCTGGGGCATATTCTAGTGCATTTCTCTGTCCACAAATAGTGAACTGTTATATAGAGGTGTCCATCTTAAAAAGCTTAATGTTCTGAAACAAGGAGACACGCTTAGATTACAGGGTATCCCATACGGCAAAACAACAAGGTGCATCCCTAGAAACAGTGGAAAAAAGTAAAAAATTACAGAATTACAAATAACACATATAGTTTATCTCTTCATTGATACCCTTCGGCGCCAGGGTGCCCATTCGATCTATCCAGTACGTTTCTCGTTGGTCAAGTCGCTTTTGCAAGTTTTTATATTTGTTGTATCTTTGTACCACCTCCAGGATCACAAATTTTATCTGTCCCAAACTGTGACGTTTCTCGCACCAATGTCTTGCTACTGCTGAGGTAACTGTTCGGTTTCAGATACATGATCTATGTTCGTTCCAACGAATTTTCGCCGTGCATTGTGTTTGGCCTACATAGAAATATCCACATGGGCATTTGATCCCATAAATGATGTTTTGGGTGTCACAAATCGCATAATCTCTTAATTTGATTTTTTCTCCAGAGTGCGAATGATTGATGATTGGTCCTTTTATGATATGATAAAGTTGAAATTACTGCAGTTAAGGCAAGGAAATGTTCCAATGCGGTCTGTGAGTTTCTTCTTACGGGGAGGTTTGGTGTTCACTAGTTTGTCTTTAAGGTTTTGACTGAGTTGATATGCAAAAGTAGGGAATTCTTTAAACAAGTGTTCTATTCTGTGATCACACGTTATTGTGTTCCAGTTCTTTTTAATTATGGTTTTGATCCGCCTGCTTTGTCTGGAAAATTTGGATACAAAAACCAAAGGAGGTGTGGGTTTCTTCTTTACTTGAGGTTTCAACAAATCTTTTCTGTCTTGTGTAGCTGTGCGAATAGTGGCTGCCTCTATTTCAGCCGTAGAGTAGCCTCTCTCCAAAAACTTGTCTCCCATGTCTTTCACTGCTTTTTCATAATCAGAAGGGTCACTGACTATTCTGTTTACCCTTAGCATCTGACTATAGGGGAGAGTTTTGATTAGGCTCGGTTGGTGGAAACTGAGTCTTTGCAAAAGGTTATTGCGATCAGTACTCTTTCTGAAGATAGTTGTTTGGTACTCACGGTCTGTGATCCTTATTTCCACATCCAAAAAATGTATCTTTTCTCTACAGTATTCATGTGTGAATTGTATTCTGGGATCGATACTGTTTAAGTAATTAAAAAATTCTAGCAATTCTGTTTCAGTGCTTGTCCAGATACCAAAAATATTGTCAATGTATCTGATCCACAACCCTAGGTTGTTATTCCAATTGATGTTTTTAAGTACATATTCGGTTTCAAATTTATGCATAAATGCATTGGCATAGGAGGGTGCCATGATGGCCCCCATAGCTGTGCCAGCTACTTGAAGGAAAAACAAATGTTTGTATTGGAAATAGGAGTTGTTACCAATAAATTCAAGAAGTAGAATTATAAACTCTTTCTGTGCTGGAATGTCTTCTTCTTGCAAAAGTAACCATTCTACTGCTTCTTGACCTTGATCATGCGGAATAGATGTGTAGAGACTTTTGACGTCTATGGTAAAGCAAATATGATTAGAGTTGAATGGTATTGATTGAAGTTGCTGTAAAGAAATGTGTAGAATCCTTTATATAGGTGTTTGTCTTTTGAATGAGTGGTTGTAAAAAGAAGTCTATATATTTTCCCAGAGGTTCAAGAATGCTGTCCATACCGGCTACAATGGGCCTACCAGGTGGTTTTAGAGGATCCTTGTGAACTTTAGGCAAAATATAGAAATGTGGAATACGTGGATGAGAGTTTGTAAGAAACTTTCTGGTGTTATGATTAATCCATTCTAATTCTTCTGCTTTTGTGCGTAGAACCTCCAAATTTTTCTTTATTTCCTCAGTGGGATCAATGTCTAGTAAAGCATATATGTTGGTATCATTGAGTTGTCTGATACGTTCTTGGTCGTAATCATGGCTGTTGAGTAATACTAGACTGCCTCCTTTATCCGCAGACCTAATGGTAATAGATTAATCTCCATATAAATCCTTGATCAACCGAAGTTCATGTGGTTTCATGTTGCGATTTTTGGAATGTCCAAATTTAATTTTCTCAAGGTCTCTGGTAACTTGTTTTTGAAATATATCAACAGAAGGTACAGTGATTGGAGGAATACAGTTGCTTTTACTTTAAATTCTTTGAAATCTAAGGGGTCATCATCTGTTTGTTGATCCTGCTCTAGTTCACTGAAAAACACTTTGAGCTTCATTTTGCGTATTCATTTGTAAAGTTCGATCTTTGACTCAAAAAGGGTATTGTCATATGTGGGAACGTAGCTAAGTCCCTTCTGTAAAGTCTGATTCTCCTTAGGTGTTAAGACCCTTGAAGATAAATGAATCACTATGTTTTCTTTTGCTGCAATCTTGTGTTCGGTTTTTCTTTTCGTTTTTCTTTGGCCCCTTCTTTTTCTCTTCGGCCTTTGCCTAAAAAAGGAACTCTGTTTCTATCGGAGTTTTCTGGAGTACCTGATGATCCCGAGGTATTTGGAGTAGGTTCTTCTTCCTGTTGAGTAGTTTCTCTTTCGGTATCTGTTCCTGAACTTGATGTTTCACTTGTATGGTTTGCTTTAGGTTTTCTTATCGGGGGTCCATATTTTTCCATCCAAGTATATACCTCATCCTTTAAATAGTCATACGTGTCCCTTTTAAATTTTCTAATCTTCTTACTTTCCAGCTTTTTAGTGTAGTCTGATAGTTTGGTATTGATATCCTCTAGTATGGTGTCTACTTCTTCTCTGTTAAGGGTCGCAACTAATTCCTTCTCTTTTTCTTGTATTTCTTGTCCCAAATCATTGATATTCTTTGCCAATTCTTGTATCGTTAATAAAATGAGAGCTAGAGAGCATTTATTGAGTATAGCTTCCCACTTTTTGACAAACTCTTTATTCTCCTTACAGAGAGTAGGCCTTAATTGAATGCGTAGGCCTCTGGGTATTCTTTGGTTCTTGTAATATCTGCCGAGTATTATTGCATGAAGTTTTCGGTTTATTTCCTTGCAAATCAGGTATTCTAACTGTTTGATTTGCCGTGTTGGGTCTCCTGTGTTTGTGTTGGCTGTGTTGAAACCAGTGTCTTTAATTAATCCTAAAATGTTGTCAGCCTCTTCAGCTGTAAAGCCTAATGTTTCTGCTTTTTTTGTGTTCAAGCCTTCTATGTCAGCAAATGACATGTTATAGAAGGTAGAAAGAATTTCTCTTTTGTAGAATTCTGTATTGGTGTGCCTCCACCTTAATTTATGCCGAGTCTGAAGTAACAAAAACGAAGTATAAAGGTGGGCACTACAATGTAACTCATACGTTGAACATTAGATGCTGTTCAATCTTGAGAAGCTTTCACCTGGGGCAACCAGTGATAAAGAGGTCCTGTGGCATAAGGACCAAAAAATCTGCTCTATCAAAAACTGGTGCTCGCAGTTGGCCCTAAAGAGGGCTGCACATTTGGAAGATTATGTATCAAATAGTTTATCCACAACATTTATAATAATACATTATCGCCATCAAATGTGATGATTTTATGGAAATGTTTATTCATATCCCTTTTTCGTAGCTCTTTTTGAATATTATTCTGTCATATTCAATTAGGCTGCACCAAATCAGGTTAGGATTATATGTACAGATGCCAATGCATTTCGGTTACAAAAAACCTTCATCAGGGAGGTACATTGATTCAGTGATCTATCTGCATTAACCAACATTTCGACAATTGTCAACCATTGTGTAGCAACAATGTTTCAGATAAACAAATGTTAACAAATCTTCGCTGCCTTGGCAGAGGGACAGAAGTTCGTTATCCAGAGCTTGTCCCTGGGTATGTCGGGCGAACAGCTTCTCCATCTCCTATTGAAACCCCCTGAAATCCTGCAGGAGTGGGTCATCCTGGCTTACTAACGGTATGGACCAAACCGCGGCACTGCCACTCAGATATGACAGAATGAAGGCAACCCGCGAGTGATCGTTAGGAAAGGCTCTGGTTCATGAATACTGCATATTTTCTTGGGTTCCCCCGTAAAACGTTCCAGTGGGGCCAAAGGAACTGCCCCAGGGAGGACCACCTGCACTGGATTGATGGATGTGGCTAGAAACGACAGAATACTTCCTGGCAACGGAGCCTGCCCAGCCTGTGTTTGGAGCAATTGTCTGGCTAATTCATCTGTGCAGTCCTTGGTGACAATCAATTCCCTCCTAAGGGCATTGGTTTCTTGCCGGGCAGAGTGCACCTTGACCCGTAATTCTCCCAGTAACTGGGCTAGTTGGTCAGTCTCTGATGTTTCCAAGATGCCCAGGTGGATGTCTTAATTGAGGCTTCGAGTTCTGTTACGCTCACCTGGCATCTGTCACGATGCCCGCTCCTGGGGAGCCGGCTCAGGCCCTGCGTCCCCGAAAGCGGACATCAAGTCCCCTGGGAAGGTCCCAGCAACCCTTTATAGGGGCCCTTTGGACAGCGTCCTGGCGCCTATGGCGCCAGGCTCATAGAAAACGTCAGTCCTGGTGCCATAGGCGCCAGGCTCATTATGAAAGTGTTTGGGTGCACTGACCTGATGCAGACCATGCTGCAGAACCCCGGCCTCCTTGAGGCCTGAAAGGAACTACTTTACCTGTGGGACTCATTTACCACCCGGGCGTGGTCGGGGAAGGATACATACCTGATTGGAGGAAGGACACATTCTAGGAACTTCTTCCAAGGCTATTTAAACCACACCCGATCAGCCACACATGCTTCGCGTTGTTCTGCATCTAGCAGCTGGACGCTCACCGTGTCTGCTCCTGCATCCTGACTTCTGCCACGCCTGCCAGCATCCTGAATCACCTGCAAAGGAAGGGAACAAGAGAACAGAAGAAGGAAAAGGCTTTACCTGCTAAATCTGCATCCCGGAGACATTTCGCCGACGATCCTGAAAAGGAAGACATTTATTTTTAAAAGCACATCACATCGATCGCTGCAGCGCCTCATTCTACTCATCTTACAGGGCGCTTCCATGTTCTGCAGCGACCATCCGGATTCACAGTCGCGCCCCAGCGCCTAGGGAGAAAAAGACAATAACGAAGGTGAGAGAAAGAAGGGAAAAGGGAAGCTAAATCTCCATGTTAAGACTTACCTGCTGGGTCATTCCCTTTTCGTTTCGGGTCCGCGCCGCATCCAGGCATTTTCGGACCCCGGCCCTTTAAGGGGAAAAAGACATCAGCGTTAATGAGCGAATGAAAAGACATTACCAAGACGCTCATTAAAGACTTACCTGATTTCCATAAGGATTTCACCTCTCATCTCGGGTCGGTGCCTGTTCCCCGGCATTCCGTACCCCGGCCCCTATGGGGAAAAAGACACTAGCATTAGAACATTAATGCATGGACACAAGGGGAACCACTTATCAAAAACTTACTGGAAGCCAAGCAAGTTTGGTTCTCACCAATCCGAAAATCCAGTGAAGTAACTGGATACCAACGCGCCCCCGCATCTGAAACCACCAATCCGAAAATCCAGTGAAGTAACTGGATACCAACGCGCCCCTGCATCAGAAGCAGGATGGAGAGCTCGTCCTTCCAGACCCTAAGGTGAGACGCTACGGGGAAGCACAGAAGGGTTTTGAGGAGGGTGAGAGGGTTAAGTGGGATGCCGATTGCATTACCCCGCAGACAGTTACCCCCCTATTTTCACCTACAGAAGGATACTTCTGCGAGTCAGACAAGCCAGATTTGGGGCCCGGTCCAGTCCGTCTCCCGACCCCTGCGCATCACCTTAGACGAGGTCACAACAGCGCGAACCAGGCCAGCGCCTCCGTGGGTGTCAGGTGAGCGTTACAGAACGCGAAGCCTTCCTACAAATTCCCACCCAGGCGCTATGGAAACTTCTGAGACTGATCAGTTGGCCCAATTACTGGGGGAATTACGGGCCAAAGTACATGCCGCTCGTCAAGAGACTAATGCCCTCAAGAGGGAATTAATAATATCAAAGGAAAGAACTGATGACCTGGCCAGACAGCTTTTGCAAAGTCAAGCTGGGCAAACTCCTCTACCCGGTTCCGGAGGGAACCCCGCTCCTGTGGTTCCCAGTAACTCTGTGCATATTAATCTACCTGGAAACATGCCGCTGGCCCCACCCGAACGCTTTGCTGGGGACCCCAAACGATTCGCCGTATTCATGAATCAGTGTCGTTTGCACTTCCTATGCAGGCCTGGGGCCTTCCCTAATGATCAGACCAAAGTAGCCTTTGTATTGTCATATCTCAGCGGCTGTGCTGCCGATTGGTCAGTTCCACTAGTTACTCAGGATGACCCGATTCTCCGTGATTTTCAAGGATTTCAAGCAAGCATGGAAAGGTTATTTGCTCGACACTCTCAGGGGCAGGCTCTGGATGATGAACTTCTATCCCTGCGACAGGGCAATCAGGATCTCCTATCCTACATTGCAACCTTTAATAGACTAATTGTAGAAACTGGGTGGCCAGAGGATAAGAGAATCACGTTATTTTATCGAGGTTTACGTGGAGAACTTAAAGATGTCCTGGCCCAAGTTGTAAATCCGCCCCGAGAATGCACAGAATATATAGACTTAGTGGTCCAATTGGATCACAGACTCCAGAACAGAAAAGCAGATTGGTCCAGGTTTGAGACCCGGGTGTTGGTCAAGACCCACGCTAACCCCAAGGGAGTTGATGTCTCAGAGCCTATGCAAATTGGTGGGGTTAAAGGACCTTTAACTCAAAAGGAACGTGAAAGGAGGCGGCAATTAAAGTTATGTCTTTATTGTGGGAACTCTGGACACTTTCTACGAGATTGCCCGGCAAAACCACCCCAAAAGGCGGTAGGGGCCGCTGATAAAAACCTTGAAGACTCTGTTTCGGGAAACGACTCAGCCCGACAAGCGTAGGGGTCCGCTTGCCGAGCTTGAAAACTAACTCTCAGACCTCGCATTTCATAGTGCCAATGGTTCTCGTAGATCCAGAACATCCTAAGCAGTTGCATGCAATAAAGGCATACATCGATAGCGGGGCTATTGGAAATTATGTGGACCGTGAGTTGGTCTCCAGGATTAACCTCTCTCTCCGTCCTAAAACCAGCAAAGACGTCATCACCACAGTAGATGGAACTGAAATTGCCTCTGGACCGGTAACACATTCCACTACTGAGGTGACTCTTATTGGTCCCGACGGCCATCGGGAGGGAGTTGTGTTTGATGTAATCAAGGCCCCACAGTTTCAGGTTATTCTTGGAATTCCTTGGTTAGAGACACATAATCCTCGAATTGATTGGCGAGCTAAGAGAATAACCTTCCCGGATTGTGCACAAACCTGTTATCCAGAAAACCTGAAGATTAATCTAGCATCTGTAACCTCTGCCTCCATGCAATTGCCTCCGGAATACCAAGACTTTCAGGACGTCTTCCAAAAGGAACTGGCCAACACGTTACCTCCTCATCGATCGTACGATTGCCAAATCAATCTGGTGCCCGGTGCACAACCCCCTTGTAGCAGGATTTATGCCCTTACCGAACCCGAGAACCTGCATCTGAGACAATATTTGGATCAATACCTCGCCAATGGTTTTATTCGCCCGTCAAAGTCCCCGGCATCCTCGGCTTTGTTCTTCGTGCCTAAAAAGGAAGGCGACCTCAGAACTTGTATCGATTACCGCGCATTGAATCAGATAACGGTTAAAAACCGTTATCCTCTGCCTCTGATCCCTGAACTCCTTGCCCAGGTAAAGGACGCTTGCATATACACCAAGTTAGACCTCCGGGGGGCATATCATCTGGTGCGAGTAAAAGAAGGCGACGAATGGAAAACGGCCTTCCGTACTAAGTGTGGATTATTCGAATACCAGGTAATGCCCTTCGGGTTGTGCAATGCGCCTGCTGCCTTCCAATTCTTCATGAATGATGTCCTTCGGGAACTCATCGATGTTTGTGTTGTCGTCTATATCGATAACATTCTAGTGTACTCTTCTTCGGAATCTGATCACAGAAAACACGTTAGGGCAGTTCTGGAAAAACTGCGCCAACACAAACTATTTGCTAAACTGGAGAAATGTGTTTTCCATACCACAGAAGGGAATAGTTTCTTACCTGTAACTCCATTTCTCCAGCATTGGTATCTTTCATGGATTCACATGCTTAGAATATTCCCCGTCGTCAGGCTGGGAATCCCCGGTACATTATATAGACCCTTTCCCGTAGGAAAACTTTTTCGACGCTTATGCGTCCCATCCACCTCGTTTTGTATCATGCGCGCCCGCGCCGTCAGGACGCCTTGATATAAATACAGGACCCGCCCCCGCGCTCCCTCAGATTTCGGCCCCCAAAGTAGTGGGGGAACTAGTTTGCATGCCCAGGGGAGGCAGGCGGGCGCATGTGAATCCATGAAAGATACCAATGCTGGAGAAATGGAGTTACAGGTAAGAAACTATTCCCTTCTCCAGCATTGGATCTTTCATGGATTCACATGCTTAGAATAGATTACATAGCAGTACCATCCCGAAAAGAGGAGGCGTGCATGCAAACTCCCATACTTTCCTCACAATGTGGTGTACCGATCAGCAATTGCTAACATAGAAAACGAACAATATTCAATCATAATTGCAACAAGATCTAACCCCTCAACCGGGGCTTACCTTATTGGAATAGGTGTCGAAGCACCGCCTGTCCCATCCGAGTATCTTCGGCATGTTGTTGTGACAGGCAGTAATAGCGGGTAAAAGTGTGTGTAGCCGCCCAGGTAGCCGCCATGCAGATGTCC
The DNA here is from genome assembly GCF_040938575.1 of Ambystoma mexicanum. Lineage (NCBI taxonomy): Eukaryota > Metazoa > Chordata > Amphibia > Caudata > Ambystomatidae > Ambystoma > Ambystoma mexicanum. Next base: position 149,878,022 of record NC_090940.1, read on the forward strand.
CCCAGAGGGACTTCAGACCACTGCGCCGTCGACGATGCCGCCGCTCTAGTTGAATGAGCTCTTGGGCGTCGCAGAAGAGGCTTCCCAGCCTTGGAATGGCAGTACGAAATGGTAGACGATACCCATCTTGACAGTCCTTGCTTTGAAATGGCTTTGCCTTTAGCACCCAGACCATAGGCCACAAACAATTGCCTCGTTTTCCTGAAAGGTTGCGTGCGATGAAGATAAAACTTGAGAGCCCTCTTCACGTCTAATGTGTGTCACGTGCGCTCCGCTCCCGAGCATGGCTCTGGAAAAAACGTAGGTAAGACGATAGAGGAATGTTTATGGAACACTGAAGGAGCTTTTGGTATGAACCGTGGGTTAGTGGCAAGGATCACCTTGTTCTTAAAAAATCTTAAGTATGGTGGGTGTACCATTAGAGCTTGGATTTCCGAAATACGTCGGGCTGAAGTGATGGCCACCAGAAAGGCCAATTTCCACGACAAAAACTTTAGAGACGACGATGACATTGGTTCAAAAGGAGGTTTCATAAGAGACGCTAACACCAGATTGAGGCTCCACACCGGAGGAAATCTCTTCTCGGGAGGGAAACTCCTGAACAACCCTTTAAGGAAGTGCTTAATCAGGCGGTCGCTGAATAATGGTGCGGAATGTCGTTGACGTGTAAACCTGGAGATGGCGGCCAGGTGTACTTTTATCGACGACACCGATAAGCCCTTTTGAGCTAAGAACAGCAAGTATGGAAGGAGCTGTTCCGGCGTAATCGACTGCGGAACCAGACCTGGTTGATCCCCACACCACTGACAGAAACTCCTCCATTTGTACGAGTATGAAGTGTTTGTGGAAGGTGCTCTTGCCGCTTGCAGAATACGACGACACTCCTCCGGAATCGTTAGCTGGCCAAATTCGGCGAAGTCAGGAGCCAGGCCGTCAACTGGAGGCTATCCGGGTCGTGATGCCAAACGATACCCTCCTGTCGAGACAGAAGGTTGGGGATCTTCCTGAACCTCATTGGCTCCGCCGCCGCTAAGTGCAGCAGGTCTGAAAACCACACCTGTCTGGCCCAATACGGGGCCACCAGGATCACCCGACATGGGTACTTGAGGATCCATTGCAACGTCCTCCGGATAAGAGGAAATGGAGGGAATGCGTACAGGAATTTGTTCGTCCATGGGAAGGAGAACGCATCCCCCAGTGAGCCCTGCTGAGGCCACCTGCTTGCATACTGCGGGCATTTCCTGTTGTCCTTCGTCGCGAACAGATCGATGGAAGGATGTCCCCTTTTCTTGAATACATGTTGTAGTTGCTGGTCGTTCAGCACCCAATCGTGAACTTCATTCATTTTCCTGCTGAGGGCATCTGCCTCTGCATTTCTCACACCAGGCAGGTGGAACGCCAAGATTAGCATGTTGTGTTGCAGGGCCCAATGCCAGATTTTCTGTGCCTCCGTCGACAGGGACCTGGAACGTGTTCCTCCTTGTTTCCTTAAGTAAAACATTGTAGTCTTGTTGTCCGTCATGACACGCACCACAGAGTCTCTCAGTTGAGGAAGAAAAGATTTTAGAGCCCACCCCACTGCTCTCAGTTCTAGCAGGTTGATATGCAGGGAGGACTCTTGTAACGACCACCGGCCTTGTACCTGTAACGTATCCAGATGAGCTCCCCATCCGCTCAGCGATGCATCCCTCACCACCGTCTTCTGGAACTCCGGTTCCACCAGAGGCATTCCTTTCGTTAGATGAGTGGCAACTCTCCACCAACAGAGGGCTTGTACCAGTTGTTCGTCGATGACCAGTCTGTCGGACCAGCGACCTTGGCTCTGCGCCCAACGGTCCGCTAGGAATTCCTGGCAAGGCCTCATAAACAGACGGCAGTTGTTTATCAACGGAATGCAGGATGACATGGTCCCTAGCAGGGACATGTATTTGCGCACCAACACCCTGGTACCGCATCTCCATTCCGACGCCTTGCTTTGTAGCTTCTGTATTCTTTCGCTGGATGGTCTTACAAGGCTTGTGTGCGTATGAAACTCCGCTCCTAGAAAGACCAAGGTCCTCGAAGGCTCTACGGAGGACTTGCTGAAGTTTATCGCGAAGCCCAGTTCCTGTAAGAGGGACATCGTGGCCCCCAGACTGTTTCGTGTTTGTTCCATGGACGAGCCTCTGACCAGCCAGTCGTCTAGATAGGGATAGACATGGTGACCGTCCTTCCTTAAATGGGCCGCTATGGGGGCCAAGCACTTGGTGAACGTCCTGGGGGAGGACTTGAGACCGAACGGGAGGACCTTGAACTGAAAATGCTTTTTCCCGACGACGAACCTTAAATATCTCCTGTGTCGTGGACGTATTGGGATATGAAAATATGCGTCCTGAAGGTCTAGCGACGACAGATAATCCATGGGTTGCACTGACCTGATAACCTCCTGGAGCTTTAGCATTTTGAATTTTGAGCTCTTTAGCCATTTGTTGAGTACCCTCAGGTCGAGAATGGGCCTCCATTTTCCATTTGGCTTCTTGACGACGAAGAACCGGGAATAAACCCCTTGTCCTTCCTGTGCCACAGGAACCCGTTCTACCGCCCCTTTTTGTAGCATAAGCGCCACCTCTCGTCTTAGAACTCGAAGGTGGGGCTGGGCCGAAAACACTGGCGGAAGACTTGGAGGCTTGTTTTTGAATTGCAGCGCATGACCCATGCGAATCGTGTCCAGAACCCATCGATCTGTGGTGATGCATTTCCATTGGTCGATATGATGAGAGACTCAACCCCCCAGGACGTTCCGAAGGCCGTCATTAGTTGCTGGTTTGCTTGTCCTTCGTCGACGAGGGACCCGAGCCGCGTCGTCTGGAGGCTTGATAATCTCTGCCTCTACGTGCCGACTGGGATGCCCGTCTGTAACCTTGTGAGGCGTATGAGGGCCTGTTAAATCCACGGTCCCTAGGGGCTCCAAAGCGGGAGTTTCCGGAAGCACCCCTGAAGGGGCGAAAAGAGCGAAAACTTCTACCTGTCTGGAGGGCGCCAAGAGACCTAGCTGTATCTGTGTCTTCTTTCATCCCCTTCAAGGCTTCATCTACCTTGTCTCCAAACAGATGTTCTCCTTCACATGGCATGTCTAGGACTTTGTACTGGACTTCAGGTCTAAAAGTAGTACATTTGAGCCACGCTTGTCGACGAAGTACTACGCCATGATTGATTTGTTTGAACCCAGACTCTGCTAGGTCCACCGCAATATTAATTGCATGGTTCGAGGCCTCCTCGCCATCCCGTACTAGCAACATGGCTGCTTTTCGATGTTCTTCCGGCAGATGTTCTAGGATAGGGGCTATTTTATGCCACATCTCCCTATCGTAACGTGATACAATCGCCAAGGAGTTGGCTGCTCTTACCGTCGTGGCGCCGACTGAGAGCACCTTTTTCCCAAAGGCGTCCTGCCTCCTTGCCTCGCTTTCTGGTGGGGTTGAACATTTTTGCTGTACTCTGGCCTTCCTAGCCGCTGCCGCCGATACCACAGAGTCTGACAGTGGCTGTGATGTTAGACATTTTGGAGTGGACTCCGGAGCTTTAAACTTCTTCTCAATACGCCCCTTAATAGCCGGTTCCGAGAAAGGATGACGCATCGTCATGAGGCCTTCTTGCCATACGTGGTCCAGGATTGGGATGGCAAATACCGATTTCCTCCTTTGACCCATGTGATCAAAAAGAAAGCAATCTTTCTTTTGCTCCTCAGGAATTAAGCCAAACTCGGAACACGCTTTTCCCATCATTGCATGGAAGGCTCCCACATCATCCGGAGGAGATGGTTGTGCCTGGCTCCTCGTAGACTCTACCTCTACATCCGAATTCCATGTTGGGTCTCTCGACGGTGACAGGGAGATGTCCGACCCTGAGTCACCTCGTATAGAATCGGACTCCGATAGCTCACCCTGCTCCTGCGCTCGAGGACGATCCTTCACCACCTGGGAGGCCGACTGGCTTTTGGTCGTCGAGCGAGCTGCTTGAGCTTGTTCGTCGACGGAAGGTGCAGAAAATATCGACGATGAAGTGCCAGGCTGAGGGATCTGCGTATCCAGACGCTGCAGGAGCTTCTGAAGTGTATTAAGCACATCCAGAGACAAAACCGTCTGGGGGGTCAGCAACGTCGAGGATAGAGGGACCACACCCCCACTCGCACTCGTCGTCGACGTATTGGAAGGCCGTAGGCCCAAGTCCGACGGCTGCATAACCATGCCACATTCTCCTTCCACCGACGACCCCGACAAGGCCGTGTCTGGCTGCAGTAGGACCTCAGGGGGGGCCGGGTCACAAACCTCTGGCTGCCAGGCCATAGATTGAGTCACCGTCGACGAAGGAATCCCCACCGCTGCTGCCTGAATAGTAATAGGCATTGTCAGCGACACCGGGGTCGACGAGCAAGTAGCCGGCACCGAGCCTTTAGACTTCGTAGCTGATTTCGTTGCCGACTTCCATGCTGAAGCGTCTCGACTCACGGAAGACCTAGGACGGTCCCCTGAGGAGGATTTTGATGCCGCTTGCCTCTCCGTCTTAGAGGATGAGGAGGAGGAGGACTTTTTGTGTGATGAGGAAGACCCAGCATGCTTCCCCGTATGCTTGTCCGCAGGGCATTTTTCGACAGGCCGCACCTTCTTCGAGGGAGGTTCCGACTTGCTCCTGGAGGCCGTGGAGCCAACTTCTGATGCCGGATAGGCACCCGCTCCGTCGTTAAGCCAGTCGACCAACCTTCTTTTCCGGTCTTTAAGGGTTTTTTGGGAGAAACCCTGGCATATCTCGCATGTATCCGCCGTGTGGTGCGGGTGGAGACAGTAGATACAATCCATGTGGGCATCACCTTCATAGACTTTTTTGAGTCCACATGTCGCACAAGGACGAAACAAAGCTTTTCCGGACATATTTATTCCAGAATGTAACGTCGCCGAAGCGAAAATACAACCTAATTTCGATTAGCAGTAACCACGAGGATCCCACTACTTTGAAAAACGGTTGAAATCTGAGGGAGCGCGGGGGCGGGTCCTGTATTTATATCAAGGCGTCCTGACGGCGCGGGCACGCATGATACAAAACGAGGTGGATGGGACGCATAAGCGTCGAAAAAGTTTTCCTACGGGAAAGGGTCTATATAATGTACCGGGGATTCCCAGCCTGACGACGGGGAATATTCTAAGCATGTGAATCCATGAAAGATCCAATGCTGGAGAAGTTGAGTTTCTTGGTTTCATCCTGACACCCAAAGGAGTCCGAATGGACTCAAGAAAAGTGGAGGCCATCCCCAAATGGCCATCACCTAGCTCTGTAAAAGGGGTTCAAAGCATGCTCGGCTTTGCCAATTTCTATCGCAGGTTTATCCCGGAATTTTCACGCATAGTACAACCCATTACTGCACTCTTGAGGAAAAATGAACGTTTTGAATGGTCTGAAGAAGCCGAGCAGGCCTTCCAGGATTTAAAAGCTAAGTTTACCTCCGCACCTATATTGAAACACCCACGTCCAGATCTCCCGTATGTCGTCGAAACCGACGCATCCAGCCTAGCCATGGGAGCAGTTCTGTCTCAAAGAGATCCCGAAACCAACCAACTGCATCCCGTAGCATTTTGGTCCAGAAAATTCTCAGCACCAGAGATTAATTATGCAATCACTGACAAAGAACTGTTAGCCATAAAGTCCGCTTTTAAAGCCTGGCGGCATTACCTGCTTGGCGCTCGACATACCATCACAGTGAAAAATAAAGGTCAAAAGAAAAGACCAGCCGGTCTCCTCCAACCTCTAGACGTACCGCCAGCACCCTGGCACACCCTATCAATGGATTTTATTACAGACCTGCCTCCTTGTTTGGGATACAATACCATTCTGGTAATTGTGGATTTATTTTCCAAAATGGCCCACTTCATTCCTTTGAAAGGTTTACCTTCAGCTTCTGTCCTAGCCAAAGAATTCCTCGAAAATATTGTTCGGCTACATGGATTCCCATCTATACTAATCTCTGAACGGGGAAGCCAATTCATTTCCCACTTCTGGCGCAAATGTTGTCAAATGGCACAAATCGACGTAAGATTATCGGCCAGTCACCACCCTCAGACCGATGGTCAGACTGAGAGGACAAATCAGACCCTTGAGCAGTACTTACGGTGTATGTTACAGCAATCTGAAAGCAACTGGAAAGACATTCTTTGGATAGCCGAATACGCATATAACAATTCGGTACACTCTGGAACTGGCCATAGTCCTTTTTATAGCTTGTTTGGACATCACCCTCGAACCTCAAACCTCGACTCACCTCAGAACCTCGGAGTGCCCGCAGTAGAACATCTGCATTCTACCATTACCCGAGCCTTCAAAGAGGCAACCACGCATTTACAACAAGCCAAGAGAAAATACAAGGAGAATGCTGACCTACATCGGAGTGAAGCACCTCCGTATCAGATTGGGGATCAAGTGTGGTTAGCTACCAGACATTTACCGCTCAAAGGGCCTCGAACTTTTAACCCAAAATATCTGGGACCTTATTCTATTACGGCAATAATTAACCCAGTAGCGGTTAAACTTGATTTACCAGCTAATATGCGAATTCACCGTTTTTCATGTGTCACTTCTGAAACCAGTGGTACCCGGAACCCGACTACTCAAACCTCCAGAACCTATTCAAATAGATGGGGAACCCGAATTCGAAGTGAGGAACATTTTAGATTCAAAAATGTTTAGGTCAAAGCTTTTCTACCTAATTGATTGGAAGGGGTACGGACCTCAGGAGAGGTCGTGGGAACCCAGTGACCATGTGCATGCACCTCGATTAGTCAGGAAATTCCACCGACTCTTCCCAAACAAACCAAAACCCCCGGAGGGAACAACCTTGGGAGGGACCTTGGGGGGGAGTGCTGTCACGATGCCCGCTCCTGGGGAGCCGGCTCAGGCCCTGCGTCCCCGAAAGCGGACATCAAGTCCCCAGGGAAGGTCCCAGCAACCCCTTATAGGGGCCCTTCGGACAGCGTCCTGGCGCCTATGGCGCCAGGCTCATAGAAAATGTCAGTCCTGGCGCCATAGGCGCCAGGCTCATTATGAAAGTGTTTGGGTGCACTTACCTGATGCAGACCATGCTGCAGAACCCCGGCCTCCTTGAGGCCTGAAAGGAACTACTTTACCTGTGGGACTCATTTACCACCCGGGCGTGGTCGGGGAAGGATACATACCTGATTGGAGGAAGGACACATTCTAGGAACTTCTTCCAAGGCTATTTAAACCACACCCGATCAGCCACACATGCTTCGCGTTGTTCTGCATCTAGCAGCTGGATGCTCACCGTGTCTGCTCCTGCAACCTGACTTCTGCCACGCCTGCCAGCATCCTGAATCACCTGCAAAGGAAGGGAACAAGAGAACAGAAGAAGGAAAAGGCCTTACCTGCTAAATCTGCATCCCAGAGACATTTCGCCAATGATCCTGAAAAGGAAGACATTTATTTTTAAAAGCACATCACATCGATCGCTGCAGCGCCTCATTCTACTCATCTTACAGGGCGCTTCCATGTTCTGCAGCGACCATCCAGATTCACAGTCGCGCCCCAGCGCCTAGGGAGAAAAGGACAATAACGAAGGTGAGAGAAAGAAGGGAAAAGGGAAGCTAAATCTCCATGTTAAGACTTACCTGCTGGGTCATTCCCTTTTCGTTTCGGGTCCGCGCCGCATCCAGGCATTTTCGGACCCCGGCCCCTAAGGGGAAAAAGACATCAGCGTTAATGAGCGAATGAAAAGACATTACCAAGACGCTCATTAAAGACTTACCTGATTTCCACAAGGATTTCACCTCTCATCTCGGGTCGGTGCCTGTTCCCTGGCATTCCGTACCCCGGCCCCTATGGGGAAAAAGACACTAGCATTAGAACATTAATGCATGGACACAAGGGGAACCACTTATCAAAAACTTACCTGGAAGCCAAGCAAGTTTGGTTCTCACCAATACGAAAATCCAGTGAAGTAACTGGATACCAATGCGCCCCCGCATCTGAAACCACCAATCCGAAAATCCAGTGAAGTAACTGGATACCAACGAGCCCCTGCATCAGAAGCAGGATGGAGAGCTCGTCCTTCCAGACCCTAAGGTGAGACGCTACGGGGAAGCACAGAAGGGTTTTCAGGAGGGTGAGAGGGGTAAGTGGGAGGCCGATTGCATTACCCCGCAGACAGTTACCCCCCTATTTTCACCTACAGAAGGATACTTCTGCGAGTCAGACAAGCCAGATTTGAGGCCCGGTCCAGTCCATCTCCCGACCCCTGCGCATCACCTTAGACGAGGTCACAACAGCGCGAACCAGGCCAGCGCCTCCGTGGGTGTCAGGTGAGCGTTACAGTATCCACGGGGGCGCCACACGATACTGGCTGGAGGTCTAAGCGCTATCCCGGACCCCCTCTGCTTGGTTATGTGCCAGACGTTGGGTAGCACTTATAACAGGTGAATGGAGGGTTAAGATACTGGTTCTGTGATGGATGGACTCCCACCTCCCTCTGGTCCAAATCCCCTCCCTTGGGGTTATTGCTCACCTTAGGTTTTTGTGCGTTGAACCCTCCGTCCTGCGTCTCTGTGCAGGGGCGCGTGGTTGGTGCGCGCGTTCCGTGGACTTAGTTGCTTCACTGGTCCGTGTGCCCTTATGTACACTTGTGGATAGGCGCGTTACAAATGCCATACCATATCATATCATGTCGGGTCCAGACCGGCTGTGACTCCGACTCTGCTTGCTGTCTTCCAGGTGAGTTATAATGTCTTTTCCGTCTTTATTCTGTCTCTTTCTTTCCCTCTGTTTTCTCTGTCTTCTCTGCGTCTTGCTCCACTACGCTGTTCCCTAGCAATGTCTCTTTTGTTTTCACAGGGATGGTTGCGATCTCGGAGTTCCAGGGGGCTGTTATACCCGAGGGGGTCAGGGGCATGGATCGTGACAGCTGGTCGCCCTGTCCTCCTATCCACAGAAGGAACAAATATTACGGAATGCTAGAGGGATGGACCACATCAGAATGAATGGAGTAGAAATCCAGCTCTTCCAAGACCTGGCCCAAGTAATGCTCCAAAGAAATACGGGAGATGGCCCCAGTGGTGAGGTAACTGGCGGCCAAAGAGATAAAATATAAATGGCCATTCCCCTTTGGCCTACTCTTCGCATGCGAGGAAGGGTTGCACATATTACATCCTCGAGAAGAAGAAAGATGGAGAAGCCTACGACATGGGAAGGACCGCGAAGAAGACCATGGGAATAGAAGACGATATAGCCCAAAAAGAAACACAATGGACACAAATAAAAAGGGAAACAAAAAGGCGGCCAGTTCCTGCCCCCTGCCCCCAGCGGGCAGAGGTACTATGCTACGGATGGGGGACTAGATACAACACAATGAAGGGGCAGAAGAGACTATCGTTCCAATGACCAACCAGCATGTGCGGCCTGTCTGGAGACATCCACCAGAATCCGGATGAGAACACAGGGGTGAATGTGGGGTTTAGGATTACCCACGCAGCTAATCCAGAGTATGCAGAGGGCTAGGAGTGTAGGGCAATACGCCCACGCAACCCTAGGTACCTGGGTCTTCCTTGGGACCGATTTTGGGGAGTTAAAGTGTTTACAAGTTGGGGGTAGAGGAAATGGGCAAGGTCTTAGACAGGGGGGGAGAGCCGGGAGAAAGGAAGGGGTACAGAGACAGGCTAACAAGAAGGAACTCGAATATGGGAGAACAGAGATGGGGGCTGAACATTTGAACTTTTAATGTGAGGGGCCTGAACACCCTGGTAAAAAGGAAAAAGGTGGAAAACTTTCTCTGAAGAGAAGGGTATGCTATTATAATGCTACAAGAAACGCATATCAGGTTGGAAGATAAGCTGAAACTGTACCTAAATGGATACAGGCACGTCCTACAATCCAACATGACAGGGAAAAAAGCTGGGGTCCTCATAGCATTCCACAACTCCCTGAATATAAAGGTACATGACACTAGAACAGACAAAGCGGGAAGATTTATCTTCGCAAATATGACACTCGAAGGATACCCACTGACACTAGCATCCATATATGCACTGAACATGGGACAGGACGGCTTCATGAGGGACACCCTGGGGAAACTCAAAGAATTTGCTAAAGGAGAAATAGGGAGGGGACATGAATATAGCATGGCAACCCAACATAGATAGGAGTGGCAGAACCCACCAGACCCAGAGGGCGCTCATGAACAATCTTCGCCAGAGGGTGGGAAACCTATCACTATGCAATGTATGGAGGGAGCAAAGGGGCCAACAAAAAGGGTTCACACACTTCTCCCATACCGGTGCCGGTAATCCCTTAGCGCCTACCGTGTAATGAGGCTCAATGTCCAGAATAGACTACTTCTGGGCGTCGGTGGGGTTGCTAGGGAGGGTCAAAGAAATAGACATAGGGCCCATTTCGATTTCCGATTACGCCCCCTTGTCGGATTGAGATCACACTACCAGGTAGAAACAGGGGGCTATGCAGGTGGAGACTTCCGCAAGATCTACTTCAAGATCCCATAATGGAGAACAATATCAGAGAAAAGATCACAGAGTATTTTGAACTCAACGACACGGAGGAGGTGTCGCAGGGGACGGTGTGGGATGCCTTCAAGGCAGTGGTGAGGGGCCATATGATTGCCCTGAAGCCGGCCACGGATAAGCAGAGCCTACAATGGGAAAGAGAACTAGAGGGGAATCTTAGCGACATTCAGAGGGAAATAATTTGGAACCACAGTAACAAGTTGAAGAGGGCCCTAAGACACGTGCAGAGCCAACTTGAAACTATACGTACGAAAAGAGAAGAGTCTACTATACCTAAAACATATGTTCTATACGAAGGCTAATAAGGCAGACACATTCTTAGCTAGGCAATTGAGAGCCAAACAAAACAACTTAATGATCAAAACCATTCAAAATAAATCAGGGGAGATACAAATACGTACCGAGGGATTCGAAGATGGCCGCCATCTGCTAAGGACGTGCTCGCCCGGATCTCCTGCCGACGGGACATTCAAATGGCGAACATTAGCTGTTCCCCTGCCCTGGGAACCCTGCATCTGACCCATAAAGGGCTGCAAAGAAACCTAGCAACAAAAGTGAGGCCCCGTGACACCAGTGTGGACGAAAAGACTGGGCTGCCTGCTGCGCGAGCGGTGAGCGTCTGGTGGCCTGGGCCGAGAGGGCGCGAGTGCAAGTAGTACGCAGCTGCCGGGCTGCCCGGGCCCAACTGGGGGCCGCGGCGAGGGAGCGTGGCAGTGGCAGAGGGGGTGTGTCTGGCCCCGAGCGCACCAGCTCTGAAATCGGTGGGGGACGGCTCACAGTGCGGTAAGCGAGAACAGAGGGACGAGCTTCGCTCCAACTTCGTGGAGGACACGGGTGGACCCAGTGAGGATCTGGGGCGCTGCGCAGGTGAGAAGGCGCTTAGACCGAAATCCATTTCTAAAGCACGTTCGGGAAAATTGGAGCTCTGGGGGAGACAACTTAGATCAGAGGCGCATCAGTCTCTAGACGCAACGGAACAAGAGGAGGCGGAAGAGCGGGAAACGGATCCGGAGAAGATGGCACTCAATAAAGAGGAGCTCCAGGAATGTCTGAAAAGTATGTAAGGTAGGATGATGGACGCTATCCAGACCCACCTGGGCTCTGTTAGGGAAGACTTGCGCACCTCCCTACAGCAGGTGAGGAAGGAAATTACTGAACTGGGAGAAAGAGTCAACACTACAGAAGCAGGAATCTCAGAGGTCACGGAGGACACAAGGCAAAACAGTATCCTTCTAGATCAATTAGCGAGGGCCACGCATAACCTGGAACTCCAGGCTGAAGATCTGGAAAACAGGTCCCGAAGATCAAATATTAGGGTCAAAGGACTGGGAGAATCTATAGAGGACTCAGACCTCTGCCTGATCATGCAACATTGTTTTAGTTGCCTCCTCCCGGGCTCGCAACCAGAAGACATACTGATTGACCAGGTACACAGAGTCAGCCCAAAGAAGGGCAGCCCAGGTGAGAGGCCAAGAGATGTCCTATTAGCAATGACTTCCAACACAATGAAGGAGGAGATCCTACAGGCAGCCAGGAAGCAGCAGACAGTCACGATCAACAGTGCCCAAGTGCAGCTCTTCCAGGACTTCACGCTGTCTACCCTCCATAAGCATAGGCTGATACAGCCGGTAACCAAAGCCCTGAGATCTAAAAAGATTGCTTACAGGTGGGCATACCCATTTGGTCTGTTGTTTATGTGGGAAGGAAAACAGCAGCGGATCTCCACATGTGAGGAGAGTCTGACACTCCTACAGATAGAGCAGGAGAATGTGAGCAGCAGCGACAAAGAGGTGAACCACAAACAAAATGATGGGAGGCCGAAGCAGTGGGAATGGTCAGCGGCGCAGAGGAATCGATGGAGTAGGAACCCCGTCTTGCAAGGTCCTAGAAGAAAATGATGTCGGAGACTGGGGTAGTCAAGTAAAACAAACTTTAACCAGGGGTTCTCAGGGGCTCCCTCTGGAACGAATCACGCTCCCGTAGGGGGGGAAGGAGTGGCGGACAGTTTGGAATCATGTGACATGTCATATCTATGCCCTGGCAAGGAAGTTATGGTGTGAGGTTTAGAGCCCCATGCCCGGGATGGGTCCTGGGGGAGGATCACCCGGGCCTTGGCTTCAAGTTGGGGAATTGGGGGGCAAGAGGGGAAGTTGGGGTCCAGCACAAGCAGGGTATCAGAAGGTGCATGCAGCGTGAGATAATGCGACACCTAACGCAGGGTGGGGGTCCCCACAAAGTTCCCATGAGGGGCAATGACCCGAGGGGAAAGTATGGCTGAGCTGAACATTGTTACCCTGAATGTTCAGGGATTTAACGCCCCGATGAAGCGGCGAGCGATTCTCATGAACTCCAGGTCGCAATAATATTTCTACAGGAGACACACCTACTCCAGCCGGACGAGAGGAGGTTGGCCCATAAGGCCTTTCCTAAGCAATATTTTGCCTCAAGGGGGGGGGGGGGCGGAAGGGGTGGCCATCTTGCTGGGGGTCGATGTCCCCTTTAAAAAACGAGCAGTACACAGAGACTCAGAAGGTAGATTTTTGATGCTCAAGGGTATGCTGGGCGACCAACTATATACATTGATAGTGATTTATGCTCCGAATGAGAGACAAGACCTGTTCTTGGGGGACATTTTAAATCGGTTGATGGGGAGGTGCGAAGGCCAGTTTTTTATAGGGGCGGACTTTAATTGTGTGATGGACCTGGCCTTGGATAAGACACTCCCGCCCACCCACGCAGACAACAGGAATAGGCAGGCCCTAGGCAAGCTTTTCCGTGAACTGGGTGTGATTGAATCTTGGAGATTCTTTCACAAACAGGAGAAGGAATTCACTCATTATTCAGCAGCCCACTGGGGGTATTCGAGGATCAATATGATCTTAATCTCTGCTACCCTAATCCCCTGTGTAACTAAGGTGCAAATTGAGCCTACATATCTCTCGGACCATGCCCCGGTGCTAGTACAGTTGGAGCGAGAGAAGCTCACCCCCACACCCCGTAGACAGTGATGGTTAAACAATTTAATACTGAAGGACATTGCACTCGGAGCACACATTGAGGACACACTCAATAACTTCTTCCTGGAAAATGACAATGGGCTTACAGATTGTGGGGTGATATGGGATGCCGGGATGGCAGTGGTCAGAGGTAATTTTCACCATGGCAATGGAACCAGTAGCGGAAATAATCAGACAGGACACAGGGGTGAAGGGGGTGGCGGAGGGGGACACATCACATAAAATAGAGCTATACGCAGACGATATCTTGTTGTTCCTCAAAGATACTAGTAGTTCTTTCCCCAAAGCCCTAGATGCATTGCAGGCTTTCACGGAGGTCTCCGGATTTGCGATAAATTTAGCTAAATCCAAGGCCCTGAACGTCTCAGAAGAGGCCGGAGTGATAGAAACATTGAGCTCCAGGTATCCCCTAAACTGGGAAACGGACACACTTGAATATTTGGGGGTCCAGCTAACGACATCTCACAAGACCCTATTCGGAGCCAACATAACCCCCCTTTGGAAAAAACTGAAAGAAGACCTTCAGGGATGGGACGCTCTGGATCTGTCTTGGTTCACCCGCATTGCGGCTGTGTCATGGCCACCAACCCAGGGCCAACACTTTCATCTTCTAAAGGGTCCAAATGGAACCTGTCCTGGCACCTTTGTCGCCAGGCTCATAAGAAGGCACGTGCTCTCAGGCCGGGCGTGGCCATTAGAAGACATTGGCAGGCACGTGCAGGAGTTTATGGGAGTGGTGAGGTGGAGCCACAAGGTAGGGCTAATGGGGAGTGGCTGGACCCGGGCTATTTAAGCCAGCCCCACCCACATGTAGAGGCTTCGTGTTAATCTGCCCTGGGCAGCGTAACGCTCTCCGCCATCTGCAGCTCTTACCTGCTTCAGGCTCTTACCTGCTTCCAGCTCTTCACACTGGGCCTGGGCATCATCTGCAACACGCGCATCCTACCTGAATCCAGCCATATCATCGCTCACAGCGGCGCGCGCACCTTGCCTGAATCTAGCCTTACCATCGCCCACAGCACAGCGTGCATCTCATCTGAATCCAGCCATACCATCGCTCCTAACGTTGCGCGCACCTTACCTGAATCCAGCCATACCATCGCTCACGGCAACGCGCGCATCTCATCTGAATCCAGCTATACCATCGCTCTCAACACAGTGCGCATCTTACCTGTTCCTGCAAATCCATCGCCTGCAGCTCGTCTCATCCTCACCTGTCCGAGTGCGCCTACGCGGGAGTCTTCTTCTCGTCCAGGATCTTTAGGGGTCTTCCATCTACCAGCCGCTGACAGATTTTCGGACCGCCGCTTTTCACCAGTCGACGCCAGATTATCCCTGCAAGAGAAAAGGAACGCACAAGGTTAGAAACTGCATAAACACTTAACGCTTGGCCGTGCAATACCTAAGCCTTGCGTTTTACCTAAAAACTCACTTACCTGCCAGTGGGGCCGCTCCATCACCCTTCTGGCACCGTGCAGGCTTGTTCCCAACACTGCGACTCTGCGGGGCCATCTTCACATCTATTGGGAAAAAGTAAAACATTATTAGAATTACGAGCCAGAACCGTTGGAAAAGACATTGCAAAAACGTACAAACAATAATCATTATTAAGAACACTTACCTCAAAAAGGGGATTGGTCGCAACCGGTCTGGGCCATCACGTATACAGACCAGTGAAGCAACTAGGTCTATCTACAGCGTCCCTGCTGACGAGAAGCAGGATGGAGAGCTCATCTTTACTAAACAACAGATGAGAGTGTATGGGAAAACGCATGCTTCTCTCATTCTGGCAAGAGGAGTTCGAGGGGGATCGCAATCCAACCGCTGCATTTTCACTGCCTCTCACCTTCTCCCAAGGGTTTTGCCAGCGACCAGAGCAGTCCACCCTACAGCAGCTGAGGGTAGAGCCGGATAAAGGGGAGCCAACTCCAGGGAGGGCCCCAACTTTGCCCCAACGCCCCCGGGGAGATCAAGTGAGTGTAACAGAACGCGAAGCCACTCCGAACCTCTGCCTGGGTGTTATGGAAACCTCAGAGACTGACCAGTTGGCCCTTTTACTGGGGGAACTACGGGCTGAAGTGCATGCCTCCAGACAAGAGACTAATGCCTTAAGGAGGGATCTTATTGTTGCTCGAGTACGAACTGACGATCTGGCACAGCAGGTGCTTCAAACTCATGCAGGGCAAGTTCCGTTACCTGGAATCACACCAACTCCCTTGCCACAGCCATCACCACCGGTTCAAGTGGTACTTCGGGGGCAGTACCTTTGGCCCCACCCGAACGATTCACCGGTGATCCCAACAAATATGCAATATTTATTAACCAGTGTCGTCTTCACTTTTTGTGTCGCCCTGGGGCATTCGCTAATGATAGTGCCAGAGTTGCCTTTGTACTGTCGTATTTGGGAGGCAGCGCAGCGGATTGGTCCATACCCCTAGTAAATCAGAATGACTCTGTACTTCACAATTTTTGGGAATTCCAACGGGAATTGGAAAGATTGTTTGCTAGTCATACCCAAGGACAGGCCCAGGATAACAAACTATTGTCCCTCAGGCAGGGAAGTCAAGATCTGCTGACGTACATTGCCACCTTTAACCGCCTCGTTGCACAAACTAACTGGCCCGAAGAAAAAAGAAACACACTGTTCTACCGAGGTTTGCGTGGGGAGTTGCAGGATGTACTCGCCCAAGTGGTCAACCCTCCTGAGTGTTGTGCACAGTACATTAATCTGACGGTGCAACTGGACCATAGGTTACAAGACCGAAAAATGGACCGCACTAGAACTGAAGGGAGGTCAGCTTATATACGACCCAGGGACAACCACGTAAAGACTCATGAGTCAACGGAACCCATGCAGATTGGGGGGTTAAGCGTCCCTATATGCAAAGCCGAAAGAGAAAAAAGGAGGCAACACAACTTTGTTTATACTGTGGCAAGGCAAGACATTTTCTTCGGGATTGCCCAATAAAAGCATCCAAGAAAGTAGTAGGTGCAACGGATAATAGTAACGATGAAATGGGTCAGACCCTGGAAAACTCTGACGCCCGGCAAGCGTAGAGGTCCACCTGTCGAGCGCAATGAAGAAAGTTGTTCAGACCTCACACCTGGTCATTCTGGTACTTGTAGTCCACCACCTGCAACCATCAAAGGTACATGCTTTAGAAGCATTTTGACAGTGGAGCTGTGGGTAACTACATTGATCAGAATCTGGCAGCACCAATAGGCCTTCCTCTTTAGCAGAAACTAATATCGGAAAACGTCACCGCAGTGGATGGCTCCCAGTTGTCATCCGGCCCAGTAACGCAACATACCGACAAAGTTCAGCTGATGTGCTAGGACGGTCATCGAGAAGACATTTCTTTCGATTTTGTCGGGGCACCCCAGTTCCAGATGATCCTAGGAATGCCGTGGGTAGAAACACATAACCCCAGGATTGACTGGCGAACATGAGTGCTGACCTTTCCTCCAGAGTGCACCAAAGGTTGCTACCACAAGAACATGAAGAATCCAAAAGTCAAGGCTAAACCCATCCTGGGACTCTCTGGTGCCTGAGTACTTGGACTATCAAGACGTGTTCCAAAAGGAACAGACAAATACTCTACCACCACACAGGCCTTACGACTGCCAGATCGACCTGGTCCCTGGAGCACAAATACCTTGCAGTCGAATCTACGCTTTAACTGAGCAAGAGAATCAACATCTACGGACTTATCTAGATCAGTACCTAGCTAACAGTTTCATCCTTCCGTCTAAGTCTCCAGCCTCCTCAGCTCTCTTCTTCGTGCCCAAGAAGGAGGGGGACCTCAGAACGTGCATAGATTATAGGCCATTAAACCAAATCACTGTTAAGAACAGATACCCTCTGCCACTCATCCCCAAATTACTCGATCACGTCAAGAATGCTCGCATCTACACGAAACTAGACCTACGGGGAGCCTATCAGCTCGTGAGAGTTAAAAAGGGTGACGAATGGAAGACAGCCTTCCGAACTAAGTATGGGCTTTTCGAATATCAGGTGATGCCCATTGGACTATGCAATGCACCAGCAGCATTTCAGTTCTTCATGAACGACGTACTTCACAAATTTATAGACGTCTGCGTCCAAGTTTACATCGACGATATCCTGATTTACTCAGCATCCAAGGAAGATCATATAGGCCATGTAAGGGCAGTTCTAGAAAAAGTGCGTCTGCATCGGCTGTTTGCCAAATTAGAAAAATGCTTTTTCCATGTCACAGAAGTTGAGTTTTTGGGCTTCATGCTTACTCCACGAGGAGTTCATATGGACACACGCAAAGTAGATGCCATTCTTCAGAGCCTTCCCCAACCACTACCAAAGGAGTGCAAAGTGTGCTCGGGTTTTCCAATTTCTACAGACGGTTTATCCCCAACTTCTCACAGATCGTCTATCCTATCACTTCTCTCCTAAAAAAGAATAAAACATTCTTCTGTTCCTCAGAAGCGGAGAACGCCTTCCAAGAATTAAAACAGGCCTTTACCTCAGCACCTGTCCTTAGACACCCTCGACCTGAGTAGCCTTATGTGGTTGAGACTGATGCCTCCAGTATAGCCATGGGGGCAGTACTATCACAAAGGGATCCTGAGACGGGACTATTACATCCCATAGCATTTTGGTCCCGGAAACTTTCTGCACTGTAAAAGAATTATGCAATCACGGACAAGGAATTGCTAGCAATTAAAGAAGCCCTCAAAACCTGCAGACACCATCGTCTAGGAGCCAGACACACAGTCACGCTTATCACAGATCACTGTAATCTGCAATATTTGAAAACGGCTAAGGCGCAATCATCGCTTCTACTTCGCTGGGCTCTTTTCTTCGCCGAACACTATTTCATCATAACTTACAGACCTGGAGTGTGTAATGGTAAAGCAGACGCCTTATCTCGCATGGGGGAAGACAAAGATGCCTTCAGTCCATCTGAACCAGTGGCTATTATTCCCGAAGAACGGATTCAACATCAGATTGCAGTAACAGCCGGCTGGGAAGCCCTGAAGACCGATCTACCATCCCAAATGGATCAATCAGCCCAACAAGATTGGCTGCGTGAGGGGGATCAGTATTCCATCAAAGACAACTTACCTTATTTTCAAGGAAGACTATATATCCAAGACAAGGAAATACAAAACAAAATAATATCCAACTACCATGAGTCGTTAGTGGAAGGACATCCTGGAATTGCTAAGACTTGGGCCAAAATCCAAAAGACCTATTGGTGGCCCACCTGGAGAAAGGATGTTACCCATTTTGTTTCAACTTGCGGTGTTTGCGCCCAACTCAAATCGCAGAAGTCACGTCCTGCAGGTCTGTTGCGCCCATTAACAGTACCACCGGCACTGTGGCACACACTGTCTATGGACTTCATAACCGATCTACCACCCTCCGAGGGGTTTAACACAATCATGGTCGTAGTGGACCTATTTTCTAAAATGGGACATTTTATCCCACTAAAAGGACGTCCCACTGCTGCTACTCTAGCCACAGTATTCTTAGAGCAAAATGTCAAACTTAATGGTTTTCCATCTGTACTGATTTCTGACCGCGGAACGCAATTCGTCTCAGCTTTCTGGAAAAGATGTTGTAAGATAGCGCAAATCGACCTGTGGTTATCCACGAGTCATCACCCCCAAACTGATGGTCAAACGGAAAGAACCAACCAGACTCTCGAGCAATACCTGAGATGTATGTTACAGCAGACGGAAAGGTCCTGGAAAAACATTCTCTGGTTGACTGAATTTGCTTACAATAACTCTATCCATACCAGTACCGGACAGACACCATTCTACACGATGAATGGCCGACATCCTAGAACATCCACCTTCGATCCGCTTGATGAATTGGAAATGCTAGCAATCACCTCTTTACATAAAACCATCACTCAGTCCCTTAAAGAGGCTACCGAATACTTGAACCGAGCCAAGGAACAACAAAAGAGGTTTGCGGATAGGCATAGAAAAGAGGCCCACAATATCAAGTAGGAGATAAAGTTTGGTTGGTGTCCAAAAACATTCCTTTGAAGGGACCTCGGGCCTTCCGTCCAAGATACCTAGGACCTTACCCCATCAAAGCCATCATTAACCTGGCTGCCATGAAATTGGAATTACCAGCCAACATGCAAATCCATCCGGTGTTCGATGTATCCCTTCTAAAACCAATGAAACCTGACACTCGAATCGCAACACCACCTAAGCCAGAAATCATAGAAGGTGAACCAGAGTATGAAGTCAAGAACATTCTGGATTCCAAAATAGTGCGATCAAAGCTATACTACTTGATTGATTGGCAAGATTATGGACCTCAGGATCGTACATGGGAACCCGCCGAGTTTGTTCATGCTCCACGACTAGTCAAGCGATTCCATCGAGACAATCCCACGAAGCCAGGACCAGGAGGAGGAACACCCGTGAGAGGGGCCTTGAGGGGGAGTGCTGTCATGGACACCAACCCAGGGCCAACACTTTCATCCTCTAAAGGGTCCAAATGGACCCTGTCCTGGCGCCTTTGGCGCCAGGCTCATAAGGAGGTACGTGCTCTCAGGCCGGGCGTGGCCATTAGAAGACATTGGCAGGCACGTGCAGGAGTCTATGGGAGTGGTGAGGTGGGGCCACAAGGCGGGGCTAAAGGGGAGTGGCTGGAGCCAGGCTATTTAAACAGACCCACCCGCATGTAGAGGCTTCGTGTTAATCTGCCCTGGGCAGCGTAACGCTCTCTGCCATCTGCAGCTCTTACCTGCTTCCGGCTCTTGCCTGCTTCCAGCTCTTCACACTGGGCCTGGACATCATCTGCAACGCGGGCATCCTACCTGAATCCAGCCATATCGTCGCTCACAGCGCCGCGTGCACCTTGCCTGAATCCAGCCTTACCATCCCCCACAGCACAGCACGCATCTCATCTGAATCCAGCCATACCATAGCTCCTAACGCTGCGCGCACCTTACCTGAATCCAGCCATACCATCGCTCATGGTACCGCGCGCATCTCATCTGAATCCAGCTATACCATCGCTCTCAACGCAGTGCGCATCTTACCTGTTCCTGCAAATCCATCGCCTGCAGCTCGTCCCGTCCTCACCTGTCCGAGCGCACCTACGCGGGAGTCTTCTTCTCGTCCAGGATCTTCAGGAGTCTTCCATCTACCAGCCGCTGACAGGTTTTCGGACCGCCACTTTCCACCAGTCGACGCCAGATTATCCCTGCAAGAGAAAAGGAACGCACAAAGTTAGAAAATGCATAAACTCTTAACGCTTGGACGCGCAATACCTAAGCCTTGCGTTTTACCTAAAAATTCACTTACCTGCCAGTGGGGCCGCTCCATCACCCTTCTGGCACCGTGCAGGCTCGTTCCCAACACCGCGACTCTGCAGGGCCATCTTCACATCTATTGGGAAAAAGAAAGACATTTTTAGAATTACGAGCCAGAACTGTTGGAAAAGACATTGCAAAAACGTACGAACAATAATCATTATTACGAACACTTACCTCAAAAAGGGGATTGGTCGCAGCCGGTCTGGGCCATCACGTATACGGACGAGTGAAGCAACTAGGTCTATCTACAGCGTCCCTGCTGAAGAGAAGAAGGACGGAGAGCTCATCTTTACTAAACAACAGGTGAGAGTTTATGGGAAAACGCATGCTTCTCTCATTCTGGCAAGAGGAGTTTGAGGGGGATTGCAATCCAACCGCTGCATTTTCACTGCCTCTCACCTTTTCCCAAAGGTTTAGAGCATTCCACCCTACAGCAGCTGAGGGTAGAGCCGGATCCAGGGGAGTCAACTCCAGGGAGGTCCCCAATCGCGCCCCAACACCCCCGCGGAGATCAGGTGAGCATAACAGGCGGTCAAGATGTCCCTACTGCCCTGTCTTTTATATGTGTTGAGCTCACTTCCGGTGGAGATACTGCCAGGATTGTCTAGAACCTTACAGAGAGAGATAGTGAAGTTCATATGGCACGGGAAGAAACCGAGGCTGCAAAAAAAGATCCTAACCTGACCACCACTGATGGGAGGACTCAGTGTGCCCGAGGTAGAGAGGTACATATTGGCGGCCCAGCTGGCCCCGATGTGGAAGTGGGTGGGGTAGAGGGGGCCGCAGGCTTGGGTGGGCATAGAACAGAGTGCAACCAATATTCCCCTTGTGTTAGGCAGAATCTTGGGCAGTGCCCTTAGGGACCACTACACCTGATTAAGACTACAGGTGGCAATACAAGTTTTACCTTTGGTACAAGCCTGTACTACTAAGTTATAGTGGTAGCAGTAGCAGAGCAGCCAGGCTTATCTCAAGAGTATATGAGCAGTAGCAGAGATTACACAAAGGGACCACAATTACTGTGACTCAAGCAAACACTGACTCAAGGTTTCAGGTAAAAAATATAAGTACATTTATTTTTAAACCATCAGTTATAAACACAACACCTCTATTAAACTTAAACAAAACCACACGTTAAATATACTACAACTAACCAATTCACTTTGTACAGTAAGTCTCAAGGTAAGTACCCTGTGTTTGAATGAACCGGTGTTATGAACAAAACACGATACCGCAGATAAGGTTGCGATCACTTTTTGACAGTTCGGTCTACTAAATAAACGCGTATCCGTGACATGAAATGCTACCTGGGCAAAAACACACTTAGCACCTGAGATACCCAGAGGGAGTTGGAGGCAAAAATCACAGACAATATTTAGGTTAGGCAAACAGTATCGGGAAACACTCAGAAACAGGAGTTCAAAAGTCAAAGGGTCCGAGCCAGGTTTAGATGACACCGGAGACCTGTGCCAAAGATCACACCGTTAGACAGTTCACGATTCCGTAAAGCCCAAGAGTACTTAAATATTGTCAATGTTCGGAAGCAAAGGTTATAAGAAGGAGGGAAGACAAGGACGAGCCTTGAAGATGAAGAAAAGGGGTTCACCCTGTTTCCTCGAGTAGAACACAGTACCTTGTTTCCACGATGCAGCTGGAGCCCTGGCAGTTGTTCCTGTTGGTTTCCCGCAGACCCACGATTCCTGGAGCTTCGTTGTGAAGGAGGACGTCTGAAGGGGGTCTGCACCACACAGGGATGAAGCCGGCAGCAGCGACAACAAAAAGGTGTGCTCCTTAAAAACAGGAGAGTCTCAGCAGGTGGCTATCCGGACCACTACAGCAGTGTGCAGCGATTTTGACCACGGCGGAGATCTCTGGCTGAAGAAGATGAGCTGGTTATCCCCACCAGGCTCAAGGGAAGAAGACTACGGACTGGATCTTCTCTTAGTCATCGAAGGATAGATAGCTCAGGACTGCAGCAGGGCTTCACCGGGACGGGGTAGTTGCAGCAGCCGTTGTTCTCTCCGCTTCTCTTCAGTTCCTTGTAGTTCCAGAGGCAACTCTGACTTCTAGTCCAAGAGACCTGCCTTTTATGCGCAAAACCCCCATTCACACAGCCTGGCTGTCAATCACGCAGCAGGGGGGTTGTCCAGCCGGGACAACCACCTCAGCCAATTATGGCAAAGTGCGACTTGGGTTTCCTAGGATACCCTGTGCAGGGTGTGACTACACCCCTCTCTCCCATTGAGCCCACCTAGACACCCAGGTGCCTTGAGGAGGGCTTCTCTGGAGAAGCCCGCCAAAAAGACATTGAACAAAGAAGGCAAACCTAGATTGCCGAGCAAAGTAAAACACAAGAAGGACTTTCACAAAAAGAAATGGTGAATAAACCCAACCGGAGCCAAAAGAAAGACGATTTGGTCAAGCGGATTTATGTTCGAGGCTAATATAATAGCCAAGAACAGTACCACGTTTATCTAATATAATCGCGGTAGAAAAGTTTGGGTAGATACCACTGCCACCAGCCAAGTCTAAATGTTAAAAGAGCAAAACAATGCTCAGGGAGGAACAGACAGAAAAGGGGTACAGATTAGCCCTTTCCAGTACTCCATGTAAGAGGGGCTGTACTGGGTCTGTGGTAAAAGTGACTATGTAAAGTTAATGGCAACTTTACCTTTGTCTGGGGGACAGTAGTCAGCCCAAGCGAAATGGAGTCAGAGGGAAGTCTAAAAGACAACCCTGGGTTACTACACTAAAGGTGCTATGTAACCCATACAAGAACAGGGGCACTTGGAGTGGTGTGCTCCAGTGCCCAAAATCACGCAATGAGTAACAACACGTAGGCCAAAACACATGTAAGAGTGGAAAAGAAGATGTACACTCTTACCAGGTTGAAAAAATAAACTCCAAAAATCCATCAAAGCTGCTGGAGAACTCACTAGGTGAGGGAAATTAGCCCTAGAAGGAGAATTCTCCCTAACACCTGGGCACACTACAAGCACTACGGCCACGCGCCAGGGAGGCAGAGGGTCAGTTATTAGAGGCCACCCGGTTAGCGCTGAGAGGTTGGGACCAGGCGCTCAGGAAGCAGCGGATCACCCCGGGCTTGGGTCTGTATACCCCGATGGCGCACAACCAAGATTTCGCCCCGGGGAAGGACAACAAATTCTGGGAAAACTGGGGCCAGCCACAGACGCTCCACTTAAAAGACTTCTACGCCGCAGGCAACCCCCTGTCGTTTGAGGAATGTAAGCAAACATTTGGAGTGGGCAAGAGAGACCGTTACACCTACATACGTATCAGACACTGGGTGGCTCAGAAGCAAGTGAAGAAGGTGGCCACTAGAAACCCGGTGGGTCTGGAACTAACTCTGCAGGGGGGAGAAACAGAGAGGGCACTCTCTAAAATCTATTGGGCAGTGCACAAATGGAAGACCCCCTGATATACAAGGGCAACTGTGAAAGGGACATTGGTGCACCCATCACAGAGGGAGAATGGGGCAAATATGGAGCAGAGCGCAGAAGACATCGGTATGTACGGCTGTCAGGGAAACCACCTACAAACTATGCTACAGGTGGTACTTGTCGCACTACAGGTTGCATACAATGAACCCTGCTTATCCCACCAACTGCTGGAGAGAATGTGACCACAGACCATATGTGGTGGGAATGCCCCAAAGCAGAAATATACTGGAAGGAGATCTTGGGGCACATCAAGGAAATAACGGGGCAACAACTCCCACATGACCCTAAAGTGATCCTACTGGGTGCGGTTGCAGAAGGGGTCTACCCGGCGTCTGGCAAAAGGCTGCCCTCATTACACAACTATTCATGGCGGCAAGACTGTCCCTGGCCCAAAACTGGAAAAACAAGGAGGGACCCATAACTGCATGTTGGTGGGTCAAGATATGGAGCATATTGGAGATGGAGAAAGTGGGCGCCCTCCGGGTTGGGAAATACCAGAAAATCCTGTCAATATGGGATCCATTTATAGAGTTCGTAAAGGACAGAGAAGCCCAACACTTTAGACCAAGACTGCTCCGGACAATCCTGAACTTAGAGGCAGAGCATAAAACAGTGAACAGAGAGTGGGCATGCCAAAGCATACAGCGAAAGGGAATGATACCCGCCGGACACCTTAAAAGGGGGCGAAACCTGAACTGGACCAGGTACTTTTTGGGGATGGGGAGGGATGGGTCGAGGGGGGGTTTCAGAAGTTGTGGTTACTAGTTTGTCAAAGTGTAAAAAAAGTCTTACCATGTGGACAACGTGTTCTTGTGCAATGCCCCTGAGAAAATGAAAATAAAGTTTTGAAAAAAACAAATACGTACCGAGGACATTGGAGAGGTCTTTAAAAATTACTATCGATCCCTCTACAAGTCGGACAACCCGGATAGCGAAAGAACAAGAATCATATCTTGGTGCGTTCTCAATGTCACTGGGCCTAGTAAGATCGCTGTTTTGTTCTCCCCTGTTCCCCTCCCTTGCCTTGTCGCGCTCTGAAATACTTGTGTACGAGCGCAATAGAAATAAAATATCAATCAATCAATCAATCAATATCTAAAAACTATGACCACCCCGCATATAGCGGATATGGATAAACAATCCCCGGACAGGAAAATCAGTGAAGAGGAAGTAAAAAAGGCCATAGCAGGGCTCCCATTAAACAAAGCCCCAGGCCCTATAGGAAATTTGCAGATATACTAACACCATTCCTGACGGGCTATTTAACTCATTCAAAGAGGAGGGGAACATCACGGCATCCATGAATGAGGCCAAAGTCCAGGTATATCACAAACAGGGGAAGGATCCAACACAACTGGGATCCTACCATCCAATTGCCCTTATAAACCTTGATTCAAAATTGTATACGATAATCCTGGCGGGTAGATTATCACACCTTCTGCCAGAACTGATTAACTTAGACCAATCAGCCTTCATTCCAGGTAGACAAACCCATGACAATACCAGACTAATTA
This sequence comes from Ambystoma mexicanum, assembly GCF_040938575.1. Taxonomy (NCBI): domain Eukaryota; kingdom Metazoa; phylum Chordata; class Amphibia; order Caudata; family Ambystomatidae; genus Ambystoma; species Ambystoma mexicanum. The sequence goes on from NC_090940.1 coordinate 149,903,889, forward strand.
TTCATCTGGTGGAGAAGATTGGCATAACTAAGACCGCTGCAGTACTGCTTTCGGTGGTCACTTCTCTTCCGCACACTAAAACATATGGGGATGGTGGATCGGTTTATAAAAATGGTCCAAGCAAACTACAACTCATCCTCCATCAGAAGAGTGATAAACGGAGAGGTCACAGGGGAAGTCAAGATCTCCAGGGGAACTAAACAGGGTTGCCCGTTGTCCCTGCTACTGTATGCCATTTTCCTAGAACCCCTCCTAATCAGTCTCAGAGAATCAACTGTACTGAAAGGTATAGAAATGGCAGGGAGGTCCCATAAAGTCGTGGAGTATACAGACGATATGTAACTGGCCCTTTCAGACCCAATACGATCCCTACAGGAAGCGATACAGCAGCTTGAGAGCTTTGGTGCAGTATCAGGGCTAAAAGTGAATAGACAGAAATCTGAGCTCCTAATATTAGCTGGAGAACAAGACGAGATTAGGAAACAGGCGAGGTCCCTACAACTACAGATAGCGGACAAAGGGATTACATATCTGGGCATAACCCTCACAGACCAGGTGGGGCACTTATATGGGGGAACTACCCACAACTATTGAGAGAATCAAGCAGGACCTGACAAGATGGAACCCCCTATGATTTCGTGGTGGGGCACAATGATATCAATAAAAATGAACACCCTGCCCAAATTGCTATACTACTTTCAAGTCATTCCGATTAAAGTCCCCAAATCATTCTTTAAGGCACTGACAAAGGCTATCACTGCATATATATGGAAAAGGAAACCCCCAAGAGTGTCACGGTACTGACAGCACCCCTACAGGAGGGAGGGCTTGCCCTCCCTCACTTCCACAAATATTACCAAGCGGCGCAGCTGGGTTTATAGTCATTGGGTCGAAAACAAAAATGTCGAAAGTCAAAAGGTCGAAAAAGAAATGTCGAAAAAAAAAGTCGAATTTCTTTTTCAATACGTTTTTTTTCGAAATGGGGGGGTTCCCCCAAACCTCCTTTTTCCTATTTTTTTATTTTACCCCTTTTTTTACTTACCGAACCCAAAAAATACATATAAATAAAAAAATAATACATTCGACTTTTTTTTTTTCGATATTTTTTTTTCAACTTTTTTGTCATTTGACTTTTTTTCCGACATTTTGACTGACCACCGCACAGCTGTGGGTTCTGAAGGAATGGCCATCGGGAAACCCACAAAAAATGTGGGCTATACAAGATAGGGCAGTGGAGGGCGCCCCATTGGCAGAAACCTTATGGCAAAGGAAGCAATACAGGCACCCTAATGTACGTATTAGCGAAATAATGAGAACAAAGTTGGGCACATGGGATGTGCTTGCCAGGAAGGGCATCCTCACAGATGACCAAGCCCCATTTAAACCCATGTTCGGAAATCCAGAGTTCCCCCCGGGAATTGAGAGGGGGGCCTTCAAGAAGTGGGAAACAGCGGGATGTAATAAAATAGGGGATATGTTCCACGAACAGACCATCAAAACATTTGAGGAATGTAAATCCCTACTAGGCCTGGGAGATGCAGATAGATTTAAATATGAGCATCTCAGGTACTGGCTAACATCACCGGACATAGCGCAAGCCGCGACGAGAGACCCCACCCCCTTCGAAAAAAATGTATACACTGGCCAACACAGGTGCTGTAAAACTGGTCTCAAATTTATATAAATTTATAAACACACAGAAAGAGGAGATCCAGTGGAGATATATGAAAAAATGGGAAGACACACTAGGGGGGAATATACCCAGGGATCAGTGGGTAGGCCTTTGGAAGAATATTCCCAAGCTGACACTGGCACTCCAGATGAGGGAAATGTAGGTGAGAATAGTGGTGCAATGGCACTTCACACCAGAGAGGCTGAAGACGATGTTCCCGCAGGTGTCAAATCTCTGCTGGTGAAGCTGTACCGGGGTAGGAACCTGGAGGCATATATGGTGGGACTGTCAGGGGATACAGGGCTTCTGGGACAGGGTCAGAACCCAGATACAGGGGATGATACCAGACACAGCCCACTTGGAGGAAAAAGCTTGGCTTTGCGGATAGTGGGACCCGAAGGCAAAGACGCACATGAAGCCACAAAAATATGCTTTATGGGTCTACTGATAGCTGCTTGGCTTGCGATAGACCAGAACTGGAAGCAACGGGCTGCGCCAACGATCCACAATTGGCTACGGAAGGTATGGGCATTAGTTACAATGGAATGGATAACGCATAAACTCCATGGGACAACAGAGCTATTCCACAAGGAGTGGGGATCAGTGTTGGCATATTTACAAACAGACTTTATGGCCCAATGGTGCAGATGCAAAATAAGAATATTGGACCTCTTTTCAGCATAAAATACTATTCTGAGACGAGAAGGAGAAAGAGACTCTTCCGGCGGGAGGCATGGGGGGGGGGGGGCTGGCTGTGGGAAGGAAGGGAGGTGCAGGAGTTGGGAATTGCTGAAGTTGTTGTTGACATGTTACACAGAAAATACAATAAAAATATGTTTTTTTTAAAATGGCCTATACAAAAAACCTATTGTCAAATCCTTACTCTATATTTAAAAAGGGTGTGGGACAATGACATGTATAACACAAGAGTGTAGTACAAACTGAAATGTCCAAAAGGGTTTTGATAGTTCAGGACTGCTGAACTAGTGTATTCCCTTCCCCGCGTTACATCATGGGACAAGGCGGAACAGTGGCATGACTGTGAGCACCCCTTGGGCCTATAGGCATCAGGAAGCAGTTTCTTCAGAAACGGCAGAATTTGTTGAATCAATGTCATTTTCTTGGTGTCATAAAACTTCCCCAAGCTTTCATCATGCAAGATTCTCCTCTTCCCCAGCTTCCCTCGTGATGCCCCCTTTGTTGTGTTCACCTTTGTTTTTACACCACTGTTCAGTCACTTTAACACTAAATCTGGGATTCACTCCCCTTAGCTCTCTCTCGGCATCCCTCTGTCGGGTTCACACTTGTCTTTGCAACTTTATAACAATGCAGGATTTGCTCCCCTTAGCTTTCTTAGCATCCCTCCGTCGGGTTCAGACTTGCCTTTACAACATATTTCAGTTAGCTTTGCTTTACAATTGTTCACTTCGTTTCTCACTTGTCAAAGACTTTCGATTGTATGAGGATTTTGCATGCACCTTCATATGACCACTTTGACTTTCTTTACCTTTGGTTGGCCTCTCCTAAGGCCCTCTGGTATTTGCATGTCTTTCCAATTATCTGACTTTCAATCTAACAGTTTCACTATGGATGCAAAGCCTTTCGTGAAGGTAATATTCTATTACCGGACCACTCCGTTATTCTTAGCATATTTCAGTCTTAAACACATTTGCAATGTTGCAGGCTTACCCTGTGGTTTTCTATGACACATGTAGCTTCTGCATTCATCGTTCTGGTTGCAATGTACTTTAGCTTGCGGTTTCACAAACCTGCAAGCCTCATCAACCGCTTTGGTATCTTTCACTCAATAACGCCATCCGTTCTTATGTTTCACTCACCGGTAGCGCTCAATACCATTCGCCCAGCGTTTCCGTGAAGCCAAGGCTATCGGCCCAGCACGGCTCGCTTCCTCTCAACTCCGTCGTTCACCCGAAGCAGGGCCGCATTCACCTTGTACATTAGCGTGGATTATTTTTTTGAAAAGTCTGCACAACCTTCACTCTCAGCTGGCACGGGCCACGGCCCTTCTCTCGCCCCTTGGCCCCTTCTGCCCTGCTTCCACAGTCACTCCAATTTCACAGGATCTGCTCTCCTGCTGCTTTGCTGGTTCTGTTTGCCTTTCTCGCCTTGCCTCTCAGGTGCTCCCATGCTCCATCTTTTATCCTAGTGGGAAAGGGAACAGCATTCAGGTGCAAGTCATCAAGGTTTAGTGCCTGACTCTGCCTGACCCTGATATTGGGACATGTCAAACGGACTGGTTGTGTGTGAGTCTGTCTTTCTCTGACGTGCTTTGTCAGTGCAGCAGAGTGGGTGTTGAAAAGGCGTGAGGATAAGGTTCCTAGATAGTATATAGAATGAAGGTGCTCTACAAGGAAATGGGTGTAGGGCTACCACATTTCTCCTCCAGGTGTCCCACTCCCCAGGGACCCCCATCCAGGTGATCCTCCCACACTTGTCAAACCCCAGCGTCTGGATCCAATGGCGATGGCCGTGCCCCGGCCAACTGGATGACAGATCCCAAGGTACTAGACAGTGGGACACCCTTTGGTTTCTCACAGTGCCCTGCAGATCTCATACAGAGGAACACCAGACAGGAACACCGTAATAGATGCCACTGCTCCGGTGGAATGCACCCTCGGTCTACCTGGCAGGGGCCTGGTGGCAATGAGAGATGCAGCCAGATAGCCATCTGGAAATGGAAGACTTTGCCAAGGCTTTGCCTTTGCCCACAGGTCTGAACGCTACAATCAGCTGCAAGGTTTGTCGGCATCTTTTTGTGTGGGCAGCATAAAACATTAGTGCATACGCAGCATCTAGCGAGTGCAAGGCCCTCTTGAGAAGTGGGGGCACCAAAGAAAATGAGTAGAAGTAAAGGTTCATTCAAGTGGAAAGCTGAGGAAACCTTTGGCATGAAGCAAGGGTTTGTGCGGAGCACTACCTTGGATCAATGGAAAGTCAGGTATGGCAGCCTGCAGGAAAGAGCTTGCAGTTCTCCTACGTGCCTGGCAGACATAAGGGCCACTAGAAAGGCTGTCTTTCATGATAGGAACTTCACCTTAGAGAGAACCACATTAAGTTCCCATGCTGAAGCTGGAGTGTTTACAGTATAAAAAGCCTAGAGCAGACCTTAGAGAAAGTTGACCTAATGTGCGAGTGTAACGAGAAATGGCTGCCAAATGCCCCTTAATGGAAGCGTGTGCAATCCTGCTTTTGCCAAAGATAGAAGACATGGCAAGATATGCGCAGTTTTGATCTGAAGAGGGTTTAGCTATTGCGAATGACACAATATGGCAAACCGCTTCATTTGTGTTTATAGCACAACAGGTTAGAGGGTGCTCTAGCCTTTGCCAGAATCTGCTTGCATTCTAGAGTTAATGTGAAGTACCCAAATTCTAGGGCTGCAGGAGCCAAGCCGTCAGCTTCAGTGATGCTGAGTTTTGGTGCAGCACGGATTCTCTGTCTCTGGAGAGTAGATCTGACAGAGGAGGTAGCTTGACGTAAGGGGCTACCGACAGGTGAAGTAGGTCAGAGTACCAGATCTGGTGCAGCCATGCTGGAGCAATTAAGATCATCTTGCAGATGCTCCGCTTGACTGTGTTTAGCACTCGAGGTAGCAGTGGAATTGGAGGGGACACATAGAGGAACAAGCCTTCCCAATGAAATGGAGAAGGTGTCCCCCAGACTCCCTATTTGAGGATACTGGCTGGCAAACTGGAAGCACTTTGAGTATGCCAGTGTGGCGAACAAGTAGATCTCAGTGTGGCCCCATCGGGAGAAGAGGCAGAAAGCCTGGTTCTGGTGAAGCTCCCATTCAAGGCAGAATCATATCTCTATGCTGAGGGAATATGCAATGGAGTTGTGGATCCCTTGTAGATGAAAATAGAGGAGAAATATGTTCTTCGATATTGCCCAGGGACATAGGGCGTGAGCTTCTATTGACAGTATCAGAGAGCTGGTACAAACCTGTTTCCAGATTTAAAAAATGGTGGTCATATTGTTGGTGAAGATGCAAACCACCTTTTTCTGGAGCAGCCGCTTAAAGGATTTCAGAGCCCAGAACACTGCTCTGAGCTCCAAGACATTTATGTGTAGGGATTTGTCTTCCGGTTGTCAGAGCCCTCAGGCATAGTGCAGGCCCGTGTGAGCCCCCCAGCCCTCTAGGTAGACATCAGTGGTGACTGTGGCCTAGAGTACTGGAAGGCAAATAGGAGTGCTGTGCGTGAGGTGTGGCGATGACTCCACCACTGAAGAATACGGCACAATAAAGGCAATTTTGTCATTCCAGGACCCGGACACCTGTTGTCTTCGAGCATCAAGAAACTCCTGGAGCTGTCTCATTTGAAGCCTGCAGGGTGGAACCAAGGGAATGCAGGAGGACATCATCCCTCGCAGGAACTTGATGGATCAGACTGTTGCTGTCTGTAAGATAGACAGTTGGTGAATCTGGTGAAGTATGGCGTTGACCCTCTCCTCCGAGGAGCTGTCATGAACCCAGGAACAGAGTGTTCTGAGTGGGCGATACAACATGCATTACTTACAGTAAAAGCATTTCTGATGATTTTATCTGCTTAGATTCACATGCTGTGCATATAGTCTGACATCCAGTGGTAACCGCAGAGTATTGCATCTTGTCTTTTGAGAATCGAAAGGGGCCGTCGACACGGGCGTGCCTGTAACACTATCCCTACGTGACGTGTAGTGTACCCAAGATCCCTCACGCATTGAGGTCCCTCCGATTGTATTTTCTCTGCCGTGAGGGAGCCTTATGACTACCGTGAGTGAGTACAGAAAAGAGAGAAAGTAGTAAGACATCTATGTTCCTTCCATCCGAGTGGGGAGGAAGGGTGGGCGCATGTGAATCTAAGCAGATACAATCATCAGAAATGCTTTTACGGTAAGTAATGCATGTCTTCTGATGTTTGTTAATCTGTTTAGAATCACATGCTGTGCATAGACTAGCGAGCAGTCCCCGGAGTTGGAGGTGGGTTGTGAGAAGGAACAGTAGTGAAAAGATGTCTTAGTACCGCCTGATCCACCTGAGAATCAGACCTAGAGTGAGTGTCTAGGCAATAGTGTTTTGTAAAGGTGTGTACAGAACTTCAGGTTGCCGCTTTGCAAATGGACTCAAGGGGAACATTTGCAATGAATGCTATGGAAGCCCCAGTGCCTCGAGTAGAATGTGCTCTAGGATTGAATGGCAGTTCTCTCTTAGCAAGAGTGTAGCAGAGTGTGATGCATTTGACAATCCACCTAGAGATAGTGGATTTGGAGACCGCATCTCCTTCTCTTCTTGACGCCACTGAATCTAAAAAAGGATTAGTCTTTCTTAGTGGTCGAGTTCTTTCCACGTAGAACATGACTGCTCTGCGTACATTAAGTGTGTGCAGGCTTCTTTCTCCCATGCTTGAAAGGTTTTGAAAGAACGTTGGCAGTTCTATTGATTGGTTCACATCTGACTTAGAAATGAATTTAGGCGCAAATCTAGGGTGAGTGCGTAGAACCACCTTATCTTTGTGAACTGTTACCAAGGGATCTAGGACTGAGAGCGCTTGTTGTTCACCTACTCTCCTAATGGAGGTAATAGCTATTAAAAAAGCAGTCTTATATGTGAGATCTTTAAGACTCGCTCTGTGCATGGCCTCGAAGGGAGGCCCCATAAGTCTAGTCAACGTCACGTTTAGGTCCCATCCGGGAGCTGGGTTAGAAATGGGAGGGTGAATTCTTTTCACTTCCTCTATGAAAGCCTTAATGACTGGTATCTTCCACCACAACACCTTCTGTTATGATGTAGTGTAGGCTGAAAGCGCAGCTAAGTGAACCTTTAGAGAGTTAAAGACCAGGCCTGAGTCAAGTAAAGGAGTTATGTACAAAACAATGTGTGTGGGAGAGCAGTTAAATCGGGTTAATGCTCTTTCCACTTACTGGAATAGCAATATCGAGTGTTCAGTTTTCTTGCCTCCCTGAGAATGTCCATATATCTCTGAGGGAGCTGCAGGGGCCCAAACTCTATGACTTCAGGAGCCAGGCCGCTAAATTGAATGTCTGCGGGCATGGATGAAGCGTCTCCCCTTTATCTTGCGACAACATGTTGTACGGGCAAAGCAGTTTCACTGGAGGAGATAGGGACATCTCCATCAGATGAGCGAACCAGGGTTGGCGGGCCTACATGGAGGCCACTAGTATCATCAGGACTGGTTCCTGGTGCATCTTGTGCACTATTTTGTTGAGAAGGGGAATCCTCAGGGGGGGAAGGCGTAAACAAATTTCCCTGACCATGTTATCCAGAGTCTGTTCCCCTTGGAACGGTTCTGGGGGTATCTGGAGGTGTAATCTTGGCATTGAGCGTTCTCCAGAGTTCCGTACAAGTCGCTCTCTGGGAAGCCCCATTCTGCGAAAACGTTTGGAGACAATGTCTTTGTGTAATCGCCATTCGTACTCCATGGGCAGCGGGAAATCTCTGCTGAGTACATCTGCTAGAAGATTGAGTTCCCCTGGAACATGTTGTGATAACAGGAACATGTTACGTTTGAGAGCCCACTTCCAAAGGACCGCCTTTCCTTGCATTTGTGTCTGGAAAGCTTTTAGTGCTTTGAACACTGCCAACAGTTCCAACAGGTTTATGTGGTTGGATGCTATGTCTGATGACCAAACTCTGTGCGCTGTTTGTTGAAGCAGGTGAGCTCCCCACCCTGTGAGAGATGCATCTGTAGTTAGAGTGGCTTCCACTGCGGGGGTGGTGAAGGATTTCCCCTTCATGAGGTTGTCCCTCGACCACCACTGCAGCGAGAGAACAAGGGCTGGCGAGACAACCACTAGATCGTCCCATTGTCTGCTGGCCTGACACCACTGGCTGTTGAGCCACTCCTGCATTGGACGCATTCGCAAGCGCGCGTGAGGAACCAAGTAAATACATGACGCCACCATTCCTAACAGTCGCATAGCCTTGCGTACCGTCACCTCTCGACTGGCTACATATTGAGGGATTTGAAACAGCATGTTTTGGACCCTCTCGTTGGAGGGGAAGATGAGGCCGTCCTTTCTTCGAATTAGAGACTCTAGGAACTGCTTGACTTGACTGGGGTCTAGGCTGGATTTTTTCTCGTTAGTAGAGAACCCCAGACTGAATAAAAGATCTATCGTCATTTGGGTATTTGACAGATAGGTTTCGTAAGAGTCTCCTGTTATGAGCCAGTCGTCGAGGGAATGATAGACGGTTGTATACGAATTGTTCGAATGTCAATTGTTCGAATAACAATTGACCTTCTGCATAATTGACCGAATTTAAACGGTCAATTAGGATATTTATGCGAGGGGAAACCCCCGCAGCCCCCCACCCAATCCAACCCCCACCCCAACCCCCCTCCCAATCCCTTTATAATATTATTACACCAACCCAACCAATAATATATATTAAAATGACCATACAGTCAATTGTGCAGAAGGTCAATTAGGACCCCTATTATTCAAACAATTGTGTCATTCGAACAATTGTAAACGAACAATTCGGGTAATACCCGATAGACCGGGATGGATTGCCTGCACAGATGTGCTGCTGTCACTGCTAGTACCTTTGTAAATACCCTTGGTGCATATTCTATGCCGAAGGGTAGTACCTTGAACTGATAATGCTTGTCTTGTATCATAAATCTGAGGTATTCTCTGTGCACTGGCAACATTGAAATATGAAAGTATGCATCTTTCATGTCCAGTGTTGCCATGTAATCCCCCTGTGATAGCAGAGGAATTACTTCCTGCAGAGTGACCATGCAGAACTTTTGTGGCTTTACAAATTTGTTCGCTGGGTGCAGATCTAATACAGGGCACATGGTTAGATCCTTTTTGGGGACAAGGAAGTACACTGAATAAATACCTTCTTTTACCTGTGACAGAGGTACGACCTCTATGGTTCCTTTTTCTTGTAGTGTCTCGACTTCCTGAAGAAGGATACGAAGATTGTCTGGTGTCAGTCATCTTGCTTGTAGAGGTCTGAATGTTGGGGACCGGTTGAACTCTATACAGTACCCGTCGGCCACGGTTTTTAGCACCCACTGGTCTGTAGTTATCCCCTCCCATGCCTGAAGGAACGATGTTAGCCGGCCCCTGACCGGGGAGGCATGGGAAGAGACCCGAATCTTCAGGTCATTTTGAACCTGAGGCCGGGAAGCCTGTGGGGGTAGAGTTCCGGCCCCTTCCTTTTCCACGACGCTGACCGCTCTGGGGATACGGGGTGGTGTATCCGCTGCTTCCCTGTGGAGAGGACCAATTGTTTCCCGAGGAGTACTGTTGTTGAGGGAAGCGTTGGCCATGAAAAAGCCATCTGGACCCAGATCCTCGTCTTGTAGAGGGTCTTTGTGTTTTCAGGGGGTCATGCTCCTTTATTGCGATCTCAAGGGCCTCGTCGACCGCTTTTCCAAACAGGTTGGATTCTTCCAAGGGTTTATTTAAGTTCCTTAGCCACGCATGTCTCTTCAGGAGTGTGCCCTGACCCAGAGATCGACCAGCTGTTTCGGCGGAATCCAAAGTGTTTTTAAGTATGCTTTGGTTCACTTGTCTGCCTTCAGTCACTGTGGCCAGGAGACGAGTTCGTAGTAGTACGGTAAACTCCTGTAGGCCTTCTTTTAGCAAGGCCCACTGAGCGTCTGCGTAGCTGGCCAATAAGGTGGTATTGTTGGCAATACATGTTGAAAAAGCTGCTGCGGCCGTGACCCTCTTCCCAAAGGTGTAAAATCTTTTACATTCTTTATCGGGGCTGCCTCGCCGGTTGACAGAGGGACCCCTGCCCTTTTTCTTGTAGTGGTCACCACCAGAGTCTGGGGTGGAGTGACCTCTGATATAAAGGGGGTCTGAGGGAGAAGGACAAAAGAGCTTTTCTATCCTCGGATTCACACCTCTTGTAAGAGCAAGTGTTGATAAGGAGGGAGCCAAAAATTTGTAATTGAATTGAGGAGAGGAATAGCCTGGCTGGCCGGTGGCTTCTCTTTGAGGATGTCCTCCACAAAGTCAGCTTCAGGGACAGCGTCATCTGTGGCTATTTTGAAGTGTTCAGCTGCTTTGCGCAACATGACGTTAAATGTCAATTGATCATCCACTGGCGAGGGTTGTCTAGTGGGAGTGGTTTGGGGGGAATCCAAACACATGGCATCAGGATCTTGTGAGGGATCTAGATAATGCCATGGCTGAGGGTCACCCATGTCTGGGTTGTCCCCCCACCCCTCTATGGGATCATGCATGTCCTCAGGATTGGTGAATTGATCCTCATCGTGAGTGTCTGCAGGAATCTCCTCCTCAGTGAGGTCATATGTGTATATATCGTCTTCCTGAGAGGTGTCAAAGAGACTTGGGAATTTTGCTACAGGGTCCAAAGGGCTCTCATCCCGTGGTCTTCTAGGCGTAGGTTGCTCTGAACAGGTAACAAACTTGTCCAGCCTTTCCATACAATTTTCAAACTTCTCTCTAATCCAAACAGAAGACCTAGAATGGTCTAGAGGCGGAAAAGGATCTTGAAAATGCTCTTCTGCCGTAAAACATCAAGATTTTTGTCTCAACATCGAAGACATCCCTTCCTCGCCGTCCGAAAACTCTTCCTGGGGGACCGACAGAGGTGGGGCGTCCCTTGCCTTTCTTTCGGCTTAGGGGATGGTTCTGGTACTCCCTTTAGGCTATCCTTGGATTTCGACGGATCCATGGGCTTTTCCGTAGGCCTCAGAGAATCTCTTGACTGCCGTTTATGAGAGTCGGCAGAAATAATTCTCGCTATGCTGTTGGCAACGTGCTCCGCAGACGGGAGGTGTGTAGCCTCGGCCTGCCATTGTGAAGGAGTCTTTTTCGGCTGAGCCGGGGCCTTGTCTTCGGCAGATGCCTTCTTTGGCGGTGCCGGGGCCTTGTCTTCGGCAAACGCCTTCTTCGGCAGAGCCGGAACCCTGTCCTCGCCGGATGCCTTTGTGCGATGCATCCCGACGGAACCCGGCATATTAGAGATAGTGCCCTTTGTCTTTGATGGCCCGGTTTCTAGGTGAATATGTGGCTGTGGGGAGGGCTGCCGATCCCGACGGTCGACGGGTGCCGCCGGAACTTCTGGTGTATCAGTTGGCGCTGAGATCTTCTTCGACTTGGTCAAAGGTTGACTTGGTGTTGTGTGCTTAGTGCTATGTAAATGTTCGTCTTTGTCGCCAGGGTGTACATTCCCCATAGCAGTGCCTGAGCCGTGCCTGGCGGGGCCGGGGACAGACGATGCGGAGCGGGAGCGCTCTGTCGAAAGGTCAACGAACTACGGGTCGGAGGTCTATTCGTCACTATTGCCGTCGTCACATTCGGTGGCTGCAGCAGCGGGAGATAACTCGGCCTGTGACATACCATAGGCCGCCCACCGCTTGACTTTGCGCTCCTTTAATGTCTTAGGACGGAGGAGCTTACAAGCCGCACAATCTACTTCGTTGTGATCGAGGGGCAAGCAATGGTTACACTTTTTATGCTCATCTCTCCAAGGAAATGTGCCTTTGCAAATGGGGCAAAACGGATTCCTCTCCTTAGCTGAGGAGGGGTAGAGTGACGAAGACCAAAAGGGAAAGAGGAAGGAAAGGGAAAGGCATTCTCAGATTGTACAGAAATGTCCACCCTGACCCCACTCTCCCTACTGTGTAGGCCGGCGGGAGGCCCGGCCACATGGTCGGCAGCGCCGACTGGATCACCGTCCGTCGAAGTTCTGAAGATTCAGGTTTTCAGTGGAGATCTGGAACAACCGTCGAAATAAGGGACGGGTAGGGTGATCTAAAGTATTTAATATAAACTATTCGACCAAAGGTCGAAGGGACAATAGGCAATGGGCCTCATTATGACCCTACCGGTCCGGAAAGAACGGTGGTGGTAAAACCGCTGCCATCGTTCTTTCCGGACTGGCTGATTAAGAGTCCTGCAGACGGGAGGTGTCAATCCCGCCAGGTCTGACCTGGCGGGTTTAACACCACACGCCTGCTTGCGGACATGGAAACACTGGCTCAGTCATAGACGGAACCAGTGTTTCCATTGTCCCCATCTCCATGAAGTCCTATGGGCTCCATGGGAATGGGGACTTACACAATTCCGCCTCTGGAATTCCCGAGTCACCGGGGTCGTGATGCCCCGGTGATTCCAGGAATCACGGAGGCGGAATGGTAATACGGGTCCGGCAGTAACCTTCCATTTTTTCCAGCTCGGTTACCACCGGACTCGTAATGAGGCCCAATGTCTCTGACGAACTCCGCATAAGGCGACCAGTATGCTGGGCGGAAAAAAATAATCTGAGGGACATCGACGCATGAGGGATCTTGGGTACACTACACGTCACGTAGGGATAGTGTTACAGGTACGCTCATGTCGACGTCCCCTTTTGATTCTCGAAAGACAAGATGCAATACTCTGTGGTTACCACTGGATGTCGGACTATATGCACAGCATGTGACTCTAAGCAGATTAACAAACATCAGAAGCATGATTTCTGAAAGCTGATGGAGAACCTCACTTGGGTTAGTCACTGGATGGATTCCTCAGTGTGCTGGGTTGCTAGCAGCAGGGATGGGGCGCGCACCAGCCAATTGTCCAGGTACAGGTAGACGTAAATGCCTGCCCGGCGGAGATGCCAGTGGAGCTAGGCATTTTGTAAATACTTGTGGTGCTGATTTTAGGTTGAAGGATAGACCCTTGAAATGATAATGCTTGCATTGTACTACGAATGGAAGGAATCGTCTGTGTTTTCGGTGTATGTGGAAGTGGAAATAAGCAGCCTCCAAATCCATAGAGGAGAGGAAGCCTCCTTGTTCCAGGTGGTGATTCACCAGGAAGTATGTGGAGTACACCTGGAGCCCGAGAGGTGTGATGGTAAGACTTCTATGGCTCCCTTTTTTTAAAAAAGGGACTGAGCTTCCTGTATGAGGAGGGATAGGTGCTGTTCCTTTTTCTTTATGGAAGGAATGAAGGCACATTTTCCCATACACTCGAGGGTGTGACCCTGTTGAATGATGTTGCGCACCCACTTGTTGGTGGAGATATTTTTCCACTGCTCGACAAATTCTGACAACCGACCTCCCATTGAGGTGCTGAAGTTGGGGTTCAGGGCCCAGAGCTGATCAGGCCTGCTTAAGAATTTGTGCCATTGAGGAAGATCTGCGCCTCTGCCGTGTACCTCTGTACGTTTGTGATGTCCCCCTGTAAGATTCATGCGAGCTGGTGCCAGCTGTTGCCGATAAGTTGGCCTGTAATCTCTGAATGGCCTTCCTCTACCAGACCGAAAAGGACTGCCGGCATTGCTGCACGGTGCCCAAGGAACAGGCGGTATCAGTATCCGCCTTTATGGTCTGCAGGGTTTCGTCCACATACTTTCCGCACTGCTGCGTTCCCTATCTGGTGAAAGCCAGTGTCCACGATGTATGACGCGACTGTGATGGCATGGTCAGAAGCAGCTTCTCCTTCGCGCAACAGCGCCAAAGCTTCCACCCTCTTGACATCAGGTAGAAAATCCAAGATGGGATCCATCTTGTACCACAATTCACAGTCATACCGGGAGAGGATCGCCAATGAGTTGGCCGCCTTGATGGTGGTAGCGGCTGTGGAAATAACCCTCTTGCCAAAGGCGTCAAGTTGTTTACCCTCTTTGTCCAGTGGAACCATGCATGGAGAAGAAGGATTGGAAGATCTTTTCCAAGCAGCTGCTGATACCATAGAGTCTGGGTAGGGCTGCGTGCGTGGCACCTTATGCTTCTCTCTAGGCGGTCCTTTTTAGGAGGAGCCGAGAAGGATTTCTTCATTACCAGTGGCCCATCTTCGCAGATGTCTTTTATCATGGGGATGCTGACCACTGACTTCCTAGAGGCTTCACGCCTCTGGAAAAGGAAACCTTCCTTCCTCTGTTCCTCAGGAACGAGATTGAATAGCTTAGCTGCCTGTGTCATGAGTGCATGGAAAGAGCCAACTTCATCTGGAGCTGAATCACGCAAAGAGAGGTCTGCTGGTACCAGGTCGTCATACTCATCCGTAGTATGAGTGTCACGGGACCTGTCAGTGTAATCGTCCGGCCCAGTGTCAGTGAATGTGATGACTGACACAGTGAGCTGAGAACCCACCTGAGGTGACCGAGGAGGAACTAAATCTCTTGGCGGTAATTCCGCAGGGCTTCTGTGAGGGGCTCATTGAGGGGCCAGAGGAGGAAGGCAGTGTTGCAGTTCAGAGACCAGTGTCTGTAAGGTTGACAAGATATCAAGGGAAAGATCCCTATGGGCAGGTAGAATGCCAGAAAGGGCTTTCAGTGTTGCAGTGGGTCGAAATGGAGGTCTTGGAGGTTGAACTGGAGAAGTTGGATGAGGTATCCGAAGAAGAGAATCTGGCTCTTTGTCAATCTCTGCATGGTCAGAAAATAAAGCCTCCAGAGGTGAGCCATCTGAAATTTCACCACCTTGAAGTAACTGAGCAGGTGGAGTTGCAGCGGGTTTTACAGAGGAAACAAGGTGAAGAGTGGCTTGGCCTTTGTAGGTCTTGGTAGGAAAGACAGTGCTGGAGGCATCTCCATGTCGACACTAGCACCTCTGAGAAATGAGCCAATTACAGGAATCTGTGAATGGGAGACTAATGGTGCTGAAGATGGTCTGGGCAACAAAGAGATCTTCACCAACGTGGGTTTGCTGGTAGCTGTTGACGAAATTGTCTATGAGGTAATCATCAACGGGGTAGCCGACGACGAGGTGGTGGACGGTTTTGTTGGTTTGTGAGCTGTCTAAAGAGTCGTCAATGAGGTTTTTGCCGTCGACAATGACTTTGGTCTGTGACTGGTAGACCGAGTAGATGTGGTGATCTATGAATGCCATTTCTCCAAAGAGTGTTTCGAAGATGGTGGTTTAGCTGCAACCGTTGACGTAGTAGCCTTAGGCATAGACGATGCAGTCATCGACGGGGTCACTGACGAGGCAAACAAAGTGGACTGCACCTCGTCGTTGACGAGGGGGTCGACCGGGAGACAGATGAAGTGTGTGACTTGTGTCCCTTTCTTAATTTCTTCTCCAAGGAAAATTCCTCATATGAACTTGACCTCTTAGAAGAGGGAGTACATTCCACGGGCAGGCCAGTCCTGTCAGAGGCATGACTGCAGACCGAGGTCACGCTAGAGGCCCGGCACCCTCTTCCAGCCATGTCATCAATCTGTGATGCAGTCTTTGCGTGTCTCAGATGAAAAGGGTGTCTCAGATGAAAAGGATTAGCAGATGGAGCAAGTCTCCATGTCGTGTTCCGGATGCAAGCAGTATAAGCACTTCTCATGCTGGTCCTCCTCATACACATTCTTAAGGTGACATTTAGCACAACCCTTAACAAGGCTTTTGTTCTTACGAGTGACTAAACTTGAAGAAACAATTAAAGGAATAGTGCGCTCAAGAATATTATTGGCTTAAAAGATGGGCAATAATCAAAAACATATATTGAACATCTTTTTAAAGAACGTTCCTATGTAAACTTTTGAGCAAACGAGGCTCAAAGCATTTACATGGTGGCATACATTTTGGTGATTTGAAGCAGCCTCCTCTTCATGTTAAGCTCTGCTCTTGCGGCACCTTCCCCTCTCTTTCATCCTCCCTGAAACCCCTCTCCCTCGATTTCTCACCAACTGCAACTGAAACTCCTAACCGCCCACACCCCACCTTCAATTCCCCCAGGCCAAACCCATTCATCCTGACACACGCATCCACCCACTCCCACCCGAAACCCGCCAACTTTTCTGCTCACCCACTTTTCCCATCAATCATCAAACAGCCTACCCCTCTTCCTCTCCAGTTTCCACTCTCCCCCCCAACCCCTTCCACTCCAGCTCCGACACCAACCTCACCTACCGAAGTGTACTGCATCCTATTTAATGCCCGATCCATAGCAAAAAACAGACACTGCATCTTTGACCTCATCGCCTCTAACAAACCAGACCTTGTTTTCATCATCGAAACTTGGTTCTCTGACGACTTCGCCCCAATCACCAATGAAGCCTTCCCCCCCTGACTACTCCCTCATCCCACTGGACCGTCTCTCTAGAGGTGGGGGAATAGCATTCGTCTTCAAGTCTCACTTCCACGCCTCAATCATCGACAACCAACCTTCCATTCCTTCCTGCAAATCACTCCTTGTTAAACTATCCCTCTCCTCATCGTTCTCACACAGCTTCCTAATAATCTATAGACCTCCTGGCTACGATCGACAATTCTCAAACAACCTCTGCGACTCTATTGCCACCCTGCAACTAAACCATCCCAACCTCACCCTCCTTGGAGACTTTAACATATGGCTCAACATCCACACCAACCCTATGACACACTCTCTGGTTGACGGTCTAGACGCAATAAACCTCCAACCCCACATAAACGGCCCGACTCACTATAAAGGACACACTCTTGATGCCATCTTTACCTCCCACAACCGGATACATCTCAACCCCCCCACACTTATCATCTGGTCCGATCACTTCATTGTTTCTTTCGCCATTCGCTCTCCCAACCCCCTTCCTGTACTCGAATCTGAATCTCTGAAGCTACGCAAATGCTGGAAAAAACAAATAATCGTTCCTGACCTAGCCGACGCACTCCTCCAGTCTCCACCACCTACCCGCCAACTCAATAAACAACTAACCCCCAACGCCTTTGACTCATGGCTCAACACCTCACTAATGCGGCTCACACCCTCTTGCAAACCTTCAGCCTGTCGTGGCCTGTTCCCTAGATGGTTCACACCTGAGTTGAAGACCACCAAACAACTATATAAATACCTAGAACGCAAATGACAGAAAGACAAAACCCAGGAGAGCAGAGCCCCCTTAGCCCGACACCTTCATCAGTACAAGGCCGTAATCCGGAAAGCAAAAAAAGCCCACTACAACTCCCGAATCCTAAACTGCAAAAACCCCAGCAAAGAACTTCACAAAATCATCTCTGAATTCAACAAACCGGCATGCACTATGACCATCCCGACCCCCTCACAATCACAGTGCGACGCTCTCGCCCTCCACTTTTACGCCACGGCTCTCGAAAAAACAAATGCTCTAACCACCAAACTGGCTCTCTTACATCCACCAGGCAACCCTCCGCCCATACCAGCCAACCCGCCGCCTGCGACCACTACGCAACCAACGTTCGAATCCTTTAGTCCAATATCACCAGACCAATTTCTCAAACTTCTATCTGCCCGCAAACCATCCGGCTCTCCGCTAGACCCTTGTCCAGCCACAACCCTCAAAGAAATGTTCGCTTCCACCTGCGCAGGAGAACACGCAAGATCCATCATAAATGACTCCCTTTCCTCTGGTATCTTTCCGGACGCATTCAAAACGGTTCATGTCAAACCTCTAATAAAAAAATCTTCCCTCGACCCTCTTGAGCCCAAAAACTACCGCCCCATCTCAAACGCCAGGTTCCTTGCCAAACTCATTGAACGTACCGCCTGCTCCCAACTAAATGCCTTTGTCGAAGCCAACAAACTCCTAGACCGCGCACAATCAGTTTTCAGAGCCCGTCACGGAACTGAAAACACCCTGACCTCATTCTGGGATGACCTTAAAATGGCGGCAGACTCCGCGGGATGCGCCGCATTAGTCCTTCTTGACCTATCCACCGCCTTCGACAAAATCAATCACTCAATCCTTCTTGACCGTCTCCACTCCTTAGGAATTTGTGGAACTGCTCTTAAATGGATAGCATCATTCCTCAAAAATAGGTACCAAATAATTATACTTTCCACCTATTCCTCCCAAGCCCGACCAGTCGACACGGGAGTCCCACAAGGAGCATGCCTACCTGCCCTTCTGTTCAATCTCTACTTGATCACCCTCCCACCAATAATTCGTTCACACAACATCCTGTGTTACAACTACGCTGATGACACTCAACTAATTCTAAAACTCCTGAACTCAAAACCCAACTGCCGACCTGACCTTGCCTCCTGCCTCCTTGACATAGAGCTATGGATGACCCGAAGCCACCTCTTGTTAAACCACTCCAAAACTGAAATCATGGTATGTGGCAACTCCAAACTTCTTCCACACCCACTACCCTGGCCATCCGCTATGGGCAACTCACCGGCCCCCTCTAACTCAGTGAAAAACCTTGGATGCACCCTCGACTCTGACCTAACACTCTTGCGCCAAGTCAACAACGTCTCAAAGTCCTGCCACTACCACCTTAAAACCCTTAGGTGCATCTTTCCATATCTCTCCTTTCCCAACAGACTCTCCGCGGTCCAATCAATTGTTATATCAAGACTGGACTACGCAAACTCCCTCTACCTCGGAATCCACGCTTACCAACTGAATAAACTTCAAAGGGCACAAAACGCTGCAGCCAAACTACTACTTGCACTCAGCCCAAGAGCCCACATCTCCCCAGCCCTTAAGACTCTGCACTGGCTTCCAGTGGCCCGAAGGGTGACTTTCAAAACCTTATGCATCTCCCATCGAGCTTTGCATAAAACCGGACCTCAATATCTTCAAGACAAGCTAAAACCCTACCACCCTCCATGCACTCTAAGATCAAGCTCAGCCGGCCTACTAGTCATACCTAAAACAAACTCAGTCAGGTTAGGTGGATCATCATTCTCAGCATTGGCCCCCACGCTGTGGAACTCACTCCCACCTCACATCTGCCTAACTGAAGATCTAATGTCTTTCCACAAACTACTGAAAACTTGGCTCTTCCCCTAAAACCAACCCGTACGCAAACTAACCCAAACAGAATAACAGCATCTCAAATGACACCAATCCAATATCTAAAAACCGCTAATATAAAATAAAAGGACAAACCGAATATAACGAGTAAAGTAGATCAAAGCAGTGAAGTGGATAATAAGAAGAAATCGTACAAAAACAGTAACAAGATTTAAATTAATGAAATGCATGATGAATGAACGAAGTGAATGGAGTAGATGAAATCATTAGAATGGATGAAATGTGTGGAACGGATGAATGCGCTCAGCGGATGAATGCGTTAAGCAGATGAGTGTATAGATCGGATGAGTGTGTAGATCGGATGGGTGTATAGAACGGACGAGTATGTTGAGCGGATGAATGTGTAGAGCCGACGAGTGTGTAGAGCAGATGAGTGCGTAAGTACAGAGAGTGTGTAGAACGCAGGATTGCGTAGAGCTAATGAATGTGCAGAACGGATGAGTTTAGAGCGGATGAGGGTATAGAGCTGATGAATACGGAAGTGCAGAAGAATATGTAGAGTAGAGCAAATTAATGTGTAGAAGGGATGAGTTTAGAGCGATGAGGGTGTAGAGCGGATGAATACGGAAGTGCGGAAGAATATGTAGAACGCTGGAGCAGATGAACCTGCAGACCAGATGAGTGTATAGAGCGGATGAGTGTATAGAGTGGATGAGTTTATTGTGGGGATGAATGTATGGAGTGGAGGAGTGTATAGAGTGGATGTCTGCGTATGAGCAAACGACTTTGTAGAGCTGACAAATGCATATAGCAGATGAACACGTGGAAAGAACAAGTGCATAGAGCAGATGAGTGCGGGGAACGGATGAATACGGGGAACGGATGAGTGCAGGGAGCGGATGAGTGCGGGGAGCGGATGAGTGCAGGGGGCGGATGAGTGCATGGAGCGGATGAGTGCGTGGAGCGTGATGGGTGAGCGGAGCGTGATGGGTGACCAGAGCGGAAGATTGCGCAGAGTGGAAGAGTGTGCAGAGCGGAGGAGTGTGTAAGAATGGAGGAGTGTGTAGAGCGGATGTTTGCGTAGTTCAGACTAGTGGGTAGAGCAGACGAGTGTATGGAGCAGACGAGTGCATATGAGCAAATGAGTGCGTAAGAAAGGAGGGGTGCGTAAGAGCGAGTGAGTGCGTAGAGCAAGTGAGTGCGTATAAAGGATGAGTGCCTATAGCGGACGAGTGCCTAGAGCGGACGAGTGCCTAGAGCGGATGAGTTGCGTAGAGCGGGTGAGTGCGTAGAGCGGGTGAGTGCGTAGAGCGGATGAGTGCGTAGAGCGGATGAGTGCGTAGAGCGGATGAGTTGCGTAGAGCGAATGAGTTGCGTAGAGCGGATGAGTGCGTAGAGCGGATGAGTGCCTAGAATGGATGAGTGCCTAGAACGGATGAGTGTCTAGAGCAAAAGAATGCGTAGAGCGGATGACTGCGTAGAGCGGATGAGTACGTAGCGCCGCTGAATGCATAGAGCGGACGGAACAGATGACATATGTGGATGGAACGGGTGACGTATGTGGATGGAACGGGTGACGTATGTGGATGGAACAGGCGGCGTATGTGGATGGAACAAGCGGCGTATGTGGATGAAATGGGTGACGTATGTGGATGGAACGTGTGAAAAATATGGATGGAACGAATGAAGTATGTAGATGGTACGGGTGAAATATGTAGATGGTACGAGTGAAATATGTGGATGAAGTACATAAAACAACTTAGAATACACAGAACGGATCGGAGTAAAAAGAACAGATTCGAATTCATGAAACGGATTGGAGTGCGTGGAACAGACTGGAGTGCATGGAACAGACTGGACTGCGTGGAACAGACTGGAGTGCGTGGAACGGATTGGAGTGCGTGGAACGGATTGGAGTGCGCGGAGCTGAGTGGAGTGCGGGGAGCGGACTGAGTGTGTGGGGCGGACTGGAGTGCGCGGGGCAGACTGCAGTGCGTGGAGCGGACTGCAATGCATAGGAATGTTTTGAAGTGCATGGAACGTTTGAAAGAGCGTGTAACCCATCATATCACATCACCACACTTACTCTCTTCTTTACACCACCACTCAACTAGAACACAGAGATACTATGACACCATTCGGTATAACTGTTCTCATACTAACATCTGCCGCATACTCCCCATCACTCTAAGGAGGAGCCCGGGAAACTTAAAAAGAAAACCACAGCATTTATAAATACAAAGCTGTTGTATTTATAAATGCCGCAAAAATGTAGCTTTGATTCTCCCGGGCTCCCCCGGTTCGGTTCGGAGTCCGGGAGACTCAAATCGAAAGCCACTGCAGTCATAAATACAATGCTGTTGTATTTATAATTGTCGTGGTTTTCTTTTTAAATTTCCTGGGCTCCTCCCGCCCCCTTCCTGCCTGCATTCTCTGCTCTCCGGCAATAATGAAGGAAAAGTCACCTACTGGGAGCTTTTTTTTTATTACAGCTGGCTGGTTTTTGCTTCATTAGTGCCGCAAGGGCAGATCTTAACAGAAGCACAGGAGGCTCATCCATTACACAAAATGGATGCCTCCTAGTGCTTGATATTTTTGAGTTTGAGCCTCATTTGCTCAAAACCTTACATAGGAACTTTGTTTAAAAATATTTTTTATACATATTTTTGATTATGGGTCATCTTTTTAGCCAATACAATTTTGGAGTTAACTATCCCTTTAAAACCGGTTTTCAAAAATAAGACAAAATGTCGAGATTTCGAAGAGCAAAAAAAACAAGGAGTCCCAACACTTCAATGTGCAGTAAAACTCTGGTCAGGGCTGGGGCTAAGGAGGACTCATGTCACCGGCTGGGGCAGTATGACCCAAAGTGACAGCAATAGGCTATATAAGTGACAAGATGTTTTAAGCTTTAAAGCAAAACATGCTTCAATAAATAATGAGGATTCGGATCCACCAGGGGACGCAGAGATGGGCTGACGCATCTCTACTCGTCTCCTCCAAAGGGTGCAGTTTATGGGACCTGAGCCCCCCCAGACACCCCTGGAGTGAGGCACAGACCCCCACCCCAACTCTCTGATGGCGTGGGGCACCCGTATACCCTGACTCCGGTCTTCCGGCGTGGAGCAGTTGTCGCTTTTGAACTTTTGAAGTTGGGAGGGAAAGAGGGCCTCTCCTCCCACCCCGTGCCGCGGTCCCACGCGAATCATCCTGGAGCCGGAGCTCGTGTGCAGCCTGGAGCCCTACCGGACAGTGTGGGTAAGCGGCTCCCTCCCCCGAAGCATGCGGAAGCTGTATCGCGGGAGCCAGCGGAACGAGAGCTCCAGCAGCCTAAGGATAGGCAGAGGCTTCTTGCAGCAACGACGGATATGCCGGAGGCTATTCCACAGACACGAATGGAGGGACCCGGAGTGGGGAGAGTCGTCTAGGCATCTGGAGAAGACGGCTCCGTGGTCCGAAGAGCAGAGAGTGGAGCGGAAGGAGGGAGGCCCTGCAGGGGGAGAGCAGCGCCGTGCGCGGACACTAGGCGAAGAGAAGGAAGTCCGGCGCCGTAAGCAGGAGCATACGCATAGCGGGGAAGGCACCTCGCCCGCCCGAACACTAAGCATAGAGACTGGGTCCGGCGGTGAGGGAAAACGAAGTTGGAAAGGTGAGGAGGCACCGGTACGGAGTGGATGATGCCCAGAGGGCGACGCGTAACAGGGGAATAAGCGGGGGATTAAGTGGAGGCTCCTGCCGGGCAAGTTGGGCATACTCAGGGGCCACTGGTCTGGGGAAGCCCCCAATGCATGCTGACGACCCAGAGGGGTCTTAAGGCAGCGAGGAACCCCCGGACTCCCAAAGGGCTGAGGAAAAAGCCGTGGGGCAAGGGAACGGGGGCCTCACCTGAAGGGACCCTCATCAAAAGATTGCACAGGGAGATTGCCCTCGGCCCTATAACCCGTCCCTGCCACGGATTGTTATCATACCAACAGGCACTCAGCAGGAGAGAGAAGTGCCGGGACACAAGAAGCGTAGTGTGACAAGGCACCATAAGGGCCCTGAGAGGCCTCACCCACAGCCACAGGAGGCGTGCAGTGACGTAGAAGGAGGGTGAAGGGCGAGGTAGAGTCCCCGTAACAGACTGATCTACATCTGCGAGGGAGAGTATATTGAAGATCAGGACCGCCCTCAAAGGGCTTTCGGCCCCCGCTTCTCCCACGGGGCTAGCCCTTATACCCTCTGGGGTGAACAAGGCTCCCGGCAGGGGTGCCCACCGGGTCTGGGTTCTCAGGGGTGGGCCTCACAAAGCAGAGATGATCTGGGGGTGCCTATGAACTGGAAGGAGTCCTTGCAGAGATTCTGGTGCCCGCTTCCTGGCTCTCCGACACCCCCCCCGAGATGGCGGCCCCGACGCATCAGGAACTTACAGACACTAGCACGGTCACCAAAGGTATGGCGGCCCTCCTGGAGGAAATCAGAGGATTCAGAGCAGATATTGCGCTACGTCTGGACTCCTTGGATAAGAAGGTTGATGACAGAGTTCAGGCACTGGAAAACAACACGGCCTCAAACGACATTTTCGAGACTCAATTCGACATGTGCTTGGTGGAGCTCGAGAGAAGGGAGGAGAAATGCTCCCTAAAGCTTGATGATTTGGAGAACAGGGAACGTCGATGCAACCTGCGCTTTCTAGGGTTCCCGGAGCGCGATGGTGAAACGCAAGCAGACATTATAAAAGCTGTCAACGCGGTGGTGGGATCGCTCTTCGAAGGGGCAACCACGAATGAACCAACCATCGATAGGGCCCACAGAGCAGGGGCAACCAACAGAGGCCCCAGGTCCATTCTCATACGTTCCCACTATTTTGCGGAGAAAAGCAAAATACTTGATCTAGCTCGCAAGAAAGGCCCAGTGGGTTGGGAGGGGGCCCAGATCTCGGTGTATCAGGATCTCTCGGCCTTTACCCTGGCGAGACTTCGACTCTGTTCCCCGTTGACGAAAATGCTCCAGACCAGGGGGGTCCGGTATAGGTGGGGGTACCCATTCTCACTTTCCTTTGGGTTTGAGGGCTATAAATATGCCCTGGTTACGGAGGACGATATCGACAGGGTGTCGGGGGAACTCTTGGACGGTCCGAATATGGAGTTGGGTGAGCAAGACTGTGAACAAGCCCCAAAAGGCCCCAGTGGGACCAAGGCTCCTAAGGAAAGGTGTAAGGTCCGAGGTCACAGGAAATACAGGAGAGTGGCACCAGTATCTCCGGAACAACCAAACACTTGAATAGGCTCCGGATGCTCGACAATCAAGCCGGTATTCGATTTTGTGAGTGGGGGTGTGACATAATTGTTCATAGTCTGTATGGATCACGGGGATGGGGGGGCTCGAGTTGTTGTTTATGAAGAGATAAAGAGCCCAGAGGGGGGAGACAATGGTGGCCTGGCTCGACGACAAAATGAAGCTGTCAACCAACCAGGCGATCAGGGGGGAGGGCGGTGGAGGGGGTGAAGTGTGGGGGTTAGTTTATTGGGGTTCTAGTTGTAACACGCCAAGTTTTCTGGACTACCTTGCATTCCTAGGGCTGTCTCAGGACATTAGTAGAGTGCAGAAGCATTGCGGGAGAGATGACATTTGGTGCTCCACCAAGGGAGCCGTGTGCTTCTGCCAACGCTTTAATGGATGATTTGCTCCAATTTCTGACTGTGGGGTTGTTAAATGTACGTGGGCTTAACTCTCCCACAAAAAGGTCGCTGGTGGTGAGGGAATTTACAAGGCTCCGGCTCCACTTCCTATTTGTACAAGAAACTCACCGGGTTCGGGGTAAAGAACCAAAGCTCAGAGCCAAAACCATTGACCGGGTGTTTGCAGCGTCCTCCCAGGCAAAAAAGCGTGGAGTAGCTTTACTGGTCTCTCCCGGGGCCCATTAGCATCCAAAGATCAGAAGTTAGACCCAGAGGGACGATATGTAATGGTTAAGGGGGAGGTGCGGAGCCGGTTGTTTACCCTGGTTTGTATATATGCTCCAAATGAGGCGCAAGATATCTTCTGGGAGGGGATGAAAGAGAAAATGATGGCATTTTCCAAGGGTACTTTACTGGTGTGAGGGGATTTTAACATGGTTCTCTGCCCCGAGAGGGATAGGAAGTCTGCCAATCCCTGCCCGAACTTGCGACTTCATAAAAAACTGGCCGAAGCTTTCCAGAAAGTTAACGGGGAATTGGGCTTGAGTGACACGTGCGCTCCTGAGCAGGGCCGGGACCCGTCTTCACCTTTTATTCAAAGCCACATGCAACATTCTCCCGTATTGACTACGTTCTGGTCGACTCCTCGTTGCTGGGAGAGGTCACGGGTTCGGGAGTGGAGATCATCCCCTGGATGGACCACGATATGGTCAAGATAAAGATGGGTATCCCCCCTGCCCCTGGATCCCAGTGGAGATGCAACGATCTCCTCCTGCATGACAAAGAAGTGCACCAATCCCTCTTAGTGGCCAGAGAGGACTACTTCTCCATCAACGATAACGGGGAGGTCGGTGTCATGGGAGTGTGGGAGGCATTCAAGGCGACCATTAGAGGCACCCTTATTGGAATAGGTTCGAGAAGAAAAAGGGAGAGGGGCCACGAGGAGAAACTACTGAGGGAAAAGATAGATGCTATTCAATCGGGGGGGAAATTGAAAACGCAGATGTTCCCCGGGAAATGGGAGGAACTACAAAGGTTGCGCTCTAAGTTGGCAGACCTCCTGGTGGGGCAAACGGAAAGGAAGCTATCCTTCCTCAAACAGAAATATATGGAAAAGGGGGAAAAGGCGGATAATATATTGGCTTGGAGACATTGCGAGCTCAGAAACAGTAGGAGGGTGAATTCCATTCGCACCCCGGAAGGGGAATCTACCGTGAGGGATAGCAAGATAGCTGAACAGTTCAGGCGATACTATGAACGCCTGTATTGCTCGGAATATGCAGGGGACGGAACCGAGATAGACAGCTTCCTAGAATTTCTCCCGATCCCGGACCTTCTACCCGATAGGGCGGATTCACTAGAACTCCCCGTACCCCCACAAGAAATAATAGATACCATATCCTCTTTGAAGAGCGGTACGGCCCCGGGGGATGTTGGGTATACGGTTAAGTTTTACAAGACCTACTGGTCCACGCTAGCCCCATTCATGGCCAAGATGTTTATTGCAGCATTGGATCAGGGCTCCCTCCCACCCATGATGATGTCCGCTTTGATTGTAGTGCTCCCTAAAGAGGGGAAGGATCCCTCCCAGTGCCAATCATACCGCCCTATATCCCTCCTCAACACCAACGTTAAGATCCTGGCCAAACTCTTAGCAAATAGACTGGCGAAACTCCTCCCTTCCTTGGTGCATGGTGATCAGGTGGGCTTTATTCCGGGACGTCAGGGATCAGATAACATAAGAAAGACCCTGGATCTCATGCATGAGGCATCAAGGCAGGGGGTGGAGGGTTACCTTCTCTCGCTAGACTCAGAAAAGGCCTTTGACCGTGTCGAGTGGCCTTACATGGGCAAAGTCCTTCGAAAAATGGGCCTGGGAGATAATTTCTGTTAGTGGGTCGCAGCATTATATAGCGGCCCCTCGGCGAGAGTATTGGTCAATGGCGGCACCTTGGAACCTTTGTCCCTTTCTAGGGGCACTCGGCAGGGATGTCCCCTGTCACCCCTTCTATATGCTTTGGCAATGGAACCCCTGGCTATAGCGATTAGAGCTGACCGAGAAATCACAGGGATAAGGTGTGGCGACTGTGACTTTAAACTCTCCCTGTTCGCAGATGATATTCTGGGTTACCTAACAAACCTCCAGGTCTCTTTCCCCCGATTGTTTGACCTTATAAGCTATTTTGGCACCTTTTTGGGGCTCAAGGTAAACATGTCCAAGTCTAGCATTATGCCTATGGCTCCAGAGATCCAGGACATTGGGGGTAATTCCGAAATACTGGGTGTAAGAATAGAGCGGGTATCCACCAGGTATCTGGGCACCACCATTCCCAGCGATTTGTCGCAACTTTATCAATGTAACTTTCCGGGGATCTTGGCTCAGATCAGTAGCGACCTCAAACGCTGGGCACCCCTTACACTCTCCTGGTTCGGGCGCATGGTTACGGTAAAAATGAACATCTTGCCCCGCCTTCTTTACCTCTTTGCAGCCCTCCCCATGGTGATCCCCAAAGCCTTCTTTGAGGTATTGCAATCCCGGGTCCTCCAGTTCATTTGGAATGGTAAAAGAACACTAGTCAAATTTTCTACCCTGACTCTTCCAAAGTCTGAGGGTGGATTCGACCTCCCGGATTTTAGGCTTTATTATAAAGCAGCCCAGCTCCGGGTGATGTTGGAACACATGAGGGATGACTTGGGAACATATTGGACCTACATTGAAGATGTCCATACCCATCCGAAAAAAGTCAGGGACCTACTGTGGGCCCCCCCTAAAACCCTCCCTTCACCCTTAAAACGCACCCCACCTTAGCGGCCCTTTGGGCAGCCTGGAAACCCAACAAGGACAACAAGCAGCTGTCCTCCTGGCCGTCCCCTCTAACATCGCTTTGGGCCCCCCCCGTCAACTTGGGCGCTAGGGGCTTCCAAGATACCCAATCTTGGTCAAACATGGGCTTGGAGAGGGTTTTTCAACTCTCCCGCAAGGAGGGCTTCATAGAATACGACCAATTGATTGAGGCATTGGGTGACAACCCCCCCTCAATCTTTGAATATCTACGCTTAAAGGGAATACTGACCCATCCTCGGTGGGCCGAACAATTTAAACGCCCCCTCACTCCTTTTGAAAAGGTTCTGGCCAAAAGCACATCCCGGAAGGGCTCCCTATCTAAGTTTTATTGTGCGTTGATAATGGCGAACCTGGAGGGTAGACAACCCTTCAAACGAATATGGGAAGAAAGGCTGGGCAAGTCACTGTACGACCACACATGGAGGACAATTTTCAAATCCATTTTTACGGGATCACTGTATACCGCTGCCATGGAACACAGTTTCAAGATACTCCACTCATGGCATCGCCCCCCGGCCACCCTGTCCAAGATGTTTAAAGATGTATCCCCTTTTTGCCCTATGGCATGTCATCAACGAGGCACCTGGTTTCACATGTGGTGGGAATGTCCGGTCATTCAGGTTTATTGGTCGGAATTACTCAGCTGGATTAAGGATAAAGAGGGGTATTGCCCGTCCCTGCTTCCACTGGAAATCCTCCTGGGCTCTCCTACGCCAGAGACCGAACAGAACGCATTTCCGAGGGTCATTGGGGCCATGTTGAGAGCAGGGAGACTGGTGCTTGCCCAAAAGTGGAAAAGCGCCCTAGCCCCATCTAAAGAGGAATGGCTCTGCAAACTTAGGTCGATCTTTACTTATGAGAAAATTACTGCGATCATGAATGATACCGTGTCGGACTTTGTACAAGAATGGACGGCAGTGCTTCTCAGCGAGGACTACATCTCTATGCGTCTGTAAAGCACATCCTACAACGCTTCCATATCACGCCCCTCTCCACCATCTTTAGGAACCTAGTTTGGTTCCTGGCCTGCTGGAAATCAGCCTGACCCCACTATGTCAATTGTTAGGTTTAATGTCAAAATGGTAACCGCATGTTCTTTTCGCAGCATCTATAACATGCAAAACCTCAAAGCTTGGTATGTCGAAAAGTTGGGTGGGTGGGGAGGGAGGGGGGGAGGCGGGATGGGAGTAAAAAGTAAAAATACTGGCATTCATGTTTGTTTGATGTATTGCAGGCAGGCAATGCTCGTGCGCCCCGCCTTATATGTAAATGTCAATAAAAACAAAGTTAAAAAAATAAATAATGAGAATTCCCAACCTGGCGATGGGAAATATTCAATGAGCATGTGAATCCATGAAAGATCCAACGCTGGAGAATTATAACCAAATTTATATGCATGTAATGTTATATGTAAGCATTCTGTGATATTTAAAATTACAAAAACGTAATATACAAAACATATAGGCACTTTCATAGTTTTAAAATAATATAAATAATTAAAGTTTGGTACATCTCTTGCACCCACAATATATAAATTATATAAACTATATACAGTAGCAATTGTACATTTACACTCCAGATACGTACATATTTAAACATAAATGGGGCTGATTTATTAAGCTAAATAAGCAGGTTAAAGAAGACTAAGGGCCTCACGTAGGGGTTGGGCGGTAGTGCCAGGATACCGCCCAATGCTATTAGCATTACTGCAACTTGGTCTGGCACAATTTGCGATTAAGCGCGAGTTGCCTTGAGGAGAGTAAGGAACTCATGGTGGCAACAGTAAAGACAGAATCAAATGATCACAGTTCAAGTAAACTGTATGCAGGTGGAAAAAATATAAACCTAAATCTAAGATGGGAGCAAGCGTTGACGATCAAATGAAAATAAGGCAGTCCTAGTGGCGTTGTGTCAAAATAAAAGGGCCTATACTAAGAAACCTATTGCCAAACCTTACAACTAATACAAAAAGGGTGTGGGATAGTTCTCAAGAAATAATATGTCAAGATGCGGTTCCTTGGGTCTCCCTTCCCCATGTTCTAAGCAGACGGGGGAAGGTGGGATCTTGGAGCACAGTACAGTCTTGAGCTTTCCCAGCACGAGATGACAGTTCGATTTGCAGCTATGATGACCATCGATTGCCAAGTCTCATTTCTCCTGAAAGTCTCTTGCCTTCAAGGGCCCGACAGTCAATAGCAAAACAAAACACAAAGTTCCTTTTCACGTTTTCTTTGGGTGATGGCTTAAACCCTGGATTTCCCTCATTCGGGCTTGGAGACCCTCCAAAAACAGTTCCTAATAGTATCAAGGCCTTTGTTGGTTTTGAGACCTGGTGCCGAGGGCTTGAGAGCTTCCAAAGTATCAAAGCAAAGTTCTTTCACAAGGGTTTCTTCCCTGCATTTGGATGCTGGGTTTCCACCCCTGGGTCCCCCTCTTCTGGGCGCAGACCCTTCTCAAATCTTCAGCATCCCTCCTCCGGGTTCACTATGGTTTGCCTTTTCACTTAAAAATCTTAATGTCTTTTTAAAAGTTCCAGTGGACATCCCTCGGTCGGGTTCACCTTTGTCGACACATCGTTTTGTGGGACTTTAGACTTGGCCCCCTTCTCGTCAGCATCCCTCTTCCGGGTTCACTCTTGCCAAGTTCACATTCACTTTGCTTTCAATGATTTTGTGGGATTCTCTTCCCTTGCTTTCTCTACAGTTTTTAGGTCAAAGGCTTTCGACTGTACGGGGATTCTGCTTGACCTCCTGTATGACCACTTTGACCTAAGTTGGCGGCTCTCCTACGGCCTTCTGGTATCTGTAGTTTCACTCAGACGGGGATCGACCAGAGTCTCTCGAGTTAGCACCCACTTAGTGCCGGTTCCCTCTGCATCTGGTCTCCCCTCAACACTTGTACAGTTCTTTGAACTTGCCACTTTGCGTCTTTCACTCACCACAGCCCGGCACTTATCGGTTCTCCCCTCGACTCACTGGCTGTGATGAACTGCTGGACATTCCTCGTAACTGGAGTCAAGGCCCGTACCATGGAAGCAGGAGTCTCCCTCGCTATGCTTATCAGTGTTGACACGTTCGGTATACCGTTGACATCTGTTGCTGCACACTTGGGCTATTGTCCTCGGTCTTACGATTCGCTCTGTGGAGGTTTCACGGGTCTGCGTCGAAAAAGGGCATGGTCGTGTCTCTCCTTGTCAGCCTCTCGATATTCGCCGCCTTTCTCCTCCTCTTGAACTGTCGGGACTGGGTAGCTGTCTCGTTGTGCGGTCTGCCTTGCTCGTACTGTGCTCTCTTGCTCCACCTTTTATCCCTGCTGGGAAAGGAAAGGGCCGTCAGGTGTGTGTGTGTGATTCAGATTAACTGCCTGACTTTGCCTGACGCTGGGATTGGTACATGTTAGGTAAACAGCTCTAAAGTTAGCCATTTGGTTTTCATGTCGGAGAAAAGTGTTCGAGTCGGGAAAGGGGAAAGGTATAGGTTTTGTGGGAACTGCAATTGTGGGTCACTTTCGCCTGGGAGTTCGGAAAATGACAATCAGAGGGACGGGATTAGTAGGGTTTTCGGGACAAACAGGGATATCTGGGTTCGTGAAATAAACAAGGGGGATTGTGGGAATGGTAGTATTTTATTTGACCCATTTGGGAGTGCGGGAAATGATAATCAGAGGGACGTGGAGAAGAATGATTGAGATTATTCAGATAGGGAACCGGAAGGCAGGGATTCTGAGAAAGATGATTTCTAAATGTAACAGGGGGTGGGATCATAGGGGGTTGGTTATATACAGAGGGGATGATAGATTTGGGTAGAAGAGATTATATGGATGAAAGGGGGGTGGATGTGGAACAGCCCACAAAGATCTCAGGGATCTCACCCTCCTCTCCTTCTTCCCCAGTATGATATTGCATCTCCCTTTGGGCATTCCCCTGATCATAACCCCAGACTCCCCTACCCAGGTGATCTTTCCCTACTTGTCGACCTTGAGGGTTGGGATAAGAGAGGGCCAGTTCTTTGTTGGCCATCTGAATAAAGGTTTCTCAATGTTCGCTATGTGAGATACCTTCAGGTTTTTCACAGGAGGTAAATTCCCATTCCCATTGGTTCCATTGGCGCAATTAGCGCTGAAATCATAGTGCTGAAAAGGGGGGGAAAGGGCAGATTTTTGCCTCCAGAAAAAAGCTTGAGGTAAAACTCCCACTTTCCGTCCAACTCGAGATTGGGTGGAGCGGTAAATACAGTGGTAATACTTTGACTGCCACATTTTACCACTCCGCCCAACTCATGAGGCTCTAAATGTACTAAGCTCAAAAAAAGGGGCAAGTAGAAAAATTACTTGGGCACTTACTTAAGCTACTTATTTTGTAAATCAGCCCCATATGGAGGGATGTCAACTTTTACTAAAGTTACTTACTGTACAAAATGTATGCGCTTACAGTTAAAAAACAGTATGCAACCAATTATTAAAGCATACACACATCTATATATTGGTTTTGTGGTAAACATTATATTTCTTAATTTTAATACATTTTACAAACGTTTTGTCTCACAATGGGGAAAAAAATGAAGCTCAAGAGCAACTGCTTGAAAAAAATACCACGATGTAAAAGAGACATACACCATTCACATAAAAATAAAAAAGCAGTTTCCCTCCCACCCCAAGCCAATCATCAAGGCCACATGTTGCGGGGGAAAGGCGGAGAGGAATAGAGGGAGCAACACGTGAAGAACTCCCCCCCAGAACTACAGCCCCCAGGTCTGAATCACAGGCCCAGCGCTCCCAAGGGGCAAGAGAGACAGCACCCCCCCACCGCTAAATCAAGGTCTGGCCCACCCAGTTTCCCTCCCATCTCAGTCTGTGGAGGGTAGAAAGGACAATAAACCGAGGGCAAGGCAGTGACGTCACCTAAAGGTGTCCACTCTCATCGCGGGGCCACAACACGGAGGCTATGTCCAAGGCAAGGGGGAAACGGGGCTCGAACCATACGAACCCACAATCCACCAAACAGAACGCAAACTTGCTCCAAATGTGGTTGTCGGATACCCCGGTACACACTAGGGGAAGGAAACAGGAGGACCCCCCAGTTGACCGCAATCCTCCCAACACGGGCAATCTTCCTCCATCAAGGGATGACATGCATGCATGGTTCGTGGAGCTGCAGGACAAGTTTATGTCAACGGTGCATGACCACTTCGCCATGATGAGGAATGAAATGAAGCAAGTGGTCCAAGAACTGAAGTTAGATGTGGCCAGGCTGGAAGAAAGGACAGACACGCTCGAGAGAATCGTCAAGAACGCAGAAGAAGCAGCACTGCAAAACAGCGAGAAGCAGGAACACCTGGTGCGGCTGACTAACAACTTAAGAGATCCAATGTGAGGACCTAGAAAATTGATCCCGCAGATCCAATATCCGTATTAAGAATATGGCGGAGTCGGTACTGGATAAGGATCTTAAAAACGCAGTCCAGGAGGTGTTTAGAGAGATTATAGAGGCGCAAGAAGCGGAAACCATTGCGATCGACACGGTGCATAGAGTGGGCCCAAAAAGAACTGGCGCGCCAGGGGAAAGACCAAGAGATGTGCTGGTAGCCCTCTCCATGTACCCGCAAAAAGAACAAATCTTAAGGAGGGCGAAGCAGGTAGTCCACATAAGGATGAATGGGGTAGACATTCAGCTATACCAGGACCTGGCATTGGTGACGTTACCAAAAAGAAGAGAGATGGCCCCGCTGGTAAAGGAACTGGTGGCAAAGGAAATATGATACAAATGGACGTTTCCATTTGGACTGCTGTTCGAGTGGGAAGGCAAACAAAGAAGAGTGACAACATGTGAAGAAGGGCTCCACATTATGGACATACATGTAGAGGGGGTGGAAGGCAGGGGCAACAAGGCAAGGGGAGAATACCACAAAAGGATGAAGGGAAGGGAAGAGGTACAACAAAAGAAGAAGCAAAATGGAAGGGGAATCACCACAAATACCACAGCTGAGTAGAGAGGAAATATCGATTTGATATTGTTAACCATCGAGGAACTGGCTCATAATCTGAAAACCTTAGATGAGGATATCAAAGGATTAAAATCATCACTAATCAAAGGCCTTACAGCCAATCAACTTCAGGAAGTCCTGGACGATACAAACCAGAAGTTACAGAAGTATAAACAGGAATTGGAGACTAAAAAAATCAGGAAGTTTAGACGTGACACACTGGACTACAAACTCGATATTGTGTACACGTGGCAGGAGTAATACGGTCATCGCCCAAGTAAACCATATCCGGCCATACACCGAAGCCGGGACCACCTGGTAACGAAACCTCAACATCTGAAGCTTCCAGTACGGAATTGGAAATTCAAGCAACCACGGAAGCAGGAGGCGGTGTTACTCCGCAGGAGGAGCCACCAACTGTGGATAGAGCCCGTTTTTTAGAAAAGGACCCATCAGACGAGGGGGTAAGAAAATATCCACAAAGAAAGAAATTACAAAAGAAGAGCTAGTAGTGAACATATCTTCTTATCCATTGTCACATTTGGAACTACAGGTTTTGAGTAAGGGACTGTCATTTGTTCCACAAAGCAACAGTACTCTTTTGAAAGAAAAAATTGATTTTTTCAGATTGCTGCGTAAAATGAAACTGCGACTTTTTTTTTGAGGGGCATGATGAGGACCAAGACCAACAGAGTCGTCTGACATTCCTTGAAATTAAACCAAAGAGTGTGTTTAACCCACCTGTCCAAAATCACATCCTGTCGGTGTTTGAAAAATCAGTTCTTCGGGAATTTAGGAAATTGCACTTTCAAAGTAAAGGATATGGAAACTTTACTGTGAGAGAAAAACAGACACTGAGGAACCTATTAGATAACACCAATATTATTTTCAAACCAGCCGATAAGGGCGGGGCATTGGTTTTGATGGATAAAGAGGATTAAATCAATGAAATCGAAAGACAGCTCGCAGATCCAGAAACCTACAGGGAGATTCCCTTTAATCCAACAGCAGAGGTCTTGCACGTAATGCAGAAAACACTTGATGATGCAGTGGAGAGAGGAGTCATATCAGAGAAAACACGATTTTTTTGGGAAAATAAACACCCCATAACACTGGTTATTTATATTTTGCCAAAAATACATAAAAGGCTTATGAATCCCCCTGGCAGACCGATCATTGCTGCTTCGAATAGCCTATTGGAGCCGTTGGCTCAATACCTAGACAAGCTCTTACAGCCCCTGATACAGAATACAGCTACATACCTGAGGGACACCATGCAATTTCTACAAAGATTACAAGAAGTACAATTTGAGGTTGTACGTGATACCCTTTTCATGATGGATGTCACCTCCCTCTATACAAATATTGTACATGATGCGGGCTTAGAAGCCGTTGAATGGATCCTATTAAGATCTGACAACTGTCAGGGAGACCACCTATTCATTCTAACACTTCTCAAATTGGTCCTAAATAACAACTTTTTCAAATTTGGTGAGAGGTTTTTTTTTCAGACCTCAGGCACGAGCATGGGGGCCGCTATGGCCCCATGCTATGCCAACATTTGTATGTATTATTTGGAACACGAACATGTGTTATCCATACCAAGATGGCAACAACATTTATCCCTATATGTGAGAAAAATCGATGACATATTTGGGATATGGACGCGACCAACAGAGGAGCTGAATGCGTTCTTTGAGATGATGAACCAAATGCATTCTAGGATCTGCTTTACAACTGAAACTAGTCCATTTTTTGGATATTGAGGTCTACACTTTGGCACAGGGACTGGCGACTAGAGTATTCACTAAGACAACAGACAGAAACAGCTTATTGTTAGCTACCAGTTTCCACCCACAGATAACTATCGAGAGTGTACCAAGGTATAGACGGAACATCTCTGAAATAACTGAATACCAGCGACAATCAACTTTATTGGAACGTAAATTTGTAGCAAGGGGGTATGATGCAACATCTATTCAATAAATCTCCGGAAGGACGAGATCTATAGGAAGGGAAACTCTCTTAAATCCAAAACCTACACAAACTGATGACCATTTGGTGTATGTGACTACATACTCGACACAGACACAAAGTGCAAGGATTAGGAGGATAATCCAGAATCACTGGCAGATGCTACAAATGGACACTCATTTACAACAGCTTTTCCCCCAAGTACCTAGATTCGCCTACAGGAATAATAAAGCACTGAGATCAAGCTTGATAAAGGCCGAAATTCAGATACCTACAACCAAGATCATGCACAAGGGTACGATTCCATGCCAGAATTGTCCACACTGTGGTAATATAATCAAAGGCAACAGTATTACACATCCACATTCTGGTAAACCAATTTGGTTAAAACATTCCTGTACCTGCGATGCTACGAACGTTGTATAGGGATTGAAATGCCCTTGTGGCCTGTACTATGTGGGGATAACGACAAGAAAGGTGAAAACACGCTGGTCTGAGCATAAATCTAATATTCACACTAACAACCAAAAATCCCCAGTTGCAAGTCACTTTCACATAGCCAGACACACTGTAGCTCAGCTCAAATGGGTAATCCTTGAGCAAGTCAAAATGAGCTCCTTCAAAGGGAGATCATGTGGATTGATCTATTGGACTCTCTAAATCCTAGAGGCATGAACGTTGAATTCGATCTGATGTGTTACATCTGAAATGTTAATGTGCATTTTGTACTATTTTATGTGGAAATGTATATTGAATAATGATAAGAAAATGCAGCTTGTCTGAGATATCAGAGTATAACATATTGTTGCCATTTAATTGGTGAGTTATATTGATTTATGTGAATGCATTTTGTCTGAGAAATTACAGGATAATATGGTGATTTTTTAAATGGTGAGGTTATTGTAAATGCTTAGATGCTGAGAACTTTGATCTTTTTAAAATTACAAGCATTACGTTTGTGATTTAATTCTCATTTCTTGGGGGGTGCCTATCTGAGTACAGACATCCTCGATCTTTGGGGTACGCTAATTCACATTTTTATGTTATCTGCTTATTAATATATTTCCAGACTGGCATGGGGACCGGGGCAGATCTTATTGTTCTGCTTTTCCCCCCCTCTGCTCGGTCATTTTTTGAACATACGGTGCATTGTGTGGTCTTTTCATCCATACGGACCTTGGGTGGGTCTGTTTAGGGCGGGTTCCATTGGGGCACCGGTTTATCTGTTTGTTATTATTATCACGTATTTTGTCTTAACACAACTTCAGGTGCTTATTAGATTGGGCTTATCTCGAGTGATATAGTCACACTCCCTTACCGATCCAAGATGTGCACGTACGTCCCGTTTCCCGTCGTTTACGGCGGATTACGTCATTAAGTACTATCTACGCATGCATACTTCCATTAGTGGCTTGTATCTGTCCGTCAGGCTGATCCGTGCGGCTACTCGATACTAGGAAGTCTGGTCTTGAGTGAATGGAGCTACGCGTCACTCTGGTAAGTGTACTTGTTCTTCTGTTGGAGGAACGTATTAGCTGTAGCATTGTGGTCGACTTGTTGGTAGGAATTCGACATTAAGAACCCTATATGCTCTGCTGTTACAGGCTAGTGATGACCACGGTCATGGTACGGTTTAATGCAGAAGGTCCGGTCTTATTATGTAGAGGTTTTACACTTCTGAACTCATTGATCCAGCTACCATCTACGTTGGTGTCATTTAGTTTCCCCGTTTGGGGGGGAGTGCATGGTGCAATTTAACACTGTGGTGTCTTATGGTCTTTGGGGTCCTCTGTGTTTGGTGTAGTCACTTTCACCCTCAGGGGTACCCCTATTACTTACACGGTGTGGTGTTATGGAATTTGTATAGTATACAGTGCATGATGCTCTGGTGAAGTATATAGTGGTGTTGGCACTACCTGAGGTAAATACGCTATTATTTGTCTTGTTTGATTAGGATTTCATTTGGAGACGTCAGTTCCCTGTGCCAAGTGTCAAGGTTGGTACTGGTTGGTGGCGGGTTAATGAGTTGTGAATGCTTACATCTGATTAATACCCTGATGTGGGAATTTCTGTACTCTCATAGGTGCACTCCCGCGTTTGGAATTAACCTGTGGAACGATTAGGCTTCCCATGCCCTGAAGATGATTGCTCTTCAATCCGAAACGCGTTGGCTGTATAACAACATATAGTGCAGTTTATTCGGATATATCTACGAAAGGAAGTCATTTGATGTTAAAGTTGTTTATATGTGGCTCTAAAAGCTGTAATTGTATCATGTGGAATTATCTGTTTCTCTATAAATAAGAGCCCTATGAGTTAATAGGGGTTCGGTGATACGCGTGTTTATCTTTTGTGAATTTACTGGAATTACAATGAAAATGCCATTGTCCTATGTTTATTAAATTATATTTGTTTTTTAATTGGAATTCTCAGTTGAAGTGTGTTTTAAAAAATATTTTGTAAATTTTGAAAATATTTTTCATATGTAGGTAAAGTGTGGACTTTGACGTGGTGCTGAGTTTCCAATAAATACATTGCTATACTAACTTTGGGTTCGGAGGAACCCTTTTGGAGTGCATCCCGGGGGTTACTATACAGTGACGTATGGTTTTGTTTTGCTCTAGAGAGGAAATACAGACATGACCAAGTCGCAGGGGACAAAACCAGAACTACAGGAGGTTGGAGAGGTGAACAGT
The DNA here is from genome assembly GCF_040938575.1 of Ambystoma mexicanum. Taxonomy (NCBI): domain Eukaryota; kingdom Metazoa; phylum Chordata; class Amphibia; order Caudata; family Ambystomatidae; genus Ambystoma; species Ambystoma mexicanum. The sequence continues at coordinate 149,942,373 of NC_090940.1, forward strand.
AAAGGATATCCGGAGAACGCAATACCCAGTGGCCCGGCAGGGGACCAGGAACGGGTACACAGTAAGGACTGAGGAAGATGCAGGGTTTAGGATCCCCCGCGAAGTTCACCCCAAGTTCATTGAGGGCAGGGAGCGATAGGCTCAATGCTCCAGCATCCATAGGTACCCTGCCCCTCCTCGGGATAACAGTTGGTTCAAAGTTTATAGTTGGGGGGGAGTTAGGGAGTTTGGGGGGAGGGTGGGGAGGGGAACTCCGGAAGAAGGAAGGGATCTCAGCACTCGGGAACTCATGACATTCAATCCGAGCTAAAACGAGATGGGGAAACTCAGAACTTTATCATATAACGTAAGGGGCCTGAACTCCCCTGTGAAGAGGAAAAAGTTAGAGAGCATGCTCAGGAGGGAGAAGGCAAAAATTCTTCTGCTCCAAGAAAAACACTTAAGAGCCCAGGATAAAAAGAAGGTATATCTCAGAGGGTACAAGATATGGGCTCAATCAAATGCTATAGATAAAAGGGCTGGGGTGCTGATAGCAGTAAAAGAGGGAGCGGACGTTGTACTCACAGACAAGCTAACGGATAGGGAAGGGAGGTTTGCGTTTGCCAACCTTATGCTAGATGGCTGGCGGCGATATATGCACCCAACACGGGTCAAGATGGCTTCTTGCGGGATACGATGGGGAAGCTCGAGGGTTTTGCAAAAGGAGAGGTTATAATGGGGGGAGACCTCAATTTAGCTTGGCACCCACAAATAGATAGGAGCAAGGGGGGATCCCAAAGTCAGGGGGCACTGTCCAAGCATCTTAAGCAAATGATGGACCAGATGGCGCTATGTGATGTATGGAGGGAATTAAAGGGCCAAAAAAGTGAATTCACATATTACTCGCATGTATATAATGCGATGTCTAGAAAAGACTACTTTTTGGGTGTCGGTGGGGCTGATGGGCAAAATTCAAGGAATAGACATAGGCTCCATAGCAATGTCAGACCATGCCCCGCTATGGTTGGAGGTACTGACCCCGGGGAAGGGGGGAGGACTTTGGCGGTGGAGGCTCCCACAGGATCTTCTCCTGGACCCGGTAATGGAGGCTCCCACAGGATCTTCTCCTGGACCCGGTAATGGGAGAAGCGATAAGGGACAAAATCACAGAATATTTTGCACAAAACGAAACGGGAGATGTCCCATTGGGAACAGTCTGGGAGGCTTTCAAAGCGGTTATTCGTGGACATTTGATAGCACTGAAAGCCTCCAAAGGCAACCAGAGGCACTGCTGGGAAAGAGAACTCGAAAAGAAAGTAACAGACATTCGAGAGGAACTAATGACTCACCCCACCACGAGTCTCAAGAAGGCACTGAGACATGCGCAGGGGCAACTGGAAATGCTGTGCAATAAAAAGGCAGAGAAACCGTCCTCTATCTCAAGCAACGATACTATGTCAAAGCCAATAAGGAAGACAGATACCTGGCAAGGCAACTCTGCATAAAACAAAAGTCAATGACCATCACGAATATCAAAAATGCACAAGGTGAGACACAAACACGCACCCAGGATATAGGGGAGGCCTTTAAGGCATTCTACCAAAAGTTGTACGTTACGGAGTGCCCGGATGAAGGCAACAAAGACAGGTTCCTACAATCCCTCCCCATTCCAAAAATATCAGGGGAGGACAACAAGGCACTTGAGACCCTGATTAGCGAAGAAGAAGAGAAAAGAGCAATTGCAGGACTCCCAAACAACAAAGCCCAGACGGCTTCAGAGCCCCCTTTTATAAAAAATATGCGGACATACTCACCCCAGTTTTGACGAGACTTTTAAACACCTTCAAAGAAAGCGGAAACGTAACCCCGTCAATGAATGAGGCTAAGGTTCTGGTATTCCATAAAGCAGGAAAAGACCCCTCCCTTCCGGCTCTTATCGTCCCATTGCCCTGATAAATTTGGACTCTAAGATTTACACAAAAATTCTGGCTGCTAGGTTATCCCCACTATTGCCCATCCTAATAAACACTGACCAATCGGGCTTTATACCGGGTAGACAAACGCACGACAATCTAAGAAGACTAATACACTTAGTGGAAATGATAGGCATCACACACATGCCAGCAATCCTGCTCTCACTAGACGCCGAAAAGGCATTTGACCGGGTTCAGTGGTCTATACTTTTCAAAACATTGAAGCGCATGGGATTTGGAGATCATTACATAAACATGGTTAGAGCCAATTACAACTCCCCATCAATTAGGATAGCAGTAAATTGAGAGGTCACAGATAGGGTAGCGATAACAAGGGGAACCAAACAGGGACGCCCTCTTTCCCCCCTCCTTTATGCCATTTTCCTGGAGCCACTACTAATTAGAATCAGGGAGTCAACCCGTATAAAGGGGATTGAGATGGCGGGCAGACAGCACATAGTAATAGCCTATGCAGACGACATGATGTTGGCCCTAGAAGACCTGGGGAGGACTAGGCGCTAACCATAAAAGAAATGGAGACTTTGGGGCGATCTCAGGCCTTAAAATAAACAGAAAAACATTGGAGATATTACTTCTGGCAGGCGAGAGAAGGGAACTGGAAAGGGAAGCAGCACCAATAGGCCTAAAAATAGCAGATAGGGTAATCAAGTACCTGGGTATAACATTCACACACAAGGTGGACATGCTATATAAGGGAAACTATCCTCCGCTCCTGGATCGAGTAAAGGGGGATCTGGAACGCTGGTGCCCGCTAACGGTCTCATGGTGAGGTAGAATTCAGTCGGTGAAAATGAACATTCTCCCCCGGTTATTGTACTATTTTCACGCTCTCCCAATAACAGTCCCAAGATCCTTCTTAAAGGCACTGTCAAAGGCAATCTCGTCCTATATTTGGAAGAGGAAACCACCAAAGGTCGCCAGAGCTACCCTCACGGCACCTACCAGTGTGGGGGGGAATGTCCCTACCACACTTTAGAAAATATTACCAAGCAGCGCAACTATGGGTAGTGAAGGAATGGCTGGGGGAAGACCAACAAACAATATGGGTAACTCAAGATAGGGCGTTGGCCAGAACTGCGTTGGAGGACACTCTATGGAAACCAAAGCAACATAGGCACCCAAATCTCTGTATTAGCGAGGTCATGAAGACCACACTGGAAGCTTGGGATGAGCAAACGCAGAGGGGCATCATGACCACAGTGGAAGCTCTCTTCACACCCATTTGTTGGCACCCGAAATTCCCGCCGGGATTGGAACGTGGGGCCTTTGAGAAATGGGAAGCCGCACGGTGCACAAAAATTGGGGAAATGTTCCAAGATAAAGAAATAAGATCATTGGAAGAGTGTAAAACTCTACTAAACCTGACAGAGGCGGACGGGTACAAGTATGAGCAGCTCAGACAATGGCTTGCGACACCAGAAGTCAATCAAGCGGCTACAAGGGGCCTAACTCCATTTGAAAGGTACTTGTTAACCAACTCTGGATCCAAGAAGTTAGTTTCCTCTCTCTATAACTTTATCAACACACAGGAAGAAGAAGTTAAATGGGCCTACATGATCAAATGGGGGAGAACACTGGGGGAGGAGATTCTAAAACAGCAGTGGGTGGATCTGTGGATCAGCATACCAAAACAGACCCGATCAGTGCAAACCAGGGAAATGTGGCTAAAAATAGTTACACAATGGCACTACACACCGGAAAGGCTCCACACTATGTATCCGGAATCTTCCAATCGCTGCTGGAGGGGATGCTCAGAAGCAGGTAGGTGGAAGCACATATGGTGGGACTGCCACGGGATCAAAGGATTCTGGTCTGAAGTGAAGACGGAGATGAAAAAGATGTTTCCTGAGGTGGAACAGTTGGGGGAGAAAGTTTGGCTCTGCAGAATGAAAGACCAACAGGCCAAGAAATATAACAGGTCACAATGGAGGAGTTTTATGGGTTTAGTCATAGCGGCATAGGCGGCAATTGCTCAAAACTGGAAAAAGAAAGACCCACCTCTACTATATGCATGGCTGCAGAAGATCTGGTCACAAATGACCATGGAAAAGATAACACATATCTTACTGGGCTCGAACGAATCCTTCACAAAGGAATGGGGGGGGGTTGGACTACCTACAATCGGACTATATGGAACAATGGTGCCCGCATAATATCAGAATAACAGACATATTTAGTTCATAGACATTCCCGAGAACAAAAGCAATATCGCAAAGATCTTCCAGGTAGCAGGGGAAGGGGGGAGTTGTGGGATGCTCCTCAGTTAAACGCTACCTTGTATGTATGTGGAAAACAATACAAATAAGTTAAAAAAAAAAAAAAGAGCAAAACCAACAAGTAAAAATGGTAACAAAATCAACATTCAAAAATGGTTAAAAAAAGTGTACAGACTGGACAGGGGTATCTGTTCTTGTGCCCACTATATCGTTGGGGTAGAGGCAGAGACCACCCCACCAAGGTTCTCTAATGGTAGCTATGGATGAGCAACCAAGGCTGAGCCTCAAGGGAGGTGGTGCAGGCTGGTTCTTAGGTACAGTGATTCCCCAAGCTCCCCACAATGGAATGTCCACACACTATGTTAGGTGATAACATAGTCCTTTTATTAAAGGATAAACGTCAGGTAGATATATAAAAATAGATCAGACTCACTTTGTACTAGAAATCTAATCAGGTAATTTAACTTAATATATACAGTTCTATGTGGTCACAGTGTTACCTTTAAATTCAGTTATAATGCACCAACTGCTGACAGTTATTAAAAAGCATTTAAATGATTAGGCAAGAGTTAACTGCATAAACATTACTGTAGAAAGGCAGGTAATACTTAGAACATAGACAGAATGCTTTCTCTAGTGTAAAAAGGCATTAATGTGTGAGGATCCCCTCACCTAGGTAACCTGTAAGAAAAAGCTAAGGTGTACTTTATGTTGTATATTATAGTCCAGTCCAAATATGTTCATTAATAGTCTGCTTCTGTTTCTACAGATCCCACTCCCTCGAAGTACCTGGGAAGCCACAGGAGAACAGGGCTCTAGACGAATCTGGGATCCCTGGATGAATCTTGAGGATGGAAAATGGTCTTCCTCCTCACAGTACCTTGGGGGCCTTGAAAGGTGAAGTGGCACATTTTCTTTGCTTTACTCGACGATGCCCCTCAGGGATGCACCTCCCATTGAAGAAGGAGTCGCTGGGTCGCCGGTGTCAAGCAGGAGTAGGGAACCAAGCTGTGTCAGAAAGGCAGCAATGCAGGTCTGTCACGGCGGTCTCTGTTGTTGGGTTGCTATGCTGGCTGTGGATGTCCCATGAAGATGTAAACTTGCTGTGGACCTTATAAGGCTTGGATGAAGAAGATAAGTCCCTTGGTGGTCATCAGTGACTTTCTGTGGAGACGGCTGAAGTGCCAGTGGTAGGTGTCGGGTTTTGGTATTTCTAGGTTGGCCACCTTTTGAGTTCTTCAGTGCTGCAGCCGCAAGATGGAAGACAGAGTGGCTTCTGGCGACTTGGTCTTGAGCACTCAACTGCACTGCGGGCCCTCACCAAGTCTGAACCTCCGGGACGCTTTCTTCAGTGTTTGGTGGTGGAAAACCCACCAGCTGACACTATCCTGCAGGCGACAACCATGGATCTTCCCGAGGGCGGAAAAGTGGACAGATGTCCAGTCTGCAGTGCCCCTTGAAGATTTCCTGCAATATTTGGAACTTTGGCAGTTTCGGGCATTGAGCAGTACTGTGCAGGAGTACCCTTCTTCTGGGCAATGCATGACAACTTGGCTTCCAGCGGTCACGGACACTCTGGACAAAATAGATGGACTTCTTGGGCTCAAGATGTCCAAGCACTTATCTTCTGGACCCACAAAAGCACCTCTTCAGAATGGCAGGCACACAGTACTGGCTTCCAGGATACTTTGGGTTAAGAGCAGCAGTTGCACAATGTCCCCTCGTTGCAAAGGGAAGAGGTTGCCTAACCAGGTCCTCTTTGGCTTTGTCCTCAAATCAGCAAAGCAAAGCAGATTTTGGATTTGATGAAGAGTTGCAGCCGCAGACTTCGTCTCCAGCTGGATTCAGGATAGAAGCTTCTTGAGACTCCACCTTCTGCTTCTGTTTCAACTTTCAGCTTCTGACAAGGAGGTCGATGAGGGGTCTCTAGTTATACACACACATTCCCCATTCACTCAGGCTGAGCCAGGCTCAGCAACCAATCACACAAAGTGAATTCTGGCAGCTACCAATCATGTTCACAGGCATTCAGGCCATTCACCCGAAACCAGACACTGATAACACAGGATGTAGATTGGAAGCAACTCACAGCCTTGCAGACGATTCACTGCATTCATTCAGTTACAGTCAGGGCGGGCACAGGCATTGTGACACAACCAAATCCAGACACCCTCAAACACAGAATGTGATTTCACTCCTCTCTGCATTCAGGCAGGTCCTGCTCCTGTAGTGTAGCAACAACAGCAATCTCTGGGAAGGCTCCAGCTAGACTAGCAGGGGCAGCCCCAGTTCCATATATGGTTCTTCCATCCAGCATCCAGTCAGGGCAAGGGAACAGTGACAGAGTTTCTGTAACTCACTAGGGAAAAATCCCAGCGCACCTCCTTGCAAGGAGAACAAGTTTTATTTCCACAAAAATAGAAATGTGCCTGCAAAATTGGTATGAGCAGCACTCGATGAAGGCATAAAGTGTCATTAGTGATGTAAAATTACATAATGTACAACTCCAAATGGCTGGTTGGTGCGACCCTACATATAGGGCCTCATTACACGGTAGGCGGTAGGGATTTAACGTTACCGGTAATGGAATACCGGTAACGTTAAATCCCCATGCGGATCACGACCCGGCTCACCGCTATTAGCGGCACCGCTAAGTAGGCTGCCACTAATAGCGGCCAGTCCGCGTGCGTGCGACCCACCATCCCGTAAATAGCGCCATGCCGCCAATAGCACACCATCACGAGTCAAGCGGCCATGCTAATAGCGGCATGGTAAAGCACCCAAAACCCCTTACCGCCATGGCGCTAATACCGCCATCGCGAACCACCCGTTAAGAGAACTGAGCAGTGTTCCCACCTGCCACAGGTGGACAAAATCAGCACAGGTGGAGGCAATGGAGACTGTGGCAGCTCAAAAGGACAAAAGGAGCACACCACACCCCTTCCCACACCCCTTCCCACACCAAGATGGTTCCAATACTGGCAGCATTACATGTCCTGGAGGACCTCATTGCAGTGCAGCTGCAACAACAACAGGCAGCACAAGGGAGACGCAGGAGGAGAAGGAGGGCAAGACAGGCACAGCAAGCACCACCACGGCATCCAATCATACCACAGAGGCACCCACCAATCCCCAGGATCAGAGCCAGTCCATTTAACCTAACCTCTGAGCAGATACACACCCTGCACCCTCTGGACAGGGCTACCATCACCAGCATCGTGGACATGATCCACGACGACATTGTGAGCCTCATAGACATCAGAACTGCCATCCCCCTGCTACTGAAGGTGGTGAGTGTGCTGCACTTCCTGGCCACAGGCACCTACCAGCATAGAGTGGGACAGATGCATGGCATCTCACAACCAGTATTCTCCCGCACGCTGAACCAGGTACTCGATGCCCTCCTGAAGCATGCACCTGAACACATATCCATGCCACGGACAGCCCAGGAGATTGCAAACACAAAAGTTGGCTTCTATTCACTGGCAGGCATCCCAAGTTGCATCTGGGCCATCGACTGTACCCATGTGGAATTGGTGGTCCCACATCACAATGAAGTAGTCTACCGAAACAGGAAGCAATTCCACTCTATCAATATCCAAATGGTATGTGACGACAACAAGATAATCACACATTGCTGTGCTCGATTTCTGGGATCAACCCATGATTCCATGGTCCTGCGGAACTCAACTACCCCACGCTACATGGAGCAACACACCGGACAACGTTCGTGGCTACTTGGTGAGTAGCAGGGCAAGCACATGGCAATGTGACTGGGGGGGTGGAGAGATACGTACTCCAACTGGGTGTGAAGGGGGGGGAGAGATACGTACTCCAACTGGGTGTGAAGAGGGGGGGAGAGATACGTACTCCAACTGGGTGTGAAGGGGGGGGAGATACGTACTCCAACTGGGTGTGAATGGGGGGGAGATATACGTACTCCAACTGGGTGTAGCCTGTCGTATGTGGGCAAAATGCACATACAGACGTACAGAAATGTCCATCTGGGAAGGCGGCAACGTACTTCAGTATAAGCTACACAACACAGATGACATTCCAGGTCTAGTAACATTAAACATCCATCCACATACAAATTGCACAACATTCCACGCCACAAAATACAAAAATTCCACACATGCCATCAAGATAGCATCCTGAATTAATCCAGCACAACATCAATAATGCAATGTGCCCTATAATGCATGCAAAGGGATCACCACTAGCCATACCATTTCCCCATGCACCTATTCCACCTGCCTCTCTGCATGGCAACATCAATGTTGGAATGGCAGTACACCAGCAGTGTGGAAACATATCTGCCTGGGCCCAGGGACACCGAAGACCTCGCATCACCAAGGACATGTCAATTACTGTTTGAGGCATCAATGTGGCATGTCTACTTGCAGGGTCAACCTCCCCCTTGCACGTTGCTGTCACCCAGAGCATCTGCATGTATGCTGTCAATTGTGTACTTGAATCACAATGCAATATTAATTTGTGTGATATGAACAGGCTGCTCTTGAGGTGAACAGTATCAGGACCCCGTTGCTTCCCCCACACAGGTGATGCGGGCTATCCCCTGAAGTCCTGGCTCCTCACACCTGTACGGAACCCACAGAACAGGCACGAGGAGGAATACAATTGTGCACATACCCGTACCCGCATTGTGATCGAGCAGACTTTTGGCCTTTTGAAGTCACGGTTTAGGTGCATTAGCAGGTCTGGCGGTGCTCTCCTGTATGGACATGAGAAGGTGGGCAAGATCACCACGGTATGTGTCATGCTGCACAATATGTGTATCAGACGGAATGTGCCACTGCCCCCTGAGGTTGAAATGGAAGCACCTGAAGAGGATGATGATGGTGATGAGGATGGAGGTGAAGGGGATGCAGGTCTTGCAAGAGGGGATGGGCAGGAGGGACGTGCTGTGAGACAGCATCTGATCAACCAAATATTCTGAGGAACATGTTTTCGTACTGTCACATGGATATGGGTATCAATGCACTGGTGTATGTTTGGGAGCACGCAAAGGACCCTGTCGCCAATAAAGTACACATACACAATGAAGATGTCCAAGCCTGTGTTTTGATCATAAACAAGTGTATTGAGAAACACAAAGGTGTATAAGTGCAAGTAACAAAACATCCCACCACCCTACCCCCCACCCCCCACAACAGACCAATAACACCCTACCCCCCACCCCCCACAACAGACCCATAACACCCTATCCCCCAACCCCACAACAGACCCATAACACCCTATCCCCCACACCCCACAACAGACCCATAACACCCTACAACCTCCCCACCCCCCACAACAGACCCATAACACCCTACCCCCACCCCCCACAACAGATCCCTAACACCCTTCCCCCCCACCCCCACCAACAGTCCCTCATGTGTCTGCCATGTTTACCCTGGCCAATGCACACAGAGAAATCTCGATTGACACCCTATTTGCCATTGTCTTTGGCAGCATCTTGGGGACGGTCAGTCGTGCGCCTGGTGGTGCGTGTAGAGCGCCGGAGGGGGCTTGTCTGTCTCGACCCCGAAGATGATGATGGGGCAGACTGGGCTGGCTGTGAAAAGTGGCGGTCCATGGTGTCGGCCATGCGAACAAGAACCTCCCTGAGCATCGCTATCTCGTTGCATAGCCTGTCGGTGTTTGCATCCATTCTCTCAGTGGAGTGCCTCACCGTCTCCACAATGTTCTCCCTGAGTCGGGCAGCCTCCTCGACTTGCTGGCCAACCAGCACAGTCAGCTCGTGTTGTCGCTCCAGGATGGTGGTCAGTTGGGGGGCAGTGCTGGGTGACCGTGCACTGGATGCTGTGCCCTCTGATGCACCCACTGCAGCAGGTGAAGGTAACATGGGGGACATAATTGCTGGGTAGTTGTCCTCAACAGTCACATCAGACCCAGGGGTCTGGGATGGGGCTGGCTCTGGGGCTCTAGGGGGGCTTGGGGTGTGCATCTCCATAGGCTCGACTAGGGTGTCCTCCGGATCGGATAGGGGGGCAGTGGCGGCTGCCTCACCAGCAGAGCTTGCTGCAGCTGATGGTGGGCCCTCGGTGGCTGGTATTGGTGCCAGTGGGTTCACCACCGGTGGTGGGGCTGCAGTTTCTGGTGCAGCTACTACTGCCCTGGCAGTGGCACTGTGACGATGTTTTCTGCTCGTCAGGTGTGACCTTCCCCCCTTGCCCCTGGATGTTGTTGGGGTGTCCTCCGGCTCCTGTGCCCTTGGCCTCTTGCACGTAGCTGGTGCCTGGGATGCATCAGTGGCATCCTCACCATCTGTATGTGAGCCTGTCAGGGACGAGAAGGGGGATGGCATTGGTTGCGTTTCAATATACTTAATGCAGATTACATAAATGATGCAGTTGTGGCCATTGGGACTTAGTAGTTGTGGATGCAGGTGATGTGCCAGTTCAGTGCCTCATCCATGCATGGTTGTGTTTGGAACTTGCCTCTGGTGATGTGTGCATGTGTGTGTGTTTGGGTCTGACACTGATATGGTGAGGGATGGATGCATGTGTGGATGTGTGTCCATGCATGAGAGGAGTCTGTGCTCACATATGGGGGGGGGGCAGTACATTCACATCGCATCCTGTCATGTGTACACTCACCTCCATCTGAAGTGGAACCCACGCCGAACTCCATGCTGCCCACTCCCTCAATGGATTCAACGGCAATCAGGTTTGAACATGTCCCCTCCCATTCCTTCATTCTGATTGGTGAACCATCTCCACCGGCACTGGCAATGCGATGGTTTTCAGCCAGGACGCCCCTCACCCGCAGTCTGAGGTCATCCCACCTCTTCCTGCATTCGCGCACAGTGCGCGTGCTGGTGCCCACAGCACTGACTTTGACTGCTACCTCCTCCCAGATGGCTTTTTTTTTCAATAAGGTTGGCCGGCGCATGTCATTAGCAAAAACTACCTCTGCATTCTCAGCCAGGGTCTGTGTTAGCATGTTCAATTCCTCTGGCGTATATTTCTCCTTGTGCTGCCTGTCAGAGGTTTTTTTTAATGCCTTGGGCATGATGCAGGTGTCCCAGGTGATTTTGCACTGCTCACAACTCAAAACAGGTCCAGGGGGCAGAGGATGGCAATGGATTGTGTTTTTAAAGATGGCCGTCGGGCTCTTTCCCGTTCCTGTACGATGACGCTATTTCCGGTTCCGCAATTTAACGGTCACCGCTAATAGCGGTGACCACTATTTGCATGTAGCGCGAGGGCGGAGGTGCTATCTGCACTTTCGTGGAAGCCGGTAAGGGACTTTTAGGGGACTTTACCGGCATGGCGGTAGGGTCATTAACGGCATGGCGCTATGCTCGTGTCCGCGTACTCGTGATCGTGTGCTTTTAGCACCCTCTTGCGAGGGCGGACACTTTAATAGCGCCATGCCGCTAATTTGCGTTTTTTACCGCACAACGTGTAATGAGGCCCATAGTCTACCTGCTCCATGCCAGGCCATTGGTCCCAGCCCAGTATGTTCATCTTCTTCCACGTGGCCTCCTCCTTGCGCGTCATCAGACATAAAACTACATTTAATTGGCTATTTGGCAAAGTAAAGCAATGCAGGCTCTATCTCTAACCTGATGTGAACCTGGTATCGCAGACAGGCGCTAAGAGGATACTTCGAGGCCATCGCTTCGCACACACTAACTCGATTCCAGACACGTTGGTGCCTATCCAAAGCTCCCCACCCTCGTTTTAGCTATGTTGTTTTACCCCTCCCTGCACCTTGCAGCACAAATCACGTGACCTATGGTGAAGGCAACTGATCCCTGCTTTCTGATCTTTCCTGATCAATTGGGCGGGGTCTAACTGTTTTATGGTATGTCTTTTTTCTCCTTTTCTGGAAGGATGCAGAATATGGTATTCTACTGGACACTGGTGCAGATGTTGGGGCCGACAAGCCACCTGGTCCCACTATCAAATGTTCTTCAAGGACCACCAGGGGCACTGAGTGCAACGAGGCCAGCGAACAGGGGCCCCTCCATGATGGCGGGAGTTGCAGGAATGGCCGCTGTCCGCACACCCAGTAGTTGACCATCACAGCTGCTGTCCCTTTCTTGAGATCTGGAATGTTGTAAAAACACAGTTTACATTCTTCCTGCTTTTGCACTTTCAATGGTTTCTCCATTGCCTCGATCCATGGGAGTTCAGCTTCAAGGATCCCCTAAGCTAGGCTCCAGTGCCGATACAAGCTACAGTAGGAAGCCAAGGCCCATCGCGACAGGTCTTCCAATTCTAGACCCGGACAAATAAGCAATCTCGCAGCCTACGTTACGTATTGCTCACACCACTAGCGTGGACACAGGCCGCAGGCACGGCCAAACATTCATGCACGATAGAACATGTCTACGTCTAAGCACATCCGGCCTAGTTTCACACATAGCTGTCCAGACTGAAACACCTGACGTACCACAACACCTCTGCCACTAGCATACAGAGACCACCACCTGAAAGAAAAATAGCTGGCCTCACATAGACTCTCTCAACACCAGCAATCTATCTCCAACCTCAAGAGCAGCCACCCAAGTGTCTGACCACTACCGGGCTGCTTAGTCGAGCCTTGCCAGCCGCCCAAGTCTTAGAATGGCAAACATGCACACAAGCATCTAAAATAATCCCATAGAATATCTAACTACTTCGACTACGGTCACCAAGGGCGTTCAACCAAGGAAAAAGCGTATTGAGGCCACACAAGTGGGGAAAGAGTGCTATATAAATAACAAAATACAATACAATACAATGCTTGCTCATTCCAGTAGCCGCTGAATACGCTGTTCACTTCTTCTCTGAATCCTACCAGTCCTCCTGCCACGCAGCTCATTGTTGTTTCTTACTATCTGTTTGCCACAAACTCATGGGCGTAATTTTAGGGGGGGGCGGGAGTGTTTGTCCCCCCCAACTTTCATGCCACACTATTTTGTCCCCATTCATTTGAATGGGGCACCTTTTCTTCAGTGGCCATGTCCCCCCCCAACATTTTCAGCAAAGTTTCTCCACTGCACAAACTTGACACCTTAGATACAGTCTTTGCAAGCACACTTTTGGGGTTTTGGGGACATTGCAGTTGATCAGCAGTTGATCAGGGCCGCCACTTCTAGTCATACGCTTCATGCCTGGAAAGTGCTTTGCAGCATGTACAATCTCAGATGGAGTAAACATTGAGCCTCCACAATTGGAATTTCCTGCAGCATTAATACCTTGGGTGCTCCTGACACTTGTGGAATCAAGGAGCATACTTAACAGCTTCCATTAACTTTTGTTTCCCCCATGGAGCTCATGTCTGCATACCAACCTGGATGGTGCACATCTTCTATTGCATCTAACCCAAGTCCTTGGTATTGATTGTATTTAGCCCTTCTAATTTGTCTTTTAAAACGATTTGGCCCATCAAAATGTGAACCCCTAGGAAAGAAAGTATTATTTGCAATTGTGTTAGAGAATATATTACGAAACAATGATAACATGAGCACATTTTCAATATTCCCTATAGGTTGCTGGGTAACAAGTGTATCAGTAGCAGATGCATTAGGCTGTGTGTCATGGACTGTGGCCGCAGTTTTATTTGTTTGAGTCATATTTGCAACATTGACATGTGTTAAAGAACCCAAACATCCATTAGTAAAAGATCTGTTAGTAATAGTTGTTTCTCATCCCCCTTTTTATATGACCACCCCATATAAAACTACACCCTAAATATATTCCTATTCCAAACAGAAATAGAAAATATACCAGCTACCCAATGCATTACGCATATGTACGTGGGTGAAAACACATACATATGAGAAAATACAATACAGAAGTGGCGCTCAAACAGCGCTATCGGTGGTACTATCCGCCAGAGCACCTGCATCACTTTAAAAACTCTCTGGACCCTAACTGCTGGAGACAATGTGGTGCCTGGGGAACTTACTTTCATATGTGGTGGGAATGCCAGGTGGCACAATCCTTCTGGGAAAAGGTACTTTGAACTATAGAAGCTTTCACCCACTGCAAACTCCCGCTGACACCGGGAGTAGTCCTACTAGGAACGCCACTTCCGGAACGCTACCCAAGATTGAGATTGGCCGGAGAGCTGATCATTCATCTCCTACTAGTGGCAAAGATCTCACTCGACCGCAAATGGAAATCTCAGGAAGGCCCTCTACTTCCGCTATGGTGGAACAAGGTTTGGAACATCTTGGCAGTTGAGAAGGTCACAGCGGCGAAAGAAGGAACGCTCCACCACTTAACAGATTGCTGGGCCCCAGTCCATCAATATGGTAAGGACTTCCCGGCACTGACCTTCCAGCCACAACAAGCAAGACTCGTCCTACGGCCCTAATAACATCCTCTTGGTCCGGTAAGAGGAAAGGGGCACCAGATAGAACGAGCTGAAATCTACAAGCATTAATGGGAGAAGGGGAGGGGGATGTTGGTTCAAAATAAACATTACGAATACTGCTCAAAGTCATGCATGTAACCTGCTGCAACTGGTTTTTAAATAAAGTTGTTAAAAAAGCACAATATTTAAGAGCAGTGGGGGGGAAAGGAAAAAAAAGACAAACCTACTATGCCTTGTGAGTATTCAGAACGTGCAAGTGAAGCAAAGGAAGAGGGCAGAGGGGGTAAGTGCTGGGGAGTCCGAGCTCATGGGTGAGCCACAGATGAAGTGCTAGGAATGTTGAGTGCTACAAGGCCTGGAGACGCAGGAGGTCTAAGTGCGAACCTCCAGGGCGGAGGGTGTGCCAATGCAGTTGCTGTGGATAGACAGGAGCTGGGCAGATTAGGTGTGGGAGGTCAGGGGCCCAGAGGATGCATATGGGCCTAGGACATCGATTGCAGCAACTGTAGGATTAGCAGAGGAGAGAAGAAGGGAAAGAGGGGGTAAAGAGGAAAGTCTTAAGGAACTTCCGGAATTTAAGAAGATCCTGCTCAAGGTGCAGAGGAATGGGGTGGCTGTTCCATAGGAGGGAACCAGCTGAGGAAAGAATACAACCACATACCCTCTCTTTAGCAAGCAAAACGCTTTACACACAAAGTTGGTGCTAGAGGAACATACTAGTCTAGAGGGAGACTGTTTAGTAAGATAAAGTTGAAGATAGTGTGGTCACCGGGCACCCGACAGCCTTGTGGATGATGCAGAGTGATTTGAAATTAATTTGTGCAGCAAACGGGAGCCAGTGAAGACTTTTTAGTGCAGGAGAGATGCAGTGCTTGGGCTTCAGGCTAAGGATAAGTCTTGCTGCCCTATTCTGGGTTAGCTGGAGGGGTCGAAGAGTGGAAGATGGTAGATTCAGAGGAGGTTATTGCAATAGTGAAACCTAGAGAGAACCATGGTTGGGTCACATTGAGCCTCTGGGGGAAAGTGAGAAAAGGCAGAATTCCTTTGAGAAGGAAAAGCTGAAAGTGGGACTTCTTAGCAATGTCCTGAATGTAAGGGAGGAAGGAGAGAGAGGAGTCGAAGATGACTCCAAAGTTTCTGGCTTCAGAAGAAGGCAGAGAGGGAGAGCCCAAGGAGGGAGGCCAGAGTGGAGGGAAGGAGGGAGCACGGGTCCCAGTGGGACAATCTCAGTGTTACAGGCGTTGAGGCAGTGTATGAGGGCATCCACAGTGTGTCCAGCTGAGTGGGTTGGCACAGAAGGGAGAATGGAGAGGGAAAGCGAGGAGCAAAGGTCAGTGAAGAGAATTGACGCAGAGCTTTGGGAGTCCACTTGAATGCTGAAGTCGCCCAAGAGGAGGGGTTTGGAAGTGGATGAAAGTAAGGAAGAGCAGAAGTCAACCCATTCAGAAGGGAACAGGGTGGTGGCGCCTGGAGGCTGGTAAATGGTAGCAATGGTCAGGGTGGAGGTGGGAGAGTGACCAAATTGCAAACTAGACTTTCAAAGGAAGTGTAGAGCTGGGTAGGTAAAATGGAAGCAGGAACCCACTCGGGGAAGATTAAGGCAACCCACTGCCAGTGCGGTGAGGTCACGGCTTGGAGATGATCTTCAAGCCATCAGGGAGGAGAGAGTCAAAAGCAGTGACTGAGCTGGCATTGAACCATGTCTCTTTAAGAGCGAGAATGTCGAGGTCAATGCCTTCAAGAAGGAGGCAGATGTCAGTGGAGTTTTTGTTGGCTCAGCGGGCATTAAGAGTTGCCAGGTGGAGGAGGTGATGTGCCTTTGAAGGTTTTCTGAGGTGGAGTACAGGGGCGTGGTACACCATTCCGAGGAGGGAGAGAGAGAGTAGAAGGGGGAGTTGCAGGAAGAGGAAGGAAGTTAATGAGAGAAGGCAGGATCCGGTCAAAGAGAAGGAGGTTGGGTTGTGGACCCTGAACCAGGATAGTGGCAGTGTGATATACATTAACGAACAAAGTAATGTGAGGATGAGAAGGCGGCCAAGAGGACTTCCCACTTGGTGCCACCGTTAATGGTAGAGCATGTGGAAGGAGAGAGAGAGTAGAGATGAGATGGGGGTCCATAGATTTGGAGAGGGGACAGAGAAGAGGATATCAGTGAAAACCTCTCTAGAGGAAGCGCTGACATAGGTGTCTGCGATGGGAAGTCCAGGGTTGGCACTCAAGATGTCTTTTTTGTGCTTTTTTCTACCAGACTTTGTGAGAGAGGGGGGATAGGTGATAGTGTAGCAGTTGGAGAATATATGAGACATGGAGAGAGCCATAGGTCGGCAGAGGTTTAGACAAGGAATGACGGAGGAGTGGCTGCACAGCACAATTCTAGCTAAACTCACCAGGAGGCCTAGTAGAAGAAGTCACAAAGGAATAAATGCAAACCATAAAGGAATAGAATAACATCAGATAAGTGGTACAGGGATGCAAACAAAAGAGGCACAAAAACAATGCAGATGGTTTACAGATGTAATACTTAACACATCTAAATTTATTTTTAAAAACGGAGGCACAAAAACAATGCAAATGCTACTCAGATGCAAAACTAAACAAGGCAATGCAGGTGGTTCACAGATGTAATATTAAACACACCTACATTTGACTTTAAAACGGAGGTACAAAAACAACAATTCAAATGCTACTCAGATGTAAAACTAAACAAGGAAATGCAGGTGGCTCACAGAAGTAATAAAAAACACGCCTAGGAGTCTCAAGCGCAGTGATAGAAGATGAAGTTAGTTGAGGGGAGGAAGGAAGAAGTGAAAAGCACAGTGACTGTTCAGGAGAGTTTGTGGTGTAGGTCAGCCAAACACACTTTCATGTCTGCAGGGAGCATAGAGGTCTAGGATCCACTGACATGAGAAGCAGTAATTAATCAGAAGGACGGATCATAGTTTGAACAGGGATAAGGCCATCCAGGCCCACCTCGGCCCGGACAGGCACAGACAGGGCCCTTAGGTGAGGTCCTTTGGTGGTGGGCTGGCTTTGCCTGACGGTCTGCTGTTGGCTGGCATGTAATGGCAAACAGCCAATCAGGTGGCCTGATGCTGCATCCAGGGAAACAAAGGGCTGCACTCTACCATGGCTTGCATCCTGTTAGAAACCAGAAGATGTCTCACCCACTAGTCCCCGGGGGTCTGATATCCAGGTGACCAGGACACGGCCATCGCTTTTGGATTCAGTTCCTGGTGGTGGACCAGTGCAGGAGGTTCACCTGGGTGAGGGGTTTTCGGGGGTTGGTAGTGGGACACTGGGTGGTGAAATGCGGTATCCCCTTCTCTGCAACACCTTTACCCCATCCTACCAGATAGAATAATTAGGAACTCAACCCCCCTCCTTTCCCTACACAAACACTTTCCCACTGACAGCCCGCTATGAGAGAAAACAGACTAACACCAAGCCGTATTCCTGACGTGTCCCAATTCAATGGCAATGGTCAGGTAGGGTCAGGCAATTACGGACCACCAGGCACAACTGACTTCCATTACACTTTCCCAAAAGGATAAAAGCCGTAGCACGAAATCACACTCTGGGCGAGGCAATGCACACGAGGAAATAGCAGTTCCAAGATGTCAGTTTAACACGAGGAGAAAGATGGCAAAACCGAAGGGGATTACAAGGAGGGAAGTTCCCTTGACCTTTCCGACAAGGAACCATTACTTTCACGAAACCTCAAGAATACAAAGCTTAAGACCAGGAAACCAGGCTGAAGAATCCTGCATTGTGTGTCAGAGGTACCTGGGGCCTGTTGATAATCAAGGCGGTGAGAATCACCTGCTACTGTGGTACTGTCCTTGGCTCCTACAACAAAGCAGCGCCAGTGAAACCAACACAGCCAGTGAGTTGGGGAGACGGATACAAGACCGGTCTGTGTTGAAGCCAAGGTTGCAAGTGGCAACATTGTATGGTTAGCGTTGGAGCGAACATTGCATGACAAGTGTGTGATAACTAACACGAATAAAGTTGAACTGCAGATGAGTTATTGAACTTTGGAACCAAGATATACGATACCTTTGACAGAGTGATCCGGCACAGCATGCATGCTCAATCAAAGATCTTTGTAAGGTGTCCAGCTTAGAGTTGGCAAAAGTGAAAGAGTGGAAAATTATTGTGAATCGAAGTGGTCCTGCCATTGCCAAATCCTGTGGACAATCGAAAGTCTTCGATGTTCATACAGTAAAGAAAATTGATGACAAAGTAGACAAAGTTGGTCCGAGCCCAACAGAGGGAGATCAATTAAAAGCTTTGTGTTAAAGCAAGTTTGTATTACAATAGATACATTAGTCTGAGCCCGGCAGAGGGAGGCTGATCAAGATTTTGTGATAGAACGCATCTGAGCCCGGTGGATGGGGATCTGGGGTGAACAGTGGAACACCTGAGAAATAGGATAAGTGAAAATCCTGAGAACAGTGTGTTAAAGTGGATCTGAGCCCCGGCAGAGTGGGATCTGAGGTGAATAGCATCAGGTCTTCTGAAAGAAGAGACTTTGGATGGCAAAGAGACTTTGGCACAGAAGGCCATGATGTTGAAGTTTTGAACTGCACCCTCGTGCTAGAGAAGCCGGAGACTGTGCTAAGCTCGAGTGTGCTGCCTTGTCCCGTGCTGAAAATGTGGGGAAGGGAAGCCAACGGCTCGATTATCCTGACATATCATTTCTTGAACACTTTTCTTTTGCATAACATTTTTTCCCATACTATTTGTATTTAGAGGTAAGGATTGGCAATAGGTTTATTAGTATAGGCTCTTTTACTTTGACAAAAGACCACTAGGATTGCGTTATTATTATTTGATGGTCGTAGCTTGTTCCCATCTTTAGATTTAGGATTAGATAGGCGTTTTTCAAACCCAATTGAAGTTCAATAAACACCCTTGAACTGTGGTCACTTGTGTCTGTCTTACTGTTGATACCATGTATTCCTTACAATACCCTCTTTAACCACAAGTCCTTCTCCTCCCGCAGGGCTCATCCCTGCAATTCGATTAGTTGTGCAATCGATAAGGAATTGTAAGAGTCTGGCAGTTGTTCCCTACTCTGCGCTACCAGTGTGTAGTCAGGGACGCTCGGTACTGATAAATTCGCTGCTTGCTTGGATGACGCGTCCATGGTAGCGTTACCGAGTGAGACCTCGTCTGTATTGTTAGTATGGGTGGTACATTTCACGAACGCTGTGAAGGAGGATTGGGATAGTGTGTCAATTAGTTTATCTAACAGTGCTGCATGTTGTACTGGGGACCCGTCAGCCCTCCTAAATCCCCTCCTCTCCCACCGTGCCAGGCCAGCATGCACCATGGTGATGAAGTAAACTGAATCAGAGTAGATGGTAACACAGCACCCTTGACATGCTAAAAATGCCGCAATGTGCGCTTTAAGTACGGCTGCTTGGACCGAATAGTGCATGGGTAATCTCTTTTGCACTAATACCTCATAGACCCTGTCCACTAGGTGGACCACTGCCACCCCTGTATGCCTCAAACCTGTGCTCTGGTTGACAGTTACTGACCCGTCAACGAAAAGCAACCACCACCCCCTCGAGTGGGCTATCTCTTGCCTTCCGGATGTCATCCTCCTCCCCCTCAAATGTAAATGGTACACAATCATATGCTGCAAGGTCTTCCTCTGTACACTTTTCTGTGAAAAAGTTGGCAGGATTTATAGTTTTCTACCTCATGATATGAATGTTCGGGCTGGACAAAATAATCACATTTGCGGACACCCGCTGCATGGTCAAAGTTGATTTGGAAAGTTCCAAAATGGCGAACAACGCATGCTCCACGTACAGTGTTACAGAACATCCCATGACAATTGTGGAGCACTTCTGAATTGCAGCTGCAGCAAGCGCTTGTTGGCATGGGCTTGTGGCCCATTATTTTTTTTTGTGTCAGTACTGCAATCATTAATTGGCCATTTGAATGGGAAAAGAGATAAAACTCTTGTATGTAATAGGGGTAGCCAGCAAATGGAAATCTCAGGAAGGCCCTCTACTTCCGCTATGGTGGAACAAGGTTTGGGACATCTTGGCAGTTGAGAAGGTCACAGCGGCGAAAGAAGGAACGCTCCACCGCTTAACAGATTGCTGGGCCCCAGTCCATCAATATGGTAAGGACTTCCCGGCACTGACCTTCCAGCCACAACAAGCAAGACTCGTCTTACGGCCCTAATAACATCCTCTTGGTCCTGTAAGAGGAAAGGGGCACCAGATAGAAGGAGCTGAAACCTACAAACATTAATGGGAGAAGGGGAGGGGTGTGTTGGGTCAAAATAAACATTACGATTATTGCTCAAAGTCATGCATGTAACCTGCTGCAACCGGTTTTTAAATAAAGTTGTTAAAAAAGCACAATATTTAAGAGCAGTGGGGGGAAAAGGAAAAAAAGACAAACCTACTATGCCTTGTGAGTATTCAGAACGTGCAAAAGAAGCAAAGGAAGAGGGCAGAGGGGGTAAGTGCTGGGGAGTCCGAGCTCATGGGTGAGCCACAGATGAAGTGCTAGGAATGTTGAGTGCTACAAGGCCTGGAGCCGCAGGAGGTCTAAGTGCGAACCTCCAGGGCGGAGGGTGTGCCAATGCAGTTGCTGTGGATAGACAGGAGCTGGGCAGATTAGGTGTGGAAGGCCAGGGGCCCAGAGGATGCATATGGGCCTAGGACACCGATCGCAGCAACTGTAGGATTAGCAGAGGAGAGAAGAAGGGAAAGAGGGGGTAAAGAGGAAAGTCTTAAGGAACTTCCGGAATTGAAGAAGATCCTGCTCAAGGTGCAGAGGGATGGGGTGGCTGTTCCATAGGAGGGAGCCAGCTGAGGAAAGCATACAACCACATACCCTCTCTTTAGCAAGCAAAACGCTTTAGACACAAAGTTGGTGCTAGAGGAACATACTAGTCTAGAGGGAGACTATTTAGTAAGATAAAGTTGAAGATAGTGTGGTCACCGGGCCCCCGACAGCCTTGTGGATGATGCAGAGTGATTTGAAATTAATTTGTGCAGCAACCGGGAGCCAGTGAAGACTTTTTAGTGCAGGAGAGATGCAGTGCTTGGGCTTCAGGCTAAGGATAAATCTTGCTGCCCTATTCTGGGTTAGCTGGAGGGGTCGCAGAGTGGAAGATGGTAGATTCAGAGGAGGTTATTGCAATAGTGAAACCTAGAGAGAACCATGGTTGGGTCAAATTGAGCCTCTGGGGGAAAGTGAGAAAAGGCAGAATTCCTTTGAGAAGGAAAAGCTGAAAGTGGGACTTCTTAGCAATGTCCTAAATGTAAGGGAGAAGGAGAGAGAGGAGTCGAAGATGACTCCAAGGTTTCTGGCTTCAGAAGAAGGCAGAGGGGGAGAGCCCAAGGAGGGAGGCCAGAGTGGAGGGAAGGAGGGAGCACGGGTCCCAGTGGGACAATCTCAGTGTTACAGGCGTTGAGGCAGAGTTCATTGGAGGTGCACCAGGACTGGATGGCAGACAGGCAGTCAGGGATGATGGAGGGTGCAAGAGGGTCAGCAGGGAGTTTGAAAAGAGCTGTGTGTCATCGGTGCAAGTGTGGAAGTGGGAGGAGAAGGAGGCGATGTGGTGTGCAAGATGAGCAAGGTAGATGTTAAAGAGCCAGGGGGAGAGGATAGAACCCTGGGGGACACCACAGGTGGAGAGGGAAGTAGGAGAGGAAAAGGTACCTGGAATGACTTGGGAAGAGCGGTCAGTAAGGAAGGATGTCAACCAGTACAGTGCCCATTCCGAGATACCTAGGGTATCGTGGAGCCTTTGTATGAGGATGGAATGGTTGACTGTGTCAGAGGCAGAGGAGAGATCCAGAAGGTTAAGGACAGTTGGGGAGTTGCAATCCAGAGATGCAAGTTGTTCTTCACAGGTGTTCGGAAGGGAGACAGGTGACTAGTGGGAGGAGAAAGAGAGAGGTCAGAGTGTATGAGGGCATCCGCAGTGTGTCCAGCTGAGTGGGTTGGCACAGAAGGGAGAATGGAGAGGGAAAGCGAGGTGCAAAGGTCAGTGAAGAGAATTGACGCAGAGCTTTGGGAGTCCACTTGAATGCTGAAGTCGCCCAAGAGGAGGGGTTTGGAAGTGGATGAAAGTAAGGAAGAGCAGAAGTCAGCCCATTCAGAAGGGAACAGGGTGGTGGTGCCTGGAGGCTGGTTAATGGTAACAATGGTCAGGGTGGAGGTGGGAGAGTGACCAAATTGCAAACCAGACTTTCAAAGGAAGTGTAGAGCTGGGTAGGTAAAATGGAAGCAGGAACCCACTCTGGGAAGATTAAGGCAACCCACTGCCAGTGCGGTGAGGTCAAGGCTTGGAGATGATCTTCAAGCCATCAGGGAGGAGAGAGTCAAAAGCAGTGACTGAGCTGGCATTGAACCATGTCTCTTTAAGAGTGAGAATGTCGAGGTCAATGCCTTCAAGAAGGAAGCAGATGTCAGTGGAGTTTTTGTTGGCTCAGCGGGCATTAAGAGTTGCCAGGTGGAGGAGGTGATGTGCCTTTGAAGGTTTTCTGAGGTGGAGTACAGGGGGGTGGTACACCATTCCAAGGAGGGAGAGAGAGAGTAGAAGAGGGAGTTGCAGGAGGAGGAAGGAAGTTAATGAGAGAAGGCAGGATCAGGTCAAAGAGAAGGAGGTTGGGTTGTGAACCCTGAACCAGCATAGTGGCAGTGTGATATACATTAACGAACAAAGTAATGTGAGGATGAGAAGGCGGCCAAGAGGACTTCCCACTTGGTGCCACCGTTAATGGTAGAGCATGTGGAAGGAGAGAGAGAGTAGCGATGAGATGGGGGTCCATAGATTTGGAGAGGGGACAGAGAAGAGGATATCAGTGAAAACCTCTCTAGAGGAAGCGCTGACATAGGTGTCTGCGATGGGAAGTCCAGGGTTGGCACTCAAGATGTCTTTTTTGTGCTTTTTTCTACCAGACTTTGTGAGAGAGGGGGGATAGGTGATAGTGTAGCAGTTGGAGAATATATGAGAAATGGAGAGGGCCATAGGTCGGCAGAGGTTTAGACAAGGAATGACAGAGGAGTGGCTGCACAGCACAGTTCTAGCTAAACTCACCAGGAGGCCTAGTAGAAGAAGTCACAAAGGAATAAATGCAAACCATAAAGGAATAGAATAACATCAGATAAGTGGAACAGAGATGCAAAAACGGAGGCACAAAAACAATGCAGATGGTTTACAGATGTAATACTTAACACACCTAAATTTGTTTTTAAAAACGGAGGCACAAAAACAATGCAAATGCTACTCAGTTGTAAAACTAAACAAGGCAATGCAGGTGGTTCACAGATGTAATATTAAACATAACTACATTTGACTTTAAAACGGAGGCACAAAAACAACAATGCAAATGCTACTCAGATCTAAAACTAAACAAGGAAATGCAGGTGGCTCACGGAAGTAATAAAAAACACGCCTAGGAGTCTCAAGCGCAGAGATAGAAGATGAAGTTAGTTGAGGGGAGGAAGGAAGAAGTGAAAAGCACAGTGACTGTTCAGGAGAGTTTGTGGTGTAGGTCAGCCAAACACACTTTCATGTCTGCAGGGAGCATAGAGGTCTAGGATCCACTGACATGAGAAGCAGTAATTAATCAGAAGGACGGATCATAGTTTGAACAGGGATAAGGCCATCCAGGCCCACCTCGGCCCGGACAGGCACAGACAGGGCCCTTAGGTGAGGTCCTTTGGTGGTGGGCTGGCTTTGCCTGACGGTCTGCTGTTGGCTGGCATGTAATGGCAAACAGCCAATCAGGTGGCCTGATGCTGCATCCAGGGAAACAAAGGGCTGCACTCTACCATGGCTTGCATCCTGTTAGAAACCAGAAGGTGTCTCACCCACTAGTCCCCGGGGGTCTGATATCCAGGTGACCAGGACATGGCCATCGCTTTTGGATTCAGTTCCTGGTGGTGGACCAGTGCAGGAGGATCACCTGGGTGAGGGGTCTCGGGGGGTTGGTAGTGGGACACTGGATGGTGAAATGCGGTATCCCCTTCTCTGCAACACCTTTACCCCATCCTACCAGATAGAATAATTAGGAACTCAACTCCCTCCTTTCCCAACACAAACACTTTCCCACTGACAGCCCGCTATGAGAGAAAACAGACTAACACCAAGCCGTATTCCTGACGTGTCCCAATTCAATGGCAATGGTTAGGTAGGGTCAGGCAATTACGGACCACCAGGCACAACTGACTTCCATTACACTTTCCCAAACGGATAAAAGCCGAGGAAATAGCAGTTCCAAGATGTCAGTTTAACACGAGGAGAAAGACGGCGAAACCGAAGGGGATTACAAGGAGGGAAGTTCCCTTGACCTTTCCGACAAGGAACCATTACTTTCACGAAACCTCAAGAATACAAAGATTAAGACCAGGAGACCAGGCTGAAGAATCCTGCATTGTGTGTCAGAGGTACCTGGGGCCCGTTGATAATCAAGGCGGTGAGAATCACTTGCTGCTGTGGTACTGCCCTTGGCTCCTACAACAAAGCAGCACCAGTGAAACCAACACAGCCGGTGAGTTGGGGAGACGGATACAAGACCGGTCTGTGTTGAAGCCAAGGTTGCAAGTGGCAACATTGTATGGATAGCGCTGGAGCGAACATTGCATGACAAGCGTGTGATAACTAACACGAATAAAGTTGAACTGCAGATGAGTTATTGAACTTTGGAACCAAGATATACGATACCTTTGACAGAGTGATCCGGCCCTGCATGCATGCTCAATCAAAGGTCTTTGTAAGGTGTCCAGCTTAGAGTTGGCAAAAGTGCAAGAGTGGAAAATTATTGTGAATCGAAGTGGTCCTGCCATTGCCAAATCCTGTGGACAATCGAAAGTCTTCGATGTTTATACAGTAAAGAAAATTGATGGCAAAGTAGACAAAGTTGGTCCGAGCCCAACAGAGGGAGAGCAATTAAAAGCTTTGTGTTAAAGCAAGTTTGTATTACAATAGATACATTAATCTGAGCCCGGCAGAGGGAGGCTGATTCAAGATTTTGTGATAGAACGCATCTGAGCACGGTGGATGGGGATCTGGGGTGAACAGTGGAACACCTGAGAAATAGGATAAGTGAAAATCCTGAGAACAGTGTGTTAAAGTGGATCTGAGCCCGGCAGAGTGGGATCTGAGGTGAATAGCATCAGGTCCTCTGAAAGAAGAGACTTTGGATGGCAAAGAGACTTTGGCACAGAAGGCCATGATGTTGAAGTTTTGAACTGCACCCTCGTGCTAGAGAAGGCGGAGACTGTGCTAAGCTCGAGTGTGCCGCCTTGTCCCGTGCTGAAAATGTGGGGAAGGGAAGCCAACGGCTTGATTATCCTGACATATCATTTCTTGAACACTTTTCTTTTGCATACAATTTTTTCCCATACTATTTGTATTTAGAGGTAAGGATTGGCAATAGGTTTATTAGTATAGGCTCTTTTACTTTGACAAAAGACCACTAGGACTGCGTTATTATTATTTGATGGTCGTAGCTTGTTCCCATCTTTAGATTTAGGATTAGATAGGCGTTTTTCAAACCCAATTGAAGTTCAATAAACACCCTTGAACTGTGGTCACTTGTGTCTGTCTTACTGATGATACCATGTATTCCTTACAATACCCTCTTTAACCACAAGTCCTTCTCCTCCCGCGGGGCTCATCCCTGCAATTCGATTAGATGTGCAATAGATAAGGAATTGTAAGAGTCTGGCAGTTGTTCCCTACTCTGCGCTACCACTGTGTAATCAGGGACGCTCGGTACCGGTAAATTCGCTGCTTGCTTGGATGACGCGTCCGTGGTAGCCTTACCGAGTGAGGCCTAGTCTGTATTGTTAGTATGGGTGGTGCATTTCACCAACGCTGTGAAGGAGGATTGGGATAGTGTGTCAATTAGTTTATCTAACAGTGCTGCATGTTGTACTGGGGACCCGTCAGCCCTCCTAAATCCCCTCCTCTCCCACCGTGCCAGGCCAGCATGCACCATGGTGATGAAGTAAGCTGAATCAGAGTAGATGGTAACACAGCACCCTTGACATGCTAAAAATGCCGCAATGTGCGCTTTAAGTATGGCTGCTTGGGCCGAATAGTGCATGGGTAATCTCTTTTGCACCAATACCTCATAGACCCTGTCCACTAGGTGGACCACTGCCACCCCTGTATGCCTCAAACCTGTGCTCTGGTTGACAGTTACTGACCCGTCAACGAAAAGCAACCAACACCCCCTCGAGTGGGCTATCTCTTGCCTTCCGGATGTCATCCTCCTCCCCCTCAAATGTAAATGGTACACAATCATATGCTGCAAGGTCTTCCTCTGTACACTTTTCTGTGAAAAAGTTGGCAGGATTTATAGTTTTCTACCTCACGATATGAATGTTCGGGCTGGACAAAATAATCACATTTGCGGACACCCGCTGCATGGTCAAAGTTGATTTGGAAAGTTCCAAAATGGCGAACAACGCATGCTCCACGTACAGTGTTACAGAACACGCCATGACAATTGTGGAGCACTTCTGAATTGCAGCTGCAGCAAGCGCTTGTTGGCATGGGCTTGTGGCCCATTATTTTTTTTTGTGTCAGTACTGCAGTCATCAATTGGCCATTTGAATGGGAAAAGAGATAAAACTCTTGTATGTAATAGGGGTAGCCAGCACTCGGGAGAACACTTCTTTTAGGGCGTTAAAGTTGGTGAACATGTCCTCCGTCCATGCAATCTTATGGTCATTCTTTTGAGCCTCTTTGAGGCCCTGTAACAGGGGCCTAGTGTATGTTTCATAGTCTAGAATCCATGCCCTACAGTAATTACACAACCCTACAAATGTCTGCATCTCTTTGAAAGTTTTGGGCCAGGGATTGCTGCACACTGAGGCTGCACGATCAGATATAATTGTTTTCTGTGAACAGATATAAACTGGCCCAAAGAGAGCACTTCTTGGAGGTAATATGGCAGCTTCACCTTATCTACCTTGTACCCCTTGTATGCCAGCAGATGCAGGAGGGTTATGGAATCCATCCTGCACTGCGGTTCACTGTCACTACACACCAGCAAACTGTCAACATACTGAATGATGGTACTGGGCACGTGGATATTCCCTGAGTCAGCATGAAAGACCCTGTTGAAGATGCTGGGAGACTCACGGTACCCCTGAGTAAATCTTGTGTGCTCTAAATGCTTTTCCCCATGTGTAAACTCAGTGAGGTACTGTGAATCAGGGTTTAGGGGTATGGAGAAGAAGGCATTTTTAAGGTCCACCACGGTATAGTGGGTCGCTTCTTTCGGGATGCTGCACAATATCGTTGCAGGGTTTGGAACTACAGGAAATTCTGCCTGGACAATGTCGTTTAGAGGACGAAGGTCCTGGATCATCCTCCAACTCCCCACTTTTGCCTTTTTCATCAAATAGATTGCTGTGTTGCATGGGGAGGTAGAGGGCACTATTATTCCCTGATTCATGAGTTCCACAATGGTGTCCCGTATGCCCTCCTCCACCTCTTTAGACAACAGGTACTGTTTAGTTCGGGGCAACACTGCGCCTGGATCGAGTGTTATTCAGGCTGGTGCCACCCCCTGCAAGAGCCCTACATCGTGGGCGTTAGTTGTCCATAACCTTTCTGGTACTCGCTCTAAGTCATTCTCAGTGAAAGGGCACGGGGGGCAAGGGCCATCAAAGAACTTTGTACTTTCCTGTATTGTACTATAATGCCACAAGGGTTACAGATTGCTAAAACAATTTTGCCATCGTAATTCCTGTCCTCAAACATTTCTGCATCTGTCACTTCCTTGAG
Source organism: Ambystoma mexicanum (assembly GCF_040938575.1). Classification (NCBI taxonomy): domain Eukaryota; kingdom Metazoa; phylum Chordata; class Amphibia; order Caudata; family Ambystomatidae; genus Ambystoma; species Ambystoma mexicanum. Next base: position 149,970,686 of record NC_090940.1, read on the forward strand.
GGGCATCGTTTGCTCAATGTACAATACTGTACGCCACTCGCACCCATCAGAGTCTGTGCCCACCACAACAATTCTTTAGCCGACACAACCAGACTCTGTAAATCTAGGGATCCTGTAAATCTAGGGAAAATATCGTACCTGCCACAAGCTCTGTGGTTTATAGGGGTCGGAAGATGAAATCTGACAGTACCCGCCAACACGCCTTTTCAATCTGGGGCAATGCATCAAGCAATACTGCAATCTCGGACACAAACATGTCCAGGTCAACGAGGATGCCCCCAACCACCACCTCCCCTCCTCTGGCCTGTATGATGTCCATGGCCCTTAAGACACACATAGCACCCCATGGTCCGTGAAGGAAATGTTCATGTTCAGTTTGCCCAACAAATCTTGACCCAACAAATTAACCAGGAAGGACCCCAAATACAGTAATGGTGGACGCACCACTATTTTGATAGCTACCTCTTCTGTGTAGGGAACCGTTTCAACAGCACCAGAGAATCCCTGCATGTCAAGTGTTTCACCTGATAATGGAAAGTCTCCCTCACTGCATGATTTAGTAGCACCTGTGTAGACCATAAAGATGAATTGCTTATTATCTATCTCAGCGCCCACCAAGTGTTCCTCGTCAGGGCGGGTAGTCATAGACAGGACTGGGCACGCAAGAGCTTTCTGTGGGCTGTCCTAATCAGGATATTAGTACCTGGGAACATGAAGGGGTTTCCTCCGATGACAGTGACCCTCGGTAAGGTGCCACCATTCCATTCGGTACTGCATTGGGTGTAGGCATTTGGCCTCCGTACAAGGTGTTCTGCTGGGCCGCCTGTGGTTACACATTAGGCAGTGCTTGTGCCTGCATGTGTGGGGGGTTTGGTGGCAACTGGGTGTAGGCCTGATGTATTTCATAAGGTATGGAGGTGAACCTGGGTGGCTGTGGTAGTGCTGGGGCAGGTTGATATGTGTTATACCCTGCCCCCTGCTTGCTTTTATACTCTCCTGGAAAATGTCTGCACTCCCCACAGCTGAAACACTGAGATGGTCCCATACCACCTCTGGGTCCATTACACCAAACCCCTGTCTGCCCCCCTCTGCTCCCTTGAAGCCCTCCTCTCCCCCGCTGCTGACTTCCTTGGTGCCACTCTGGATACTCAGGCGGGGGTTTGCCACCTCCCTGGCCATGTCCTCCACCTGGCCAAAACGCTGCTATCCTTACATCTGTGCGAGCTGCAGCCTTCTCTGCTGAATTTGACTCAGTGTTCACCATCACCGCCCTTTCCACCTCCATTTGAGCTAACTTCTTCTGCACTAGTTTTGCTTCCTCCGCCTGCAACCATTGAGTTTTTTCCTTTTCTCGCTCTTTAATCATTTTGCAATGGTGTATTATTATAATCTGAATCTCGGCCCACGCCTTCGCCTCAATTCCCAATATCATGTTAAGTGCTTTCTGAACTTCCATGGGCAAACCCCTCTTAATAACAAAATAGAAAAGGGGAACTGATTGTTCCAACTGGTCAGCCTGTCTCCGCTCACCACATCTCCTGCACATTTAAAATGAACTGAGCTGCATCCTCATCTCCCCCCATGGTGTACTGCATTATGGACTGCAAGTCCGGTGTGCCAGGGTACGCCCACACTTGCGCCCTAATATTGTTGAAAGGGCCCCCATCGTGTGCATCGTCATCTAACTTCACCCCTAGGTACCTGGCCTAAACCCACATGTCACCCGCCTGATCTTCCACAATTGTGACAAGTAGACTTTTCATGTCTGCCACCGCCAAGGGAATTCCTGCTGTCTACTTTTCAAAGGCATATATCCACTTCCCGCCCCAGCCGTAAGGGGCGGGAGCGTCTTAATCAAATAATTCTTATCCATTTGCGGCCATGATATGATATATGTCATTTACAACGTGCCTGTACAGAAGTGACAGAAGCGACAAGACAAGGAGTGAAGACAGAGGGAGGACAAGACAAACAATCTTACTAGGCCATTTGTCATTCAGATCGTGCAAGTGCGACAACGCAAAGTGCAGGGGGAAGGGAGGGGGTAGAAGTGCCAGAGAGAGGAAGAGGGAAGTGCAATAAGGGCAGCATTGCTCTGAGAAGTGCAGCCAGGGCAGCATGGCTCTGGTTAAGTGCAAGGAGGCAGGGCACTGTAGAGGTTACAATTACAGCCCAAAATGCGCGGTAGGCCCAGTGCAGGGGAGACTGAGCATGGAGGAGCCTGGTACCCAGTGAGACTCTGAGGGTACCAAGCAACCAGTCGGCACAGCAGACATGAAGGTCAGCCGGGGAGGGAAAGAAAGCAAGCAGAGGAGAAAAGGAAGGTCTTGAGCTGCTTCCGGAACTTCAAGTGGTCCGGTTCAGGTTTGAGAGGGGCAGCAATGCCATTCCAAAGGGAGGCACCTGCAGAGGAGAGAGATCTACTCTCCACTCTCTGCCTGAAGAAGCGTCTGACCCTCAGAGAGTAGGAGGTAGCTGAGCGAAGGGCTCGGGAAGGAAGGTATTTTGGAAGAGAGAATTGGATATAGTGCGGGCCCCGCACCCAGAAAGCCTTGTAGACAATGCAGAGGGTCTTGAACTTGATACTTGCAGCCACCGGGAGCCAGTGGAGGGATTTCAGGGCTGGAGAGATACGATCCCTGGGCTTGATGCCAAGGACACGTCTCGCAGTCCTGCTCTGGATTAGTTGCAGAGGGCAGAGAGTAGAGGAAGGCAGATTGAGAAAGAGGCTGTTGCAGTAGTCCAGCCTAGAGAGAAGCATGGCTCTGGAGACAGTGAGCTTCTGGGGGAAAGTGAGAAAAGGAAGAAAACCACTGAGGAGGTGTAGCTGGTAGTGGGTCTTCTTGGCAAAGTGTGATGTGAGGAGAGAAGGAGAGAGTGGAGTCGAAGATGACACCAAGGTGTTTTGCCTCACAGGTATGCGAAGGAAGAGGGCCCAAGGAGGGTAGCCAGAGTGAGAGAGGGAAAGAGGGGGCAGAGGTCCCGATGAGAAGGATCTCTGTCTTACTGGCATTAAGGCAGAGATGATTGGAGGCATACCAATCCTAAATCGCGGATAGACAGCCAGGAATGAGTGAGAGAGGACGGCAGGCAACGGGGAGCCTGAAGGAATGCTGAGTGTCATCCGCATAACACTGAAAGTTAGAGGAGAAGGTAGGGATCAGATGGGCCAAAAGGGCCAAGAAGACATTGTAGAACCAGACCAGAGTTGGACCTGGGAGGATCGGTCCACGAGGAAGGAGGTCAACCACTCCAGGGCTTGATCCGTGAGGCCCAGGTTCACACAGGTCAATTGATCAGGATGATGTGATTGATCGTGTGAAAAGCAGAGGAAAGGTCAAGGAGGATAAGGACAGAAGGAATGCTGGAGTTAAGATTAGAGAGCAGATCTTCACAGGTATTCAGGAGAGCAATTTCCGTGCCTCTGGCTGCTCTGAGGACAGACTGATGGTCATGGAGACAACCAACAGATTCAGTGTGGAGAGCAAGCTGGGAGAAGGCCAGCTTCTCCAGGGATTTGCCCAGGAAAGGAGTGATAGAGATCGGGCGATAGTTTGCCAGACAGGTAGGATCGGCAGAAGGCTTTTTAAGGAGGGGGTGCACAAGGGAGTGCTTGAGGGGAGAGGGGAAAGATCCAGTGGCGAAGGAGTGATTGCAGAAATCAGCCAAGGCTGGAGCGAGGGTGCCAATGTGGTCCTTGATGGTTCTGGAGGAGCAGGGGAGCACCTGTTTGGATGACACTTTCATAGATTCAAACTTTCTAGAAACATCGCCAGGTGTTGTCAGAGAGAAAGAGGAGAAAGGAGGATGAGAGTTAGAGGCGGCAAGAGGGGGGCAGAGAGCGGAGAGCGAGAGAAAGAAGAGAGCCAGGACAGAATGTCCTGAGTTTTAGTGGTGAAGTGAGAAGCCATAGCTGTACAGAGGGCCTGGGAGGGAACAGGAGAGGTGGAGACTGCAGCTCCTTGCAGATTTTAAAGAGTTTGGCCGTGTTGTTAAGAGGCCGCAGAGACACAGACTTGGTTGTGGACTCTGTTCTTGGACAGGACAGAGAGTCTGTATTGCCTTTGGAGCAGGCGGCAGGACAGTTTGTCAGAGGATGCGCCCAAAGCCCTCCACTTCCTCTCAGTCACCCTGCACTTAGGTTTCAGGGCGGCAAGGTCCGAGTCATACCAAGAGTTGCACTTGGAGGTAGACTTCAGACGGATTCTCATGACAGGGGCAAGGATGTCCAGGGTGCTGGAGATATAAAGATACAGGTTAGAGTGTGAGTTAGCCACAGGAGTAGGAGGAGCAGAGAAAGTAGAGGCAAAGGCATCCACTGACACACGCTTCATGGGCAAATGACTGAGAAGGTAGGTGGAAGTGCTGGGGAGGGCTGCGCCTGAGAGAGAGAGTTTCAGGTGAGAGGAACGCAGAAAGTGATCAGTCCAAGAAAGAGGAGTGGTGAGAGGGTTAGAGCGGGGGATGTCTGAGGAGATGAGAACATCCAAAGTGTGTCCGGCAGAATGCGTCGGGCCAGAGGGTAGTATGGAGAGAGAGAGAGAGAGAGAGAGAGAGTGTCACAGAGGTTGCGGTAGAGCCCAAAAGGGTGATTAGAAGCATCCCGGTGGATCTTGAGGTCTCTGAGGAGAAGCTCAGAGGTAGAGGCAAGGCGAGAAGAGGAGAGGTCAGCCCATTCTGAGATGAAGAGAGCAACCTGGCTAGGTGGCCTGTAGATGGTGGCAACAGTCAGAGAGAGGCCAGGAGAGATAGAGAGCGTGCAGACCAGGCATTCAAAGGAGGAGTATGCCTGCGTAGGAATGACAGAAGCAGAGACCCACCCCGGAAAGATCAGAGCTACTCCACCTCCGGGTCGTTTGGTTCTGGGCTCAGAGAGGATTGTGTAGCCATCAGGGAGGAGAGTGTCAAAACTTGTGACAGAGCTGGCCATGAACCATGTCTCAGTGAGAGCAAGAACATCCAGGGCAGGTTCTTCGAGGTGGTGGCAGATGTCAGAGGAGTGTTTGACAGCTGAGCAAAAGTAGACTATCGAGGTGGAGTAGGTTGCCACATTTGAAAGACTTCCGGGGTGCGGTACAGGCTTGAGGTACACCCAGCAGAGGTGGTAGAGGGGCCCGAGAGTGGGCTGAGGTGGTAGGAGGAGTTGGCATAGTAGCCAGAGAGGAGCAAGGTGCCAGAGAGGTGGCAGAAGAAGGAGGTGACAGAATAGCCAGAGAGGTGCTAGTATGAGTAGCTGAAGGAAGGAAATTGACAAGACACAGGAGACGCCTATCGAAAAAGAGGAGATTGGGCTGAGGGCCCTGGACCAAGATGGTGCCGTTCAGGTAGACATTAATGATGGTCTTGGAGGAGTGGAAGGTGGCCAAGAGGACCTCCCACCGAGTGCCACCATTAATGGATGAGGAAGAGATAGAAAAGAGAGCTGAGACCATATGAGGGGTCTATAGAACTGGAGGGGGAACTCAAAGAAGATGTCTGGAGGAAGTGCTGATGTGGGTATCAGCGATACGGAGGCCAGGGTTGGAGACCAGGATATCCCTCTTGAACTTTTTCCTACCAGACTTAGTGAGAGGGATAGGATAGGAGATAGAGTAGTCTTTTGAGAAGATGGGAGAGTTTGATAGCACCATAGAGGGTGCAAGGAGGCAAGAAGGGAGGGTGAGGGAGGAGAGAAGCACAGCCCAAAGCCGAACATCACAGGAGGCAACAGAGGGGAGGGTTCACACAGAAGGAGGCGCACAGGAGGCAACAAGCAGGCAACCACAGGGGATTGCTGGAGCAGTGTGGACAGAAGATGGAGGGGGGGAAGTGCACTGAAAAAACACCCAGATTCGACTTTCCTAGAAAGAGGGGGGAAAAGGCCTAGTTACAACACAAACAGCAATGTAAAAAATGAAAAGCAAACTTTCCAAGAGAGATGGCCAGGCAATACAGTTAAATATGACCAATAGAGTAATTAGAGGGGTGGGTCAGTTTAGTGGGGTGCAGAGATTGCTGAACCCCCTGACTGAACTGCACTTACTTTATCAGTCACAGCAGGTTGACGGCTGCAGGCTTCTTGCTTGCCCGGGGAAGGGGAGTGGCTACACACATGCTGGGGCGCCAAGGAAAATACAATTTAAAAAATGTCAATGCCTCAAGCTGGCACAAACTCACTCCAGCACCGGAGAATGTAGAATGGTCCTGGGGCCTGAGAGAGAAGAAACCCTTGCAGCATGTCGGGCTGGATGGCCAATGGGAGTGCAGTTGCCGGGAGCGAGGAGGGGAAGGAGAGAACCAGGAAGCAGGGACAAGGGGAGGGGGAGCGGTAACACACGCGCAGTGGCACCAAGGAATATTACAAATTAAAAGTTTCAGTGCCTCAAGCTGGCACAAACTCACCTCAGTACTGACAAATGTAGAATGGTGCTGTTGGCTGACAGAGGAGAGACCCTCGCAGCACGTTGGGCCGGATGGCCAATGGGAGCGCAGTGGGTGGGAAGAAGGAGGGGAATGAGAGAACCAGAAAGCGGGGGACAAGGGGAGGGGGAGCGCCTACACGTGGGCTGCGGCGCAAAAGAAAATTAATATTCAAATGTTTCAGTGCCTCAAGCTGGCACAAAGTCACCCCAGCAACGGAGAATGTAGAATGGTGCTGGGAACTAAAATAGAAGAGGCCCTCGCAGCACTTCAGGCCGGATGGCCGATGGGAGTGCAGTGGGTGGGTCGGAGGAGGGGGAAGGATAGAACCAGGAAGCGGGGACAAGGGGAGGGGGAGCGGCTACACACGTGCTGCATTGCCAAGGGAAATTACAATTTAAAGGTTTCACTGCCTAAAGTTGCCACAAACTCACCCCAGCACTGGAGAATGTAGAATGGTGCTGGGGGTTGAGAGCGAAGAGACCCTTGCTGCACGTCTGGCCGGATGGCCAATGGGAGCGCAGTGGGTGGGAGGGAGGAGGGGAAGGAGAGAACCATGAAGCGGAGACAAGGGGAGGGGAGAGCGGGCAGCGGCAACACACACGCTGCGGCTCCAAGGAAAATTAAAATGTAAACGTTTCAGTACCTCAAGCTGGGACAAACTCACCCCAGAACCAGAAAATATAGATGTAATGGTACGTAATGCGCCCTCCTGAGTCCTTTGTGCAATAACAGCAGTTGTGTGCCCAATCCTCCCTTCGCTTTCCGTCCATAAATTACCTTTTTCCTTGCCACTGCTACCCGCCCATATCTGTTCATCAACTGTGGTCCCCACAAGCTCTCTACTCTGGGTAATATCTTTGGCGCTTCCTGGGCACTCCCTCGTCATTTTGAAATTCATACGCAGTATCCAATTCTCCCTTTTGCAGTTCTCTGTTTGCATCCCCGTCTGACCTCACCGTGATTGGATAGAGTGGAGCTTCCTCTTTACTTTGCTGGAGTGTTTAGGATTTGGACATGGGAAAGAGAATGGATGTCGTTACTGTACTCACTTTGTTTTCAGGAAGCAAAATGAATTGGTCTCAATCTGAGGCTATGCCAGTTTCTCCATCATGTAGTAGCACTCATGTTACCAGGTTTGGTTTCAGTCCAGACAGGATGAAATACCCTGGAGTGTGGCTGACGAGGTTGTTGAGATCTAAGATGTATGAAAACATGAAACACTTGATGGTGAACATGAAACTGGATCTGGGGAGATGGTCGGAGTTGAGCCTGTGCCTTTGGGGGGGAGTCAACGCTGTCAAGATGACTTTGGTGTCGCGCATCAACTATGTACTGAGTATGCTGCCTCTACATGTGAAGAGGATCAGCCTGTCGGAGATAGTCATTTGCAGAGATTTTTATGGGAGCAGAAACAGCCACGCCTGAAGCTTTGGAAATTGCAGCTGCCCTGTGAACGAGGGGGCTTGGGAGTCCATTTTCTGAGAGACTTATTAATGAACAATAGCTCAATCCCCTTTAACAAGCTTTCAAGGATGATGAACCTTCATGACTGTACCTATGTGGAATAAAGAAAATTGAGGGCAGCAATTGGAAATGTTGTGGTGCGCGAACAAGACTTTCTCAAGGAGCAAACATTGAACTTTAGGGGAAAGGGTCATTTTGCGTCAAACATGTACAAGCGTCTGATGAACAGTAGGAAGTCGAATGAGCAATTACTCAGGACATGCTCAGATACAATTAGCATGGACCTGACAGAGGGAAGGTGGGAGAGGCTGGACAAAAATGTGGCCCTGACCTCTTTAAATCTGGGTGAGCAAGTGCGGCAGATAAAGATTCTTAACAATGTTTACTGGACGCCAACCAGGTGGAGTGCGATGGGTATGATTGACTCGGATGGTTGTTTTTTTTTTTGATCAAAGATTTTATTGATTTAGAAAACATTGCATTCATCTCTCTGCATTACAGGGTGGGGAACAAGGGAGCATTCGTAAAATCAGCAATTTCAGGAGGGAGTTAGGAAGGAGAGAGAGAAGCAGAAAAAGAGCTGAAAACATCAACAAGAAAAAAGGGAAAAAAGGAAACTTAATATCAGGGACTACCGTCCAATGGGCTGTCAGACTTTGGCAAAACCAGGACTACTCTTGGCAAAGTCTGTACATATCTGGCTCGTTTCACTCGGCATCGCGCAGCCCTTTATAGCCTCAGCGCCTGCAGTGCCATGCCTAGCTTTTAACTGGCGTCTTCCCAGCGGCTCCATATTTTGTTAGCTTTTTGTGGACAGCCCCTCGCTGCATACACCGGTGTTCCATTCCAGCGCAAATGTCCACATCTGTGACCCACTGGTCGTAGCTCGTAGTGCGTTCTGCGCCCCACAATTGTGCTATGTTCCGCCTGAGCACGGCCATTGCAGTGGGGCAGAGTAGTTTTTCATAGCGTGACAAATCGATTTCACTGGAGATCCCTAGAAGAAGGTGTTTTGGGCCTCTTTGTATTGTCTTGCCTATAACGCTGGACAGTTTGTAACAACATTTCCGCCAGAGTTGTTGAATGTTATTACATTCCCATAGGATATGGAAGAAGGTGCCTTCCTCGCACTTGCAGCATAGGCATCGTGCGTCCGTCGTCTTACCCCAACGGAAGAGAGCCACTCTCGGGTAGTAGACGCGGTGGGAGATCTTCAGTTGGACCAGTCTGAGCCTTGACGAGATGGTCGCCTCGCGCGGGTACATCAGGGCCTCAACCCAGTCCTCTGGCTGGAGCAGTCCCACATCCTGCTCCCACTTGGTTTTCAGGCTGGTTAGTTCTGGTGTCACAAAGGATGTTATCACATTGTACATGGTGGAGGTGACCTTCCGTTCCACCCGGTCCAGTACTATATTGCGCTCAAGGGGAGAGCATTCTGGTATGTCTCGTGTGTTCTGTTGATGGTTGCTCCAAGCGTGTTGCAGTTGCGTGTAGTGGTATCTTTCTGTGGCTGGGAGGGAGAATTCCAAGTGTAGTGTTTAGAACGGTCAAAGAAAAATAGAGTGAGGAAAGCATACCCTGTCTTTTGTGTATTTTTTATATAGAAAGTTTTTTGTGTTTTTTGTTGATTTCAGTCAGATTGACTCTTATACAAAACAGTTTTTTCTGGGTGCCGGGGAGAAAAAATATGACTCTGATATCAACAAGTCAAGAAAGAATATGAGGAAAGTGTAGTTCCTATTGGTAATAGGAACTCCCGTCCCCTGCACACCATTCAAGAGTGGAAAAACAATTTTCCAAACAAATCTCAGTATTATTTAGTAATTTTCAAATAATCATTTTATCATTCTTTCAAGAAATTGTTTAACCACCATCAACGTCAAGACACTTTGAAATTAGAATTCAGTCGACAACTTTACACCTTATAAGTGATTGTTTTTTACTGATGATGTATACAATGATTATATAACATAAATTTGTTATTTTCTTTCGAGTTCACTTCACTCAAACAGTTTCAGTTATACAAATAACAAAAGATAGTTATTTTCAACAGCTCAACAAAATTAAAAAATAGCTCAACGCGTTTCGAGAGACTTAACTCTCTTCTTCAGGAGCAATAATTCACTTTTCTTATAACCTTAATCACTTGTTTTTTTATAATTCTAGTTATTCATAGCAATATCCAAAAATGATATTTTAATTTTGGAATGAGAACACCATCTCCCTTTAACAAATGAACACTTCTTCAGCATTTTCCTGTGGCAACTATTCCATTGTGAAATGATGGAAACGTCATCTTTCTGTGCTGCCCAGTTCGTTTTTGGTTATCTGTAAATAATATGATATATATATATATATATATATATATATATATATTATCATCTATGTAATGAGATGATGAGTGATTGTATTTAGAACTGTATAGTATCCAATCGTACCTGTGTATTCCTTTCTTCTCCACTTCAGGATGGATAAAGCCTCTTCCCAATTTTTCAATTGCCAATCCTATTTTCATGCAAAGTTCTGGCGTGGTGTTGTGCTGAATGTCAAATCACCTTAACGGTATTTGGACCTAACCCTTCGTATGTGTCCGTTTCCTCCCTGTGTATTAACAATAGTTTTAATCAATGCACTCTTTAGCTTGCCCATATTTACGTATTTAAAAAAAGTAACTTCCTCTTTTTACCTGAAACAGTAATTGTGTGCAGCCGTAAACGTTCCTTTACTCAACGCTGCTTTTCTCTCCTGTAGCTGTAACTCCGTGAATGTCTCTGCCTGTTTAGAATGCTCACTATTAGTATATTATTAAGCATCCTGTGAATGTAGCGCTCAGCATGTCAATAATACAATAGCAAATAGTTTCTATTTTACCTGAAATGGCTGTTCCACCGATACTGCACTGGTTCTTCTTCCTTGCAAGTTAACCCAGTTACCTAGCAACTGATTCCTTTGTACTCATGTGATCCAGTCACATGTTTCTTGGGAATTATGGGAATCGTAGTTTAGCTTTTCATGTTTTAATGGGGTGTAATTTTTTACTCTGACAACTGAACGTTGTGGAAAAAATGAACGTGGTAAAAAAAATAAACGTTGTGAAAAAAGGTAACTGTCCATACATTAACTGCATCTGTTAGATGAACGTTGTGAAAGAAATGAACGTTGTGAAAAAAGGTAACTGTCCATGTATTGACTGCATCTGTTAGATTTTACACAAAAACGGTAAGATTATAAAAATCTATGTCACTGTTCATGATTGTCTTTTATATTCATGTGATCTAGTCACATGATTCTTGGGAATTATGGGAGTCGTAGTTTTGCTTTTCACCCTCCCTTTTTTTTTCCTTTTTTTCGTGGGATACAATCCTTTTCCTTTAACAACTGAACATTGTATAAAGAGTGACTGTTCATGCATTTACTGCATCTATACAATATTACACGAGACAACGAGAATGGTCGTGTTTGTGTGCGATGGTGCATTCTGGAGATCGAAGTCCCTGTGGATAGTTGTCTTATTAACCTGTATACGGTTATGTCTTAACATGAAACCAATAGCTGTATGTTTAGTTCATGATATTACATTTATCCACAATATGTGTTCTAGATCATCTTTCCATCAAGTCACAATGTAATTTACATTTTTGTTGCTCATCCCTTCAATCATATTGCTTATTTTTGCATGATCTCTCTACTGCTGCCCCCATTCCTTGTTGTTGTTTGTAGTGCTACTAAATGTCAAAATCCTATATACCTCTCTTCATAGAAATTAACTTAGGCTGTATTCCTCATTCATTCCTCTCGGTTCAAGAGCATCTAGCTTATGAATCCAGAACATTTCTCTGCGTGTTAATATTTGTTCTAGATTGCCTCCTCTAGGTGGTCTCATAATTATTTCCAAAATTATAAATTTCAATTGTGAGATTGTATGGTGTTGCTCTTTGAAGTGTCTTGCCACCGGTGATTTTATGTTTCCAATTCTGATGTTGGATTTATGTTCTGAAATGCGATCTTTAGCACGTCTAATGGTTTGCCCAACGTAATATTTGCCACAAGGACAGATTAATCCATATATGACACATTTAGTTTCACATGTTACATAGTGTTGTAGGTTTATTTTTTGTCCTGTGTATGGATGTCTTATTGTCGGACCTTTTTATACGTTATTGCATTGACTGCAATTCAGGCAGGGGAACGTTCCCTTTTTCTGTTTACCAAGAAATCTTTGTTGTATCTTATTGACCCTTTCGGCTTTTACTAGTGAGTCTCGTAGGTTCTTTCCTCTGGTATATGCCATTAGTGGTAATTCTGGGAAAAGACTGCAAAGTTGTGGATCTAACCTTGTAATTTTCCAGTTTTTCTGTAATGTCCTTTTGATATGTGCACTCTTCGTTGAATATTTTGTGAGGTAAATCAATGGAGGATTATTCCTATCTTCCTTCCGTTGTTGTTTTAGGAGTTCTGTCCTTTTCTTCAGTCGACATTTCTCTTTAGCTTGGGATAAGATCATTTCTGGAAATCCCCTCTCTTTGACAGAAAGATGAAACTGAAGTTATTTTTTGATTCAATACCACCGATGCAGGAAAGATCAGTAACTTTTGATAGCCTAGAAATGAAGGCCAAAAGTACATTTAGTCCAAATGTCAAAAATACCACATTGGATCTTTTTGAAATGAAGATGAAAAAGGACCTTAAATCAATCAAATACAAGGACAGAAGAGGCCAAAATCTCCGGAAACATCAATTGAGAATTCTGAGGGAACTAGCAAATGACAGGACAATTGAAATTAAACCTGCAGATAAAGGCGGTGCAATTGTGATAATGGATGTAAATCTATACAAACAAGGATGTCTAACTCTTCTTGAGGATAATAATACATACATGATCTTGGATCACGATCCCACATCTGAAATTCAACGGATGGTAGAAGAAATAGTAAGTAAGGCTGCTACAGAGGAGTGGATAACAGAAAAAACAAACGACTTTTTGATTAATAAAAATCCTATTTTGCCAGTTTTTTATGGACTTCCCAAAGTTCATAAAAATCTTGAGAATCCTCCATTTAGGCCAATTCTGGCAGCCACAGAGAGCGTGTTCGACCCATTATCAAGATATTTGGACAAACTACTCCAGCCAATTGTGCAAACCTCTTCTACATACTTGAGAGACACAACACATTTCTTGAATGTCTTAAACAACATCAATCAGATTGAGGATAATTGGATTCTATTAACATTAGATGTTCAATCGCTATATACATCGATCCCACATGAAGAAGGCCTGGAAGCCTTGGAATGGATATTACTGCAACAAGAGTTTTTTCCCGCGAATAAAATATTTGCCATAGAATTAGCAAAAATAATATTGATGAACAACTACTTCAGATTTCAAGGCAAATACTACTTTCAGACATCCGGTACATCAATGGGGTCAGCAATGGCCCCAGCATATGCTAATATTTTCATGTTTCACTTTGAAACTCAATATATACTGGAGCACTCCACATGGTCAAATCATCTGGCTATGTGTAGACGGTATATAGACGATATATTTGTCATCTGGAAAGGAACCAAGCAGGAGTTAGAATCATTTTTTGAATATCTAAATGCATGCAATAACCGCATTAAGTTTACCCTAGAAATAGGCAATCCATCAATTCACTTTCTGGATGTGGAGATATTTCCGGAACAAAGAAAATTACACACAACAGTGTTCAGGAAACCTACAGATGTGAATAACAGTTTGTTCTTTACAAGTCACCATCCACATCATCTGAAAAAGAACTTACCAGTGAGTCAACTTCAAAGAATTAAACAGATTATTTCTAAAGAAGACACATATGAGGATATAGAGAAGGAACAGATCGAGAGATTCAAAGAGAGGGGATTTCCAGAAATGATTTTATCCCAAGCTAAAGAGAAATGTCGACTGAAGAAAAGGACAGAACTCCTAAAACAACAACGGAAGGAAGATAGGAATAATCCTCCATTGATTTACCTCACAAAATATTCAACGAAGAGTGCACATATCAAAAGGACATTACAGAAAAACTGGAAAATTACAAGGTTAGATCCACAACTTTGCAGTCTTTTCCCAGAATCACCACTAATGGCATATACCAGAGGAAAGAACCTACGAGACTCACTAGTAAAAGCGGAAAGGGTCAATAAGATACAACAAAGATTTCTTGGTAAACAGAAAAAGGGAACGTTCCCCTGCCTGAAGTGCAGTCAATGCAATAACGTACAAAAAGGTCCGACAATAAGACATCCATACACAGGACAAAAAATAAACGTACAACACTATGCAATATGTGAAACTAAATGTGTCATATATGGATTAATCTGTCCTTGTGGCAAATATTACGTTGGGCAAACCATTAGACGTGCTAAAGATCGCATTTCAGAACATAAATCCTACATCAGAATTGGAAACATAAAATCACCGGTGGCAAGACACTTCAAAGAGCAACACCATACAATCTCACAATTGAAATTTATAATTTTGGAAATAATTATGAGACCACCTAGAGGAGGCAATCTAGAACAAATATTAACACGCAGAGAAATGTTCTGGATTCATAAGCTAGATGCTCTTGAACCGAGAGGAATGAATGAGGAATACAGCCTAAGTTCATTTCTATGAAGAGAGGTATATAGGATTTTGACATTTAGTAGCACTACAAACAACAACAAGGAATGGGGGCAGCAGTAGAGAGATCATGCAAAAATAAGCAATATGATTGAAGGGATGAGCAACAAAAATGTAAATTACATTGTGACTTGATGGAAAGATGATCTAGAACACATATTGTGGATAAATGTAATATCATGAACTAAACATACAGATATTGGTTTCATGTTAAGACATAACCGTATACAGGTTAATAAGACAACTATCCACAGGGACTTCGATCTCCAGAATTGTAACGCTCACCTGATTCCTGCAGAGGCGCCGGTCTTGACTGGGTGAATGCCGTATCTTCAAAGGTGATGTGTAACACACGGTTGGCTCTTTGGGCTGGACCTCTGTGCACTGTATGTCTGACTCGAAGAGTAAGATGTCTTAGGTAAGTGAACGCCGAGCTCTCCATCTGCCTCGGGGCAGGGTGCCGTAACCAGTTTCTTCACTGGATAAGGGTGCAGGCCTCTTGACCTTTGAGGACTGCTGTCCGTCGTTAACTGCACGAACGGTAAGTTCTGGGCACTTCAAATGTCTTAAAAGTCTTTTGTAATGATATCTCTTGTTTTGCAGGGTTCCGGCGATGGCGGATGGTGGGCTGATGAGAGTTGAGGATCGAACCCGCGTGAGGAATAGAAGCGCCTGGAAGCACGTAAGTAAGCGCTTGTAGCCTGCTTCACGATGCGCACTAACTGTCCCTTTTATCTTGCAGGTACAAGTTTGGAGCTTTAGAGAAGCTGAAGGGTGCTGGAATACCCACTGGATTCGGCGTGGGAAGGAGTAATGGCACGTGAGTAATAAAGTTGCCCAATGTCTTTAAACGCACCTTCTTTTGTCTTTCAGATGCGGGATGCAGCGCCGAAGGCCTCCGGAGCGTGCGAAGAGCTGGTAAGCTTTTGTCTTTCAGATGCCGGAATGCAGTGCGAAGACCTCCGGAGCATGCAAAGAGTTGGTAAGCCTTTGTCTTTCAGATGCCGGAATGCAGCGTGAGGCGTTGGTGACAGCCGATGGACCAGGTAAGAGATGCGCTGCCACTGAAGACCGTAGTGCTAACCTGTTCTTTCTTTGTCTTTACAGGTGCTGCTGAAGACTGGATTCCAGGATGGTAAGCCTTTGTTCCCTTAGGCCCAGGATCAGAAGCAGAAGACACGATGAGCGTTCTGCTACAGAGAATGCAGAATAACGCAAAGCAAGATTCATCCATCGGGTGTGGTTTAAATAGCCTCCTGTAGTGCTTAGGTGTCTCCTTCCACAGCCACGCCTAAGAAAAGAGTTCCTGCTTTCCAGAAGAGTTCCAGTGTTCTGAACCTAGGGAGTGGCTCCTGCCCCACCCAACAGGAAAAGTAGTCCCAAACAGAAGAGGATCAGGGGTTCAACTGGCAGGTAAGTAAGCAGCATGGTCTGCTGCAGGTAAGTCCACCCAAGCATTATGAGCCCGGCGCTTCCAGCGCTGGGACTGGGCATCTTTATGAGCCTGGTGCCCCTGGCGCCAGGACAGGGTCCAAAAGGTCCCAATTGGGACTGGCTGGCACTCGGAACCGGGGTTATGGGTCTGCTTCCAAGGGAGTCGGGCAAGTCCTGATCTTTTGGAAGCAGAGATCATGACAGCACCCCCCCTCAAGGCCCCTCCCAAACCGGGCTTCTCCGGGGGTTTGGGCTTGTTAGGAAATGTTCGATGAAATCTTTTGATTAGACGAGGCGCGTGGACATATTCTGCAGGTTCCCAGGATCTTTCTTGGGGACCGTAGCCTTTCCAGTCAATCAGGTAAAATAGTTTAGATTTGGAGATCTTGGAATCCAGGATGCTTTTGACTTCAAACTCGAGTTCTCCATCAACTAGAATAGGTTTTGGAGATGTAGTTAGTCGGGTTTGAGGTTGCACGGGTTTTAATAGAGAGACGTGGAAGACCGGATGTATCTTCATGTGAGGGGGCAAGTCCAACTTGACCGCTACTGGATTTACTATGGTAGTGATGGAATAGGGACCAAGGTATCTTGGGTTGAATGTGCGTGGTGCTTTTAGAGGTAGATATTTGGTGGATAACCAGACTTGATCTCCTACTTGATATTGGGGGGCTTCCTTCCGATGTTGGTCTGCTCCTTTCTTGTATTGTTCTTTAGCCCTTTGAAGGTGAGAAACGGCTTCCTTAAAGGCTTGGGTGATTGTAGAATGCAGGTGGTCTACTGCTGGTGTTCCAAGATCTTGGAGTGGATCCAACTCCGAGGTTCGAGGGTGACTACCGTATAAAAGAAAAAACAGGGTCTTCCCAGTTCCCAAGTGGACAGAGTTATTGTAGGCATATTCGGCTATCCAAAGGATATCTTTCCAAGTTTTTTCAGTTTGTTGTAGCATGCAGCGCAAATACTGTTCCAGAGTTTGATTGGTCCTCTCGGTTTGTCTGTCGGTTTGAGGGTGGTGGCTGGTCGAAAGTCTCACATCAATTTGAGCCGACCGACAGCAACTTCGCCAAAAATGAGAAATAAATTGACTACCTCGATCCGAAATTAGAACTGAAGGAAAACCGTGCAGTCGGACGATGTTTTCGAGAAATTCTCGGGCCAGAGTTGCTGCTGTTGGTAAGCCTTTGAGTGGAATGAAATGCGCCATCTTGGAGAATAGGTCCACGATTACTAGGATCGTATTGTATCCGGAGCATGGAGGTAGATCAGTGATGAAGTCCATAGAAAGCGTATGCCAAGGGCGAGGCGGGATGTCAATAGGGCGTAAGAGGCCGGCTGGTTTTTCCTTT
Organism: Ambystoma mexicanum; assembly: GCF_040938575.1. Taxonomy (NCBI): domain Eukaryota; kingdom Metazoa; phylum Chordata; class Amphibia; order Caudata; family Ambystomatidae; genus Ambystoma; species Ambystoma mexicanum. The sequence goes on from NC_090940.1 coordinate 149,987,978, forward strand.
TGACTCTTGTTTTGGGCGCATACTCCACAGGACATTATAAAGTCTCTGATATCTTTTTTCCAAGACGGCCACCAGAAGTAGCGCTTGATCTTTTCCGAGGTCTTGGTCATACCGGGATGTCCTTCCATTAAAGAATCGTGATAACAAGAGATTACCTTTTTCTGTAAATCTGTGCTGGGCAGGTATAACCGTTCTTGGAAATATAATAGGTTGTCCTTCACCGTAAAGTCCTTTCCCTGCAGATGCCAATTCTGTATGTCTGCTGGAGTTACCAGTAGCCTGGCTTTATCCTTAACTTCCTCTATGGATTGTGTGGCGATTACACCTAGAATTCTTTGTTCGGGAATGATAGGTACAGGTTTAGGATTGATCAAATGTTCTTCCACTCCCATCCGAGAAAGGGCATCAGCTTTACCGTTTTTTGTACCAGGTCGATAGGTAATTATGAAGTCAAACTCGGCAAAGAATAGTGCCCAACGGAGTTGCCTAGAGGATTGAGCTTTTGCGGTTTTCAAATATTGCAGGTTTCGGTGATCTGTAATCACAGTAACGGTGTGTCGGGCCCCCAGAAGATAATGCCGCCAAGCCTTAAAGGCGGACTTGATAGCTAGAAGTTCCTTATCAGTAATAGTGTAATTGATTTCAGGAGGTGAGAATTTGCGGGACCAAAATGCCACGGGATGCAACTGATTGGTTACTGGGTCCTTTTGTGATAGAACTGCCCCCTTGGCAAGGCTCGAAGCATCAGTTTCAACGATGTAGGGGAGTTCTGGGCGAGGATGTTTTAAGATCGGTGCAGAGATAAATCTAGTCTTCAAATTCTGGAAAGCTTGTTCCGCCTCGGTAGACCATTCAAAACGTTTGTTTTTCTTTAACAAGGCGGTGATGGGCTGGACTATTCGAGAGAATTCGGGGATAAACCTGCGGTAAAAGTTAGCGAAGCTTAACATGCTTTGAACACCTTTTACGGAGGATGGCGATGGCCATTTGAGAATTGCATCAACCTTCTTTGAATCCATACGCACTCCGCTAGGTGATAATATGAATCCCAAGAATTCAACTTCAGTCACGTTGAAAACACATTTTTCCAACTTAGCGAAAAGTTTGTGTTGACGCAATCTCTCGAGGACCATTTTCACGTGTTTCCGATGTTCAGTTTCCGATGAAGAATAAACGAGGATGTCGTCAATGTAAACAACAACACACACATCTATGAGCTCTCTGAGGACATCGTTCATAAAATATTGAAAGGCGGCCGGGGCATTGCAAAGTCCGAAGGGCATGACCTGATATTCAAATAGCCCATACTTGGTGCGGAAGGCCGTCTTCCATTCATCGCCCTCTTTTACTCGTACCAAGTGGTAGGTTCCTCTAAGATCCAGCTTTGTATATATGCATGCTTTTCTGACTTGGTCCAGGAGTTCAGGGATCAAAGGTAACGGATATCTATTCTTAACGGTGATCTGGTTCAGGGCGCGATAATCTATACAAGTTCTAAGGTCCCCTTCTTTTTTTGGAACGAAGAACAAAGCTGAGGAAGCAGGGGACTTGGAAGGACGAATAAACCCATTCGCTAGGTATTGATCCAGGTATTGTCAGAGGTGAAGATTCTCAGGCTCGGTGAGGGCATAAATTCTACTACAAGGAGGAGTAGATCCAGGTATCAGGTCTATCTGGCAGTCATAAGACCTATGAGGAGGTAGAGAGTTAGCCTGATCCTTCCGGAAAACATCTTGGAATTCTAGGTATTCAGGAGGTAACTGAGGAGCCTCCGAGGAAATTGTTGCCAGTGCAACACCAGGTCGAGGGTGACAAGTGGAGACACATTCTGGAAACTGAACCGTTCTTGCTCGCCAATCGATCTGAGGATTGTGCTTCTCTAACCAAGGAATTCCTAGAATAATCTGGAACTGGGGGGCCTTGATCACATCGAACACGATCTTCTCATGGTGTCCATCTTGACTTACTAGCGTCACTTCTTGGGTGGTATGCGTTACTGGTCCGGAGGCTATCTCCGTACCATCCACCGTAGTAATGACGTCCTTTACAGCCTTTGGACAAAGAGTCAGATTCATCTTCAAAACCATTTCATGATCCACATAATTGCCGATGGCACCGCTGTCGACGTAAGCTTCAATCGCATGTAATCGATCCGGATGTTCAGGGCTAATGAGGACCATAGGTATCACGAAATGCGAGGTCACGGAACTGGTTTTAACGCTCGGCAAGAGGACCTCTATTCTTGTCGGGCGAGGTCGTTTCCCTGCTCAGAGTTTGTGACCCTGGTAACTGCAGCTCCTACTGCCTTCTTGGCTGGTTTCACCGGACAGTCTCGAAGAAAGTGCCCTGAGTTTCCGTAATAGAGGCATAATTGCAGCTGTTTTCTTCTTTCCCGCTCCTTTTGTGTTAGTGGTCCTTTCAGGCCCCCTATTTGCATGGGTTCCCCGGAGTCTACTCCTTTGGTAGGAGTTGGTGGTTTGGAAAATACTCGAGCATCAAACTTGGAACGATCGGCCTTCCTGTTCTGCAGTCTGTGGTCAATTTGAACGACTAAGTCAATATAGTCCGAACAGTCTTGCAGGGGATTCACTACTTGGGCTAACACATCTTTGAGCTCCCCATGTAGACCTCTATAAAACAGCGTAATCCTTTTGTCCTCAGGCCATCGAGTTTCCACTATCAGTCTGTTGAAAGACGCAATATAAGCCAAAAGGTCTTGATTACCCTGTCGCAATGAAAGGAGCTCATTGTCCAAGGCCTGCCCCTGTGAATGTCTTGCAAACAGTTTTTCCATACTGAGCTGAAAAGCTCGAAAATCATGGAGAACCGGATTATCTTGATTAACTAGAGGGATCGACCAGTCTGCCGCATTGCCACTAAGGTACGAAAGCATGAAAGCTACCTTAGCTTGATCAGTTGGAAAGGCTGCTGGCCGGCATAAGAAGTGCAACCGGCACTGATTAATAAATACTGCAAACCTCTTTGGGTCACCAGAAAATCGTTCGGGCGGAGCCAGAGGTACATTCCCAGGTAGGTTGATCTGCACTGGGTTCGTAGAGGATGTTGAAGGAAGATTTGCCCCTGATGCGGGTAACGGAGTTTGTCCGGCTTGTGACTGTAGCAATTGTCTAGCGAGATCGTCTGTTCGCTCCTTGGAAATAATCAGTTCCCTTCTTAGAGCATTCGTTTCCTGACGGGCTGCATGCACTTCTGCTCTTAGTTCCCCAAGTAACTGGGCTAGCTGGTCGGTATCCGAGGTTTCCATAGCGCCTGGGTGGGAGTTTTGCGATAGGCTTTGCGTTCTGTAACGCTCACCTGATTCCCGCAGAGGCGCCGGTCTTGACTGGGTGAATGCCGTATCTTCAAAGGTGATGTGTAACACACGGTTGGCTCTTTGGGCTGGACCTCTGTGCACTGTATGTCTGACTCGAAGAGTAAGATGTCTTAGGTAAGTGAACGCCGAGCTCTCCATCTGCCTCGGGGCAGGGTGCCGTAACCAGTTTCTTCACTGGATAAGGGTGCAGGCCTCTTGACCTCAGAGGACTGCTGTCCGTCGTTAACTGTACGAACGGTAAATTCTGGGCAGTTCAAATGTCTTAAAAGTCTTTTGTAATGATATCTCTTGTTTTGTAGGGTTCCGGCGATGGCGGATGGCGGGCTGATGAGAGTTGAGGATCGAACCCGCGTGAGGAATAGAAGCGCCTGGAAGCACGTAAGTAAGCGCTTGTAGCCTGCTTCACGATGCGCACTAACTGTCCCTTTTATCTTGCAGGTACAAGTTCGGAGCTTTAGAGAAGCTGAAGGGTGCTGGAATACCCACTGGATTCGGCGTGGGAAGGAGTAATGGCACGTGAGTAATAAAGTTGCCCAATGTCTTTAAACGCACCTTCTTTTGTCTTTCAGATGCGGGATGCAGCGCCGAAGGCCTCCGGAGCGTGCGAAGAGCTGGTAAGCTTTTGTCTTTCAGATGCCGGAATGCAGTGCGAAGACCTCCGGAGCATGCGAAGAGTAGGTAAGCCTTTGTCTTTCAGATGCCGGAATGCAGCGCGAGGTGTTGGTGACAGCCGATGGACCAGGTAAGAGATGCGCTGCCACTGAAGACCGTAGTGCTAACCTGTTCTTTCTTTGTCTTTACAGGTGCTGCTGAAGACTGGATTCCAGGATGGTAAGCCTTTGTTCCCTTAGGCCCAGGATCAGAAGCAGAAGACACGATGAGCGTTCTGCTGCAGAGAATGCAGAATGACGCAGAGCAAGATTCATCCATCGGGTGTGGTTTAAATAGCCTCCTGTAGTGCTTAGGTGTCTCCCTCCACAGCCACGCCTAGGTAAGAAAAGAGTTCCTGCTTTCCAGAAGAGTTCCAGTGTTCTGAACCTAGGGAGTGGCTCCTGCCCCACCCAACAGGAAAAGTAGTCCCAAACAGAAGAGGATCAGGGGTTCAACTGGCAGGTAAGTAAGCAGCATGGTCTGCTGCAGGTAAGTCCACCCAAGCATTATGAGCCCGGCGCTTCCAGCGCTGGGACTGGGCATCTTTATGAGCCTGGTGCCACTGGCGCCAGGACAGGGTCCAAAAGGTCCCAATTGGGACTGGCTGGCACTCGGAACCGGGGTTATGGGTCTGCTTCCAAGGGAGTCGGGCAAGTCCTGATCTTTTGGAAGCAGAGATCATGACAAGAATGCACCATCGCACACAAACACGACCATTCTCGTTGTCTCGTGTAATATTGTATAGATGCAGTAAATGCATGAACAGTCACTCTTTATACAATGTTCAGTTGTTCAAGGAAAAGGATTGTATCCCACGAAAAAAAGAAAAAAAAGGGAGGGTAAAAAGCAAAACTACGACTCCCATAATTCCCAAGAATCATGTGACTAGATCACATGAATATAAAAGACAATCATGAACAGTGACATAGATTTTTATAATCTTACCGTTTTTGTGTAAAATCTAACAGATGCAGTCAATACATGGACAGTTACCTTTTTTTCACAACGTTAATTTCTTTCACAACGTTCATCTAACAGATGCAGTTCATATATGGACAGTTACCTTTTTTCACAACGTTTATTTTTTTTACCACGTTCATTTTTTCCCACAACGTTCAGTTGTCAGAGTAAAAAATTACACCCCATTAAAACATGAAAAGCTAAACTACGATTCCCATAATTCCCAAGAAACATGTGACTGGATCACATGAGTACAAAGGAATCAGTTGCTAGGTAACTGGGTTAACTTGCAAGGAAGAAGAACCAGTGCAGCAACGGTGGAACAGCCATTTCAGGTAAAATAGAAACTATTTGCTATTGTATTATTGACATGCTGAGCGCTACATTCACAGGATGCTTAATAATATACTAATAGTGAGCATTCTAAACAGGCAGAGACATTCAAGGAGATACAGCTACAGGAGAGAAAAGCAGCGTTGAGTAAAGGAACGTTTACGGCTGCACACAATTATTGTTTCAGGTAAAAAGAGGAAGTTACTTTTTTTAAATACGTAAATATGGGCAAGCTAAAGAGTGCATTGATTAAAACTATTGTTAATACACAGGGAGGAAACGGACACATACGATGGGTTAGGTCCAAATACTATGAAGGTGATTTGACATTCAGCACAACACCACGCCAGAACTTTGCATGAAAATAGGATTGGCAATTGAAAAATTGGGAAGAGGCTTTATCCATCCTGAAGTGGAGAAGAAAGGAATACACAGGTACGATTGGATACTATACAGTTCTAAATACAATCACTCATCATCTCATTACATAGATGATAATATATATATATATATCATATTATTTACAGATAACCAAAAACGAACTGGGCAGCACAGAAAGATGACGTTTCCATCATTTCACAATGGAATAGTTGCCACAGGAAAATGCTGAAGAAGTGTTCATTTGTTAAAGGGAGATAGTGTTCTCATTCCAAAATTAAAATATCATTTTCGGATATTGCTATGAATGACTAGAATTATAAAAAAACAAGTGATTAAGGTTATAAGAAAAGTGAATTATTGCTCCTGAAGAAGAGAGTTAAGTCTCTCGAAACGCGTTGAGCTATTTTTTAATTTTGTTGAGCTGTTGAAAATAACTATCTTTTGTTATTTGTATAACAAACTGTTTGAGTGAAGTGAACTCGAAAGAAAATAACAAATTTATGTTATATAATCATGGTATACATCATCAGTAAAAAACAATCACTTATAAGGTGTAAAGTTGTCGACTGAATTCTAATTTCAAAGTGTCTTGACGTTGATGGTGGTTAAACAATTTCTTGAAAGAATGATAGAATGATTATTTGAAAATTACTAAATAATACTGAGATTTGTTTGGAAAATTGTTTTTCCACTCTTGAATGGTGTGCAGGGGACGGGAGTTCCTATTACCAATAGGAACTACACTTTTCTCATAGTGTTTAGAACGGTGCCAGCTTGTCTTCCCGCAGCACCGCCCCAAAGGTGGTGATTCCTCGCTGGACCCATTCGGGCCATCTAGGTAGTTTTTGTATCTCAGGAAGGTGGCAGTTGTTCCATAGGGGTTGGGACATTGTCAGTTTCCCGTCCCACCTTAGGTGTCGGTGTGCTTCTTTCCATATTCTCACAATATGCGTTGCCATATCCGGTTTTGGCGTGCGACTCAGGCTTCCATAGAGATGCTCCAGTGGTGTTGGTGTATTGTGGGGGTTAATCGCTTTGATGTGTGGAAAGCTCCTGTCCCTGTGCAACATGTCATTTACTACCGCCATCTGGCCAGCCCAGTAGTATGACTGCAGCCTGGGTAGCCCAATCCCTCCTTCCCATAGGGACCTCTGGAGAGTGGAAAGAGCAATCCGCGGGTGTGCCCCTCCCCATAGCAGCTTTCGGAGGATGCAGTCGAGCTTGTGAAATTCTTGATGAGGGATGTGTAGCGGAGCATTTTGCAGGATGTACAAGAATTTGGGGAGAGCAATCATTTTAAACAATGCAGCTCTACCCATCAGCGTCAATGGTAAAGAGATCAAGTGGCGGGTATCTTCTGCGAATCTTGTTACAAGGGGGGCAAGATTCAGGGATGTATATTCTGCGATTTGCTGCGTGATACGTATCCCAAGGTATTTGAACTGCTCCGTTTCGATCTGATAGGAGCCGTCCGCTAGGTTCGCTGCAGGTACACCTCCTATGGGGAATAGGATGGATTTGGCCCAGTTCACTCGTAGGCCACTGAACACCCCATATCGCTCCAGCATGTTCGTGACTCTAGGGCAGGAGTTGGCTGGGTCTTTCAGATAGATGAGCAGGTTATCAGCATAAAGCGATACTCTGTCCTCCCAGGTATCGGACCAGCAGAAGCCCTCCCAGCTTGGTGTGTTTCTCAGGAGGATTGCCAGGGGTTCAATTGCGATCGCAAAGATCAGGGCCGACAGTGGGCAGCCCTGCCTCGTGCCTCTACCCAGACCGAAGGGGTCTGATTGCCAACCGTTGATCCTGGTCCTGGCCACTGGGCATTTGTATAGCAGACGCACCCAGCTCATGAAGCTCCTGCCGAAGCCCATACGGTGCATTATATTCCAGATAGCCTCCCATCTCACTGAATCGAAGGCCTTTTCAAAGTCAATTGCTAGTAAGGCTAGGGGGCCTTGTATGCTGCCGGCTCTTTCCAGGGCTGAGTATAGTCTGTAAAGGTTCATGCGTGTTGATCTCTGTGGCATGAAGCAACACTGGTCCGGGTGGATCAGGGAGGGGATAACCTGTTGAAGTCGGTCTGCCAGTATTTTTGCCAGTATCTTTGTTTCGCTATTGATAAGTGAGATAGGCCTGTATGAACTGCAGCTCTCAGGGGGTTTGCCCGGTTTGGGTATCGCTATTATTGTTGCTTCTCGAAAGGTCTGGTGGGAGAATGCCCTTTTCACGCACGTGTTGGTACATCCGTAACAGGTGTGGGGCGATCACATTGGTTCCCACCTTCCGCCATAGCTCGACTGAAAGCCGTTAGGGCTTGGGGACTTGTCGGTTTGGAGACCGGATATGACACTTAGGATCTCATCCTCCGTGATGTCCCTCTCCAGTAGCTCCTGTTCCGCCGCATTTAAAGTGGGGATGCCGATTTCCTCCATAATCGTGGTGTCCATATAAGTCAAGGGTTCCCTGTAGAGCTCAGCATGGTATTACGCGAAGCCTTGTGTTATGTCCTGGTCTGTTACACGAGTATTTGGCCCTCCTGTTTCTACCCGCCAGACATGGCTACGTCCTTGTTCCTTCCTTTCCAGTCATGCCAGAATCTTGCCGGCTTTGTCTCCCATTTCATAAATTCTCGCTTACATTGCAGTATGTGCATGCCTTGCATTGTCCATTGCTATACTTTGAAGCTTCTTTTGTGCTCGAAGCAGTGTGCAATTTGTGTCCGGCGTGTCCTCGCTTATGTGCCTTTACTCTGCCTGCTTCCCTTGCTGTTCCGCTTCGAATACCTTGCTCAAATTCTTTCTCTTTTTGCAGTCGTTCATGATATTAGCTCGCCCCTTAGTACTGACTTGTAGGCCTCCCACAGTATCTCAGTGTTTGAAGCAGACTGTGTATTTAGCTCAAAGTATGTGTTAGTGCTATCCTGGAGTTTATCCACTAACTCGGGGTCGCCCAGGTAGTAATTATTTAGTCGCCAGCTCGGCGGGGGGAGCAGCTTGGACATTGTGATTTTTAATTCCAGCGGGGAGTGATTGGAGATGCCCAGGGAGCAGGTTTATTTCTTGTGCCCTGTGTAAATCGGAGGCCGGAATGAAAAAATAATCCAGCCTAGATAGAGAGGCATGGGCCCCTGAGTGGAAAGAGTATTCCCTAGTGTCTAGGTGGAGTTCTCTCCATATGTCGCATAGGCCAAGTGCATTGGTGAATGTAGCGAGTCTGGTAGGCACATTGGAATTTCTGTTACGTAGGTGTGATCGGTCTAGGGTTGCATTCATGACTTCATTGAAGTCTCCACCCAGTACCATGAGGTTAGAGGTATCGTTTGCGATCAGCGGTGCTATGTCTGTAAGTAGTGGGTCTAGTAAGGTTGCCGGTGCATAGATGGCTAACAGTGCGATAGATTGGTCCCATAGCATGCCCGTTGCATATACATATCTGCCGCCGGTGTCCTGAGTCACTGTGTTGAGTTGGAAAGGGAGATTTTTATGTATCAGGATCATGACTCCCCTTGAGCCCATTGTGAAACCTGAGTGGAGTACCAATTTATAGTTCATGTGGTGGAGACGTATGCTGCTATTGACGACGCTACACATCGGCCGAGCTTGTTCCCATGAGTTATGACCTTCCTGTCTGGCCCTGATGTGCCACGTGTCTGACTTTTCCCGTATTTAACTAAACTTAACAACCCCGCTACCCCCCACCCCATACTCTTCCCAACTGGAAGCATCAGTCGCCCGAACTTAAGAACCCAAGGTATCAACTGGACACATTACATGCAATAAACTCAATTTGGGTACGGGTGCTAGTCCCCAGCGTTGTACGATCGGGGGTTAGCACCACTAGAACTACCCTGTGATGTGTCTATGGGGGAGGGCCTCTCTGACATGTAGCTGCGAGTTATCCTCGCGGCCGCAACTTAGAAAGTATGTTAACTTATATTAGCTGTTAAGGTGTGTGGTTTATGTTTAAGTGGTTCATCGTGTACTCACTAGTGTAGTGCGAGGCGCTACCAGAGATGGTACCAGGGGTCATCCGTCGCTGTCTTCCAGCAGGTCTTGTTCTGGGGGCAGTCGGGGTGCACGTTGTTGGTCGGGGGTGGTCTGTTGTTTATTTCCCTGCTGCCATGAGGAGTTGACCAGTCTCCCTCTATGTGCTGTTCCACCCAACGCCATGCTTCCTTCGGGTCATTAAAGTGGACTGATGTACCTTTATAATAAATCTTGAGCTGTGCCGGGAAAAGCAGGCCGTATTTGACCCCCAGTGTTTGCAGGTGTTTTTTAAGTTGATGGAAGGACTGCCTTGCTTTCTGCACCTCTCTCGTGTAGTCCGGGAAGAAAGCAATTTTCGAGCCGTTAATGGTGATCGGACCCTTGGCCCGTGCTAGTTGCAGTAGAGCATCACGGTCCCTGTAATTTAGGAATTTCGCAATTATTGTGCGTGGTGGCGCCCCTGGTGTTGGTCTACCTGTAGGTACTCTGTGTGCTCCCTCTATAGAGAAGAACCTGGAGAAGGAGCTCAGATCATAAAAGTCTGTTAGCCATTGTTCAAGGAAGAGCTTCGTACAGGTGCCTTCGGCTTCCTCAGGTATGCCAAGTATGCGCACATTATTGCGTCTCGAGCGTCCCTCTCTGTCTTCAATTCGGTTTTCCAGCAGTTTGAGTTTCGATGTGACGCATTTTAGCTGATGTTGCATGTCCCGTACTCCATCTTCTGCAGTCGAGATGTGCTGTTCGGCTTCGCCTGTGCGCGCCGTTAGCTTTTGGAGATTATGTCTGAGGAGGGACACGTCCAGGCTTATCCCGTCCATTTTCTGCTCCATTGACGTGCGGGAATCCGCTCTAGCGGCCATGACGTCCCTCAGGGAGATTGCGTGGTCAGGTTGCCCCTCCTCCGGGGTGGTTAGATGGGAGTCGGGGACTTGTGCTGGAGGGATGGTATATTGGTCCATTCTGTTCTGTGTCGGGAGCCTCTTGGTTTTGTCTTTCCCCATTCTCTCTGGTATGTCTTGAGGTCGCTGTATTAGTTTAGTAATGTGCGTCGTGGGCGCACACTCACCCCTTGGTTCAGTCGCACTGTTCCACCAGAGTTCAGGCAGTCTACGTCTGGTGTGGTCTGGATTGCACCTGTGCTTCCTGGAATGTCTGGCAGTCTCACAGGGTGGTCTCGCCGTGATCTGTCGCTGATCCCAGCTCGTGCGCAAGGCCCGTATACAGTGTGTTTTGGGGTGATTGCGGCCGCTTACTGACCCTGGTCTTGTGGTCAGGGGGCCACGATCCACCACGTGGGCGCTTCTGTGAACTCTTCGGTCGGTGCCCCCAGTGCTAACGCAGATCTAGGGTGCCCCAATGCTCTGGTCCACCAGCAGCCCGGTCTTCGCCAGCATGGGCCCAGCGCCTCCACTGTTCTTCTTCCAACCAGGCTGGCACTAGGATTCCGCCCCAGCGTCCCCACGATGCTGGCACAGTGTCAGGCCCACGCGTATCATTCGTATCATGCAACACCGCGTTACAGTGTTGTTGTGCTGGTCCGCTCCCTCCGTTACCTGACGTGGCCCTGCGTGTGTTCGGCAGGGGTTTACAGGATGTCTCAGCCTCAGGAGCGGGCGGCACTCACCATTTATCTCGCGGCCAGACTGGAGCTGCATGGGTCAGGGTTCCACCCTGAACCGCGTGTGCCGTGGGAGAGTGAGACCCACCGCGTCACCTCAGTGATGGCTTGCGGGCAGTCCCATGCGTATCACGCGTTTCATGCAACGCCATGTTGCATTCCTGGAGTGCTGGTCCACTCCCTCCAAAGCACGCCGTTCACCCTCCTTATCCAGCAGTGGCCCTGCCGGCGCGTTCCCAGGGGCCTCGCAGGGCGCAGCAGGCTCGGGCTCGGGTGGCGCCCACAGACGGAGCCCTGCTCTTCTCGTGGCTCCGTTCCAGGTCACGCTCAGCTCGTGGAGCCACCGGAGCTCTCCCGGGGGCTGCACTCTCGCTCCGCTGTTGCTGGAGGTGGGTAGTAGGAGGGATGCTGTTGTGTCCCCCTGTCCCACGGCGGCCTTCGGGTGTGCGATTTCACACGGGCGGTGGCCATCTTTGGGGCAGGCAGCCCGTCAGGCACGCAAAGCGTTCCGTGCCTCTGGTGTCGGCGGGAAGGCGCGTTTTGCTCCGTCTTCTTGTTCCTCCACAGCACCAGTGTGTCTTACACCCGTCAGGGTTATTTGCGCAGATTCGGTTTCCGTAACAGAGGATTTAAAACAGAATGAATATTACGGCCGAGGGAGCTGGCGCACCTCACGTCTTCTCCATGCCGCTGCTGGCCACGCCCCCGACTCGGATGGTTGTTGGTATTGCGGTCATAGGTTGGGCTCTTGAGCACATGATGTGGGAATGTTGTAAAGTGAGGTCATTCTGGTGTGAAGTTACAGAGACAATGAACAGGGTCTTGAGAACTGAACTGGATTTTAATTTTGTTACCATTGTCTTGGGGGAGGATGAGCTTTTGGAGGATTTGACATACCTCCAAAAATGTTGGTTCTTTAGAGCATCTCTCTCTGCAAAGGAGATTGTGTTGTGGGAGTGGAAGAATACCACCTTTCCTTCATGGTCAACTTGGGTTGCTGACCTATGAAAAATGTCACTACTTGAGCAGGCCATTTTACGTAGGCAAAAGAAGGGTGCTTTACATGAGAAGATCTGGATTCATGGATCTGACAAACACATGACACATTTAGTTGGTCTGGCCTGTTTGTACATATTATACATATTGTTGCAATATAAATGTTTCAATAAAATGTGAAATAAAAAAAAAGAACTGTGAGCCTTGCTCCAGCACAAGGTGGATGCTGGTTCTACTGTTTGATACATCGCAACACTCCAGTGTTTAGAAATGAAAGTTGGACTGTTTGTACTTATTCGAAAGCAAATTAGTTTATTGTTGTGTGATTCCAAATGCGCTGCCTTTTTTATCGCCCTGCTGAGCCATTGTTTCAATGAAAATGTCATTTTCAGTTCATTCGACATTTATCTACTTTACTGGGGATTTTTGAAGGTCCTAGGAGTACGGTACTCTCACTGTGTGAGTGTTCTACAAACATACTATGTATTTGTACATACACACTGAGTGGTAAAAAGTAATATGCCTAGCTCAGGACACATCAAAGGAAAAGAGCAAAACATGTATCACTGCTCGAAATTGAAAAAATGTAACATTAGGACGGGAAACAAACAGCACTGAAACAGACATAGCAATGGAAGACAGTAAGGAAGGAGGGGTGGAGGGACCAAAGATAGAAGCAGGGATGGCTGGATAGTGAGAGAGAGAGAAGTGGAGAAAAGGATAGAGAACATTGGTGGCGGAATGGATGGAGGGAGGGAGTAGGTATGGAGTGGGGAAGGAGAGAGGAAGGGAGGGATCGGCAGGCATATGGATGGATAAGAAGGCAGATGAATGGGTCATAGATGTAAGGATGCATGGATGATGACAGTTGCACATGCCTGACTAGGGGTCATGCACACACACATATTGACTGCGACTAAAATTCAACGCACATAAGACAGGCGCACTGACATACTCGTTTGTGGATGTTGCATGATCAAACACATTCTACAACCTCAAGATGAAAACACCAACCACACATATTTGCAGAGGATGCATGAGAAGATAGACACCATCATAACACTGTAGGGCCACAGCAAATATACTACACATGTAAACAAAATAGTATTCACATTTGTGGCTGATGCATAAGCACAAATCACTGTACAATAGAGCCCCCATGAACCTACTATGCAAAAAAGGCATGCAACATGTGTATCATAACTGTTACAAGAGTGTGCAGAAGACGTATGCACCCACGTGCACACACCATCATGTTACTAAAGGACTGAGACAAACATACAACACATGCTAGACAGGCATACATCCATTTGCGGATGATGCGTGTGCAGACGCCCACACAACATTATCACACTGAAGAACTCCAATGAATATACTAGGCACATGAGAGAAACAGTATTCACACATGCATTTGCACAAACACATAATATGTCATTAAAACAAACATTCCAATGCACATTTGCCAATCACACATGCACATACACTATCATTGCAAAGTAGAGCTACAACGAAAATGTGCATGAAAACAAAAAAGTGGACACACAACACCATATTAGGAACAAAAGACCGAAAAACAATTCACTGTGCAGTCACAAACCCATCACCAATAATACCACACATGTAACAAATGAATGCAACTAACATGTGCTGGGTTTCTGCAACCTCCAGCTCTCCAGATGTTTTAGAGTACGACTGCCACGATCACCCACCTCTGACTATGCTGGGTAAGGCTGATGGAATTGTAATAAAAACATCTGGAGATCCAAAGGACCTAAACACGTGCACTACGGATGACACAAGCACATTCACAGATTATCAACAACATCACAAACGTAACCAGCTAACACAGAAAGAACACAATAAAACAAGTAGATCAGTGAGAAAAACACTTTTTTTAAAAGAAAAGTTACTTTATGACCTATAAAAATGTAAAGTCTACAAAGATTGGCAAGGCCAATGTAATAGTAGAAACACTCTGTCCAAATGAACTATTTCTCTAATACAGAGTACATCACACAACAAATTAAATGTTAACCCCACTACAGCACTACTTAACAACATTCGCTTTAAATAACATGTAGTTTACATTTATGCTATAGTCAAAATGGGTCTTGTAATGTAGTGTGTGTTAAAATTTAATTTGTAGTATGATGGACTTTGTATGTAAGGAAATAGCTAATTTGGACACAGTGGGATTCCCAACATTTGCAGACTTAACCTTTTTATAGGTTGAAACCTTAACATAAAAAAAAGGGTTTCCTCTGTCAAATCATATGAATAGCTATAAAAAGTGACTCCATTAATTTTGCTTTAAAGTAAAGTACTTATCCTGAAAAGCGTATCATCCCAAATTAAATATATGCTCTCTCGCTAAATAAAAAAAACGATTGCCTTTTTGAAATGTGGAGGTTGTATTTACTCTAGGGAACTAACATCTTCCTTAATGACTAAACTCCTCACAGCATCATGATGGGAATGTTGACATTTTTGATATTGCAGGTAGGCGGGCTGATGTGATATGATCGGCATAGCTATGACGACCCCTTCTGCAGCATTAAAGAAAAGAAATAACAAGGTTGAGTATGACAGGTAGGGAGTAGGTGGCATCCTAAGGTTTATCAAAATAACCAGGACAATCTTGTGCCCATCTTTAAAAAGCTCAAATATTTTTTGTATAGGAATCCCTTTCTTAAACAGAAAAAGTAATTTCTGAAAAGGGAACCGCTTAATGACACCTCCAACATCTCTTCCAATTATGAAGAAAACAGTGTTCACAGATACTGTAGTTGGCAATACGACAAATTAAAAAGAAAATCCTGCACCGAGCTGAGCTAATCTATGTTACCAATAGTTCAGCAGAAGGTTATGAGGCTTCCAGAAACAGGTACAGAGAGTCATAATCAGACAAGCATCTAACACAAAGTGGGATTAGGCTTTTGCCCATTATCAAAGAGCAAACAACAAAGTGAATATCCGTACCTCGTTATCTTCCGCTCTGTCAATATTGCTTCTGTCTCAGTGGGCAAAGGAGGTGGGTATGGTACGTTCTTATTATACTGGGAAATTTGGCCACAAAGGATGATATGGCTGTTCGGAGTCATCTGAATACATAAAAAAATAAACTATTTTAATGAAGAACAGAACAGATGGAAAAAGAATAAAACAATTTACAGCATGTAAAATTACATTTTCTGTACATAGACTGTGTTTTATCAAACCGAAAAGGGTAAACAGCATTTTATCATAGTCTCTGGTGCTTGAGCCAACCAATGTTGGCCAGCTCGATATAAGCAAATCTGCATACATAAGCAGAGAAAAATCACCTGGGGGCATATTTTCATGAGGTTGTTGCATCATCAGAAGTGCCAAGATTGTTGACAGGTACGGAAGCACAGTGAAAAGAGCACATTCTCTTCATCATTTATTGGCGATAACAGCACCACATCCAACGACAAAAAATAACCTCCATCCCTTCTTATCAGAATTCAGCAGATCTCACCCCTTTTGGAAGAGCAGAAGAGGAACATCAGTGAGACCATCCATGGGTTGAGTGAACAATGATGAATCCTGTGAGTCTTAAGTTCGTCCTCAGCTCGCCTCCCTTTCCTGACCTTGCTACGCAACAGAGGTTTTAAAGACTGCAGCAAAAGTGTGCTCATACACACCAGGACCTTCTGATCAACTGCACCATATGTGGTAGAGCACTGTATTAGCATATGGAGCACCGGAGATGGTGTCTCAGCAGACGTGGCAGCTGGACTTGAATGCAACACCAAAATTGAGACCCCAGGGTCCTTTCTACAGCAGGTATGTCTCAAGCCTCTAACCAGGGAGGAGTGTAGTGGTGACCAAGACACAGCAGCCATGGCTGACCAACCCAAGGGAATACCTGCCCATACATTTTTCTTTCCTTCTCAGTTTACATGGCAGGGACTATTATGATGCAACACATCCAGCCTCTAATCCCATTAAGAGACAATGTGACAATGGGTTGCACTTAGCTCATGGACCCCTTCCCCTGCACACTCTGCTTTCCCTGTCTATGTCCACTTGGCCTCCTCTGGCACTTAACCCACAGGCCCTTCCGCCCTGACCAGCATTACCCCCTTTGTATCCCCTCACACTTCTCGTTACTACACTTGCAGGATCCGAATGTTACAAGGCCTAGTAGGACCGTGTTTAGTTTGGTCATCCCTGCCCCCCTCACCTGCTTTGCCTTGTTGCACCTCGAAACACATTGCGCATAGGCATTGTGTATAGGCGCATTACAAATAACAAATAACCAATAAATAAACAAATACCCCAACCTCATCATCGAACAAGAAACATAAAAGTAGGACTTGAAAAGAACAATGTTTGCTAGAATACAATCAAAAGCATAATGTAATACAGTATAAGCAATGAGTCCATGACCCTCTCATTACCACCTCCCTATATTGTTCTCAAGCAATATAACTTGATTCAAACATTAAAAAGTACCCTTTCCCAGGCAGTAGGAATACTCCTTCCTGAGGTGACACCCACAAAGCAAAGCTCAGGTGATTTCAGGAGTGAGAGCCCAGTAATTCGATTTATGGCCTTGACAACTGTTTGCTAGAATCCCATCACTTTGGAGCAGGTCCACCATATATGTAGATAGAGTAAGGAAGGCATGGCATCAACAGTAAGACAGACACAAGTGACCACAGTTCAAGGGTGTTTATTGACCTTTCACAAGGGTGTGATAAACGCCTATCTAAGCCTAAATCTACAAATGGGAGCAAGCTACCTACGACCATCAAATAATAATAATACAGTCTGTGAGAGGTAGACCTCGCGAATCCCTTATTCAGGTGACCAGGGGAGGGCTGGCACTCTCAGATCCCAACCCTGGGGGTGGACGAGCGAGGGAGGAACACCTGGGTAGGGGAGCCCAGTGTTATGCTTGGGGGAATTTCCAAGGTGAGACGCGGTATAATACCGAAGTGGATAGTGAGGAGGGCAAAGTCCCAGAGGTTTTCCTTGGTTATGCTACATCTACCTCTCTTCCTTCCAAAGAAGCTCCCTTACTCAAATTCGTCTCCCCTACAAATCTGGCAAATCCCCTAGGAGCCCAAACCCTGTTACGCTTGAGAACCACAACTCCCGGAATCCCAGTCATTCTCCTTGCCATCCCCTTGATTATCATTCCCCGCACTCATCTGCTCAGACAACACACTACCATTCCCACAATTCACCAAATTCACCATGTTCAGATCACGATAAAAGCTCTGGTCATTTTCGTTTCACAAACCCTACCCATCTCACCCTCCTGAGTTGACCAACAACCATAGGATGAAGGATATCATTCCCCATGTCATCCCCACCTTTCCCAATATGAACACTTTTGTGCATGATTTATTTATTTACATTTTTAAAGTGCCCACACAACCCTGGGGCATTGAGGCGCTGTACTATGAAAAAAAACAGACTAATGTTAAAACTGGTTACCTGACATGTCCCAACCTAGGGTCAGGCAGAGTCAAGCAAGTAACCCGAATCACACACACCTGACAGACCTTTACTTTCCTCCGAGGGATAAAAGGTGGAGCACAAGAGCACGATACGAGCAAGGCAGTCCACGCGGCGTAAGAGTTAACTCAGCACAGCAGTTCAAGAGGAGGAGAAAGATGGCACCGACTGAGGGGGTGACAAGGAGAGAAGTGATCTTGCCCTTTCCGAGCCAGGCCCATGAAACCTCAGCAAAAGGAAACATAGGACTGCAAACAAAGGCCAGAGTGTGTTGAAGCAGATGTCTACGGTACGCAAGACCCTCCTCTGCTGATAACCAAGCCAGGGAAGGACGTCAGTCTCGGTGGTACCAACCTTGACTCAAAGGATAAAGAAAGGCAAGCGTTTCATCACAGCCGGAGAGTTGAGGGGAGAATCAATAAGAAACCGGACTGTGTTGAATGAAAAGTAGCCAACGGCTAATCTGAACTTTGAGAAGCTAAAGAGGGGGAAAATCAGCGACAGAGGAGGCCGGCACCACGTGGGTGCGCAGGCAGGGAACACTGAGCGATTACCCGATGGTAGAAAGACTACCGTAACCAAAAGCCTTTGGAAAGAGGTGAAAAGAGGTCAAAGTGTTCATACAGGGGTCTTGTCAAATCCGCTGTACCCTCGAAAGTCTTTGACCGGCAGATGATTGTGAAAGCTAAGGGAAGTGAATCCGGCATACTGAACATTAATAAATGAAACAGTATTTTGTAAAGATTAGCAAGAGTGAACCTGGCGGAGAGATGCTAATGAGAAGGGGCGAAGTCTAAAGTCCCATTATGAACTGTCTATAACCATAGGTGAGAGTGAAACCGGCAGAGGGAAACTCGACAACCAAAGGTCGGTGAGAGTGAACCTGGCAGAGGGAAACCGACAACCAAAAGGTGTCAAGAGTGAACCCGGAAGAGGGAAACCAGTAATGAGGGTCACAGCCCGAAAACCTGTTTAAAATAAAATTAAGATTTGTGAAATCAAGAAACATTTCAATACAATGGGAAGGGAAGTGTCCCACTTGTCCGGTTGAGGGATATCAAGGGGTGGACAGCTGTCACCCAAAGTTCACTGAGAAAGGGAACTGTCTTATGAATTTGTTGAATACAATTACTGAGGGGATTGCGCCCAGAAGAGGGGGACCAGGGATGAAGCCGTCACCCAAAGCATACGTGAAGCAGAACTTTGTGTTTGTTTGTTCTGGACTGCGTCAAGCCCTTGAGGGAAAGACTTAATTGGAAAGAGACTTTACCATCGAAGAACCTGATAGCTGGAACGGAATTGTGCTGAGAAAGCTCGAGCGTGTGCTGTGCCTGCTAGAACGGAACTGTCAGCTTGTGCTGGGAAGGCTCGAGCGTGTGCTGTGCTCCAAAGTCCCACCTTGTCCCGTGCTAAAAAAGTGGGGAAGGGAGAACTCAAGGCAATCATATCCTGAGTTATTATTTGAACACTGTTTCCTTTATTTTGATAGCCTATCCCACACTCTTTCTGTAATTAGTTGTAAGGAATTAGCAACAGGTCTTTCTTAGTATAGGCTCTTTTATTTTGACACACCGCCACTAGGACTGCCTTATTTTTCATTTGATGGTCGAAGCTTGCTCCCATCTAAGATTTAGGTTTAGCTTAGGCGCTTTTCCACACTGCATTAATTGTTCAATAAACACCCTTGAACTGTGATCAGTTTTGTCTGTCTTTACTGTTGCCACCATGAGTTCCTTGCAAGTCCTAGTGGAGTCTTGTCAAAATAAAAGGGCCTATATTAAAAAACCGGAAGTGCACTGTAAGTGCTGTCTCGCTGGACTCCCTGCCTGCTTTCCTGAACGTGCTGCAATCAAACTTTCACTTGGACTATCTGTTGTTGGCCACTCCCACTGCACCTTCAACAGAATAAACACGGGCACCAGCGGGCAACACGTGCACGCAACCGTAAGTACTGTCTGCTTGTCAGCGAGGCAGCTTGGGATACTTTATTTATCACTAGTTTCACTTCTTGTAGACTCCCTAGCTCTGTGATACAACTCGACACATACTAACGTGCCACTGCACTTAACCCCACCTCTTTTCTCCGTGTGCCAGCTAATCTAATATCTGATCGTAAACATGTCAAGCATTCGCCTGACTGCCGGCATGCCGACTTTGCCCTTTGCCGGTCTGCGAGACTGGTCCCGGTCCCCCACGCAAATGGTCCCAAAAGAGCTAGTTTCATTACACTCCTACATAAACGAAACTCAGCAAATACTGCCGACATCCGAAAAATTCTATTTACAGAATAAATATGGAGGGATGGAAGAAATTATGACTGCTGCATCACATCGTGAGCGTCTTCAGCGTAAACATCGTGAGCAGCTGCAGGTGAGTGCGCAGGGCAAGTGACCCTCCTGGGCCTGGCTATGCTCCATTTTGCCCTGGGAAACCCGGCAGAGATGAGGCCCGCTCCCCTTGCAGTCCATAACCTCCATTTCCTTCTTCCCTCCCTCCTCCTGCCTCCCGACCGGCCCCCGACCCTGTGATTGGCTAATGGCAGCAACTGTGGCTGGTGTAACCAGCGGCGCCTCCCTACATGCTCTTTAACATCGTGAGCAGCTGCAGGTGAGTGCGCAGGGCCAGCGACCCTCCTGGGCCCGGCTATGCCCCATTTTGCCCTGGGAAACCCGGCGAAGACGAGGCCCGCTCCCCTTGCAGTCCCCAACCTCCATTTCCTCCTTCGCTCCCTCCTCCCGCCTCCCGCCTGGCCCCCGACCCTGTGATTGGCTAATGGCAGCAACTGTGGCTGGTGTAACCAGCGGCGCCTCCCTGCATGCTCTTTAACATCGTGAGCAGCTGCAGGTGAGTGCGCAGGGCTAGTGACCCTCCTGGGCCTTGCAATGCCCCATTTTGCCCCGGGAAACCCGGCAGAGACGAGGCCTGCTCCCCTTGCAGTCCCCAACCTCCATTTCCTTCTTCCCTCCCTCCTCCCACTTCTCAACCGGCCCCCAACCCTGTGATTGGCTAATGGCAGCAACTGTGGCTGGTGTAACCAGCGGCGCCTCCCTGCATGCTCTTTAAAATTGTGAGCAGCTGCAGGTGAGTAAGCAGGGCCAGCAACCCTCCTGGGCCTGGCTATGGCCCATTTTGCCCTGGGAAACCCGGCGAAGATGAGGCCCACTCCCCTTGCAGTCCCCAACCTCCATTTCCTTCTTCCCTCCCTCCTCCCGCCTGGCCCCCGACCCTGTGATTGGCCACCCGATTGGCCCCTCCTCCCCATATCTTGAATCCTCCCAGGGCAGCCCCCTGCCCGGCAGCCCCTGCGGCGAAGGGCCCCAAGGCCAAGGGCAGCTCTGACATTGGAGGCTCCAAGATGTGTCTGCAGGTGTCCGCAGGGGAAGCCAGCAGACACCAACAAAAACTGTGAGTGTGGCATGGGTGGGCAGTAGAGCAATTACTCTACTCCAGAAAACCCCTGCCACTCTATCGTACCTCCCAATAACAGACTGCCGTAGACTCACACCAGGTATACTCAGAAAGATTTGTGACCCCCAGACTGAACCTATTCATGACAGGATTGTAGAAGTTGCCTTGCATTACATACTAACATACTTGTCAAGGTCAACAAGCCTCGCACTTAGGTGAAACCTGAATGTTAGCATGCCCGCACTTAGATAGAATTGTGAATATTAGCCTGCGTCGCATCTAGATAGGACTTTGAATGTTAGCATGCCCGCACTTAGGTGAAACCTGAATGTTAGCATGCCCACACTTAGATAAAATTGTGAATATTAGCATGCGTCGCATCTAGATAGGACTTTGAATGTTAGCATGCCCACACTTAGATAGAATTGTGAATATTAGCATGTGTCGCATCTAGATAGGACTTTGAATGTTAGCATGCCCGCATTAGATAGAATTGTGAATATTAGCCTGCGTCGCATCTAGATAGGACTTTGAATGTTAGCATGCCCGCACCTAGGTGAAACCTGTAGACTAGCATATGCCACACTTAGAATTGTGAACATTAGCCTGCGTCGCATCTAGATAGGATTTTGATTGAAGGATAGCATGCCTGCGCTTAGATGAAAGTTTAATGTTAGCATGTGCCACACTTAGAATTGTGAACATTAGCCGGCGTAGCATCTAGATAAGATTGTGAATGTTAGCATGCCCACACCTAGACAGATTTCTAAACACTAGCCTGCGCCGCATTTAGATAAGATTCTGAAAGTTAGCATGCCCACACCTAGACCTAGTTAGGAAGCAACAGCTTTCTGTCTACACCATGCGAGGACCTGTTTAAACATGGTAATCTGCTACTATTCTTTACACACTTTAAATACTTTAAATAATTTAGGTTGAGTACTGTTATTTATGAATACACTAAGCCTATCCTTACCTTACAGAAGGTACTGAGTAAATTTGTCATCCTCTTTTTTGACACATAGTGCTCCTAAAAATCGAATTTAAACAAAGCATGTTGTTGAAAAATGGGGAAATGCTCTTTGGTTAAGGTATATATACATAAGCAACATTAGGATTCTAATGACAATTGGGAAAGGATGTTCTACTTAACAAGTTTTGTGATTATTAACAAAAAATTTTTTGTTTGAAATTATGCTATTATTTTCTATAAATAACTAAATTGATAAACTTTTGATTAATGTTTGTTCTCTATAGATCCTTGTGAAATTATTGTTGAAATTGATGCCCCTGATGAAGAGTATATGAAACTCGAAACACGTTGGGCCAACCTGAAATTATTAATAAAAGGAGAAGAATGTTTTCTCTAATGAAAAGGAGTCACTGAATTTCTTGATGAACTTTCATATATAAGAAGTCTACTTATTTCCTTGTGAATATCTACGTTGAAAGTGCCACTACCTATGTATTGAATATCTTTGACAATATCGTTTAGGCTTTTCTGCCTTTAGAAAGTGTGCAGGGGACGTAGTTTTCCATAATTTGGATTTCCATGTTTCGTAGTATTTTTCCAGCCTAGATACAAAGGCTGAGTCTTTCTCCCCTGCACCTTGAACATATATGACATTATATTTTATTAATTCATACTTATCTTTCATTGAATCACCATTTAAATATTGGTGTGCAAGTGCTTCTTTGTCTTTTAATCCAACACTTCTCAACCACATGTCTCATCTCATTTAAATACAAATACTCCTGGGACCTAGATATATTCAATCTAAAGAAAATGTATAGACAAGCTATCAGGAAACTTCCTGTGATCACCTGCGCGACTAAAAGGCACCTAATACGAACCAAATAGTGTGGGGGTAATGTTCATGAAAAAAGAAAGAAGTGTTCACAAAATGATATGTCAGGATGTTCGGGCCTTTGGCCTCCCTTTCCCATGTTTTCAGTACGGGGAAAGGCGGTACACTCGAGCAAAGCACACACTCTGGCTTCTTCGACACAAGATACAGTTCTATTTCCAGCAACAGGGCCTTCTGTGCCCAAGTCTCTTTTCTCATCAAAAGTCTCTTGATTCAGAGGGCCTGATGTACAACAAATAAGACACAAAGTTATTTTCTTCTTACAAGTATTCAACTCGGGTGATACACCCTAGATCCCCCTCAGCCGGGCTCAGGACCCTGTTATTTTACGATCGTTACTGCGGGTCCCCATCTTCCGGGTACAGATCCCTGTTATTTTACAAAGTTCAGAGAATGTTTGTTTTCTCGGGTGACTCACAGTTCACCCCGGATCCCCCTCAGCCGGGTTCAGAGCCTTTTCCTTTTTCAATTAGTCTCCCTCATCCGGGCTCGGACTAATTGTAGTTCACCTTGATTTATCAAAGACTGTCGAATGTGCACAGTGCACAGGATTTAGCTTGACCCGTTGCAGGACCACTTTGATACAAACCTCCGTTTTACAATACAGTTGTCATTCAGTTGGATACCTAACAGAGACCTTTGAATGAGCACCCACGTGGCGCTGTATCACTCTGTATGCACTATGTCACTTGGCCTCCCAAAGTTTGTTAACTCCTTTAGTTTCCAATTATATTTGCATCGCTTCTCACATGCTTTTCACACACTGTCCTCTTTGGATTTCTTCATACAATGTTGCTGCTTGCAACCTTGGTTCAAATATAAACTGGTTTGGTATCAGTCTCTCCGACACACCAGCTGTGCTTTCTTTACTGGTGCCGCTTTTTTGTAAGAGCCAAGGACAGGAACAAGGCGCAATCTCTCCTGTCTGCCTTGGTTATTGACGCGGGAGAGCCCCGGGTACTTACGATGCACACTCTAGGTTTGTTCAGCTTTAGTTCCCGGTCTTGGGCTTCTTACTTTCCAAGGTTTACGAAAGTAACGGTCTTTAGAGGTCAAGGGTACCTCCCTCCTTGCAACCCTCTCTAGTCTCGCCGTCTTTCTCCTTGTAATTAACTGCCATCTTGGAACTGCTGTCTCCTCGTGTGCTTTTCCTCGCTCAAAGTGTGCATTCGTGCTCCGCCTTTTATCCGTGTGGGGAACTGTGATGGAAGTCAGGTGTGTGTAATGATCAGTAATTGCCTGACCTTGCCTGATCATGGTATTGGGACATGTCAAGTATACGGCTCCGTTGTCGCTCACAGTGAACTGTCCGTGAGAACGTGTTTTTGTCGGGACGGAGAAGCGGGGGGTTTGAGTTCCTATGTATCCTACCTGGTAGCATGGGGAAAAGGTGTTTAAAGAAAGGGGAATCCGCGTCTCACCATCCGGTGCCCCACTTCCACTCCCCGAAGGCCCCTCATCCAGGTGATCCTCCCGCACTGGTCTACCCCCAGGAACTGGATCCAAAAGTGATGGGCGTGTCCTGGACACCTGGATGACTGATCGCCGGGGACTAGCGGGTGAGACACTGTCTGGTTTCTCGCAATGCTCCCCGCCCCTCTTCAACCATTCCATCACAGTCTTTAGAATAGATAGAGGAACTGTGTGAGGATAGACATCTTAACTGATGCCAAGATTGAAGGTCTTATATAATTCAGAAGAAAAGCAGGGTGGGAGGAAAGAAGGTTGCATACAGTTCCAAGGGGTGTTTAGTGACAAGGACACCCAAATATTGATCCGCCAAAAAAAAAGGAGTCAGGAAAATGTATGTTAAAAAACTTGCTTTCATCCAAACCAGCCACCATCTGAAATTAGGCCAGAAGGGGCAATGGTCAGTAGAGCTGGAACAGAGCTAAGAAACATTTTGATGTTAAAAGAACATCATCTGTGAAAAGTGTTACTTTATGCTCCATCCCCATAGGAGATAACGGAGAGTCTTTGAACATGCTTTTCATTCATAAAACCGTTTGACACATTATTTTCTTTCCTAGTTCAATTCCGATTTATCAAAGTATGTCCATCGACATTCTATATACTTATTTCCTTATCCACTACACAATTCTGTTATAGTGGAAATTATGTTTTAATGCTTTAAGTGTTTTGGGCAACATAGTCCACCTATAGGAGGAGCCAATAGAACTGAAGGAGAGCAAATACTACTCAATTAATAACCAAACAACACTATATGATGAATCTGATGAGGTCATCACTTCTCTCCCTGAGATAGCCTCTCCCCACGTGGCCAGGGGATGGCAGCTACTACCTGATCCTGACCCTGGGAGTGGCTATTTGAGGGAGGACTACATGGGGGCAGGCAACACTCATGGGGATGACACAACATCATCAGGTGAAACATGGTATCCCCCTTTTCCCCTAGACCCTAACTACCCCTCTGTAATTCCCCAAGCCTACATGGATCATTGTAAGGTTACTCTAGAACAAGGGTGCATAAAACCCGGCCCGCGGGCTACATGCGGCCCTTCATATAATGATTTATGGCCCTCCAGGCCAGAGGAGTTCAAGTATAATACACACCCTTACCCTTTAATTTCCTCTCTAAAAGTTAGAAAGGAAACACAGCAACACAGAAATACGAGTCTGATACCTTCATCCTCGTTTATTTATATACATCTAAATTAAGAAAACAAAATCAGTCAAACAACTTTTATTCGGTGTTTAACCTTT
Source organism: Ambystoma mexicanum (assembly GCF_040938575.1). Lineage (NCBI taxonomy): Eukaryota > Metazoa > Chordata > Amphibia > Caudata > Ambystomatidae > Ambystoma > Ambystoma mexicanum. The sequence goes on from NC_090940.1 coordinate 150,013,730, forward strand.
AAGTACACAACAGAACACATTTAAAGAGGTACAATTCATTACATGTTCCAGCAAGAATACTAATTAGAATCTAAAAACGGAAAGCATTAGTCTTAAAAAAATACATTTGGCATTTCATTAAAAAAAAGTGAATAGCAGGACAAATACAGTACTAATCAACGTTCCATAAAAGGTAGATAAAACATGTCACAAATATACTAAACCCACAAAGGTATCCAAGGAGAGAAATCTTACAGCCTTGCGCTGAAAAGGGAAGGGGGAGATACTGGTATTTTATGGGAAAGTAACAATCTAAAGTGCACATGTCCTGTATATCACCATTTGCCGGACCTTTGAGACCCGGACAACTCTATAGCTCTTTTTCTTACCATCCATGCTCTGAGGCTCTGTGCAAATAACGTGCGGTTGCAAAAAAGTACATGCAGTGCCAATGAGTATATTAGAAAGCTCAATGCCTCATGTGCATTGCGTACCCCATCAGTCCTAACAATTTGCCTTAAAAAGAATCGTCTCAATTTAATGGTCACGGCACATATAACAAAAGTGAATCACTGTTTCGCTTTCAGCACCACACAAGGGACAATCACCCTTTCCCAAAGTACTCCAAGATCTGGTAAAGGAAGCTACGGGCAAGATCCCAGCCTAAGGCGGACAAACATTCGCCTTGCAAATGGTGGTACGATAATATCAAGATATTTTTTGAAACCACATACCATTTTATAAAGAAGGTATGCCGGGCCTAGTTTCAACCTATATGGCTTTTCTTCGAATAGTTTGTTTGATCGAATACTGACCTTTTGGTTTTATCTCATTAAGAGCCTGGCCATCTAGGTTTATCGGATTAACCCAATGTCCACCTTCGATGAGAGCAAATAGTGTGTTCTTCACATGTGCAACCCATCTAAGGTTTTTTTTTACCTCCCTCCAGGGTCAACAGGTGTGACAGAGCCTCGTGATATTTTCCCAGACCCTCTGTGCGCCATAACGTAATCCAGTAATAAACCGGCTTCATGGCCACTGGATCTCCTACAGGAACATGCCAAGCTCGTGCTTGGCAAACTCTGAGGGAGAATTAGCAAGTTTTTTCAAAGCTTGTTTTCCAAAATGTCAAGGACACTTGTGCTATCGCAGCCCCAGATTTCTTCACTATAGGTTGTTGCTGGGAAAGCCTGCTTTCTGTATAGGTCAAATGCTGGGGCGTGTTAGGGAGAATTCTCTTATAAGGCTAATTTCCCAAACCTAGTGAGTCCCCCAGCAGCTTTGCTGGATTTTTGGGGTTTGTTTTTTTCTCCTGCTAAGAGTGAGACTCTTTTCCTCCCACTCTTAGGCATGATTTGAGGCATGTCTTTGACTTTTTGTGTGCTTATGGGCTATGTTTTTTTTTACTCCATAGGGTATCATCTGTTTTTTGTATGTGTTACACAGCACCCTCAGTGCAGTAACACAGGGGTGTCACAGTGACCCATAGACCCCATAGACTCCATACCCTGGGACTGACTACTGTCTCCCAAGGCATGTAAAGTCACCATTGACTTTATTAGTCCAAAATTGTGAACAGAACCAGTACAAACCATCATATTGTGGAAGTACTGGAAGGGGTTAATTCAATTGCCCCTGGGTCTGTTTCCAAGGGGGCACTGTCCAGTCCCCCCTTGTCGAGTTTCTGGCTGGTGGCAGTGGTTACCACGCAAAATATTCCACCGGAATATTTCCTATGGGATTTTCCCATTGATTTTAAACGCACCCCTTTTTGGTGCAATGTTAAAGATACCGCCAGTTTATTTATTTAATATTAAATCCCCGGTTGGGTCTTTTTGCCAGAACTCTTTTCTAAAATGGCGTTCGTGTCTGTCTCTGTAACTCCAACCAAGGTCGGGCCCTTTGTTCAACTTTTTGGCGGGCTTCTCCACAGAAGCCCTCCAACTGGTGCCACTCTGTCTGGGTTCCACAGGATGTGTGGGTGGGGGAATTGGCACCCTGGACTGCGTTGCCTTAGCAACCCAAGTCGCACTCTGTTCTGATTGGGTCAGTGGTGAGCCGCCGGGCTCACCACTTAGCATGTTTGAGTGACAGCTAGGCTGTTGAATGGGGGTTTTTCTGCATAAAAGTAGGGCTTTTGGGACTGGAACTTCAGAAGTCGCCACAGGACCTAAGAAATCCGAAGAGGGGAGAAGCTGAGCCATCTGAAACGACGACGCAACTGGTGGAGCCCTGCTGCAATGACCTCACCACTTTCACGACGACAAGAGAAGATCTTCTACTGAAAGAGTCTTCTTCCTCTGAGCTGGTGGGATCAACCAGTTCGCCATTTCGCCTTCCAGGACGTCTCTTGGTCGAATCGCCCGTGCCAAGCACCCCGGCGGCCGGATAGCCAAGCTTCACCACTGTGACCGCGAATAGCAGGAACGCACCTTTTAACCGACGAACTCTGCGGCTGGTTTATTCCCTGGGCAGTGCAACGACTCCAAGTTTCCTCCTCGACGAGATCCTCTCTTCCCCTGGTCGAAACCACGAACTGCACCCGCTGCCAGGAACAATTGCCACCGCTGGAGCTTACTCAACTTTAAAGCTACTGTGTTCCACCTGACCTCCCTTTCTTGGGTTTGCTCAAGGTGACCCTTACATCCTTGGCTTTCCAACTGGGTTGGTCCCCAGACCTTCTACCTTTATCTTTTGAACCACCCCAATCTCTTTTGAACATTTCTACAAAGACTTGAATGCATTTTTCAACTGTGTGATCTTGGGCACATTTCACCTTGCTCCCTTTAAAGTGGGCCTGGCCTATGAACTTTGGCTCTACAGTAGACTCTGCCTTCACTAACTTGTTTTTGTCTCTTAAAAGTGTTGGGAACTGTTTTATTTTTATGACCTGCCTTTTTCTCTCCCTTTTATTTAATTATTGGAGTGCCATCTAAGTTACGCGCTCACCTTTGACAAAAAGTGGTGTTTTGACTTAGACTTGTCTAGTAATTGTAAGGGAGGTGTGTATACTTTTCTGATTGTGTTTTGAACTTGCTTTGATTAATAGTGCTAGTGTATTTTCTAAAGTGTGTGTTAAATAATTATGTACTTTTGATACAAAGCTCTGGTCAGTGTTTGCTTGTTCTACTGTGTTTTTAGCCCTATTGTATATGCTGTATATACTGCCTAACTCTTCTTGAGAGAAGTCTGACTGCTCAGCCACAGCTACCAGGTAAATCTGGGTGGTACAGACTGCTACCAATTGGGTTTACTGCTTACTCCTGTGGTCTTAATCTTTTTGCAGTGTTCCCCAAGGGAACTGCACAGGATTCTGCCTAACAGGGCGATAGCACGACTGCAGTGTTTGTGAAAAATGGACTTGGTAGCCCCTCCATATTTTCCCAGTGTAATGCTCGCCTTTGTGATCTGGGCAGACCAGCCCCCATTCTCCTGAATTCTGACCACCATATAATCAAATGATTTCGAAATCTGCCCTGAATGTTCTGAGGTTGGCTTTACCTACCTTGGGACCATTTCTGACGTAGACCTCTATTTTCTGTTTGGCTTCATACCAGCAGCCTTTTTGTAATATCCTTTTTTTTATTTTGCCTGTGTCAATTGAGATAAATCGACCAGATTCTGGTTCACGCATTCAAACCCTTGCACGGTATCCAGGGTGGGAGTCCAGGGGGTCCAGGGTGGGGGTTCCCTGCCCCCAAATTGTCCTGGATTGCACCATAAATAGCCGATTTTGCTGCATTTTCTATCATTTCAGCCCACTTAAGAGTCTTGCGTGCATGTCCCGAGAGCAAGGTTATTTGTAAATTCACCAAACCAAGTGAAAGAAAAATATGATTGCTTATTAATTTATTTATTTATAACGTGCTTAATACCCAGAGGTTTCTAAGCACGGACCCGGGGATCGAACCTGTGTTGCTCTGTGTCGTCTTGCTTCCAAGGCAAGCACTTTGCCCGAGCTATCCTCCCTAGACATGTAGGCATTGCTTAATTTGTACCGTGAAAAAGAAATTAGGTCTTGCATTTTGGACAAAAAGTGAATGGCAAAAGGTTGCAAGCTTGATTTATTTTAATTGCCAACTCCTTAAACTTCAGTGGCTTTTTCTTAAACATGTTTAAAATCTTCAAAAGCACAAAATACTTACGCTTTAAGGGGACAGCATCTGAAACTCAACATTAAGTGTTTTTCGTCACATAATATTATTTCATTTTTGATATTGTAGTTATGATACAGCGTGACAGTTGACATGGACATGATATTGGCATAAGTGAAACTGCGATGTCATTTTTTTCTTTAAAAAGCCTACTAAAAGAAAACACAATCACAGTTAGGCAAACAGTACACCTCAGGCTTTGGGTTATATTGTCAGCATCCTTGTCAGGGGCGACACGTTTGTCTTGGAAGCAAGACAATGCATAGCAACACAGGTTCGAATCCAGGGCGTGTGTTTAGAAACTGGTCCCTGGTATTAAGCGCGTTATAAAAGAACAATTATAATTATAACCACAGGCCTCAAGTCTTTTCCTCTAACAAACATTATTGTTTCATAATGTTCCATTAAAATATTAAAGTATTTTCCCAGAAAATGAAGAAATACGAGAATAATTAGGTCAATAAGTGCATTTCGGAATGCACCTATTCTATCACTTAATTTTGTCATTTTTCTGGCACAAAAAACGCCTGCACCACCACCCCTTTAGACAGTCAGGCCCACCACAAAAGACTTGCAAATTACATCCGGCCCTCCAGCAAAGCCATTTGTGCACGCTCTAGAATATCCTAGGGGTAAAAGTGTATACAGCTGTTATAGTCATTTTCCCCATCTATTTTTTATGATGGTGCAGATAATAAGCTTAAGCTAGACTTGTTAGGTAACCCTAACTCCTCGTTTGTTATAGGCAAGGAGAAGGGCGAGATGAGGAAGAACCCTGTTACATTCAAGCTGAATGAAAACACTGAGAAGAGGAAGAGGGCTGAAGTGACGAAGATTACTGGAGCCGGAAAGACAATGCAGCGCTCTAGAGGTTGTAAAATAACAGATAGTGCCGGGACATTTAAAAGCACCAAAGAAGAAGGACACAAGAGAAGTGGAAGGAAAGCAGGCTCGAGCGAGGAAGGCTCAGCAAGAGAAATCTCTGTGGGAGTTCCACTATCCCCAACGCGAGTTGGGAATTGAGACTTTTGTTTTCCAAGCGTCGGCTTGGATGCTGTCGAGAGGCGCAGGGTGCAGATCAGATGGCGCCCCAGTCTGGGAACGAACCCCGAAGGTAGGTGGGTGGTGGCGGTGAGAGAGGGAGCCAATCCAAGCACTGGTTAGCCGGTTGGGCGAACCAGGAAGAAGATGGGACAGAGAGCTGTGGCTAGAGAGCACTGTCAGCAAGAAGAAAAACGGAAAGGCGAGCTCTGCATCGGCCGCGTTGGGAAGCAGTGTCGGTTGTCCACGGAGGCGCCTGAAGAAGAAGTAAGTTGTGGTGGGAACTGGAAGCCAGGACTGACTTCGTTCCGATACAAGGAGTGAGAACGCTCTGTGACGCTGACTCGGGAAAGCCGTTCGAGTTTGAATGAAGCGAGAGAATCCAGAGGAGGTCGGTGAACCTAGATGGGAGAAGGGAATGCCGAAACTAAGGCAAAGAGACCCTGGAAGTGTGAATTGGTTGCCTAGAGCGGGGAAAGAGAGTAACCCTAACTGCCGAAGAATTAAGGAGGCCATTAAATGTAAACATTTACTGCCAACAAGAGAGGTTGCAGTGGCTGTATATATGTTTTTAGAAACAACAATGCAGTTGGCTGCAAAAAACAGTTGAAATGTATATGGTTTCAATGGGCTCAACGATAATAACCTATTGATGGTTTACTAACAAAAGCACTTTAAAAAATGTTTTTATAGTTTTATTACTGTTTTCTGCATGTTCTGTTGCCATGCATTTTTTTTCTTGCTATGTTCCTTATGTCTTCTATGAATTTTATGTGCTTCGAAATAAATATTGACTTCCACAGTAATCCTCATTTGAATCAGTGTCATCTTCATCATCACAGTACTTTGCCATAAAGTAACTTGGGGAAGAAACATGCACCCTTGTACTGAAGTAAGAAAGAGAAATTATAACAAAGTCCTGGCAGAAGAATATACCAGACGAAGAACGGATATGGAATCCACACCCATAAAGAATTGCTTTGTATGAGAGAACATGGCAGGAGAGTATACCAGGTGAAGAGCGGATCTGGGATCCGCAACCATAAAGAATTGTGTTGTGTGAAAGAACCTGGCAGGAAGTACACCTGGTGTCTTGCAAGTCTTGGACCTGCACCTAAGTTGTGTTATCTTCAAAGAAGAATCCTAAGGAAGACTCATGCCCTTAAGATTTGAAATTGTATTGAATGTGGAAAAGGCCGGGCAAAGAGAGTCATTTCCCCGAGAATAAATTGCAACACAGGAGCAGCGAGTTATCCTCTTGAACTATAAAGAACTTGGTTATTCTTTTAACTTTTGTTTTGGCTGAGAGAATCCTGCGGAAGGGAGCCATTCACTCTGGAACTGTGAGCATTGTCCATTTGGAACTTTTTGTTGGAGTTATATCTTTTGTTAAACTTGAACATTTGTGCACTTTCTTAACAAAAGACAATGGGCCTCATTACACGGTAGGCGGTAAGGGTTTACCGGTACCGGTAAGGGCAGCGGTACCGGGAAACCCTTACCGCCTTACTACGAGGTCCCTTTGCGGGACCCGACCTTAACGGCTGGTGTAGACCAGCCGTTAAAGTTGGGACCCGCAAAGGGACCTTGGTGCTAATTACGGTATAGGTACGACCTGGCGGGCAGAACGGTAGCGGTTCACAAAACTCAGAGTGTGCCGGTCCGATAACAAAGGTGCCAGAATGCTTACCGGCACCGTTGTTACCGGACCGGCACACTCGTAATGAGGCCCTTTGTCTCAGTATTTGTATAGTGTTTAGGCAAAGGAGGAGAGTGTGCTTGCATATACCCTATAAAGGCTAAGGTTGTTTTTCGAAAAGTCATTATCAAGAAGGAGGGATACCATGTCTCAACCTCAGGTATTCCCTCCCCAATTCATGAGGACTCTCTACCCAGATGATCCTCCCTCGCTAGTCCACCCCAAGGGTTGGGATCCAAAAGCAATGGCACGCCCCTGGCCACCTGCGTAGAAGATTCCCGCGGAGTAGGTTGGAAAAACACTTAGGTTTTTCACAGTATCCAGATTACCAGGAATATTAATTTGCTTCTCACTAACATCTGATTGAAATAGCTGCGCTGCCGAAAATGGGAACATTTTATCTGACATTTTGGGGTAAGGTAAACGCAATTAAAATGACACTTCTCCCAAAGTTACTATATATATTTAGCATGCTGCCCCTGCCTCTTTTTGGTACGCTGCGAATAGAAACAAACAAGCTTTTTAATACGTTTTTGTGGGGAGTCAGTGGGAAAGGGAACATCCCAATGAATGTGCTCCAGTGATCGGTGCACTTAGGAGGTTTTGGTTACCCTAAACTATAACAAGATTCCAATTCTTATATCCTGCGTACATTGCACCATTGTATTAGAACAGACCGTAGAGATAGTCCAAATTGGGTCCTTACTGAAAGGGTTCTTTTCCCCAATTCCACTTGATGTAAGAAATTGCCTGTTACTACCACCCCTCCCATGTAAAGGAATGGAAGAAGTGTAATGAAATACAAAGGGACAAATATTTACTTTGTGAAGATTCCAATCTGTAGAAAAACCCTGCAATAAACATTGATAATCACATGATTTATTGGATCTCGTGGCAAAAGGCAGGTAGTGCGACGATTCGCAAGGTATCGTCACCTCTCGCCAAGGGGTTGCCCTTTCCCATGAGGCTAAGGAGTTGCAGCTGCTACCAAATAGTCTCCTTAGGGATGGTTTAATGTGGGAGGACCTCATGGGGATGGACTCCCCCTCTGGGGACAAGGACGATCACCTAGGGTACAGTCCATTGAAGAGCGTCACACCCCAACTTTCCATAACCACCCCCTCCATTCCAAGCCACTTCTTTGAAAATAGATCAATGTATTATTGTAATGCTTGGGATACAGAAAGTACTAGATGAAGAAGAGCACAGAAAACAGTAAGATCACTCACTGTGCTAGTACTGGTACGAGGTGGCCCTTAAAAGCAGTATAGGACGTTGACAATCCACTAGGGCGGGACTGGCAATATTGTATAAGAATAGATGATGGAAAGAGGAACTTGACAAGCTCAGCCTGGAGAGGTAACAGGTGTTGAAACCCTCCAGAACGGGAGTTTCAAATCCTGTCGGCAGACCAGAGAGAGTGGAAGCAGGAGGCTGGTGACCCGCTGAGGGAGTCCTTGTTAGGACAGGAAGGAGCTGACCCAAGACCCAGCCCAGCTGGGAGAAGCGGTGGCGTGACCTCAGCGATGTGGGCCATTTGGCTGGACAGCGACGTTGACACCGTAAGAAGCTGGGAGACGCAGAATGTCCAGGGAACAACAAAGTTGTGCAAGGCAGAAGAGATGCCTACCCCAGTCCCAGGAAGAACCATCCGAGGAGAGCTTCATCGTCAAAGTGGTAGCTCCATGGATACTGAACCTCATGATGAATATTTGTGCATCCGAGGAGAGATTCCTTGTCTCAGTGGTAGCCCCAAGGCCACTCAATCTCACAGTGAAGATTTGTGCATCTGAGAAGAGCTTCCTTGTCTCAGTGGTCGCCCCAAAGCCACAGAACATCACAGTGAAGATGTGTGCATCCAAGGAGAGTTTCCTCGTCTCAGTGGTAGACCCAAGGCCACTAAACCTCAAAATTAAGATTTGTGCATTTGATGAACGTTTCATCATCTCATTGGTGGACCTAAGATCATTGAGTTTCCAAGTGAAGAATTGTGCCTCAGAGAAAAGCTTCCGCTTCTTGGTGGTAACCTCAAGGCTGCTGACTCTCAAAGAGAAGATTTGTGCATCCAAGAAAAGGATCGTCATCGCAGTGGCAGGGATAAGTCCACTGACAAATAGAGACGGGTCTGGGACCCCAACGCCAGTGAAGCAGATCTTTGAGGAAATCTTCCTCGTCACAGTGGAAGAGATAGGTCTACTGAAACCCACAGGAGGATTTGGGACTTAGGTAATATTGTGAAAGAGTGGCAAAACAAAGATCAGGTTAACAGATACGGAAAAGAACTTTCAAACACCAGGAGAAGAGATTAATTGTCCTGGAGAAGAAATTGAAGTCTTTGAATATACTCAGGAGACACCGGGAGAAGGGAGTTATTCCCCTGGCTTTGTTGTGAACTATATTGGAAGGTACAAACCAACACCAGAATAAGGGAGTAATTCTCCTGGTCCCTACAGTTCAGCTGAACAAAGGTTTTATTGGAAACACCAGCCAGGGGAAGGGAGTTATTCCCTCTGGCATTCTTTTACAAAATAACACTTTTGCGACATCACCGAATACCAGGATAAGCGAGTAATTCTTCTTTAGTTGTAGTGTGAGGGATAGAAGTAGGTTGTGATATGGGACGATAGACTGATTTTGACAGACAATTGGATAGATCCTTTAGTTTTAATGTGAGTCATGGAAACCCCTCTTAGAAGACAGGGGTAGTGTGAGGGTATATTTTACTATACATAAAAGTTTATAGCAATTATCATGCCACCCTTGTGTCAGCTTCCTACTTCGACACCCTTACAGTATATGGAAGTTAGGTCAAGTCTATGATGGTCATAGCTTGCTGGACTTTTCATTTTTAATGATTTAAATATGAATTGCGATTAACTGAGAACCGGCGTTATCTTGAATTATAAAACCTTTTTAGTACATTGTTTTCACCCTTGCATGCTAGTATGCATGCTCCACCCATGATTATAAATTTATCAAAAAGTATGTAGATTTCTGCCTCTACGCTTTATACACCTTTGACTCCTCCCGAGTTCGGTACTGTTTCTGAACATGATAGAGCTGCTTGGGAATCGATCTGGGACAAAGGCTGTCTGATATTGAATGGACCTGAATACGTTCATAACCTAGTAGAATTCAAATAGATTTAGATCTGCGTTTTACCCAGCAGAGGATCATTTATTATGTGTATTGGTCTCTGTGGAAAATGTGGCCATGTAAGTTGAGCCAAAACGATACATGTATGTCTTGTAAGAGACCTAAACATGTGCAGAGCAGTGCCTATATGTCTCTATATAGGCACTGCTCTGCATATGTTTAGGTCATTTCAAAAGGTTAAATCATTTCGGGATGAAATTACTCAACATATAGATCTTGTGGTGGGTCTTTCCCTTCCACATACACCTATTATTTGTGTGCTAGGTTTGTTCCATGCAGATATTAATGTGCCCAAAGGTAAGCTCTATTGTACCAATAGAGCGTGTCTGATGGCCAAAAACAATATCGTGGAGGTGTGAGCAGAGTTGTTGGCAGTCTGCTGCACTTGCTGGAGTCTCTCTACGCTATCAGTAGCATTGGAGGTGGTGCTACAAATATCGCCTCATACGGCAGAGCGGCCGTGGAGTCGTGAGCAGAGTTGTTAGCAGTCTTCTGCACCTGTTGGAGTCTCTCTACACTGTCAGTAGCATTGGAGGTGGTACTACAAATATCGCCTCATACCGCGGAGCGGCAGCGCAGTTGTGAGCAGAGTTTTTGGCAGTCTGCTGCACCTGCTGGAGTCTCTCTACACTGTCAGTAGCATTGGAGGTGGTGCTACAAATATCGCCTCATACCGCGTAGCGGCCGCGGAGTTGCGAACATAGTTGCTGGCAGTCTGCTGCACCTGCTGGAGTCTCTCTACACTGTCAGTAGCATTGGAGGTGGTGCTACAAATATCGCCTCATACCGTGGAGCGGTCACGGAGTTGTGAGCAGAGTTTTTGGCAGTCTGCTGCACCTGCTGGAGTCTCTCTACACTGTCAGTAGCATTGGAGGTGGTGCTGCAAATATCGCCTCATACCGCGGAGCGGCAGCACAGTTGTGAGCAGAGTTGTTGGCAGTCTGCTGCACCTGCTGTAGCCTCTCTACACTGTCAGTAGCATTGGAGGTGGTGCTACAAATATCGCCTCATACCGCAGAGCGGCCGCAGAGTTGAGAGCAGAGTTTTTGGCAGTCTGCTGCGGTCCGCGGCATCCGGGCTGACCGGGTGCACAGAATATCGAACAGACCAACCTCATTCAAACAACCCTGAAAAGAACAATGGAGGAGGAGAGGAGACGCTTGCGCAGTTATCGCCCTCAGCAGGATGAGGACTTGGGCATGGACCTACGAAGCCCATTAAAATCTACCTCCCGCACGAAGCGCCTTGCGTCTTCACCAGCGAGGATTACAAATTTGGTTGAATGCGCTGCTGGAACAGGTACGTCGCCCTCTGAGCCTGACTTACCAAACCATAGCTTACAACATACTTTGAACATTTCTGACGAATCAGATCCACCCACCCTTCCCCACCCTGCCCCCATCTCCACGGGTACTCGCACGCTGACCCCTCGCGCAGCTCTTCTTCTGACCAGCCACAACGGGAATTCGAGCGAGGAGACCTCGAGGTGCAGGCCGGCGGGAGGGGGGAGAACGAGGAGTGCAAGGAGTGCTCACTGGTTCCCATTCCCCACCCGGCTCCAATGCCCCAGAAGAAAGGGAGTGGGGGGTGGAGAGGGTCAACAGAGACCCATGGCTCTTCCTTACCAGAGGAGGAGATCTGGCGGCTGGAGGCTGCCTCGGTTGGGGCCCCCGTGGCCATGGCGGATGACGCAAGTGAACTGGATCTTCCGTGTGGGCCGGGAGGCTCACCCGCTGTGTCGGTTGAGGGGCAGGACTTTCGGGGTAGGAGGGTGGGAGCGCAACCATGGACGCTCTGGAAAACGGGGTCATTGCTCCCCGCGTACCGACCGAGCAACCAGCCCTGATGGCAGTGGGAGCTGCTCCGGTCGTCCCGGCCTGCCCCTTTCTGCTAGTGAAATCCTCGCCATGAAGATTAATGTGCACACGGCGAAATAACAATTGATTGAACATAATGACCCAAAGAATCCCCCGCACTTCAACATAAACGTTCAAATTCCAAACACACACGCCTAGCATAATAAAAACTTTGTGTGAGACACAGTGAATTCTCAGACAAATTCCACTACACCGAACACTGCTTTTCTTGAAATTACTCCCAAACTTAACGACATTACGGAAGTAAACCGAGATCTTGGCCGTGAAATTGTGGGAGATCGGACCTCTCCCGCAGGGCCTAACCGAGTCACTGGCACTCTAAATGGATTGCCCGAGAAGGATGCTCACATTGATGGCACTACACTGGAAACAAGATCGCACAACAAAGAAATAGCAAACTATGAACAAAGACAAAGGCCTATTTCAACGACAAAACTTAAAAGAGTAAATGACACCAAACTCTTGAGTAAGATTACCAACACCTGGAAGGTAGCCTCCAAACGGAATTCTCCAAACTTCTCGTTGCAAACTATTAGCACTGAATCCTTGGAAACAAATGTCTGGAAAAAAGCATCAACATCGGAGAAAGTTATGAAATTTCGGACGTGGAAATACTTGAGAGTATTACCACTCCTTACACCGCAGACTCAATGGCAAAGACCAGCGAGGAGCGGCCAGTAACTCTGCCACTTAGTCCCCTTGCAAACTTAGAGGACTGCTGCAAAGGCCTTGCAACATCTACGTCACTTAGATGGCACTTCGGGGCATCCCCGAAAAAAGCAAACAAAAACCTTACAAAGTCACTGTTAGGACCCCCATCTGCACCTAATGCAGAGCTACTATCAACTGGGCCTGGATCTTTGCAACTGACTGAGCCGGAAGAAAACTTGGAAGACACACATCTACCGTTTCTTAGTAAAAACCCAACGTTAAGGAAAAGTAAAACGATGGAGAAGAACAAGTTACTCTCTTACCTGGTAACGTTCTTTCAATGGGATGGTCCGACGTATTCCATATTTATGACAGTAATCACCACAGCTGTCCTGCTTCGGAAAATCTTTTGGCGTCTACGTCCTGCGTCGAGGGCCTCAGTTGTAGTTTTTTCCAGAACGTGTGGCACCAATCTACTGCCAATATGACCACAGAAAGCCTTGCGGAAACATAAGCTGCAATCGCATAAGATATTCTGTAGCGGGGAAGGCAGGGGGGGAGCAATATGGAATACGTCGTCGGACCATCCCATCGAAAGAACGTTACCAGGTAAGAGAGTAACTTGTTCTTCGAGGGGATTGGGTCTTCCGACGTATTCCATATCTATGACAGACTCCCAAAGCAGTACTAACGTAAGGAGGTGGGAAAATAATTTAGAATATACAAATTTAGAATGCCCAATCAAATTGCAGAGTAAAGGACCGGCTTGCCAAAGGCCAGATCCTGCCCATGGATAGAATCAAGGGAGTAGTGACGTACAAAAGTATGGTTCGAAGCCCAAGTGGCTGCATCACAGATGTGACGAAGAGAAACACCCCTCTGCAAGGCAGTAGAGGCAGCCACACCCCTAGTAGAATGGGCCCATAAACCTACAGGAGGATCCTTACCCGCCAGGCGGTAACATTCAGAAATTGCCACGATAATCCATCTAGACAAAGTCTACTTAGTCACAGCTTGTCCCAAAAGCCTTCCAGCGTAACCAATAAAGAGCTGATCGTCCACTCTGACCCGGGACATGCGTGAAATGTAGAAACTTAAAGCTCTCCTAGGATATAACCTATGGAGCTTCTCCTCGTCCCTACCAGGATGCGGAGGAGGATAAAATGCCGGAAGAACAACCTTCTGGCTCAAGTGAAATTCCGACACCATCGGAAGAAAGGAAGGACGAACTAGAAGGACAACCCTGTCCTTATGGAACACAGTGAAGGGTGGCTTAACTGAAAATGCCTGTAACTCACTCACTCTGCGAGCGGAAGTGACCGCAACAAAAAATACAGTTTTAAGGGTTAGCAGCCTCAAAGGACAAGAATGCAAAGGCTCAAACGAAGCACCCATTAGAAACTTGAGAACAAGGTTCAAATCCCAACCGGGCACCTGGAAAGGTGACGGAGGGAACACATTAGTGAGCCCTTTCAGAAACTGAGAAATTAAAGGAATTTTAAAATAAGAACACTCCTCAGATGAGCGCTTAAATATGGACAGCGCCTCCAGGTAACCTTTAATGGTACCCACTTGCAAGCCCCTGTGGGCTAAAGAAAGCAAAAAAGACAGAACTACAGGAATGCCACGTGAAAAAGGATCCACATTCTTAACCCTGCACCAGTCGCAGAACTTTCTCCAACGGCAACGGTAAATTGACTTTGTTGCCGGCCGTCTGGCCGAAAGCAACACCTCCATCACGTCTTCAGGGAGGTCCCAATCCTTATACCTCAACCTTTCAGAAGCCAAGCGTGGAGGTTGAGGGATCTGACCTCTGGATGGAGAACCTGACCCCCCTCCCATGAGAGCAGATCATCTCGGTAGGGAAGACAACGTGGAGGGCAGATGGAAAGTCGAGAAGGTCTGGGTACCACGCCCTCCTGGCCCAAGCCAGAGCAATGAGGATCATCCGGGAACCGAACCTCCGTAACCTCCGCAGCACCTGCGGGATGACGGGGACTGGAGGAAACGCGTACAGCAGTGGGAAGGACCACTCCACCACGAACGCGTCTCCTAAGGCTCCTCTTGGAGGAAATTCCTGCGAGCAAAATCTTTCGCACTTCCGGTTGACACTGGAGGCGAAGAGATCCACTTAAGGGGTCCCCCAAAGGGCGAAGATCTCCAGGAGAATCTCCTGAGCCAACTCCCACTCGTGAGAGATTGCGCTCTGCCTGCTCAGAGCGTCCGCTGTCTCGATTTTGTCTCCGGCCAGATGAACTGCCGAGATCGAAAGTTCCTGCTGGATGGCCCAGAACCAGAGCTGCATCGCCTCCCTGCACAGAGGAAGTGACCCTGCCCCCCCTTTTTGTTGAGGTAGTGCATGGCCACTGTGTTGTCCGTCAGGATCAGGACATTCTTTCCTCGCACAGTCGGCAGAAAAGCCTTCAGGGCAAGCCTGATGGCCCTCAGCTCCAACAGATTGTTTGGAGTCTGGACTCCGACAGAGACCAACGACCGCTGACTGTCAGCTCGTTGGCATGGGCTCCCCATCCCGTGAGGGATGCGTCCGTCACGATCGTCACCAACGGCCAGGGCAGCCAAAATGGAGCCCCCCTCATCAGATTGCCTTCGTCGGCCCACCTCAGAAGGTCCTGAGCGACCGAGGGCGGCACCTGAATGGGGTCCGACATCCTGCCGGAGGACTGTGACCATTGCATCTTGAGAGCCCACTGCAAAGATCTCATCCGTAGTCGGGCCTCTGGCACCAGAAGAATGCAGGATGCCATGAGGCCGAGCAGCCTCAAGAACTGGAACGCCGGGAGACTCTGGGCATGTCGAAACTTGTGTACCATCTGCTGAATGTGAAGAGCCCTCACCTGGGGCGGAAAACACTGCCCCAGGGACGTGTCGAGCACTGCTCCGTTGTACTGGAGCCGCTGAGTTGGCGTCAAGTGAGACTTCTTTAAGTTGAGGGAGAAGCCCAGCTTGTGAAGGGAGTGGCAGGTGACGGACAGATGATCCAGGATTTGCTCGGGAGAGCGCGCCCTGATCAACCAATCGTCCATATAGGGGTAGACGTGAATCCCCCCTTTCCTGAGATGAGCTGCCACCACCACCATGAGCTTGGTGAAGACCCTCCGGGCGGCGGTCAATCCAAACGGCAGGACCCGAAACTGAAAGTGAGAGTCGCCAACCGCGAACCTCAGGTACTTCTTGTGCTTTGGATGGATCGGCACATGAAAGTAAGCATCCTTGAGGTCGAGAGACACCAACCAGTCCTGAAGTTGAAGGGCCTGGAGGACTTCAGAAAGAGTAACCATCTTGAACTTGTCCTTCCTGAGGAGCCTGTTCAAAACGCGCAAGTCCATGATGGGTCTCAATCCTCCGTCTTTCTTTGAAATCAAAAAATAAGGGGAATACCATCCCTCGTTCCTCTCTGCTACAGGCACTAGTTCTATGGCGCCTTTCTCCAGCAGGGATTGAATTTCCTGCGCAAGGAGCAGATCCGGACTCTGCAAAGAGAGGTTCCCTGGTGGATTGTCGTGAGGCCTCCGCCAGAAAGGAAGACAGTAGCCGTGGGCTATGATCTCCAGAACCCACACATCTGAAGTAATGCCACGCCATTCTACGAGATGGTGCGCCAGCCTTCCCCCAACCGGAGAAGCATGTGCCTCATGACTGAGCTGAAGCGGCTGCGCAGTGCCTGAGGGCAAAGAGGCAACTGCTCGCGCGGCCTTGGCACCTCGAGTACCTTGTTTTCCACCTCTGGCACTCCTACGGTTGCCCCTTTGACTTGCAGCTCCTCTCGATTTACTAAAGGACGAGTAATATCGAAATTAACCTCCCCTCCATTGCTGTCCCCTAGGACGAAAAGGCAGAGGTTGGCGAACTGCCGCGCCCAACGATTTTGCTGCAGCTTTGGAGGTCTGCAACCTCTTAAGACTCTCGTCAACCTTGCTGCCAAAAAGATGGTCACCATCAAAGGGCATGTTGAGGAGCCGGGCTTGCACATCTGGAGCAAACCCCGACTTCCGCAACCACACAAACCTGCGCATTACGGTGCTCGCCGCCATGGACCGGCTGACGCAATCAACCATATCCAGACCCGACTGAACGGATTCACACATGGCATCCTTGCCATCCTGCACGATAGCAAGGAAACCATCCTGTTCCTCCCCTTTGGGAATATGATCAGCCGCTAAGGAAATACAGTTCCACAGAGTGTGCGTGAAACGAGACAAGGCACAAACAGAGTTGGCAGCCTGAAGCGCCATACCCCCAGAAGAAAATACCTTCTTCGCCCAGCTGTCAAAACGTTTGTCGTCCCTATCAGGAGGGATGGTAGGGTACGACACCTGCTTTGCGGGGGACGTAGCCACCTGCACCACTAAACTCTCCGGAGTAGGGTGCGTGGTCAAGTAGCAGGGGTCACTACTGGCTGGGCGATATTTCCTCGGCAAGGACTTGCTCACTGCCGGGAGACTCTCCGGAATAGTCCAAGCCGCAGCCACCCTTCTCTGCAAGGCCATATGGAATGGCAGCACCGGGTCAGTTGGAGAACCTTGGTCCAGGATATCAGTCAGGTCGTCCTGCTGAAAATCCCCAGGGGGGGCAGACCAACCCAGGAATTCAGCGACCCTCGACATGAGGCGCCGATATGAAGATTCGGCATGCGTGCCAGGCTCCGGCCTACCAAACTCCACCTCCAGAGAGGTGTCTAGACCACTGGCGTTGTGCAGCGACTGACGCAGGTCCTCAAGTTGACTGTGACCGGAAACAATGTCATCAGGAACCAATGCAGGAACCTCACCTTCCTCCGACCCCTCATCCACCACAGAAATATAATCTAGAGGCTGGAAAGAGGATACAGAAAAAGGCACAAAGACATGTTTAGCCTTAGCCATCGCCTTTCTTGGGGGTGCCACCATGCCACGGGGAACCTCCGACAAGGCTGCCTCGAAAGGCGTCGAGGGCGTTGACGGAATGGGCGTTGACGTTGAGCGAGGCACCGAGGCGTCGATGGCGTCGACGACTTCCTCGGAGGCATGGCCTCGAGAGAGTCCGTTGACGACCTCGGCGCCGCCAGCGTCGATGTCTTCTTCGAAGACTTCACAGAGTCTCGCCGTCTCGATGGCGTCGAGGACCGGGACCTGGAACGGGCATGCCTAGAGCGACCATCCTTGTCCGACTGGGACCTCGAAGGCGCCCTGTGGTCGCGACGACTGCTCGAGCCCGAAGGCGGACGAGCAGTGTCTCTAGCGTGGCCTTGACCGGCGTCCTCAGACGGTGCGGCCGGACCGGAGCCCTGCGATTGAAAAATCGCCAACATCTCCTTTCGGAACGAATCCCATTCCTCCGGAGTGGAATGATTGTTGGACAAGCTACCCGCCTACGAGCGGAGTCCTCGGAAGAGAACAGGGAAGGCGACCTGTGACGGCGCTTCCTGGAGTGCCTCGAAGAGGCAGAGGAATGCGGGACCGACTCCCAGACCGAGAACCCCCGGACTCACGACGACGATGGGGAGAGTAGCCCCTCGAATCGTCCGTCGAAAGACCAGTGGAATGCGACTTCCGGGACTTGGCCACCTTACCGACTGACAGCTTCTTCTTACGCTCCCGCAAGGCCTTCGAAGTGAGCAATTGGCAGTCGACACAGTCGTCCGTATCATGGTCCTCCCCGAAGCACCAGAGGCAAGCGTTGTGCATATCCGTCAGGGACATTTTGGACCCGCACACCCGACACTTCTTAAACCCGGACCGTGGGGTGGAAGAAGCCGAAGACATCATATTCGATAGCAATGAAGAAACAGGTTCGAAGTACCGAAAGAACAGGATTCAGTAGAATCGAGGCGCGCCGAGAACTGAAGCTACGGGCATTGTGCGTCCTACTTATAATATCCGGTGACGTCGGCTCGACGGAGGCCCTCGAGGACGGCGTATCAACGTCGTATCAACGTCATCGACGCAGGACGCAGACGCCGAAAGATTTTCCGAAGCAGCACAGATGTGGTGATTACTGTCATAGATATGGAATACGTCGGAGGACCCAATCCCCTCGAAATGTAATGTATCAGTTTTAACACAGACCAGCCGGCTGATAGAAGAGCTACAGTATGGACAGTTAAACAGAGAAGGAGGAAAAAGTGCTCAACATTTCCTACTCCACGCCACAAGACCAACTAGGCAATCGGAACAGGCGTATTCATCTAAAAACGCTGACCTAAGAACACTGCAAAAATAATATGGCTCAAATGAAAGCCTACAAACAAAAGGTACACCAGGGAAAAAACCTGACTTGTTAAGTATTATGGCAACGGTCACAATAGCTCTTGCACCGTTCAGCAAGCTCTACAAGGCTCTGAACGACACGTTAAAAGACGAAACTTCATTGATTGCCCTAATGCATACCAAGTTGACCTACCTGGAAGGTGCATTAGCGGCCAAAGACCGGGTGCAGAGCTCAATCACAAAACAAAGGTTGGAACAAGAGCGAAACGCTCTTGATGATCGGATCCTTGAGATTATTTCCTTGACCAAACCAAAGACCAACGCCACAAGGGCTTCAACACAAACCCAGGAGTCCGTCAAACCAGTTACAAATGAGTCTAACCATGATAAGGAACAAGAAACCCTTACAAACAGACTCCATTCTCCTGTCAAGAAAACATCAATACGGATAAATCTATCGGGATTTGAGAAAGGATCCCCCCCCCCCACAAAACGGAAATAAGGGAAAGGAAAGAAATACTACAAACCAGAAAGAAAACTGACACATTATTCTCGACCAAGAGCCTGCTTTATGTCCGTCAAACTTAACATCAGAAACAGTGGGAAACAACACAGGCAAAATTAAGAACAACTTATTCACATTTGGAATATTCAACCAAGCAACGTGGCCGAAGGAGAGCGATTTGCCGACAAAATTATCTTTTCAAACACAAATACCAATAATTCAGCAAAAACGAAGAGAAAGACCCACCCCAACAATCTCGGGGAGGTCGTCCCTGCCATCCAACTAGAGAGGCCAAAGACGCTCAAAAAGGATTCACAACGAAAAGTGTCTAGCTCACAAAGATCAAGCCTCCATGCTGAAGAGAGCGAGGCAATCTCAGTGGACCTGATGGATATGACTACATACACAGTCGAGGACTCCGAGTCAGAACTCAATAAAGTAATAGAAATCAAAAGGAAAGTTGAAACACAGGAGAACGAAAACTTCAAAGATGAACCAAAAAAAAAGTCTTCATAGTTGAACCATCTTCCCCTGATCTAGCTATGGAGCACAATACGCCAGAAGTGAAACTCCAGAACCAAAGAAGGTCCCCTAGACGGGGCAAAGCTACCCGCACAAGATCTGACAACAGAACACTGCGGACACCTACCTATAGAAGTCGAACTACAGGACACCGGGAGGAACCTACGGCAAAAGCACGGTCTGGAGAGAACTGTTCTTTTCATACGAACTCCTCTTCCCGCACTAAAAAAAAAAAAAAAAAAACAACCTTAGATCCAGAGGTCCCAACTAACTACAGGCCCATCACGACGGTCCCGTTTCTCCTAAAAATATTAGACAGAGCAGCCTACCTACAGATACAGAACTACTTGGAAATAAACAATCTCTTAGGCACTAGACAATCCGGATTCAGACCCAAGCACGGCACCGAGACAGCCCTCTTAGACCTTAAAACCCAAATTGAGGATCTAAAAGACAACGGCAAATTAGCACTACTACTGTTACTGGACTTATCTGCTGCATTCGACTTGGTCAATCACCAATTCCTCTGCCAACACCTGAAATCCGCAGCTCACTTCTCTGACCATGCCACCAATTGGATTAAATCATTCTTAGACAACAGACATATGAGAGTATTCTCGCCATCCGCCTCTGCCGACCCTGCGCCTGTCCTATGCGGAGTCCCCCAAGGGTCTTGTGTATCCCCTACCTTATACAATGTGTTCACTAAACCACTGTTTGATGTGCTTGACTATCTGGGTGTCGCCTACACTAATTATGCCGATGACACCCAGCAACTCATCCCTATTACTGGTGACCTCACTGTAGACACAAAATACCTAAATGACATCTACCAAGCCATCCAAGACTGGATGGCACAACATGAGCTCTGTCTCAATGATGACAAGACAGAGCTCCTCATCCTAGGCACACAACAAAGACTTAACAAGCTGAATCCCTTGTTCAGCTCCTTCAATATCGATGGCAACTCCATAAAAGTTTCCAAAGATACAAAAACCCTTGGAATCTACCTAGATTCCACCCTCTCCTTCCATAGACAAACTAATGCAGTCACGGCCGCTTCTGCCTACACATGCAAGTTGATCACAGCATGTCGCCCTTTCCTTTCGACTCAGAAATGCATAACCCTCGCCAGGACACTGGCTATGGCTAAACTTGACTATTGTAACATACTGTACCAAGGCACTAATCAATGTAACCTCAATAAACTCCAAATCATTCAACATAACGCCATCAGAGCAGCTCTCAACATCCCGAGATCAGCACACATCTCTGAAACGAGGAAGAACCTTCACTGGCTTTTAATCTCCCAAAGGATTTCCCTAAAATCTCTTGCCTTGACTTACAAATGCATGAATAACCAGGCCCCTATCTACTTAGCCTCGCGATTCATTCAGTATACCCCACCTAGGTCACTTAGGTCTGCCCATAGCCAGAGCCTCCTGATCCCTAGATACAAGCTCCAAACTGCCGGTGGGCCCAGTTTCCCAGTCCTGGCAGCCAAACTTTGGAACTCTGTGCCTCTTACCATCAGAAATCTACCATCCTTGAACATATTCAAACACAAAGCCAAACTTTGGCTAGTCACCCCAGATGACCATCTCACAGCCCGATAACTTCCTCACCACATGTTTTGCCTGACTGCTATGTAACACGACTTTATTTTTTGCTTGCCCTTATGTTCGTAAGTGTCCTCCTTGATGTAACCTGCTGATGTAACTTTGATGATGTAACCTTTGCTTTAAGATATGCGCCCAGTAGCCTTCGGGCCTGGTTCGCGCTATACAAATAAAACAAATACAAATACAAATACAAACAGAGCCAACTCAAGAGGGCCCCTGGTTAAGAGGAGATATGAGTAGGGGCAAAACAAAGGAAGAACCCACTCGACTGGAAACTCGATCTCAACCCCAGATATAAGAGGAAGAAAAAAAAACACACTGGCTAAAAAAATTCAGAGTTCATGCATCCTAAAATTGGAAAGACAGCGAAAATGCAGCGATAACCTAACCTTGAACAGAACCACAATACTAGGACTGTTCAAGCTAATTCCTAATTTACGAAAACTGACAAATAAAGATATATGGATAGTGGAACCGTGCCACAGTGCAAGAAGAGACTGCTCCTTCCTTCACATTCAGTCATTAGTAATGAAAGAAATGACTCAAAGGGGAAACAGGCAACTTCAAGCTCCTTGGATACAAGATGAAAGAGCTTAACCAACAGGGAACCACACTGGAGGAAGAAAAAAGAGGCAACACAAAGCAAAGCAGGGGAGGGTCAAGAAGTCCATCAGACCAGAGAGCTAACTCAAACCGATCTTATAAAGAGCCTAGAACCGACATTAATATTCAAGCGAGACCATCTACTCCCAATATAGATGCCCCGTAAAGAATCAAACAGCATTTCACATGCAAGAGGAAAACTTCAAGAACTATAAAAAATACAGATACTGACGACACGAGAAGAGGAGCACAGTGAAGAGGAAAGAGATCCTGACCGAAGGTCCACTCAAATAATTTAAAATCTCAACTAAGGCAAATTTTGCAAAAGACAACTACCCAAGAAGAAAAGTAAACAGCAACAAGCTTATGAAAACTACAGACCCTAAAAAATGGACATGGTCACCGCCACCACCGAAGACGATAAGCAGACCTTAGTCATTATTATTGGCATCAGAAGTTCCGCATGTCGGAAAAACAGACCTATTCAACACCAGACAACCCAACCTCATTGTTATGGCCTCGTGGAACACTTGAGGCTTCAGTCATCTAACAACTCCAAGTGAAATCGACTTGGGCCAATTTGACATCTTATGTCTTCAAGAGACCTGGCTCACCATTCAACCTCACCTGGATGGATACTCAATTTCATTTACACCAGCTAAAAAGAGCACAACTGGGAGGCCAACTGCAAGGACTCTTCACGGCAATACGCTCAGGTTCAGACTTGGACATTGAAGTACAACTATTCTCAAGCCCATTAATACAAGCTACCTTACTTGGAAACAAACTACACCCGAGGGAAGCTCTCCAGTGGAAACAATTGCAATAACCAACACATACTGGAATCCGGAAGTGACGACAAACGAACTATATCCGAGTACGTTATCCAAAGTACTAGAAGTATCTGCAATTGACCACCACTGCAACCACATAATAATCAATGGAGACTTTAATGCAATTTGCACCGACATGGGCGATCAAAGGGTACATCTTCCTAGATCGGCTACAATTTTCGAAAGAGGGAGGCTCCTGGAAAACTTCATGTCGAAAAACGATCTTCATAATCTTCACTGGATGAGAGATAAAACAAACTCACACTTACCAACCTGGGAGCACACACCACAAGACAGTATGATTGACCATACGTACGTCTCAAAGGAACTGCTGGGCTTGATAAACTCCTTTTCAATTATCAGAATGACAAACATTGACGATAATTTACTAAAAATTACTTGGACGGCTCCTAAGGGTACACAAGAACAAATGCTGTTTCAACTAGAAACAGACAACAGAGGAATTAGACTAAAATTGTCGGCTGAAGCAATTGAACAAATAACCAACCAGTATAAAGTGTATACAGGAAATGCCTTAGTCTCCGATAGATTACATTCTAACGTGGTAGACTATACACCACTTCTTCAGATAGACACACAGAAAAGGTCCACAAGACCACCCGTGAATACCTACCACCAACATACTTACGACATCCAACTAGTAACAAAAAGGAAAATTGTTCGGCGGTTGACATATATTCTGAAAAAATCAAATACACTGGAGAATGAGGAAAGACTGACCCGCGGAAAAAGAGACTACAAATACTGGCTTGTACAACATAGGCATACCCTACACCAGTTGGATGCAGAACAAATACTACGAGCAATATGTGGGAAGAACTCAAAAGAATTTGACTCTAATAAGAGGTACAAATAAGAATACCAACAACGTCCTGCAAAACAACGTAGGAGAAGCCCAGTGAGTGAGCCATTGTACTAACTTGTACAAACCTGTGACAAATGACACCAATCCCATAACTCCTACCGTTTTTACTTCATGGGACATTCCTGAAGATGAAGAGACTATCTTGAATAAAATCAAAAAACTCACCAACTCCAGAGCTCCGGGCCCAGACGGTATTTCAAACTTAGACCTAAAGAAGCACCCACATGAATGGGCTTGACTCTTGGAGAAAATCTTCAGGAACTGTAACAGAGCGCAAGAGATCCCAGCATCCTGGAGGAAGGCTATCGTGGTCCCGATCTTTAAAAGAAGGGCAAGAGACGACCACCGACAATACAGACCGATAGCCCTCTTAGATGTCATTGGTAAAGTGTTTGGCTCCCTCGCCTTAGATGTCTTCCAAAACTGGCTAAAAACATCAAATATATCAGACCCATTCCAAACAGGCTTCATAAAAAACACAGGGACAACAACAAACATACTCTTGTTGAATACAATCAAAGCAAAAAATGTACAGGGAGGACCAATGGTTTACCCGATGCAAGATTTCCTATTAGCCAGATGAAAACCTTTAACGTCCCAAGCGAAGGCAATCGATAAGAAGCATGGACGCTCCTCGTTAATACCTGTCATCAATTTCTTCAGAGCAAAGGTCACACCAAGCTTGACGTACGGGACAGAGGCAATTCCCTTATTGCCAACAACTTTATGGCTGCAATTAGAGAGCAACTTTTGGAGAAGAGTTCTAAGCTTATCAGACACGACGCCGATCCCCCTTATCAGGCGCAAACTATGTATGCCATCACTGGAAGCAATAGCTACAAGAAACACTTTGATGTTGTACAGAAAGGTGATTATAGAGGCCAGACCACTGATCATGTCCATTATCAACTCGGAACTGGAAAGTAGTAATAATCTTATCATGAACAAATGGGCCCTAACTAATCAAAATGTACTGGCGAGCCTAGATACCACGAAATCGAACTACTAGAAAACCCAAACAAAGTGGCAAAATGGCTAATGGAAAAAGACTGGATCACGACACTTGAGGTGGCCAACAACTACAAATTAACAGAATTCCTTCCAACAACACCAATGAAAGTGAATACAGTTCGGAGCTACCTAGAGAAATTTCCGGACAAACTCCTATCAAGGTTATTTTTAAGATTTAGATTGAATCAGATAAAGACTAATGAAGTATTGGCGGCCAGAAAACAATCTACCTTTAATAAATGCTGATACTATAACAAAAAAGACAGGATAGAAACTAGTCAACACCTCCTACTGTCCTGCACAGATAAACAACTCACTAGAGAAAGACATCTGACTAAAATTTTAGCAACCTTCAAAACTTTTGACGAACAGAGTTGGTGGATCGCTTTAAACAGCGGGACAAAGACAAGGTGGGTGATTGGCGTGGCTCTATTCTTTAAAAAGCCGACTTGGACCAAAGAAAGCAATCCTGACTGGCAAAGGAAAACTGTTGATCCACCAAACTCTTGAAAAAGCGTGGAGCTTGTCGGATTTACTCACTGTCCATTTTTGTAAAAGTTGTATTACAATTAAAAATCAAATAAAATAAAAATAAAAAAAAATATATATATATATATATATACTTAGAGAGGAAATTAGAACCTCCATTAATTCATACATGTCTCACATTTCTGGGATGCTACAGGGTCCAATAGGCAGTAAAGGTTCTTTGATGATGCAGGGTGTTGGTGCGGGAACAGAGACCACTGTATTGGGAAATGTAAAAACGGTAATTTCTGGTGAAAGCTACATCCAAGTTGTTCCAAATTCGAATCCATGCCCTGCGCCTATATTGCAGGCCGATTCACCAGACTTGCATCCGCCTCAGCCATGCCCCTACAATCAGTAAATATCTCGGGAGTCCCATTGCATCAACAACATAACACCACACAAGTTCATGCTCACTTGCTCCGGCCCGAAAATCCTGTTCAGATCCCAATGGCACAGGACCTCTGAGATATTATAAAATCCTCAATTGCTGCTTATATTGATGAGACCAGTCAGTGCTCTCGAGGCGCTGGAAGCAGTCAAGTGCAGCGATGCCCTGATGTGAGCCAGTTATTGAAGGGACCGGTTCAGTCGGCTAATCGGGTAGTATCAGAAAACGGTATCCCATCTAGACCTAATTTTTCGACTATAGCCCAAGGCACCGATATTAATTTTATGTATGGCAAAAAACAGCAAACTAAATTCAGATCCCACTGTCTGGTGATCAGATGTCGTGAAGATCCCTATCCTAAATATGTACTAAATCGGACAAGCACTCTGAACAGATGCAGTGAAATCCCATCCTTGTCAGCCTTATCATCAACAGATGTCAATTTGGTTGAATTTACTAATTTAAATGATCCATCTGAGGCTAGAATCCATCTCCAATCTGCAATTGTGATGAATATTTTGTGGCAATCCAAAGCAGCCTTAAATGAACTGGGCTTTTATTTATTCCAAGATCCACTCATCGCAAGCAATGTGATGGAAAAAACACAAATCAAAACATGCCAATCTATCAAGAACAGAGAATCACATCAGTTGTAAACTTTGCTCCAAAAATGATGACATCCCATGAATTCAACCCAAGATCGTAACATAATGCCATTGATAGAATAGGCAGCTTACTCTCGTGGAATACTGGAGGGCATAGCACTTATTTGACCATGCAAACAAAGATCTGGCAAAACATGAGCTTATAGCCCTCCAGGAAACCTGGTTTACTGAATGCCCGATCTGGGCGTCCCACAATATTGTAATAACACCGGCTATTCAAAATGGAAGGGGACGACCCAGTGGTGGACTTCTATTAGCAATCAGTAAAGCTTCAGGATTTGTGAGTGAGAAATTAGTCTCCCCATCTATGTATTTCCAGATTGTAAGACTGCATAGAAATAACGAGATCTTAGTGATTGTCAACATTTATTGGAGTAAAGGCAATGTTACTTCAGATTCCTTTTTTCGGTCTCTGAATTCGATTCTTGACTACTTGACCCTTGAGCGAAATATTTGTCAAACTATAATAGTAGGGGATTTAAATCTCCACTTGATATCACAAGGTGCACAAGAACGGACTGTTGATGAACTTAATTGGTTAAACATCATGGAAGAGAGAGGGTTTGCGATGTTGAATGGTGCAATTGTGGGGGATGTTCCTGCTCAGTTTACTTGGAGTAGGGGGTCTCAGCAAGCAATCCTTGATTATGTCTTTGTCCATAAGATTTTTTTAAATAATGTACAATCCATGCAAGTGGCAAAGACTAATCTTAGTGATCATAATAAACTTGCTATGTGCTATCTGAGACACCCAGGTGTAACTTCGCCTATGGTAGAGGTTTATGTACATCCAAATCTCCTAAATAACATGGCTCAAGAGTGGGATGGAATGCGAACAAATTAGAACAGTTTCATCATGCGCTCCTCGAGTCATCAGGGTCAACCAATTGTTATGTTGCGGTGATGCAATTGTTCAAGCAGCTAAAAATGGCGGACTTGAGCGTCTGACACAAACATTGTCACCCCTTTGATTCCACATTACAGTGCAGGAAAGCTGAACTACATAGAGATTACATAATTTAAGATTTTTGCCAATAGCCAACCGCGCCTTAGTCAAAATACAACTCAAGGCCGCTTATAGAACATGGCTAAAGGGTCAGCGATCTTTGCGCTATCAACGCAATGGGGAGATCATGTTGTGCCATATTCTCAAGAAGTCCACTAGTGGCATTTGGGCATGCTTGAACGAGGCCACACAAAAAACACAGGACGCTATCCAGATAAACGCCATTCCGAATGCGATCTAGAAGGTCTACTGTGGAAAGCTCTACTCCTCGCCATTCCCAAATCTGACCCCAAATACAAGTTCTTCAGGCAGGTCTTATCACTTCCCCATCTCCATTGATGATATCCAGTGGTGTATTAAAAATTTGAGCCGCTCTAGGGCAGTAGGTCCGGACGGTCTTCACAATGACACGCTCAAAGATCATCCAAATGAATGGGCAAGGATTCTCTATCAGATATTCAATAAAATACTCACGACAGGTGTTCTACCTGATTCGTGGAGGAAGTCTATCATCCTACCTATATTTAAAAAAGGAAATTGTGACGATCCAGCTGCCTACGGCCCAATAGCGCTTCTGGACTGCCCGGGGAACATTTTTGCATGTTTAGTTTTGAATAAATTTAACAGTTGGCTGGATGAAAACATGTTTCTAGATATGTTTCAGACTGGGTTTCTGCCAGGTAATGGGACGACTGTAAATACTATTACTCTCACGAGCATTATCCAAAAGGCACTCCAACAACAGCAGCCACTCTATACAGCCTTCATAGATTTTAAAATGGCGTTTGACGCTGTTCCACGTGACCTCCTTTTTAAAAAATGGATGGATAAAAAATGTTCATGGTCCATTGTTAAGTGGCTTACTGACTTATACACAGATACCTCTATTCAAATTAAATTATCCAGCAACGGTCTTTTGTCTGACTCAATCAAGACCACGTGTGGGTTGAAACAAGGTTGTCTGCTAGCCTCAGCCTTATTCACTCACTTTTTTTATTTCAGATATTGGTATGAATTTTCGATAAAATTGTGGCAGATTCACCAAAAATCAATGGGGTCAATGTAAAATATCTGCTCTATGCTGATGATATGGTGCTTTTCCAAAGACTCCCAAGGGGTTACGTGCACTATTGTGTGCCTTGGATGCATATACCAAGAGGAACTGTATCACCTTTAATCTGAGCAAAACGAAGATCATGCAATTCGGCAAAAAAAAAACAGCGGATTGCCATGTATAGATGGCCTCTACAAAACGTTAACCTCACTTCAGTTTCCTCCTATATTTACTTGGGAGTCTACATAAGTAATTCAACAAATAAGCACGCTAATCACCAGCATCTAAAGCAGCGATTAACGACCGCCATCTCGCAAAGTAGACTGATTAGGAGCAAGTACTGTACATTTTCAATAACTTCATTATTGGTCTATTATAGACAGAAATGTATTCCAGTAATTCTGTATGGCTCGGAGGCTGTCCTGGGTAAATCTTATCAATATTGGGTAATAATAGAGGGTTGTTACTGGAAGCATGCCTTAAACCTTCCATTGTCGAAACCCATTTGCATCCTGAGGCATGAGCTAGGACTTCTATCTCTTTATTCAATCTATAAGTGGAAACTATGCTCGCTATACCGCAAGTGTTTAATGAGTGTCAATCAACCTGGTCTGTTAGGATTTATAGCAGTATATATTTTAAGATCTGACAATGCATTTGCGGTATCCTGGAGAAGTAAGGCCGAAAAAATCATCAGTAATATCGGTTTTTCATTGGTATTATTGCTAGGCAACCCCGATAAGGCGAAAAAACGGATATGGGAAGACGACTGGATAAAAACTAGATCTGCATGTCTCATGTACCAAAAATTCAAGATTAACCCGTTTGCCTTAAAACGATATGGGGAAACAGAAAGTTATTTAATCATGTTCCCACATTCCCGACAGCGGAATGATTACCTAAGATTCCGACTCAATATTTGGTCCACAAAGGAAATTCTGTGTGCCCGCAGAATTATACCAAAAAATGATGTAAGGTGTCGGTTTTGTCAACTTGCCACAGAACCAATGCAGCATTTATGTGTTGAATGCCCTAATTTGAGAATGAAAAGAATTGCATATTTTGAACATCTGTTTTCTGGGTACATGACTGTGTCTCAAACACGTTGTTGGAATCTGCTATTTCACAGTCATTTAAAAAACGTCAGATATGCCATATTGAATTTTCTTTATAGCCTGGGGCTTCAAGGCAAAGTGAGTACATCAAGTCGTTTGTAAGGAGCTCACCAGATAAGTTTTAGTTTCAATTCACAGCTGATTGTGTAATATTCTGTACATGTATGTGTATAATTTGTGTTTCCATTTTCTTTTCTCTAAATATGTAATGTAAGATTTTATGTTGAAAAATCAAGGTTTACTTGATTAAATCAACTTTCAATAAAAAAAAATATATATATCCTGATATTTTGGAAGAGAGATAGTAGGCCTCCTTTCTGTTACGGAAAAGGTGTATTTTTTACTACAGCAACAATATGATAAATATGATTAAATGTGGAGAACTTTTAATGAGTTGTGTGATTAAGTACAAAAATCTTTTAAATATGTTTAATATATTGTTTTTGTAAAAGAATGTATGCAAAATAAATTCATGTCATTGTTCTTATGTTGTTCTCCTTTATAGAAAAAACAAAAAACTGTTGTTTTTAAATAATAAAAAGAGATTTGCTGATGGAATGTTAAGCAAAGAATGCCTGAAACTCTACGAGCTCTGGCTAGTTGATGCACATGCATTTTATATGTTAGTTGGGGGGTGCACATTTATATAGATATCGGAACACCAAGCAAAGAATCTTAAAAGCAATCTATTAAACTAGCAGATGCAGTTGATTTTCATCATGCCAAAAATCAGCTGGATGCTCTGCAAATGCTGTACTTGATACGCTGGAAGTACTAAAGAGTGGACATAGTACAGCTTTGAATTCATAAGTGAAGCAATTACAACAGGATGTAGATCTGTGGGAATAAAAGAAAGAAGCTGAAATTTCAAAACAGCTGTCTTTAACTACTAAGCTGACTTGGGCATTCATGCAGAGGTTGGAATTCGAAAAGACTCCTAGCTTCTTTCTGCTAGCAAATGCTGGGCAAAAGCTGAGAAGAACATGGCCAAGAAGGAGGACCTCAGCTTTAGAGGCATTCAACTTAAGACCACGTTTCACAAGCCACTCACTTAACTCTTTTCAAATATAAGAAAGGTCAGCAAAATTACCATTTGGACCACTAACTTTCAGACAGACCTGGGTATCAGCTGCAGACAAATGAAAATGCAACTGTAACGATTGCAGAATGACCATACAAGGGGGCAGATAAATATTGTTAAAAGATGGTACACGACGGAGGCCTGAGGCATCCTATAGTCTATCTTAAGAAGAGCAGAAGGAAAAGAGCCCACAATAACGTTAAGTTTGCGGTCTGACAAAATGATCGGAAACAGTCATGGTCCTTACTATTGACATTTCCCACCATGGTCAGCAGAAGGAAATGGTGATCCATGGTGTCGAATGCTGCGAAGAGACACACCATATTAAGCAGCTACAGAACACCCTCTTCTACCAGAGGCAAGAATGACATTTTACAAATTGTGGAGGAATGTCTTTTTGCCATGCCTCGCAGATTTATCTGCAATTGAGAGGTTAACATATTCTCAAGCATCTTGGAGATCTAGAAGAGCCCTGCTGCAGAATAATGGTCACTAAGTATATAACGATTGAAGGATAGCTATTTTCAAAGTGGTGTGAGAATTGCATGATTCAAGCTAGCCAAGAACCGAACCTGAAAGCAAAGGTATATTGATAAATGTGGTGACACACGGAATCAGTGACAGAAGAAAAAATGGGGTGAAAACATCTCATCATTAATGATGCTCTCAGTTGGCTCAATTAGAGCAAAAATTATTATTTCGTATTCGAATGTAAAATTTCTTCCCATTTAAATTATTGTTACGCTCACCTGGCTCCCACAGAGGCGTCGATCTGAACTGGACAGCTGCGGTCTCCACCAATGTGACGCGTAGGGCCGAGATGACGGACTAGACTGCCCACCTAGCTTCGTTTGTTTGGCCCGTAGGAATATTCTTCTGCAAATGGAGAAAGGGAATTAACCACACGTGGAGTTGAGCGTAAATCCCCCCACCCCCGCTGTTCTCCCCACTGATCACCTTTGATGTCCCCTCTTATAGTCTCACCTGAGGGTTTGAAAGGATGAGCTCTCCATCCTGCATTGAGCGCAGGGGCGCGTAGATAACCAGTTGCTTCACTGGATCGAAGGAATTGGTGAGTTCCAGAACAATATTGACTCCGAGATTCCCGGAAAGACGCCGTAAGTATGTAGTTCGTAAGAGTTCAAATGCCTGACTTTCACTCTTGTCCGATTCCTTGCAGGTTGCAGCTTGACCCTAGTGAAGAGTTCCTCGTGGCAACCGGTAATATTCTGGTAAGGATTTGTATTATCCAACTCAGTTCGATAAAATAATGTCAATATGTAACCTGTTGCCTTCTCCCTTATTCAGGCGCTGAGAGAAAGTATGAAGTCTCGGGGAATAATGCCTCCAGCGGTAAAATCAGGTAAGTCTATTGTGGTGAGGAGGGTTCCCCTTGTTAGTCCCTTTGTTTCACCTGGCTGTCCTTTTGTTTCCCCTTAGGGGCCAGGGTTCGGCGAAGATGCAGTGGAAGCTGCGCCGACCCGTGAAGAGGAATAGTACCCCCAGTGGTAAAATCAGGTAAGTCTATGAGGGGGTAACTAATATTCCTCTGTGTATTCCCTTGGCTCACCTTGCTGTTCTTAGGTGCCGGAGTGCGGCGGGAACATGCAGGAGGATGCGGTGGAACGTGAAGATGCTGAGAAGGCCGGTGAGTTCAGCGCGGCGCTGCAGCAGGCGAGGCGAGGCGACGCGCATAAAATAACTTCTTTCTTCCAGCTCGAAGGCGCAATGGATCGGGAATACAGGTAAGGATCAAAGGTATTGCTCTTGTTCTAACCTTTTCTCCTTCTTTCTCCCTTTTTCTAGGAGCTCCAAACTCGAGGCGGGCGTGTCAGAAGACTGGATGCAGACTTGCAGGCACGGTGAGCGTTACGCTGCTGGATGCAGAATAACCCGAAGCGTGTGCTGCTCTTCGGGCGTGGTTTAAATAGCCTCCAAAGTAGTGCCAGGTAAGTATTCCTCCCCAGCCCCACCCAAGTAAAAAAATAGTTCCTAGGTAAAGTAGTCCCTTCCAAGCCTCTTTGGGCTTGGAGCTCTTGCAGCATGGTCTGCATCAGGTAAGTTTGCAGCATGGTCTGCATCAGGTAAGTTATAATCTATGAGCCTGGCGCCTATGGCGCCAGAACTGACTTTCCATATGAGCCTGGCGCCATAGGCGCCAGGACTGCACCCAAATAGCCCCTAGCAGGGGTTGTTGGGCTGGCTTGGGTTAACTTGATGCCTGTTTCTGGGGTTGCTGGACTTGGTCTGGGTCCCTGGTGGTAGGCATCATGACAATTTTCTTTTTTTCACGTTACAATGAATTATTGGTTTATCAGGAAGAACACATATAGTCATGTGAAAAGTACAGGTAATGTTTTAATCCACATTCCTGTGATTAAGTTACATAAAGTGGCGCTTTTTGTTGGCAGAAAACCAATACAGTGGTTAGTTTCATTCATAAAGTCAATGTATTTCGGTATCAAATACTATCCTCCGGGCTATGCAAACTAATAGTATTATACATACACAGCATTATGACGATATAGTCAAAAAAGGAACATTGTTCATATAATGGTTCGTTATTATCAATTAATATATACCAAATAATGTCAATAGTATCCATGAGTTCCGTTGGTACGGGTAAAGCAAAAGAAAAATCACAAGAAAAACTCAATCAGCAACTGTTATTGAATGCAATATCTAGATACTATTGCCTGTGTATGATCACATGTGGAAAATACTCCTACCTTTGTCCTGTATTCAGTTACTGATTTGCTGCCATGTGTAAATCGCAACCCACAACAAGCGGAAAGCCGTCTGTGCAGCGCGTTTAAAAATAGTACCTAGAAAGTAAATCTGTGTTTCACCCAGTGTGTCTAATCATGCTATCATCATATGCATTAAATAATACTGTCTTGTCTTACCTTCAGCACTACGTTCTAACTCGATCGAGAGTCACGAAGAAGAAACGGCGGGGTTGCGCGGTCTCTTCGTCTTCTTATACATTGCCATGGTGAACAATGCTAAGCGTCGTGTTCCGGCTCGGAATTGCCAGAACTTGCATGCCTCGCGTCCCACCCTCCCATAATTTCCCAATGATGATTCCCAGCGAATGCGATTTTAAGCTGAAATATGCAATGTTGCTATATATTTAAGCATAAACACAGACGAAATGTGTCGGACAACAGTCTAACTGTGCAACATATGATTCCAATTATTACACAGATTTTGAACAATAAGCTAGATGTTACAGTAAACTCAGAAGGTGCTCTGAGTGTACAAATAGTTATGGGTATTACTTAATTACGTACTTCCGGCGAACCTATTTCCAGGTTTCATCTGAATTGAGTTAAAAAACGCGTATCCAGGAGTAGGACCACAGTCGTGTTGGTAATGGCGGATAAAAAAAGAAGACAGCAAGAGTACTTAATATGTCGGTTTGCTAAATCGACAATGCAAACCTACGTAGCCTGATCTAGCTGGGTTGTAGTTCTCTTGACACACGGAATCAGAACACAGCAGAGACATGCTCTCTAGCTGCAAATGAAGGAGTTGCATCTTAAGTGTTGCAGGTGGAGCGAAGACTGGAAATAAGGGAAATCATTTCCAAAGGCGCTACCTACTTAAAATAGAAGGATTTAGTCAGGAGAAAAAGGCCAGAGGCCTGAAAATCAAAGGAGGCTGTTAAAAAAATGACAAAGGGGGAGCGTGAAAAACAGGGGCTAGCCAAAATGTCCTGAATAACTTGAAACAATCAATGTAATTTTGTGAAGCTCGCCAATACTTTATACATTTTTTACAGGAGCGAGTGAGCTTAGACAGTTCCGGAAACAAACAGGAGAGAAATGAAGTTTGTGAATTATTTTTTTATAGGAGCTTCCTCAGTGAGTACATGCACAAAGGATCACTAATGAAACAAAAAAGGCAGAACATGAAAAATTGCTAGGTGAAAATATTTCCAGGTTCTGAGAGAACATTGATTTTAGAAGAGACAATGTTTATTTAAGCTTTAAGAGAAGGAGCTAAAGGGATAGAAATTACAGTAGAGTGATCTTCATCTGTAATGAGAGCAAGATCTTATCCCATGGTCTGACCAGGCAATTTGCGGATTATCAGCAGATACAAGTGAAATATCCCTGGACATTAAGCCCAAGCAATGTTCTTCCTCATGAGAAGGAGAAGTAGTTAGTAGAGAAATATATAGGCTAAGAGGCTGAGAACATTACTGTACTCAAGTGCACATCAGCAAGGCATTGTATGTATACAAATTAGACCAAATGCAAGCCTTTTGCTACAGAAAATGGTCTTTGGTGTCTTGCAGACATGCCTGAACGCTCCAACCACAGGGCTGTAAAGACTATACTGTACTGATGATCTCTACGAAGGGTAAACCAGGCATGTCGTTGTCTGGCAGCCTTGGGGAAATGTCTGTCTTGGGTTGATGAAGCTATTATAAAGTAGCACTGCCTGTAAGACAAGAACCATTTCCTGGAACAAAAGGATTGCGCATTTGGGCTAATTTGTATCCCCACAATGCCTTGCTGATGTGGCTGTGAACTAGAAGTGAACTTCCATCTGTAGCTACTAGGTGGCGTTTTGGCAGGTGTGACTTGGCTCAAATGGATTATCCTACTTTCACATTTAAAGTAAAGGGGATTTTTCAAGCCTTTTGAACCCCTTAAGTGCTAAGGACGAGGTATTTCATCTTTGACACTACGTTCGCATTGCCAAGGACAAAATTGCTCTTCCTTTCTGGCACTCTGTTTTGTGCAATCCCTGTGAGGGGGAGGTCCCCCCTTACGGCCCGGGGGTTGGATTTCCTTCAGTTTCACGTCAGCGTGTGAAATGCACGCCGAAATGAAACAAAGTAATTTTCACAGCGGCAGCCAAAATGGCTGCTGCAGTGAAAATAAAAGGTGCGTTTCCACCTTTATCTCCCTCGATCTGCGGCACTATTGTGCCGTTCAGATCGAGGGAGGTGTCGTTGGAAAGGGGTGACTCTCCCCTTTCCAACGACACCATTTTTGAAGAATTGTTGGGCGCGGAGGTCTCGATCCGCGCTCAGCAATGCCCACTAGACACCAGGAATCTGTTTTTGAAGTGGGTGGAGGGGCTGTTTACTATGTAAGCCGCCCTCCCCTCCTCCCCCCGTCCCCCAAAGCATGGAGGCAATACCCTGGGGGCAGATGGGTGATTATCTGCCCCCCAGGGGTGGGGGCAAACAATAATAAAAAACTGAGTTTTGGGTGGGCGTGGGGCCACTAGCCACTAGCCATTTTTTTCAACGTGTTTTTATTTGCATTTTTATAAACATAGACATTGGGACTTTTAACATCGTCCCTCCTCCCTTCCCTCCCTCGCCCCTCCCCCCATCCCCACTGCTGTTACGTTCTTGAAGTTCCAATGGTACGCCCTTAGAATTCTTGTCTCATCATGTAAACATGTCCAAAATTCGTATTTGATGTGGGCACCACTGCAGCATATAATCACTTTGTAGGTATTCTAGCGCCACTCCCCAGTCAGATATGAAGTTTTAGCGAGCCCCTTGTATGTTATATGTGATGCGCTTCATCGCTACATATGCCCATACTCTCTGCAACCATTCCAAACTGGACGGAGGTGATTTCTGCTTCCATTTTTGTGCTATAGCTAGCCAGGCGGCTGTAAGGAGGCCCATGAAGTTTCTCTTTTGTGTTTTTGACATTGTCCTATCCCTGGTATCCCACATACTGTACATCCATACCTCTTCTCCTAGGTCTTCTGCGCCTTTAAATATTTCCTGCATTTGGGCCTTTACTTCTGTCCAGAAGTTTTGTCATTTTGGGCAGTCCCACCATATGTGTCTCCAGTTGCCCACCGCGTCACATCCCCTCCAGCACTTATTTTGTGTGGTGTTATACATACTGTGTATCCTCTCCGGAGTGTAATGCCATTGGATCATTATCTTTGTCCATGCTTCTCTTGTCTGGATCGCCCTCATCCATTTTGGGATTATTTGCCAGATGTAGGTCCACTGTTCTTTCGTGATTTCTCTTCCTAGTCTCGTTTCCCATCTCTTCATATGATGCCATTTGGTTTCTTCTGTCTGGGCGTTTAGGCATTTATACATGGTTGAGACACATTTTTTTGTCCCTGGCTGTGTCATGATATATGATTCGAATGGGGTCAGGGCTCTAGTTGCCGCTAGTGTTATTCTCGGGGTGGATAGCCAGTGATGGAGTTGTTCATATTTGAATATGTCCTTTTCTGTGAGGCTGAGGAGTTCGCTGCATTCTATGTACGTTCTAATGCGTTGGCCTTCGTACATGTCCCCCACCTTTGTGCAATCCGCTTCCAGCCATCTCTGAAATGCTCCTATTTCCTTGTCCCGTTGGAATTATGGGTTCTCCAATAAAGGCATGAAGGGGACAGGATCTTTTGTCAGTGTTTCTTTCTTGGTAGCACTATTCCATACTTCCAAGGTG
Source organism: Ambystoma mexicanum (assembly GCF_040938575.1). NCBI lineage: Eukaryota > Metazoa > Chordata > Amphibia > Caudata > Ambystomatidae > Ambystoma > Ambystoma mexicanum. The sequence continues at coordinate 150,050,761 of NC_090940.1, forward strand.
GCGCTCATGATTTCGCTTATCCGAACATTAGGGTGTCGAGGTATTTTACCCCTTTTTCCTTTACCCGCAGGTGTAGTTCCTCTGCCCGCCTGTGGATTTCTATTTTGTCTCCTGCCAAGACCATTACCATTGATTTTTCCCTATTTATCTTCAATGCTGAAATGGTTGCAAATGTATCTATTTCTTGAATGAGAAGGGGCAATGTCTTCACTGGGTCCGCCAGGGTCATCATCATGTCGTCCGCATATGCCGCAGTTATATGTGATATCCCTCCCATATCTTTGCCTTTAATATCAGGTGTTTCTCTAATTCTCGCTAGCAGTGACTCCAGGAAGATTGCGTACAGGAGCGGGGAGATAGGGCACCCCTGTTTTGTGCCTCTTTCAATTCTGATTGTGTCTGATAGTTCTCCATTCACTGCAATCCTAGCCGTGAGTGAATTATAGTTGGCGCGTATCATGTCGATATATGTTTCACCCATGCCCATTTTCCCCATAGTGCCGAACAACATTGACCACTCCACTCGATCGAATGCCTTTTCCGCATCTATCGCTAATATTGCTGCAGGGATGTTGCCGATTCCCACCTTTTCAGTCAGATGGTTGATCCGTCTGATGTTGTCATGTGTTGTTCTGTTAGAGATGAATCCTGATTGATCCTGGTGTATCAGCTTGGGGGTTAATTTATCAATGCTATGGGACGATATGAGCTTGGGCTCTCCGGGTCTTTCCCTTTCTTGTGGCAGACCAATACCTTTGCTTCATTCATCGAGTTTGTAATGTTGGCTGTGTCTTTGAAGGTATTAAAAAGGTCTGTTAGTATAGGAGAGAGGGATCCCGCGTAGGTTTTATAAAATGCGGCCGTGTAGCCATCCGGTCCCGGGGCTTTGTTTTTCGGTAGTTCTCTGACTGCTTGTGTTACCCCCTCCGTTGTTATTGGTTCGTCAAGTAATTGTTTCTCCTCTGGTGTTATGGTTGGGATTGTTATATCTCTCAGATAGGCTGTCTGTTCCTCTTCCTTTGGTTTGTCTGATGTATATAGTCTTTGGTAATAGTCTCTAAAATTTTTCTTTTATGTCCTTCGATTGCATTTTCATCTGATCGTATTTGTCTCTCAGTGCCTTTACTATTTGACTTTGTTGTTTTCCTTTTATTTGTCTTGCCAGGAGTTTGACTGCTTTTTTTGCTTTCATTGCGTACCAGTGTTTCAAATGAATCAGTTGATTCTCTGCTCTTTTGGTTCGGATGGCTTCTAACTGACCCTGTATGTGTCGGTAGGCTCTCTTTAATTTTAGGGAGTGGTTGTTTAACATTTCCTCTCTAATCTCTGCTAAGTTGTTTTCTACTTCATTTTCCCATTTTCTGGATTGCCTATCCTTCTGTGCTTTGAGCGCGATCATCTGTCCCCGTAGTACCGCCTTGAAGGCTTCCCATATTGTGGTTTTCGTCATTTCTGGTGTGCTGTTCTGGTCAAAATACTCCGCTATCTGTTCTCTGATTGTCTCTCGCATGACGGGATCTTGTATGATTTCTCTTGGTAATATCCAACACCATAGACCAGATTGTTTGCAGAGCGTGTGAAGTGATATCCACAGGGGAGCATGGTCTGATAGTGATATGGGGCCCACCTACGCGTTCTGAATCTCCCCTAGTAGGCTCCCTGATGCCCATATGTAGTCTATTCTGGAAATTGTGCCGTGTACATGAGAATGATATGTGTATCCCGGGGGGCGAGTCCGTGATTCTCCGCCATACATCTTCTAGCGCCAGTTTTTCCATAGAGTTCTTTAGCGATTGTGTCAGGGTCCCATATTGTGAGTGCTGGGGATTTGAACGATCTTCTCTGGGGTTCCACGCCAGGTTGAAATCACCAGCTAATATTACTTCCTTTTTGTGAAGTTTTCTAATTTGTTTATAGTGTCCTTTATGAATCCGTCCTGGCCTGTATTTGGGGCATATACTGTTGCGAGTGTCAGTGGCCGGTGCTCAATCCGTATTTTCGCAAATAGAAACCGTCCTTGTTTGTCTGATAGCGTTTCTCGAATTTGCACATTGAGTGAGTTAGCAAATGCGATCAGGACCCCCTTTTTCTTCTCCCCGTCGTTGGCTTGTAGTATCTGTTTATATCCTTTCAGGTGAAGCTTCCCTTTTCCTTGTTTCTTTATATGTGTTTCCTGAAGCATTATTATGTCATACTTCTCCTTATCCTTTCTCCCTCTTGTACTTGTCCAATAACTTCCCTCCCCAATCCTCCTCTCCCCCCCAACAATCTCCCTGAGGAGGGCGCTGGGCCCTATGATTGCTCGGGCGTGAGGCCCTGGCACCATGCCCTCTCTAATCTCAGGTATAACTATCGGGGGGATTCCTAAACCCCACTTTATGGGTCCCAAGGATGTCCCTCGGCCCTGCCGCATCTTAGTTGCGGTCTTCGGTCCTTTTCTGTGTCTTTCGGTATGTTGTGTCTATTCCTGATGCTGAGGCTTTCCCCCCTGATTGTTCGGGGTGTGTTAGCTGGCTTCTGGGTTCTGTGTATAGCACCTGGATCTCTTATTCCCAGTCTGCCATCCCTGTGGGGCATGTCTTCCTCGGTTTGCTTCCCTGTTCTCTATTGATTCCTTCTCTTGGTCTTGTATGTTGAGTATTCGGAGGCCCTCCTCATAGGTGGTGATACGTTGCTGTTGCCCTTCCCAAGTGAATAGGAGACCGATTGGTAATGTCCATTTATATCGTATCTGTTTTTCTGTCAGGCTTTTTGTGACCGGTGTCATCTCCTGGCGTTTCCTGAGCGTGTATTGGGCCAGGTCTTGAAAGAGGAGAATTTCTTCAATCTTATGTGGTCTATAGTTCTGGCTTTCTGCAATATTTGTTCCTTCTTTGTATATTGCGTCATTGCTACCAGGACATCTCTTCGGCGGGCCCCTGGTTCTCCCGATCTGCGTGGGCCTACTCTGTGGATTCTATCTGAATTTCTTCTCCTGTGCCGTTGGTTAGAATATCTTGGAAAATTTGCTGTATGGCCGTCCAGAGGTCCTTGTCTCCCACTGATTCTGCCATATTTTGTATTCTTATGTTTGACCTTTGGGATCGATTTTCCAAATCTTCGCATTGGGTTTCAAGGTCCGTAGACAGTCTGGCCAGTCGTTCCTGAGCTTCCGCATACTGTAATGTTTCTTCATCTAGGTTCTCTAATGTGTCCGTTCGCTCTTCCAGGTTTCCTATGTCCGTCTTCAGTTCCTGAATCGCTTGCATCATTTCTCCTTTCATGGTTTCAAATTGTGTGTGCATGGAGGATATGAATTGTTCCTGAAATTCTTTGACCCATGTCTTCATATCTTCTTTCGTGGCCATTTCTGCTGCTTATGTGTGTTCTGTGCTCTACGCTCTGGTGGTGGGCCGGCCCTCCTTCTTCTTCCTGTTTCTTCGGGCTGGGTCCTTCGCAATTTTTTTTATAGACCCCGGCTGCTTCTTCTGTGGAGACGCGGTCTAGAGGACCGAAGATCTTCTTTTTTGTAAGTCTTAATTTGTTGCGGCCCGAGCTGGGGGACGGAGCTCCGCTCACGCACGTCTGCCCGGCTCGGCCGCCATCTTGGAATCCAATAGGCATTTTATATAAGGGGGGTGGCCCTCTCCCCCCACCCTAAGTGGATGGGGGAACTCATGTAGCCCTCCCTGGGGGCAGATGTATGCCCCTAGGAAGGGGTACATGAGATGCCCCCCATCCATTTGGGCTCGGGGGGAGATGCCACCAGAAATATTGGCACAGGGCCCCCCACCCCCCAAGACTGTGGCAGTACGTTTTGACCTCACCTGGCAGCAGATGGGCACACTGATGTGCCCATCTGCCTCTACGAGAGAGGCAGAACAAAAACAAAAATAAAACAAATTATAACTTGTTATGGGTGGGTTTGGGGGGGCCACTAAACCATCATAGATGTTTTAGTGGAAAGGGGGGTGACCCTCTCCCCCCACCCCAAATGGATGGGGGGCATCTCATGTAGCCCTCCCTGGGGGCAGATTGCTAGCGCAATATGTTTCTGGGAAGGAGTACATGAGATGCTCCCCCAGCCATTTGGGGTGAGGGGGGAGAGGCCAACCAGAAAACATTGGAATGGCCCTCAATGCATGGGGCAGTACGTTTTGCCTACCCTGGGGGCGGATGGGCACACTAATGTGCCCATCTGCTCCTAGGAAAGGGGCAAAACAAAAACAAAAAATAAAAAAGATTATAACTTGTTTTGGGTGGGTGTGGGGGGCACTAAACCACCATGGATGTTTTTAGTGGAAAAGTGGGTGGCCCTTTTCCCCCACCCCAAATGGATGGGGGCATCTCATGTAGCCCTCCCTGTGAGGTACCGTTTTTCGTCGGGACACCTGTGGGAACACAGGAAGGTAGGCCATGTGTTGTTGGCCGCGTGTTTTTCAGTGGGCTAGCAGAGTGAAATGTGCGAAAAATGAGGGGTTTTTTGCCGCATTTCGGACTTTCCTGGGGGTAATAGGTAATACATTCTGGGACGATTCGCGCAAATCAGACCTCTGTGGATTCCCAAGGGTGTCCTCTTTTCAGAAATGCATGGGGTTCCCTGTTTTCCTTGGTGGCTTCGACACCCTAGGCCCAAATCTGTAGGTTGTCAACATGAGCAAAATTCCTAAAAATCTGCTCTGCTGAAAGACTTGGGGTTACCAGTGTTTTAGGCTTTTCCCTTTGCACCCAGGTAGTTGCACCCACATATGTGAAGTAGCATTTTCGATGGGACACCTGTGGGAACGCGGGAAGGTAGGCCATGTGTTGTTGGCGGCGTTTCGGTGGGTGAGCAGAGTGAAATGTGCAAATATTTTGGTGTTTTTCGCCACATTTCGGAATTTTCCGGTGGTTGTGGGTAATACATTCTGGGCCGATTTGCACAAGTCAGACCTCTGTGGATTCCCACAGGTGTCCTCTTTCCGGAAATGCTGGGGTGCCCTCCTTTTCTTGGTGGCTTCGACACCCTAGGCCCAAATCTGTAGGTTGTCCACATGAGCAAAACTCCTGAAAATCTGCTCTGCCGAAAGACTTGGGGTTACCAGTGTTTTAGGTTTTTCCCTTTGCGCCTAGGTAGGTGCACCCACACATGTGAGGTACCGTTTTCTTCGGGACACCTGTGGGAACGTGGGAAAATATGACATTTGTTGTTATTGCATGGTTTTCATAACGTTTTGACCCATTTGCAGCTGGCCTTTGTCACACAACCCTTTAATTTCCCAAATGTGACCTACATTTAGTGGCTGCTTTAGGTACTATAGGATTTTGTCACCTTCCCTTCTAAAGGTCTGCCTGTGCTCTTTCAAAAAATGTATGCTTGCCCTTCCTCACCACATTTGTTTTCCTTATTTACACATGCTAAGTACGTCTGTTTAGGCCGTAAGCATAAAACTCATGTGTACCATGGCTCAGTTTCTAGCTTGTGGTATTGCTTGTTTTGTGAAACATTACAAAAAATGTGTGATTTCCTAACTGGAAGAGTAAGGGGAATGTAGTGGAGCATTGTTTTCTTCAAAATTCACAGAAGCCATTGCCTTACCGGGCCAACAATATCCACCACACACCTTTTTTTCAGTCATTTTCCCTAAACTATGGAATCTTTCCCTACATAGTTGTTGCCTGCCCTGCGCAAATCAACCCTTCCTAAACTTGGAATTTTGTCTACTTTTCAGAAATGTATGCCTTTCTGTCCTCCCATTCAGCTTTCCTACCCTTTTCTTCCATTCCGCGCATGCATGTCCTATTGGAAAAAAAGGACAAAATCGCCTAACTTTCACAAAGCGGTTAGTACCCGTATCAAAATATGTTTTTTGGTTTCCACTCAACCTGTTCTTGAAAGCCTGGGAAATGGGGAATTCAGCACAGCAAACCATTTGTTCCTAGCAGTTACAAGGAAAAAACCACAGGATTCTTTGTACATCATTTTGTTACCATTTTCTGAAAAAAAAAACAAATGTTCTCTCTTTTTGGTTATTTTCCATCACCCCCCTACAGCAAACTAGGATTCCTTGGTGGCGTTACGACCGCCTACATGTGGGGAAAAAAAGGGGCCAAATTTGGCCGAGATATCTCATGTAACAAAAAGGTTACAAGGCATTGAATGGTGACATACCGAAATAACCAAAAAAAGGCATTGGCACTGGGGGTGGGGGGACCCATGGCAGTTAAGGGGTTAAACCCACCATTACTTTTCTGGTGTTTTGTAAACATGCCTCAGTGCTCCAACCACAAGGCTGTCAAGACTATACTGCGTTGATGATCCCAAAAAATGTGAACCAGGTATGTTGTTTTCTGGCAGCCTTGAGAAATGTCTCTCTTGGGATGATAACGCTACGTATGATGTAGCACTGTCCTGTAAGACAAAGGCCATTTCCTGGAACAGGTGGTTTGCATTTGGGGTAATTTGGATATCCCCAATGCTTTGCTGATGTGGCTCTGAGCTGGAGATGAACTTCCAGCGATGGCTACTAGGTGGCGTGGTAGCATGTGTGATTTGGCTGAAATGGATTATCCTACTTTTTTCAACCCTTTTTAAACCCACCATTATCTTTTTGATGTTATATATATGGGTACTCGTTAACTAAATTTCTTAGCACACAATACCATGATCTGTCTTTCCTCTACTTCCCCCAGAAGCTCACTGTTTCCTGAGCTCTGGTTCTCTCTAGGCTGGACTACTGCAACAGCCTCTTTCTAAATCTGCCTGCTTCTACTTTTCACCCTCTGCAACACATCCAGAACATTAATGCAAGACTTGTCCTTGGCCTCAAGTCCAGGGATCGGATCTCTCCAGGACTGAAATCTCTGCACTGGCTCCCAGTGGCTGCAAGTATTAAGTTCAAAACCCTCTGTATTGTCCACAAGGCCTTCTGGGGCCTGGGGCCTCAATACCTTCAATTCTCTCTTCCTAAATATCTTCCCTCTCAAGCTCTTTGCTCCTCCGCCTCCAACTCCCTCAGAGTCAGCCGCTTCTGCAAGCAACGTGTTGGTGGTAGATCTCTTTCTTCGGCTGGGGCCTCACTCTGGAACAGCCTCCCTGCCTCACTGAAACAGTGAGGAGAACCATCTCAGGTTCCGGAAGAACCCCAAGACCTTCCTCTTTGCTTCTGCCTTCTCTCCTCCTCTGCCTTGCTGAACCCCTGACTGAAACTGCACTGGTCACCTGGTTACCCTCTGTTCTCAGGCCCAGGTCCCCTCCCCCACCAGCTGCACACCTGCACTGCCTCCCGGGCAACCACTGATCTTGGGGGCTGTTTCTGTATCCCTACAGGCCCACTAGCTCTTGATACTTGATGTCTGCACTTACCCGTGCACTTGCTACAAGCTGGCTGCACGTTTTATCTATTGTTTTATTTATTCTATTTATTACTGTTGAACCTATGTACTGCATTGCCCCTTCTCCCCCGCACTTTCCCTTTCCCCCCACCCCTGCACTTGCACAATCTCAAAGTCACCTGGCCTAATAAGATCGTTGTCTATGTCTTCCCTCTGTTCCCTCTCCCTTGCCTCGTCGTGCCTTGAAACAGTTGTGTAAAGGCGCGTTATAAATGCCATATCATTTCATATCATATCTTGGAGATGTTTGAACAACAATGTTTTCCTGTTTGAGATCACATACTTTCACCAAGTGCAAGGTACTTTTGCCCCCTTGTATGCCAATCTAACCATGGGCTGGTGGGAGGACACCATATTGAGAGAATTTCTACAGGAGATAAATACGTAATCAATTGTTGCTTGGTGGTGATTCATAGACAATGTTTTTGTTATATGAAAGGGCACTGAGTCTGGATGGCTGGATTTTGTCCAGAAAATCAATTGTAATACGGTCAATTTGGCCTTTACGGAGAGCCACAGTACAGCTAACATTGTCCATTTACATGTGAATGTTACACTTGATGTTAATGGGATTCATACTTCTGTGTACAAGAAACCAACCAACTCCAGCCTTCCCTTACATGCCACCAGCAGCTATGCCATTAGTTGTAAGAACAGTATCCCCTATGGGGAATTTGTCTGTATCATCAAAACTGTTCTGATTTAAGTGAATATGATGAATGTTGTTCACAGGCTTCCCAACATTTCCTGTCCCGTGGCTATTCGAGAGGATTCATTGAGAATACGTTTGTTAAAGCTAGAAAACTTAAGAGGGACCATCTGTTAAATATTAATAGAAATAACAATGTATCAGACAATGACGATCACAGCCTTATTTTGATATATTGCAAAGTATCTCAAAACATGAGAAAGATAATACAGAGACATTGGCACGTCGTAAGAATGGACAAAGACTTATCTCCTTTGCTCTCTTCATGGCCATGTCTTACCTTCAGACGGTCATCTTCATTAAGAGACAAACAGGTCTCCAGCTTCCTTGCGCCCACGAACACGGTCTCGGCGCACAGTGGGTGGCTTTCCAAACATCCAGTGGGTGTTTCCAAGTGCCACAAATGCAAAGTCTGCTCTCATGAGACTCCACTAAAACATTTGTGCATCCAGTACTAAGATTTCATTACATTGGATACCACATTTGTTGTGTATGTGCTCAATTGCCCATCTAATTAATGCAATGTAGGCAGTACCAATTGCAAGCTTAAGACCAGGATACTTCAACATATGAGGGCAACAAGAACAGTAGATCCATCATACCCTATGGCTAAAACACTTCAAGGAGTATCATGCAAGCAATGTCCAGTGGTTACGTTTTTTGGAGTTCACCATGTGCGAATGCATCCCCAAGGTGGAGACAGGACGTTGAAACTGTCAACTTGAGACCAAATCTATTGTGGATCTAGATATTAAATTTCGTCATGGCCACAATTTTGAGGAGGAATTGTATACTCTTATTGGACTATAATTATCTAGGCATGCGGTTGCCATATGTGTATTTGTCCTGAAAGGTGTTTGCTGCTTAATTTTTACAATGTTTTAAGATATTTTTTTTGTTATTAAGAATTGTCCAATCATTATGTTACTGTTGGCTATTTATGAGATGTTAAACCACTTTGGTGCATGTAGGGTTTAGGGTCCTTTTCTTTGTTCCTTTTAAGTTGTACAGTTCTAAGTCAGGCATTATGTGTTGATAGAAGAGTGATTTGCACTTACTGTGCAATGGTTGCTTTGCACCAGCACGTTGTCATTGTTTGACAGGGCAAGGCTTAGACACAATATTACTCTATCATAGGAAAACAACTGAACCACTTCATTGTGAGTCTTTGACTACTTAGTCATTGCTTTTGATGTGCTCGCCTGGCACCGATTACACCTGGTGATCGGGTTATTGCTATCTTGCATTAGCACTCTATGCGTTGCCGCTACTATGCACTGGCACTTTATTTTTTTTGTTGCCCTGTAGTTTGCACAACACTTTAAGAAGCTTTGCATCTCTCTCTTGAGGGTGCGTATTGAGCAGGGTTGGTTGCCTTATTTATGTTTCTCGGCAACCACTCTGATTTATTTGAGCATTGGATCACAGGCACATGATCCTTCCCAGGTTTAGAAACTAGTTGTGTACCCTGTCAGCCTGAACGGTGCTTCACACTAGTGTGACTTGTAATTAGATGTGTCATCAACCAATGTTGACAGTTTGGGTTTATGATGTCAACTGGCATTTGCACTTTCCATATTGCATAGCTTTTGCTACTGCTTTTGTTGCCGGAATATTTTGACACCCTTTGCTGCTTTATGCACTATGAAGGTATCATGAAGTAGGCACAGACAACTGAATAAAGTGTGGGCTATAAACTTTTATTATATCAAAAGAAGGGTTAGAAAAAGGCCTAAACTGCCCTATGCTAAGGTGGGATTTCCCAGCCTAAAGGATAGTCTGTGCCAGGAATTCCAAAGCAAATGTTTGTGTCCAAAACCTATACTTGCCCTCACATGGAATTTTATTATTATAATTGGTTATTTATAACATGCTTAATACCAAAGAGTTTTCTAAGTGCGGACCCGGGATTTCAACCTGTGTTGCTCTGCGTCGACTTGCTTAACAGACGAGCGCATTGCCACTGAGCTATACTACCTGTACAATGATAGGGATGTCAGCATCAAAACGAGTAGTGTTCAAATAAAAGTTCAGAGCTTCTTCCAGCTCTTGGTTTGTTAAGGGTTTCCCTTCCCAAAGTTCAAATTAGTTCACAATGCAAAGGGGTTCCCTTCCCCATGCTTTGAAGTCTTTCACCTTTCCAAACAACAACACTTCCCAGCTCTTCTGATTTGGTTATCTTTCACCAACTTCATATAGTTCAGTGCCTTAATTTCAGATCACACATGATTTCCTTACTATTCAAAACACAAGCTTCTTTGTGGGTGCATTCAGCGCCTTTTCACTAGATGGGTGTACTCGGTCTAGGTGCAGTTGTCGGACCACACGGTCCACCCATTACAGGTCACCTAACCGACACACCTTACTTCCTTCTTCATATGCACGTTGCCACTGCTTCAGCTGTACAGTGGTCCTTGGTTCATTCTCATTTCACATCCTCATGATGCTACATCATTGCTTGTTTTGCCAACATTCACTTGTTGCACTTTCACATACTCTCCTGGCTCGTGCCAATGCTTGTTCACTTAAGTTACACAGTTCCTTATACTGTTATGGCTCTTGCCAATGCTTGTTTTCTCAAATTACACAGTTCATCATATCAGGATGTTCCACAAACTCACTGTCAATCAGATCGGTATTCAAAAAGTAATTACTTTCATTTTCATTCTGATCGGTATTCAAAAAGTACTTGCTTTCGCTTCAATTAAAAAAGTACTTGCTTTCATTCAAATCAGCATTCATTAAAAGGTGTGCGTGCTCGCCTGCCGTCCCAGTGTCTCCCTTCCTAGGTTGACTCACTGGTTGGAACTTACTGTGTTCCACAGAGGCTTACAGCCTCCACAAGCTCTCTCTCTCTCTAATGCAGCGCCCCAGTCTCCCTCCCCAGCAGCTCTCTGTAGCTTCGCTCACACCACCAATGCTTCTCTCGCAGCTCAGGCCACACACTGCCGCTTCGGCTGGTTTGGCCGGTTCCACCAGCCTCCAGCATCCTTCAGCCTCGCTTCCGGCTGCATCTTCCAGGGGTTCTCGAGTGCTCTGTCTGCCACGCCACCTTCCAGGAGAGGTCTGCGCTCGTCCAGCAGTCCGTAGACCTGCTTCCACAGCTGGCTCCATTTTTGCCATACTTCCTGCTTTTAAACCTCCCGCCAGGTTGATTGGTCCAAAAAAGGACTAGACTGCTCATTGCTGAGTCAGGAGTCCTGCAATGCTCTTGCTGGCCTCCTCCTCGTCCCAGTACATAACTGGTGTTTCTATCTGTGTGTGTCGATAAACAGAGGATGCATTTCTCTAGTTGGTTTCTTCCTCGTCCCAGTTCCAGAACCAATTCTATTGGGGAATGATTTAAGGGAAATATAGGGTTTGGATTAACAATAACCTATAAAGGCTTGGGGGACAGTGTACTCATGGTGAAAGGGGAATGGGGGATACCGTGCCTCACCTAAGGGTGCCTCATCCCCACTCCCCAAATCTCCTCCAGCCAGGTGATGACGCCCTCAAATTCCTCACAGCACATGCACTTAAAGGTATGCCCATATGTTTCAATTATGAACACAAGGATATGGCTGCCAATATGTACTATAGGAATCAGGGCGGTGGTGCCAGTGCTGTTTGAATTTAACATATACTGGCGGCAAATTCTCTGTAGCTTTGAATAAAAATTTGATAGCTTTTTAACAACATGGAAATTGTGGGGCCAACGATCAATCTGTATTTGCACTTTCCATATTGTATGGTTCTTTGCTGCTATTGTAGTAAGACTGTTCTGATACTCATTGCTGCTCAATGCACTTGCACCTTATGATTGTATATGTGCCTTAGATATATACTTTTTGATTTGGTAGCCAATGTTCATTAATGTGTCACATATGAAAATCAATATCTTATACAGGCACTGCTCTTTTGTATTATTCTGCATTCAAATTGTGTTTCAGCAATTTATATTAGCTCACCATTCCAAGATGTCTGCCTGCACGCCCTAAATGTTTGCACTGAATTTCACTTGTCATGGAAACCGATGACGAACCCTTTTGTATATATTTACTTCTCTTGCCAACTGTTTTTATTGTCTGATCAAGCACTTGACAGTGCAAAAACGTATCACGTTGGACTTTGTCCTGTGAGCCCTTGTTCTGATGTCCTTTTTCGTGAATCAATAAAATATGACGGAGTAATTCATTTCAGCACTGTGTATTTTTTCAGGCAAACATCGACTACAGAGTGCGGTCCTGCCACTCGTTGTGGCCTTTTCTTCCGTTATATATATATATATATGTCATACAGGAGACGGACAATCACGAATTATGTCTCCAGGGTGCTTTATTGGTGTTTTAAACGCTAATCTACCCCTGATGTTTTGACCCCTACCCTAAAGCCTAACAGGGTACTTCTCAGAATATCCCACAAAGTAAGATTTGCTAGTCCATACCAGGCATTTTCCCTGGATTCCCCACACAGAAATCTTGTTCGAGACTCGCCAATGATCGTTATCCTTCACTGGATTTTGGAATATCTCAAGCCAGCTTGGACTCTGCTTTCTTTTGCCTCGGTTTGGGGTTTGCTTGCTCTTTCTCCTAGCAGGGTTTTGGTTTCATACACCTCGCCTTGGGGTATGGATTCTGGTAGTCCATCGTGGACTCTGGTTTCTGGTGTCCCGCCCTGGTGTATGATCACTCTTACCCTGCTATGGGGTATGTTTACTGACACCCGCCTTGGGGAATGGTTTTTTGTAGCCCGCCTTGGTCTATGGCTTCTTTTGCCCCTCCTTAGGGTATGCTCACTCTCATCCCACCCTGGGGTATGTTTTCTGGCACCTGACCTTTGGGGTATGGTTTCTTGTAACCCACCTTGGGTTATGTGAGAAACCTGAAGGTGTCTCACCCGCTAGTCCCCAGGGATCTGTCATCCAGGTGGCCAGGACACAGACATCGCTTTTGAATCCAGTTCCTGGGGATGGAGCAGTGCGGGAGAATCACCTGGATGGGGGTCTTCGGGGAGTGGAAGTGGGACACCGGACGGCGAGACACGGTACCCCCTTCCCTGTAACACCTTTTCACCATCCTACCCGGTAGGATACTTAGTAACTCAACCACCCCCCTCCCTTTCCTGACACAAACACTTTCTCACGGACAGATCAACGTGAGCAAAAACGGACTAACACCAGAGCCATGTCTGACATGTCTCCATACAATGTGACATGTCTCAAGACACGTGACATGTCTCAATACAATGGTCAGGCAAGGTCAGGCAATTACTGACCATTACACACATCTGAGTTCCATCACACTTACCCACACGGATAAAAGGTGGGGCACAAAAGCATACTCTGAGCAAGGCAAAGCACACGAGGAAGCAGCAGTTCCAAGATGGTAGTTTAACACAAGGTCAAAGACTACAAGACCGAAGAGGATTTCAAGGAGGGAAACACCATTGACCTTTTTACCGACAAACAGCATCTTTCATGAGCCTTCAAAAGTAGAAAGCATAAAACCCAGAATTGCAGCTAAAGAATCCTGCATTGTGTGTGGGGGGGTACCTGGGGCTCTCCCACGCCGGTAGTGAAGCCGAGGAAAAGTGGTTGCCACTGTGGTACTGCCCTTGGCTCCTACAAAAAAGCAGCACAGACGGTGAGTTGGGGAGCCTGAAACTAGACCGGTCTGTGGGGAAATCAAGGTTGAAAGCGGAAACATTGTATGAAGATTAAGGCAGATGATGAGTGAATGAACTTTGAAGCTAAAATAGAATACCGTAGACAGAGTGGTCCGGCATCACGTGGATGCTCATTCAAAGGTCTCCGTCGGGTATCCATCGGGAAGGGTGTGAACTTTATTTTGTTGAAAGAAATCTGAGCAATCATAGCTCATTCTTGTTTTCATTATACATTTTATCAACAGTGATCCTCGCTTACCTGTGACTAAAAACTTCAGTGAAAGAAGAATAGTGAAAAGTTGGAACTCTCTTTGTGTGACCTCTCCTGATGAACGTCCCATAAATACCAAGAGGACTGAAACATGCTGAGTCTTCCCTCTAGTGAGAACAAAAACCTAGAATTGTATATTGAGACTGATTAAGAGTCTGAAAAATAAGAAGATGCATATATTTCTGCTCTAGGGTTGTTCCAGATATAAATAGATGTATACTTTCCCTACTTTCCACTGGAAATGACTTCCTCTTTTCCCGACATAGTTTTCTATTCGAAATAATTTTTTTGTCACTTGCACTTTACTTATGTTTTATTTGTATATTTTAAGAGTAGTTCAATGAATTGTTGTGTATTGTGATCTCAATTTAGAGATTTTTTAAATATCCGAATCTTAATAAAATATTGAATTATATTTTAATGATTTTTTATGAGAGAATCACTGTTGATACATTTTTTCTTGGTTCATCATAAACCTTTAACACATACATCTAACTAAAAACAAAAGAATTCCTTCAATATTCATTAACTCCAGAACTTCACTTTACATGCCATATTTACCATCCAATCTTATTCACATTCTATGTGTATATGTTGACTTTCTCATGAAATAAATTTAAAATTCATCATCTAGAATTCTGACCAAAAAGTTAATTCCTGCACAGACTCTTGTCAGTTTTTCAACTAGTAAGAACAAACTCCACCATTCATCTATTGACAAAGTACTAGTCTTGTGCACTTGGGCTGCTAGAAAATTCGTTTTTACTGCTGTTAATTCAGGACATACAGTGATCAGGTGTTTAAGTGTTTCCACATTATAAACAATTTTCCAAAATCGACATATGGCATTGTTGTAGTTGCTGCTCTTTTGGTGATATAGACGTTCCTTTGTTGCAAAAATGTTTAGCCTCAGTCAAAGGAACTGGTTGCGATGGTACCTTCTTGGGAATTCTCGCAGGTAGTTCAAGGTGGAATTCAATGCTCTTGCTTCATGTGTCAAGTCTTGTAACGCTCACCTGCTTCTCGCAGAGGCGCCGGTCTTGACTGGGCGACTACCGTATCTTCAAAGGTGATGTGTAGCACCCGGTTGGCTCTTTGGGCTGGACCTCTGTGCACTGTATGCCTGACGTGTAGAGTAAGATGTCTGCAGATAGAAAATATGGGGTTAATGAACTGGGGTTATTGGGGTGTCCCTATCTCTTTCCTCTTCTCCTCTCCTGTAGACCCCCAAAGGTTAACGCTCTCACCTTAGGTAAGTGAATGCCGAGCTCTCCATCTGCCTCGGGGCAGGGTGCTGTAACCAGTTTCTTCACTGGATAGGTAGCGCAGGCCTCTTGACTTCAGAGGACTGCTGTCCGTCGTTTACTGCACGAACGGTAAGTTTCGAGTCATTCAAATGTCTTTAAAGTCTTTAGTAATGATGTCTCTTGTTTTGCAGGGTTCCGGCGATGGCGGATGACGGGCTGAAGTGAGTTGAAGATGGAGCCCGTGTGATGAATAGAAGCGCCTGGAAGCACGTAAGTAAGCGCTTGTTGCCTGCTTCACTATGCGCTCTAACCGTCTTTTTATTTTGCAGGTACGAGTTCGGAGCGGCTGCAGGGTGCCGGAATACCCACTGGATTAGATGTGGAAAGGAGTAATGGCACGTGAGTATTAAAGTTCCCCAATGTCTTTAAACGCACCTTGTTTTGTCTTTCAGATGCGGGATGCAGCGCCGAAGGCCTCCGGAGCGTGCGAAGAGTTGGTAAACTTTTGTCTTTCAGATGCCGGAATGCAGTGTGAAGACCTCCGGAGCGCACGAAGAGTAGGTAAGCCTTTGCCTTTAAGATGCCGGAATGCTAACCTGTTCTTTCTTGTCTTTATAGGTGTTGCTGAAGACTGGATTCAGGATGGTAAGCCTTTGCCTTTCAGATGCCGGAATGCTAACCTGTTCTTTCTTGTCTTTATAGGTGTTGCTGAAGACTGGATTCAGGATGGTAAGCCTTTTTCCTTAGGCCCAGGACCGGATGCAGAAGACACGATGAGCGTTCTGCTGCAGAGGTTGCAGAATAACGCAAAGCAAGATTCATCCACCGGGTGTGGTTTAAATAGCCTCCTGTAGTGCGCAGTGTCTCCTTCCACAGCCACGCCTAAGTAAGAAAAGAGTTCCTGGTAAGAAAAGAGTTCCTGCCTTCCAGAAGAGTTCCAGTGTTCTGAATCTAGGGAGTGGCTCCAGCCCCACCCAACAGGAAAAGTAGTTCCAAACAGAAGAGGATCAGAGGCTCAACTGGCAGGCAAGTAAGCAGCATGGTCTGCTGAAGGTAAGTCCACCCAAGCATTATGAGCCCGGCGCTTCCAGCGCTGGGACTGGGCATATTTATGAGCCTGGTGCCACTGGCGCCAGGACTGGGTCCAAAAGGTCCCAATTGGGACTGGTTGGCACTCGGAACCTGGGTTATGGATCTGCTTCCAAGGGAGTTGGGAAAACCCTGACCTTTTGGAAGCAGAGATCATGACAGTACCCCCCCTCAAGGCCCCTCCCAAACCGGGCTTCTCCGGGGGTTTTGGCTTGTCAGGAAATGTTCGGTGAAATCTTTTGATTAGGCGAGGAGCGTGGACATATTCAGCAGGTTCCCAGGATCTCTCTTGGGGGCCGTAGCTTTTCCAGTCAATTAGGTAGAATAGTTTAGATTTGGAGATCTTGGAGTCCAGAATGCTTTTGACTTCAAACTCGAGTTCTCCATCCACTAGGATAGGTTTTGGAGATTTGGTTAGTCGGGTTTGAGGTTGCACGGGTTTTAATAGAGAGACGTGGAAGACCGGATGTATCTTCATGTGCGGGGGCAAGTCCAACTTGACCGCTACTGGGTTTACTATGGTAGTGATGGAATAGGGACCAAGGTACCTTGGGTTGAATGTGCGTGGCCCTTTTAGAGATAGATATTTGGTGGATAACCAGACTTGATCCCCTACTTGATAGTGAGGGGCTTCCTTCCGATGTTGATCTGCTCCTTTCTTGTATTGTTCTTTAGCCCTTTGAAGGTGAGAAACAGCTTCCTTAAAGGCTTGGGTGATTGTAGAAAGCAGGTAGTCTACTGCTGGTGTTTCAAG
This sequence comes from Ambystoma mexicanum, assembly GCF_040938575.1. Classification (NCBI taxonomy): domain Eukaryota; kingdom Metazoa; phylum Chordata; class Amphibia; order Caudata; family Ambystomatidae; genus Ambystoma; species Ambystoma mexicanum. The sequence goes on from NC_090940.1 coordinate 150,067,830, forward strand.
ATCTTGGAGGGGATCCAACTCTGAGGTTCGAGGGTGACTGCCGTACAAAAGAAAAAACGGGGTTTTCCCAGTTCCCGAATGGACAGAGTTATTGTAGGCATACTCGGCTATCCAAAGGATATCTTTCCAAGTTTTTTCAGTTTGTTGCAGCATGCAGCGTAAATACTGTTCCAGAGTTTGATTGGTCCTCTCGGTTTGTCCGTCGGTCTGAGGGTGGTGACTGGTCGATAGTCTCACATCAATTTGAGCCGACCGACAGCAACTTCGCCAAAAATGAGAAATAAATTGACTACCTCGATCCGAAATTAGAACCGAAGGAAAACCGTGCAGTCGGACGATGTTTTCGAGAAATTTTCGGGCCAGAGTTGCTGCTGTTGGCAAGCCTTTGAGCGGAATGAAATGCGCCATCTTGGAGAATAAGTCCACGATTACTAGAATCGTATTGTATCTGGAGCATGGAGGTAGATCGGTGATGAAGTCCATAGAAAGCGTATGCCAAGGGCGAGGTGGGATGTCAATAGGGCGTAAGAGGCCTGCTGGTCTTTCCTTTTGACTCTTGTTTTGGGCGCATACTCCACAGGACATTATAAAGTCTCTGATATCTTTTTTCCAAGACGGCCACCAGAAGTAGCGCTTGATCTTTTCTGAGGTCTTGGCTATACCGGGATGACCTTCCATTAAAGAGTCGTGATAACAAGAGATTACTTTTTTCTGTAAATCTGTGCTGGGTAGGTATAATCGTTCTTGGAAATACAATAAGTTGTCCTTTACTGCAAAGTCCTTTCCCTGCAGATGCCAATTCTGTATGTCTGCTGGAGTTACAAGTTGCCTGGCTTTATCCTTAACTTCCTCTATGGATTCTGTGGCGATTACACCCAGAATTCTTTGTTCGGGAATGATTGGTACAGGTTTAGGGTTGACCAAGTGTTCTTCCACTCCCATCCGAGAAAGGGCATCAGCTTTACCGTTCTTTGTACCAGGTCGATAGGTATTATGAAGTCAAACTCGGCAAAGAATAATGCCCAACGGAGTTGTCTAGAGGATTGGGCTTTTGCGGTCTTCAAATATTGCAGCTTTCGGTGATCCGTAATCACAGTAACGGTGTGTCGGGCCCCCAGCAGATAATGCCGCCAAGCCTTAAAGGCAGACTTAATAGCCAGAAGTTCCTTGTCAGTAATCGTGTAATTGATTTCAGGAGGCGAGAATTTGCGGGACCAAAATGCCACGGGATGCAACTGATTGGTTACCGGGTCCTTTTGTGATAGAACTGCCCCCATGGCAAGGCTTGAAGCATCAGTTTCCACGATGTAGGGGAGTTCGGGGCGAGGGTGTTTTAAGATTGGTGCAGAGATAAATTTAGTCTTCAAATCCTGGAAAGCTTGTTCTGCCTCGGTAGACCATTCAAAACGTTTGTTTTTCTTTAACAAGGCAGTGATGGGCTGGACTATTCGAGAGAATTCGGGGATAAACCTGCGGTAAAAGTTAGCGAAGCCTAACATGCTTTGCACACCTTTTACGGAGGATGGTGATGGCCATTTGAGAACTGCATCGACCTTCTTTGAATCCATACGCACTCCGCCAGGTGATAATATGAATCCCAAGAATTCAACTTCAGTCACGTTGAAAACACATTTTTCCAACTTAGCGAAAAGTTTGTGTTGACGCAATCTTTCGAGGACCATTTTCACGTGTTTCCGATGTTCAGATTCCGATGAAGAATAAACGAGGATGTCGTCAATGTAAACAACAACACATACATCTATGAGCTCTCTGAGGACATCGTTCATAAAATATTGAAAGGCGGCCGGGGCATTGCAAAGTCCGAAGGGCATGACCTGATATTCAAATAGCCCATACTTGGTGCGGAAGGCCGTCTTCCATTCATCGCCCTCTTTTACTCGTACCAAGTGGTAAGCTCCTCTAAGATCCAGCTTTGTATATATGCATGCTTTTCTGACTTGGTCCAGGAGTTCAGGGATCAAAGGTAACGGATATCTATTCTTAACGGTGATCTGGTTCAGGGAGCGATAATCGATACAAGTTCTAAGGTCTCCTTCCTTTTTTGGAACGAAGAACAAAGCTGAAGAAGCAGGGGACTTGGAAGGACGAATAAACCCATTTGCCAGGTATTGATCCAGGTATTGTCGAAGGTGAAGGTTCTCAGGCTCGGTGAGGGCATAAATTCTACTACAAGGAGGAGTAGATCCAGGTATCAGGTCTATCTGGCAGTCATAAGACCTATGAGGAGGTAGAGAGTTAGCCTGATCCTTCCGGAAAACATCTTGGTATTCTAGGTATTCGGGAGGTAACTGGGGAGTCTCTGAAGAAATTGCGGCCAGTGCAACACCAGGTGGAGGGTGACAAGTAGAGACACATTCTGGAAACTGGACCGTTCTTGCTCGCCAATCGATCAGAGGATTGTGTTTCTCTAACCAAGGTATTCCTAGAATAATCTGAAACTGAGGGGCCTTGATCACATCGAACACGATCTTCTCCTGGTGTCCATCTTGACTTACTAGCGTCACCTCTTGAGTGGTATGCGTTACTGGCCCGGAGGCTATCTCCGTACCATCCACCGTAGTAATGACGTCCTTTACAGCCTTGGGACAAAGAGTTAGATTCATCCTCAAAACCATTTCATGATCCACATAATTGCCGATGGCACCGCTGTCGACGTAAGCTTCAATTGCATGTAATCGATCCGGATTATCAGGGCTAATGAGGACCATAGGTATCACGACATGCGAGGTCACGGAACTGGTTTTCACGCTCGGCAAGAGGACCTCTATTCTTGTCGGGCGAGGTCGTTTCCCTGCTCAGAGTTTGTAACTTTGGTAACTGCAGCTCCTACTGCCTTCTTGGCAGGTTTCACCGGACAGTCTCGAAGAAAGTGCCCTGAGTTTCCGCAATATAGGCATAATTGCAACTGTTTCCTCCTTTCCTGCTCCCTTTGTGTTAGAGGACCTTTCAGACCCCCTATTTGCATGGGTTCCCCGGAGTCTACTCCTTTGGAAGGAGTTGGCGGTTTGGAAAATACTCGAGCATCAAACTTGGAACGATCGGCCTTCCTGTTCTGCAGCCTGTGATCTATTTGAACGACCAAGTCTATATAATCCGAACAGTCTTGTGGGGGATTCACTACTTGGGCTAAAACGTCTTTGAGCTCTCCACGTAGACCTCTATAAAACAGCGTAATCCTTTTGTCCTCAGGCCACTGAGTTTCCACTATTAGTCTATTGAAAGATGCAATATAAGCCAAAAGGTCTTGATTACCCTGTCGCAACGAAAGAAGCTCATTGTCCAAGGCCTGCCCCTGTGAATGTCTTGCGAACAGTTTTTCCATACTAAGCTGAAAGGCTTGAAAATCATGGAGAACCGGATCATCTTGATTAACTAGAGGGATCGACCAGTCTGCCGCATTGCCACTAAGGTACGAAAGTACAAAAGCTACTTTTGCTTGATCAGTTGGAAAGGCTGCTGGCCGGCATAAGAAGTGCAACCGGCACTGATTGATAAATACTGCAAACCTCTTTGGGTCACCAGAAAATCGTTCGGGCGGAGCCAGAGGTACATTCCCAGGTAGGTTGATCTGCACTGGATTCATAGAGGATGTTGAAGGAAGATTTGCCCCTGATGCGGGTAACGGGGTCTGTCCGGCTTGTGACTGTAGCACTTGTCTAGCAAGATTGTCTGTTCTCTCCTTGGAAATAATTAGTTCCCTTCTTAGAGCATTCGTTTCCTGACGAGCTGCATGCACTTCTGCCCTTAGTTCCCCAAGTAACCGGGCTAGGGGGTCAGTATCCAAGGTTTCCATAGCGCCTGGGCGAGAGTTTTGCGGTAGGCTTTGCGTTCTGTAACGCTCACCTGATTCTCGCAGAGGCGCCGGTCTTGACTGGGCGACTACCGTATCTTCAAAGGTGATGTGTAGCACCCGGTTGGCTCTTTGGGCTGGACCTCTGTGCACTGTATGCCTGACGTGTAGAGTAAGATGTCTGCAGATAGAAAATATGGGGTTAATGAACTGGGGTTATTGGGGTGTCCCTATCTCTTTCCTCTTCTCCTCTCCTGTAGACCCCCAAAGGTTAACGCTCTCACCTTAGGTAAGTGAATGCCGAGCTCTCCATCTGCCTCGGGGCAGGGTGCTGTAACCAGTTTCTTCACTGGATAGGTAGCGCAGGCCTCTTGACTTCAGAGGACTGCTGTCCGTCGTTTACTGCACGAACGGTAAGTTTCGAGTCATTCAAATGTCTTTAAAGTCTTTAGTAATGATGTCTCTTGTTTTGCAGGGTTCCGGCGATGGCGGATGACGGGCTGAAGTGAGTTGAAGATGGAGCCCGTGTGATGAATAGAAGCGCCTGGAAGCACGTAAGTAAGCGCTTGTTGCCTGCTTCACTATGCGCTCTAACCGTCTTTTTATTTTGCAGGTACGAGTTCGGAGCGGCTGCAGGGTGCCGGAATACCCACTGGATTAGATGTGGAAAGGAGTAATGGCACGTGAGTATTAAAGTTCCCCAATGTCTTTAAACGCACCTTGTTTTGTCTTTCAGATGCGGGATGCAGCGCCGAAGGCCTCCGGAGCGTGCGAAGAGTTGGTAAACTTTTGTCTTTCAGATGCCGGAATGCAGTGTGAAGACCTCCGGAGCGCACGAAGAGTAGGTAAGCCTTTGCCTTTCAGATGCCGGAATGCTAACCTGTTCTTTCTTGTCTTTATAGGTGTTGCTGAAGACTGGATTCAGGATGGTAAGCCTTTGCCTTTCAGATGCCGGAATGCTAACCTGTTCTTTCTTGTCTTTATAGGTGTTGCTGAAGACTGGATTCAGGATGGTAAGCCTTTTTCCTTAGGCCCAGGACCGGATGCAGAAGACACGATGAGCGTTCTGCTGCAGAGGTTGCAGAATAACGCAAAGCAAGATTCATCCACCGGGTGTGGTTTAAATAGCCTCCTGTAGTGCTTAGGTGTCTCCTTCCACAGCCACGCCTAAGTAAGAAAAGAGTTCCTGGTAAGAAAAGAGTTCCTGCCTTCCAGAAGAGTTCCAGTGTTCTGAATCTAGGGAGTGGCTCCAGCCCCACCCAACAGGAAAAGTAGTTCCAAACAGAAGAGGATCAGAGGCTCAACTGGCAGGCAAGTAAGCAGCATGGTCTGCTGAAGGTAAGTCCACCCAAGCATTATGAGCCCGGCGCTTCCAGCGCTGGGACTGGGCATATTTATGAGCCTGGTGCCACTGGCGCCAGGACTGGGTCCAAAAGGTCCCAATTGGGACTGGTTGGCACTCGGAACCTGGGTTATGGATCTGCTTCCAAGGGAGTTGGGAAAACCCTGACCTTTTGGAAGCAGAGATCATGACAAGTCTAGCATCAATTTATTTTGTGCTCCAAGATCTAGTGTTTCTATCCAATCTCGTTTTTTAAGTTTCTGTTTTACCGCACAAGGGTTAGTCAGTAAAAGTTCCACTGAAGTATCCAAATGTCTTAGATGGAGTAAGCATTTGTAATGCATTTTTTTTAGCAACCATGGATATGGACCAATCCTCGTGTCTTCAAGGAGTTTATATGGCAGTGCTGCATCGGCTGCAGTAAAATTCCTTAGGAAGGATAGAGATTTCCACCCGACAATTGAATGAAGAGATTGTAGTCCTAGTTCTGCTCGAATCGCAGCCACTTCGCGGTAGATTAAGAACTTTTTTCCAGAATTTTCCCTTGAGTAAATTCCAGATCTTCCACAAAAGGTTTAAAGCAGCTTCGCCCCCAAATGTTAGGATTGGCACCACGTTTTGTTTGTTGAATAGCATCAGGGGAATCATAGAGAACTTCCCATAACTTGCGTGTAGAATGACACCTTGCGTTGCCAGCATTTCAGTTGTATTTTGATGTTCCAACAGCCAAGGCTTTTGTCCCAGGGTTGTGTTGAATCTAATCCCCTGTATCAGATTGAATTTACCCGTTGGAGCGGTTCATGCCCTACTTTCCACTGGAAATGACTTCCTCTTTTCCCTACATTGAAGCAGAATGAGATAATTTTGGATTTCTCAATATTTATTTTCAAATCATTTGGATTTATATATTGTTGGAGCGAATTCAACAGCCGTTGCAGTCCAATTTGAGTTTGGGCCATCAGCACTAGATCATCTGCATAAATTATTGACGTCAGAGCTTGGTTATTAAGCTTTGGCGGGTGACCGTTTACAGATTCAAGTGCTATTGGCAAATCTGCTAGCTATAAGTTAAAGGGTGTTGCAGCCAATGGACAACCTTGTTTGATGCCGCTCTCAATCTTTATTTCTCTTTAAAGTTGACCTTCATTATTCAATCGCATGTGCATTGTTGTATTAGTATGAAGGGCCTTGATCGCTTGAAGCAAATCGGATGGACAACCCCAACTGCACAGTTTGTTGCATAATCTTGCACGGTTTACGCTGTCACATACTTGTTTTAAGTCTATAAACGGCAAAAACAAATCTGATTTGTGTTGTAGCGCTTGCAGCTTCAATACGTTGAGTAAAAAGAGATTGAGACCCGTGCCGATGCCTTTTGTGAAACCTGTTTGTCTTGGGTCGATGATATTTGTTTTGTTTGCCCATCTAGTCAGTTTTGTAAGTTTGAAGCAAATCTTTTACAAATTAGGTCCAATAACGCAATTGGTCTGTAGTTAGCTGGATTTGCTCTGTCACCTATCTTAAGAATCGGCACAACAATAGCAGCTGTCCATGACGTTGGTAGCTCACCACAGCTGATAATATGGTCGAACAGAGAAGCAATGAAAATGGTCCAATTATCTGGATCTTCTTTTAAGATGTTATTTGGGAGCCCATCTGGGCCTGCTGCATTAGACATCTTTAACTTTTTGATTGCATCTTTAATTTCATCATCACTGAAGCAAATATTCCACTGAGTTTTTTGCCAACTTCTCAGTAGCGTGTCAATTTTGCGAATACTTTAGAGTAGTGGTCAGCCCAGCATTGTTCAGATACCGCGCTACTCAAATAGGCTTGTTGGTTTAGGGTTATTTTGTTAATTATTGCACATGTAGCTTTAGTATTTGGGTTGCGGATCGCTTTCAACATCACATCTGCTTGCTCCTGATCACGTTGCAAATTAAAGCTAATTAGCCAATTTGTACACCGTTGATTTCTTGTTTTCAGCTCAGCTGTCATATTGCAGCTACTGGATATTTTTATTGGTTTAATGTGTGCTCAAAGACATTTCCACTGCTCAATTAAATTGAGACTAAATTGGTGCTTTGGTTGCAGAAGGGGACGTTTGAAAGCCATATTTATCACCTGAAAACTTGCAAGCAGAGCAGCATAGCAAATACCAAGTTTATGGGTTTCACATAACTCAAGGTATTGCTCAGTGATTGAGTTAAGATCTTTTTGAGCAATATTTATACAGTTTCCACCTTGATTGGACAAGATGTTAGTCCCAGGATGATGTAACAGATGTTGTGCATGGTTCAATTTCCAAGAAGGGATCAGGGGATCGTGATCACAACTTGCTTGTTTGATGATTTCAAGTTTTTCGATGTTATGGGCAAACTTTATTGAAGACCATATATAATCAATTAAGGACGCAGAGTTTTTACCTCTCCATTTACTTTTCCTAGAGCATCTACGGCTGTTTGGCTGTTTTGCCATTCAGGATGTAGCAATTACGGGTTTTCAATTCTTGCATCCACATTTGACCTCTGGGCGATGTCTTCCTTGAACTTGTTAACAATGCTGTTAATGGTCTGCCCTTAGTATCCAGGCATCTCACGTTTAAATCTCCACATATTATAAAGTGTGTGTTACGCTCACCTGGATCCCACAGTGGCGTCGATCGAATCCGGACAGCTGCGGCCTCCTCCAACGTGACGCGTAGTGCAGAGATGACAGACTGGACTGGCCCGCCTAATCTCGTCTGCTTGACTCGTAGAAGTATTCTCCTGCAAGTGGAGAAAGGGATTTAGCCACCCGTGGATTCCAGTGATGGCACCCCACTGTTCTCCCCACTAATCACCTCCGATATTCCCTTTCAGTAATCTCACATTATGTTTTTGAATGATGAGCTCTATATCCTGCGTGGAATGCAGGGGCGCGTTGATACCAGTTACTTCACTGGTTCGAAGGCGTTGGAAGAGTTCCGGATGAATATTGACTCTGAGGTTCCTGGCGAGGACCGTAAGTATAAAGTTCAAAGAGTTTAATATGTCCGATGTTCACTCTTGTTCCATTCCCTTGTGTTGCAGCTGGGTCCAAGAGAAGATTATCTTGTGGCAGCTGATGGCGTTTAGGTAAGAGTCTGTATTACCCAACATTGTCCGGTAAAAGATGCGTGTATTTAACTTGTTGTTTTCTCTCTCCTTACAGGTGCAGCGTAAGAAGATGTGGTGTGTTAAAGAATACTCCCTCCAACGGTAAATCGATAGGTCTATGGTGGTAAAAGAGATTGTATTAGTTGGCTCTCTCGGCTCACCTTGTTATTTCTTTTGTCCCCTTGATGCCGGAGTTCGGCGAAGAAAATGATGGAGGCAGCGCCAAATCGAAAGATGCTGTGAGGACTGGTAAGTATTGTGCGGCGCTGCAGCTGGCGATGCAACGGGTACAGAAATAATGTCCTTTCCAAGTGCGAAGACGTGATGAACCCGGAATCAGGTGAGGAGTTAAAATAATGTTCGTGTTCTAACCTTTCCTTCTTCTTTCCTCTTTTTCTAGGAGCTCTGGATTCGAGGTGGGTGTGGCAGAAGACTGGAAGCTGACTGCAGGCACGGTGAGCATTATGCTGCTGATGCAGAATAACGCGAAGCGTGAGCTGCTGTTCGGGCGTGGTTTAAATAGCCTTCCAAGTTGTCCCAGGTAAGAAGTTCCTCCAGAACCACATCCGAGTAAAAAATAGTCCCTGAAGTAAAGTAGTCCCATTCAGGCCTCACGTTGACTGGGATTCATTGCAGCATGGTCTGCATGAGGTAAATCATGCATATGAGCCTGGAGCCTGTGGCGCCAGGACTGATTTCTTCTATGAGCCTGGTGCCTATGGCGCCAGGACTGTACCCAGACAGTAGCTGGGGCTGCTGGGGTTTTTTTTTAAGTTCTTTTTATTAAAATTTAACATATATAACCAGTCAACTTCAAAAATTACATCAACTCCCACGTCTCCCGCCACCCTCCCTCCTCCCCCCAATTGTAGCACCCCAAAAGTCCACCGTTCTCGGTATCTCCTTGTACATCCTTCGCCAAAAAGGTCCAACAGCTTTAGTCTCTGTGGGCACCATTGTTCCCGAAACTCCCCCCTCAGATAGCCCAATGTCTCGCCCCACTCAGCAGCAAAACTCTCCAGCTTCCCCTCCACTGCGTACGTTGCCCATTCCAATGAAACAATATCCCACATTTTCCTTAACCAGTCCTGCTCCGTGGGGATTGTTGGGCTCTTCCAATTTTGCGCGATTAAGCTCATTGCTACTAAGATGAATACTTTTTTCGCTTTGCCCCTCCCTATCGTACCCCCTCCCACTCCCCCCATTCCCAACAAAATTTCCCTAGGGTCTTGACTATCCTCCAGCCCAATGATCTGGGAGAGAGCCCCAGCAACCTCACGCCAGAAAGGTCTGATACGCGGGCAATCCCACCATATATGAGCGGCCGAGCCTCATTCTCCACAAACCCTCCAACAGTCCCCTGAGATAGCCGGGTACATTGCATGCAGCTTGGCTGGGGTATAATGCCATCCGAAGAGATACTTATACCAAGCTTCTTGTAGCTGGGTTGCCTTGGCCACTTTGGGGATTGCTTTTCACAATCTTTCCCAATCCTCTCTTTCCCTCTCCGCCCCATCCTCTGTTCCCACATTCTCATATATGGCCATACAATTACCGAGCTCGCGCTTTCAAGAAGTTTATACAGATCCGATATCAGACCCTTAGAGCCATCGTGGGACAGGAGGAATCGTTCAAATTGTGTCAGGTCCCGTGTGGCAGCCCTCCTCACCTCCACCGACAGCACCCAGTGCCTGATTTGAAAGTATCTATGCCTCTCCACCTCCCCTACCCCGAATTCCTGCTTACATTCTTCGAAGGTTTTGATCTTACAATAGCTGAACATATCCCTCAGCGTTCTGCATCCACCGCTCTCCCACGCCTGAAATGCCCCTCTCTCCAGCCCCAGCGTGAAATCCCCATTGTTGAAAATGGGCATGAAAGGGGATGGGTAGGATGATATCTTTCGTCTCTCCACTACCTTGTCCCAGGTCGAGACCATCCCCTATGTGATGTCGCTCAGATAGACATGTGAGGTTCGTAGTTTCCGCGGGAGCCACAATATTTCGCCTAGATGGTGTCGAGCGACGGCCCTGTCCATTCGTACCCAGTGTTTTACATTTTCGGCTGCCAACTACTCCCTAAGCACCCGAAGAAGTGCCGCTTCGTGATAACGCCTGAAGTCGGGCACCCCAAGGCCTCCCCGTCCCCTTGAACCTGTCAGAAGACGCCAAGATAGTCGCGGCCGTTTACCTCCCCAAATAAATCCTTTAACCACCATGTCCAGTTCTTTAAAGAAGCTTGCCGGGACAGACAGCGGGATTGCCTGGAAGAGGTAGAGTATACGGGGTAAAATTACCATTTTAATCGCCTCTCTCCTTCCTAACCAGGAAATCCCGAGGGCCCTCCACCATCCCAGATCCCTCTTAACCTCCTTTAGCAGTGGGGAGTAGTTCGCCCCGATCCACCCCTTCAGGGAGGGGGTTATCCGAATTCCCAAGTATCGTATCCCGCCTGGGCTCCATTTAAATGGGGAGAGCCCCTTCAGCTCTTTAGCCTCGCTCTCCTCCAGGGACAGATTGATCAATTCCGAATTTTGCCAGTTGATCCTCAGACCCGATACTCCCCCGAATTTGGTCAGCACTGCTATGCATTCCTTACTGGATTCTTTCGGCTGCGTCAACATGAGCAGCATGTCATCTGCGAATGCTGCCACTTTATGTTGGTCCCCCCCAAATGGTACGCTCCTGACCTCATCCGACTCCCTTATGGCCACTAGGAGAGGCTCTAAATATATTGCATAAAGCAGGGGAGACAGGCGACAACCCTGTTTCGTACCTCGCCGCAGTCTGATCGGTTTCGAAGTTTCCCCATTAACCAAAATTCTCGACCGGGGGTTCTTATAATTTGCCTCGACCATGCTGATAAATTCCGACCCCAGACCCACCCTCTCCATAACCTGAAATAAAAACGACCACTCCACCCGATCAAACGCTTTTTCAGCGTCGAGCGCTAAAAGTATTGCGGGAGTGGTGGGTTTCCGTGCCTTCTCTACTATGGGCCACCCGTCTGATGTTGTCGGCCGTCTGTCTCCCTGCCACAAATCCAGACTGATCTTGATGAATCAAAGCGGGTAAAAACTTCTCTAACCTCTTTGCCAATATTTTAGTGTAGATTTCTGCTTCCGTATTTATAAGTGCGATGGGACGATAAGACGTACACTCCTCGGGGTCTTTGCCCGTCTTATGTATTAGTATTATCTTAGCCTCCTCCATTGAGGGGGTGATATTACCTCGGGTCCTGAAGGAGTTGAATAGTTGTGCTAGGTAAGGAACCAATAGAGGACAGAAGAGTTTATAAAACAACGCTGGGTAGCCGTCTGGGCCCGGGGCCTTGCCACTGGGAAGAGCCGCTATAGTCACCTTCACTTCATCTTCCGAGATTGCTTGCCCAAGTTCTAACTCCTCGTCTCCGGACAGTCGCGGGAGGGGAAGGGCTCCCAGAAACTCCCTTTGAGGGCCCGGCAAAGGGCATTGTGTGGAGTATAATTCTTCATAGAACTCCGCTAGTCTCCCCTTTATCTCTTCTGTCCTAGTGAGTCTGATCCCTTCCTTGCTCCTCATGGCTACTATAACCTTACGCTCCCGATCTCCTCTCAGGAGACGCGCCAGGAGCGAGTCTGCCTTGTTTGCTTTTGCGTAGAACTTTTGTCTAACCCTAAGCATAGCGGCCTCCGCCTTTTTAGTTCTTAAGACCCTCAAATGGCCCTCGGCTGTCCTGTATTCCTTATATATTTTTCTAGAGGGGTTATTACCCAACCATACCCTGGCGGCCTCTACTTCTCTTTCCAACTGCGCCTCAAGTTCCCTTAGTGGCCTATTTCTTTCTGCCTGCAAGGCAATTAGCTCGGCCTTTAGAGTAGCTTTAAAAGCGTCCCATGTGGTCTCGAGACTCGTGTCTACGCTATTGTTCTGCTCGAAGTAGCCCCGAATCTTACTTTCTATCTCCTCCCACATCGCCCGGTCCCTCAGCAGAGCTTCCGGGAATTTCCAGTTCCATACCCCGGTTCTGCGTCCTCCCAACCGAAGCTGCATCCGGACCACCTTTTGGTCTGCTATCCCCACCGGGCCGACGTCTATCGAATCCACCTGCCCAACCAGACTCGCAGATACCCAGATATAATCGATTCTAGATTGAGTTCTATGAACATCGGAGATGAAAGTGAACCCCTCCTCCCCTCCCCTCAGTGCTCGCCATACGTCTCGCAGACCCGCATCCTCCCATTTCTCCTTCAGTCTACACGAGGCCACTGCCCCCCCGCTGCCCCCCTCCTGCTGCGTGTGGTCCCTAGTTCTGTCCCATGCCAAGTTCAAGTCCCCCATTAAAATCACCTGCCCTCTTGCAAAATCCTGTATGATTCCCAGCACCTCCCGCAGGAACTGGTCCTGGCCCACATTAGGTCCAAACACCGAAGCTACTGTATAGGGTGACCCCCTGTGCTCCCCCCTCACCACGATATACCTCCCATTCTTGTCCCGAAGGGTGTCAGCGATGCGGAAATCGATACCCCTCCTGAATGCCAATGCCACTCCCCCCTTCTTTGTAGCGCCATAGTCAAATAAAATCTGCGGGAAACCCTTCAACCTCAGTCGCCCCTGGTCCTTTCGTAATAGGTTGGTTTCCTGAAGCGCCAACACATCCGGCCTATGGGATCTAATGAATTGCTCAAGTTTAGACCGCTTAAGAGGGGAGTTCAATCCCCTAACATTATTTGTTAGCCACTTGAAAGGTAAACCAGTAAGTAGTACGCTCCTCGGTGTTGGCCCCCCTCCACTTCCCCGGCCTCACCTTGATTATTTTCACCCTCCCCCCCCGTAGAGGATACTCCGAGCCATCGTTTCCCCTTCACTGCCTATCCCCCTACCCACGAGTCGTGAAAACAAGGATGTCCCATTGGGTGCTACAATCCCTACCCCAGGCAACCCTCCCTCCCTCTCCCGCCCTGCAACCCCAATTTAGGGTGAGTGCCCCCCTTTCCCCTCCCCTGCCCCCCCCATCCTGCCCACCCAGCCGCGTCTCTGCTCCGTCCCCCCCTCCCCCCCGGGCCTCGTCGCCCTTCCTGATCCCAGTATGTCGCACTCCGTCACACAGAGCTCTTCTTCCACCCCTTAGGGTCCACCCCTTACATATCGTGCTCCTGCTCATTTACGGCTTTTGCCATCTGTATCACCCTCTGCTCCGGCCTCATCGCCGTCTCTCAGCAACGCACCTTTAACCCTTCGGCCTCTCCGTCTCCTTTCTTCCACTGTAGACCACTCCCATGGCCTCTCCCTCGGCCGGTTCCCAGTAGTTCCCCCCCCCCCCCCGCCCTGGGGACTCTCCTCCAGATCGATCCCCAGTATACTAGCTCCCTCCTGGGCAGAGGTTATCCTTTTTTGAGAACCTTCCCACTCAAATACAAGCCCGAAAGGAAATGTCCACCTGTACCGTATTCCGCGGGCATTTAAAACTTTCAACACTGGCGCTATCTTCCTTCTCTTTATTAAGGTGACATTGGCTAAATCCTGGTATAGGGCAATCTGCTGGCCTTGGAACACAATTGGCTCTTTTTTCCTTGCGGCTTGGAGCACTGCCTCTTTCTGCGCGTACCTGGAGAAGGCAGCTAGCACATGCCTTGGCCTCGCGCCCGTGCCCCTACAAGCTTTCCAACTCTGTGAACTCGGTCCAACTCAATGCAGTCGGGGCTGCCCTCCCCCAGGATGTCTGCAAAGATACCCTGAATTTCCTGCTTCAGATTCCTACTGCTTCACTCTGATATTGATCCTCCGGGACCTGTTCTCAATGTCATCCATCTGAATCTCCAGGATCCGGGTCGCCGCGTCCAGGCGCTCTATAGCTTCACTATTCGCCATTGATTCTTTTTCAACTTCTTGGAGCCCCATTTCTAGGAGATCCGTCCTTCCCCAAGTTGTCTCATATCACGCTTAATCTCTCCCAGGGCCTCGTTCAAGTCCGTCCGCATGAGCTGAAATTGTTCCTGAAACGTCTTGGCCAGACTTGCCTGGAGCGCCTGGATTTCCCCCAAAAACTCTTGTCCATTAATCTGGGCCAGCTCCTGAGCCCCCTCTGCTGTGGCTCTCTCATCCGTCCTCTTGTTGCCTCTCACCAAGTCCTCACCCAAGGCCTGCCTTGGCCACATAGCGTGAAGGGTGCTTTGAGAGTCCTGAGGACACTGCGCAGTCTTCCCGCCTCTCCCTTTGTGGCGCGTGGCCATCAGCGCATAGTGGTCGCGATTACGTGCCGCTGGGCTCCTCCCGTCAGCGCTCCTTCCCCCTAACTGAGGATGAACCCCACAAGTGTCCCCTGCGAGGGGCAAGCAGCTTACTTAGCGCCGCCTCCTGGCCTGCGCCGTACCGTGGGTGACCCTTGACACCCTGCCTCTCTTATTGCCCCAACATTAGGACTGCATTCCTTAATAGGGTAGCTCCTCGGGCGTCCTTCTCAGGGCTGCATGCACACCAAAAAAAAAAAACCCAGGGGATGGGCAATAGTCACTCTTTGCTTTGTGGCCTCCTTTTGGGTCTCAGGTTCCTCTGGATCCAAGTGATCCCCTCTATCCAGGCCCTAAGGTTCCAGAGGCAGCAGGGCCCACTATCTCTGCCCTTTCTCCACTTACTGTGTTGTCTAGTGCAGGGGTGCTCCCTCTATGTCCAGCAAGGGCCGCTCCTCCACCTCTCTCCCCTGCCCGCTTGCGTGCAGGCAGCAGTTTGGCTCCTCCAGAGCTCTCCCTCCACACAGGGCACACAGGGTCCCGCCGTGGCACGGGGCTCCAAGATTCGGGGCCCGTGAACCAGCGAGGCCCTAAGCGGGTGTCCGTGGGGGGTTCTCCCTCCCCGCTCCACTCATAAACACGGAGGGACCGCCTCCCCGCAGTCTCCCCAGGACAGGGAGGCCACCTCGCTCGCCAGTGAGCCCCTCTGATCCCATGGATGCCCCAGCCGGCCCCCCGGGGGTGACACACTCTCCGACCGGGGACTCCCCCAGCTCAACTCACGTTGGAGAAGAGTCGCCTGGCCCCTCCTC
The DNA here is from genome assembly GCF_040938575.1 of Ambystoma mexicanum. Classification (NCBI taxonomy): domain Eukaryota; kingdom Metazoa; phylum Chordata; class Amphibia; order Caudata; family Ambystomatidae; genus Ambystoma; species Ambystoma mexicanum. The sequence continues at coordinate 150,083,140 of NC_090940.1, forward strand.
CTGTGTCGGGGCCCCGCGGCAGCCCGCCCGCAGCGCTGCTATCCTCCCGGGCTACACTGGCCCGGAAAAGGACTCCGCTGGCCACCGCTCCTCTTCAATCCCGAGCCTTAATGTTCCCCCGCTGGATGCTCGGGGTCCTGCCACATTTCTTAGCGGGTCGCCGAGGTGCCGCGGGGTGGTGGACCGCAGTGCTTAGGTTCGCTGCTCAGGAGCACTCGGCAGGCACGTCTATCTGTTGCCCGTCGCCATCTTGGAATCGGCTGCTGGGCTTTTAATAAGCACCTGGATGCCTGCTCCCGGGGCTGATGGGCTTGGTCCGGATGCCCGGGGGTAGGCATCATGACAGCACTCCCCCCCAAGGCCCCTCCTAAAGTTGTACTTCCCCTTGGTCCTGGTTTGTCTGGGAAGTTCCGATGGAAGTTTTTCACCAACCGACGTGCATGAACGTGGTCACTGGGCTCCCATGACCTTTCTTGTGGTCCGTAACCCTTCCAGTCGATTAAATAAAAAAGTCTTGATTTAACCATTTTAGAGTCCAGGATATTTTTAACTTCGAATGCGGGTTCCCCATCTATTAGGATGGGGTCGGGCGTTTTGGCTAGTCTTGTCCCGGGTTGAACTGGTTTTAGAAGTGAAACATGAAAGACAGGTTGAATCCGCATATTAGAGGATACTTCCAATTTGACGGCCACCGGGTTGATAATGGCCTTAATAGTGTAAGGTCCCAAATATCTAGGATTAAAAGTCTGAGTCTCTTTTAGAGTTATGTGTTTTGTAGCCAGCCAAACTTGATCCTCATTCTGGTATTGTGGAGCATCACTTCTATGTTGGTCAGCATTTTTCTTGTATTTCTCTTTCGCTAGTTTCAAATGTTCCGTTGCCTCCATAAAGGCTTGTGTAATAGTAGAGTGCAGATGATTCACTGCGGGCATTTCTAAGTGTTGAGGCGAATCGAGTTCTGAGGTTCGAGGGTGATGTCCATATATGGTATAAAAGGGGCTCTGTCCGGTTCCTGAATGTACAGAGTTATTGTATGCGTATTCGGAAATCCATAAAATATCCTTCCAATTGCTTTCGGTTTGGTGTAGCATGCAACGTAGGTATTGTTCAAGAGTCTGGTTGGTCCTCTCCGTCTGACCATCGGTCTGGGGATGGTGACTGGTTGATAATCTCACGTCGATTTGCGCTAATTGATAACATTTCTTCCAAAACTGCGAAATGAATTGACTACCTCGGTCAGAGACCAATACAGAAGGAAATCCATGTACTCGAACAATGTTTTCGAGAAATTCTTTGGCGAAAATTGAAGCGGAAGGTAATCCCTTTAAAGGAATAAAGTGGGCCATCTTGGAAAAAAGATCCACAATAACTAGAATGGTGTTAAATCCATTACATGGAGGTAGATCAGTAATAAAGTCTAAAGACAAAGTGTGCCATGGCTTAGGTGGAATATCCAAAGGTTGTAAAAGACCAGCTGGTTTTTTCTTCTGACTTTTGTTTTGGGCGCAGATACCACAAGATAGCACAAATGACTTTACGTCTTTCCACCAGGTGGGCCACCAGAAATGTCTTTTAATTTTAGCTTCAGTTTTTGCAAAACCTGGGTGTCCTTCCATCAGAACATCATGATAATTGGAGATAATTAGTTCTTGTAGTTCTTTGTGTGGTAGAAATAGACGCCCTTGATAGTAAGGTAGGTCATTGATGACTGAATAATCTTGGCCTTTCTTTACCCAGTCCTGCAGAGCTGCTGGATCGATAAGTTGTTGGATTTTTTTTTTTTTACTTTCTTTATTTGTCTTGACAACACACCAGAAACAAACAAGGCGCCACATGGCACCAGCAATGAGTCAATGGAATTAGCAACATACATTATTAGCCACACATCATGCATCAATTACGCTATACGGAAGATGAGGCAGCTGCTGGACATCAACAGCTGTATCAGAAGAAGAACATCATTTATGGGGAGCCCCAAGGGGAGGACACGACAGAGTTCGTGGGTGAGGCCATGGCAGCCATATAGTCCCGAAACTTCCGCCAGATGTCTCTTGGCCTCGAGTGTGAGTGCTGCATTGCATTCCAAGATTCCTCAATATCGTGAACCCATGTAATTGACCTGAGCCATTGTGCATAGGTAGGGGCCCTAGGACGGAGCCAGCATAATACTATACAGCGGACCGCCAACAGCATGCCCAGACCTGCAAGTTTCTTAGAGTCGCGGGGAAGCTTTGGGAGATCATGAAATATGCAGTGTAATGGGGTGCGGGCTATGGTATATTCCAGGATATATGATAGTGTGGAGCAGACGTCTAACCAGAACTGAGTAAGACAAGGGCAGTGCCATAACATATGAATGTAGGTAGCTCGATCCATGCCACACCTGGAGCAGCTGGGAGGAACGGTGCTGAACATGCAATTTAGTCTTACTGGTGTTTGATGGTATCTGTGTAGCACCTTGAATTGTATTAATTTAAATTTGGTGTTATAGGATACATTGTGGATGCGGCCACACATTCGGGACCATCTCTCATCAGTGAGTTCAACTCCCAGATCCTCTTCCCATGCGCATCTCAACCCTGTAAAGGGGCGGCCGCCCTATTCTGTAATAAAGAGTACAGCCTTGACACCTTGCCCCTAAAGGAGAGGTAGGAGCAGAGTTCTGCCACTTTAGGCTCATCTGGGGGCAAGGCAGGGAAATCAGGGAATTTGGATTTTTAGATTCTTCCGTAATGAGGAGTATTGTAGCCATAATGAAGGCCGGCCTCTAAGAGGTGGGGGGAGATCCAGCCACTCAACAAAGTTCTCCCGTTCATAGGCATCACGGAGTGCCAGGAAGCCAGCATCTGCCCAGTGTGATACGACTGATTGTGGGATATGTGGGACATCGGGAAGAAAGTTCCATAACGGCAGGTCACCGTGAAACGGATGAGACGTGCCGACCATTGTCCAGAGTTTGGACAATGCCAAGGACGTGGCAGCAACCGAGTCCGCGGAGTCTGGGTCAGGGGGTGCTGGTTTGAGGATCAGGGAACCTATCACACTGTCCAAGACTGCTAGTTTTTACAGCCGAACATGTGGGGGGGGGATCAGTGGTATTAAACCAATACGACGCAAACTGCGATTGGACTACTATCCAGTATCTGATGAAATGAGGAGTGTTGAACCCACCCAGTTCTTTGGGAGTGGTCAATATGGAGAGCTTAAGGCGGACAGCTCCCGAATACCATAGAATGGTGTTGCTTATCTGACGCAGCTTTCTGAAAAAAACATCCCCAGGCCACACAGGGAGGTTAGCGAAACGATATAGGAGTTAGGGTAATACCACCATTTTAAGGATTCCAATCCTGCCTGCTAGTGAAATGGGGAGTTTGGACCAGCTGGAGGCCCTCACCGCAAGGCTAGTTAAATAGGTCTGATAATTATCCTCGCGAAGCTTGGCCACGTGGCGGGAAACCACCACCCCCAGGTAGGTGATGCTGGATGGCGACCAGTTGAAACCACATAAGTCTGCGGGGGGTTGCGTGGAATCTGTAAGTGGGAATAAGGTGTACTTGGAGCAATTTATTTTAAGGCCAGATATGTCCCCAAAGCGAGCCACATCCGCTAGCATGGGGGCGAGATTAGAGTCGGGAGACCGGATGTAGAGAAGAGTGTCATCCGCATATAGGGAGATCACATCGGATTGGCCGGATGTGCGTAGGCCCCTATGCAAGTGTGATTGGCGTACCATGTCCGCAAAGGGTTCCATTGCAATAGCGAATATAAGGGGGGAGAAGGGGCAGCCCTGTCGTGTGCCTCTGGATATCTGAAAGGGAGCAGAGCATCTGTCCTCGGTTCGAACCCTGGCCGACGGGACAGTGTAAAGTAACCTGACCCACGCACGGAAATTGGGGCCGAACCTGCACCTCTCGAGGACTCGCCATAGATACCTCCACGAGACTGAGTCGAATGCCTTCTGCATGTCTAGGGTGGCTGCAACCCCCTGCGTGGTGGGACTGATTCTGCTGATTACATTGAAGAGCCTCCTCAAATTCAGGGATGTAGATCTGCCTGGGACAAATCCCGGCTGGTCGGGGTGAATAATGTGCGGCATATGTGGGGCTAGGCGGTTGGCCAGCAGTTTAGCATATATTTTAACATCGCTGTTAATCAGAGACAGCGGCCGGTATGAGCCACACTGAGTGGGGGGCTTACCCGGCTTGAGGAGCACTGCTATCAGCGCCTCCTGGAGAGATGGAGGGAGTATACCCTTTTCACACGACTCCTCCCACAAGGCCAATAGCTGTGGAATCAGGATTAATTTATATTGTTTATAAAAATCAATGGGGAGCCCGTCGGGGCCAGGGGCCTTCCCTGATGCCAACGATGCCATGGCCTCGTGAAGCTCTTCAGAGGTAAACGGTCTCTCCAGGAGTAGGCTGGTTTCGGTGGACAGCACTGATAGGGGGAGGGTCTCCAAGTAGGAATCAATTTCCAGGGCTTGGGGACCATCGGCAGCAGAGTAAAAGGAGGTATAGAATAGCTGAAACTGGGAGTTGATGTCCTGGGGGGAGGTGGCGAGCAAGCCATCGGGTCTCACTATCGCAGGGATATGGGGGGCACCGAACTCCCGGCGCACCAGCCTGGCTAGCATACGACCCGGGCGTTCGCCCTCACCATATTTCCTCACTGCCTGGGGGGAGTCTAGGAATTTAACCTCACGCTGGGCAAGGTCGCGAAACCTGTCTAGCTTGGAACCCAGTGCAGCCAGAGTAGCTAGGGAGTGGTCGTGAGCATATTGGGACTCAAGGATAGCTAGGGCCGTTTCGCTGGCAGCGATGTCTGAGCGGATTTCCTTAAAGATGCCGCAGCACTTGGATATGGCCATCCCCCTCACGTACGCTTTGAACGACTCCCACAGGACAGCATACGATGTTACTGAGTCTGTATTGATCTCAAGAAATTCCTCAATGGAGGATTCGAGTTCGGCTGCGATGGCCTGGTCGAGAAGCGCGTATGGTCCCAGCCTCCACTGCCTAGCTTTTTCGGCATCCTGACCCCAGTTTAGGGATATGAGTACCGGTGAATGGTCCGAAATCGTCCTAGGGAGGATAGCCAAGTGAGACAAGGATCTGACCAGTGTGTCCGTTATTAGCCATCTGTCTATCCTGGAGTGGGATCGTGAACCGCAGAATAGAAGGAGAATGTGCAAGAATCAGGGTTCATTAGACGCCATACATCCACAAGTGCCAGCCGGGGGAGGGATATGAGGATAGTGTAGGCTGCCTTGGAAAGTTGGCGAGGTCTGGTGCCTGACCTATCTAGTGTGACATCTAGTATGGTATTGAAGTCGCCCCCCCATAATATTGGAAGTAGGGGGTAGCTTTCGAGGAGGGCAGCTAGGTTTAGGTAGAATTCAGGGTCATCGATATTTATCTCTTGGTGGAGCAATTTGCCAGTAATGAATACGTTTCTGCCCAGAGGATCGATATGCGAGTGGTCGCATGTGAATTTCAGGCTCTTGTGTATCAGAGTAAGGGTGCCACGGCTTTGTGTAGAATAGTTAGTATAGTACCTCTGGGGCCCCCATTGCCTCGCAAACCGCTCGCACTGCTCCGATCGAGCATGGGTTTCCTGTAAACATAGAATTTTCACCCCATGATGTTCAGCATGTAGCTGTACCTGTCTCATCTTTCTGTGATTGCCCAACCCCGAATATTCCAGCTCATGAAGGTCACATCAGTGTTAGCCATACTCGTGCGAGTACTGCTTGTCTCCTGCCACGGGGGCGCCAACCACAGGGAGCTAGTGGATCCTGCGGTGCGTAGAGCCACGTTTGTGTACACAAAAAGCATTACCTCGGCACATAGGGCGCCTCTAGTGGTCGTCAAGACTTTTTTAACCATAACATACCCACCCATACACCCACATCCCTCCCCCAATCAGAGGGACGAGACCCAAACAAACCCATATCAACCAGGAACTACTAGGCATCTACGCCTGGGGGACTGTTAGCTTCCGGGCAGTGGCGTACCGGACTGGGGAGAGCGTGAGGAGAGTATGCAATCTAATATTATTAACCATAGTGTACGAGCCATGAACAGGTAACAGAGGGAGCCATGGCCCATGGGAAATGAAACAAGTGACGAGGGAAGCAGCCATGGGTCCCAATACACCATCTGGGGAGCACAATATGGAGTCCGAGTGATAAGGGCGGGAGAGGAGTCCGAGGACCCACCCTCGGGGACATAGTGGTAACCATAGAGTAATCCCCAAGACGAGGTCTTGTCGGGGAGTAATGCCTCTGGAAACAATGAGTCAGCGTGGCACACAAGGCCGCAATTGCATAGGATAAAAGGAGCAACGTGAACAAACCAGCAACCAATGAACTTCAACGATAGGGTGCCATCATAGGGGGAGAAGCCAGCAGGGGTCCCCCACTTGTCCTAGGCACTGCAATATGCAGATTAGATATACATCCCAGCTAGGGAATAAGTGGCACAGCCCGGGAAGTGTTTGTCGATAAATTTGGAAGCCTCCTCAGGGATGGTGAAAAAGAACGTGTGATTAGAGTGTTCAATTCTCAGCTTTGCGGGAAAAAGCAGAGTATTTAACTCCTAAGTCGCGGAGTCTCCTTTTTACAGCTATAAAGGTTTTCCGCTCCTGCTGCACCGCCACGGAAAAGTCTGGGTATAGATGTATCCTCGGCCCCCCCCGAGGAGCAGCTCCCCCTTAACTCTGGCCACCCGTACGAGGGCATCCCGATCACGAAAATTCAGGATCCTGGCAATGATGGGGCGGGGAGGTGTGCCAGGTCTGGCTTTCGCGGCCAGGGAGCGGTGTGCCCTCTCCACCGCAAATTGTGCTGACAGTTTGGGGTGATCCAGCAGTGTTAAAAGAGTTTGTTCCACATATTCCCCCATGGCTCACCAATGTCGTCCTCGGGTACGCCAACAATGCAGAGGTTATTTCGCCTGGAGCGGGATTCAAGATCGTCATTTTTCTTCTCCACTGCCAGGACCCGACTGCTGAGAGTGGTAACAGCCACGCAGAGGGAGCCCAGGTCATCCCCAGTGGTGCCAACCCTTGTTTCGATTTCAGTGACCCGGCTATATGTTTTCTCGATATGAGCCTTTATCGACGAGATAGTACCATTCATATCGTCTAATTTGGTATGAAGCGTGGTGAAACCTTTGTGCATGTACTCCAGCATTTTTTGCGAGTCATCTGGGGATGAGGATGACGAGGCAGTGGGCGAGTCCTCTGGCGGGTCGGTCGACTGTCTGGACGGTGTCTTAGTGAACATATTCAGTGAGCTTTGCTTCCTCCCGGCTCCCGCTCCCTCGGTCATGGTGGCAATTAGAGATTAATTTGCCGGCGCCCAGAAGGTGCCAGCTGTCGGGTTTGCCTCTGATGCAGCTCAGGATGAACCCCTCTGGGGAGACAAGGACCACCGAAGGCCCGTCCCGCGGCGACGCAGTGGACCACTGTTATTCTGTGCTGGTGCGGGAGGATATGGCCGGTGCAGCGATGGCAGAGGGGTGGTCAAAACCCAGCCAGGAGCATGTATCTCTGCGTTCCCTGAGCTTTACTGAGCCCCTGCAAGCGATTCCCTGGGTGGTGAGGCCCGGTAGTCAATCCCAGATTCAGCCGACCATTCACATCGCATGGGGGGACGATGTACTGTATAGGTGTCCACGTGTATGCCTCCGGGTCAAAATTTGAAGTCCCCAGCAGGGCACGGATGATCAGGGTTCCAGTAGCAGGGAACGATGATGGCGCGTATTGTGAGCCGGGCCGAGTCCAGAAAACACCGAAAGGGTATAGGAGTTACCCCAAGTATCCGAACACACGGACGCGCAGCACTGGTTCGGCCGCAGTCCGGCTGAGGGGGGAGCCAATGGAGAGGGCCACTCAACCCCGCTCGCCCCTCGCCCCCTACCTGGCGGCCGGCCCGCGGAGGAGTGGCAGGATTGAAGAAGCTGTGTCGGTAATCTCTCAGCAAAGGCGTCGCTGGTGTCCCCGGATGTCGCATCCGCAGTAGGTATGGCGGGCCAACAGGGCGAGGCAGCTGTCGGGGGGGTCAGGGAGAAAGGAGTCTGGCCATGCAGGCCCCTCCCCGCAGCAGGCCGCAACGCCGCGCCCTCAAGTGGCCGGGAGGGCCGCGGTCCACGGAGCGTCAGACGGGTTATCGAACAGAACGAGTCCCAGCAGGGACCAGGTGGCCACAGCTCGGTGCCGAGGGCGCGGTTCTCTACGAAACTTTCCCGGGCCACAGAGGATAGGATTATAGGGATGCGCCGTCGATTTTGAGCGGATGCAGTGGGGTCGCGGGGCTGAACGCGAAGGCTCTTTGCTCTCCCCGTCCGGAGTTCAACACCTAGGCGGCCATCTTGCTTCGGCGCAACAGCGCCCCCCCCAAGTTGTTGGATTTTTAAAATGAATATCTTCTAAAGTATGTAGAGTAGTTATGCCAAGAATTCTTTGTTCTGAAATTATAGGCACCGGTTCCGGGTTCGAATATGCTTCTCCCATCCCTATTTGGGATAAGGCATCTGCCTTGCCGTTTTTACCAACTCGTCGGTAAGTGATCACGAAATCGAATTAGGCAAAGAATAATGCTCATCGAAGTTGACGCAATGATTGGGCCTGGGCTGTTTTCAAATATTGCAAATTCCTGTGATCAGTGATTACAGTGATGTATGCCTGGCACCGAGAAGTTAATGCCAACAACTCTTTATCGGTAACCGCATAGTTTAACTCGGGTGCCGAGAACTTTCTTGACCAGAATGCTACTGGATGAAGTTGACCGGTTTCAGGATCCTTCTGGGACAGGACAGCTCCCATAGCTAAACTGGATGCATCGGTTTTAACTATGTATGGAAGCTCGGGTGTGGATGCTTTAAGACAGGTGCAGACGTGAATTTCAGTTTTAGCTCTTGGAAGGCACTTTCAGCCTCTTCGGTCCACAAGAAGCGTTTGTTTTTTCGCAAAAGTGATGTGATGGGGTGTACAATATGTGAGAATTAAGGAATAAATTTGCGATAGAAATTAGCAAATCCAAGCATGCTTTGTATCCCTTTAACTGAACTGGGTGAAGGCCATTTGAGAATTGCGTCCACCTTTCGAGAGTCCATTCAAACTCCTTTTGGAATCAGGATAAATCCAAGGAATTCAACTTCTGTAGAATGAAAAACACATTTTTCCAATTTTGCGTATAACTCGTGCTGGCGTAATTTCTCAAAGACTGCACGAACATGCTTAACATGGTTTGATTCTGAGGAGGAGTACACTAGAATATCGTCTATGTATACGACAACACAGAGATCAATGAGTTCACGAAGGACATTGTTCATAAAATACTGGAAGGCTGCTGGTGCATTGCACAACCCGAAGGGCATCACCTGATATTCGAATAATCCGTACTTGGTGCGAAAGGCAGTCTTCCATTCATTGCCTTTCTTTACATGTACCAGATGATATGCCCCTCGGAGATCTAACTTAGTGTAGATACAAGCATCCTTTACTTGGTCTAGTAATTCGGGGATCAGAGGCAATGGGTATCGTTTTTTTACCGTAATCTGATTTAATGCGTGGTAGTTTATGCACATTCTAAGGTCACCTTCCTTTTTAGGCACGAAGAATAAAGCTGAGGATGCAGGAGACTTGGATGGACGAATGAAGCCATTAGCAAGGTATTGGTCCAAGTATTGTCGTAGGTGAAGATTTTCGGGTTCCGTAAGGGCGTAGATCCTACTGCATGGAGGTTGTGCACCGGGTAAGAGGTCGATTTGACAATCGTATGATCTGTGAGGTGGTAAGGTGTTTGCCTGTTCTTTTTGAAAAACATCCTGAAATTCTTGATATTCCCGAGGTAACTGCACGATTGGATTAGTGACTGTGGCCAGGCCTTTGTTCAAGGTTTTTTCCGGGTAACAGATGTGTGCACAATCCGGGAAGGTTATTCTCTTCTCTCGCCATTCAATACAAGGATTATGTGTTTCCAACCATGGCATTCCCAGAATTATTTGGAACTGCGGGGCTTTGATTAAATCAAACACAATAGTTTCTCGATGCCCATCTTGACCCAATAGTGTCATCTCTGCAGTGGAATGAGTTACGGGCCCAGAGGCAATTTCAGTTCCATCGACTGTGGTGATGACATCTGAAGTGGTCTTTTTGCAAAGAGGTAAATTCATCCTTGAAGCCGATTCGTGGTCCATATAGTTTCCTACGGGCCCACTATCAATGTATGCCCTTACTGCGTGCATACGTGATGACTGCCTTGGATCAATAAGGACCATTGGTATGATTATGTGCGAGGTCTGAGTGTCCTTCTTTAAGCTCGGCAAGTGGACCTCTACGCTTGTCGGGTGTGGTCGTTTCCCGAATCAGGCCCTATTTGGCTTTTGTCAGCAACTCCTACCACTTTCTTGGGTGGTTTCATAGGACACTCTCATAGGAAATGTCCTGAGGTTCCACAGTACAGACACAATTGCATCTGCCGTCTCTTTTCTCTTTCCTTCTGAGTTAAGGGTCCTTTAACCCCCCCGATCTGCATTGGTTCTGGTGCATCTGTTCCTTTGGGGGTAACGTTGGGTTTAACCAATACCCGATTCCAAACTTAGCTCGATCAGCCTTTCTATTCTGAAGTTGGTGGTCTAACTGGACCACTAAGTCTATATATTCTGCGCAATCTTGAGGTGGGTTCACAACTTGAGCCAAAACATCTTTGAGTTCTCCCCGAAGTCCACGATGAAATAATGTAATTCGTTTTACCACAGGCCATCCGGTTTCCACCACCAACCTATTGAAGGTTGCGATATAGGTTAGCAGATCCTGGTTACCCTGTTGTAGGGATAAGATTTCGTTATCCAGGGCCTGTCCCTGTGAATGTCTGGCGAATAGTCTTTCTATGCTCATCTGAAAACCCTGAAAATCCCGAAGAAGAGGGTCATCCTGGTTGACTAGTGGAATTGACCAATCGGCTGCGCTGCCACTAAAATATGATAGTACAAAGGCTACTGTGGCTTGGTCGTTTGGAAAAGCTCCAGGTCTGCATAAAAAGTGTAAGCGGCATTGGTTCATAAACACAGCGAACCTTTTTGGGTCCCCAGCAAAACGTTCGGGTGGAGCTAAAGGAACAGTCCTTGGTAGAATTACTTGCACAGGATTGTTCGATGAAACAGGAGTTGGGTTCCCCCCGAGTCCAGGTAGGGGTGTTTGCCCAGCTTGGTTTTGCAGCAGTTGTCTAGCAAGATCATCAGTGCGCTCCTTTGACACAATCAGTTCTCTCCTGAGGGCATTAGTTTCTTGGCGCGCGGAGTGCACTTCTGCCCTAAGTTCCCCTAATAATTGGGCTAGTTGGTCGGTTTCTGAGGTTTCCATAACGCCCGGGTGGGGATTTGTAGATAGGCTTCGCGTTCTGTTACGCTCACCTGGATCCCACAGGGGCGTCGATCAGATCCGGACAGCTGCGGCCTCCTCCAACGTGACGCGTAGTGCAGAGATGACAGACTGGACTGGCCCGCCTAATCTCGTCTGCTTGACCCGTAGAAGTATTCTCCTGCAAGTGGAGAAAGGGATTTAGCCACCTGTGGATTCTAGTGATGGCACCCCACTGTTCTCCCCACTAATCACCTCTGATATTCCCTTTCAGTAATCTCACCTTATGTTTTTCAATGATGAGCTCTCCATCCTGTGTGGAATAGCCTTCAAAGTAGTCCCAGGTAAGAAGTTCCTCCAGAACCACACCCGAGTAAAAAATAGTCCCTGAAGTAAAGTAGTCCCATTCAGGCCCCACGTTGACTTGGATTCATTGCAGCATGGTCTGCATGAGGTAAGTAATGCACATGAGCCTGGCGCCTATGGCGCCAGGACTGATTTCTTCTATGAGCCTGGTGCTTATGGCGCCAGGACTGTACCCAGACAGCCCCTAGCCGGGGCTGCTGGGCTTTTAATAAGCACCTGGATGCCTGCTCCCGGGGCTGATGGGCTTGGTCCGGAAGCCCGGGGGTAGGCATCATGACAGTCTGGATCCGGTAAGTTGAGTACACCTCATCAAAATACCTGATATAGTATGAAGGAATTTAGCTGAGGAAATCATTGCTGGATTCCAATATATATTTATTACCACTGTATGAGAGGGGGCATGCTCTCTATCACAAGTATGTTTCAGTATTGTCCATTGAATAAAAGGATTTGGATTGATGGTTTTTATTACTTGGAGACATTGTCCATGTTTTATCATTGTCAATAGCCCTGCATAAGGCCTACCATGCTGCCCTTTTCCTGCAGCATTTACTAAAACGCTGTAACCATTGCAGACCGGTATAGCACAGAGCCATGTCTCTTGCAGGCAGATTGTCGTGTGAGAGGTCACATTCAAGGACAACTGATTGAACAGATGTTTGAACCCCTGTGTGTTCCAGGATATCAGAGAACAAGTTTGGCCACACGAAATGTCTATTTGCTAGTGGTGCCTTGGCCCATTCAGGGCTTTTGAGATCCAGTGCCAATTGGTTGATATCCAACTATATGAAATGTTAACATTATACGAAACCAAGGTATGCTGAATGCCAACCTACATGAAACCTTAACATTACAAGAAACCAAGGCATAATGAATATCGAACTATATGAAAACTTAACATTAGAAGGAATTACAAATATATTGAATACCAACCTATGTGAGACTTGGATGTTTGAACATCGCATTATACAGAAAGTTCTAATTGAGATAAACAAATACAATGAATTATGAACTTTAAAACAGAATTATGAACTTTAAAACATCTTTACCTTGAAACAATATAAGTGTGCCTTCCAACTTCAATTTGATTATGAAACAAAAGAATACTTTTTGAACTATGGATTAAAACCCAAATCATAGCAAAGCAGTGTTGCACAGTGAATTATATCTAACCTTACAATTGACCACAGTCAAAACTAAAGAAAGCATGAACAATGAACTTTAATGCATGAATGCAGTGTGACAAGACAACTACTTGGCGAAGGGTGTGTGATACATTGTGCAGGGCCATGAGGCAATCCAGGAAAAGCCAAAGAATATAAGATTGCACCCTAAAAGCCAGAAGAACAACATAGCAGAGTCAAGCAAGGGTGACTTGGTGCATAGGAGCAAGTGCCAAGGAACTTATATATTGTGCTGAGAAGTCCAGGGACCCTGGTTGCGCGACCTGTGATGGGTGGACCGTGCGGTCTGACAACTGCACCTAGACCAGAGAATCCTGATTGGTGAGAGCTAAAGACATTACGAAACGAGCTCAATAAAACCATTGTAATACTTTTGAACTATACTTGTTGTTTTGGGAACAGAATCCTGAGACCCCTTTTGTTCTGGATTGTACTACTTAAAACCTGGGGAAGGAAAACCCAAGGATTGTTCTGGAACTATAATGCCTTGAACTGAAGAAGGTAAACTTTGAGACTTTTCTTTCATGGAACTTTTCTTATATTTGGGGAAAGGGAGCTGAGAGGAAGCTGCAAGCTAGAAGAGGTTCAGAACTTTGAGTTAAACAGTGTTTCTTTTGAGTTTGACATCCCTACATATTGGTTTAACATAGTTGTAAGGGCAAGGATAGGTTCTGGGCACAAACACACCTTTAAGTTGAACTCTTTGACACAGACCTTCCTTAGTTTTATTGCAATAGGGAAACCCCACATTAGTATAGGGCAAGTTAGGCCTTCAACCATCCTAACATTTCAGTTAAATGAACTTCTTTTGTTTAAACTTGAAGTCTGATGCCTGTGTCGTACTTCATGATGCCTTCACAAATGGTGTCAGGTGTGCGTTATGGCTCAACTGATATAAGTTGGGGAACCCGAATGTTTGAGTGCCTGGGCGTTAGACCACTCAGTAGCAACCAGAGGCTTTATTGGGTTTGATATTTGTAGTAGCAGGGATTAAATAATTCCTCCAGGGGAAAGAAGATTGATACCCACTGACTTAATATTGATTCCTCTCCTGATACTTACATAAGGCTAGCACCTAAGTACGGGTTAGCATGGAAATCTGGAATCAACGTATTAGCAGGAGTGATAGACCCCGATTTTAGAGGGGATATTAAGGTATTGTTACACAATCATGGAAAGGTCATATTTCAAATCCATTGATACCCAATGAATTAATATTGATTCTTCCCCTGATACTTACATTAGGCTAGCACCTAAGTCCGGGTTAGCATGGAAACTTGGAATCGACGTATTAGCAGCAGTGATAGACCCAGATTTTATCGGGGATATTAAGGTATTGTTACACAATCATGGAAAGATCCCATTTCAAATCCACCAAGGGGATAAGGTAGCCCAAGGGATTTTAGAAAGAGCTATGTTTCCTAGACTGAAAGAGCAATTGTAAGAAGGAGGTACTGATGGAGGATTTCCTGGCTTCGGGAGGCCGATTAGACATCTGATGCCCCAGGCCCCCAAATTGAACCCAGAAAATGTATAGAGGAAGATCCAGAAACCCTTCCCGATTTAGCCTTCGCTCAAAGAAATGACCCCTTGTTGGCGGAGGCATTTTTGCAAATTGTAACAGAGCCAGAGTGTTGCAGACAAGAGGCACCTTTTTTTCCTTTCTGAAACATGGGCTTCTCTATAGGGGCGATACCACTACAGTGGGTCTCAGTAAGACCCAATTGGTGATCCCTAAGAGTCATAAACAAGTAGTCCTCGAGACCATTCACATCTGACAGGATGCCATCTAGGGCAGGTTAAGACCTAAGCCCATATAACAAATACATTCTATTTGATCGGAATTCCCGCTGATAATTAAATCTTTATTCAAGCATGCGCAGTTTGTCAGAAAACTAGCACCCATACACCACCACCTGTATCCTTGAACCCACTGCCAATAATTGAGGTTCCATTCTCCCGAATTGGTAAGGATATTTTAGGACCCTTAGAAACTTCTAAACTAGAGAATAAATACATTTTAGTTATTGTAGACTATGCCACCCTTTATCCTGAAGCCTTCCCATTGAGAGCCAATAGAACACAGCAAATTTTGAAACACCTACTTCCTTTTTTTTCTCGAGTAGGATTTCCAGAGGAGATATCAACTGATCAGGATTCTACTTTCATGAGCAAACCTATGTGGAAGTGAAAGAACTGTTGCATATCGGTACTTTCAGAACATCAGTTTATCATCCTCAGACAAATGGCCTAGTGGAGAGATTCAATAAAACATTAAAGACGATACTCCGAAGGTTAATGGAACAAGATGGTAAGAACTGGGACCAAATTATTCCCTGGGCCTTATTTGCAGTCCGGAAAACCCCACAGGCCTCAACTGAATTTTCCCTGTTTAAACTCCTATATGGACAAGAACCAGGGGATGTCTTGGATATGTTAAGAGACACTTGGAAAGAACGAGAGGAAGCTCCAATCCCCCTCTCCCAGACTGTGAATAGGTTGAAAGAACACATGGCAGTTTTAAGATCTTTGGTACAAGCCCATATGGTCAAAGCACAAGAACAACAAAAGACATCTTATGATGAAAAGGTTTCCCTCAGATCTTTTTCTATAGGTCAAAGGTGCTTGTGTTATTACCTACCTCAGAAAACAAACTTGTGTCCAAGTGGCATGGACCCTATGAAGTAATAGAACAAACAGATCTATGTAATTAGAAGATCTCACAGCCAGACTGTCATCTTAAAACACAAAGCTATCATACAAATCTATTAAAGGAGAAAATCCCACAAAATCTCCGGCCATAATATTATCTTGTCTCTTACCAGAGGATACAAAAAGCAATGCCCTAATTTCATCTGACCTCAACAACAATCAGAAACAACATCTCTATGAACTTATAAGACAATACACTGATGTGTTTCGGGAAGAGCCTAGAAGAGTAAAAGGGGTTTATCATCATATCCGTAATCCTGTAGACAAGGTAGTACACCTGAAACCATATCGACTATCCGAGTCTAGGAAAGAAATTATAATTCAGGTAGTTAAAACCATGTTAGGGGCTAAGATCATGGAACCTTCTAACAGCCCCTGGTCCTCCCCCATCGTGTTGGTGGCAAAACTTGATGGAAGTTGGAGGTTTTGTATAGACATTTTCAAAAATCGAATACCATCTCTGCTTTTGACACATACCCAATGCCTCGGTTTGACGATCTTATAGATTGATTGGGTAATGTCGTCTACCTTTCTACACTTGATCTTACAAAGGGATAGCGGCAAGTTCCTCTGCAAGGACCGGAACAAGGAAAAACTGCCCTTGCTACTCCCATAGGGTTGTTTCAGTTTAAAGACCTACCCTTTGGGTTACATGGTGCTCTTAAAACATTCCAGAGGCTTATGGATAAGATCTTACAACCTTATTCTGAATTTTTGTAGGAAATGCCACAGTGCAACCCCAACAAGAGAAGGTGAGGGCTGTTATGGATACCCCACCTAACATTCTGGTTAAAAGACAAACTGAAAAATGCTGAGCCCCAGAAGATCAGATGGGGAAAAAAAGAAGATGAGATCTGGTATGCAACTTTGAAACAGGCTCTATGCCAGAGTCCCATTTTGGGTGTGGCTGACTTCTCCAAAGAATGTGTGAGAAACATGAGGGTGTTCTTACTTTCTTCTCCCCATCTTCCTCTACTCAGGTAGCCAGGTAAAGGCCATCGCTTTTGGATCGTGACCCCGGGGGTGGATATGTGAAGAAGGATCACATGGGTGTAGGAGATTTGGGAAATGGAAGGAGGATGTCCTTAGGTGAGACACGGTGTGTCCCCCGTTTCCATTCCACAATGAACCCTCAGTCTCTGAGGCTTTTATAGGGTACTGTCAAAACCCCTCCATTTCTTCCTTTCAAACCAACCCTCGGTTACATCCTCAGTGTCAAGGAACCAGGAAGAGATTACAACAAGAAAACCTCATTATATGGATAGAATAGTTCCACATTCATCTCCTCTGGTAAAATCAAGAAGTTTCAGAATACACACTACCCTCCCTCTACCTTTGTAGGGTATTATCAGTCTTCCCCATTGTTACACCCTCCAACTGTCACATATGCATATCCCTTTAAGATTGGGACGAAGAAGAAGCAACTAGGAGTAATGCACACTACCCTCTGTGCACACCACTTTGGTACTGGGAAAAAGAAGAGGACTGGAGAACACTACTATGAGGGTCAGGTATGTCCCACTGACAGAGGTAATTATGGTCAGGCAAACGACTTGCACCTGCAAACAATGAAAAGTTTACAGGTGCATATAATGGGAGGCCAGAGAGAGACAGAGAGAGATCCAGTTACGTAGGGGAGCGGAGCAAACCCAAGGTAGAGCAGGTAGAAGAAGGGCCAGTGAAAAGGAAGCCAGAAAGACGCTGAGACCAAAGCGGGCCACGAGATGGTCAAGAGATCTGCAGAGCCCTGTGCCGTGTGTCCCCCGTTGGGAGTGGGGGATACAGAAGTCTCCCATATGTCACAGACAGCTGCAGGAAAGTCTGGAGGAAGTGAGCGCTGCTCACTGGAGCTCCCGAAGAGAGAGAAAGGAGCGAGCGACAACCGGAGAAAGTAACCAAAGCACCCGGAGTGGCCGTACACCGGTGAGTGAAAGGGAAAGATAACTCAGGCCAGGGCGCTCCAGGAGCATGGTGTGTGTAACGGAAAATGCCGGCGGTCAAGAAAAAGTGTGTAACAAATGGGTCTGGAGACCAATAGGGGAAAAATTGAAACCCGAACAAGCGGTAAAGTATTTACTGAATTATTGAATATCACACTAATGAAAGAAATGTACAATGTCTATGACATACCACACAAGTGAAAGGAAAGTGAGGTACATTTCTGAAAGCATTAAAACCAAGTGAAAAGCCTTTTTAAAGTGAAAGTGCAAATCAAGTCTAATCTATTAAAGAAAGCTTGGGAGGCAAGGGAAAAGCATTTGAGAAGCACTATGCAATAGTGTGAAAGCAATGTAGTGACAAGGAGAAACACCACGAAGTGAAGTGTTTAAAAGTCACATTCTGGCAGAGTCAAAAGACTGCCAAAGTAATACAAAAGTGTACATGGACTAGTGACACAGTTGCAGAAGGGACACCTGCATTGGCAAGGAAGTCCAAGGAAAGTCACTGAACATTACAAAGTGGCAAGGGTTATCGGTTGCGTGACCTGTGATGGTTGGACCGTGTGTCCGACAACTGTGCCTAGACCGAATAACTCCAACTTGGAGCAACCAAGGAAAGTCAAAAGGCTGAAGCTGTTATGCCTAATAAATATTCAAGGGACCGAAAGGAAGGCGTAACAAGAAAGCTGGCGAAAAGCCTGAAAGGTTATAAAGTAGATTTGCTAAGAAAGTTGAATTGACTGTGAATTGAAAATCAAGAGAACTGTGTTGTCCTCAGGGAAGGGAACCCTGAGGATATTTTGGGGAACTGTGCTGAACTTGGGGAAGGGAACCCTGGGGATATTTTGTGGAACTGTGCTGAACTTGGGGAATGGAACCCCGAGGTATTTTTGTGGAACTATTTTGAATTTGAGAAAGAGGAAGCTGAAAGCAAGCCAGGCACTCGAAGAAGCTCCGAACATTATTTTGGACACTGTTTCTTTGGTTGCTGACATTCCTACACATTGTATAGCTTTAGTTGTGAGGGCAATTATAGGTTTTGGACATAGACTTTAAAGTTGAACTTACTGACTCTGACTATCCTTAGTTTCTTTAGGTGGGGAAATCCCACCCAGGCATAGGACAAGTTAGGCCTTACTCCATCCTGACATTTAAGAAGAACAAGTTAATTACCAACTGGTAACCTTCCTTCGACTGGATGTTCCTCCAACGCATTACACATCTTTGACATGTAATGTCCACAGCTGCGCACTTTGGAAACTTTTCGGCAGAGGGCGTCCTGCGTCAATGGCGTCAGGTCCATGTCCATCGAGGGCCTCCGTGGAGGACGACGTCACAGGATGTTATAAATAGGACGCATGGCGCCTGTAGCCTCAGTTTAAGTTTTTTCCCCCAGAACGTGCGATGCCATTCAGATGCCTGCTGGACTGCCCTAAGCCTTGCGTAAACAGAAGCTGCAATCGCATAGGCAATTCTCCTGAGGGGCAGGCTGGGAGGGCGATGTGGAATGCGTTGGAGGAACATCCAGTCGAAAGAACTTTACCAGTTGGTAAGTAACTTGTTCTTCGAATGGATTGTGTCCTCCAATGCATTCCACATCTTTGACAGACTCCAAAAGCAGTACCAGTAAATGGAGGAGGGAAAAGAATTTAGAATACCCAGTTAGATTGCGGAATAAAGAACCGCCTTCCCAAAGGCCATATCCTGACCATGGATTGTATCCAGGGAATAATGTTTTACAAATGTATGGATTGAAGCCCAAGTAGCGGCATCACAAATATTCCTAATAGGAACACCCCGCTGGAGGGCGGTGGAAGTAGCCACGCCCCTAGTGGAATTAGCTCTCAACCCTTCACGAGGGTCTTTACCTGCCAACCGGTAACACTCCGTAATGGTAAGGATAATCCACCTGAACAAGGTCTGTTTGGTAACAGCCTGGCCCAATCGGTGTCCAGCATATCTTACAAAGAGTTGATCATCCACTCTGACCCTGGACATCCTAGAAATGTAAAAGCTAAGAGCTCTCCTACGATCTAACCGATGGAGATGCTCCTCTTCCTTACCAGGATGAGGAGGAGGAGGGTAGAAAGATGTAAGAACCACCTTTTGACTCAAATGTGATTAAGAGACTACCTTAGGTAGAAAAGAAGGATGTACTCGCAGTACAACCCTGTCCTTGTGAAACACAGTAAAGGGTGGCTTAGCTGAAAGTGGCTGCAATTCACTCACTCTGCGAGCGGAAGTAACTGCAACCAGGAACACAGTCTTAAAGGACAGTAATCTCAAAGGACAAGAATGCAAAGGTTCAAACGGAGCATCCATGAGAAATCTCAAAACCAAATTCAAATCTCAAACCGGCACCTGGAAAGGGGATGGCGAGAATACATTAGTCAGTCCTTTAAGAAACTGAGAAATCAAAGGAATCTTAAAGTAAGAACATTCTTAAGACGAGCGCTTAAAGATAGACAGCGCCGCCAGGTAACCTTTAATGGTACCCACTTGAAGGCTCCCGTGGGCCAAAGAAAGCAAGAAAGACAAAACCATAGGAATAGAGCACTGAAAAGGATCAACATTGTGATCCCTGCACCAGTCGCAGAACTTACACCAACGGCAACAGTACAGGGATTTTGTTGCAGGCTGCCTGGCTGAAACCAACACCTCCATCACGTCATCCGGGCGGTCCCAATCCTTATACCTCAACTTTTCAGATACCAAGCGTGAAGGTTGAGAGTCTTGACCTCTGGACGGAGAACCTGACCCCCTCGCATGAGAGCAGATCCTCTCGGTGTGGAAGGCGGCATGGAGAGCAGATGGACATTTCCAGAAGGTCTGGGTAGCACCCTCTCCTGGCCCAATCCGGAGGAATGAGGATCATGTGGGAACCGAACCTCCGTAACCTCTGCAACACTTGAGGAATGACGGGGACTGGAGGAAACGCATACAGCAGTGGGAATGACCAATCCACCACGAACCCGTCTCCTAAGGCTCCTCTCAGAGGAAATTCCCTTGAGCAGAATCTCTCGCACTGCCGGTTGACACTGGTGGCGAAGAGATCCACTTGCGGGGTTCCCCAAAAGGCGAAGTTCTCCTGAAGGACTTGTTGAGCCAACTCCCACTCGTGAGAGACTGTGCTCTGCCTGCTCAGAGCATCTACCGCTGCATTTTCGTCACCGGCCAGATGAACTGCCGAGATCGAAATTTCCTGCTGGATGGCCCAGAACCAGAGCTGAATTGCCTCTCTGCACAACGGGAGTGACCCTGCCCCCCCCTTTTTGTTGAGGTAATGCATGGCCACTGTGTTGTCCGTCATGACCAAGACACTCTTGCCCCGTACTGAGGGCAGAAAAGCCTTCGGGGCTAGTCTGATGGCTCTCAGCTCGTACAGATTGATGTAGAGTCTGGACTCCAACGGAGACCAACGACCGCTGACGGTCAGGTTGTTGGCATGAGCGCCCCATCCTGTGAGGGAAGCGTCCGTCACTAGTCACCTCTGGCCACGGTTGCCAAAACGGTTCCCCCTTCATCAGGTTCCCTTCGTTCACCCACCACAGAAGCTCCTGGGAGACCGAGCGTGGGATCTGAACGGGATCCGTCATCTTGCCAGAGAACTGCGACCATTGCATCTTGAGGACCCATTGCAGGGATCTTATCGGCAGCCTGGCCTCTGGCACCAGAAAAATGCAGGAAGCCATGAGGCCGAGCAACCTTAAGAATTTGAACGCCGGGAGACTCTGCACATGTTGAAACTTGTCCACCATTTGCAGAAATGTGATGAGCCCTTACCTTGGGGGCCAAACACTTCCCCAAGGATGTATCCAACACAGGCCCGATGTACTGGGGCTGTTGGGAAGGTGTCAGGTGCGACTTCTTGAAATTCAGGGAGAAGCCCAGCCTGTGGAGGGTGCGGCAGGTGACACCGAGATGATCCAAAGCTAGCTCGGGAGAGCGCGCCCGTATTAGCTAGTCGTCCAGGTAGGGGTAGACGTGAATCCCCCCTCGCCTGAGGTACGCTGCCACCACCACCATGAGCTTGGTGAACAACCTCGGGCGGCGGTCAATCCGAACGGCAGGATCCGAAACTGAAATGCGAGTCACCAGCCGCAAACCTCAGGTTCTTTCTGTGCGCGGGATGGATCAGCACATGGAAGTAAGCATCCTTGAGGTCCAGAGATACCAGCCAATCCTGAAGTTGAAGGGCCTGGAGGACTTGAGAAAGAGTGACCATCTTGAACTTGTCCCTCCGGAAGAGTTTGTTCAACCAACGCAAGTCCATGATGGGTTTCAAACCCCCGTCTTTCTTTGGGATCAAAAAATAAGGGGCATATTTTTTCCCTTGTTCCTCTCCGCTACAGGCACGAGTTCTATAACACCTTTCTCCAGCAGGTACAAGATTTCCTGTGCAAGGAGCGGATCCGGAAGCTTCAAGGAGAGTTTCCCCGGTGGATTGTCGTGAGGCCGCTGAAGGAAGGGAAGACAGTAGCCGTGGGCTATGGTATCCAACACCCACGCATCTGAAGTAATGGCCCACCATTCTTCGAGATGCTGAGACAGTCTGCTCCTAATCAGAGAACCATGGGACATGACCTCATGACTGTTTGGAAGTGGCTGCGGCAGTGCCTGAAGGCAAAGAGGCAGCTGTCTGAGTGGCTCTGGCACCGCGATTTCCCCGTCCACCACAGGTATCTTTCCGCTTGCCCTTTGACTGGCGGCTCCTCTCGTACTACCAAAGAATGAGTAGTACCAAAATGAACCTCCCTTCCACTGCTGTCCCCTAAGACGAAAAGGCAGAGGTTGACGCACCGCAGCGCTCAAAGACTTCACCGCAGCTTTCGAGGTCTGCAACTTCTCAAGGCTCTCGTTAGCCTTGCTGCCAAATAAATGTGTGCCATCAAAGGCCATTTTCAGAAGACAGGCCTGCACATCCGGAGCAAACCCAGACTTCCGCAACCACGCAAATCTGCGTATCACGGTGCTCGCAGCCATGGATCGGCTAACACTGTCGGCCGTATCCAACCCCGACTGAAGGGATTCACACATAGCATCCTTGCCGTCTTGCACGAGAGCAAGGTAACCATCCCTTTCTTCCCCCTCAGGAATATGCTCAGCCGCCAAGGAAACACAATTCCAAAGAGTGTGTGAAAACCTTACCAAGGCACACGTGGAGTTGGCCGATTTCAAGGCCATTCTCCCAGCAGAAAATACCTTCCGGGCCCAACCGTTGAAGCGCATGTCATCCCTATCCGGAGGGATGGTAGGGTACGCCGCCTGCCTCGAGGTGGCCGTAGTCGCCTGAACCACCAAACTCTCAGGAGTGGGGTGAGTAGACAAATAGCTGGGGTCGCTAACGGAAGGGCGGTATTTCTTGGTTAGATTTTTATTCACAGCCATAAGAGATTCCGGGGACTGCCAAGCAGCTGCCGCCCTTTTCTGAAAGGTAGAATGAAATGGCAAAACAGGGTCAGAGGACGGACCTTGATCCAAGATATCTGTCAGATCATCTTGCACAAAGTCTTCTGGAGGACTAGACCAGCCCAGATACTCCGAGACTCGTGCCATGAGTCTCTGCATGAGCTCCAGGCTCAGGTCTACCAAACTCCACTTCCGGGGGAAGTGTCCAGTCCACTTGCATCATGGAGGGTCTGCCTCAACTCCTCCAACTGACTCTCCCCAGAAAAAATTGGAGCATCATCAAGGTCACCAGGTTCCTCAACCTCACACCTTTCCTCTTCTTCAAAAATATCATCCAGAGGGGGTTGAAACCCAGGCCTGGGGACAGAAGAGGGTCTGGAGGCCAAAACTGGCCTCACCGACTTCGATGTAGCCTTCCTTGGAGGATCCACGATGTCTGGGTACTCCAACGGCAAATTTTGAGAAAAAATAGCCAAAGGCGCTGATAGCGTCGGAGGCTTCGACATCGAGAGCGTCGACAACCTCGACGTCGGGATCGGCGAAGGCTTCAGCGTCGACACAGGTGTCGACGGCGCCGTGGGCTGATACGACAGCAAGGCGTCGATGTCCGAATCAGACGGACACAGCGCCGAACGAGTCGACGCCGGCCCGAGCCGTCAAAAGGTTGTTGCGGTCTCGCTGGGGACAAGGACCGAGAGATATGTCTCTGGCGACTTTCCAATTCCTTGTCCGTACGGGACCTCGTCGGCTCCCGATGAGTGTCGCGTCGCGAACCCGAAGGCGTGCGAGCCACGGAACGAGACCAATCCAGGCCGGCTTCGTCAGAAGGTGCGACCGGACCCATGTCCTGCGATTGAAAAATCAGCATCATAGATTTCTTGAACGCTACCCATTCCTCCGGAGTCGAGGACTTCGTAGGGCTTGTAACCTTCCTCGTGGCACCATCCTCCGAGGAGGACGTGGAAGGCGAATGGTGACGGCGCTTTTGCGAGTGCCGGCATGAGGAAGACGAGTGGCAGGAACCACTCCGGGACCAAGATCCCCGGGATTCCTTCCAACGCGGAGAATGACCCCCCCGAGTCATCGGTGGAAACCACTTTGGACTTGGGACTTGGAAGACCGGGACTTAACAGGCTTCGAGCCCCTACTTACCTGGAGCTTCCCCTTCGGCTCCCGCAAGGCTTTTGCAGTCAGCGACTGGCATTTCGAGCAGTTGTCAGCGTCATGCGACTCGCCGAGGCACCACAAACAAATGCGGGGGGGGGGGTCGGTGAGCCACATATTAGACTTGCAGTCCCGGTAGGTCTTGAAACCGGACCGCAGAGTCAGGGAGGTCGAAGAGAAAGACATCTTTAATTAAGAAAACACACAAGGTGAGCCGAGTCTCACGAAGTTAACACGTTCGCGGAAAAAACAGAACTGAGGCTACGGGTGCCGTGCGTCCTATTTATAACATCCTGTGACGTCATCCTCGACGGAGGCCCTCGAGGGACATGGGGCCGACGCCATCGACGCAGGACGCCCTCCGCAGAAAAGTTTCCGAAGTGCACAGCTGTGGACATTACATATCAAAGATGTGGAATGCGTTGGAGGACACAATCCATTAGAAATAAACCTTTACTTTTAGAAAAAGTTCATCTGTTACCTGTGTCCTTTTTCATGATGCCTTCACAACTGGTGTTAGGATACAATGGAGTAAAAATAGGCAGAAACAGGGCATGACTAGAAGGAGGACACAGGGACAATGGAAAGTCTGATCAAAATGGGGAACACCAACACAGGAGGGACTTAAGTCAGCCTGCATTTTCAGCTACTAGCTAGGTGTTAGGGAGAATTCTCTGTTTAGGCTGAATTTCCTAACCTAGTGATTCCCCCAGCAGCTTTGCTGGATTTCTGGAGTTTGTTTTTTTCTCCTGCCAAGTGTGAGACTCTTTTCCTCACAATCTTGAACATGATTTGAGGGGTTCCTTTGACTGTTAATGTGTTTTATGGGCTATGGGGTCTTTTACTCCATAGGGTCTCATGTGTTTTTACTATGTGTGTTACACAGCACCCTCAGTGCAGTGACACAGGGGTGTCATAGTGACACCCCGCCATAGACTCCATACCCTGGGACTGACTACTGTCTCCCAGGGCATGTAAAGTCACCATTGGCTTTACTAGTCCCAAATTATGAACAGAAATCAGTACAAACCATCATATTGTGGACGTACTGGTCGGGGCAATTCGATTGCCCTAGGGTCTGTTATTCGAGGGGGCACGTCTCTGTCCCCCCTGATCGGGTTTTGGCTGGTGGCAGTGGATACTACTTTTTATATTCGACCGCGAATATATCTCTATGGGATTTTCCCATTGTTCGAGGCTACCAACTTTAATTATTTAATTCCTATAGCCTCGAACATACCGCCGGGGTATTTATTTAATATGAATTCACCGTTCGGTATTTTTTGCCAGAACTCGATTCTAAAATGGCGTTTGTTTTCTCTTCTGTGACTCCAACCCAAGTCGAGCCCTTTGTTCCACTTTTTGGCGGGCTTCTCCACAGAAGCCTCCAAAAGTGGTGCCACTCTGTCTGGGTACCACAGAGGGTGTGGGAGGGGGTTTAGGCACCCTGGACTGAGTTGCCGTGGCAACTCAAGTCGCACTCTTGTGTGATTGGCCCAAGTGGTGAGCCAGCCGGCTCACCACTTAGCATGTTTGATTGACAGCTAGGCTGAATGAATGGGGGTTTCTTGCATAAAAGCAGGGCTTTTGGGACTGGAACTTCAGAAGTCGCCACAGGACCAAAGAATCTGAAGAGGGAGAAGCTGAGCCGACCTGCAACGACGACACCACCGGTGGAACCCTGCTGAACCGTCTCACCACTTCCCGACGACAGAGGAGATCTTCTTGCCAGAGAGTCTCTTCCCCTTGAGCTGGTGGGGACAACCAGTTCGCTTTCCTTTTCGCCTACCAGGACGTCTAGTGGTCGAATTGCCCGTGCCAAGCACTCCGTCAACCGGATAGCCACTTACCACTGAACCGCGGAAGAAAGGACCGCTCCTTTGAATCGAGAAACTCAGCGGCTGGTTTCTTCCCTGGCAGCACAACGACCTCCTGCTTTCCTCCCCGACGAGATCTTCTCTTCTGCCGGACGAAGCACCGACTCGCAACCGCTGCCAGGAACAACTGCCCCCGCTGGAGTGTTCTCACCATTTCAAGGTACTGTGTCCGTCTGGCCTCCCTTTCTATAGATTGCTACAAGGTGACAGTAAAACCTTAACCTTCTAGACTGAGCTGGCCTCTTGACCATCTAACTGGTCCCTTTCTTTTTGGTCCAACTTCTTTCTGAAACTTTTCGAGACTTTTGTGCACTTTTCAACCGTGTGACCTTGGACACATTTTGTTCTGATCCTCTTAAAGTGGATCTGGCTTTCTGAACTCTAACTTCACGGTTTGATTCTGCCTTCCTCTCCTGCTGTGTTCTTTTGAAAGTGTTGGGATCTGTTTCAATTTATGCTCTGCCTTTCTCTCCCTTTTAAACCGAATTATTAGAGTGCCATCTGCGTTAAGCGCTCACCGCTATCTGAAAATAAGTGGTGCTTTACTTAAGACTTGTCTAATATTCTTTTAAGGGAGTGTATATACTTTAGTGACTGTGTTTCTGAACTTGCTTGATATTAGTGCCAGTGTGTTGTCATAGATGTGTTTTTAAATAAATAATTATATATCTTATACACCAAAGCTCTGGTCAGTGTTTGCTTGTTCTACTGTGTTTACCTACCCTATGGTGTATGCTCTGTATACTCCCTAACTCTTCTTGAGAGAAGTCTGACTGTTCAGCCACAGCTACCAGGTAAATCTGGGTGGTGCAGACTGCTACCAACTGGGTTTACTGCTAACTCCTGTAGTCCTAAACTTTTTGCAGTGGTCCCTAAGGGAACTGCACAGGTTTCTGCCTAACACTAGGGTTTTCATGAGACTTCTAAGAAACAAATAGGAGGTAGGACTAGTTACTTCCGAGTGGGAGATGTTTGACTATATAGATCCGGTTTGGTGCAGAAAAGAGATGTTTGGTAACATGCTTTTCAAATATTCTTCAACTGATTAGTTCAAGGCTCAGGGGTGGTGAGGCCCTTTTGATATTTTCTTGACCTATTTGGTTCTGGCTCTTGCTCCTCTTTGTCCTGCCACTGTCTCTCTTTCAGAGTCTTTCTTGCCACATCTCTGGTCCTTGTTAGGCATGGGCTATCTCTGCACCTCCAGTACTTGCACACTCTTCCCCTTGCTCCTGCTCTTTTGGTCACAATCCCTGTATGTTAGACAAACATTCTCCCTGTGCCTCCTGTACTTGCAGCACATCCATTTCATTTTGCTCCTGCTGATCTTATTGCTGGGGCCGCCAGCCACTGGAGACCTGCAACCCCCTACAACAACAGCATTCATTGTCAGGGCTCCGCTCTCGCCCATGTGACAACACCTTTGTTTCTAGCCACTGCTGAAAGCCTCACACTGACTCTTAAAGGCACAATAAGTATGAGTGTGCCACAATGCCTCTCCTACGCCGCTCTCCATCCTTGAAAACTTGCATCGCAGTTATAGGGGACAATGGTCAGTGCAACACTTTTCCCATTTCCTCAGGTTCTTTTATCCACAGCTAAGAGTTATGCTGCCATAAGCCGTCCACATGGTAAGTCAATATTACCAGACCACAAAAAAGAAGTGCTTTCGAGGGATAAGCATGTTTGCTGTTAATCTAGGTACTTTTCCTCCTGTAGGGAATCTGTGAAGAACCAACTCTCTGCCTTGCCTTGTGCACATCTCCCCGTCACCCCCGAGGCTATAGAACCTGATGGCGTTGTATCCACTGTAGGGGAAAACTGAGA
The DNA here is from genome assembly GCF_040938575.1 of Ambystoma mexicanum. Taxonomy (NCBI): domain Eukaryota; kingdom Metazoa; phylum Chordata; class Amphibia; order Caudata; family Ambystomatidae; genus Ambystoma; species Ambystoma mexicanum. Next base: position 150,110,983 of record NC_090940.1, read on the forward strand.
ATTTAAATTTGCCAGATACCCAGTTACTCTACTAGTTATGATAGGTACTTGCTAATTGCCATGTTTAGCCATGAGTAATTGCCATAATACTGTTTGTCCTATGTTATAGTGGACATGTCTTAAACACAGAGGCGCTTCACCTTCAACCGCATAACGATGCCTTCTTCATTAGCCCTCGCTTCTGAAGTACTTCCAGTTTTGCATATCGAAGTGCATTCTAGAGAACCGCCTCACTAGGCAAAGTAGCTTTAGCAGGCGGAAGTAGCAGCCTAGTGAAGAATCTCACCCTGAACCGCGTGAGAATCGTAGAAGAAGCATGCACAGGAGAAATTGTAACGTATCTTACAATGTCTTCTGCTAATATCAAGGCTGTGCCCTCCCAGGTGTAAGAATGCGGTATCTGCTTATGGCTTGCATGCTGAGAAACTGTGAACAGCCTCCAGAAACATTGTTGCTTGTCAATCTCATTCAATGCCTGAACCACCCCCTTCAATTGAAATGCAAGTGTACTCTTCTGTATAAAAGTACTGTGCATCGAGGGAGGGGGGGCTGCTGCGTCGAGTCTCGTTCTGCTGTTGGGTTGCTGTTTGTCCTGTGTATGCTGGCTTTGCTGCCTGCCATTAAAGACGTTCACCAATTTACCTGAAGAGTCTGTTTTTGTTTTTCTACAAGATTGGGGGCTGTGACGTTGGATTCCTGCTGACCTGCAGCACAAACCCAAGGCTTGCCAGGAGCGACTCCCAGTGATCCCCGAGCATCTTGGTAAGACGACTTCATCTACAAAGTAGGGATGGTTGGCAGGTGTGATTGGGGATGTGTGGGAAGTAGACAGAGCAGATGCGGAAGAGGAGCAGACAGAAATGTGTGGGTCGGTGAGTGCAGTTAATTGCCTTGCCATTTGTCATGTCTTGTTCTCTGTTTTTGAAAACGGGTCGGGGAAATGTCTGTCTCTGGTAAATCTGGAATCTGGAAAATGTTTGGTTATACTAGGAGGGAAGGTACCCTGCCTAACAATTGCATTGGTCTGATGAGAGAGAGAAAAGAAAAAGCGTCTATCCACCGCAGTAATAGTGAATGAGAAGCAGCGCAATTCTGCATCATACACACTTAAGATGACATGAGACTGGAAAACATTGCAGGTCAGGGTAGAGTAGCATAGACCAAGATCTTGGCGTGTATGTATCTTGTGCAAGTCAGAAGAAAATATTATTGGATGAGAGCCCTGCACTTGTCCTGTCAGTTCTTTACTCAAAACCTGAACCTCTACTACTTGTGCAATTCAGTTGCAACCCCAGCGTTCATTACCCTCTCTCATCTGTCCTAGTACGCGACCTGTAACAGGCTTTTGTTTCCCCTGTATATGTGCCTTGTCTGCGACACTTCCCTGACCCGGTCTCTGGAAAACTGAACCGCTCTGTTCTCAGGGTAGCAGAACAGGGAATGCGGGCTGTGACGTATTACAGTTCTCTGAATATAGATTTGGCCAACACTGTTAAGTGTTTCTGAAAGTTCTGTAACAGGAGAGGAACAGAGCACAGGTGACTCCACTCGATCCTCTGAATAGATACTGCAAAGTAGTCCGCTATAAGCCGAACCAACCCTACCACTCTCTGACGCGCAATAGGGATTGGTGCCGACAGAGTGAGGTACAGACGTGGTTCTGCAATAAGTCACACCTTGTCTAACCCCACAAGAATGGGTTCAGTTCAGTCTAGAGAGGGGCCACTTCTACCGAAGGGAAGTCCAGCTCAATTTATTTATACACACTACTAGCTCAAAGCCTCTAAATTCCTGGATAAATGGCACAATTATACTCCAAACGATTCACCTAGACATTTCCCTCAGGGTGGCACATTTGACCTAGACAAGATTAAAGCATTAGCGAAAGCACTAGAGAAGAAAGGCGAATACATGAAAAAAGCCGGTCAAGTGGCACAGCGAGTAGAGCGCACGCTTTGACATCAGTGCAGAGCCTGCGACCAAACTCAGCGTGTCATCCTTCCGAGGTCGATAAATGAGCACCACACACCGTGGGTAATAATAAGCAGCGCTCAGATACCTGAGGGTTCGTAGCGCTATATAAATGCCAAATTATTATTATTATTATTATTATTATTATTATTATATGCAACAGCAACAATGGGATAGCTATCTAGACTGGTTCTTTGTGGCAACAAAAAGACAGTCAGAATCGAAAACCAGAGCCCTGATAGATACTCAGGAGAAGCTACAGGAGCAAGTTGTCAAATTAAAAAAACAGTGTTCTCCAACCTGCAGACACCCAAGCATAACATTGGTTATAACTGTTTATACCCTGCCATCCAAGGGGCGCATCCTCCAAAGGACTCCCCTGAGGATATTCTTGACACTTACAATCCGGCTATACTGAATCCTACTGCTGCCCCACAACAGAGTATTCCAGGTCTGGCAGCTAGCCCGGACTCTAACCTACACGAACCACCTTACTACGACCAGTCCGCCCCAAACCGTTCACTGGTCAGTCTGACTAAGCTGCATTCAGTCTCAAACGCACTACAAGCTCAGAGCTCTAATCTCTTTAGATCTCCATTGTCAAACACCTCTCACACCTTCAAAGGGTTCCCAGTCTCGCCTTCACAGGGTCAAAGTCAGTGCCTTCCCCCCCATGGCAGCTCACAGGAGGAGGAAATACCATAGCCACAGTACATGCTCCATGCAGTGACACCAATCTCTTCATTATTGTCCAAATGTTACCCAAGATTCGAGAGGATCCTGTTAAGTTCCAAGAGGAGCTGCAGGTCATTATTGATTGTTACACACACACATGTGCCGATCCAAACCGAATGCTAAGAGCTGCTCTCCCTACCAACACCTTTGCATTACTTAGGCAGCATTGTAACTTGCCAGAAGAAGAACGCCCACTGATGTTTTAAAGGCATTTACTGAAAGACTAGTACAGGTAATCATTGAGATCTGTCCCCGAAAAGACCGATTGGGCCAAAAATTGACCCCTGCAAGCAGGCAATGGGTAAATATTCGGCAGACTATCTTGAACGATAAAAGCATTGTTTTGAGAAATATTCTGTAATTACTGATGTGACTCTTTGTGGCTCCCCAGGCTGTAGTGTCGCATTTTGTTATGGGTCTACAGCCGAAGGTAGCTGAAGGTATCAAATCAATTCCGATTGCTGGGAAGGGAAACATTTGACAGAGGTTTTCTTAGCTGCACAGTACTTTCATTAGAAGCTGGAGACACAAAAGGAAAGTACCGAAGCTAAGCTTACGGGTTTACAATTTCAGCAGCAGCGATCTCAGGGGAGGTTTCTGATCAATGTTAGGGGGCACGGAATAGGAAGAGGTACTTTTCAGCAAAGTACACAGGGAAATGGTAATAAAAGACATAACTTCAGTGCATATAGCAACCAGGGCAATTACGGCAAAGAGTTTGAGCACTGGAAAGCCGAGTGTCCGAATCAATCTCATTATGATGGATGGGGTGGTCAGCCAACTGCCCCTACCGGTCAGGCCGTGCCCTGCCTCTTCCACCATCACCACAGAAGGCTCATTAGGATTGCCACCGGGTCCTTGTACTTTTTGCAAAGCTTATTCCACTTAACTTGTTGCTCCTCATGTTGATTGTACTATTGCTGGTCAAATGATTTCATGTCTGGTTGGGAATGGAGCATAACACTCAGCTTTGAAAGCCTCTGAATTTCCACATGTTGTGCATTCTGATGAAATGCTCAATGCTGTAGGTATTGGCGGTATGCCCATACCTCACCATGTGTCCCCATCACTTATGGTTGGTTTGGGTCCTATCTCTGACAAACATGTCTTCTTGTTGAGTCTGTGTTCCCCTGTTAAGCTGTTTCGGTTAGATTTGTTGTGTAAACTAAGTTGACCCATCTGTTTTTTTAAAATTCGAGCCCACAGGGGAACTTGAGGGTTTGGCTGTGTTCTTCGGAGGCGGGGCCTCGAAAGAGACCGTCGACGACCTCGGCGCCACCGGTGTCAACGTCTTCCTCGAAGACAACACAGGTTCACACGGTCTCGAGCACGTCGAGGACCGGACCTGGGCCGCGCATGACGAGAACGATTCCCCTTGTCCGAGCGGGACCTCTCCCGTGAATCGTGCCGACCACCCGAACCCGAAGGCGTGCGAGCGGTGTCTCTCGACCAATCACAACCGACCCCACTCAGAGGCGCGGACGAACTAGTGCCCTGCGATTCGAGAATCGCTAACATTTTCTTCCCGAAGGAAACCCGTTCCTCCGGCATCGCCTGGTTGGTAGGGTAAGCGACCCGCCGACGGGCGGAGTCCTCGGAAGAGGACGGGGAAGGTGACCGATGACGGTGCTTCCGGGAGTGCCTCGCAGAGGCAGAGGAGTGGCGGGACCGACTCCGGGACCGAGACCCACTGGACTACCGACGACGACGCAGAGAGTCGTGTCTCGAATCATCCGTCGAAAGCCCCGCAGACCTCGACTTCCGTGGCTTAGACACTTTACCTACCGATAACTTCTTCTTGCGCTCCCGCAAGGCTTTAGACGTGAGCGACTGGCAGTCGACACAGTCATCCGTGTCATGGGCCTCCCCGAGGCACCAGAGGCAGGCGTCGTACATGTCCGTAACCGACATCTTGGACCCACAGTCCCCGCACTTCTTAAATCTCTGACATGGGGTGGAAGACGAGGTAGACATCCTTCACGAAGAAGAAACTTCACAAAACGAACAGGTTCGAGATTCCCGAAGCGAACACGTTCGCGGAAAAAACGGAACTGAGGCTACGGGCGTTGTGCGTCCTACTTATAACATCCAGTGACGTCGGCTGCCGGAGGAGGTCCTCGAGGGCGGCGTATCGACGTCATCGACGCAGGACGCAGACGCTGAAAGATTCTCCGAAGCAGCACAGCTGTGGTGATTACTGTCATAGATATGGAATACGTCGGAGGACCCAATCCCCTCGAAGGAAGGTTTTCTTGACAAAGGACAGTGTACTATGTAAGGTTGTGGAAGGAGAAGACTTTTATTCTTTAAAGAAAGTCAAGAGAAAACTCTATCTTTCTCTAACTCTAAGAGGGGGTTCCCTGCCTCAAATAAAACACTAAGGAAAATGTCATAATATCTGGAAATAAAGAGTCTACCATCCAGTGTCAAAATCCTACTTCTATCCCTTACACTTGAAAACAAACTAAAGCGGTTTACTGTCTTCTTGGTCCAGAAGTATGACTCCCTTCCCTTGGACACGTACAGTTCTATATAATTGGCAGTTGAACGAAGAAGGGGGAATGTCTCCCTATCCCTAGCCTTTCTCAGGCTTATTCTCACAGTTCCACAAGGTAGGGGTAATATCTCCCTTCCCCTAACCTTTCGCAAGCTTTTTCTCACGGCTCCACAAGGTAACAGGAATGTTTTCCTTCCCCTGGCCTTTCTCAGGCTTATTCTCACAATTCCACAAAGTAGGGGGAATGTGTCCCTTCCCCTGGCCCCTCTCAGGCCCCCGGTGAGCCCCTCCAGTGACTCACTTGGATAGACATGGTGTTCAACCTTACCAGGTACTGTGACGAACAAAGAAGGCTTTTTGGAGGATCTTATCCTCATGCATGGTTGGTTCCTTGACCCCTGTGCATGCATGACTGAGTCTTCACAGTATCCCTTGCACACTCCCTTGCCAGAAATACTGTCTCTCCTTCAGAGGGTCCTTGACCCCATTATTATGATTTCTTATTCTTGGGTCCCACATTGGTTTCTCTTTCTCTCGTCTTCGACCCCTTCACACTGGCTTCTCTGATCCCAGACCCCTGTATCTGTGTTTCTCTTTCTCTGGTCCCAGACCCCTTTGTATTGGTTTCTTGAGTGCGCTTGAGGTCCGTGGGCTGCCCTTGTATCTTCTGTATGGGCTACCGGTCTCCTCAGCTCTTCTGAGGATTCTGCTGCCTTGTTTCCTGTTCGCACATTGCCGTAACTGGCTCCCCAGCACTTCCTGGGAGTCTGGCTTCGTGTACTTGTTGGACCGTCTTCCTCTGCGCTCTTCTGCGTCGGGAGCCTCAGGCTCTTCCGGCCTTTGGTCTTCGGTCCTCTTCCAAGCAGGTAAGGACGCCATATCTCCTTCCGCCACATCCCAGTCAATAGTTGTAGGTTCAAGCGCATCCGTCTGCACGGTGGTTGCCTCGCTCGCAGTGCCCACGGAGAGGGACTGACAATGTTAGTCCTTCTTCCCTTTTTAGGTTTCACAGAACACAAAAGCTAGACTGCTCAATGAGATGATCTTGTGAGTTCTTCCTGGGGCCTAACCTCCTTCTCGTCTCAGTATATTGATGAGAAAGTTCAGTGGAGTCAGTCCTGATCTTCCTCATTCCAATACTAGTGGTACTATTGCTAAAGCATAAATACATGGAAGCACTTAGGTGATCAGAGGAAGGAAAAGAAGGTGAGGGAAGAAAGGTGCGTGAGGGTTTATTATACTGCGTTATCCCATAATGTCCTCCCTGTATCCCAGAGGTGGAATCCATGTCGTGAGATCCACATGCTGAGTACCACCCCCAGGGGGAATATCGGGTAGGTGCCTTGCCTCCCTGTCCTTATGGAAAAGGTATCCCCCTGAGGGAGAAGTGACAACATCATAGGATTCATCACAGCACTTTTACTTTACCAGACATCCTGACAGTCACCATCAATCTTTAAGTGAGGCAGGGAAACCCCTTTTAGGAGTAGGGAAACATAGGTTTTCTATTTCTTCATTGTTCAATTAAGGTCTTTAGGCTGTGTGGCATGCATGGTATCACAAGGAAACAGACACAATAGGTACAAGTTTTAACACTTTTTTTTAAAGTTTGTCTGGGGTTGGAGAATTCCCAACTGGCCTTAATGTTATAATGGGAGTGTTCTCGACCATCAAAGTAAAATAAAATAGTCCAAGTCAGTCAGTCAAACAAAAGAAAGTCTGTGTCAGAAACCTATACTTGCCCTCACGCTTCACAATAACTAAGTGTAAGAATAATTGATGAAAATAAAGAGTGTGTCAAAAGAATGTCAGAATGGCAATGGAAGTGGCTTACCACTCCCATACCCAAGTTCAGTTCACTGGGGTTCTTATAAAGTTCCATAAAGGTGGATAGTATGCACAGTTCAAAGATTTCACATAAATCTGTTAGGCATCCCTCGCCTATTTCAATGTCAGTTCAACATGCATCACAGTTCTCTTCAATGGATTCCTCCGGGCTTCTCTTACCCAGCTTCACAATTCTCAATCAGGTATTCCCAAAGTTCCTTCTTATTTAATTTCACAGGCTGCCCTTGCCTGTCTTCAAACACCTAAATGTGGCTGAAATACTTTGGAGCTAAATAGCTCTGCTTCACAGAGCTCGGGGAAAACGCCCTTCCCCAACCTTTGTACTTCTCTTTCACAATGTTCACCTGTCGGAGACCTTCGCAACTGCATAGTATTCTCACCCCCATGCATAACCACTCCAACAGCAGGGTCCTGATTATTATCGCCTTGCCAGAGATCTTCGCAACCGCACAGTATTCTTACCCCTATGCGTGACCAGTCTGACAATAGGTTTGACTTTTCAATGTCTGTGCCTCTTGCACTCGGTTTCGCAGAACGGGCCCTCTGCCACTCTGTTCCTTATTTCACAAAAGCATATAGTTAATTAGGATGGGCCCACGGCCACTCTGTTCCTCGTTTCACAAAAATATCAGTTTACTTTCACTTTAGGCTTTCGGGATCTCTGCACGCTCTCTTTCCCTCGTGACCTTTTCTTCAATGGATTTCAACACATTTCGCTTTCATTATTTACTGTTCTGTTATTTTTCAAGAAGTGTTTAACAACGTGCCTTCTCACACGGCACCACTCCGTTACTTTGTTTCTCACCGGCTAAATACATTCAGGCTTTCAGTTCAATGTCTTTATCCTTCAACACGTAGCCTTGCGTGTAACACTGTAGCTTTCCACAATCGTAGGTATCACAAACCAGGCTCTCCCTTTCATTAAACTCACCGGCTGAGATTGCTTTCGTGCGTCCTTCAGTTTTCAACTTGTTGAGGTCAGGGTCTTGCCCACCTGCCCCTCAGACACTTCAGGGTGGACTTGCATCCCCAGGGAGGAAACAAGCAGTATGCTGGTGCATGGAGGAAAGGGATTAGCCGACCCCTCGGCTCCCTTCTCTGAACTCTCCCGGCTTCTTGGAGACACGGCTCCCTTGCCACACTTTCTCCTGCCTCAGCTTGCAGTCTGACAGCGTCTCAGCATTCCGTTTTCCATGGCCTCTCCCTCAGCAGCTCTCTCTCAGCTGCTCCTCCATCTCTCCGTCCAGCTTACTTTCTTTCTTGGCCCCTGCCTCGCTCCCAACGTTGTCTTTATTTCAATTCAAACTGCAAGTCCCATAATGCCTTTCAACTTTTGTCTTTTTCGTGTCGCAGGGCCATTTACACCCTCTTTATGTCTTTCTTCCTTCTTCTCGGGTTACTTTCACCCATTTGTTTTGGGTCACTTTCGCCCTCTTGTCTGTCAATCTTTCTGGCTTTAATGTCATTCATTTCTATATTTTGCTCCCACTTCGCTAGCTCCCCTCGGCAGCATCTTTTCCCTTTTCTTTTAGCGATCTTGGGAGATTTTAAATAGCTCTTTATTTCTTTTATCAAAATCGTCTTTCACTTCACACGCATACTGGGTTTCAATTTGCATTCGTGAAACTCACCGGTTGCCGTGTTAGCCTTATTTGGGTTCCGCTTCACACAGCGTTGGGTCGGGGTCCCTCCCACTGTCCACTTTGATGTGTCGGTTCCATCAACACGTACCACGGAAACAAGCAGTTGGCTGGACACAGTCAACAGCCTGCAGTCTATCCTTCTCTGGTTCTCTAGAGACACGGCTCCCTATCCACGCTGCAGCTCCTCCTGGACACTTGGCCAGCACTTCGCCACTCTTATCTCCTCCAGACTCTGCAGGCACCTTCCTCTGCAGCTCCCTGCTCCTTGGCGCTCCTGGTCCAGTCTGCATCCCCAACTTGCTCAACTCTGTGTCATACCACACCTTTAATAGTGGAAATGAGAGTCAAGTGGAATCAGGTTTGAACAGTCAATGTTAAATGCCTGACCCTCCCTGACTCTATTAGTGGGACAACCTAGTGGGAGTTGATAGTAGTCTTCCCTTTGCTTCTTAAGGAGGTTTTCACAGGTAATCCTCACTACTCTTGGTCGCCTCTTCTTCGTCACAGTATTAGTTGGAAATGGGGATGGGGAGATGGAATGAGATTGGAAATATCCCCTGGAAGTAGAGGGAGAGGGTGTTAGGGTACAACAGGAAAAAGGGGAATACCCAGTCTTGCTGCTTGATGTGGGGATCTGTCAGGACTTAATAAGAAAAGGGTTTTGGTATATTCTGATTTCTTTTATTTGGGGTGTTGTGTTAAAAGTAATCCCTGGATGTTGGTTTTTGTTTCTCTTAGTATTCTAGGGGTTAGGATTTTCCTTTTCTTGAGGAAACGTCATGGGGTGGAATGGGCCTGATTGCAAATAGCCCATGAAGGCTTCATGGACTTCGTCCTTCTCGCCGTTGGGATACCATGTCTCACCTGAGGTCTTCCTATGGTCGCAACCCCGGGTTCCCCTAGCCAACTAATCCTTCCTCGCTCGTTCACCCCCAGGGTTGGGATTCGAAAGCGACGTCCGTCCATGGCCACCTGAATAGGGGTATTTCGGAGGGTACATGGGAGAAAATCCTCAGGCTTCTCAAAAGCCCCACACATGCCACCTTTGTGTCAGAGTCCTCCTTCTGCACCCTTGCAGCATCCAAAGACAAGTCACAACTGTGTTTACCCTGAGTCTGATACTTGGGCCATGAGATTTCCGCAGGGAAAAAACATATGTGCCAGAATCGTATTGAGGCGATTCAGGATGTTCCCACACCCCAGACCAGAAAAGAGATGAGAGGGTTCATCGGGATGGTCAGTTACTGTAGACTGTGGATACAAGGGTATGCTACCATAGTTAAGCCCCTCTAGACCCTCACGCACAATTCAACCTCAGAACTCCTGCCATGATCCCAGGAAGCAGAGGAAGACTTTGTCACCATAAAGCAAGAGCTCATGACAGCACCGTCCCTTAGATTGTCAGACTACAATAAACCTTTTGTGTTATTTTGTGATGGATTTGCCCAAGTAGTGACTTATCATAGCGTTGCACTAGAGCCTGTGGCTGCTGGACTGCTGGCGTGTTTATGTGCTGTTGCTGCAGTAGCATTGCTGGTAGAAAAAACAGATTCATTGGTACAACGTGCCCCTGTCACTATTTCTGTGCCCCACTCAGTGTTAGCCCTGCTGCTCAAGGGTAAGACCCAACATGTGCCAAATTCCAGGCTAATAAAGTATGAGAAACTGCTAATGTCTGCTGCTAATGTTAATCGAAGTCGTTGTTCTGAACATAGCCTACTTGTTGCAAACCCTACAGGACGGGGAACCACACAATTGTCTTTTGTTCCTTGAAACTCTTATGTCCCCTCATAACCCTGAAATGAAACTCTTCGTGGACGGTTCCTGTCTCTGTAGCCTGGGGGATGGGAGATTGTTTCTGTATTCTGTATAAAAAAAAACCATGCCGTCCTTGAAACCTATCATTTACCCTGTGCTAAAACAGCCCAGGTAGCTGAACGCGTGGCTCTCACTTGAGTGTGTATCCTAGCAAGAGATCATTCAGCTATCATTTACACTGACTCCCACTATGTACATGGAGTGCACGATTTCCATGTCCTCTGGAGACAACAAGGGTATCTAAGCTCCACATGGGCTCCCATCTCAAATGGAAAGTATGTGTCTGCCCTTCTACATGCCTTAGTACTCCCAACTGCTCTAGCCATAGTAAAGTGCCGATGCCATGATTCCAAGCAATCCTTCACCGCTCTAGGCAATACACTAGCTGAGAACACAGCTCGTTCTGCTGCCTTAAACAGGCCCTTGACCCCTAATGAAACTCTTGTTTGTATTTCAGTCCACCAGTCACCGATTGCCTCCCTTTCCAGCCTGGCCGTGCCACAAGACCAAGCCGCAGGGATAGAAAAAGTGACCTAGTCTCAACGACAAGAGACATTGTAGTTTGAGGACTGATTCATTTTGGTGTCCCAGAGATGGCCGCCTACTGGCACCCAAAGCACTCCTAGCTTACCTGACTCTAGTGGCCCACAATGTTACCCATTCAGGTAAAGCACTGTGATACTCAATGTAAACTGGAATTGGGTAACTCCCGGCTTTGCTATGATTGCACAGGCATATTGTGAAAATTGAACAGTGTGCATAGGCGATAACATAGGGCAAGCAGTGGAAACTAAGCTTTCTGCACGTCCGGTACCAGAAGGACCATTCTTAAACGTGCAGACAGATTTCGTACAGCTCCCTTGTGCCAGATGTTTAGCTACAGTCTCGTGATCATTGATGTTTTCTTAGGTTGGACCAAAGCCTATCCCTGCCGAAAGGCAGATACCTTTACTGTTGCAAAGAGATTTTTGAAACCTGATTTGGACTCCCACTCATCTTAGATAGTGACCAGGTGTTAGGGAGAATTCTCTGTAAAGGCTAATTTCCCAAACCTAGTGAGTCCCCAGCAGCTTTGTGGGATTTTTGGGGTTTATTTTTTTCTCCTGCTAAGAGTGAGACTCTTTTCCTCCCACTCTTAGACATGATTTGAGGTGTTCTTTTGACTTTGTATGTGTTCTATGGGCTATGGGGTCCTTTACCCCATAGGGCTTCATGTGTTTTGGTATGTGGGTTACACAGCACCCTCCGTGCCGTGACCCAGGGGTGTCGTAGCGACCCCCAAACATAGTCTCCATACCCTGGGACTGACTACTGTCTCCCAGGGCATGTAAAGTCACCATTGGCTTTACTAGTCTCAAATTGTGAACAGAAACAGTACAAACCATCCTATTGTGGACGTACTGGTCGGGGCAATTCGATTGCCCCGGGGTCTGTTGTTCGAGGGGGCACTGTCCAATTCCCCCCGACCGAGTTTTGGCTGGTGGCAGTGGATACTACTTTTTATATTCGAACGCGAATATATTCCTATGGGATTTTCCCATTGTTCGAGGCTACCACTTTTTAATATAGCCTCGAACATACCGCCGGTTTATTAAATTAATATAAATTCACCGGTTGGTAATTTTTGCCGAAACTTGGTTCCAAAATGGCGTTTGTGTTCGCTTCTGTGACTCCAACCCAAGTCGAGCCCTTTGTTCCACTTTTTGGCAGGCTTCTCCACAGAAGCCTCCAAAAGTGGTGCACTCTGTCTGGGTACCACAGGGGGTGTGGGAGGGAGTTTAGGCACCCTGGACTGAGTTGCCTCGGCAACTCAATTTGCACTCTTGTGTGATTGGCTCAAGTGGTGAACCGCCCGCCTCACCACTTAGCATGTTTGATTGACAGCTAGGCTGAATGAATGGGGGTTTTCTGCATAAAAGCAGGGCTTTGGGGACTGGAACTTCAGAAGTCGCCACAGGACCTAAAAGATCCGAGGAGGGAGAAGCCGAGCTGACCTGCAAGGACGACACCACCGGTGGAGCCCTGCTGAACCGTCTCACCATTTTTCACGTCGACAGAGGAGATCTCCAGTCCGGAGAGTCTTCTTCCTTTGACTGGTGGGGATAACCAGTTTGCCCGTCTTTTCGCCTTCCTGGACCATCTCGTGGCCGCCTTGCCCGTGCCAAGCACCCCGGCAACCGGAATACCACGGTTTACCACTACCGCGAAGAACAGGGTGGTACCTTGCAACCGGGAAACTCCACGGTTGGTTTATTCCCTGGCAGCGCAACAACCTTCAGCTTTCCTCCACGTCGAGACCTCCTCTTCCTCTGGATGAAACACCGACTTGCACCCGCTGCCAGGAACAACTGCCCCCGCTGGAGCGTTCTCCCCACTTTCAGGTACTTTGTCCCGTCTGGCTTCCCTTGCGACAGATCGTTCGGGGTGACAGTAAATCCTCGACTTTCTAACCTGGGTTAGCCTGGGACCTGTTAACTAACTTTTCCTGACTTGATCTCAATCTTTTGTGAACTTTTTACAAAGACTCTTTGGGCATAACCCCACTGTGTGATCCTGGACACATTTCGCTTGCTCTCTCTAAGAGTGGGTCTGGCATTTGAACTTCCTTGCTCCCCAGTAGACTTTGCCTAACCTTCCTCACTGTGGTTCTTTGAAAAGTATTGAAATTTGTGTGCTTTCATAACTCTGCCTTTTTCCCTCCCTTTTTAATAACTTATTAGAGTGCCATCTTATGTTAAGCGCTCACCTCTGTCTGAAAATAAGTGGTGTTTCTCATTAAGACTTGTCTAATAAGTAATTAGGGTTGTATATATATAATAGTGACTGTATGTTGAATTTACTTACCTCTTTGTGCTAGTGTAATTTACAAGTGTGTCTTTAAATAAATAATTATATACTTTTACACCAAAGCTCTGGTCAGTGTTTGCTTGTGCTACTGTATCTCTGTACCTATTGTGTATGCTCTATATACTGCTTAACTCATCTTGAGAGAGGTCTGACTGCTCAGCCACAGCTACCAGGTAAATCTGGATGGTACAGACTGCTACCAAATGGGTTTACTGCCAACCACCTGTAGTCCTAAATCTTTTGCAGTGGTCCCTAAGGGAACTGCACAGGTTTCTGCCTAACACCAGGTTACACATATTTCTTGGCAGGTTGTCAGAGTGGTGTACACGGCACTAAGTATTTCTTAGCAGTTCCACTGTGCTTACTATCCTTAGTCGAGCGGCGCAGTAAAATGCCAAAATGGCAAGCGAAATCTCAGGATTTCAAAGGTGTGCCAAGAAATAGGGCTAATGTGGACCTTGCGTTAGCACTATTCTCCATGCGCAAGAACCTGCACGGTAAACATGGTCCATCTGCACATGAAGTTATTACAGGACGCCCCATGCGCATGGGACCTGTTCCAACGGCAGCCTCACACCTTATGAATTTGCACCTAGAAGATGAGACTGTTCTTAATTATTGTCATGCCCTAGTCAAGACTGTTCATTCTCTTCATGCACATGTCCGAGCTGCCATACCAGAACCAGTGGATACACCCTGTCATTTGCTGCAGCCAGGGGACTGGTCTTCGTGCGTGTACACAAAAGGAAGCCTGTACTTCAGCCCAGGTGGCAAAGAGCACATCAAGTGATACTGACGGCCCAGACCGAAGAGAAGCACTCAAGTCTGATCACATGGACATATGATGCCCACTGTCGCAAGATCCCAGCACCCACCAACAGCACCGTCTCCAGTTCGCCCCATCCCCAGCTACCGGGGACCAGCCCAGCTGTATCCAATGACTCACTCACTGGAGGTCCAGGCACTGCCTGAGCCTTGCTAGTGCCAGTTCAACCCGATACTGCAGGCCATCCATGAGCAACCACAGAAGTAGACTTTGCTACTCCCGGTGCACCTGTATGCACAGAGCCAAGACCCCCAGCTCCACAGCATGTTTACTGTTGTGGGGTCTCTACAGGAGCTGATGTTCAGGCTCCTTTATCAAGAAACCGAAGCACTAGAGGGGACCACCCAAGAAGGTACCTTGTGGTCCAACAGAGGGCTATCACAGGGCTAGTAATCAGAAAAGGAGTGCCTGCATGCACTCACACACACCACTGAACCTGTCCCACTGGACAACAATGCACCTCACATGTGGAGTAGTGCACTGGCATAGATTGGAAGCTGCATTAACCGATATGCCAGCACCAATTGGGTTTGAACCCTGTTGCTATCATTTCTTGGTCATTCTCTATGTCCTGATGAACACTGTGTGTGTATGGCTCTAGTACTAAGGATATCTCTAGCTGAACATTTATCATAGTCTGCCTTGATACAGTCACAAACTGAACCCTCATGCATTGCATTCCGATTCATGCCCATAGCTGAGGCTCTTGCAACCAAAGACATTTGTGCCCTGAAATGACAAGACTTAGTGGACTGCGCCACATGAGCATTCCTTCGCGATGACGGAACTCTAATACCTTTCAGAGAACTTTGTTACTACAGCACGAACTGAACTACCCCAGGATTCGTAGACCAGGTTCTGGTCCCGAACATACACACCATGTCTAGTTACATGACTACTGTTTTTTTCATTGTTAGTTCACTGATTTGTCTCCGACTCACTGTGATTGTTCCTTTTAGAACCACATGTCATGAATACAATGGTCTATCTGCTCACCCTTGGGTTAACAGTGAGAACAGATACCTTCACTTTGCCTGGCAGTATTCCTGCATCTTCAACGTATCAGATTGTTGGGCTTTCGCACACCTTCAATGTAATTTATCCTCCAAGTTCCCTATACCACCCACCCCCTTTAACTAGGAGATACCTGCCTGGATCTCAAATTGGTTACCGAGACCTGTTAGGGGAGTTTTCCTAAAGTCCACTTTGCGGGTAGACTTTATAAAACTATCCCAATGGTTTGTAGATCCCCAACTCTTAGTATCAGTCAGTACTACTCGTGGAACCTTGGTAGAGTGGCAGAGCAGTCAGGCCTATTATAAGAGGATGGTGTGAGCTGTAGGTAAGTACACGGAACCGAGCTAGCAATGCAATTCAAAGAAATACTTGCATATAAATGTATTTAAAATATAGATTTATTATATTTACACAACACATTAGAATACTTGTAGATACTTTTCAAAGGCCACTGTTAGTTTGTAATTGCTTGCGGTAACAATTGTTACAGCTTTTTGACACTAATGACAGTTCTACCTTATTATCGGTAATAACGTGCACTCGCGTACCCACAAAGATATTCGATAATTGTATTTAGTTAGTAAAACCACATAAGATGTAGGGCCTCATTACGGGTCGGGCAGTCCGGAAATAACAGTGGCGGTAAACCCGCCGCCACTGTTAATTCTGGACCGCCCGTTCTCGAGTCCTGCAGGCTCAATGGGAATGGGGATTTACCGAATTCCGCCTCCGGAATTCCCGGGACACCAGGGTCGTAATGCCCTGGTAATTCTGGGAGTCACAGAGGTGGAATGGGTAATACGAGTCCGGCGGTAACCGAGCCGGAAAAACAGGCTGGTTGCCGCCGGACTCGTAATGAGGCCCATAGTCTTTTTTTCGAAGGAAAACAATTGTTTAGGTTTTGGATAAAAACTAGCAGAGCTTAAGGTTCTAGAGGCAGTTTCTTCACACAGCAAGGCTTTTAAAGTCCAAAACGCAACCCTTGATAAAAGACAGTTCGGAGAGGCACACATTCTTGTGAAGCAGCAGAACAACAAAAACTCTGCGGATATTTTCTAGTCTCTAGTCTTAAAGATGCAAGAGGATTAAACCAACGTTGGAGACCCTGCTAAAGTACTCGCTAAAGGGATACAAGCAGCAGCTTGGGTCAGAGGTAAGAGGGGGACGTGCACTCCAACTCTCTGAAGTGACTTTTCGGATCAAGGTAAGCAATACCCTTTACCCCATAGTACCCTTGGTTTGAAGAAATGTTTGTGGCCGGATGCTCCTTGATTTTGCAGTGCTGGACCCGATCTACAGATTCCTTGGTCTGGTGATAAAAGGCAGGACAATGGAGGGGATCTCCCAACAGCAGTCTCGAGGGAGAACCAGTGGCAAGGATTTCATCAGCCTCTCTGGTCAATCTGCAGTTTTGGTGCCTTTTCTGCAGCACCAACAAAGGACACGATTTGCATGGTCAATCTTCTTCAATACCTGGCGTCCTGCACTCTGGTGAGGGGACTAGGATGAGTTTGATGGTGTCTCTGGAGGTTCACCTGGAGCTCAGCAAAGACTTGGACAGATTCGGTCTTGGCAAGACAATGCACTACGATTGGGTCGGCGGTCTCCTGGCATTCGCGGTCTGCAGCTCTGGAACACTTCAGCACCTTAGAAGATGGCTCATATTGTAGTTTGTTTTAGGGCGGGTTGTTCGGTCATGCATAGACCGCTGCGAGATGGGTCATGTGTTCTTAGTTCAGTGAAAACAACAAGGAGACACAACCGACTAATCCTTGGACTACGGGGTTTATTAACACAGAGCGCGGCTCGCCACAGTGAATGGAGGTTACCATGGAAGCTACATGACTCGTTGCCACGTGCGTGTGGGATCACGGCGTTAGTCATGTGATCTTGGCTAGTTAGCCACGCCTCCACCTTGGTTTAGTGCTTCTGATCGAGCTTTTCTTGGCATTCGGTTTTTGGCCTTTTTTCTTGTTCTGACTACATTACTACTTGACCCGGCTTTTGGTTTGGACTTGTACTTGCTTTTGGATTTCCCTTGTCTGCTTAGTTGCCTTCTGTCTTCCTGGTTACAAACTCTTGCTCTTGTTCCTCGATTACGTCTGGTATTTCTCCTTTTGTTCCCGTACTGCCCGCTTGGTTTTCGACCCTGATTGAACTTGGATAACTCTTTTGGTTTACGTTCGAGACAGTGTTCACCTCCCCGCGTAACAACTTCTGCGGCGCCGTGGGACAGCCTCTGCTGCTCCGTGGGACAGCCTCCGCTGCACTGTGGGACAGCAACCGCTGCACTGTGGGACAGCAACCGCTGCACCGTTCCATTATAACGCCGGAATCAGCACAACTCTGCGTTATCACAGCCAACCAAGAACAGCATCTGTCTCTAAACAGTAGAACAGTTTCTTTTGAATCCTATCCTCCAGCTGATAAGGGCGTTCCGCATTTTCGTGCCTAACTTAAGGAATATTTTGGGTAAGCAGGATTTTTTCTTCTCTTGTAATTTTTAGTTTTTGTCTATCTGATTTCAGGGAAATAGGATCATAGTGTTCAACTTTCTTTCAGAACATCCGTTGGATATCGCACTAGAACCAGTTGTGTTAGTCATTCCAAGTCTATTGTTATTATTCAGGTTAGTGTGATTAACGTTTGGGAACTGTTTTCTGAAATCTTAATCAGAGCTGTTCTAATCACATATCTCTTGTTGTTTATTTTCTACAGCCACAAGGTCTCGGTGGGAATCTAGTCTTTCAATTAATAGATTGCTTTGTATGTTTAATTTTACATTCAAAGTGATACATTAATGGGAAGAATTCTTCTTCTACACTACGAGTTCAAGTCTGAGAAGAGGAATTCTGACAGGTCCCACCAGCCAAAGGGAAGGAGGTGTCCGCTTCAGAGTTCCTCTGTCGCATAGAAAACGGGGTCAGGGCAGCAGAGGTTGCTTCACAGTGTTGCAAAGTGTCTTCAGGCGTCTCTGGTCATCTTCTTCTTCGGTTACTTCAGTTTCCAGTGGTCGACTTGCCTTTTACCTAAGGACCTCATCTTTTATTCAGTTTCAGCACACACTCCTCTGGAATCTCTCTCAGCAGTTTACAGAAAGGGACGGGCGGCTGTCCAATCAGGACAGCCAGACCCCCAGTGGGAGCTGGTTTCATTCAGGCACTCGGGCAGACAAAGAGCAGGGGAGTGAAAAACTCCTCCCCCACTTCCTGCCTACCCAGACACCCAAGGGTTCCCGCCAAAGGCAAAACACTCACACAGACCTCCCCCTCCCAGAATGGTAGAAGAAGGGCTAACAAAGAACAACACGCTAGAAATTGAGAGAAAAGAAAGAAGCCCCCAAGTTAGCACTTAGGTGCCCCTATTGTGCACAATCGGGACTGTGAATACAGTTTGCAGTAAATAATAGCACAATAGTCAGTAGAACATGTCCACTGCCACCAGCCATAACTAAAAGGTTCTCTATGTGAACAGAAGCAGATAAGGGGGCTACTAGGTATCCACTTGGCACTACACATAAGGTGGTGTGTGCCAATCTCTCAGAATATAACGTATTAGGAGAGATACACAAGTATCTCTCTATCCTTAGGAACTGTAGAAATTAAGGATAAGGTAAGAATCTCAAAGGAGAGCCCAAAGGGTTCCCAACAACACTACCCATAAGGAGCGATGTGCTGCAAAGGTAAAATACATATGCCTTAAAAGAGATATGGAGGAAAGTACACACCATAGAAAAAGTAAAACACAGAGAACAGAGGTCCAAAGGTAGAGCCCATAAGAATAAATGAGTGGAAAAAGGCTCTACTCATTCAGGATATAAAGAAAAAAGGCCAGAAGTCCAGCAAAATGTGCTGGGGGTTTCACTAGGAGAGGGGATGAAGCATACACATGATACATCTCCCTAACAGGACCCTGTAGTGATTCTCATGTCCAGGTGCGGTTTACTGGTCCTCCAAATGTCCCCACCCTAGACCAAGTGTCAAGGAGGCCAGCAGCACTTCACCTTCCCTCTAAGGCTACTGCCCGTATATGCTATGACACCTGGGGTGCACTGTTCATGGAAAACAGTAAGTGTCTATATTACCTTTTGACCAATGCCGGTATAGTCATCAATAATGCCAGATTTGCTTTGCCCCCGATTTCACTTTCACTGAATCCGGGTATGTTAAATATCACAGAACATATTTCATTTGCGGGGACAAAGCCTCAATAACTGGGGAGTAAGTTGCTACATGGACTATGTACTACCTGGCATTCGGAATCCCTGCACCTTCCTGATGCACACACAACCAAACAGAAGCTCCAAATACAAAGGAATTATCGCTGGGATGGGTTACCTCATACCAGCCTTTGGGGTTAAGCTAAACCGAGATCAACTGACATGGTTGTCTCGATTGATTGAGGATATTGCAAATGACATGGCAACATCCCCGGCCTTACTGTCCCGTGAACAGAAAGCCATCAGTAAGATGGTCCTCTAGAACCGTACGGCACTGGACACTCTCCTAGCCTCACAGGGTAGCCTATGTGCAATTGTAAAGAGCGAATGCTGCACGTTCATGCCAAGTTACACAATTAACATTACCGACACTGTTGCTCACATAAGTCACACTGTAAGCACTCTCCCTGTTAGTCCACGTGGACCAGTTGGTCCTGGGTAACAAAGAGGTTGGGAACTTTGGGTGCTTATATTGTGCAAATCATATCCATACTACTTGTCCTGATCCTGAGTTTATATTGCGTTGTGGAGATTTGCAGATGTTTCTATTAAAGAAAGCTACTAGAACAGAAGTACTTTATTTATTTATTTTTGTATTTATTAAGCGAACATAACCCTTAGGCATTGAGGCGCTGTTACAACCAGGTACACTTAACTTGCGAATAGGAAGGAGAGAAGGTAGACAGTAAAGGAATACAAAGCATAATGGCTCTAGGTGAACAGCCAGGTTTTCAGTGCCTTTCTGAACAACCAGTATGATTGTTGTGCTCTTAGGTGTGGTGGAAGAGATAAGGAGGGTCAGGAGTGGACAAGCATCTGTGCGTAATGTTTTGAAGATGATTCTTTCCTTTATGGGCCTTAGTATGTGCTCTCTTTTCGGGATGTTGAGTGCCGCTCGGGTCGCATTGTTCTGGATCACTTGGAGCCTGTGGATGTGAGCAGAGGTTCCCCCGAAAAGGGCCTTGCAATAGTGAAGCCTGGCACCAATGATGGCTCTGGCAATGGTGAGGCAACTGTTAGGGGCTAGGAAAGGTCTGGCCGCATTGATTAGCTTAGTCCTGTAAGCGGCTGAGGTTGCAATGGCGTTGACTTGGCATGTCAGGGAGAGTGCAGAGTCAAGGTTCACATCTAGGGTCTTCACCGATGTGGAGACAGGTATTATAAGCCCATCAATGCTGAAGTTGGCATATTGGGGGCAGAATTTTTTGGTGACAGATGGTAGCCCGACCACCAGGATCTCTGTCTTTTCGTCACTTAGACAGAGGCCATTCGCTGCCATCCAAGCTTGGGTGGATGGGTAGATGGTGTTTACGGCGCAAGAGTCTTCCATGTAGTTGCCGGTGAGGGTTAACAAGATTTGCATATCATCAGCATAGTTTGTGTTAGAGATGCTGATGAGTACAGTAAATTGAAGAGGGGTTTGGTGAATATGTTATATAGGGTGGGGGATATGCATGAGCCTTGGGGCACTCCACATGTGATGGGTTGGGGGGGCATAGGCAACTTCAGAGAAAAGTCTCATTAATCTGCCCTCCAGGAAGGAGGTTACCCAGGAAATGGCTTTGGGTGAGAAGTTAGCTGCTGAGGTAACGTGATGACACAAAGTTTTGTTGTCCACCAGGTCGAAGGTGGCAGAGAGATATAATAGGAGAAATAGGGCAGGCTTGCCTTCATCTTTAAATGTGTGAAGTTGTTTTTTGAGGTCCAACAGGGCTGATTCGGTTCGATGGCCAGGTCTAAATCTTGACTGGTGCCGCCCTAGGATCTGATTGATTTCCAGGTAGTGCTGGATTTGTGTGTAAGCAGCCCTATCTAGGATTTTTTGCAGGAAAGGGACCGTTGTAATGGGACAGTAGTTGCTGGACATAGCAAAGTCTAGCGTGGGTTTCTTTAAGAGAGGAAGTACCCAGACTTCCTTGATGGAAGTGGGGACTGCGGAAGTGGAGAAGGAGGCATTGATGAAACTGGTGATACATGGAATGAGAGCCTGAGCACATTCTTGATGATAGGGGCAGGGCAGGTGTCTCCTTTGCATTTGGAGGACCTAAGGCTCGTAGGGATGGCTGCCACTTCTGTTTCAGAGACCTGATGGAAGTAAAAAGAGGCTTTATTGTGGAGAGCCGAGAGTGAAGGGGTGGGAGATGCTTTCTTGGTGTTGATCTTCTCCTGTAGCATGGCTACTTTCTCTAGCACAGTCTTTTGGATGTTCCTGCACCAGGTTTCATATTTAGTGATGCCTGGAGGTGGCGGGGCTGGGGCTTCCAATTTCCTAAGGATACTGAAGAGTTCCTTGGTGTTAGACTTGGCCTCTGCGATTCTATTATTGTAGGAGGATGCCTTGGGCTGAGTGATGGCTAGTTTGTAAATCCTAGACAAGGATTTAAACAGTGCCCCTTGGGAATCTGTTTGAGATTTCTTCCAGGTGGCTTCTGTCTGACGTTTCGTTGCCCTCAGGCGTTGGAGGTCATTAGTAAACCAGGTGTTGGACAGAGCTTTGGCCTTACGAGGTGGTAATGGGTCGACCGTGCCCACCGCTGTTGCCAGTGTCTTTAGGTAGATGTCCTCAAGAGCCACTGGGTTATTGGCCATGTGGGCGAGGTGGTCTGGTTGGAGGTCAGAGAGCAGTGGAGTGATGCTGTCTTTAGTGATTTTGCAGGCGCTCTGGGACCAAGTAGGTGACATGGGGTGCTGGCAAGTGGGTTATCCCGGGTCCGTGGAATGGTGAAGGTCACGAGAAAGTGGTCCGACCAGGGGCATGGGGAGATTGCGTTGATGTTGACCATGCAGTTGAGGTCCTCAAGCCAATCAAGGGTGCGCCCCTTAGCATGTGAAGGGGTGTTTATGCGGTGGGTAAAGCCTAGGGCACTCAGTGAATTTGCTAGGGAGGCGATGTTACCGTCTGTAGGGTCGCTAAGGCCCAGGTCTCCTGATAGGTTGATTTTGAATATGGGTGTGAGGTTGGCGTTGATGAGATGTAGGAGGTCTTCCTCGAATGTGCCTGGGGGACCGGCTGGCTGATATACTAAGTTGGTTGGTATGAAGCTGGTATAGGAGGTGGTACATTTTATGGAGAGCAGGTCGCAATTTCCATTCATATAGGAGGGGGATTTTGAGAGTATCTTTGAAAATCAGTGCAGCACTGCCTCCTCCGTTGTCCTGTCTATCAACTCTCAGGATGGGGAAGCCTGGAGGGATACCTAGGGAGAATCCGGGCCAGAGGCTGTGTTAGGGAGAATTCTCTGTTTAGGCTGAATTTCCTAACCAAGTGAGTCCCCCAGCAGCTTTGCAGGATTTCTGAAGTTTGTTTTTTTCTCCTGCCAAGAGTGAGACTCTTTTTCTCCCACTCTTGGACATGATGTGTGGTGTTCCTTTGAATGTTAATGTGTTTCATGGGCTATGGGGTCTTTTACTCCATAGGGTCTCATATGTTTTTTTCTATGTGTGTTACACCGCACCCTCCGTGCAGTAACACTGGGGTGTCATATTGACCCCCCACCATAGACTACATACCCTGGGACTGACTACTGTCTCCCAGGGCATGTAAAGTCACCATTGGCTTTACTAGTCCCAAATTACTAACAGAACCAGTACAAACCATCATATTGTGGACGTACTGGTAGGTGCAATTCGATTGCCCCTGGCTCTGTTGTTCGAGGATGTACTGTCCCGTCCCCCCTCGTCGAGTTTTGGCTGGTGGCAGTGGATACTACTTTTTATATTCAACCGCAAATATATCTCTATGGGATTTTCCCATTGTTCGAGGCTAATACTTTTTTAACATAGCCTCTAACATACCGCCGGTTTATTTATTTCATATTAATTCACCGGTTGGTATTTTCTGCCAGAACCCGGTTTTAAAATGGCATTTGTGTTCGCCTCTGTAACTCCAAACCAAAGGTCGAGCCCTTTGTTCCACTTTTGGCGGGCTTCTACGCAGAAGCCCTCCAAAGTGGTGCCACTCTGTCTGGGTACCACAGGGGATGTGGGAGGGGGTTTAGGCACCCTGGACTGAGTTGCCTTGGCAACTCAAGTCGCACTCTTGTGTGATTGGCCCAAGTGGTGAGCCGGCCGGCTCACCACTTAGCATGTTTGATTGACAGCTAGGCTGAATGAATGGGGGTTTCTTGCATAAAAGCAGGGCTTTTGGGACTGGAACTTCAGAAGTCGCCACAGGATCTGAAAATCCGACGAGGGAGAAGCTGAGCTGACCTGCTACGACGACACCACCGGTGGAGCCCTGCTGAACCGACTCACCACTTCCCGACGACAGAGGAGATCTCCCGGCTGGAGAGTCTTCTTCCCTTGACTGGTGGGCACAACCAGTTTACCTTCTTTGCTCGCATCCCAGGACGTCTTGTGGTCGAATTGCCCGTGCCAAGCACCCCGGCAACCGGATAGCCACTTACCACTGGACCGCGAATAAAAGGACCGCTCCTTTTAATTGAGAACTCTGCGGCTGGTTTCTTTCCTGGCAGTGCAACGGACTCCTGTTTTCCTCCACGACGAGATCCTCGCATCCCCCGGACGAAGCACCGACTTGCACCTGCTGCCAGGAACAACAGCCCCCGCTGGAGCGTTCTCACCATTTTTAAGGTACCGTGTCCAGGCCTCCCTTTCTAAAGATTGCTACAAGGTAACAATAATCCCTTAACCTTCTGGACTGGGCTGGCCGCCTTGACCATCTAACTGGTCCCTTTCTATTGGTCCAACTCTTTCTGAAACCCTTGCGAGACATTTGGGCACTTTCGACTGTGTGATCTTGGACACATTTCGTCCGGAGCCTCTTAAAGTGTGTCATTGTTAACTTTGACTTTACGGTTTTAATCTGCCTTCTTCTCCTACTGTGTTCTTCCGAAAGTGTTGAGATCTGTTTCTATCTTTGTTCTGCCTTTCACCCCCCTTTTTAACCGATTGATTAGAGTGCCATCTTCGTTAAGCGCTCACCGCTGTCTGAAAATAAGTGTTGCTTTACTTAATTGAAGGGAGTGTATATCTTTTAGTGACCGTGTTTTTGAACTGCTTAAAATTGGTGCCAGTGTGTTTAACTAGATGTGTTTTTAAATAAATAATTATATCTCTTCTACACCAAGCTCTGGTCAGTGTTTGCTTCTTCTATGGTGTTCTTTTGACCTACTGTGAATACTCTGTATACTGCCTAACTCTTTCTTGAGAGAAGTCTGACTGCTCAGCCACAGCTACCAGGTAAATCTGGGTGGTACAGGCTGCTACCAATTGGGTTTACTGCCAACCACCTGTAGTCTTAAATCTTTTGCAGTGGTCCCAGAGGGAACTGCACAGGTTTCTGCCTAACAGGCTGCATGAAGGCAAGACTCTGTGACGGCAAGGAGTTCAAGATCATGTGAAGAGATGAGGTCATAGATATCCAGGGCGTGGGCATGGTGTGATCTGGCATTAATAAGGGCTCATTTGAACTGGTCAAGGGGGGCATGAGTGTGCTGGGTGTCGTGAAGGGGCTTGATAGTTGCCATGTGCGATATAGGTGTCATAGGTGCATTCCAAGGTGGGTGGAATCAGGTGGTGGTGGCTGGCTACAATGGTGGAGGTGGATGGTGAAAGGTGAGGTAATTTTTTAAGCAAAGTTGGTTTAATGCTGGCTTGCGAGTTGTGTAGACCGAGGTGTGGTCTGCTAGCCTAGAATTCCTGGTAAGGAGAGGTTGGGGATATGTAGTGTGCATGTTAATGGTTAGTTGGTCTTATGCTGCATGTTCCTTAAAGTGATGGGCTACAGGCCTGTGGATGTTCGAAGGTGTGTGATAAGCGTAGGGGCATTCCTGGGGGGCATACACCAGTGTGCAGGGGCACTTGTGCTGTTCCTGTGATAGGGGCGCCATGAGAGTGGGTCCGTGCAGTGCGGCTCGGCAGTGAGTGCTGCTCTGCTGACCGCTCAGGAGTGTTGTGGGGAGCGTTAGCAGAGGGCAGAGATTTAGGAGAGCTAATCAGGGCAAATGCAGCAGCATGACACTTAGCATGAGACTTTGCACTCGATATAGTGGCATTGGCGCATGGACCAGATGCACGGTTACCTTTGTCTGATGCAGTGTGGTCGAGATGGGTGCTCCTTGTAGAAGGATGGACGATTTCACTTGGGTCTGCATTGGCAGAGAGCAGCTGAGAGATGCAGTGGCCTTATGAACTAGCCTTTGGAAATGGCTATCTCTGCCATCTTGCTTTGTGGGTGCATGATCTTTTCCTTGTGGTTTGCCCAATCAGTTTGCTTCACAATTCTTGCTGCATACTTGTTTTGATTCGGTCGTCCTTGCTGCGGCGGCGATCTTAACAGGGGCTGCCTCCAAACTTCTTCCGATAGCTTCTGCAGGCAGGGGGAGGAAAGAGGGGCACAGAGGGGTCAGAGGCTGCAATTATACTATTATATTTGAATACTGCAGAAGAAGTGCACAGATAGGATTAGCCAAATTGCGACGTTTTTCCCCAAAAATGTGATTGATGAGCCTAATGTGAAGGTCTCACTGGAGGGACTGTGCAACGAGCGAGGGGGGGTTTGCTGCGCAGGGTCTCGTTCTGCCGTTGGGTTGCTGTTTGTCCTGTGTATGCTGGCTTTGCCGACTGCCATTAAAGATGTTCACCAATCCACCTGAAGAGTCTGTGGTTATTTTTCTATGACACCAATCTGGAGTGGCAGGGCTCGTCGGAAGAGCACGGGTTGATGTCTGCGGTTCAGTTTATATAGCTCAAACTTTTCTGTCTGCCATGCTTTTTAAATGCACACACATGCCAACCATTCTCTTCTGAGCGCTGCTCTCCAGGGAGCACATTTTGGAGAGAAAGGCGGTTAGTTGTGGTTCTGTGGGTGGTGTTGCTACCTTCCAGTTCACTATCAATAGTTTGCGGGCTGCAAACAGCACTCTACTCAAGGTTCTACCTACTAGAGCGTCGGTGTGCCAGTCTATAATTGGCCCCAAATAGCAGCTCTTCCAGGGTCTGTGCGATGTCAGCGTCTGGGATGCAGGCGGCCACCAACCCCTGCACCATTCCCCAGCATGGTTTTATCTTTGGGCAAGACCAGAGAATGTGTCCTATCGTTCCAGTCGCTCAACACCCGCGCCAGCAATGGGGAGAGGGGGTCAGTCCAATTTTATACATTTTGGAGGGTGTATAATAAAGGCGTTGAATGATCTTGTACTGAATCTCCCTATTTTTCAAGTTCACCTGTTAGACCAGAAAAGTAATCTCATAGCCGAATGATAAGTATAGTATGTTGGCCAGAAGTGAATCGCATCATGTGACAAACATCGCAATCCAAGAAACATGAATGTAACCAAAGGGTGTCCATTTTGTGAAATGCCGGCCATTTTCTTTTTTGTCTTTTCTGTTAAACACTTTGCAAATATATTCTATGCTTTAGATCCGCACACAGTGCGAGGCCACAGCATGAACGCTGAAATGCTAACGCAGACAGGAATGTCGAACTGTGCAGAAATACATTGTTTTTCTCTCTCACTAAGTCCTTGAAGTCGAGCAGAAGCTGCATCTAATCATTAGTCCAGGTGCCGGTTTGTCTTGCAAGCACTGTTGTAAAAGGCAGTTAAACATGAATTATATTCTCCTAGCGGTGCTCCTTCGCGGAGAATGGTATTATCTGCTTCAGAACTATTTGACCCTTAGCTCATGAGCCGTAACACACAGATAACGTAGTATGCCATGTTTCTCTGCTAAGAACAAGATATCCTTACCGAGCCAGAGCTCCATGTTCCCCATAACCGAAAGCTGTCTTTGCTGCCTTTGCTAGAATAACTATGTTTAGACTGAATGAAGACTTGTCATAACGTGTCATAATTGTCAATCACTGAACCCTAGCCTGTATGACATGTATGAGGGTGGATCGAATTGCCAGAACAAAAGATAATGTATGATGTATATATATTGCTGCTTGAGCGATGTTCGCTCTCTCGCATCTAACGAGGTCTGGGAACACACGTCGTGAGGTGTTGAGACTCAGTCGGCTGACTGAGAAACTCTGAATAAAACCAGACTTGTCTGGAAAACGAACCTCGCGTCTGACGTGTCATTATAGTATATGGTTATTGTGCCTTAGTTTCCATATATGGTCTTTATGGCCTAGCACACCGACATCCCCGGGATAGTTGCGAAAAATTGGTATATGTCTCCTGTCTCTATCATGCTGTCTACGTCTTGTGACCATGCTGCTAGGGCAGAGTTCCTCCCCACATTGTTCGGGGTGGCCATGGAGTAAAAAATACGAAGCCTTAGATGTGCGTTTATCTGATGCTCGAGTTCCAACTCACAGGTTGCCGGGGGTACTTGTCTCGATATCACTGTGGTGTGCCATGCTATCTCGGCGTAGATAGTGCCATACTGCAGCTAGTGTCCTGTGTGTATATCTAGTACCTCCGTGGCCTCAGGGAGGGTATTTACTTTCGAGCCATCGCACAGATCCAGAATTCTGACCCGAGCCCACAGGGTATCTTGTAACAGATGTAGGGCAGGTAAGTTGCAGAGTGAGAGCAGGCCCTTGATTGACATCCACATAGGTGCCACTTTCACATCGATACCCTGTTTGCCACGGAGTCTATGCCATTGGACCACAGTCGGCCCCACCACAGGGTGCGATTTTAGTCGGCATGCTAACTTCGTTGGAGGGGTGGCTAGAACGTCGACCGGGGACGAGGGGGCCATCATTTGGGTTCAGCCAGCGCTTGGCCCAGATGTGGGCCGCCATGTAGTAGCTCCCTCACGATGGTAGTGCAAGGCCTCCATCCTGTTTAGATGCAGTAAGGGTCCCTGTGCGAATGCGAGCCCTCTTGCCCCGCCAGATAAACTTCAAGATCGCATCGTCTATAGTTTTATACATCTGCAGACTGGGGGCGCATGGTAATATCATCGCCAGATATATACATTTGGGCATCAAATTAATTTTGACTACGTTGATTCTGCCGGTCATGCTAGGGGTAGGATGTCCCATTTAGTGAGGTCCGCCCGAATCCGTCCTATCGTATGCAGGTAATTAAGGTCAAGGAGATTCTTAATGTGTGCGGTAATGTTCACCCCTAGGTATTTAATGTGATCTGATTGCAGTCTGAAGGGCGCAACCTCTCCCGGATCCCAGGGGATGTCAAGCCGGAACTGTAAGATCTCAGATTTAGCCCAGTTGACCCGGTATCCCGCCCTCGGACCATATTACTGTAAGAGGGATCTCGCTCTGGGAAGGGATGTGTGGGTGTCTCCAATGTATATTAGGAGGTTGTCGGCATAGAGGCAAACTCGGTGTTCTCTCCCACCTCTCCATAGTCCACACCACTGGGGGTCTGTCCGCAGTATCACTGCCACCTTTTCCGCGTCGATTGTAAGGATCAAATCCTCTTATCCTCGCTCCTCAGCGATGACGTGCAGGAGCTGGAGCACATTATCCTTAGAATGTCGCTTGCGTATAAATCCCGGTAGTACTGCTTCTAGTTTCTGGGCCAGCCATTCCCGCGAGGACCTTGGCGTCAGAGTTGATCAGGGAGATGGGTCTATATGACCCGCATTCGTCGCTGGGCCTCCCTTTTTCGTGAAATACTACTATGTTCGCAATCATTATTGACCTCGGTAGGCAGCCGGTTTCGGCCGCCTATGAGTATACTTCGTGGAGCTTCAGGGCTAAGTCATCGGCCATGATCTTGTACAGATCTATCGGGATCCCATCAGGGTCTGCGGCTTTCCCCTCGTTCAGGGCGTGAATTGCCCGTCGGATGTCGGCAACCGTCAGGGGTGTATCTAGTGCGTCATGTTGTGCCTGGGTGATTTTGGGCAGATGACTAGCCCTCAGGAAACCCTGCATCGCCTGCTGGGGAAATGCTTCTGGTTTGGCATATAGTTGTGCGTAGAACTCAGCAAATCTGGAATTAATGCCCTCCTCCCCAACAATCACGTTCCCCTCCCCGTCTCGTATGGAGGCGATCACTGTGGCTGCCTGTCTCTGTTTCAGGGAGAGAGCCATGAGGTGCAGGGGTCGGTCATTCTCTAGGTAATACTTCTGGGACCAGCTGGATAAGGATTTTTGGACCCTAGTGGTCGTGACTTCTTTAATGTCCGCCCGTAATTTGCGCAGCTAAAGGAGGGTCTGTTGGTCTGGTGCTGATTTGTGTTACTTCTCCAGGGCTAGTATTGAGAGTGTCAGCTGGCTTTCTCGAGCGCGCCATTGCTTAAGTTTGTGTGCCCATTTGGAGATGCATTGGCCTTTCGTGTAGGCCTTGAACACGTACCAGCATGAAAGAGTGGTGTAGGATGGGGTGATATTGGTGTCCCAGAATGTAGTTAAATCCCCCCTGAGATGGTCTACGATGTCGGGGTACCAACTCAGGGTTTTTTGCAGAGTATCAGAGAGGGTTAGTCTGATTTTGACTGACAGGTGCGCGGTCGGATATTGGAATAGGAAGTATAGTGCATTTGGCCAGGGAGTGTGTCGCTGTGCGTGGGGCCAGCCAGTAGTCAATCCTGGAGTAGCATTTGTGGCTAAAGGAACAGAGGTATAGTCTCTGCGGGGACCATTTTCAGCTCTCCACATATCTACTAGACCTAGATCTATTAGAATAGAGGTAAGGGCAGTTAATTTCTTCGGCCTGTCAGTGGAAGGTGGGTTTGTGGTTTGCCTGTCTAAGTGCGGGTCGAGTGCTACATTTAGATCCCCCCAATCAGCGTGATTTGCCTCATAAAGGGTGCACATGTAGCAAATGTATGTGTGAAAAAGGCAGGTGTATCATTCGTTGGGGCGTATAGGTTCATGAGTGTGATTGGGTGTTGGTGGAGTAGTCCTTGTACTAGGACATAACGCCCTTCCCTATCCGCTATCGTTAGTGGACTAGGAGGGGTACCCTTCTATGTATCAGGATAGAAACTCCCTGCTTGTCCCGGCAGGGGGCTTGTGCAGCCGCACCCACCCAGCCCCTTTCTAG
Organism: Ambystoma mexicanum; assembly: GCF_040938575.1. Taxonomy (NCBI): domain Eukaryota; kingdom Metazoa; phylum Chordata; class Amphibia; order Caudata; family Ambystomatidae; genus Ambystoma; species Ambystoma mexicanum. Next base: position 150,141,338 of record NC_090940.1, read on the forward strand.
TTTTCTTGATTCCCCTTCGTTGAGGTGAGTTTCTTGGAGGAATAGAATATCCCCTTGAAGGTCTCTGCTTGACAGGGTGCCCCAGTCCTTGCACATTTAGAGTTATTAACGTGAACTTAGCCATCCGCCCTTCCTCGCGAGATCTTGCCTGCCGTTCCCGTTGGGAGGACCAGGCTTTGTTTCTGCCACTTGAGATGTGTTTTATTGGGATTGCATATCATGATTGCAACAAACATTTAACAGTAACTAAAACAACTGAGAGAAACGGTCCTCTCGCAACATTGGCTGCGGATGTTCCACATCCAATACTAGGCTCTAAAGCCCATGCATGGTGACTATAAGCGCAAACTCTCAGGTCCGCCCTCGTTGCCATGCATGACGAGGTGCCCTCAACCTGCGACCAGAGGTCCAGTAAAGCCACAGGGGTGTGAGGTCCCAGCGGTGGCAGTGGCGATGCCAATGGGTGGATTGAGTTTCGGATTCGCTGGCACCAGCCAGGCTTGGTTAGCATTGATGTAGAAGTTGAGGGGTTCTTCAGCGCAGTGTCCATGGGGGATCGAAAGCAACGGGGCCGCTTCAACCGTGCGGTTACTTCCGTCGTCGATATTTCGCGTTGCTCCCCCCCGGGAGTTGTGGAAGTGGTGGCAGTCATTAAATGGGATTCGAGGCAATTGGCGCACTCTTAGCGTTTAGGCCAAAGGATAGGTACCATTCGCGGACAGATGCAGTGTGAGCCTCCAGGTTCACCTCAGCTGGCGCAGCACCCTACAACCCCCTTTGTGTGGGGAGTCATGTCGTAGGCTCTCTTCGTCCCCTGTCTTGTCCCTATTTTTGCCTTCTTCCCCTGTTCCTTGGCGAGCTGAATCCAGATGAGGTTGTCGCTTGTGATGCCTGTGCCCTTACCTCAGATGCCCTTGGATAGTCTGTGGAGACTATATTTTGGTGTTGCAAGAATCGCCAGGCATCCTCCGAGTCGTCGTATGTGTGCCATTGGCGGTCTATCTGGACGCACCAGACCGCTGGGAATTTTAAGTAGTGTCTCAACTCACAGCCCCTCAGAACCACAAACAGAGGGTTAAATTCTCTCCTCCGGCGGGACAACTCTGCTGAATAGTCGTTGAAGAGCCTGATATGAACTCTGTCAATGCTCACCTGGCCCACCGCTCTGTACACCTTTAAAATCGCCATTTTATGTTGAAAATTTAGGAGTCTGAATGTTATCGGCCTAGGGCGTTCGCCGGCTGCTGATTTGTGGATAGGAGCGCAGTGGATTCTCTCTATCGTCTGCTCTCTAGGGTTCTCGATGGGAAGGACGTCTTGCATGAAGTTATGCATGAAGAATTCCAGATCCAGACCTTCTGCATTTTCCGGAAGGCTGATCAGCCTGAGATTGTTCCGTCTGGACCTATTTTCTTGGTCCTCCAATTTGGCGCCCAGGTGCTGGACCTCTTTGATAACTCCGTCCAGCTCTGTAGCCATCGACGAGTCCTGATTGTTTTCGAGGGAGCTGATATGTTGCTCGTTGTCCGTCGTCCTTTCAGCCTGGATAGTAAGCCACGTCTGGACGTCCTGCAGGTCCCATTTTATATCTTGGACGGTTGTATTGGTCTCCTGGGTGCGCTGTCCTATAAGCTTCATTTCAGCTAAGATAGCTTGGAGTTGCGCAGGGACATCCATTTTTGCCTTACGTCTGGTGGAGCATCTGGGTGGGGCGCTGCTGCGACTGTGTTATCAGAGAGCCCCGGCTGTTTGTCCCAACGCTCTTTTATCATAGGCGTCCAGGCGTCCCCTGTCGCCGACGGTAGGGGCACCACACCCCGCAGCTCCCACAGGTAAGGTGATGTGCAGGTCCCAGTCACGATCTGATGGGGTACGGTTCAGAGCTCCACCGTCTTGCACTAGGGCCGGATGCCGATCGTCCAGGTTTTCGGCCCTGATGCACCCGGGCCACGCAACCCAGAGGCATTGCAGTTTCTCCTGAGTTGACCCTGTTTATGGTTGAGGTCGGCAGTGGGTGGGATCGGCCGGGCCGTGTCTGTGGCAGGAGGGCTTTACTGCCAACCGCAGGTCTGGAGTGCGGTACCACTGTGGTCTTTAGACTTTCTCCTCCGGGTTTGCTATTTTGGCTCAGGAGCACTGGAGCACACCGGTGTGAGGTTGAGCGCCCAGTTCGAGGTCGAGCCCCAGTGGGCTGGTCAGGGCAGGCGCCACCTCTTTGTTCTGCTTACGGCGTTATTGTACCATAGGGAGAGTCCGATGTTGCTTACAGAGTGGGTGGAGGGAGGGCAACCCTGCATTCACTGGCTTGTCCATTCCCTGAGTGACGGGAACCCCCAGGCCTCTGGGCACCGAGTCTGCAATTTTGTGCTTCCAGAACCAGAGGGTCTCCCCTGGTGCTATGCGGGTGGTTGGCAGACGTGTCCGATAGTGTAGCCCGCAGTCCTAGATGCCACGACGGGGCCGGCCTGGCCGAGGGGCAGACCATCTTAGCAGTTGTGTCCCACACGGGATGTCTGTGGGCCTGCTGTTCACCCCACCTCAGGCGGTGCAGGAAGGTGCCCCCGACCATAGAGGGGGGACCTACTGCACGGTTCGGCGCCCTGCTGCTCCTCACGTTTGGATGGATGGACTCCCTGTCACGGGGACGGCAGAGTGGAGCCGGCACGTCTGGTGGGCGTTCAGCCGTCCGTCAAGGAGGTGCGCCGAGGAAGTGGGCCGCCCCAACAGGCTCTGGTGTCCACGAGTTGAGAGAGTTCTAGGGGGGGCCCTCAAGCAGGCCTGTGGCTGCGCAGGTCCAGGGGGTCTTGAAGCGTTAGTCGCCTTCCTCAGTGACAGTATGTTCAGGTGCATCTGACGTAAGTGTTAAATCACCTTCCTTGATGTCAGTGGGCTCGAACACTGCTGGCGCTTCTTCTAGTGTGCGCGTAAGCTGCCTGTGTTGCACCGGGATGGCCCCTCCTGCGACCTCCGTCTGCGGTTCATCACGTTGTGCAGGCGCCTATTGGTATGGTGTCCCCCGGTTCCCCTCAGGGTTTCGTGCTGGCAGGGTGAGGAGGGTGCAATGTCACAAGCCGCAGTTCCTCCAGGGTGATGGTGCTGGTGCGCCTGGAGCACAACGTATGGGATGTCTCCTTGTGGTCGGGGTTGGGGATTCCCTCCCTCTGGTCTGGGTCAGCCTACGGCCCCCCCACCGCCCGGCATCTGTTCCGTGACACTCCTCCTCACCTCTCTGTGCACCGTGTTGAGTCCTCTCCACAACCGCAGGTCTGTGGCACCGCACCTCTGACCGCCCCTGTGCATGGCAAGGTTCCTCTCGAGCCAGTTGGCGCCGGTCCGGCAGTGGGGCCGACGGTCGGCGGGGAGCCCGCCAGGCGGGTCGTCTCCCTGGCGCTGATCTCCAGACACCGGTTGGCCTCCGCGTGTATCACAGACTGGGGGCGTTATTCACAGTCCTGCACTCTGGATATGGGGCTGTGGGAGAGTTCCCACGCAGACCTCGGCCCCAGGGCCGCGCGTGTTAATTGCGCCAGTCGGCCATGCCGTCGGAAGGTTCCTTAGTGAATATGTATACGGCTGTAACTTTCAGGAACTGCGCCAGAGCCATTCCGCTTCCGGCAGGTATATTTTCTGCCGCACTCCGGGGTTGTGGTGGGCTATTTACATATGGAAGTGGCGGTCCTGCTTGCAGCTTCACTGACCCGCGGCCATCTTGCTCAGGCTCTCGAGCGCCCCTGCACATGCCAACCTTCTTGTAGGAATAACGCAGACCATTTAGGAAATTCAAAATGAACTTCAGACTGCTAGTGCCGACTGAGAAATACTATTAGACAGGATTACGAACCTACAAGTGAGATTACCTGCTGGTACACAATGATCACCCAGTAACACTGGGGACTCAGGTAGCAACATGAGTCCTCCCCCAATTGTAGTATCGGCAGGTTTTTTTTTTCTTTTTTTATTTGTGTATGTTCCAAATTGGAACTTTACAAAAGAGTTTTTTGTGTAGAACGGTTGCTTCTTAAGAGTGACCAAAGTCACGTTATCATTTTCATTGTCTGTTGTAAGATTTTGACAAGAGCTACTTTCCACGTTGGACTGTCGCCGCCGATCAATCTATGCCACCATTTATCCTCGTCCCACCATCTATCTTCAACGAGAAAGTGTTCGAGGTGGGCAGATCTTATTTGCTGGTTTCTTGGACACGACAGGAGCAAGTGGCGGATCGATTTGTTTTCTGAACCGCATAGGCGACACTTGCGTGTAGTGGAAGTTCCTCTAATCTTCCGTATTTGGTTTGTTTCCAGTAAATGTAGTCGTGCCCTAAGCAGGAAGTTTCGTGCCGATCTGCTAGGGAATTTTTTCAAGTACCTCATTGGCTCGTTTAATTTACAGGTAGTTTGAGGTAGGTGGGAAAGCAGTTTGTTTGCAGCTGCTGTCTCCTGGGTTAACGACCAGTCTAGATGTTTCAATTTCTTGGTCACTCTGACAGGGTTTGTGATAAAATCTTCTTCAGAGCAGGCAACTGTGAACAATATGGCCTTGTTGTCCTTCTTCCATGATGTTAACATTTTTACCTTTTCAGTATGCATTTCTTTGCTTATCAGAGTGTAGATTTCTTGACTGTCTTGGATGATGCATTTTCGGTATAAAAGTAGGGATTTGATGTTAACTGTGCCCAGAAGAGATAGGAGGTTGAGTTTGCGCCTTATTGCCGGCATTGATGTAGATTTTGGCAAAGATGGAGTTTTCATGTTTGGAGCTGTCGATTGTTACTCCAAGGTACTTGAACGCTTCTATTTTTTCGATCTCAGATTCTTCTAGGAACCATTTGTACTTTTCAGATCTTTTTGATGCGTTCTCCCATATCATTATTTTTGTTTTTTCTGTGTTGATTTTCAGATTATTTTCTCGGGTGTTTAGCAGCAAGTTGTTTATCTGTCTCTGTAGTCCGATCTGAGTCTGGTCGAATAAAATAAGATCGTCCGCGTACAGGAGTCGGCTGATTTTTACATTTGCCAAATTTGGTGGAAAGGTTTGGGTAAGGTCTTCCCATTCTCCATAATCACCCATGTATGCTAAAAACAGGGCGGGGGCTAGCAGGCATCCTTGTTTCACCCCTCGTCCGGTCGGTATTTCTGCTGAAAGGTTTCCTTGTTGTGATAGCCGCACCCTGAGTGTTGTGTCAGTGTGTAAGGCTTTTATAGGCAGGAGAATCTCTTTTGGGCATCTCCACTTCTCTAGTTTCTTCCAGAGACGAGCCCTGTCCACTAGGTCAAAAGCTTGAGATAAGTCTATGAAGGCTATAAAAGTTTTGGGCTTGCCTTCCAGGACCTTACTTTTTAGGATGCTGATTGTTAAAATGTTGGCTCTGGAACCTACTTTTTTTTTAAACCCTGATTGAAAGGGGCCGATTTTGCCCAGGCCTGGAATCATTTCAATAGTAAAGCCCCAAAAACTTTCCCGATGCAAACCAGGAGGGCTATTGGGCGGAAATGTGAGGGATCGCTGATGTCACCTTTCTTGTATACCGGGACGATTGTAGCTTTTGTCCACGAGGTTGGAATGGATTTGTGGTTACCACATCTCTCATAGATTTTCTTTAGGAGATTTGCCCATTCTGTGGGATTGTTTTTGAGATATATGTTGGTGATCCCATCTGGTCCGGCCGCTCGGGAGTTTTGAAGCTTTTTGAGCTGTTCAGTGATTTCTTCCAGGTTGTTGAGGGGAAGCCAGTCTTTGGTCTTGGCGTCCCTGGGTTCAATTTCTTACTGTGTAGGGGGTCTGAAAAGGGAGGTGAAGTGATCAATCCATTTTTGCTCTACCATGCTGTTCAAAATCGAGTTTTTCCTCGAGGGCGTTGGCGTTTTTAGTAGAGACCAGAATTCCCTTGCTTTGTTTCTGCAAATTGCTTTTAGTATGTTTTCCGAATCGCGCTGATAAAGTTGGAATCGGTGGTGCTTGGCCCAATTACGGTAGATTTTTGTTGCGGCCAGTCGTTTTTCTTGATTTGAAGGAATTTTTCACAACTTTCTTTTGATTCTACGAAGTTTGCGTCGTTTTTCTACTAGTTGCACATCATATATGTGCTTGTGGGAGTTGGTAGAGTTGGACTTTGTTTTGTTTTTCACAATGTAGGGTACTAATAGTTGGACATATTCTGGATATACCTTGGATTCTTGCGCCCCGCCTGGGGAGTACCTTTGCCGTAAGTTTCAGACGATTTCCCTGGTTGTTTGGTTCGACTCTGAGACTGTTGCTGTTTGGTTGATTGGAACAGTTTTGCCACGTTGTTGTTAATTGGTTATGATCACTTTCTTTTGTTTTGCGGACGTCAAAGGCCAGTATCTTTTCCAAGAAAGGGCGGGATACGAAGATGTAATCTATTGTGGCTTGCAACGTTCCCTGCTCCCACGTGGGGGGGCAGTCTTTTTTTGTAAAGATGGTGTCGAGGTTTAACATTTTTCTTGAGGCCATTCATTTTGACCATTGTTGTCCTCTTTTGGTAGCCGCTGAAGGTTTCATGCTTCTTCCGTTTTTGTCACTGTTGAGATGGCATGATGCGTTCAGATCCCCGCATATTACGATGAGTGACACCTGGTAGGTGGACTGGATGTCGTCTAGCGTTTTTTCCATCATAAACAAGAAGGTGTTTTGCTCTTTGGCCACAGGATTCCAGTATGTATTTATAATTGCAATTTGGGAGGTTTTTCTTCTTGACGTATCTTCCCAGTCAAGGAGGACTGTCAAGATTGATAAGTTTGACAGCAGTGTTGTTTTGATCTTCAGTCCTTTTGCTAGTCGACACGCTGTCAGGAGGCCGGAGATGGGGCGTCCTAGGGATCCTTTTTTTTGCAGGTGACAGGATTATGTCGTATCTGTCCAAAACTGGGAGGTTCATTAGCCACGTTTCTTGGAGGCAGATTAGATCGTAGGAGGCCAGGTCTGTGTCTCCCAGCGATGACAGATGCAGGTGGACTCTGGTATTCCATGAGCAGAGTTTTAGTAAGTTCGGGTTTTGGTCGGCAGGCGGGTCGTTGTGTTCGCTGAATTGCTGACCTGCGAGCTGAATTGCCGACCTGCGAGTTGCTATTTTTTTTGGTTTGGATCAGGGCCCTGGGGAACCAGGACCAGAGTCCCTGCAGTTTGTCTTTTCCTCGTAGTGTTTCCGGCATTTTTTTTTTCTCCAGTTTTTGTCTGCTGGGGGGTCGAGTGGCCTGAGTTTTGGCAAGGTTTTTTTCTCTTTTGTATTTAGAGGTGGATTTTTCTCTAGCTAAGGTGCCTTCATCTGGGGTGTTATGTTTGTCACTCCTCTTTGGATGCAATGTTGGGTTAGATTTGAAGTCAGTATTCACTGTACGGTGCTTGGTGTTTTTCCTTTCATCGGTTGGTTTGTAAATGTCGTTGCTTCTATTTGTGTGAAGTGTGGCGTTTCGTTGGTTGTGGACCCATATGGGTGCGCTTTGGCCCTGTTGCACTAATTCGTTTTCTGTCGATGGCCTCCTGTCTCGGAGGCAGAGTTGTAGTTTAGTCGTCAATATATAGCCCAGTGATAGGAGTTCTTCGGACTCGGCAATTATTTTGTGTTTCAGCCTCTCTGACGTGATGTATAAATAGGTTTTTGCTCTGCGATGAGAGTGGTATGGATCCAGGATCTTCAAGTCCTCTGACATTATCCGACAAAGGGCTGGTATGAGCTCAAACAGGGCGAGTATTCCTCTACGGTTGAGGATTATGTCGTCTCTGTTTTCAGCGCATTGTTCTAATTTTAAGGCCCAGACCAGTATTTCCGTGCGCCTTGTTGACTTGTAGTAGTTTTTCAGTTGTGGATTTGTAGTGGAAGTGATGGTCTTTCCAGTTGTACCGAACAAGATTGGCGTTCGGGCTTGACTGTTTCTTGTCTTTCGGTCTTGGATCCCTGACACGTGATCATTCCCTCTTTGGGTTCATTCGTTGTGGGCATGGGTCGGGCGTCCGACATGTCCGAGGTGGCGAGTTTTTCCGGGATGAGAAGGATAATTTTCATGACCTGTGGTTGATTGACACCTTTCTTTTTGTTGCCTGCTGAGAGATGTTTCTTTTGTCCTCCACTGTATGAAATTGAGGGGAAGATGCAGTTGGGCTATTGTTGGATTGGCCCCGCTGCAGAATTTCTTCAATCGACTTGCACGTTCGATGTCTATGTGCTGGCTAATGTTCATCAAATTCTCGTCCGCTAAAAAGTCTTCCGTTGTTTTGGGTGAGTTTTGGTTGCGTTTAGGCTTTGCGAGCTGCAATACAAGGCTCGTACTTGGTTGGGACATCGTAGTGTCTTTTTTTTTTTTAGATGCTTTTTTTTTACCTTTCCGCCTCTGGAGTTTTTGAGGGTTGGTCTTGATTTTCAGGATGGATTTCTTTTGGTCCAGGGAATATTGGGTAGGCTCGGTCTTTGTCATCAGTGTTTGGTTTTTGTTGCGATGGTCTGAGAGGGTTGTCGTCGGTGATGTGGATGACTTCCCATATGTCGGGATTAGTGGTTTCAGGCTTGGACGCAGTTACTTGTTCGGGGGTTGAGAATGGCAGATTATTTGACAAAGGTATCCGGGTTTTGGATTCTGTTCCAACAGAGTCTGGGTCTTCAACACATTGGTGTGTGTTGGACAGGTGAGTATCGCAATTGATATTGGTCTTCTTTAGACGTTCGTCTAGTGCAGTGATGTAGCCTTCTATGAATATTAATTTTGTGTGCATCATCGCTTGTATGGTGGTTTGTTCTTTTAGATTGTCATTTATTGATTCATAGAGCTTTGTGTACGGTGCCAGGGCAATTGTTACTGCTGACATAATGGATAGTATGTCCAACTTTCTTTTCGAGGGCGAGTCTATTGGAGTTCCAGTTTGTTGTATGTCTTTTTTTGCCGCTGGGGTTTTTAGGTGGCTTTCATTGAGCAGCCTTCGGGCAAGAGGGCCGTTTGTCAAGTCTGCGGAACCTCGCCTGTCCCTGTCCATGCTTTGCTTTCTATACGAGTTTTTGCTAATATCTCCAGCTTGAGTGGCTTCTTGAAGGTCGTTTTTCGGTAGAGTTTGGTAAAATGCCTTGGGCGTTTTCCTGGTGCATCTGTGCAGGTGTAATATCTTTGACTATGGCCATTTGTTGCGGTGTGGGTGAGACTGGATGCTGTCAGAAATGTACCAAAGTATCAACTGAAAAGGATACAATACTCAAAAGGATACAGGAGGTAGGGTCTTCCGGATCCCTGTTCACCCGACTTGATAGTCGTGAAGTCAACAAAGACCTTCCAAATGATACAACCCTCTGGCTGATAAAACAGGCAGAGCGATGGATCACTGGAAAGGGCGTGGGTAAGGTATAGTAATCCAGCCTAGGACAAATTAAAGTATCATGAATAACTGCTCCAATCTGAGTATGATGAATTAGATAATGACAGGAATGATCACACTGACCTGTATCTCTGGGTAGAACAATCCAGAAGTCTCTTGATGGATTTGAAATGAAGAACAAAACGACAGGGAAGGGAAAATTAGTAAGGGAGACTTATCCCGAACGGAACGAGGCTCACGCTAGATACGGGTTGAATTCATCACAGGATAGCGTCCAAAGTTCAGTTCAAAGTCACTTCCAATGATCCTTGAAAGGCTTCCTTCCCACTTTAGGGATCAATCCTTCTGTTAATTCCACAGATGCAGGAGTTAGAAGAAAATAGCGTTTGAAGACAACGTGAGCGTGTGGATTTACACGCGGGCAGGATTCGCGCAGCCTGGGCCAGCCGCGTGTGAAGACAACGTGCGCGTGTGGATTTACACGCGGGCAGGATTCGCGCAGCCTTGGCCAGCCGCACTTGAAGACGAAGAGCGCGTGTGGATTCTACACGCGGGCAGGATTCACGCAGCCTTGGCCAGCCGCGTGTGAAGACAACGTACGCGTGTGGATTTACACGCGGGCAGGATTCGCGCAGCCTTGGCCAGCCGCACTTGAAGACGAAGAGCGCGTGTGGATTTTACACGCGGGCAGGATTCGCGCAGCCTGGGCCAGCCGCGTGTGAAGACAACCTGCGCGTGTGGATTTACACGCGGGCAGGATTCGCGCAGCCTTGGCCAGCCGCACTTGAAGACGAAGAGCGCGTGTGGATTCTACACGCGGGCAGGATTCACGCAGCCGTGGCCAGCCGCACTTGAAGACAGAAGAGCGCGTGTGGATTTTACACGCGAGCAGGATTCACGCAGCCTTGGCCAGCCGCGTGTGAAGACAAAGAGCGCGTGTGGATTTTACACGAGGGCCGGATTCACGCAGCCTTGGCCAGCCGCAATTGAAGACAGAGAACGCGTGTGCATTATCACGCGAAGGGATAGCTCCAGGAATCAGCGTGTGGCGGAACACACGCTATCGAAGGCCCAAAAGTAGCTGTAGGATTATGCCAGGATGTAGATCAGAGGTTCAGCTACACAACGCCAATAGAGACGATCAGAAGCAGCGAGTGAAGTTTCTACGCTGCTTAAATACGTAATACCGTAGTTCACGTGACGAAGCAAAAGTCACGTGAAGTTAGCGACGTGAAAAGTGTAAACGTCGTTTTCCCGGTAACGTATCGAATAGCCTCCATTTGGAGTAGAACGGTCTCGCTGTCCTACGAGCGTAGCGTCCAGCATGCATGACAGATGCGATGAGTGGTCGGCATTTGCCCGCGCCTCCCGTGATTCCTGTGGCTTGGGAACCGGGGTTGGCGTTTTCTCCCCAATTTGCGGTCCGAGCCGGGGAGGCGTTATTTGGGGCTGTTGTTCCTCCCCTTGGATGGGGCGGTGTTGGTTTTTAGTCTTTGAGATTGTCGTGGGCCATATGGCCGGAGTCGGAGTGTTCCCGCCGATTGATGGCAGCGGAGGGTGACTATTGTCGTTTGTCGTTGGCTCTTGTGTCCATGTGTCTCCCGATTGCAGATCTTGGTATTCCTTACAAAGAGTATGATCTTTAGAAGGCAGTTCAGGAGTGTAGTTCATTTTCCTCGACTTTTGGGGAGGTTGGCAGATCATGACTGCTTCCAAGATTTCAGCATCTGTAAGATCTTTTTGCGGGTCCACGGCCTGAGGTGCAAACGCGTTACAGAAATCTGTTACTAGACTCGCCGCTGATGGTTTCTTAGAGTCCGGTTTCCAAGGTTCTTTTGTTTGTTTCACCCCTTGTTTTTTAAATGCCGTCGTCGTCAGGGTAGTAGTCACTTTTTATTGCCTGGTTGGTTTAGGTTTCCCTTTCAGCTTAGATTGTCGTTTTATTCCTTTTTCAGGTGAGGTTGTCTGGCTCCAATGTCGCTTTTTAGTTGATGGATTTCGGACACATGAGGCTTCCTCTAAGGGGCGATGTTCTGTTTGTTCTTGGCTTGATCGGGGAGAATGCTGCGAATTTGGGACTGTTTGAAGCGAAGAGGGAGCCCCAACTGGAGGTGATGGACTTTTTTCAATCGGGCACGAATGGTATCAGGTAATATTATCCCCATATATATGGTCGCCGTATATAATATCGCCGGGAAAAGGTTGTGGCGATATTATATGGGTGACCATATATATAGGGATATATAGTAGATCCTCAAATCTCAGGGTTCCCTTCCCCAAGACTTAACTTCATCATCACAATGTCTTTGGATTTTCAAGATTTAGAGCTTACTGGTCTAGGCGCAGTTGTCAGACCGAACGGTCCATCCACTACAGGTTGCGCAACTAGGATCCCTGACTCTTGTCCTCTTGGCTTTGAAGTGTTGATTCACAGTCTTTTGGCTTGTCCTTAGCCTCTTGCCTCTGTCATCACTTGTCACACACCCTTTCCAGTCTTTGGCCTTGTAACATTGCATTCATTCACACAAGTTCAGTTTAAGGGTGTTTGACTCACACCCAGCTTCTTATGACTCTCTATCACACTTGTGCCCTTTTCTCTTATTCTTTTTCACCTGGGCATTTGGATCATTCAATTTCGTTGCTTGGCCCCTGAAGGTCTTCTTTCAATTCAACACTTAGAATGCTTAATTTCAGGGTTTCATTTAATTCTGTATTAGATAAGCATTCATACCGCTAAATTTTAAAGTTGCATTCAATGCGGTATTCAATATGCATTGGGTTCTCTGAGTTTTAAAGTGCCATTCGGTTCAATATTCAATAAGTATTGGTTTCGCTTGATTTTAAAATTCCATTCAATAAGCATTAGTTTCACTTAATTTCAAAGTTCCATCTCATTCGGTGTTCAATAAGCATTGTTTTCGCTTAAATGTAAAGTTCTATTCAATTCGGTATTCAATACACATTCGCAGGAGCGCTCGGGTATGTGAGCGTCCTCTCTGACACTCACCGACTTATTGCGTCACCTGCTAGTTGTTCCCTCTGCTTCTCCTTCATCGCTGAAGCCAGGAAACTCACCCGCTAGAGCTCTGCTCACCTGCCTCTCTCTGTTCGCCGACAAGCGGAATGCTTCGTTCTGGACATGGATGCGTCCTTGTTTCTTGGGGCACTCTTGCAACTCCTGCTGCTAATTCTCTATAATGGAGGTTCCCAGACCTGCAATACTTACACAGCCCACTGGCTACGGGCTGTGTAAGTCTTCTGGGTAGTTGGCTGGCGTCCTGGCTCCTCGTTCAGTCCTACCACGCCTGCCTCCTCCGAAGCACGGTCCCCTGCTGGTCTCTCCCACAAAGGCCTCTCTCTTGCTCCCTGTTCTGCTCCACTGGACTCTCCTTATACACCTGCAGACCCATGACAGTCTGCCGGTGTGTATCTGTCATGATCTCTGCTTCCAAAAGATCAGGACTTGCCCGACTCCCTTGGAAGCAGACCCATAACCCCAGTTCTGAGTGCCAGCCAGTCCCAATTGGAACCTTTTGGACCCTGTCCTGGCGCCAGTGGCACCAGGCTCATAAAGATGCCCAGTCCCAGCGCTGGAAGCGCCGGGCTCATAATGCTTGGGTGGACTTACCTGCAGCAGACCATGCTGCTTACTTACCTGCCAGTTGAACCCCTGATCCTCTTCTGTTTGGGACTACTTTTCCTGTTGGGTGGGGCAGGAGCCACTCCCTAGGTTCAGAACACTAGAACTCTTCTGGAAAGCAGGAACTCTTTTCTTACCTAGGCGTGGCAGTGGAAGGAGACACCTAAGCACTACAGGAGGCTATTTAAACCACACCCGATGGATGAATCTTGCTTTGCTTTATTCTGCATTCTCTGCAGCAGAACGCTCATCGTGTCTTCTGCTTCTGATCCTAGACCTAAGGGAACAAAGGCTTACCATCCTGGAATCCAGTCTTCAGCAGCACCTGTAAAGACAAAGAAAGAACAGGTTAGCACTACGGTCTTCAGTGGCAGCGCATCTCTTACCTGGTCCATCGGCTGTCACCAACGCCTCGCGCTGCAATCCGGCATCTGAAAGACAAAGGCTTACCTACTCTTCGCATGCTCCGGAGGTCTTCGCACTGCATTCCGGCATCTGAAAGACAAAAGCTTACCAGCTCTTCGCACGCTCCGGAGGCCTTCGGCGCTGCATCCCGCATCTGAAAGACAAAAGAAGGTGCGTTTAAAGACATTGGGCAACTTTATTACTCATGTGCCATTGCTCCTTCCCACGCCGAATCCAGTGGGTATTCCAGCACCCTTCAGCTTCTCTAAAGCTCCGAACTTGTACCTGCAAGATAAAAGGGACAGTTAGTGCGCATCGTGAAGCAGGCTACAAGCGCTTACTTACGTGCTTCCAGGCGCTTCTATTCCTCACGCGGGTTCGATCCTCAACTCTCATCAGCCCGCCATCCGCCATCGCCGGAACCCTGCAAAACAAGAGATATCATTACAAAAGACTTTTAAGACATTTGAAGTGCCCAGAACTTACCGTTCGTGCAGTTAACGACGGACAGCAGTCCTCTGAGGTCAAGAGGCCTGCACCCTTATCCAGTGAAGAAACTGGTTACGGCACCCTGCCCTGAGGCAGATGGAGAGCTTGGCGTTCACTTACCTAAGACATCTTACTCTTCGAGTCAGACATACAGTGCACAGAGGTCCAGCCCAAAGAGCCAACCGTGTGTTACACATCACCTTTGAAGATACTGCATTCACCCAGTCAAGACCGGCGCCTCTGCGGGAATCAGGTGAGCGTTACAGTATCTCTAATGAGACTTGCTGATCATAGTTAAAGGGACATTCCTGACTCTCATAGCTCCAATTTGGCATCTTCCTCGTCCCATTACTAAAGTGGTAAAAGGGTTTAGTGTTCATTACTCTTATTTGCTTCTTCTTCGTCCCCGTACTAAAGTGGTGGAATGGTATAGTGTTCAGTACTCTCAGTCGCCTCTTCCTCGTCCCAGTACTGTCATGTGTCATATGTGGGAAAATTAGGGGAACCACTTTAAAGTAACCCATAAAGATCAGGGATGGGTTTGGTTGATTCTCAACGGGATAAGGGGGATACCATGTTTCACCCCTTCTCTTCTTTATCCTTCTTCTGGTGCTTCTAGAGTGATACCATCTTTGGGCCATTTCCGGGTCAGGGGGACAGGGATAGCAACACCCCACAACCACCTGTGGGATACAGGGTTCTCCCTGAAATGGAAATATAGAATACTGTGTCTCACCTGGGGACATCTCATTCCCACTCCTCAAGGACCCTCCAACCAGGTGATCCTCCCTCGAATCTCCATCCCCAAGGTTGCGATAGCCTTTACCTGGCCACCCGAGAAGGGGTCCCAAGGGGAATATATGTGAGGACGCCCTCAGGTTTCTCACACTAAACACAAAATATAGTGAGTGGCCATTCTCTCATTCTAGTATTTGTAAAGCATGTGCATTGTATCTGTTAACCACCACACAACCTCCTGAGAGTTAGTCCTGGGCTGGTCTGTCACAACTACCACTTATAGAGCTTAGTGAGCGTAATGGAAGCAATAACTGTGCGTAAGTCAAAAATATGCACCTAAAGACCCTGACAGCTGGACTTGAGGAAAATCTCCTTAACAAATAGTATCTCACATACCGCATGATATAGCTATGCTGCCCAGAGTACTATCGACCCCGCTTGAATGGCTGGGGCGAAACCTGGTTGATGAGAGAGTAGTTGTTTCTCCTTTAGCCCTGTGGCAAGGCACAGGGAGCTTCAAAGAAAGATTCAACTAAGGGCAATGCATGCTTTTTCACCAACCCTTTCTTGATGGCATTTTATGGGGGTCTGGCCCTACCTGTATCACCTGAAAGCAACAATGAATTTAGACAGACTGACAAAGGGGAAGGAAGACAATAATTGTTTTGGATGACCCAACACGAGAGATGTCTTAAGTATAGATGAAGCTTAAAGAGAGTACAGACATAATCTTGGGAATAAATAGTTTTAATTAACACAACAAATATCGGCTCCTATGCAAAATGTCAGAACAGTATATTTTCAATGGTTCTACTAGCTCAAGTAATTCCTTCTACAGTTCGCAAAATTTTGGGACACTTCCCGGTCACTCATAGTCCCTGAAAAAGTCCTCCAGCTGTTCTCATCTTGGTGGTGGGATAGGTGTGATGCTGGAAATGCATCGGAGGTGCAGGGCCTCCGTATCCTTGTCCTTTACTGCTTTTTATCATGTGTTCTGTCGTATTTTCCGCACAGGAGTTCATGTGGGACTCCTGGCGGTGCAGCTCCCTTTCTTTTTGGTTTGGTGAACGGACCCGTGGGATACCCTTATGGCACCCATGGGTGGGGGTACAACCCTGTGCCCCTAGTGTATGTTTTTGGGCACCTGTGGGTGGCCGCAGAGCAGGGTATGGGCTGGTGGCAACTCCATGCTGAAATTGACAGGTGCGTGGAGTATCCTCCATTTTGGGATACCCCGGCCCTGCCATTGGGATCCGTTGATTCCTGATGGAAAACAAGATGGCCCTGGTGGCCTCTTGCTTTCTATTACCCATTACCTTGTTTTCCCAAAGTCCTGGGAAGCCCTGACTCTGTCCCTTCCCCCTGACTGGCTGTTGGTTGGAAATGCCATATATGGTGTTGTTGTGAAGGCCCGGCCAGACTAGCTGGAGCCTTCCCGGTGATGTATGTTGTGGGTACCTCCTGTGGGTGGGACCTGGGTGAATAGAGTGTGTGACGAATATGCATTCTGTGTTGTGGGTGTCCAGTATCTGGTGGTTGACACAATGACTGAGACAACCCTGCCCGAAACCGGTATGAATGCAGCTTGGAGTGTTGAATGGCTCGGTACTTGTCCCAATACACATAACTTGTTGTGAGTGTCTGGAGAGAAGTGAATGGCCTGAATACCTCGTGTGCCTGATTGGCTGCCTGCCTGCATGAATGCCCGTAGTCGTGATTGGATGCTTGAGTGTGACCCAGCGGAATGAATGGGAGATCAACAGTATATCTGGGGAACTCTCACTGCTAGGAATCGTGTTCAGAAGCTGAAGTCCACTACGACGAGTAACTGGATTGACTGACGCTTGACCTTGAAGCCCTGCTGGACGAGAAGAATTGCTTGTTGCTCTCCTTCACAATCTGAAAGCTGCTGTGCCTCCAAGGACTGACCCAGAGAGGACATGGTAAGGCGCCCTCTTCCTGAGCTACGAGGGACCATCGTGCACAGCTGATCTTTGCCAACGCTCCCTGGTAGACAGACCTTCGACAGGCTGCCGACCCGATACGGGGACTGCTGCGGAACTCCAAGGAGAAGCACTCGGACTGTTGTCCGCCACTGTCGACGGACCGCCTTCGCCGACCGGAGCCGCTGTGCTTCCATTTGCCTAAGAACTTCCATTGATCATCGGACGCTCTCGCCTACATCGTCACCCGCTTGTCTCCCGCTGGAGAAGGCCTGACCGTCGACGCGCCGAGGAGCATCCACCGGTGGGTTTCCCGCCACCTAAAGACCACAGAGACGCCGACGGCTCGACGCCCTTGCTGGGCCACAGTTCTTCATCATCTCTTTGCGGTCCAGAACTATCGTCACCGAGGTGCCCCGCACGCCTCCTCCTTGCAGGACGCCAACCCTCTGTCGTCGACGAGCACCGCTAGGAGCGAAGCTGTCACTTCCCTGACGTAGTTCACTCTGTTCACCGTCAGACGTTCGACAACCCGTGACTCCCGCCTTAAAGGGAGGGCACTCAAGAAGGGCCGTCGAATACCCGACACCGAACGCCAAGTTCCCCGACACCTCTCGACGATCCGTGGCTCCCGCCTGAAAGGGAGGCACTCAAGAAGGATCGGTCGACGCATCGTCGGAGAACTCTACTCCACCAGGTACACTGGGGGGGTAAAACCTTAATAGGAAGAAGTGAGACTATTGAACATATGGACTGAGCTTGTGCTATATATCTTTATTTACAGGTTGCCCAGGTGGGGGGATCTCCACACAGAGCTGTACTTAGCGTTAGGGGTCGCATTCTGCCTATTGTTTCAACCATTTTACGTTCCTGCCTATCTCTATTGCTGGTTTCCTCGTTATTAATCTGTGTGACATTTTAACCGTACAGTTGATGCACTTTAATGAGATTCGATAACATTAGTGGTACCATTTTAGAATTGTATATATTTATCATTATTGTCTTCCGAGTACAAAGTGCGTTATTGTGATCGTGTGCATACCTTTGAATATTAATTATATAAAGACTGTGTTTTCAGTAATACAGTGTGTGGACATTTCTTTGTGGAGGTTCGGGGACTACACTGTACTTAAGAACCAGCCTGCATCACCTCCTGACCTGAGAAGCTAGGCCTTGATTGCTCGTCCATTGCTACCTTATAGAGAATCTTGGCTGGGGTCCGCTGTGCCTCTCCTCTACCATATAGAGAGCGGAAGTACAGACACCCCCTACCAGTCTTTACAATAGGAGCACCTAATTTTCTTACTGGAGGTTCTGCAAATGTTGCTGTATCACCACCACAAGCTACAATTATAGCTGTAGTTTATTTCTCACCGTCAGGCAGAGACAAATTGATTTTTGGGCGCTAGTCGCCACATAGGTGCGGAGACATGGCCAATAACTGGGTCTTGTCGAAAGGGGTCAGGGAATGCATCTTAGCTCGGCAAGGGAGGCCTACCAGAGTTAATGCCAGAGCAAGTCCCACCCCAGAGGTAGATGGTGACAGCAGAGAGGGCCTCCATTCCTGTGCCTCCCCTTTTTTGCCAATCTGTATTTTTGCAAAACTATATCTCCAGCCTTGCCTCTGAATGCTCACACTCGCCAGTGTTCTTTTACCATTTCAGATGCTGGCCCTAAAGAGAGAGATGAAAGAAACCTGGTAATCACCAAGCAGCCGGAAAACAAAGAAACGGCTACTGTATGAAAGAAACTCTAGCGCCACAAGGACTCAATCACAGTTTGAGCAGTCGGTGAAAGAAAGCCGCTAACTGCAGCCGCACAGAGAATGGGACCGGCAAAGCCTGCTGGTAGTCCTGCAATTATAAATGATCCATTAGACCACCATGGACTTGTAGGGGGAAGGTTCCCTGAACTTACCCAAGGGTTCCCTGCTGTCATGGTTTGCCACACAAGGGAGGGCAGGCGTGGTGGGCGGCTTCAGCGCCTATTGTCTTTTCTCCGAAGGTGGAAGTTGCCATGGCACCTGCGTCAGCTTCATGAACGCAGGCGTACCATGTCTACGGCCGGCCACTCGTGTCGGGTGGCTTCTTCATTGCCATAGCTACACCGACGCGAGGCTCACCGCAGTGACGATGGTTCCGGTATTCCATAATGGAATACCCTTTCCGCTGGAGCGGCGCTTCTGATCAAAGTTGCTTCACAACTTTTCACCGCTCTTTTCTGTGAAACGCTTTTTTGTGAACTATACTTACATTGGCAAGTGGATCCTTTCCTTCCTTGCCGCCTACCTGTTCCGCCTTCTTGCGAATTCCTTCATGTCCGTTACTGAAGCTAATTCCTTCCTCCTTCAGTTTCACTGTAAACTGGTTCGAGTGCACAAGGGACGCCCTTAATTCAACACTGCAGCTGCTGATTCCTTCCTCCTTTAGTTACACATTAACCAGTTTGGTTGCACGGCGGACGCCTACCTCTTTGAGACAACCCCATACCGGATTACTGAATTGGATTACGCTGGCTGTGGATGGTAATTGAAGAGTTTCCTTTCGTTTCAACCACACAGCACCTCTACCCGGTTGCCTGAGGAACACCCTCTTCCTTGAACTGATACCGCACCTCGCATGCTGGATTGATTCAGATTCCTCTGGCACTGGTTTACGAATTATTGACTTTGTTGGATTTTTCCTATCTTGAACTCGGCAGGACATCCTTATTCAACACAAAGGAATGTTCAGGAATAGATGCTCTGCTGTATCATGGTACCTACTATAGAGTTTTTAGGGCATCTTTGTTCCGCCCCAGTAGGTCCTTACTAACCTTCCTCATTTATTATTTTTTCCTCCACGTTCTTGGATGTTTTATTTGTCTATTCGTTTGACCTAACTAGGATTACGTTCCTTGAGACTAGGCGGGATCACAACAGAGCTACACCCCTTGTGCAGTAGGATACCTGGTTGGCTTACCTATTTTTAGGTTTGTCTAATACTCCTATCATATATCTATACTTTCCTTATCTCTTTAAAAGATACTAACATTTCTCCTCATAGTTCTTTTCAGCCTGGTGCACACCAAGGCGGTGTAAAATGCTCTTTTACTCTAACCACACTTTTGTCTGTAGACCAATAACAGCTAGAAGGGTGTTTACTGAAAAAGGTTGTCCGGATTCAGGAGAGCCCAGTTTACAGGGTTAGCGGCAAGAGACGACTCAAAATCCCATTGCCGGAGTCTCTTGAGTATCTGATTCAGTAGTGGTGACTGCAACACCTGCCAACAGTGCCGTCAAAATGAACTGCAACATTGTTTATTCACCACCAGATCTCCTGTATGGCGATTCCGCATGGAGAAAGTGGGCAGGGAGTTTTTCCCCCACATACACACGCCCAGCGAGGGGAGGGAAGAAAGAACACTGGATAGGAACCAAGCCTCACTCGGGGAAGGAGATATATATATATATATATAACAAGGGGACAGGAACCAGGAGGTGTGGGTTTATCAGGTGAGGTCAGAGGAGGAGGTGGACAGCGACCAAGAGACCAGCAGGAGGAAGGAGGAAGCAGTAGAGTTTGGAGAAGGGTTTTGCAACAGGTGAGGCATTGGCATAAGCATGATAGTAGTTCTGCCATGTGAGTGCGCTTGAGTGTGAGAAAGGACTGTAGAAAGGTTGGTCTAAGGGGTGAGTGTGAGAAGACTAATGCAGGGAGAAAGGTGGCCCGCTCAGTAGTGAGGTGGGAGAAGTAAGAGTAGGATGATTAGTAGCAGTGCCAGGACAAGTGCAGTAGTATGGGTGGAACAGTAGTTGAGGGAGTAGTACTAATGGGAGGAGAAATGTAGTGGTATGGTAGTTGGAGGAGTAGTAGTATTGGGAGGATTGAAGTAGAGAAGGAGTAGTAGTGGGACGGGAGTGTAGTAGTGTGGGAGGAGGAGGAGAGTGGGAGTAGTAGTAGTAGTGGTGGAGTAGGAGAAGTGGGAGAGAAGATAACATTAAAGGCTACAGTGATTTGTTTGAACTAGGTGAATCCAACAGAGTAAGTGCAAGGCACTCTCCCAACCCTATTAGAACACTAAGCTGTGGCTAGTGTAGGGAGAGTTAGGCAGTCCATGAGGGAGCCTTAGGTGGATAAGGCAAAGGGCATTTAGATCATCAGCCTAGCTCAGTTCTAGATTTTCACATACTGAAGGTGTAGCAATCAGTAGCGCTAGCTCAGGCATTAGGATGCCTGGGCTAGGGAGGCAGGTGTACGAGATGAGGCAAGAGAGAGAGGGACGGCCTTAGGCCCCAGACATCTGATAATAAAAACCCTTGCACTGTCCTTGAGACTGGATGTTTTTTCTGCACCATCTGTGAGAGCGCTTAAGAGGCCCTCATCACCGCCCTTGCCTAGTGTCCTGATATGCACCTGCTGCAGCACTTTTTTACTGTTGTTCCGGTCCTGACCTTCCTCCACGCCATGTGCGTTTCTCCTCTCACTGTAGGCCTGACCCCTTTCAATGTCCCGCTCCTATCACCTCTTCACGTGTCCCTCAAATCAACCTGTGATGTTTCCCTCATACCACATACTGATATTTTTCCCCTGCCACCTCCTGTGGTCTCCCGATTATCATCATCTGATATTTTCCTCCATTCGTTTTCTGTTCTCTCTTCTCCCCGTCTAGCCTGCAGCAGCCAAATCCACTCTTTTCTTCCTCCCATTCAACTCTTTCCACAGCCTTGTTCTTGAATCACCAACCTGCAACAAACATTTGCTGCAACTCTCTCTTTTCAAGCAACCATACCTCCCATACCTTGGATGACCCTTTTATATGTAAGTGGATCCTTCCCTGCGGCCGATCTGTAATCCAGCCCCAAGGGTTCCAGCCCTCGATCAGGTACACAAGTACTGGGACCTGACACCGTCAACAGGGACAGAAAAGATTGATTTTCCCACAAGTTGGTCTTGTTGCAGGTTTGCTATGCAGTGGCTGTCTAGGGTGTGATGAATCCAAAGGAGTCATCACCGATTCCCCAGCGGTAACCTCCTCCCATGTGGCCAGAGGACGGCACCAGCTACCTGATCCTGACCCTGGGGGCGGCAATACGAGGGAGGATCACATGGGAGGAAACAACTACCCAGGAGATGTCATGACTTCATTGGATGAGACATGGTATCCCCCATTTGCCCATGATTTAGGGACACCCCATATGCGCTGTTGCATAGTATATTACCAGAGAAATATTCAATTCAAAATATTGTCTGCACTTCAAAGAGAGGGGGAGGAATAGCAGCGATCATCTATACAACCCAGATAAAAATCTCCCACTTTGAATCATTACAGTGGGATGACTCTGCTGAGATAGGACACCTGGTTCTATGGACCTCTCCAAGCAGTTCCTTCAGAATATTGCTTGCTTTTTTGGAAGGACTGGACCAGTATCTCATTACCATAGAAAGCAAACGCAAAGAATTCCTCTGTCTGGGTGACTCCAACATCTGGTTGAAGGTTCACTCTGAGATGGATTCTAAATGAGTATGGGAAGTAATGGAGATGCATGATCTTACCCCTTTAGCAGTCTCTGCTTCCCATAAATATGGTAATTGCCTAGATGTATTACTAGCAAGAGGGGTGGAAACTTTGGTGAAGGATACACTACCAATTTCTTGCACAGGCCATTACCTTTTGCTTTGTTCAGTGAATTTTAATAAGCCTAGAAAGCAGCCACTCAGCGCCAGATTTTTTGTACCAGTCTGCAAGCCAAAAGAGCTGGAGAAAATATTGGGCACTGAACTGAGGAAAGCACTTGATTCTACTGATAGAACACTTAAATGTGACACCCTTTTTAAACAAGGAGCTTTAACCACAGACAATATTTGTACCCTGAATGCACCTCTGTGCCCAAAAGCACTACAAATAAATGTCTAAATCTTAGTTCACTACTAGCCTGTCAGATCTGAAGAAATTGTATAGAGCCTTGGAGAGAAGGTGGCGAAAATTCAGAACACCAGAATAAGGCAGCTTTAAAAAGTACAAAATAGCCATCTTCAGAGTCAAGTCTGACTTCCTAATTGGAAAGATAGATGCAGCTACATACCATGCACAAGATAACCTTTTTTGGTCATTTCTAACTTTGTTTGTGCAAATAATGCCCTATTGGGGAGAGAATCATCAGTAGAGCAAGCTAATGCATTAAATTACCTTTTATTGGATAAGATTAAAACAATCCAGGATAGCATAATACATGAGGGGGAAATTGTGGTAAGGGAGGCTCCCAGACATTCTGACATGGGAACTTTGATGGAGGGAGGCACCAAGAAAAACATTACACCGTTCTGTTTTAACACAGTCTCGGAAGAGACAATCTGTGCCCTATTAATATCTCTCGAACCTACAAATGACTCACTTTTCTTTCTCCCTGCCTTCTATAGCAAAGCGTTTAGCGTCAGTCATAGCCCCTTTTATGACCTGTTTAGTGTCAGACATAGCCCCTTTTATGACCTGTTTTGTAAACTGTCTTTGAGTCCAGGGATAGCCCTTGATCAATTAAAGTTATCTATAATTTCTCTATTGCTGAAAAAACAAATTTAGATCCTGATAACCTGCAGAATTACCACCTAGTTGCGGGTCTTCCCTGGTCTGGCAACATTTTGGAGAAAGTGGTTACGATGTAGCTTCAGGAACATGTTGAGAGAGAATATGGAGTCCCTACATTCAGGGTTCCGTTCAAAATTTAGAACAGAAACCACAATTGGTCACGGTTTGGGACAAACTACTGCTAGCGGGAGACCAAGGGGAACTATCTATACTTATAATGCTAGACCTCTTTGCAGCCTTTCAATACAGTGGACCACAATATTCTTATTGAGCGACTGAGGACAATAGGGAATGTCTCAGCGAGCGCTATTAAATGGTGTGCCTCCTTCTTGTCAGGGTGAAAACAATGAGTGAAGTTGGGGGGTTCCTTTCAAATACCCTCCAGCAGCATTGTGGAGTGCCGCAGGGGTCCTCTCTTTCACTGTTGTTATTTAACTTATATCTACACCCTTTAATGGACATCCTGTGAAGTCATAAGGTCTGCTTCCAGTCATATGCAGACGATACCCAGGATTTCCTTAGGCTAAATGATATAGAGCAATCTTTCTCATGGGTAAGCATTTGTTTGAAAGAAGTTGCTGGCTGGATGTCCACCAACTGGCTCTAACTTAATCCAAATAATACAGAGGTCATTCTGTTTGGCCCAAAGCACCTCTCAGGCGAAAATAGATGTCCTCGGTCACCCTTCTTTCTGGGATCGGAATTGAAGTATGCTACTGGGGTCAAACATTTGGGTTGCATATGGCAGAGTGACCTGGGATGTGAAGGCCAAGTTGCAGCCAAAGTGCAGGCTGTTTTTTTTTACAACCTGTAGCTTCTGCGGAAGACCCTTCCTTATGTTCCTCAGAAGGATCATGCAGCAGTGCTAGGAGCCCTAGTAAATTCCAATTTGGTTTATTCCAACAGCTTATTGGCTGGGGCTCCTGCAAAACAAATACATCGGCTGCAGAAAGCACAAAATGCAGCAGTTAGATTGGTGTTTGGGTTTAAAAAGTCTACACCAATCTCAGGGCTTCGTCAATCAATCCATTGGCTGGCTGTGGAGGATAGGATCAAGTTTAAAATCGGATGTATTATATTTAAATGTTTGAAAAACCTAGCTCCTACTTATCTGGTGGATAGGCTAAATTGTTACCAACCAACACGGTCCATAAAATCAAAGGACAAGTTCTTGCTGATTATCTCTCCAACCCGTTGTGTGTCTAGAGGAGACTGCAGATTTTCGGAGTTTGGACCAAAATTATGCAACAGCTTTCCACTGGACTGTAGGACATAAGAATCCCTGTCACTATTACGCAAACAATTAAAAACCTATTTGTTTAAATAAAATCGAGAATACATGATCAACGGCAATATAGTAATTTTATGATTTGGTAATCTACTGTGGAGTTATTTTACAACTGCACTTAGATATGGTTTGGTTCTTCAGCAGCACAATACAAATAACCCAATCTATCAATCAAAGGAAAAGACCCCATGATACCCAATACCTAACAACCTATTGCCATGAATTTGTTCCCCCTTTAGGGAAAGTAGAGAAACCTTTTCTTAATCTCCCATTCCTCGTCTAAAAAGTAAAAGCTCCAAGAATACCTTTTTCAGTTCTAATTCCCCTTCATATAGAACTGATTTGTCATATGGAACCATTGAGAGAGATTTTCCAAATACTATGCATCAGTTGACATCAATGGACTCCAATTACCACAACCACCTAAGTACTGGGACGAGGAGGATGAAGGAAATAATGCAGTGCAGAGAGAGCCTCATGCTTAACAGGTGTGCTAGTTGTTTTCCCAAAGCCCCATTGCGCGGGATATTTAAAGATGGAAAAAAAACTATGAGGAGCTGTTCAGGAGAAGACGTTGCATCTCCCTTGGAAGAGTGAGGAAGCTGGAGGCACAAGCCGGTGTGGCAGAGCCAATGAGCTCTCCAGCAGAGAAGAAAAGTAACATTGCACGAGCAGGACGTGCCGTGGAGACGCTAGGAACCACATGAGGCTTTTTGGATGTTCGGTAACTGGAAGAAGCTGGGTTATCCTCAACGGGATCGGAAGGAAAACAGGCGTGCAGGAGCAGAGTCACGAGAAAAGCCGGAGAGACATCAGACCAGCCCAGAGTCGGACGCAAGCAGCAAAGCTATGCTGCGCAAGCATGAACAGGACCGAAAGACGCTACACAGAGACAGTGAGTCAGCCCCAGCAAAGTGGGGACCCAGGGTGTCTTGTTGACTGTGCCAAACACAGTTTGAAAATTGTAAAGCTGCAGAGACCGAAACAAAAAGAAGATTGTTTGCATGTCAAAAAGGCAGAGTACAAACACGAAGCCCAATAACATATGAATGCATGGAATTCAGCTATGGGGAAAGCTTAAAAGGAACCTTTAGACAGATATATATACTGAACCAATGAAGGTATATGCAGTTTTGGGTGTAAAGAGGAACTGTAATAAATATATGGAAACAACAAGTCCTGGGAAAGGAGTATACCAGGCAGTTGAAAGTACAAGAGAAGTCCTGGCAAGGGAGCATACCAGGCGATTGCAAAGCTACAAGAAGTGTCAAGAAGGCACAGTGTTTGTTGAACAAAGAAGGAACTTTTGTTAAAGAAGGACTTACAAGGTAAACAGCTTTATGCCTAACAGGATTGTTGTGGGCCAAGAAAGACACAAATAACTATTAGACCAAGAGACATTGCCATACCATTGAGGAATCTAGGGGAAGGGAATCACCCTCTGGAACCAAGGTCTTTTCATCTCGGAGAACATTTACGTTGGAGCTGTTCTATTTTTATTTATGAACACTTTTTGAAAATACCAGGTTAAAGACATTTCCTTTCTCATTTTCTTTTTTTTGTAGTGTGAGGGTCAGGTTAGAACATTTGGACACAAGGACGGCTTTTGATTTCTGACATCCTGACACAGACAGTTTTTGGTTTCAGGTAGGGAAACTCTTCTTAGTGCAGGATCGAGAGGCATTTTGTCATGATGCCTACCCCCGGGGACCGAGACCAAGTCCAGCAACCCCAGAAGCAGGCATCAAGTTATTCCAAGCAAGCCCAACAACCCCTGCTGGGGGCTATTTGGGTGCAGTCCTGGCGTCTATGGCGCCAGGCTCTTATGGAGAGTCAGTCCTGGTGCCATAGGCGCCAGGCTCATAGATTAAAACTTACCTGATGCAGACCATGCTGCAAACTTACCTGATGCAGACCATGCTGCAAGAGCTCCAAGCCAAAAGAGGCTTGGAAGGGACTACTTTACCTAGGGACTATTTTTTACTCGGGTGGGGCTGGGGAGGAATATTTACCTGGGACTACTTTGGTGGCTATTTAAACCACGCCCGAAGAGCAGCACACGCTTCGCGTTATTCTGCATTCAGCAGCGTAACGCTCACCGTGCCTGCAAGTCTGCATCCAGTCTTCTGCCACGCCCGCCTCGAGTCTGGAGCACCTAGAGAAAGGGAGAAAGAAGGAGAAAAGGTTAGAACAATAGCAATACCTTTGATCCTTACCTGAATTCCCGATCCACCGCGCCTTCGAGCTGGAAGAAAGAAGTTATTTTATGTGCGTCGCCTCGCCTGCTGCTGCGCCGCGCTGAATTTACCGGCCTTCGCAGCATCTTCACATTCCACTGCATCCTTCTGCATGTTCCCGCCGCACTCCGGCACCTAAGGGGAAGACAAGAACAGCAAGGTGAGCCAAGGGAATAAACAGAGCCAATATTAGTTACCACCCATAGACTTACCTGATTTTACCACCGGGGGTACTATTCCTCTTCACGGGTCGGCGCAGCTTCCACTGCATCCTCGCCGAACCCCGGCCCATAAGGGGAAACAAAAGGACAGCAAGGTGAAACAAAGGGACAAACAAGGGGAAACCTCCTCACCACAATAGATTTACCTGATTTTACTGCCGGAGGCATTATTCCCCGAGACTTCATACTTTCTCTCAGCGCCTGAATAAGGGAGAAAGCAACAGGTTACATATTGACATTATTTTATCGAACTGTGTTGGATAATACAAATCCTTACCTGAATATTACTGGTTGCCATGAGGAACTCTTCGCTAAGGTCAAGCTGCAACCTGCAAGGAATCGGACAAGAGTGAAAGTCAGACATTTGAACTCTTACGAACTACATACTTATGGCGTCTTGCCGAAAATCTCAGAGTCAATATTGTTCTGGAACTCACCAATTCCTTCGAGCCAGTGAAGCAACTGGTTATCTACGCGCCCCTGCGCTCAATGAAGGATGGAGAGCTCATCTTTCCAAACCATCAGGTGAGACTATAAGAGGGGACATCAAAGGTGATCAGTGGGGAGAACAGCGGGAGTGGGGGGGTTAACGCTCAACTCCACGGGTGTTTAATTCCCTTTCTCCATTTGCAGAAGGATATTCCTACGGGCCAAGCAAACGAAGCTAGGTGGGCCAGTCCAGTCCGTCATCTCGGCACTACGCGTCACATTGGTGGAGACCGCAGCTGTCCAGTTCAGATCGACGCCCCTGTGGGAGCCAGGTGAGCATAACAGAACGTGAAGCCTACCCACAAGTTCCCACCCGGGCGTTATGGATACCTCAGAAACTGACCAATTGGCCCAATTACTAGGGGAACTGAGGGCTGAAATGCATTCCGCCCGTCAAGAAACCAATGCTCTTAGGAGAGAACATATTTTGTCAAAGGAGCGAACTGATGACCTTGTTAGGCAACTACTAAAAAGCCAGGCTGGACAAGCACCCCTACCAGGACCCGGGGGAAATCCAGCTCCTGTGTCATCGAGTAACCCTGTGCAAATAAACCTACCAGGAAATATTCCATTAGCTCTGCCCGAACATTTTGCCGGAGATCCCAAAAGGTTTGCCGTGTTTATGAACCAATGCCGCTTGCACTTTATATGCAGACCTGGAGCCTTCCCAAACGATCAAGCCAAGGTAGCCTTTGTATTGTCATATCTCAGCGGCAGTGCAGCTGATTGGTCAGTTCCACTAGTTACTCAGGATGACCCAATTCTTTGGGATTTTCAGGGCTTTCAAATGAGCATGGAAAGACTATTTGCCCGGCACTCCCAAGGACAGGCCCTGGATAGCGAACTTTTGTCCCTACGACAGGGTAACCAGGACCTTCTATCCTATATCGCAACCTTTAATAGGTTGATAGTGGAATCTGGATGGCCTGAGGTAAAAGGAATCATGTTATTTCATCGAGGGCTTCGAGAAGAACTCAAGGATGTCTTGGCTCAAGTTGTGAACCCACCTCAAGACTGCGCTGAATATATAGACCCAGTGGTCCAGTTAGATCACAGACTTCAGAACAGAAAGGCTGATCGAGCCAAGTTTGAGAATCGGGTGTGGGTCAAAACCCACGCTAACCCCAAAGGAGCAGATGCTTCAGAACCCATCCAAATCAGAGGTGTTAAAGGACCCTTAACCCAGAAGGAAAGAGAAAGGAGACGGCAAATCCAATTGTGTCTATATTGTGGAACTTCTGGGCATTTTCTACGGGTTTGCCCTGTAAAACCACCCAAGAAGGTGGTAGGAGCTGCTGATAAAAGCCATATGGAGTCAGAATCTGGAAACGACCACGCCCGACAAGCTTAGAGGTCCGCTTGCCGAACTTGAAGAAGGATACTCAGACCTCGCATTTCATCATACCAATGGTCCTCGTAGATCCAAGGCAGCCATTGCGTATGCACGCAGTAAGGGCATACATTGATAGCGGGGCCATAGGAAACTATGTGGACTATGAATTGGCTTCCAGGATGAATCTACCTCTCTGCCCAAAAACCACCTCAGATGTCATCACCAAAGTCGATGGAACTGAAATTGCCTCTGGGCCTGTAACTCATTCCACCGCAGAGATGACACTATTGGGTCAGGATGGGCATCGAGAGACTATTGTGTTTGATCTAATCAAAGCCCCACAGTTCCAAATAATACTGGGGATACCTTGGTTGGAAACACATAATCCTTGTATTGATTGGCGAGAAAAGAGAATAACCTTCCCGGATTGTGCACAAACCTGTTACCCAAAGAAAAATCTGAACGCAGGACTGGCCACAGTAACCACAGCAGTCGTGCAACTACCTCCAGAATACCAAGAATTCCAGGATGTCTTCCAAAAAGAACAGGCAAACACCTTACCACCTCACAGATCGTACAATTGTCAGATCGATCTCATACCCGGTGCACAACCCCCTTGTAGCAGGATCTACGCCCTTACGGAACCTGAGAACCTTCACCTACGACAATACTTAGACCAGTACCTTACTAATGGCTTCATTCGCCCATCCAAGTCCCCTGCATCTTCAGCTTTGTTCTTCGTGCCCAAAAAGGAAGGTGACCTCAGAACGTGCATAGACTACCGCGCATTGAACCAGATAACTGTTAAGAACCGATACCCATTGCCTCTGATCCCTGAACTACTAGACCAAGTGACGGACACTTGCATATACACTAAGTTAGATCTCCGGGGGGCATACCATCTGGTACGTGTAAAAGAGGGCGACAAATGGAAGACTGCTTTTCGCACTAAGTATGGGTTATTCGAATACCAGGTGATGCCTTCCGGGTTGTGCAATGCACCAGCAGCCTTCCAATACTTTATGAACGATGTCCTTCGTGAACTCATTGACGTTTGTGTTGTAGTATATATTGATGATATTCTAGTATACTCCTCTTCAGAATCTGACCATGTGAAGCACGTCCGAGCAGTCCTTAAGAAATTGCGCCAGCACAAACTATATGCAAAACTGGAAAAATGCGTTTTTCATGCCACAGAAGTTGAATTCCTTGGGTTTATCCTGACCCCAAGAGGAGTCCGAATGGACTCACGAAAGGTGGACGCAATCCTTAAGTGGCTATCACCAAGTTCAGTTAAAGGAGTACAAAGCATGCTCGGCTTTGCCAATTTCTACCGCAGATTCATCCCGGATTTTTCACATGTTGTACATCCCATCACAGCACTCTTGCGAAAAAATAAACGCTTTATGTGGACTGAAGAAGTTGAAAATGCCTTCCAAGAGCTGAAAGCGAAATTCACGTCTGCACCTGTATTAAAGCACCTGCGCCCTGAACTTCCATACATAGTGGAAACTGATGCATCCAGTCTAGCCATGGGAGCTGCCCTGTCTCAAAAGGACCCTGAAACTGGCCAGCTTCACCCAGTAGCATTTTGGTCCAGAAAGTTCTCGGCACCCGAGTTAAACTATGTGGTTACCGACAAGGAGTTATTAGCCATTAAATCCGCCTTCAAGGCTTGGCGGCACTATCTTCTCGGTGCCAGGCATACCATTACTGTGATCACCGATCACCGGAACTTACAGTATTTAAAGACAGCCAAGGCCCAATCGTCACGCCAACTCCGATGGGCATTGTTCTTTGCCGAGTTCGATTTCGTGATAACCTATCGACCAGGTTGTAAGAATGGGAAAGCAGACGCCTTATCCCAAATAGGGATGGGAGAGGCAGAAGTGAACCCAGAACCAGTACCTATAATTTCCAAACAAAGGATTCTTGGCATGACTACTCTACAGACACTAGAGGACATTCAGGTAAAGATCCAGCAACTCTTTGATCCGACAGCCCTGCAGGACTGGGTAAAGAAAGGCTCGGACTACTCTGTCACCAATGACCTGCCTTATTACCAAGGGCGGCTATTTCTGCCACACAAGGAACTACAAGAGCTAGTCATTTCCCGTTATCATGATACCCTAATGGAGGGGCACCGAGGTATTGCAAAAACTGAAGCTAAAATTAAGAGACAATTCTGGTGGCCCACCTGGCAAAAGGATATTAAATCATTTGTGATGTCTTGTGGCATTTGCGCCCAAAACAAGAGTCAGAAGAAAAAACCAGCTGGACTCTTATAACCTTTAGACATTCCGCCTACACCATGGCACACCTTATCGTTAGACTTTATTACTGATCTACCCCCATGCAATGGATTTAACACCATTCTAGTTATTGTGGATCTTTTTTCCAAGATGGCCCACTTTATTCCTTTAAAGGGATTACCTTCAGCTTCAATCCTGGCCAAGGAGTTCCTCGAAAACATTGTTTGCATACACGGATTTCCGTCCGTATTGGTCTCTGACCGGGGCAGTCAATTCATTTCACATTTTTGGAAAAAATGTTGTCAATTGGCGCAAATCGATGTGAGGTTATCGACCAGTCACCACCCCCAAACCGATGGTCAAACGGAGAGGACCAACCAGACTCTCGAACAATACCTGCGTTGTATGTTACATCAACTGCTGTAACGCGGAAACGCTACCTTATAGTTTGTTGCAACTGCAAGTGACAGCGGAGCCCGTGAGAAATCGTTAATTAATCACTTACCATATCCTGGTTCTCAACAGAATCAAACCACAGCCTCAGTGGAAGGGCAAGTGCCCGAAACACGTGTCAGGCTACTCTAGCTTTCATTAAAAATCACTTTACCATTTTGGCTTTAATTAAGTGTTGTTGCGCAGTGTGCTTGCAAAAACTTGATTTTTGTTTACTTACCTGGCGGTAGATTTGGCAAATCCCGCCCCCCCGTATCCACCTGCAGCACCTCTCACCACACCTAATCCAACAGGTCCTTGCGCTGAACCTCGTCTTTTCCCCTCTTGCCAACTTAGTTTTTTTATTCCAAGCAAGCCCAACAACCCCTGCTGGGGGCTATTTGGGTGCAGTCCTGGCGTCTATGGCGCCAGGCTCATATGGAGAGTCAGTCATGGCGCCATAGGCGCCAGGTTCATAGATCAAAACCTACCTGATGCAGACCATGCTGCAAACTTACCTGATGCAGACCATGCTGCAAGAGCTCCAAGCCAAAGGAGGCTTGGAAGGGACTACTTTACCTAGGGACTATTTTTTGCTCGGGTGGGGCTGGGGAGGAATACTTACCTGGGACTACTTTGGAGGCTATTTAAACCATGCCAGAAGAGCAGCACACACTTCGCGTTATTCTGCATCCAGTAGCGTAACGCTCACCGTGCCTGCAAGTCTGCATCCAGTCTTCTGTCACGCATGCCTCAAGTCTGGAGCTCCTAGAAAAAGGGAGAAAGAAGGAGAAAAGGTTAGAAAAAGAGCAATACCTTTGATCCTTACCTGAATTCCCAATCCACCGTGCTTTCAAGCTGGAAGAAAGAAGTTATTTTATGCGCGTCGCCTCGCCTGCTGCAGCGCCGCGCTGAACTCACCGGCCTTCGCAGCATCTTCACGTTCCACCGCATCCTTCTGCATGTTCCTGCCGCACTCCGGCACCTAAGGGGAAGGCAAGAACACCAAGGTGAGCCAAGGGAATAAACAGAGCCAATATTAGTTACTCCCCATAGACTTACCTGATTTTACCACCGGGGGTACTATTCCTCTTCACTGGTCGGTGCAGCTTCCACTGCATCCTCGCCGAACCCCTGCCCCTAAGGGGAAACAAAAGGACAGCAAGGTGAAACAAAGAGACAAACAAGGGGAAACCTCCTCACCACAATAGACTTATCTGATTTTACCGCCGGAGGCATTATTCCCAGAGACTTCATACTTTCTCTTAGCGCCTGAATAAGGGAGAAACAACAGGTTACATACTGACATTATTTTATCGAACTGTGTTGGATAATACAAATCCTTACCTGAATATTACCCGTTGCCACGAGGAACTCTTCGCTAGGGTCAAGCTGCAACCTGCAAGGAATTGGACAAGAGTGAAAGTCAGACATTTGAACTCTTACGAACTACATACTTACGGTGTCTTGCCGGAAATCTCAGAGTCAATATTGTTCTGGAACCCACCAATTCCTTCGAGCCAGTGAAGCAACTGGTTATCTACGCGATCCTGCGCTCAATGCAGGATGGAGAGCTCATCTTTCCAAACCATCAGGTGAGACTATAAGAAGGGACATCAAAGGTGATCAGTGGGGAGAACAGCGGGAGTGGGGGGGTTAACTCTCAACTCCACAGGTGGTTAATTCCCTTTCTCCATTTGCAGAAGAATATTCCTACGGGCCAAGCAAACGAAGCTAGGTGGGCCAGTCCGTCATCTCGGCACTACGCGTCACATTGGTGGAGACCGCAGCTGTCCAGTTCAGATCGACGCCCCTGTGGGAGCCAGGTGAGCGTAACACATTTTCCCAAACCATTTAAGTTAATAAAAGTCTTTAACCAAAACCATGACAACTTTGTGTCTAGCTTTCATTTCTGACATCTCACAAGGGGTTCACTATTTATTTGGCAGTTCTTGGAAGCAGCTAGATTTTACATACCTGTTGCTTAGGTTTATTGGCATTGTTGTGTGTTCCATTGGTCCTCTTATTTCAAGTTAAGCTTGCTACATACTCATAGTGTATAGACTGTGATGAGGGAGATGGGACGAGGAGTTAATACCCCGATTACTTACCGGTATATTCATTACTCCAAGTCCTCATCTTCCTGTCCCAGTCTCCCTCTCTCTCCTGAGACTTCTTTCTTGATCTAAGAACGGGCTTGGAACATACAAAATAGGAAGGGGGCAGACTGGGTGTATATAGCCTGCCCTCCAGTTGTGAAGCTGCACAGGAGAACATGAAAAATATTGTTTTCCCTTAAGCGTTTTAAACAAGGGCTTGTCTAGATCCGACACCCATCATAATGTATAGACTGGGACGAGGAAGATGAGGACTTGGAGTAATACAGATTAACGGTAAGTAATCGGGACATTTACAAGGGGGTCAACGCAGAACACTATTTAGTTATGGAGACCATTTTGTTTTGTAGATACTAGGGGATATAATTGTATAACAGTTTTAGCAAAGCAAGTACTTACAGCACATCACATCACAGTTTTGACAAGATATGGCAAAGCGTGCATCCAGAAAGCAGGAAGAAGAATCAGTCACCTGACTTATCACAATATTGCTGATGTCTCCGCCAACGTTGTCAAAGTAAACGTCCACTCCATTCGGACAGCACCTGCGCAGATCCTCTTCGACGTTTCCCTTTTTGTAATTCACAGCATCATCAAAACCTAGCTCCGTGACCAAGACAGAGCACTTCTCATCCGTTCCGGCGATGCCTACCACTCTGCTGCAGCCCTGTAGGCGGCCGATCTGTGAGGAAACATAGGCAGGTAAGGCTAAAACCACATGCATTAAACATCAGTCAACAGGGAACATCGTCCACCTTCGCGACCTCCACCACGGCCACTAACTTCGTCATCACCGTTGGATGAAGCAACTTAATCGAGCATAGTGCTTTTGGGTTTGCAAAGTAGCAGTATTTTGTGGATTTGTGTGATGTGTTAAACAAAATAAACTACATTTTATGTTTTAAAACTCAGCATCACTCAGCACTACTATGAACGTTCACTCTCGGTTTGTAAGAGCACCTTCTGCTCCGTTTGTTTCATTTTTCAATTCTGAAGTGTAAGGGCTTCTCCTCCTTTACTAAGTTGAGGAGTTTCCAGTTTTCGTTTTATAACTTTATTATATATTTTTCCTTTAAAGACAAATAAAGAAGGAGATACAACAAAAAATAGTCTTCTCGCTACAATTTTCAAGTAAAACCAACCTACAATGTCTACTGTGGGAAGTCAGAATCAGGAAACGGACACTGGGCCACATTCAGAGTCTGCCGGTCCAGAAACAACGGTGGCGGTAAACACCGGCACCATTACAGCATGGTGCCCTCCCCTTCCCCATTTCTGTGGAGTCCTATGGGACTCCACGGGAATGGGGAATTACAGAAGGCCGGCTTGGAATTACCAGATCACCGGTGCTGTAATGCCCCAGTAATTCCAGCAAGTCCGGAGCCGGTAATTCATTCCAGGTCCAGCGGCAACCTGCCGGTTTTTCCGGCACGGTTACCGCTTGAATTGGAATGAGGCCCACTGTCATTTTGCTTTAAGGGCTCTTTATGGATAAGTCTCTCAAAACCCTAATCTACCCCTAAAGTGCTAAGCCATACCCTAAAGAAAACAAGTCTAAAAGGGGGCTCGTCAGGATGTCCTACAAATAAAGTCTGTCGTCCAAGAAAGCTATTGTTGGCCGAGTTCTGGCCTTACCACTTTGAACAAAGGAAAATATCCAAACAAAAACACAGTAAGGTTTCTTCCCCAAACTGAGGAATGGTGACTGGCTTCTGACCCCACCATGATGTCTACTAATCACAGGCAGAAAGGGGCACCTTGCCAGTTCCAGTCGGTACAACAAAACTCTCTCCTTGTTCTCACCCTCTTCGGTTGTATTACAGTCTTTGATTAGTCTCTTCCTCATTAATATTCATCAGGCAGTTTTATCTCAGGCTCTGGTTTACTAAACAGCATGGGTTGCCTCCTCATTCGTTAGTCCACACCAGGTGTTTTGCCTGGATTCCCCACCCATGGGTCTTGTTTGAGTCTCTCCAATGATCGTTACCCTTTTCCTGAGTTTTGGGGTTTTCACCCCACCTTGGCCCTAGTTTCTCTTGCCCAATATTTGGGTCTGCTTGCTCTCAGCCCGTCCTGGTTTTTGGTTTCTCTTAGCCCACATTGGGGTTTTGTTGCTCTCACCCCACTCTGGGGTTTGGTTTTATGCATCCTGCTTGGGGTATTTATTTATACATTTGTGCAGCGCCCAAACCCAAAGGTATCACAGCGCTTGTACATAGTAGGAGGAGGAAAGACAGCAAAAAGTATAAACAAGTCCCACAGGATAATACTGTATCATGGGAGGAGGCAGAAGGAGCAATCCAGGAATCTGGGAAGGGACTCAGGTTAGTTGTATCTGTCAACCAGCCATGCTTTTGGCAGCTTTCTAAAGGCCAGTGGGAGGGTTCATTCTTAATGTTATCGTGGAGAGTTCCACAGAGTGGGAGCTGTGACACAAAAGCTGGATCCTCCTGCTGTTTTCCATTTGAACCTGGGGGATAGAGCATGTGGCTGGATGATGAGCGGGAATGGTTGCGTAGCAGATTTTGCCATAATGCAGGGGCTAAGGTATGAAGGGGTGCTTTTGTGTAGACATCAGTGCATTGCGCCACGTTGTAGAAATGTGGTTGGAGTGTTTAAGACCTGATGCTGCCCTTACAGCCTTGTTTTGTAGTAGTAGTAGCTTGAAGATGTTCCTAGCAAACGTGCCGTGAAGAGCACATTGCAATAATCTACTTTGCTGCAGATAAGTGTGCGGGCAAGGGTCAGGCAGTTTAGAGGATGAGAGGAATGTTCTGCTCAATACGATAAGTTTAGCCGTGTAGGCCGTCGCGGGTGCAAGAGTATTCACATGGCAGGACATATTGAGTTCAGAGTGAAAGTAGACACCCAGTGTTTTAAGGTGTTAGGAGACCTGGATGGAGATGCTGTCTATGGTGATTGAGGCGTAGGCCAGATCCATGGATCTCAGGCACAATGGGGAGCCAACAATTAGGAGTTCAGTCTTGTCGGCATTGAGACATAGATTATGCGACACCATCCAAATCTGGATGATACTGTATTTATGGTTGATAGATT
This sequence comes from Ambystoma mexicanum, assembly GCF_040938575.1. NCBI lineage: Eukaryota > Metazoa > Chordata > Amphibia > Caudata > Ambystomatidae > Ambystoma > Ambystoma mexicanum. Next base: position 150,177,861 of record NC_090940.1, read on the forward strand.
TGATGTCATGGGTGTAATTTCCAGTAAGGTCGAGAATGATTTGCGTGTTGTCTGCAAAGTTGGTGTAGGGAATGTCAAGGACATCAAGGAGGTCAAATAAAGGTTTTGTGTAGGTGTTGTGTTAGGGCAGGGGAGATGGAGGAGCCTAGAGGGACACCAAACAGAACGGAAATAGGGTCAGCAATGTCATCTCCAATAAAGACTCTCGAAGTACGGTCGCCCAGAAAGGATTTGATCCAGGATACTGTCTCCTGGGAGTGAAAGTTGGAGGAAAGGTGATGGCAGAGGATGTTGTGGTCAATGAGGTCAAATGCTGCTGAGAGGTCAAGAAGGAGCAGCATGACAGCATTAACAAAGTCTCTACAGTTGTCAATGTGGATCTTGAGATCATGGAGGGCCGTTTCCGTGCTATGCTTTGGTCGGAATCCAGATTGTCTGGACCCTAGAAGTTGATGTGGTTCAAGGTGGGCTTGGATCTGGGTGTACGCAATGCAGTCAAAGATTTTTAGGAGGGTGGATAACGTGGTGATGGGACGGTAATTGGTAGAGAGGGAGGGGTCTAGGGAGGATTTCTTTATGAGGGGGGAGATACAGGCTTCTTTGAGGCAGGTGGGGACCATGTTGGATGCAAATGATGCATTGACGAAGCTGGCAATGGTAGGTGAGAGAGTGGCTGCACACACTTTAACAATGTGGGCTGGGCATGCATCGTCTTTGCAGTAAGACGGTTTGAGTTGTTGCATGGTTTTAAGGACTTCATCTGCGGTGACAGTAGAGAAGTAAAATTGGCGGTTGGGGTGAGGATGGGTAAGGGAGATGGCAACATGGGTGTCGCAACAAGGGAGTCTTTTACATGGAGCTGTAGTTTTTTAGTAGACATTTTGTCCCTAAATTTGTCAATTGTGTTTGTAAATGCTGACTGGATAGTAGAACACCATAATTTGTCTACTATAATCTGGGGAGCATTGGGGGTAGGGTTTGAGGATGGTGAACAGCTCTCTAGAACTCGAGCTGGCTTCTGCAATCCTTATGTTATAGGAGATAACTTTGGTGGCGATGAGTTTGTTAGTGAATGTTTTAGCTGCAGCCTTGAAAGCGTCTAGATTCAGCGCAGTGGGTGCTTTTCTCCAACTGTGTTCCTTTGCACGTTTGATGTGGCCGAGTGAGGTAAGCTCTTCTGTGAACCAGGTATTGGCATATTTACCCGGTTTAGAGGTTTTTCTGGGTCTGACCAGGGCATGTTGGTAGATGGTGAGCGAGAGGGCATGGAGGAGTAGCGTAGCGTGCTCTTGTAGGTTATTGGGAAGGGTTACCTGGTGGGAGAGATGTTTGAGTAGCGTGGGGGATAGCATTTCTTCTGTAAGTCTGCGAGTGCTGCGACTAAGGATGGGGGAGGGTGGCATCTCCGGATTGGTAACCGGGTTGGAATGGGATAGTTGAAATTCAATGAGGGAGTGGTCTGTCCAAGGCATTGGGCTGATAGCAGTAACAGAGACTGGCGTGTTGGTTGTGAGGAGCCAATCTAGGATGTGTCCCTTGGAGTGCATGGGAGAGTCGATAAGTTGGGAAAATGTACAGTCATCAGTGAGGTGGCTAGGTCTGAGGCCTTAGAGTCTGAGCTGTCGTTAAATCCTAGGTTCAAGTCTCCTGGCAGAATAAACGTAGAGCCTGGTTTGATGAGGGGTTGAGAAGGAGGGGGCTATCAAGCTTAGCAAATTCGGTTGGCAGTGATTTGTGGGTTAAGGAGAGGTTTGGAGAATAGCAATTCATATAATGGCTGAGGTGGGATGGGGATCTCTCTGACAGCCAGGGAGGATCTCACAATAAAGAAGACACTGCCTCCTGGTTTATCTGCATGATCTGTTCTAAGTAGCGAGTAGTCCGGAGGGATGGCCAGGGTGAGGGCTGGTCCTGCTGCACTGTGAAGACAAGATTATAATGGCAAGGAGGTCAAGCCCATGTTCGAGAATGATGTCATGAAGGAGAGAGGCATGAACACATAGTGATCGAGCATTAATTAGCGCGCAGTGGAGGATTGCACTTTTTTCATTTTTGTTTTTGTTCTTTTGAGAGGGTAAGAGGATTGAGAGGGGTATGGGGTGGAGGGAATCATGGGGGTATGGGAGGAGAGGTTGTGTGATTTGGCAGCCCCAGTGCTAGGGTAGAGACTGGTGGGCAGTTCCCGGCAGTGGTCCGGGATCGCAGTTTGGCTAATCTTGGTGTGCTTGGCAAGGGAGGTTCGTCCAGGTTAGATGGGCGATGGGTGGCTGGGCTATGAGCGGCAGAGAGGGTTACAGGGTAATGGAAAAGGGGAGTTGAGGCAAGAAAGGCGTGGCGGAGGACAGAAAGGGATAGAGACTGGAGGGCAGATCAGGGGCTGTGGTCCAGGCTCGTAGTTTGGTTGAACTTGGTGTGTCTTCGCAGACGAAGCTCATCGGGGTTAGATGGGCAGTGGGTGGCTGGGATATGAGCGACAAAGAGGGCCGCAGGATAGTGGAAGAGGAGAGTTGAGGCAGAAACAGGGAGAGGGGTAGTGGGTGCTTGTTAACTTCTGCTAGGATGATGGTAGGATGGTGAGCAATGGAGCTGAAGCAGGGAGATAAGAGCTTAATGGGCCTTGGGAGCGGTCGCTGGGCAACTGGGAGACTGGTGAGCTTGGCGAAGGAGAGGTCGCTGAGGCTGGAGTTAGTGGGTATTGCCTTGCCTGTGGCGTACTATTGTGCTTTCTTATATTGGGTGTTATGAGAAACCTGAAGGTGTCTCACCCGCTAGTCCCCGGGGATCTGTCATCCAGGTGGCCAGGACACGGCCATTACCTTTGGATCCAGTTTCTGGGGGTGGAGCAGTGGGGGAGGATCACCTGGATGAGGGGCCCTCGGGGAGTGGAAGTGGGACATCGGAGGGTGAGACACGGTATCTCCTTCCCAATAACACCTTTCCCCCATCCTATCAGGTAGGATACCTAGGAATTCAAACCCCCACCCCACCTTTCCGACACAAACTCTTTCTCACGGACAGTTCACTGTGAGCGACAACAGACTAACACCAGAGTCGTATACCTGACATTTCCCAACACCATGGACAGGCAAGGTCAGGCAATAACAGATTATTACACACACCTGACTTCCATCATACTTCCCCACACAGATAAAAAGCGGAGCACGAAAGCACACTCTGAGCGAGGCAACCCACACGAGGAAACTGCAATTCCAAAATGGCAGTTTAATACATGGGAAGGACAGTGAGATCAGAGAGAGTCGCAAGGAAGGAGGTACCTGTGACCTATAAAGACTGTTACTTTCGTGAGCCTTAGAAAGTAATAAACTGAAGACCAGGAATTAAGGCTTATCAAACCTGCACAGTGTGGCAGAGGTACCCGGGGCTCTCCTGCATCGATAACCAGGGTGGGGAGGAGCGATTGCCGCTGTGGTACTGTCCTTGGTTCCTACAACAAAGCAGCGTCAGAAAAGACGGCATAGCTGGTGAGTCAAAGAGACTGATAGCAAACCAACTTTGTGTTTTGAACCAAGGTTGCAAGCAGCAAAATTGTACAAAGAGAACAGTGTGTAAAGCATTTTCAAAGAGCGACACAGAGATAATTTGAACTTTGCAAATGAACTTTGGGAGTCCCAGAAAAGATACCATACACAGAGTGGTCCGGCGGCACGTGGGTGCTCATTCGAAAGCCTTGGTTAGGTATCCAACTGATGCTGAATGTGAGTAAAAGGAATAATGAAATCGAAGTGGTTATGCAACGAGTCAAGATAAACCCTGTGCACATTCGAAAGTCTTCGATAGTTTAAAGTGCATTACAATTGGCCCGAGCCCAGCTGAGGAAGACTAATTAAGTGTGCAAAAGGCACCTGAACCCGGCTGAGGGCGATCCATGGTGAACCGTGAGTCACCCGAGAAGGGATTATCTGAACTTAGTTTGGAAGTGATCTGAGCCCATAAGAGGGGGATCCAACGTTGAACTTTTGCTTTGAAACTTTTGTTGTGAAAAGGGATCGGACCCGGCTGAGGGGGATCCAGGGTGAATTTATTTCTTACATGTTTTTATTGGCATTTATATAGTTACATTTGTGCATTTCAGTTTCCATTTCGCATGCCTACATTTAGGTTAACAACAACAAATAACCATTAACAAACAACCCCTTACACGTGCTGTGTGTTACTTATAACCTCAGTTGGGGCAAACACTTCGTTGTTTGGGGCTCAGTCTGTTCGCTCCTCATGTCACCAGTTGGGCAATGTCATTTAGGTCCCTGGGGGTGACTAGGCCGGGCACACTGCAGGTGTTTCCTGTTTTAGTTGGTGCACTCATGGGGTTTTGTCATCAGACGGGTGAAACATGTCCCAGAGCAACGCTTTCCATGCTGCAGATTTATCAGTACCACCAGGGTCCGATCTGTTCGCTCCCACCACCCATACCTTGGTCTCCGCCTCTGGCGACCGTTCGAATTCCTTGCACCATTTTCCATATTGTGGCCCGCAGCAGTTTTCCAGGACATGGCGATGGTTCTCTTGGCTAATATGCGTGCCAGGTCCATAAACCTGGTCACATGTTTATGTTTGCTGATTCTGGGATAGGCACCAAGTAGGCATTCTTTCAGTGACCATTCATACCTCATTACCTCAGCCTTCCTGCAAGCTTGTTCTATGCGTGCCCAGAAACTTCGTACCCGCACGCACCCCCAGAACATGTGTAGCAGGTCAGCATTCTCGCCTTTGCACCACAGGCATTGTGAACTTGCTTCTTTGTTAAACATGGCTATTCTGTGCAGGGTCATGTATGTGCGGTACAGCACATTCAGTTGTATCAGTTTGAAGCGCTGGTTCCTCAATACAGCCTTAGGAAAGCTCAGTATTCTCTCCCTTTCTTGCTCTGTCATGTGTGCATCTAGGTCTTTCTCCCATAGTTCTTTCAGCGCTGTGCCCTTGGGGTTGGGTGTGTCTATCAGCATGCTGTACAGCTGAGAAGTCGGCCTCCAGCCGTCATTCAAATTGTACATCAGGTTCAGCAGTGGACTCGCCTGTGGTTCCTCTGGCCAGCCCTCCCACCTTTCTTTGGCCTTTGCCCGGACTCTGCGGTACCAGAGAAATTGCCCGCTCGGCAGCTTCTCTCTTTCTTGCATTGAGTCGAATTCCCTGAAGACCCCGTCTTCATATACATCTCCCCATGTGCATATCCCTTTCCCTTCCCATTTTCTTACCACTGCCAAGTTTGCATGTATCTGCTGCTATCGGCACTTCCGGTGAGTAGGGGTTTGTTATTTTCAGTAAGGTTTGCGCTCTCCTCCATACCTTCCTACCCAGTGTTACCATCAGTGGGGTGTGTTCCGGGACCCCTGTGTTACCCACAGTATTTCTTTTAGTTTGATGGGAGCCACTAGGTGCTGTAGTAAGTGTGTTTCCGAGGTAGTTTCGTCTGCCAGCCATTTAATTGCGTGACTGAGCTGGGCTGCTAGGTAGTACTTCTCGAGGTTTGGTCATTTCACCCCGCCCTTGTCGTATGGTAGATATAAAATTGATAGTGGGAGTCTGTGGCGACTGACACCCCACATGAATTCTCGGAGCAGCACTTCCAAGGAGCAGAAAAAGGACGCCCCGACATAGTAGTGCACGTTGTTGAAGAAGTAAAAGAACCTTGGCAGAATAATCCTTTTGGTGATGGATACCCTACCTAACAGTGATAGTGGCAGCTTCGACCAGAACTTCATGGACTTCGTCAAGCCCTGCACCACCTTTCCCGTGTTGTGTTTGTGCATTTGCGTAGTTGTCGAGAATGTCCAGGATCACCGGTACATTCAGGTGCGGATCTCTCACGTACATCAGCACGTCATCCGCATATAGTGACAGCAGGTGTCATGTTCCCCCAACCCAGATACCAGCGTCGAGGTGTTGCTTCCTGAGGTATATTGCTATGGGTTCCAGGTCCAGCACATACAGCATTGGGGATAATGGGCATCGCTGTCTCGTCCCTCTCTTTATGTCCCAGATTGCTGACACTATCCTCCCTGTTTTAACCCTGGCCTTTGGGTTTGTGTATAATACTCGCACCCATCGGATGAATCCATCCCCAAATCCAAATTCCCTTAGTGTTGCCACCAGCCATTCCCAGTATATTGAGTCGAACGCCTTTGTGGCGTCCAGGGAGAGAATGGCATATTGCTCTTGGGATGCCACTGTTTGTTTGAGTATGTGTTGTAGCCTGCGCAAGTTCAACGCTGTGCTGCGTCCTGGTATAAAGCCGTTTTGGTCTCTATGTATTAAGCCCCACATTATCTTGTTCAGGCACCTGGCAAGTATGGTGGTTAGAATCTTAACATCATAGTTCAGCATCGCTAGCGGGCGGTATGAATCACAGTCCTCCATTGGTTTCCCGGGTTTAGGTGTCGGGATGACTAGGGTTTCTCTCATGGTTTCCGGCAGTTCCCCTTTGGTGTATGCCTCCTGGAAAACCTCAAGCAACACCGGTGTCAAGGTTGCTTCATATGTTTTATATAATTCTGGGGGGAGTCCATCGATTCCCGGTGTTTTACTAGAGGCAAGTGACCGTACTGGGTCTGTAACATCATCCCCTGTTATTTCGGCGTCTCAGGATTCCTGTTGTGATGGGACTATTTTGGGAAGGCCTATTTCGTCCAGCGTGTTTAATATGTCAATTTGTGGCACCTGCTGTTCATGACTGTAGAGGTGGGAGTAGAAATCTCGAAAAATGTCGTTGATTTCCTGTTGTGTTTTGCGTGTTGTGCCTGCTGTATTTTTGATCTCCGTGGTTTGAGATCGTGGGTGTTCTCTCCTGCATAGCCACGCTAACAGTCTTCCTGGCTTATCGCCCTCGGCATGTGCTTTTGCGGTTTTCACTCAGTAATCGAACTTGGAAAGCCTCCCCCATGCCTCTTGGCAGTCTCCTCGCAGTCGTGCTAGTTCCACCTCCTCCTCCCTTGTTCCCCTTGTGTCTGACTCTTTGTGTTTATCTCCTCCTCCAGTTTCTCCAGTTCAGCCCGCAGCGTTTCCCGTATGCCCCCCCTCACCACTACTTTCATTGCCTCCCCGACTGTGCTGCATCTTTCAACGCTACCCATGTTCTTTTCCACATATTCCTCTATTTTATCTCGCAGCTGCTCTGTGAAGGCCGGATCTGTTAGGGCGTCTGGTGCCATACGCCACATCGGTATGGGTGGTCTAGGCCCCCGCATTTTCCAGTTCATCAGTAGTGGTGAGTGGTCTGATATTGACCTGCCTAAGTACTGTGCCGATTCTATTTGTGTTTGGTAACCCCTGGCCACAAATAAGTAGTCAATTCTCGTGTGCCGGGAGTGTGGCGATGAGAAGTATGAGTAACCTTTATCTCTGGGATGTAGCTCCCTCCACACATCTACTAGGTCCAGGGCTTCTACCAGTGTGTTTAGTGCCCCTGTTGCAGCGTCATTTTTGGTTGCTGTCGGTCTAGACCTATCCAGCTCCCAGTCCCTAACACAATTGAGGTCCCCTCCTGTTAGGCAGAAACCTGTGCAGTTCCCTTAGGGACCACTGCAAAAGATTTAAGACTACAGGTGTTGGCAGTAAACCCACTTGGTAGCAGTCTGTACCACCCAGATTTACCTGGTAGCTGTGGCTGAGCAGTCAGACTTCCCTCAAGAAGAGTTAGGCAGTATGCAAAGTATACACAATAGGCACTCAGATACAATAATACAAGCAAACACTGACCAGAGCTTTGGTATCAAAGTATATGATTATTTATTTAAAAACACACAGTTTGAAACACTCCAGCACTCTTATTGTAAAATATTCTAAACACAGTTACTATTGTATATATACACCGCTTTTTCCTTATCAGATAAGTCACCGTAAAACACCACTTATTTTCATACAGAGGTGAGCGCTTAACTAGATGGCACTCCAATAAGTTTGTGAGAAAGGGAGGGAAAAAGACAGAATATGGAAAGGTAAACGACTCTAAGATTCAGGAACACTATAAGCAAGGCAGAAGAGCAAAAGTCACTGGTGAGCCAAAGTCCAAAGGCTGGGCCCACTCTTAGAGAGAGCAGAGCACAAATGCGCCCAAGATCACACAGTTACACTAGGCTTAGAAAGTCTTGCAGAGGGTTCAAAAAGAGTTTAGAGAGGCTTAGGAAAGTTTAGCCAGGGTGTCCCAGGCTAACCCAGGTTCGAAAGCCGGGGGCTAAATCTACCCCGTACAGTCGGTAGCAAGGGAAGCCAGGCGGGACACAGTACCTTAAGTGGGAAGGATCCTCCAGCGGTGGCAGTTGTTCCTGGTAGTGGGTGCAAGTTGCGTCGTCGTCCAGGGGAATAGAAGATCTCGACTTAGAGGAAAGATGAAGGTCGTTGCACTACCAGGGCAGAAACCAGCCGCGGAGTTTTCCGGTTAAAGGTGGTACCTTTGTTTCACGGTCGTGGTAAAACGTGGTATCCCGGTTGCCGGGGTGCTTGGCACGGGCAAGGCGGCCACGAGGTACGTCGGGATAGCGAAAAGACGGTGAAACTGGTTATCCCCACCAGTCAAAGGAAGAAGACTCTCCGGTGGGAGATCTTCTCTGTCGTTGGGAAAAGTGGTGAGGCAGTCCAGCAGGGCTCCACCGGTGTCGTGGCAGGTCGGCTCAGCTTCTCCCTTGTCGGATTCTTAGGTCCTGTGGCGACTTCTGAAGTTCCAGTCCCCAAAGCCCTGCTTTTATGCAGCAAACCCCCATTCACTCAGCCTAGCTGTCACTCAAACATGCTAAGTGGTGAGCCGGCTGGCTCACCACTTGGGCCAAACAGGATGGAGTGCGACTTGAGTTGCCTAGGCAACTCAGTCCAGGGTGCCTAAATTCCCCTCCACCCCTCCTAAGTACCCCAGACAGAGTGGCACCACTTTGGAGGGCTTCTGTGGAGAAGCCCGCCAAAAAGTGGAACAAAGGGCTCGACTTGGGTTGGGGTCACAGAAGAGAACACAAACGGCATTTTAGAATCAAGTTTTGGCAAAAAATACCAACCGGAGAATTAATATTAATTAAATAAACCGGCGGTATGTTTGAGGCTACTGTAAATAATTGAATAAAGGTAGTAGCCTAAAACAATGGGAAATCCCATAGGAAAATATTCGCGGTTGAATATAAAGAGTAGTATCCACTGCCAACAGCCAAAACTCGATCAGGGGGGACGGAGACGTGCCCCCTCGACTAACAGATCCTGGGGCAATCGAATTGCCCCAGCCAGTACGTCCACAATATGATGGTTTGTACTGCTTCTGTTCAGAATTAAAGACTAGTAAAGTCAATGGTGACTTTACATGCCCTGGGAGACAGTAGTCAGTCCCAGGGTATGGAGTCTATACTGGGAAGTCACTATGACACCCCTGTGTCACTGCACTGAGGGTGCTGTGTAACACATATCACAAAAACACATGAAGCCCTATGGGGTAAAAGACCCCATAGCCCATTAAACACATCTAGATCCAAAGAAACACACTCAAATCATGTCCAAGAGTGAGGGTAAAAGAGTCTCACTCTTGGCAGGAGAAAAAAATAAACCCCAAAAATCCAGCAAAGCTGCTGGGGGACTCACTAGGTTAGGAAATTCAGCCTAAACAGAGAATTCTCCCTAACACCTCCCCATATGAAAAAACTCTCTCGGCATTGGGCTAGTTTGGCCCCCAGTGTATCTACGTGTTTCGGGATCCCATGGTTGGGGAAGTATGAGTTTATTATGCAGACCTCCACCAGCTCAATGCATCCTTTTACTATTATGTACCGGCCCTCGGGATCTGCCTCCCAGCTCAGTAGTTTGAATAGAGTTGCTGGACTTATCCAGATGAGCACCCCCCTGGCATATTTTGAGTAGGGGGCCCCATAGCATTGCCCATCCCAGTGTTCCGTTACCGCAGCCATAGTTTTCTTGGTCAGGTGTGTCTCTTGTAAAAACGCAAGGGCCACCGTTTTCCTGTTGATAAAGGATTTCACCCAGTTCCTGCGCATGTAAGTTCCCAGGCCTCGGACATTCCATGTCAGCACTTTAATTTAGTTGGCCATGTCAGTGTGTGGATCCCCCCCAGCCCTCTCGCCCCCCCCCCCTGGTCTCAAATTACATTTTCAGGTTTTTCTGATTGTGTCGCTCCCCAGGTAGCACCGCGCCAGTTCCGTTGTGTTAGTCCCCATTCACACTTTTCTTGGCTCATACCTCGCTCCGTGTAGGGTCCAAACCATAACAAACTCCAAACCAAAGAGAACTAGAAAACTGCACTCAGCTGCCACTTTACAACCGTGGCGCTCGAGCGCCCCGCCCCATCTGGGCTTCCGCGTGCGGGCTGTGGTGCGCCAGCAACTGGCCGACGCTTACCAGTTTGTGGGGTGTGTCTGTTCGAGGTGCTTACCTCGCTCCTGCCGTATTGCAAAAAAACAAAGTGTGTTACTGTTTCTTGTCGCTCATCAGCATTCCATCCGTCAATGTACCTTGTCCCTCCCCCCTTCTCATTTCTCCTTTTGGGCAGCAGTACCTCATTTCTTCACCTCTTTTCTGTCGTCCAAGTTGTTGTGTTCCAACCACATTGTAGCCGCCGCTGGTGTTTGCAGAAAAACAGCCCGTCCCTTGTAGAGTACTTTTAGTCTAGACGGGTACATCAGCATGTATATGAGGCTCAATTTCCTGAGCTTCGCTTTAACTGGTACAAATGAGTTCCTTGCCCTCTGCACTGCCGGTGTGTAGTCCGGGTATATGGCTATGCTAGCGTTGTCTCAGCGGGTCTCCCCACTTACTCTTGAGAATTTCAGTATTGTTTCTCTGTCGCGGAAGTTCAGTACTTTTGCTATCATGGGGCGAAGGTGAAAGCCCGGTGGTGGTTTCTTCTGTAGGGATCTGTGGGCCCTCTCTATTACACACCCGTGTGACAAAACACCTGCCCCTATTTCTTGTGATATTGGATTTTCAACAAAATCTGTTGGGTTGGATCCTTCCATCCCCTCCGGGACACCCAGCGTATGTTGTTGCACAGTGCGCATCCTTCCGTGTCTTCCGCCCGGGCCTCCAGCGTCGCATTTCTCCTCTCCAGCTTCGTGAGTCGTTTCTCCAGTTCTTTGGTGGTTTCCGTCGTCTCTCTTAACTCTGTCTCAGCCGTCGTGACTCTCTCTGTGAGGTTACGAACGTCTTGCCTCATCAATTGCATATCCGATCTGACCTCCTCAATTTTCGTGTCAATAAAGGATCTTAGGGCTGCAATTGCTTCAAGCACTTGACCATCTTTAGTGGCGATCTCCTTTTCTGAAGGCCCTGGTTGTGCCTCCGAGGAGGTTTGTGGTTGCCCTTTCTGCTTGGCTGCATTGAAGGAGTCCATGATCGATGATTCCTTCTTGCTCTTGGTAGAGAGCATTTCTCTAGTAATGCCTGACTGTGCTTTGCGCGTGGACCGTTTGACGTGTGCGCTACTAATTGCGTGCCGTTAGTCCCTCTCGTGGGGGAGTCCCTCAGATCAGTTTGGCAGCTTGCACTCGGCTTCTTGTTTGCACACTTGTGTGTTCACTGTTCTGGGCACCAACAGCTGTTTGTGGAGGTTCGGTTCTGTTGTGTGGTGTCTCCGCCTTCCTCTGATGATGCCGTTTGTGTGTGCCCCCGCTCAGTGGTTTCGTTGTGTTGTGGGTATCTCGTTACAGTGGGTTGCGGTTCTTTTTCACTTCAAGCAAAGCAGGGTCTCTTTTGCATCCCACTCTCCCTCTTTGGAGTGCACCCTCAAGGTAGTGCCCATATTGCAGTGTGCGTTTACTGCTGTGTTTGTACCATGCCTCTGCTGATCCACTCACTTGTCTTGCTGTCTCAACTGTGCCGCTGCTTGCCTTAGTTTCTCTTCGGCCTGGTCACTTAAGTGCATTCAAGTCCGCCACTGGGCTGCTGGGTCAGGCTCAATGCCGTTTACTAACTCTCTTGGAAGCAAGGTTGCTCTATGTTGAGGGGTGTGTTGCACAGTGCTTAATGCTGGCAGGCTGTTTCCCCCATCTGGGCAAGGTTGTTCTCCTCGTGTCTTCCAATCCATGCTCCGTGCCTTGGATGCAGTCTTCACATCCTTGCTAATGCTGTGCTTCCCCTCCTCTCATCTCCGCGCTGTATGCATTGTGGTGATGGTACTTGTGGTTTTGTGTCCAGCATTGTTCTGTAGCCTCAGTGTTTCCTTCGGGAGCTGTAGCCGCATTTGCCTTGTCCTGCCCCACTTGTTTGGTCGCGCTTTTACCATGCACTGAACAGTGCCAGTGCTCCTTTTGGTGGGCAGCGCTACTCTGCCCTACCGCTGCTGCCTCTCTTAGTGTGTTCGTTGGCAGGAGAAGGGTGGCTGTGGCCAGGCGGCCCAGCCCCTGCGTAAATGCGACCCCTCCGCAGTGTGGTCCTCTGTTACTTTTCTTCTTCCTCCCCCCAACCGGTACAAACTGTGTCCCTGGTCCGGTTCACAGCTTCCTGGTGCAATCCACTGCCTGGCGTTCCTTTTCTTGGAGCGCCTCTGTGTTGTGTCGGGCTTCGCTTCCTTCTGCTCCGTGTCTCTGCATTGGCGTTACACGGTTTGCTCAGGCCCGGGCGCAGCTTCCAGTCACTCCGGCACCCTATGACACTGTGTAGGCAGACGTGGCGGCACCTTCAGTGGGTCCTTTCTGCTGTGGTGGTCTACGCCCCGAGTAGCAGGAAGGTGCAATCCTGGCGCTCAGTGGTTCTCGTCTCAGCTTCCAGTCACTCCAGCACCGTATGACACCGTGTAGGCAGACCTGGCGGCACCTTCAGTGAGTCCTTTCTGCGGTGGAGGTCTACGCCCCGAGTAGCAGGAAGGTGCAATCCTGGCGCTCAGTGGTTATCGTCTCGCTCGGGCTCACAGCAGTGCCTGCCCATCCCCCTCATTGCCGCAGCAGTCGCCATCTTGCTCGCCCTGGGGGTGCATCTTCCGACGGTCGAAACAACAGTTTCCCAGCTCCAATTTGCATCAGATTTCCTCTGGGGTTCCGGGCAATCGCTTTGACGACACTCGTAGCTGGTTTTTGCTGCAGTTCTTCGTGTATGTATCAAAATCAATTATAAGGTTCGCAGTAGGAGCTCAGCGCCGCAACGTCCTTACTCCATAGGCTCAGGCCACGCCCCCGGGGATCCAGGGTGAACACCAAAAATGTAATACTGGAAAGAGGATAATAACATTTTCATATTGTTTGGTATAGCAGGCCCACTGAGTCAAGAGTCTTGCGAGAAGCGAAGAGACTTTGACCCAGAAGGTCTTGAACTGTGTACGTGGAACTGTATCCTTGTGCCCTAGAAGCCACAGCGTGCGCTTTGCTTGAGTGAACCGCCTTGTCCCGTGCTGAAAATGTGGGGAAGGGAGACCAACGGCCCGAACATACTGATTCATCATTTTGTGAACACTTCTTTCTTTTTCATGAACATCCTCCTACATTATTTGTACATTAGTAGTAAGGTTTGGCAATAGGTCTTTTTAGTATAAGCTCTTTTTATTTGACAAGACTCCACTAGGACTACATTATTATTATTTGATGGTCGTAGCTTACTCCCATCTGTAGATTTAGGTTTAGATAGGCATTTATCTCACCCATGTGACAGTTCAATGAACACCCTTGAACTGTGTTCACTTGTGCCGGTCTTACTGTTGATACCTTGCCTTACCTACAGAGGATAGGCCTCTGTGTGGCTGTGAGGAGGGTGAGAAGGGAGGGGGGGTCTGGGTTTGTAACAGGATGGTGGGCAAAGGGGAGCAGTCATCTAGGAGACAATTGCTAAAGAACTTCCATGCAGGCAAAGAGCACTTACCTTGTGCGGCGAGGGCCGGGCACAATAGCGTCGTAACCAGAGGAGGGAGCCATTGGGTAGGAACCGGACATGCAGGTAAGGGTTGGGGAATTGCTGTGATGCCATGCATGCACGGACAGGCACAGGCAGGCTCCTGCCTTGTTTGGATGCCTTTGCTGGTGTATGGTTTCTTGTGGCCTGCCTTGGGCTCTTGCTTCTCTTTCCCCATTCTGGGGTATGGTCACTCTCCCCTGCAGCTGGGGTATGTTTTTGGGCACCCCACCTTGGGGTATGGTTTCTTGTACCCCTCGTTGGGCTATGGCTTCTATTGCCCCCACTCTGGCTTTGGTTTAGTCTCCTCTGGGATTTTCTTTCCCTTTACATCACCCATCTACCACAGCCACCACATTCCTTTAACTTGGGTGCAGTCCTTCTCAGGCAGACAAGAAGCTTCAGAGTAGGTGTCACCATCTCCTCAGTGTCTTTGGTGTTCTCTGTCATGGTTAGATCTGGTGTCTCTCTCTGGCTCCCCACGACTCAGTGGTCCTGTTCCTCAGTACACTGTCGGTCTCTCGGCTCGAGACCTGCACTGCTTCTATACGGGCATTCCGGGTTTCTTGCTCAGCAGGCTTCTCAGCAGTCTGCGGGCTTGTCCAGGCGCTCGTTCGCCATGCAAGGCGTCGGTCTGCCTCTCTGGCCACACCTCCCGGAAGAAGGCCTCTCCCCCTCTGCCGGTCCGCGGGTGACTCACTCTCTCTTCCCCTCAGTGCGGACCATATAATTATGTCCCACCCAGAAAGGGGGCATGTTCGTCTTATGCTTTCTCATTTCAGGCCTGGACGGTGTCTGAAAGGGATCAGAAGACAAGTCAATCACTCATGTATGAAGTTGTGAGTCAGTACAACATTAATTTCCCATATAACCAATAAAACTGTTATCTTTTTGGGACAAGGAAGGATAACAAATATCCTTATCTTGGCATTGCCTGTCCTTTAATGCGGGTTCACCCAACAGTGAAATCCTGCTTGCACTGTCACCTGGGGGGTTTTAAGGTTAGTGGGCTCACCTTCCTAGTCCCAAAGGGTGTGGCCCTCCCTTGGAGAGAGGAGACAAATTCCCTGGATTCGTCACACCATTCCCACCCGGGGTGAGCATCTGACCAAGCAGGTGGCCGGGAACAGAGGCAGAATCCAACAAGGTTCACTCACGTTCTCTCTGCCATTCAAGCACCTCTCCCAGATGTTGTTCCTTTTCCTTTTTTGGCCGGTGCCATCTGTGAAAACCTGAAGGCATCTATTCCCCTTGGATCCTTTTCTCAGGTGGCCAGTGAAAGGCCATCGCTCTTGGATCCTGACCCTGGTGGTGGAGATGCAAGGGAGGATCACCAGGGTGGAGGGTCCTTGGGGAGTGGGAGAGGACGTCTTTAGGTGAGGCATGGTATCCCCCTTTCCCTCGTGAAAGTAAACCTTACCCTCCCCCTCCCTTCATAGGTTGTTGCCAATCATTTCTACTAATTTCCCCTCAGTCATACCACTCTAGTACTGGGATGACGAAGAGGCGACTAGGAGTTGTACACACTAACATACAATTACACCACTCTGGTACAGAACGATGAAGAAGCCTGAAAACTATTGTGACGGTCAGTCATGTCTGGAGAACACCAGTAACTATGGTCAGGCAATTGGAATCAAGTGCTCGCACCTGCAACCTGTTAATATGTCACATGTGCATAAAAGGTGATGCTCACAGCAAGGAAGGGGAAACCAGCAGGAGAGACGCCGACCTGGAGAGACGAACATGAGAGGGTCAACTTCTTGCATAGAAGGGGGCTGCCGAGGAGGGTCTTGCGTGGAGGCCAGGACGCTGGCTTTTTCCAATTAGAAACTGTGACAGCGGGGACCGAGCGGGCCATGTGAGGGACAAGGCTGACAGAGTCCCCTCTGTCTGGTGCCCACAGCCGGAGCTGTGAGGCACGGAGGGCTTACAAGTGCTGCAGGCCACCGATAGCATCCGCGAGCGAGGAGTGGAGCTACCAGCAACCCACAGCGGGATTCGTAGCAGGCGAGCGCTGCTCGCAGATGTCCAGAGAAGTGTGCTTGGAGCCAAATAGAGAGAGAGAGAGAGAGAGAGAGAAAGCCCGGAGGAGCCGCCGAGGACCGGTGAGTGACTCAGAGGGAACACTTGTATCGTGGCGCTCCTGGGGCTACTGCAGGGCATATAGTGATGCCGGCTGAATGGAAATATGCGTGCAAGTGACAGTGAAGGAAGTTTTTTTTAATGCTACAAACATTATTGAATACTGAACTAAAGGAAAGCTAAGCAAGCATTATTACATCCTGAAATAAAGGAAAGCTTTAAGAAGCCTATGAATGACATGTAAACAGATGTGAAACGCACATACTGAACATTTCAGGCAAAGAATGAAACCTGAATAAAGTGGAAAGAAAGTGATTAGCACATATGAAGATTGTGAAAGCAAGCTGGTAAAGGAAAGTGGGCACCATGGATTGAGTTGTGTGAAAGAACACATTGTGGCAAAGGCAAAAGACTGTCATGAAGAAGCCAAAGTGAATCTGAACCAAAGCCCAAGTGCAGTGAGAAAGACACCTGTGTGGCCAAGAGAGCCTTGGGTTATCAGTCGCGTGATCTGTAATGGGCGGACCGTGTGGTCCGTCACCTGCGCCTGTACCGAGGATACCCTGTCTGGAATAAGCCAAGGCAGGCAAAGATAAATAATTTCCACTTATGAATAAGATTGCTGAAGTGCATATGCAATCTATAAAGACTTATTGAAGAGCCTGAAGGATTGTAAAGTTGACCTGGAACAGGTTTTGAGACTTAAGAGATTTGAACTGATTGTTAGTTGGCACGCTGGAAGAGCTTATGTCTTGGGGAAGGGGAACCCGAAACTTTGGAACTGTGCTGTCGCCTTGGGGAAGGGTACCCTAAGGTCCATCTTGTAACTGTGTGGTTTCCTTGGGGAAGTGAACCCTGAGGTCTTGCTGGAATTGTTTTGAACTTGGGGAAGGGGAGCTGGAATGTAAGCCTAGAGCTGGAAGAAGCTCAGAACATTATTTGGAGCACTATTTTGTTTGCTGCTGACATCCATACACATTGTTTAGCTTTAGTTGTGAGGGCAAGTATAGGTTTTGGACACAGATAGACATTTAAGTTTAATTTACTGACTCAGACTATCCTTAGCTTCTTTAGGTAGGGAATCCCACCTTAAGGGCAAGTTAGGCCTTACACCATCCTGACATTTAAGTTAATAAATATGTTTTGTTTGAACTTTGAACCTATTGTCTGTGTCTTGCTTCATGATGCATTTGCACATCCCTCCTGACTCATACACTCCTCCCACTACTCCCCGCCCACAGGTCCCGATCAACACTCAAATCTCCACAGCCCACCTTACCTGGCTCCTGGACTGCCTCCATCATTTCCCTTCTCTGTTTTGTGATGCTCTCCATGGAAATAATAAAGGGTCTTACTCAGTTTACTGTTTTCCAAGATGGTCATCTTTGCTGTGAGTTTTTAATAGAGAAATTACTTTAAAAAAAATACTTTAAAGGTATTTGCACAGAGGGAGCCCTGGTGTGCACACAGTGATCAGTTCTGCGTTTAGTGGCAGATAAGGCCTGTAACAGCCTTACGCGTCACCAAATTTATTTTGGCAATGGCTGGCAGGTCATTACCAGCCCTGTCCACCACTGAACGCCAAAGTCATCACTATATTATTCGTCTTGACTGTACAATTCATGAGGGTACTTTCATATTTCAGTTGTCTGCTAGGGGAATGTTCATGTGTGGGTAGGATCTTGGCCAACTTCACAAAAAATAATAATAGAGCTAATCCACTAACTATTTTGGTCGTTTTAAACATTGACATTTTTTACTGTCATAGTACCGCCTTGCACTATGACTCTCACTTGCATTTTGCTGCGGTGCTTCCATTCATGCATTAACTAATATATCTTCCCCTTCTTTGCCATTCATGTATCATCCAAACCGCTCCCAAATATCCTGAGGTCTCTTCTGTGGGGGCAATACATTCTTGCAGATCTCCTACCTTTCGTTACATATGACAAGATCCCTCACGCACACGGCATAGCTCAGTCCCATTTTCTACATTCAGCACATTGCTAATCTCATTTTTGCAAGTTTCATGGTGAGATTCTTGTAATAAGATTGAGATCCTTAACACCACTAAGCAAAACTGCCATTGATTCATGTTTCACATTTGAACCAAACATGTCCGTGACATCCTGTCCAACCGTGTCCGGAATTCCAGTATTTTAGGGCATTCCCATATGAGATGATAAAATGTCACCTCATACACTTGGAGCTGTGTTCTGGGTTAAATGTAAAAAAAGACTGGGTTTGCTCTCACACTGCACACACAATATCAAATAGAAAGCACAATTTGCTGATTATATTGAGTGATTTTAATCAACAACGTTGCAGCCTGACACGTGTTTCGAGCTTCATGCTCTTCTACTGAGGCTTAATCTTGGTCAATCTGCAAATCTCGTGCAGGTATTGAACCTTAAATAGAATTGAAACGTAATACGTGGGCTCCCAATAACTTGCAGTTGCACGGAGAACGTATTTGGTCAATCAGAGCAATGCAGCACGTCCGCTGCTAAATGAAATCGTCCGAGTTCACCGGTTTGAAGACATTTAGCCGGGATCGGCGTGAGGGGCTGTGTAGGACTTCGAAAGCTTCTACAGAGGAGAGGCGATGTACAGCGGGGAACACGACCTGGCAGAAGGGAAGAGCTGCAGGTCAAAATGTATTGCTTCAAAAGATTGCCAGTGTTTTCAATTTGTTTATGATGTGGAAACCTGTGCACGAAGAAACTGGCGTGCACGGATGGTAACCGACTCTGCTCGTGTCGGGCTTTGCTCCGGTCTGGAATCCGTGGAATGCGGAAATGGTTCGGCCAAGCAAAGCGTGGCTGATAGGCTGTGGAGGAGGAGGGGTGACCGGCGAGCTGCATACCCATTGGTGCTCCTCACTGCTGTACAGCGTCACTCCTATCGTGAATGGACACAGGGATAGAAGTAAACGCCAATCCCTGGTTACTGAGTCAAAATGAGGGAGGTGCAGCCAGAATGCCCTGCCTGGATTGGTGCGCATCACTGGTGGGTAGAGGTGACATGGCCAGGGAAATATAAAGCCACCCTTTCGTGCCAAAATTCTATAGGGGGGCTTTTGGCCGTGTTTAGCGGGCGAAGATAACGGCTGCTCAGCAATTGTGCAAACAGTCAACAGGACGGAGTAGGGGAGGACCGACTGTGGCGGTTAAACCGTAGCAGCCCAGTTGTTTATTGGTGCAGTATGCATGTGACTTATGGCAAGCTCATAGGTGTGCATGCTGAAAAGAGTGTATATCTGGAAGATATGAAATATACACATATTGTTGTGGTAATCGTGGGGAACATTTGAATTTTGGGGAACATTTGAATTTTCTTAGTAAACCTACAGACAGAGCATGAACCGCAAGGGTAGTGTCCTGTTACTTTTTCCGGAGATTCCACAGTCCAGGACAGGAAGTGTCATGTACATACATTGAATGGACTAGATGTTCCTTAACATTCCTTGCTCGATTGAAGGCAAATCTCAGTGGTGGTTCATCTGGCAATTGTAGCTTGACTATCGGGCAGTATTTGTAAATCACTTGTTTGACCTTGATCCTGTCTATTTGTTCCTGGTCTTGAGGGGGACCTAAATACTAAAGGGCGTCCCGATTGGTAAATCTAGCTTTTTTCCTTGCAATCGAGATTCGTTTTTTTGGGTATCCTCTCAACTTTAGGCTATCAGCCAAGATGTCAGAATTCGTATAGAAGTCTCTCTCTGAGGTAAAGTTTCTGCGAATCCGCAAAAATTGTCCATATGTTAAGTTTTGTTTATCGTGACGAGGATGGTCACTGTTGTAGTGAAAAAGAGTGTTGCGATCGGTGGGCTTTCTGTATAAGTTGCATGCGAGTTCCCCTCCTTCACAACCTATTTGAAGATCCAAAAAGTGTATTGCGTTGTTAACATACTCCATAGTGAATTGGATATTGCTGTTGCAAGTATTGAGCCACTCTTGAAATTATTTGAGAGATAGTTCATCCCCGGTCCATAAGAAAATGACATCATCGATGTACCTGCGCCATTCTGGATGTGTGCTTGCATACATTGGCCTGGTTGTTGTTTGTAGAAAGAACTGGTTGTTGAAAGTAAAGAAATTCTTGCAAAGGGGTAAAGTAATGAGTTAAATGATTAATTCTGGTGGAACCCGAGAATGGGTGCTGTTGAGGGTAAGGTGTTCATAAATGCAGTCTATTGCTGCTTCCTGTGGGATGGATGTGTATAATGATTTTATATTTATGGTTACTAGAAATTGAGAGTTCGAGTCAAAGGGAAGGCCCTCAAATATTTGAATCGTGTGTGTAGTGTCTCGCAGGTATGATTTAGTCTTAGTACTTATGGGTTTGAGGAAAACCCATAGGAGCAGGACAGGAAGAGGAATAGCGGTCAAGGAGGCAAGGCGGAGCACAGCAAAGCAGCGAACCAACAAAGTCGAAGACACAGAGTACAGAAATAGCCCTTGACAGTGCACAAGGAAGGGGAAAGCAAAAACAGCTTAGCGCAACTTGCGAGGCGGTTGCAACGCGCCGCTTATCAGGGTTTCCGTAAGCGGGATGCCTGCATGCTGACGTCGCAGCGTTCTGTACGAATACGGACACAATCTTGGTTTGGGAAAACCCCTTACAGCATCTCCATAAAAAAACACGAACAGAGAGGTTCAAAGGACGGAAGTGACAGTTTGTGAGCATTACACATAGGGTTAGGGCACTGGCAGTTCCATGTGAGACTTGCCTGACATAACTGGCTTGTCAAAAGCTCTAAGCCTCTTTGGAGTATCCTACATGAGTTAGGAGATTCATAATGAGGCTTTAAAATGTGCTAGATTTTTGGCAGTGGGACTCAGTAATCGGACATGGGAGAAGCAGAGGTTTTAACTGTCTCAGAAATTCACCCAGAGACAGTGGATTGTGTGGAGGAATGGGTGGTTGATCAACATCCCAGGGAGGGTCTTATGCGGGATTCCCTATCAAACACTCCTGAACTTTTTGATACCCATATTGGGGCAATTGACTCTGGGGCTAATGATTCTTCTCTTTTATCTACCTCTACTGAGTACTACCTCTACTTTCGGTTGGGGCCTCCTGCTGGAACAGTCTCCATGCCACTCTAAAACTTGAGAAGAACAACCTATGGCTGCGGAAGCACCTCAAGACTTTCCTCTTTGCTTCTGCCTTCTCTCCTACTCTCCGCTGCTGATGTGTTCTGTATCAGCATTGTGCACCTGGTCTCCCTCTCTCTTTAAGGCCCAGGTACCTCCTCACCCTGCCACCCACCTGCACTGCCTCCGGGCAATCCCTTGCACTGGGGTCTGTATCTGTAACCCTACAGTCCCCCCGACTCCCTTTTTTTCTGCACTTATTTAGACACACCCTGTCTGTTGCCTTATTCCCAGCACTTGCCACTTGCTGGCTGCACTACCACTGTTTGCTGCCTTTTGTTATTCATTTATTTATTCATGCTATTTACTTCGTTTTTATTTTTGCTCAGCACTTTCCACCTCCCCCTCCTTCTCCCATGCAGATGCGCGTTCTCAATGTCACTGGGCCTAGTAAGATCGTTGTTTTTGTTCTCCCTTGCCTTGTGGCGCTCTGAAACACTTGTGTACGAGCGCGATACAAATAAAATATCAATATCAATACTCTAACCCTTAGAGACCTGACATGGGACCCCACACCTCAACTGCTTTGAATTGTTTTATCGTCATTAGTAAAGGTTTTTGACACTTTGAAAGCAGAAGTAAGGAGAAATACTGAGCAGCTGCAAAATATGGGAGTACAATTGGAATCCCTGCCCAAAAGGGAGGAGGTGAAATGTTTTTTTTAAGAATGAAGTATCACACATTGTAGCAATCTTAGTAGATATACAGAAAGAATTAAATTCATTACCATTTCATGAAAAAGTACTTGAATCTGCCCATAAAATAGAAAACATTCAAAATCAGTTACATCTTATGGAAAGTAGTAAAGAAAAATATATTCCACAGAGTAAGAGTATCTCCCTCCACCCTGTAATCCATCTGGAGGAAACTGATAAAAGCCCTTTAACAGAACCTCACACTTTGACTGAGAGAGGGGGCTTTCCCCCGGTCAGCAGATTGGATCTGTCACTCTATTTGCATACTCCCCTGGATAAGGAGTTAGTGGAGGAATTCCTAAAATTGGGAGCCGTAGAGGGGGGGTCCTGATGAGGTTGAGTATATCAGGAACACCTTGGCACCCGTTGCCTGAATAAGTAATAGCACAAAAAAAGATTGTCAAATTACAGAGAAACAAACAAAGAAGACAGTTGGTAAACAAGTCAAAAAAACTAAGAACCAGAACAGTAAGAAACAAAACAGTAATTCATCCCGGTCTTTTGTGTGAATGTTAAAAACCCAGTTGATTCTAGAGCCAACAGAGAAGACGACAGTGTCAAGTAAGGCGCAGCAGGTAGCCCCTATATTACAACAAGGTTGCCGATTGAAGCCTCAGTACATGTCTGAGAGGGCATCCCAATACTCCTTAACTGAGATTAAAGGTCTGAGCCTGTTCTATAAAGATGGGGAAGTGCCATCTAGGAGTACTAAGTATAAGGAAACTCCCCTGTTTTTTTTGCTTACTTCTGAGGGCCTCGTCGAGAGTGCCGTTCAGGACCCACGTAGCATTAGTGAACCCACCCAAGTAACGGTAATAAACGCTCGAGACCATAGGGCCCCTCACAGTTCTATCCCCGGAAGAAGAGTTTAGTATAGGTGACGTGGGGGCCATAACCAATAAGGAAGACTACATAGACCTGACGAGGGGGTTGGGGGAGGCAACTCAGTGGATTGCTAGTAGAAATAGTGGAAATAGAATACCTAAAGGTTGGGTGTCACAGAAGTGAGAGTTGACCTTTGACCTCAAGTTTCAGAGGGAGGGGTGTAAGGTTTCTGGTAGAGATCCTAAGAATTATTATAAGGGGGGAAGTTTGGCAGACCGTATAGCCACATAACCTATGGTTATGAGCAACCCTGAAAGAACTACCCAGATTGAAAAACAGGTAGAGGATTATAGGAATCAGAATAAGTCTAATTGGAACATTATATCACACAAAAGAAATCATTGTAATTAAGGTGATATATTGAGGTCTGAAGTTACTAGTAATGATAAAAAGGATCACTTAGACAATTTTATTATAGAAGCAATTTTTGTTGATCCTGATCTCAAGTTTTTAAATAGACCTGTGATCTTGGCAATCCTGCATGTAGTTCCTAGCTTAACAAGGATTGGATCTAGGGACATTGACAGAGTCGAGTTCTGTGATTGGTCAAGGTGTGATGTCTCGAGAGTAACAGTAACCTCTCGCATTATAAGGGGATTGATTTTATCATCGGTTGACGAGATTCGATTGAGGGGTTTTGATATCTATACTACCTTGCGATCATATAGTAATATCCCCAGTGACTGGTGTCATATTGGGGCGAATGATGTTAGCTATCAGGAAGTTTGGAGTAATTCTAATGTTGAGTTGGGAGGTGAACCAGGAAAAGGCAGAGTTGAGACAAATGGGATTACGAGTGGTGGCTCCCCTGGAGATTGGTTTTGGTTAGCCAAGCCGAAGGAAATCTTTTTGAGGGAGGACAAAGGTATTAGGTTAGGTTTTCAGTCTTTGTTATTGGAACACTCGTGGTTTCCAGCATTTGCTTAATTCTGTGGATCCTGGTATGAGCTTAAATAGATATTCATTCATAACGCTACAAGAAATGTTTTCGACTGAGCAGGTGATAATGGATGGATATACTGTGTGCCAACAAATGGAACTAAAAGGAGTGGCGGGCCACCCAAAAGGAGTTCTTTTGATGGGGATCAGAAATTAGATTATTTTGAGTGTAAATATCGTGAATGACATATGTAGTGTTGGCAACCCATGTACTTATGAAGGACAGGATGGTTACCATCCTTGTTATAAATCTATATTGTAGCTATGCAGAGATGTTTCAAAAAGTACTCATTGACCATATAGATGGAATACTGATAAGTTGGAGGGAAGTGCAACCGTCCGGTTTGATTATTGTTGCAGGTGACTTTGATGTAAACTGCCTTAATCCATCAAACTTCAATGAGTCCCTTGGCCTGCCAGCCTAAAATTAATTCACAAGATGTCAAAGGAAAGAGGTGGTGGGAATTCTTTGATAGCTGGTGTCTCAGTGTATTGACTGGAAAAGCAGGAAAAGGGAGCTATTACCGGTACACCTGGAAGAGTGGCTGTAAGTCATCAATGAATGATTACATCTTTATGTCCGCAGAATTGTGCTAGGCTGAAAAACCTCTTACTATAAGAAATGGTTTCCCAAGCGATAACGCTAAATTGACAGTGGAATTTAGTTTTCTAAGTTGCTTGGGCTTAAGAGACAAAATGCAAAATGTGATTGTAAGCAAGGGTAAAAACCGACTGATTTGGGCTCCACGAGACATAAGGGAATTTAATAAGAAGTTGGAGATGGAAATCTTTGATAAATGGAGTGTTCCGGATAAATGTGTTGGTTCAGTACTTTACTTACCTACATTTATGAAAAATACATTAAGACCAAGAAAGTCAAGGAAGTACCTCTCGAGAACAACCTATAGCCCTATTATTCAATCTATTAAAAGGGAATATAAAAGAGAGGTTAAGAGAATAATGCGAATCCAAACGCAGAGCTCTCGACTTAATGATAAACTCAAAAAATTTAACCAGAAATACAAAAACAGAGTTAAGGCATTAAAATCATTAGCCTACCAAAAAGAGGGGGGGAAAATGCAGGCATGTATCTTGGCGAAGGGCGACATTAACTTCTGGTGACTCCTTAAATTAAACGAAGAAAAGCAGAGTGCAGTCCAAGCAAACCCTATCCCTGAACCTGTATGGATAGCATATTTTTCCAAATTGTAGAATCAATCAGCTGATTCCGCACTAAGATGGGGGGAGTCTTAAAACTGAAATTTGGGACCTAGAAAACACGATGACTCAAATTGAATCCATCATCCGACATAGCAGTAATTCAAGGGCAACATGCCCTAATGGGCTGTGTAATTGTGTACTCAAAGCAGATCCGGGGCTTTGCGCCTGGACCTGGTTTAATCTTTTTCAGTTAATTGTTTGCCTAAAAAAAAATCCTGAGCCTTGGAAAGAGGCGCACATTGTTCCTATTTTTAAGAAAGGTGCGCTGGATGCCCCGGAAAAATATAGGCCTAGAGCGTTACTTGACGGAGATTCTAAAATATTCTACTTTTCTCCCTTAATACATGGGCTACTAAGCAGGGTTCCTTAAGCCCAATCGGTTGGGCTTTAGGGTAGGCACTGGTACCAATGTGGCAGTTTGGGTACTTAATACAGCATCTAGCCTGGGAAGGAGGCCACAGAGAGGTTTATGTAGTGTCAGTAGACTTATCCTTGGCTTTCGATCGTGTCAATAGAATTAAACTGTGGAAGAAATTACAAATGGGGGAATCCTGAAGGGATTATTAGCAATTCTTACACATCTTCATGAACATTCAGTGTTAAAGATCAGGCTGAATTTAGAAGGTATGCTGACAGCAAGTATCCCTACCAGCAGTGGTCTTTGCCAAGGATGTACCTTGCCACCATTCTTATTTAACGTTGATATGGCAGACTTGGGGGAGCACCTAAAGTCTGCATCATTTGTGGCTCTGAATGTGATGGGAACCCCAATCTTTTGAATAAGATACTGTAACGCTTACTTCTGGGGCCCTGCAGGAGTGCCTGGTCTGGAACGCTGACTAAGGGGTTATAGTGACGACAGGGCTGGCTGCTGATCCCAAATCACTCCCTCCCCACTGCTAGCTGTGAGACCAATAGGGTTCAGCACACAGTAAGTTGGGAGTAGTTTGGAGGTTTCTGGATGGATATTTTCAGTGCAACTCTTGGAAATGGACCTACAGGGGACAAAACATACAGGTGTAAGATGTTCTGTCTGATTTCCCTAAAACCCCCACTCGATTCCCCTTGTTCCCCTAAAGAGTTGGTGGGCAGGCAGGTTGGGTTTAGGCTCACCTTTAGTCCAGATGCTGGTTCTTTAGCGTGTTTTCAGTCTTACAGTTGATTCAGTGGATAATGAGTGTTCTCCAGTTACTTCACTGGATATATGTATATGATGGCGCACCCAGGCCTGCAGAGGCGCGACTGTTGTTGGTAGCAGAAGCTCTTGTTGTCCTTTCAGTCTTTATATGTGTTCAGTTTGTTTAGAAGTCCTGGATCTGTACTGCTGGGATGAAACGTCTCTCACTTTGGGAGCGCGCGTGGAGGCAGCAGAACGCTGTTGAAGGAGGGCGTGCTGGCTGTTTTGCAGGAGCCATGGGAAAGCAGTTACAGTTTGAAGAAAGAAGCCTCAATTGGAGGAGACACGAGGTTGGCCGGCGATTTGAGTCCGTCAGTGAAGCCAAGTGAGTAGCAGGCGTTCCGAATCCGACGGCGAAGACTCGCGACTAGCAGGTGTTCCGAATCCGACGGTGAAGACTTGCGAGTAGCAGGCGTCCGAATCCGATCAGGTAAGCAGTATAGTCAGGAGTCCATACACGTGGAAATCGGAGGAAAGCGCTACGCAGTTGATCCCTTGCAGCCAGAGAAAACGCTAAGCGCTGGGTGTGGCTCAGGGCGTGGCTTATAAAGCCTTGGCTGCACCCAGCACCACTAGACCACAATGGATGTTACAGAATGGCTTTGACAAGGGCTATCTTGGTTTCCACTGGATGTCCCAGGGTAGTGGCCATTTTGGAGGTGGCAACACTTGTATTAAACCATAACCTGCGCCAGTTAGCCACCTTTGAAACCCAGGACTTCCCTACAGAGGGGGTTTTGGTAGGAATCATGACAGATACGCAGACGATATTATTCTGCTGAATGGCACTAAGGTGGGAATTCAGAGATTGTTGAAGAGTTTCTCTGAGTACTGTCTAAAAATGATCTTATCTTAAACACTGGGCAACTCACTTGTTAACATTTACAAAGGGGAAGAGAAAAAAGAAAACCTCTATATGGTTGAGAAAGGATAAAATTGTCCAGATTGACAGTATGCAATATCTTGGTCTGGACATTGCAAGTACCCCTGGAAAAGAATTGGTGATGGAAGGTTTGTATAGATCTGTGAAATCTTGGCAAGTGCCTTTTTGGGGTTCTGGCGCTCAACATGTTTCCCTTTAGGATGGCAAAGTTGTGGACAATTGACTTTTTGTGGAAGCTCTCTTCTCTTTCTCCTTTGCTTTGCCCTCTTTCCTCTTCCTCCTCTTCTCTTTCTTTCTTCTCTTTTTTTTCTCTGTTTTTAAGAGTTGAAGGTTGAAAAATTGGTTTATCTGTAATGGATTTATTATTAAGCTTTTGGTTGTTATTCATAATTATTATTTTTTTTAATATGTTGCTTGTTTGTGAAAGGTTAATTTTGTAACCATATACAATAAAAAAAAAAGAATGGTAAGGCTCTTAAGGCAGTTGCCCAGATGAGGAACTTTAACTCCAAATATGGAAGGTTTTCTATTATTCCGTTTTATAAAGCCAAAATTATCCCCATGATAATTTATGGTATTGAAATTCCCCATAGCCTATTGGATGAGGATTTTAATCATTTGGAAGGTTATTTATGGAAGAGAGTATTAAACTTACCTCAGGCTATACCAATCAGTGTGATTAGATTTGAATTGGGCTTGTTAGCTATAGAAGCCCAAATTGTATGGAAGAGAATCTTGTTATGTTGAAACACTTGTGTATAGGCGCGTTATAAATGCCATATCATACATGTTATACGTTTAAAGTTCCCCCTGAGAATACATTGCTTAAAGACTTTGAAGAAGGAACAGATCTATTGGGAAATATTTTGGTAAGAAAAACCACGAATAAATTGCAAGAGTGGAGACTGAATAGGGATCTACTAATGGAAATCCCTGGTGTATATGTTTATTTACTTATTGGTCATGTATATAGTGCCTATACACTTAAACAAGTGTTTCAAAGTGCTCCAACGCAGGGAGGGTTACAAGGATTGACATTCTTGGTACATTGGGAATGTGCAAGTGCAATGTGTTCAATGGTACAACATCAGACAGGAGGAATACAAATTGTTACAACATGAGACAAAAAGTAATGCATGTGCCTGATGGTCATTACAATAATGCAAGTGCTATACACAAAAAGAGGTGCAGGGGGGTGGTGTAGGGTAAGACGTACAGAGCAAGTAAGTGCAAAAGACACAGAGTAAATGGGGGAGGTATGAAGGGGGAAGCATAATGGCATGTCCAGAAAGCACCTAGAGTCGATATTATGCACAGGCACACTAACACATGAAAAACAAAAACGGACTCAGTTGTAAAATGCACCAAAATTCGATTATAAGCACAGGGACACCAACACATGAAAAAAGAAAAGTGGCTCAGTTGTAAAAATGCACCTAAATTCGATTATAAGCACAGGCACACTAACACATGAAAAAGGAAATAGTGGCTCAGATATAGTGTCAATGTTAATCAAAGTAGGTGAGCTGCCAACTCACAAGTGAATCTGCCGAATGCCATGCTTTCTGGTGTGTCATGCAGAGACGTCAAAGAGAGCCCCAAGTCCAGGTGAAAACAAGATGTGCCGCAGTGGAGGGTGAAGCTAGGCCTGGACAGGCACAGATAGGGGCCTTAGATCGTGGGCCTTGGAGGCGGGCCGGCATTCGCCTGCCGGCACGCCTGATTGGTCATGAAGCCTATATATAGTGACGGTCATATAAGGTCATGAAGGTCATATAAGCAAAGACTATGGCGTAGAGACTGGTGCAGAACACGAGATATAGTGGGTGGATACGAGAGGTATAAGAATTTAATGGTGGGGCATAAGAAATTGGGAGTTTGCGCACAATAATTGTGCAGATTTACTTCAGGGAAAACTAGCTGTATATTGTCGAGGTTCAGGTTGGACATTTTACCCACCAGGACGAAATGTTTTAAATGGGGGATGGAGGATTGTCACTCGAAAGAAACGCTCGAGCATCTCCTTGTGTATTGTGAAGACCTCATTTCCCGAAATGTTGCTTGCTTCAGTAAACCTACCCATCGATATGGATAAAACACAGGAAAAGTTATTTGGGATTTGTGTTGGCCAAAAATGCCATATCAGCTCATCAAGTCTTTGTTCTAATTTTTAACTATGATTAATTTGGTAAAGACCTGACAAGGCTTGTCAAGATGTGGAAAATTATGATTACATATGGAGTATGTGAAAGGATCGATGAACTGCTGGTATATGTTTTTAGGAATTGTATGTGTTTTATGGGCGGAAGTGTATTTTAATGTATTAAATTTTAAATTATATTTTATTGTGATGATTTTGTGCAAGGTTTTAATGTGGTTTTAAAACTGAACGCACTTTAAATAAATAAATAAATACTGGTACAATCTCTGCCACTGAAAATATATGCAGCACTGTTTCTACCTGCATCCACAACACCGGCTTGCGGTGGGTGCGTGGTCAGAAAGGGAGTTAAAGAAAAGTCCAGACCACATGCCCAGCTATTCCTTGCTCTCTAAGACAACACATTGAATACAGTGCCATTTCGTGCATGTGCATGCATGCAAACACATGTAACCTTAAGACTTAAAAAAACACATCTTCATATAGAACACCAAAACCTTTTCCTTCTCACAAAATGCTAAACAACTGCTTGCTGGGAGGCTCTCCTAAAACTTTCACATCAAGAACCCCGAGCCATTTAATGCAATCTATGTGCTTCTGTGATGAAACGTATGAAATACCCATGCTGCTGCAACTGCACAGCCTCTATTAAAGCTGATTAAAACAGAGGAAAATGATGCAAAAATGCAGCCCTAGTTAAAGACATTTTTCATTTTACGCAATTCTACATGTGTCCTAAAGCAATGTGAAACGCATGTTCATGATTCAAAAGACTTAAATAACACTGTAACCTACAAAATGCAAGCAGTTAAACAAAGTGAACAAAACACAAATTCCCTTCTACGTTACTCAGAAAGTATTATCTTGATAGAATTATTAACAGAGGAGAGTGTTTAAAAAATAAACAGAGCAGGACTCATCCCAGTTGTTTCTTTCAAGGAACTGTTAGATTTCTAAAGTAGAGAGCGGATTTGCAAGCTGCTGCCTGCCAGGCTGTCACTAGTGAACTCCATGATGTATGGTGGTGCTGCTATAAATAGCATGTGTAAGCTGTATGCAGTGAATAATTAAAAAGGCTGTATTGACAATATTTCTGTGCGTAAAAATGCCCAATACGCACCTTATCTAGAGGGCTGAGTACAAGGGAGCGAATACTCGTACCGGAGTGCTCAGGGGTGCATGTGAGATATTTTGTGCTGCCATGCAGGTGAAAGGCACATGATAAAAAGGTTTGGAACCCGAGGGAAGAGAGAAGGAACTGTGAATAAATATACCAAGTGATTGTTGAAATAAGAATGAAGCGTGAAAAAGGTGCCATGTATTAAGGAAATTACGGCTAATATTCAATACCGAACTACAGAAAAGATATGAAAAAGTGTGCCACAGCTGGAAGACAAATACATACTGTGTTACAAGAAGTTGAAATGTGTTGGAAGCAATAAAGAACAAAGTGAGACACGTTTTGAGCAATTATTAACTGAAAAGACACATGTAAAAGGCAAGTTGTGCAACTTGAAAAGGGCATTGTGAATGCAAGGTGGTGGAAGAAGACATGCACCATCAATCAAGTGGAATTCAAGTGGTGGCAAAGCCAAAAAGACAGCCAATATACAAAAAGCGACGAGGCCCTAAGTTGCCAGAAAGAGGAAAAGAAGACACAACAGATGCTGAGTGTGAACATTGGTGTTTGGTGGAAAACAAGTGTTAATCAAGAAGGCCTAAAGAGTATCACAAAGTACCAAGGGCTATCAGTTGTGTGACCTTTAGTGGGTGGACCGTGTGGTTTGACAGCTGCGCCTAGACCAAGTAGCCCCAAACTAGAAAGAGCCAAGAAGAGCCTGAAGACAAAGGCTGTGTGATATACCTGCTGAAGTGGAAAAGAGCATTTTTGTATGGTACAAGTTGAAAGAAGTACCAGTGGAAATTGATAATATTGCTGAGCCCCAAGAGACTGGAACCACTTGGAACTGTGTTGATCTTGGGGAAGGGAACCCTGAGATACTATGGAACTGTTGTGAATTTGCAGAAGAAAAACAAGAGAAATTTTGGAATTGTGTTACGCTTAGGGAAGGGAACCCGAGTCCTGTTTTCTTTGTGGAACTATCTTTAACTTGGGAAGCAGAAGTTGAACCAACCCCAAGCTAGAAGAAGCTCAGAACTTTATTTGGAACACTGTTTCTTTTGGTGCTGCCATCCCTACACATTGTATATTTCTAAGTGTGAGGACAAGCATAGGTTTTGGACACAGACAGACTTTTAAGATGAACTCACTGACACAGACGATCCTTAGCTTCTTTAGCTAGGGAAATCCCACCTTAGCGTATGGAAAGATAAGCCTTAATCCATCCTGAGATAGAAAATAAAAATCCTTTTGTTCAGAGATTTTATGTGTTGTCTGTGTCTTGCTTTATGATGCCTTCACATTGGAAATGTCTATCAGAATTGGCATGTTGTGTGTTTCCATCACAAAGTTCCGGCATTTCTTTTCTTAGTCTCTCTAATTGAATTTAAACATCAGCAAGTCAGTGATTGTATGTGGGTGGCTGTTTGATTGTTCATCCAATAATTTATTTTTACTCACAACGTACAGGTTGCCTAACATAGACCAGTATTTTGGTATCCAGTTTATCATGTTCCCTGCATCCTGCTCCGTCTAAATCAGCTTGCATTCCTGTAGTGGAAGAAGTGAACTATATCTGATATGATATGATATGCCATTTATAACGCCCCTGTACACAAGTGTTTCTATAAAGGTTTTTCACCCCCCCTGCTGCACACCATCGTCTGCCACAATAACAATGTGCATCCTGGGGTTGCCATCAGCTTTTACAATTATTTTACCGTTGGCCAGTCACCCGAACATTGTATTGGCACTCTCACCATTACTCTCAATTAGTAAATACAGTGCAGTATTATTTTCAACTGTGAAACTTGTTATGTGTTGGATTTGTGCCACCATGCAATATAATTGTAGATCTGGAACTTTGATTCCACCACGTTCATACGAAGTGGCTATGGGTGAGGGATTGGTCCATAATCAACATTTAGGAAGTACATTTCCGATTTGGTCCAATTTATTTGTCACCCTTGGTATTGTACCAAATTGATCAATTATGTCCAGAGTGGTCTCTAATATCCCCTTGTGTCTTTGTTTATATAACAGGGAGACAATGGATTCCACACCCTTAGCACTGATCCCTCTACCCATCATTTTCCATTAAGCATAGATGTAAGGGGCTCCATCACCAAGGCACATGGCACAGGTGACAGGGAGAATCCCCATCAGGTTCCTCAGCTTAAACATAATTAGCATAAAAAGCTTGCGTTCCATGCCACCTGATGGCCGACTACCGCCGCTGCTATTTTCCCCCACCCTCCGTCACTTTATCTATTTTTTGTCACCCTTCCACCCCCCTACTAACCTTATTTCAGCCACGGTATCCACTCCTTCCCCTTGCCTCCCACAGGCCACAATGGAAAAGAAAGGGGGCTCCGCATGGAGCCCTGCTTCCCTTTCCATGGCGGCCCTCTCGGAAAAGGATTTTCCTTCATACAACGGGACGCCACACGTTCCCCGTTGTACAAAGGAAAATCCTTTTTATTTAGCACCCCTGTTTACCGCTTTGGTAATCCGGGGTGCAAATAGCCTTAATCCCCCGTTTCAGTGGCTGGAACAGGGGATAATGGCCCATAGCCCCCGTTATCTGCCCTAGCTTTGCTCGGGCTGATAACTTGGGCTGCCAGGCCATTATTCCCCGTTCCAGCCATTAACGCCATATTGCAAGAAGATACGACCAAATGTCTGGGTTTCTAATTATTTACTTTTCCCTCTCTTCAACTCAAATAATGAATGAGTACAGGCCTCTGTCTTAGTCAGCGATGCCAGTTCACAGCATGGTCGCTCACACTGGCCATACTCCCTTGTAAGGGCTTTCCTGTACATATCATTTATTTCCCTAGTTGTCGTAGTATCAAAATCATCCTTCCACAGATGAATATTAAGAAGTGTTTTGTCATGTATTGTAGTATATCTGGCCTCAAGTCCTCTAAGTCTACCATGAATGTGTTATTAATGGAGCACATTTATTTTTCTTGCCCAGTTTACAATGATCTTGGGGCCAAATATCTTAAACCAATGCTTAAATCAAAAAATATTCGCTGACTGTGTGTAAGTGCGCGAGCGAAATTAATGTAGTCTAAGCGGTGGCACATTTTATTTACAGAGCATGGCTGAGAAGGCTCACATTTACGAAGAATTGCTACACTATGCTAGACTGTCTAGGTTGCATTATTTTTGGCTCCTCCGGGCTCCTGGAACAAATATACTTTGTTAAGGACTAAACTATAAACTGTTATTACTTTATTATGGTCACAGTGACCCAAAGCAAACATTCTAAACCTAGTTTATTTTTGTAAATTGGTCGTTGTATACTTACTTTAAATTTGGAATGAAATATTGTGTACTGAATATCATGCATATGTTATGTTATATGGCATGTTTTGTAAAATGGCATTTGTATAGCGCCTACTGCCATTGGTATGGCCTCAAAGCGCTCTGGGATGAACGCCCTTGGAGTACTAAGGTCCGAGATAAGAGATTTGAAGGTGGATTCTAGAATGTGTGTGTGCATTTTTAGCCAGCACAAAGGTAGGTAAGGAGTGGCTAAACCCCTGATAGTGTCCCATGGAGATCTGGATAGTGGATGGGTGCTGTGATAAAGTGTCCTTGACTCGCCTATTCTCCTGACATTAGGTCTATTATGTTATTATGCACACAGCTGGACTGAATTTTTTCGTGGGATTATGCTGCATTCTCTTGGCAGTGGTGATGTCTGGTCTGAAGGCGAGTAGTGATTATTGCAATTGTATGCGGGTGGGTGGCTGTGCCACAGGAAGGATACAGCTGTGTTCTAGTGTGATGGAGAGCTATACGTACCCGTTATCAAGGCTGACATCTAGTTACCATGGAGTTATGCAAATGGTAACATATGCCTAGACTGGAATCCTTTCCATGCACACCTTGCTGTCTCCTCCGGTGCCCCCAGCGAGAAGATCCTCTATGCAGCGGATGCTAAATGGGATCAAGTGCCAGATAGTTGGAGCTTGGACGGAGAAAGAAGATCCCGCTATTCTAGTCGATTTTGCGACTGAGATGACAAGGAGAGCTGTACCTGATCTTTGGTTTCTTGTGGGCATGATGGGTGTGGATTTGTGTTGCAGATATTCTGGTTCTGTGTTGTGCAGTGCTCAGTGGGTGAGGCACATTGCCTTGAAGGTGGATCGTCACCCCCATCGGCAGCCAGGGAGGGAAACAGAGGGCGGGTGTGATGTGTTCTCTAGGGCCTAGGGCAAGAAGGAGCCTTGCTGCAGTGCTTTGTACCCATTGGGTAAGTGATTGAAACAGGTGGTTTCACGGTTGTATACTATTTGACATTTTCACAATTGACCTCGGGATAATTGTCCTAATTTAGAAGGTCAATTAGGACATATATGCGGGGGAAAACCACCCCGCAGCCCCACACCCAATCCAAAAATCCCTGCAACCCCCCACCCAATCCCCTTATAGTATTTATAATCCAAAACCAACCCAATACATATATAAAATAACTAAAATAATATAAAGGTCAATTGTGCAGAAGGTCAAATAGGACCACTATAATTAGGTCAATTGTGAAAAAGGTCAATTGTAAAAGGTCAATTTGGGTAATACCGGTTTCACCAGGGAGCCTTGCTGCTACCATTGCTATTTGTTTTCATTGGCAGATGAGGTTCTTATTAACGAATGATGTAATTAACTGCATGTTTTTAGATATTTATATAGCTAATGCATTATATTTCTATTTACAACCTGATGACATGTTGAATAAAGGTTATGGAATTAAATATTATTAGGGTATTTATTGAGCATGGGCCTAGCTTTGGGAAGTATTGAAGAGATTTACAAGTCATAGTGCACAGTAAGAGAAGTAGAGATGCAAGGGCGTGGGAAGCTAAAAACAGGGGAGAGCAGACATTTTGGCAGCAAGGGATCTACAAGCAACAACAGGAGAAAACAGGGATAAGCAGAATGCCCAGTCTCAGGTTAGGTGGAGAGTGGAGGGCTGTGGACCTAGGTGTTATGGAGAAGTCATTGCTTGAAGAGGAGGGTCTTGAGCTCCTTCCTGAAATATAGAAGCAAGGTGGTGAGTCTGGTGTTGACAGGGAGGAGGTGCCAGAGCCTGGGGTTGTAAGCAGAGAAGGCCTTACTTCTGGTTGTTTCCTTCCTGCACTGGCAGAGGTCAGGTTTCAAGTATTTACATATCCTTACTTCTGGGAGGTTCCCAGCAAATGTTCTTAAGAATATCTACTTCAGTTGATATGCATATTGCACCACATCTCTAGACATGGCACTCCAAACAGCTACCCGTTAAGAAAATACCTTATTTTCCTGCAAGAGTCAACAAAAAAGGGTGGGTTCCTTACAATATTCAAGATTTTATGAAAGAAGAAAAACTTTGCAATCTAAATTAGGTTGTTCAAAAAATTGAACATGTTATATTGTATAATCAAAGGTACGTAAGAATCAAGGAACTAATTGCACAGTTAAACAATGCCCAGTTAATAAATAAAACACAAGAATACAGGAAAACTAAATGGCCAAATACACAATAAAATGACTCAACCCGTTCCAGAAGGAGCGGTACTCGTTTAAACCGACATCCACCTCGACAAAACAACAGACCAAGAAGTGCCACTGTCACCCACGCTGTGACATGGAAAACAAATGAACAAGTACTTCAGTAAATGAGGGGGACAAGAAGATAAGATATAATTGGCACTGGGCCCTAAATCCCAGTAGGTCATACACCTAGGAAAGCATTGCCATGTCAGTCCTGAACATTCAAGTGTGCATCATTAAGGTTGGCTGGTAGTTCAAGCAGGGTAGAAATGGCAACTCAATCTGCCTCTCTCCCTGAAAGTTAATAAGCAAGGGAAATTGCCAGAAGGTCTAAGAGGCCAAATCTTTAGTCCGCCTACTATGCCGGCTATTGTCGGACACAGTTTTGTGCAGGCCAAGCCTTCATCAGGGCGAAGAAGGATCTGAACGGGGTGGTAATGGTTGGAAGCACCTATAGAAAAATCAATATACATATTTTGTTTTAACTTTATTTAAATAGGTTCATGTTTACAACAACAGAAATCTGGAGCACTGCCACGTTGACATATAGGTCCACAACTTTAAATTACATATCGCTGTTGGCAGAAAACAGAAACAAAGGCCCACCTGTACCCTTCCACTCTCCACGCAGTAAACAGGTATTTCTCATGTTGCGCCATATCCCCCGCACAGTCCAGTCAGTACCTCCAAACACTGTCACCCCATCGTAAGCCTCCCACATCAGACAGCTTCCTCCCTTACAGAGAGCATATCCCACACAGGATCGCAAATGTCTGGGGGCCGGAAGCCCGAAGGTATTGTTCTACAGTACTCCTGCTCCATGTCACAGCACCAAGCCAAGTCTCCTAGCCATTTGGACAGTGTCGGCGCTGTAGGACTCGACCAGAGCATTAATATACATCTTTTCACCAGTATCATACATTTTGATAGTAATTTCTTCCCCCTCTTCGAGATGCCCTGTACCAACCCAAACATGCAACTTAAAATATTTAGGGGGGCTCTCTGTCACTTCTGCAACCTGCATCCAAAAGGTGACCAAATATTATGTTATGTCATTTGGTATTTATATAGGGCTCTATATATCATTGGTATGACCTCAAAGTGCTGTTAGGTTGAATGCCCTTGGGGACCGTAGTCCAAGTCAGTTGAGAGAAGGTGTTGCAGGGTGCTTGGGAGCAGCAGTTATGTGTGCAGCTGATGTAATTGCCTGATGGTAGCTGCACCCTAGCATTAGGTGTGGTGGTATTGATATCAGTTGAATGTGGCGGGTGGACGCCAAGACTGGGTTCTGGCTATGTTGGGCCTGCAGGACGCTTATGTGTGCAGCTAGGCTGGTTTGTCATGGGATATAGCTGTGTTTTATTAGAATGATGAGGTGTTTGTGTGTTAATGTTCATATGTGAGCAGCTAGGCCGAAATTGATCGAGGGCTATAGCTGCACTCTATTTGAGTGATGTTGTAGAGAAGAGAGTAAGCGTAGGGATATGGGAGGTGATAGTTTGGGTTGAGTTATGATCTAAAACATAGGTAAGTAAATTAGGCCCTTGGGACACTTCTACGGCACATTTATAAAATTGGCATTATCTCTAACGCAACCTAGGAATCTACCATCGCTCCTACTGTCAAATTTTGCCTGGACCACTGGGTTAGGCATACTCGGTGGAGGATTTTAATCAGTTTAAAACGGGAGTTAATTGCCACTTTCTTAGACTGCTCATACATAGATTTCCACCTAGCATTCCCCCACCTCCTCACCAATAACCCTTTCCCATTTCACCCTACTAGTTATTTCTTCCCCAGAGGTATTATTCTGGGCCATGACATATATTGTTGCCACTATATTTTTGCAGTTCACCAAATTTGCTATATATGTTAACAGTGAGACCATTCTAGGCTCCGCTGGGAATTATGGTGACCACGCCCTGAATGCCTCCCGGAGCCTGTGGAATTGGAATGCTAACCCAAATGTATCCCCAAGCTTATCCGTAACCTGTCCCCATGAAACAAATGATCCCCCTGGATAGAAGTCTGCCAGAGTTTGCACACCGTACCTTGACCAAGCCCCACTTATTTATTTGTCACGCGTTGCGGTCAGGGCCTGAATATTCCAGACATTGGGCCTCATTAGGACCCTGGCGCTAAGTGTTTAACGGCGCCGTAAAAGGCTGCAGCGCAGTTAAACACTTAGCGCCTTACTACGAGGTCCCTTTGCGGGACCCGACCAGAACGGCTGGTCTAGACCAGCCGTTAAAGTAGGGACCCGCAAAGAGACCTTGGTGCTAAGTACGGTACCGCAATTTGCGGTACCGTACTTAGCGCCTTCCCCAGTCCCTTTGAGCCCTATGGGGCAAAAATGGGAATGGGGGAGGGCCAATGTTCACTGGGGAATTACCGCCCCGCCAACCTTGGAATGGGGTGGTAATTCCCCATTGAACATTGGCGGACTCGTTATGATACCGGCACCAACCATGGCGCTAATAGCGCCATGGTTTAGCGCAAATATCGTAATGAGGGCCATTGAGTTTTGGAGTGTACGGAAAGGGGATCTGAAACCTGCAGCATAGCCGCTTCCATGTGTGTACTGTACATGGTGCTGGATCGAAGGGGCATTTATCATTTATATTAAACGAGAGCAGGGAGCTCTGTAACGAGTATGGGACGAGTATGGGAATGCCGCCCTCCTTTTCAATGTAACATGTGGGAATTGCCCGGAAATCGGCATACAGTAAGAGACAAAGGACACATGTGCCGCCTAGTAGTATAACTCAAATTCTGGCAGTCCAACTCCACCTCTACCCCAAGGTCTGACAAGGTACTCCCATCGTATTCTGGGTGTTATCGTGCTCCACAGCAACTTAATCACCAACCACTTCAACTCGGCAAAGAATTGGGACCTCGGCCATATTTGGACATTCAGAATTAGATACAGCAGTTTAGGTAAGATAACCATTTTGACAATCGCTACCTTCCCGAGTAGAGAGATCAGGAGCGAGACCCAGCGGTCAATTCGGCTTCTAAACTCCTCCACATGGATGCCATAGTTATCCTGAAAGAGCTGCGTTTTGGATCTACCAATATGTATACCTAGATATTTTTCAGACTCTTGTTCCCATCTAAATCCCTCCGCCCCCGTACTCTCATTTAACGGGAACAGAATTGAAATTGGACCAATTCACTCTCAGCCCTCATATATTCCCAAACGCTTCGGCTTCCTGGGTGAGGGGGGTTAGATTACTACCGGCGTTTCTAATATCCAAAATAATATCATCCGGATAAAGCAAAATCAACTCACGGGTGCCTCCAAGCGCCAACCCCTGTTGCCCATGAAGTCGTCTCAATTTCACAGCCAAAGGCTCCATCGCTATAGCAAATAAAAGTGGAGATAGTGAACAGCCCTGGCGTGTCCCCCGCCCCAGTAAAAACTCCTGTGAGTGTCTTCCAAATAACCTGATTCTAGCCTTCACCCCTGAATACAGCATCTTGACACATGACAAAGTGGGAGGGTACCCAATCTTTTCGTGCACTGCAAACAGGTAATCCCATGCCACTGAATCAAAGACTTTCTCCATGTCTAAAAGCGCTGCTATTGCCTGGGCTGAAAGGTCCACCTGAGCCAACACCCCAAAGAGCCTCTTTAGATTAAGGACCGTACTCCTCCCCGGAATGTAACCTGATTGATCCACGTCTATTATTGACGGGAGGAAAGGCAGCAATCTGTCTGCCAAGATTTTAGAGAAGATGTTTGTATCTACATTTATGAGGGAGATCGGTCTGTACGACGCGCAGTCCAGTGAGTCTTTATCTGGTTTTAATATCAGGGTGATTATCCCTTCTCGCATTGTAGGGGGCAAGCGTCCTATCTCAAGTCCCTCGTCCCACACTTCTAGTAAATATTTTGCAACCCTCGGGCCAAATTCCTTAAAAAATTCTATAGTGATCCCATCCGATCCTGGAGCCTTACCCAATGGGAGATCTCTAATTGCTTTGAGGATATCCTCCGCAGTGATTGCAGTACTCAGTGCCTCCACAACCGGTTCGCTGAGTAAGTTTAGGGGAGCATTGTCCACAAAACTATGTAAAATGTCTGGGTGTCCCCTAGCCCTCTCAGCATATAGATTCTTGTAGAAAACACGAAATTCCACCAGGAGGTCACCAGGGTCTGTCACCAGAGCCGCGTTCGAGCGACATATCGCTGGTATATCAGTCTGACCTCTGGTGCTAGTCAACATTTTCGCCAGGTACCTGCCTAGTCTGCCTCTTCCCCATATCTACGGGCCAATTGCCAAGTAGCTAAGAACCGCACCTCCCTGTCAGTCTCCGCATTGAATTTACTTAAAACCTCCCGGATTTCGGCTAGGGATTCAGAGCGGCCAGTCTCGCCAATGCCGCTTTCCAAATTCGGGAGGGTGTGTTCTAACCCATCCAATCTATCTCGGATGCTTTTCAATACACTGCATTCGATTGAGATACAGTGTTCCCTCAAAGTGACTTTGAAACGCCTCCCAGAGAGTGCCGGCGGACTGTACAGAGCCCACATTTGTCACAAAGTATGCCGTAACAATTTCATGTACCTCACTACGGTAAACCACGTCTAGTAAAGGTTGAACCTTCAACCGCCAGCGAGGCTGTACTACCGACAAGCCAACCAATCGAAACTGCCATACTACCGGGGAGTTATCCGACAGTGTTCGTGGCAGCATCGTACAAGATATACTGCCTCGAATCAGCTCTGACCTGGCTAGGATATAATCGATGCGTGAACTTGTGTCATGCACTGAGGAATAAAAGGAATAAACCCTCTCGCCCCGGATGCAAAGACCTCCAAATGTCGATCAGGCCTAGCTCCGACATCACCCCCTGAATAGCCTTAGACACTGAGGAATCTGGTCGCACCCCACATTAGATCTGTCCAGCCCTGTCTGCAATACCGCATTGAGATCCCCAGCCACCACTAAGTGTGTATGCAAATGTATTTTACCCACAAGGCTGCACAGAAACCAGGATCTTCCACAATCGGTCCATAAACTTTCACCAATGTGACCAGACATCCGGCAAGCTCCCCAGCAACGATAACATACCTCTCGGACACCCTCTGGATCACAATCTTGTTCAGGGAGCCTAAACCCCAGGGATTTATGAATACTTATTGACACTCCACGCAAATAAGAGGAAAAAGAGGCGTAATATCTGTTGTCCCCCCATGATTTTGTCAGTCCCACATTCAGACTTCCCAGCAGGTGAGTCTCCTGAAGAAACAATATTTTGGCACCATGCCTCTCGCTATAAGCCACAACCTTGCGCATTTGTGCATAATTGTTAAGGCCCCTAACGTTCCAGCTAAGGAGAGTACAACTTCGAGGCCTGTAACCTTCGCCATTAGCAATGCTGACAGCATCGCTCTGCACCACAACTGGCCCACAATGGCATAACCCTTTAGTGCATTTAACCTTTACCACGCCAAACACATGAACCTTTTTTCTATGAACCTTAATAACTCCCTCCCACCCCCCACTCTCCATTCCACCCCCTCCGTACCTCCCATCTTTCCCTTTCCAAAGACCGCCTCTGCGGCGGGAAACCCCCCACCCCCACCGCCACTGTCAACCCCCAACAGGCAGTGACAAACTCCCACCCTCCCCCAACAGTGCCATTAACCATTTTAAACAGGGGCGCCTACCCGGGGGCATCGGACACAGCAACCACCTACTCTCCACCCACATCAGCTCCCCCTTCTAGAAGGAGGACATCCTTCGCAAAAGGATATTAAGCAAATGTTCTTATTCGTTACATTATGTTTTCGCACCCCAATGTGGGGTCAAGCATTTCCAATTCACCCTGTTGTTGCCAAAAAACAGCCTCTCTCGCACACCAAACAGGGGTGTACCACAAATTGAACAACCACACTTGAACAACCAAGACCCTCAATGCCTAGACAGGAATTCCACAAAAGCTGCAACCTCAGCTGGGTCTGTAAAGAATAGACTTGTTGCCATGCACAACCCTCAACTTAGAGGGATACAACATTGCATACTGTATTTGTTTATCCTGTAGACGTTTCTTCACTGCCAAAAAGGACAAACATGCTCTTTGTACTGTAGGCGTAAAATTTTGAAAAAAGGATACTCTCGCTCCCTCATACTGTACATCACTGTCATACCTGCCACTTCGCCTGTCACTCCCATTAAACCACTCTCCCGGTCTCCTTGTTCTCAGAGGAGGCACTTTGCACATAGAACAGTTAGACCGTTCTACACTCAATGGAGATTCTTTAGCGCTCTCCCTGGTAAACGGCAGTACAGTACTTACGACTAGTCACATTTCCCAATCACGTATTTTAGCAACGCGCAAGCGCATGCACATTGCTTCTGATTGCTGTTTTTTACTTGCAGCATGATTGAAGCTGGGTTACTTGTAGCCTTTCTTGATTCCTATTTCGTGTTTGTTTATTTGGGCTCATCCCACACGGAACTCTGCCACACGTTTCCAGTAGCGGCTCACTGTTTTGGTTTCGTTTTCGTTCAGAAC
Organism: Ambystoma mexicanum; assembly: GCF_040938575.1. Classification (NCBI taxonomy): domain Eukaryota; kingdom Metazoa; phylum Chordata; class Amphibia; order Caudata; family Ambystomatidae; genus Ambystoma; species Ambystoma mexicanum. The sequence goes on from NC_090940.1 coordinate 150,220,067, forward strand.
ACCGCCACCCGTTCCCAGTGGCGGTTTGTTGTTTCGCTAATCAATGGAGTTCTAAGGAGCCTCAATTCCTGGCGGACAACGGGATTTCTGCATTCCTCCTTTTCAAACCTCAGGTTCGTGTCCTGTTGTCTAATTCTGCCAGTACCTTTCCAAGACACCGCACAGGTGCTCCTCCTCTTGATCCACCTTTGCTGCTTGCTACACATGAACGGACGTTGATGCATTTTCTGAAACTCATGTGTCAGTCTGCTTAGCTCAACTCTCCCTGCCGACTCAAAGTAGGACATTCATTGGCTGACTAGTCCTCAAAGAAAACCTCATTATTCCAAGGGTGTTTACTTTCCTTTCATCCCAGAACATTCACATCAGGTCATTTGTTATTTTCTTTTGTTTTCTTTTATTTTGGATTCGTGGAGACGTGCACAGGACTTACTGGATGCTATCCTGATGTGCACCAACCCGAGACTAGCGTGACCCTTGTGCCGTTCGGGTTTAACCCCTTTACTAATTACCCTTCCCTGTCATTGTCTCATTATTGGATGCACCTGGTGGTTCTGTGAGAGGACTTCAGTTTCTACGTACGCCATCAAGTTAGTGTGATTGTTCAGTATCTAATACAGACTCCAATATAAGTAAAACATATTCTGGTTATTCCTTCTTGTTGCAGCCTGGCGATTTGTTTGTTGTGCTCCACACCCTTTCCACTGATTTCTCTCTTGGGCTGTGATAATAACAGTCAGAGAGTGCCATCAGTTGGAAGGTCTATTTTTGCTGCAATTGTTAGAACCACATACAAAGTCAAATCATCAATCCAGGAAACTGCCCTCATAATCTGTATCCTTTAAAGTGGTCACACGACCTGTATCTTTTACTCAGTAACTTACAGTTTTTGATTCATGACAGAATCAGAAGCCATAAACATGGAGAGTACAGATCCTTTGGAGGTCTTAACTCAGTTAGTCACTGACTTACGACAAGAGTTGATTATGGCCCAAGATATGTTACAACATCGTATGGATGCTTCCCCTCAGGGGACAGATATACCATCTGCTTTTCCTTCTGGCTCGGGACTTCCTACGCCACAACGTGAATCACTCCAGGTGATGATGCCTGCCCAGTTTCCTTTCACACCCCCCGAGAGGTTCACAGGTGATCCCAAGGCATACAGCACTTTCGTCAACCAGAGTCACAACGCGACCTTGGAGACTGTGGAAAAGATGGAGGCTCTCTTAGGACGCTCCTTTAGGGCTTCTTACCGTACTAGTCTTTTGTTGCAGTCCCTTTTTAAGGAGGCCACGCCCCCAGTGCCTCGCGTTGCAACTCGCATTCTTTGTTTGTTTAACTTTCAACCGCGTCGCAGTGTCGCTCTCTTTTGAATTCCTCTGGACTTTATGGCATTTCGTTTTTCTCGTAGTTTTTTCTCCCTGCTTTTGCCCCTTCCGGTGTTCTTTCGTTTCCAGTTTCTGCTTCCTGGTTTTCTCGGTTCCGGTTTCGTCTTCCTTTCTCTATCCTTTGTGCCTTCTCTTACGTCCTGGTTTATTAAGTGCTCTCCCTCCCGTCACCGTACCCTTTCGGTCCTCGGTGTTCTTGTTCGCAAGCCCTTTTTTTCTTTCCCCTCTCTCGCTGACTATCGCTCGCTTACCCTCCCTCGCTCTATCTCTCTCTCACGCTCATTCCTATCTCTCTCTCTCTCTCTCTGTCTCTCTCGCTCTCACTCCCACTTTCTCTTTATCTCTTGCTCTCATTCTTCTCTTACCTCAGATTTAGTGTGTTTCCTGTCTCTGTAATTTCTCTTCTTCCTTGGCCCTTTTTTAGAACTTACTTTTGTTTGGCTGGGTCCTCCAACTTTACTCTAGCACCAACTCATCAAAGGACATTGGGCTACTCTTCCACACTTACCTGCAGAGACCTCCGCTATGTTTATAGTATCGCTGTGGTTCTGAACATCATCTCTTGGACTGCTAACCAGGACTTCAGTACCGCCAGTCTATCAGCCTCATCCACATTAGGCACAGTTCTGCCATCAACCCTACAAACTACCAGGGTATTTTCTGCCTCAATAGGCTATTTTCCTTATTGTAAGAGACTGGCTCCCCTGGGATCCCTGACTGTTGTTCAAACCACAGTCAAGGTGGCCTCGAGTGGAGACTGTCCTTATCTCTACGAACACAAGAAGGGGAAAAAAGGTTCAAAGACAGGACGAACAAGAAGAGACCAAGAAAGACAGAAGGAGAAGACAGAAGACATCTCATCTGGAAAGCTCCTCAAAGGACTCAGGTGAGAAGACTCAGGGGGAGGTAACGTCCGATTCTGACAACCAGTGTCACCTCCATTTTCTTTGTAGACCCACTTAATTCCCTAATCTGATCATAAAGGCTGCTTTTGTGCTTTCACACTTAGGAGCTTCTGCTACAGCATGGGCCAATCCACTATTAGAATCTAATTATCCTTTGCTTTATGATTGTGACGCCCTGTTGTCAGCCATGAGCAAGGTGTTCGATATGCAGTATGTTACCCAAGCTACAGATTTAGAGTTGTTGAATTTGCAACAAGGAAACCAGTCATTACTGACCTATCTGCTGAAAGTCAGTGGCCGGAAGACAAGAAAACAGCGGTATTCTACTAAGGCTGGTCTGAAGATCTGAAAGACGCCTTGTCCACTGTTCCGGTGGTACCCTCCGGGTTCACTGAATTTTTGGATCTCATCCTCCAAATAGATGCACGGAGAACTGCCAGAAAAGGTGAGAAAAAGCTTAATCTGCAAGCCCTGGCTCATTCTGATACTTCTGTGGTTCATGCCAATGATCCTGAACCGATGCAGACAGGGGCTATATGTGGTTGTTTGTCCTCTGCTGAAAGAGAGAATCGACGAAAAAATAATTTATGCATTTATTATGGCTCTGCTGACCATTTGTTGGCTTCATGTCCTAAAAAACCAGTCAAACTTATGGGAAATGCCAAAACTCGGCAGTAGCAGGAGTTCCTGTGTGGAGTTCTAAACCAGACTCCAAAATCCAATTGTCTTCAGCTCCAATAGCGGTTTCTGTCACTTTGAGTTTTAATGGTTTGGTGCAAAACACCAAGGCTATGCTAGATTCTGGAGCCACTAATAACTACATTGAAGTTACATTTGCCAAGGCATCTGCCATACCTACGGTAGTGAAACCCATACCAGAAACCGTTAACACGGTGGACGGTTCAGCATTGACCTCTGGTATGGTGACAGAAGAGACTATTCCTGTTTGCTTGTCTCTGCCCAATGGACACAAGGAGGACATGGTGTTTGATGTGATCGCCGCACCTCAATACAGGTTGATTCTGGGTCTTTCATGGCTCACACTCCATAATCCCGCCATAGATTGGGCTACATGACAAATACAGTACCCTTCTACATAGTGCAATGAACATTGCTTCAAGTACCGGAAGTAACCGGACCCACACCGGTTCTAGCCTTTATCAAAGGGGTCTAAACTATTGGTGCAGTTCTTCCCAATAGGATTCAAGTGCCTAATGAATATGCAGACTTTTCAGACGTATTCGATAAGGGTATGGCGGAACCATTGCCTCTCCATAGACAATACGACTGTCCCATAGATATAGTACCAGGGGCCAAAATACCATCAGGTCGGGTATACTCATTAACTCGACAGGAGGATGTCGTTCTAAAAGAGTATTTCGACAAAGCAGTGAAGATGGGTTTCATACAGCCTTCACAGTCCCCAGTGGCCTCGCCACTGTTTTTTGTACCTAAAAAAGAAGGGGACCTGAGACCCTGTATAGATTATAGGGCACTCAACGCTGTAACCATAAAGAATCAATATCCACTGCCATTGATAAACGTACTCCTTGACCAGTTAGGCAAATCTGACATTTTTACCAAACTAGAACTACACGGGGCGTATAATCTCATACGCATCCGGAAAGGCGACGAGTGGAAGACCGCTTTCAAGACGCAGTAAAACCTATTTGAATAACTCGTTATGCCTTTCAGACTTTGCAACGCCCCAGCCACTTTTCAGTTCTTTATGGACAACATTTTCAGTGACATTCTTGACCAGTTCGTTGTCATATATTTGGATGACATTTTGATTTATTCCGCTTCACATCAAGAACATGTATAACACGTGTCCAGGGTCAAAGACAGAGAAAACAACCTCTTTGTTCAGGCGGAGAAATGGGTGTTCCACACACAGGAGGTTGAATTCCTGGGATATGACATAACCAGTAAGGGCGTTAGGATGAGTCGTTCCAAGGTCAAAGCCATTCTATATTGGCCAATTGTTACGCTCACCTGGTCCCCAAGGGGGCGTTGCACAGAGCTGGGCGGCGAACGTCTGCGCGTGTCTCTTCCTGTCCCACTGCTTCGCTCACGCTTGGGCACTATCGTAAAAATGATGAACGGGGAAGTTAGCTTGCTGTGTAGGATGGGTAAGACTCCCACCTCCCTCAAACCTCCAACCGCTTCCCTCTGTACTTATGTCTCACCTTAGGTATCTTAACGTTGGACTTTCCATCCTGCATCTGAATGCATGAGCGCTTAAATGTTCTTAGGCACTTTCACTGGATCTAGTTCCTTCACTGATCATACGGCCTGTAAGTGGAATCCAGACCAGCTGTGACTTTGTAAGTAAGTCTTGGTACCAATTGGTTCTTGGTAACTGTTTTTGCTTAAAGTGTTTCTTCTCGTTGCCAAGGTTTTCACTATTGTCCTTATTTTTTGCAGGATCGGTCTTTGCGATGCCTGGTCAAGCACTCCTAAATGTGGCACTGAGCAACATTCATGCAGGTAGGTGTTAGCGCGAGAGCGCAGCATTAAAATATGTTTTTATAGGTATTTTTCCAATTGCGCGGCTAACCTGATGTCTCTTTTCCTTTCCTCTGCAGGTGCGGAGATGTTCCTGAGCAGCCACCGTGTGGACCGCTTCGATGGAGTCCTCAGATGACGGATGCCCCCGGGTAAGTTTTCGTTCCCCTTTCTTGTCTCCTTTCTGCAGATGCGATGATGCTTCGGAGTAGCAGCCGAGTGGACCGCTTCGATGGAATCCCGAGATGACTGATGCCTCCGGGTACGTTTTTGTTCTCCCTTCTTTCTGCAGGCGCAGTGGTTCTCAGGAGCGGTGGGATGGGAAGCAGGTCGGATGGAATTGGAAGACTGCTTCTCTCAGGTAAGAACTCTCTACTAATGTCCTTCTTCTTGTCTTTTTCCTTTCTTCGACAGGTGCTGATGATCCGTGGTTCCAGATGAAGACAACAGGGTGTGGCTGAAGCCCAGGTAAACAGGAGCAGAGCTGGCACAGTGAGCGTTACGCTGCAGGAGTGTTCTGTTCCTTGGGTGTGGTTTATATAGCCCAGGTAAAGTAGTCCCTGGTAAAGTAGTTCGAAGCCCAGCCACTCCCTGGAAGCTAGACTGCACAGCTCAGTTCTTCAGGACTGGGATAAGTGTGACTCCATGTTCACTGGAACCTCATTCCATATGGTCAAATAGTATGTGCCTGGTGCCAAAGGCACCAGGACTGGCTCCAGGAAAGCCTATGAAAACGTTTTGCGGCCTTTAAAGCCCCAATGGAAGCCTGCAACTTGGGAAGGCTGGTTTGGCCCTGAAGACTGGGGGCATGCATCATAGCAGCACTCCCCCCTAAGGCCCCTCTCAAGGTGGGTTCCCGATCTGGTCCAGGCTTGTTTGGATGATTTTGATGGAACTTTTACACCAAGCGTGGTGCATGAATGTGGTTGCTAGGTTCCCATGGTCTTTCCTGTGGTCCATAGCCTTTCCAGTCAACTAGGTAGAATAATTTAAACTTGACAATTTTAGAGTCCAGAATATCGTTAACTTCAAATTCGGGTTCCCCGTTGACCATGATTGGTGTTGGTGGTTTTTTAACTCGAGTTCCTGGTTGCACTGCTTTCAAAAGTGAGACGTGAAACACGGGATGGACTCACATATGGTAGCTCCAATTTCACTGCCACAGGATTGAGGATGGCTTTAATGGTATATGGTCCCAAATATCTGGGATTGAAAGTATGAGTTCCTCTTATTGGTATATGTTTAGAAGCCAACCAGACTTCATTGCCAATTTGACATTTTGGAGCTTCACTCCGACGTTGGTGTTAGGGAGAATTCTCTGTTTAGGCTGAATTTCCTAACCTAGTGAGTCCCCCAGCAGCTTTGCTGGATTTTTGGGGTTTATATATTTTTTCTCCTGCCAAGAGTGAGACTCGTTTACCCTCACTCTTGGGCATGATTTGAGTGTGTTTCTTTGAATCTAGATGTGTTTAATGGGCTATGGGGTCCTTTACCCCATAGGGCTTCATGTGTTTTTGTGATGTGTGTTACACAGCACGCTCAGTGCAGTAACACAGGGGTGTCATAGTGACCCCGAGTATAGACTCCATACCCTGGGACTGACTACTGTCTCCCAGGGCATGTAAAGTCACCATTGACTTTACTAGTCTTAAATTCTGAACAGAACCAGTACAAACCATCATATTGTGGACGTACTGGCTGGGGCAATTCGATTGCCCCAGGGTCTGTTAGTCGAGGGGGCACGTCTCCGTCCCCCCTGATCGAGTTTTGGCTCGTGGCAGTGGATACTACTTTTTATATTCAACCGCGAATATTTTCCTATGGGATTTCCCATTGTTTTAGGCTACTATCTTTATTTAATTATTTACGGTAGCCTCGAACATACCGCCGGTTTATTTAATTAATATTAATTCTCCGGTTGGTATTTTTTTTGCCAAAACTTGATTCTAAAATGGCGTTTGTGTTCTCTTCTGTGACTCCAACCCAAGTCGAGCCCTTTGTTCCACTTTTTGGCGGGCTTCTCCACAGGAGCCCTCCAAAGTGGTGCCACTCTGTCTGGGGTACTTAGGAGGAGTGGAGGGGGATTTAGGCACCCTGGACTGAGTTGCCTAGGCAACTCAAGTCGCACTCCGTCCTGATTGGCCCAAGTGGTGAGCCGGCCCGCTCACCACTTAGCATGTTTGAGTGACAGCTAGGCTGAGTGAATGGGGGTTTTCTGCATAAAAGCAGGGCTTTGGGGACTGGAACTTCAGAAGTCGCCACAGGACCTAAGAATCAGACGAGGGAGAAGCTGAGCCGACCTGCCACGACGCCACCACCGGTGGAGCCCTGCTGGACCGTCTCACCACTTTTCCCAACGACAGAGGAGATCTCCCGCCGGAGAGTCTTCTTCCTTTGACTGGTGGGGATAACCAGTTTCACCGTCTTTTCGCCTTCCCAACGTACCTCATGGCCGCCTTGCCTGTGCCAAGCACCCCGGCAACCGGGATACCACGTTTTACCACGATCGCGAACAAAGGTACCACCTTTAACCGGAAAACTCTGCGGCTGGTTTCTTCCCTGGTAGTGCAACGACCTTCATCTTTCCTCCAAGTCGAGATCTTGTCTTCCCCTGGACGACGACGCGACTTGCACCCACTGCCAGGAACAACTGCCACCGCTGGAGGATCTTTCCCACTTAAGGTACTGTGTCCCGCCAGGCTTCCCTTGCTACCGACTGTACGGGGTAGATTTAGCCCCCGGCTTTCGAACCTGGGTTAGCCTGGGACACCCTGGCTAAACTTTCCTAAGCCTCTCTAAACTCTTTTTGAACTCTCTGCAAGACCTTCTAAGCCTAGTGTAACTGTGTGATCTTGGGCGCATTTGTACTCCGCTCTCTCTAAGAGTGGGCCCAGCCTTTGGACTTCGGCTCACCAGTGAATTTTGCTCTTCTGCCTTGCTAACAGTGTTCCTAAATCTTAGAGTGGTGTACCTTTCCATATTCTGTCTTTTTCCCTCCCTTTCTCACAAACTTATTGGAGTGCCATCTAGTTAAGCGCTCACCTCTGTATGCAAATAAGTGGTGTTTTACTGAGAATTATCTGATAAGGAAAAAGGAGTGTATATATTACAATAGTAACTGTGTTTAGAATATTTTACAACAAGAGTGCTGGAGTGTTTCAAACAGTGTGTTTTTAAATAAATAATTATATACTTTGATACCCAAGCTCTGGTCAGTGTTTGCTTGTATTGTTGTATCTGAGTGCCTATTGTGTATACTTTGCATACTGCCTAACTCTTCTTGAGGGAAGTCTGACTGCTCAGCCACAGCTACCAGGTAAATCTGGGTGGTACAGACTGCTACCAAGTGGGTTTACTGCTAACACCTGTAGTCCTAAATCTTTTGCAGTGTTCCCTAAGGGAACTGCACAGGTTTCTGCCAAACAGTTGGTCTGCCAATCTTTTGTGTTTTTCTTTAGCTTGCTTTAGATGCTCCGCCGCCTTTTCGAAGGCTTGTGTGATGGTAGCATGTAGATTCCTTACGGCAGGCATCTCCAAGAGGAGAGGAGGGTCTAGGTTGGAGGTTCGTGGATGTTTTCCGTAAATCGTATAGAACGGACTTTGCCCAGTGCTAGAGTGTAAGGAATTGTTATAGGCATACTCGGCTATCCATAAAACATCTTTCCAATTTCCTTCTGTTTGGTGTAGCATGCCTCTTAAGTATTGTTCCGGAGTTTGGTTGGTTCTCTCGGTCTGACCATCGGTTTGAGGGAGAGTCTTACGTCGATTTGGGCTAACTCGGAACACTTCTTCCAAAAATGTGAGATAAATTGGCTGCCACGATCTGAAATCAGGACGGAAGGCAATCCATGTATTCAAACAATCTGTTCTAGGAATTCTTTTGCCAGGATGGAAGCCGTGGGTAGGCCTTTTAGTGGAATGAAGTGGGCCATTTTGAAAAATGGGTCCACTACCACTACAATGGTGTTGAACCCATTACAAGGAGGAAGGTCAGTGATAAAATAAAAAGAAAGCCTATGCTAGGGTGTAGGTGGAATGTCTAGAGGTTGTAAAAGACCAGATGGCTGTTTCTTTTGAGCCTTGTTCTGTGCACAAATACTGCATGATAGCACAAATTGCGTGATGTCCTTAAGCCAAGTTGGCCACCAATAGTTCCTTTTAACTTTAGCTAAAGTTTTGGCAATCCCAGGATGACCTTCCACCAGAGTTTCATGGTAATTTGAGATGACCTGTGCCTGTAGTTCTTTACTGGGTAGATAAAGGCGTCCTCGAAAGTATGGCAGGTGGTTCGCAATTGTATGGTGTTCGCTTTGGGTAGACCAATCTTGCAAAGTCTTTGCATTAAGTAGGTGCAGAATTTTCTTTTGGATGTTGTCCAAGATCAAAGATGTCGTAATTCCCAAGATTCTTTCCCCTGGGATTATGGCTACTGGATCCAGGGTTGTATATGCATTTTCATCTAGGCCGATACGGGAAAGAGCGTCAGCTTTTCCCTTCAGACATCCGGGTCGGTATATAATCACAAAATCATAATCGGCAAAGAATAGGGCCCATCGTAGCTGACGAGATGACTGGGCTTTTGCTGTCTTTAGGTACTGCAGATTGCGATGATCAGTGATCACTGTGACTGTGTGTCTTGCTCCTAGGTGGTAATGCCGCCAGGCTTTAAAAGCTGCTTTGATGGCTAAGAGTTCTTTGTCTGTCACGGCGTAACTTAGTTCAGGTGCTGAGAATTTTCGCGACCAAAAGGCCACTGGATGAAGCTGACCCGTCTCACGGTCTTTTTGGGAGAGAACGGCCCCCATTGCGAGACTGGAAGCATTGGTTTCCACCATATACGGGAAATCTGGGCGAGAATGTTTCAGGATCAGGGCTGAGGTAAATCTTTCTTTCAATTCCTGGAAGGCTTTTTCAGCTTCCTCCGACCATTGAAAGTGTTTATTCTTTCGCAGTAAGGATGTGATTGGATGCACAATTTGCAAAAAACACGGAATAAACCGGCGATAGAAGTTGCAAAGCCGAGCATACTCTGGACTCCTTTGACTGATGTTGGAGATGGCCAATTGAGGATGGCATCTATCTTACGTGAGTCCATACGAACACCTCAGGGAGTTAGAACAAATCCAAAAAACTCGACTTCGGTGACATGGAAGGATCATTTTTCTAGTTTAGCGTATAACTTGTGTTGCTAGAGTTTTTCAAGGACAGCACAAACATGTTTCACATGGTCTTGCTTAGAAACGGAGTACACCAAGATTTCGTCAATGTACACTAAGACGCAAACATCAATCAGTGCTTGTAAGACGTCATTCATGAAGTACTGAAACACTGCCGGAGCATTACAAAGCCCAAGGTGCATTACCTGGTATTCAAATAGCCCATATTTGGTACGGAAGTCGGTTTTCCATTCATCTCCTTTTTTGACTCGGACAAGATGATATGCCCCTCTGAGATCCAACTTGGTATAAATCTGAGCATCCTTCACCTGTTCTAACAGTTCAGGGATAAGAGGTAGGGGATAACGATTTTTTACAGTCACTTGGTTCAATGCGCAGTAGTCAATACATGTCCTTAAATCTCCTTCCTTTTTAGGTACGAAGAATAAGGGCGAGGCTGCCGGGGATTTGGATGGACGGATAAAACCGTTTGCCAGATATTGGTCCAGATAAGTTTTTAAATGGAGATTTTCAGGCTCGATGAGCACATAAATTCGACCGCAAGGAATCTGTGCGCCAGGTACAAGGTCGATTTGGCAGTTATATGGTCTATGGGGCGGTAGGGTATTGGCTTGATCCTTCTGGAAGACATCTTGAAAGTCTTGGCATTCCTGGGGTAGTGTGTTTGTTAGACTCATGACCGTTGCCACTTCTGAGGTAGGTTTCTTTTTTTCAGTCAAGGATTCTTCTACCTTATAACATGTATGAGCACATTCATCAGAGAAAGTCAACCTCTTAGCACGCCAGTCAATGTGAGGATTATGTGTTTCCAACCACGGCATTCCTAGAATTATTTGAAATTGTGGAGCCTTCATTAGATCGAACACAATTGCTTCCGCATGCCCGTCTTGGCACAATAGTGTCATCTCTGCCGTTGAGTGCGTTACAGGACCTGAAGATATCTCCGTTCCGTCGGCAGTGGTGACCATTTCGGTTGTAGCCTTCTTGCAAAGAGGAAGATCCATCCTTTATGCTAATTCCTGATCCATATAGTTGCCAATTGCTCCGCTGTCAATGTATGCTCTGACCCCATGCATGCAAAACAGTTGTTGGCGACTGATTAGAATTATTGGCAAGGCTAGGTGCGATGTCCGAGAATCCTTTTCGCTCAACAAACGGACCTCTACGCTTGTCGGGCGTGGAAGTTCCCCGTCTCCGGATCTGCTTCAACCTTGTCAGCGACCCAAACTACCTTCTTGGGTGGTTTCATGGGACATTCTCAGAGGAAGTGGCCGGCATTCCCGCAATACAAACACAATTGTTGTTGTCTCCTTTTGTCTCTTTCGGTCTTGGGTAATGGTCCTCGAACCCCTCCAATTTGCATAGGTTCGGACATGTCGGTTAGTTTTGAAACGTTTTCCTAAGGGCGCATATACACCCGATTTTCCATTTTCACTCGATCAGCTTTTCGATCCTGCAGTCTGTGGTCTAGTTGTACCACCAGGTTGATATATTCCGCGCAGTCTCTTGGAGGATTTACAACTTGAGCCAAAACATCTTTTAGTTCACCTCTCAATCCACGATGGAATATTGTTGTTCTTTTGTCTTCGGGCCAACCAGTTTCAACTACCAATCTATTGAAGGTTGCGATATATGTTAACAGATCTTGACTCCCTTGACGCAAAGATAGAAGTTCATTGTCTAATGCTTGACCTTGGGTGTGTCTAGCAAACAGCTTCTCCATTTCCTGCTGAAACCTTTGGAAGTCCCTCAGAAGCGGGTCATCCTGAGTAACAAGTGGTACCGACCAGTCCGCAGCGCTGCCACTCAGATAGGAAAGCACAAAAGCAACCCTCGATTGATCGTTTGGAAAAGCCCCAGGTCTACATAGGAAATGAAGACGGCACTGGTTCATGAAAACCGCATACCTCTTTGGGTCTCCTGTGAAGCGTTCAGGTGGCGCCAAAGGAACGGCCCCCGGGAGAACCACCTGTACGGGATTACATGACGTAGCTGGAGCTGATGGCCGATTCCTGGTAATGGTGTTTGACCAGCCTGCGTCTGAAGTAATTGCCTGGTTAGTTCATCCATGCGATCTTTAGTCACAACCAGCTCTCTTTTTAGAGCATTTGTTTCCTGCCAAGCACAGTGCACCTCGGCCCTGAGTTGTTCCAAAAGCTGGGCTAATTGGTCAGTCCCAGATGTCTCCATGACGCCCAGGTAGAGAATATTATGGAGGCTTTGCGTTCTGTTACGCTCACCTGGTCCCCACGGGGGCCTTGCACAGAGCTGGGCGGCGAATGCCTGCACGTGTCTCTTCCTGTCCCACTGCTTCACTCACGCTTGGGCACTATCCTAAAAACGAAGAAACGGGGAAGTTTGCTTGCTGTGTAGGATGGGTAAGACTCCCACCTCCCTCAAACCTCCAACCTCTTCCCTCTGTACTTATGTCTCACCTTAGGTATCTTAACTTTGGGGTTTCCATCCTGCATCTGAAGGCAGGGGCACTTAAATGTTCTTAGGCACTTTCACTGGATCTAGTCCCTTCACTGATCCTACGGCCTGTAAGTGGAATCCAGACCAGCTGTGACTCCGTAAGTAAGTCTTGGTACCAGTTGGTTTTTGGTAACTGTTTTTGCTTAAAGTGTTTCTTCTTGTTGCCAAGGTTTTCACTATTGTCCTTATTTTTTGCAGGAGCGGTCTTGGTGATGCCTGGTCAAGCACTCCTAAATGCGGCGCTGAGCAACATTCATGCAGGTAGGTGTTAGCGCAAGAGCGCAGCGTTAAAATATGTTTTTATAGATATTTTTTCAATTGCACGGCTAACCTGATGTCTCTTTTCCCTTCCTCTGCAGGTGGTGTGATGTTCCGGAGCAGCGACCCCGTGGACCGCTTTGATGGAGTCATGAGATGACGGATGCCTCCGGGTACGTTTTCGTTCTCCTTTCTTGTCTCCTTTCTGCAGATGCAATGATGCTCCGGAGTAGCAGCCGAGTGGACCGCTTCGATTGGAATCCCGAGATGACTGATGCCTCCGGGTAAGTTTTCGTTCTCCCTTCTTTCTGCAGGCGCAGTGATTCTCAGAAGCGGCGGGTTGGGAAGCAGGTCGGATGGAATTGGAAGACTGCTTCTCTCAGGTAAGAACTCTCTACTAATGTCCTTCTTCTTGTCTTTTTACTTTCTGCGACAGGTGCTGATGATCCATGGTTCCCGATGAAGACAACAGGGTGTGGCTGAGGCACATGTAAACAGGAGCAGAGCTGGCACAATGAGCATTACGCTGCAGGAGTGCAGAAAAACGCAAAGCGTGTTCTGTTCCTTGGGTGTGGTTTATATAGCCCAGGTAAAGTAGTCCCTGGTAAAGTAGTTCCAAGCCCAGCCACTCCCTGGAAGCTAGACTGCACAGCTGAGTTCTTCAGGACTGGGATATGTGTGCCTCCATGTTCACTGGAACCAGGACTGGCTCCCGGAAAGCCTCTGAAAACGTTTTGTGGCCTTTAAAGCCCCAATGGAAGCCTGCAACTTGGAAAGGCTGGTTTGGCCCTGAAGACTGGGGGCATGCATCATGACACCAATCCCTAATACCATCAAAACACTGCAATCCTTTTTAGGGTTTGCTCATTTTTACCGCTGATTCATCCGGTTATTTTCCAGGACGGTGGCCCCCCTTACGGCATTGACCAGTTCAAAAGTTGCATACTGTTCGAACAATGAAGCACAGAAGTCATTTTATGCATTAAAAAAGGCTTTCACCACGGCTCCCGTTTTACAACATCCGTATCCCGATCTGCCTTTTATAGTGGAAGCTGATGCCTCTGGCTTAGTGATTTGAGCCATACTCTCACAAGTTTGTTTGGACGCTAAGGAGGAGAATCCCATTGCTTTCTTCTCACGTAAACTTGCCCCATATGAACAGAATTACACTGTTACTGAAAAAGAACTACTTGCAGTCAAGGACACATTCCTGGAATGGAGACACCATCTCCTTGGCACAAAACATCCAGTGATCGTGTAATCTGATCACCGCAACTTACAGGTGTTCAGGACCATGAAGTGCCTAACTGCACGCCAAGCACGATGGCATGTTTTTTTTGCTCAGTTTAATTTTCGCATCACTTATCGCCCTTCTAGGTATCATGTCAAAGCTGATGCATTGTCTTGCATTCATGGTGACATCAATGATCCACCTCTACATCAGGATTCTCTCCTAGCGGACCATGTGATTTGTAGTTGCTTCGCACAACCATCACTAAAACATGACATTCAGGAATGGGCCTTGCATAATTTCCACGAAGTGCATGACCTCAACTTGGACATACAGAACGGTCTTCCTTTCATGCAAGGAGTTCTGTACCTACCAACAGAGAACACCCGAAATAAAGCCCTACAATGGGGGCATGACTCAATGATCGATGCAAATTCAGGTCAGAAAACATCAGTGGAGCTACTCAGACGGTGGTGTTGTTGGCCTAGAAAGTCACAAGACATCACTGATTAAGTCTCTTCTTGCTCAGTTTGTACACAGTGCAAGAACAACCCAGGTAAACCTATGGGGTTGCTGCGCCCTCTACAAGTGCCACACAAACCATGGCATATGGGATCTATGGATTTTGTAGTGGAACTACCCCGGATTCAAGGTTTCGACACCATATGGGTCGTGGTGGATTATTTCACAAAAATTGCTCTCTTTGTACCTTGAATGGCGGTACCCACCGCTCCTATATTAGCAGACCTATTTATGAAGAATGTCTTCCGGTTTTTGGGCCTGCCGTCTGTAATAATCACTGACAGGGGCTCGCAATTTGCTGCACGGTTTTGGAAGGCGTTGAGTTCAGCCTTTCTGAATGATGACAGGATGTCCAAGTTCTTACCATCCTCAAACAGATGGACGGACAGAAAGAATTAATAGCACCATGGAACAATACCTAGGTTGTGTATGGCTTTAATTCTAGTCCAGTTGGTTTTTGGTTTTGGCATCGGCCGAGTTTGCTTACAAAAACTCCTTGCATTCGTCGACCGGCACTATGCCTTTTTACACCTTGTATGGTCAGCACCCCAGATCTATTCCTCTAGATCCGGAACTAACCATGGATATTCCAACCGCAGTCAAGAAAGTTAGAGACATCACCGTACTGCAAGCACAGATCAGAAAACATCTAACCAGAGCACAAGAACGCTCTAAATTCTACATAGACAAGCATAGGACACCGGCTCCTGTTTACCACATAGGCATGAAAGTTTGGTTATCTACCAGAAATATGAAGATGCCCGGAAAGAAGAAAATGTTGCCAAGATTCATTGGACCTTACGAGGTTACTGAGGTGATAAATCCTGCAGTGGTACGCTTAGACCTGCCATCACGTTGGCAAATACACCCGGTGTTTCACGTTTCCCTCATCAAACCGTGCTTGTCCAACACCAGGCTGCCTGTCTGGCCTTTGGCCGTCTCAGTAAGGGGCTCTGAGGAATGTGAAGTGAATTCCATTCTGGACATGAAAATTCGCTCCGGTAGGCCTTACTACCTAATAGACTGAAAAGGGTACGGCCCGGAGGACAGCCCTTGGGAACCTTTGGCCAATATTCATGCTCCTGTTTTATTGCATTGCTTCCATGCCAGAAGGGGCGTGGGGGCCCCTTTGGGGGATGGCACTTGCATACCTGGCACTTCGCCTGTCACCCCCATTAACCCATTCTCCCAGTCTCCTTGTTCTCAGGGGAGGCACTTTGCACATAGAACAGTTAAACCATTCTACACACAATGGAGATTATTTAGCGCTCTCCCTGGTAAACGGCATTTACAGTACTTACGCCGTTAACATCATGTGACTAGTCACATGTTTCCCAATCACGTATTTTAGCAATGCGCAAGCGCACGCGCATTGCTTCTGATTGTTGTTTTTTACTTGCAGCGTGATTGAAGCTGGGTTACTTGTAGCCTGTCTTGATTCCTGTTTCGTATTTGTTCCGCTATTTCTAGTAAGCGGTTTATTTGGGCTCATCCCACACGGAACTCTGCCACTCGTTTCCAGTAGCGGCTCACTGTTTTAGTTTAGTTTTCGTACGGAACACTGCCGCTCGTTCCCAGTGGCGGTTTGTTGGTTTCGCTATTCGACGGAGTTCTGAGGAGCCTCAATTCCTGGCGGACAACGGGATTTCTGCATTCCTCCTTTTCAAACCTCAGATTCGTGTCCTGTTGTCTAATTATGCCAGTACCTTGCCAAGACACCGCACAGGTGCTCCTCCATTTGATCCACCTTTGCTGCTTGCTACACTTGAACGGACGTTGATGCATTTTCTGAAACTCACGTGTCAGTCTGCGTAGCTCAACTCTCCCTGCCAATTCAAAGTAGGACATTCATTGGCTGACTACTCCTCAAAGAAAACCTCATTATTCCAAGGCGTTTACTTTCCTTTCATCCCAGAACATTCACATTAGGTCATTTGTTATTTTATTTTGTTTTCTTTTATTTTGGATTCGTGGAGACATGCACAGGATTTATTGGATGCTATCCTGATGCGCACCAACCCGACACTAGCGTGACCCTTGTGCCGTTCGGGTTTAGCTCCTTTACTAATTACCCTTCCCTGTCGTCGTCTCATTATTGGATGCACCTGGTGGTTCTGTGAGAGGACTTCAGTTTCTACGTACGCCATCAGGTTAGTGTGATTGTTCAGTATCTAATACAGATTCCAATATAAGTAAGACATATATTGATTATTCCTTCTTGTTGCAGCCTGGTGATTTGTTTGTTGTGCTCCACGCCCTTTCCACTGATTTCTCTCTTGTGCTGAGATAACAGTCTGAGAGTGCCATCAGTTGGAAGGTCTATTTTTGCTGCAATTGTTAGAACCACGTACAAAGTCGAATCATCAATCCAGGAGACTGCCCTCATAATCTGTATCCTTTAAAGTGGTCACACGACCTGTATCCTTTACTCGGTAACTTACAGTTTTTGATTCATGACAATCACCCAGTTAACATGCTCTTCGCAAGATGGTTATCACTGCGCCCCAATTAAGAGCCACAGGCAGTGTCCAATCCCAAAAGTAGAGCGGCCTCTTTTTGCTTGATTTCGTATTTTTTAAGACGCCCTTGGTCTTGCTCTCTACAATGAAAATAATCGAATTTGGGAGACGATGCATGGCTGGCAGATTCAATTCTTTCACTGAAACTGGGATACCCTACGCCTATATGTGCATGGATTTAGTGCACATGTTTTTAATTTTAACGATTTCTCAAAGTTTGAGTTCTTAGAAGCAGGACAATTAAAGCAATCAGGGATCTGTTAGACCGTAGCACTGTGGATACAACGTGTAGTGTCCCCCTTTGTGTTTGACTCAACCTGTACTGTGGATATCGTT
Source organism: Ambystoma mexicanum (assembly GCF_040938575.1). NCBI lineage: Eukaryota > Metazoa > Chordata > Amphibia > Caudata > Ambystomatidae > Ambystoma > Ambystoma mexicanum. The sequence continues at coordinate 150,237,389 of NC_090940.1, forward strand.
ACTAAGCTGCAGCCCACCTGCTGTAGAGGGGATATATGTCCTGCCATGATTGTGAAGGCTTGCCTTCCATCACTGATCCCAACCATAAGACCATTTTTGATCATGTCATTCAAGGAGTGTGTGGTGCCAAAATGTATTAAGAATGTATGGATCTCCCCATCACTTATAAAAACAGGTCTTGATTCTTTATGGCAAACTACTGGCCTATTCCATGTTAAGAATACTTGACATGGTGGCACATTTGCAGTTCTTGGAACACCTGGAGAGAAATAGTGTATTGAGTACATGGCAGTCTAGCTTTAGGCCAGCCCATAGTACCGAAACTGCCCTTTAGGATCTGAAGTCGAACATCTTGCAATCCTTCGACAGTGGGCAGTTGGCATCGCTCATGGTACTTGATCTGTCAGCAGCGTTCAACTTAGTTGACCACGCTCTGCTAATAGATAGACTCCAGAAGGTGGATGCTTTTTCCTACCCAGCAGCTGCTTGGGTTAAATAATTTCTTGAAAATCGGTTAGCTAAAGTTTGCAGCGGTATTGCAGTGGCAGCGCTAGTTAAAGTTCTTTATGGGGTGCCACAAGAAGCCTGTCTCGCTTCATCACACTACACTATCTCTACCTTACCGCTATGCCAAATGCTCGAGGACAAGGGATTTAAGTTCACTTATTGGAATGCCTTGTCTCCAGATTTGAGAAGTATTGAATCCTCCAAGCCTTCAAGTGTAATATAAACACAGATCTTTCATCTTACACTAGGACATTTTCTTTGGGATTCCATGGTACATATCTGACCTTTGCTGTCTACCTAGATATAGGTCTGTCTGTCTGATGTTTTTAATGTTCGTACCCTGTACTGGGCCAGCGCCCGTACGCCTTTGGGCCCTCTGGTGCTTTATAAATTAAATTAAATTAAATACCCCCTGGAATGGACAGTGGAATAGATTGTGAAAGCCAAGGAGAGGAAGAGAACCCATTGACTGTGTGAAATCCAGGGGAAGGGAGCCATTCCCCTGGACTGGAAAACTGCATATTTTTGGAAATAGATCTGTGGTTGTGAACTATAAAGAGCCTGAGAAACTCAGGGGAAAGGGGCCCTCCTGAGGATTGTGGAACTTTGATTATTTGTTTATTTTTACACCTTTTCAAACTTAGTGTTGGAACTTCCGAAAAATATACAGATGGTCAGTTCAAAGTCTATAATACCTTTGCACTTTATTTTGAGTTTAGCATGTAAAGGTCAGGTTAGGATTTTGGACACAGGACGGAGAACTCTTTATTTTTGGACATTCTGACACTGACACCCTTTTGTTTTGTTGAGGCAGGGAAACCCCTCATAGTGATAGGGCAAGATAGGTCTTTCTCCAACCCTCTTTTAAACAAAATAAAAGTATATAGCAACCTTCACAATGCCCCTGTGTCTGAGTCTTACTCCTGATTCCTTGCAGTAGCCTTCAGCGAGCCACTGGGCTTATCACTGAGACACAGCGGATGATCACTGATGCCGATATTGGTGAGCTGAGAATAATCTCAGCAGTCAGTTCAGCCACAAAGGAGCTTTAACAACCCTCATCTGGAGCATTACAACAGTAGAAGCTGCCTGGGAATGTTACTTTACCTGTGCAGAAGTTCAAGTCTTTCTGAATTATCAGCTCATAAGCATCGGTGAAGATGTGCGGCACCAAGCCTGGCCATGTGTGCTTGAGAAAAATTCTGGGATGCCTGAAGAGCTTTGTCCCTGTAGTAAGTTATGGCAGCACAGCATCTGGAGATGTCAAGGAATGTTGAGCATCTTTCAAGTTAGAAGCCCTGTTGATGATATCTGGGCTCCGACTAATCCGATCCTACTTGGATCGTTGTGTGGCTGCAGTTGAGACTGGGTGGCACACTGCAGTGTTTGGAAGATGAGAGCCCCTGGACTAACAGCCTGTTATCTGACAGGGGCTGTGACGATCCTTCAGATGGCATCACTTCTCCCGAGGGGAGAACCCCTCTCCATGAGGCCAGGGAGGTGAGGCCGCTAACCAATAGTCCCCCTAGGGGTAGTAACATGCGGGAGGATCTCATGGAGAGAGACTTCTCTCCTGGGGATAAGGATGCGATTGGGAGGCACAGCCCCATTAAACCTCAACCCGGTAGGCTGACAATAGTACCTGAATGTTATGGGTCTAAGCCCATGTCTAAAACCCTGTGTTACTGTGAAACATTGAACCACCCTGTTGGTTTAGGTACTGAGACGAAGAAGCTCTCGAGAGCGCTGCAAGCGACTTGCTGTAGTCAATGGAAGGGAAGTTACATCAGGGTGGCCCAACTATATAAGCGCATCAGAAACAAACAAAGGCAGAAGGGTACCGGGAAATATACCGGAGAGAAAATGAGACGGAGAGAGCAGTCGAGGTGGAGAAAGAAGTCGAGAACCAGATAGAGATCAAAGCCAAGAGAACACCTGATGGCAGGCCGAGAAGCTCGAGCAAGAGACGTGGAGGGTGTGGTTCAAGGTAACACATGAGGATGTCTCACAGGGTAATCGGGTGTTGGCCGTGGAGAAGGCAGAAGCAAAGAAAGGAATAGGGTTCCTGCCTGGAGGCAGAACGCCAAATGCTTTACAACTGAAAGCTCGTGGCCGGCCGATGAGAGGCAAGCCAAACAAGAGAAGGAGTGGCAGAACACCCCGTTTGACCAGAAGTACATTGTTCGTAAGATGCAGGGAAAGCGTCATACCAGTCGGTCGAGAGTTGACCCTACAGAAGGACGGAGATTGGTTTGTGGTGGCATGACCTGTAGTGGGTGGCCCGGGCCGTCCAACAACTACATCGAAAAAGCTAACCCTATCCATTCACACAGCCACCTACACAGACCTGAACAGAATCCAGAGAGGCGGTGGCTGGACATTCAGTATAGGAAAGGAAGATCGAGTCCCTGGTCTGCTTTTCGACAGCCAACTAGCTGTACAGGGCCCAAGTAGAGACCCCTGACGAGAGTGGGAAAAGGTGATTGACCAGCCCAAAAACCCAGCCCGAACTGGTGAAGACACCAGACACAAGTACCAGGTAATAGGAATTGTTAAAGTCCGGGAGAGGGCCAAGGACCTAACTGAACATGCACAAAGATTAAGAAAAGTAAAAAGCTAACCCTCACCTTGGCAGTTGTGATTAAATTATAGCATGTCCATACTGCTCTGGAAACCAGACGCCCCTTGAACCCCATTTAAGGGGTTACCTGCTTGAGTATAATCAGAAGAAACCGAAACCTGCCAATGGGTCTTCAGGAGCATCTATGGCAAGAACAGAGTTCTCAGGAGCTGCAATCGTTGATAGAGATGGAGAGGTGCCCCTGGGCCCATCCCAGAATCATCCAGGGCTGGTTCATCAAGCCAAACTCCATCATTTTCTGTCATCAGTCTATTACATATTGCTGATTGTTCCACAACAGATCCTGGCAAGAGTCCTGTCTTTTCAGCTCATGACCTTAACCTTGCCTTCCTCAAAATAAGAAGAAAACCGTTACCGTTGTCATTTTCTTCATGCTTGAAAAGCCAGGAAAATAGAAAACTCTTTTAGACTGTACACTATAAAGTAATAGAGAAAACCGTAAACTGATTTCTGACACAGTTCCAAGTCTAGTTCCACAGTAGTGTGGTACTGCAGACTTTGGAGGGACTCCGGAACACAGCTTCATCGTCCAAGTGGGGCCGATCAAGAATTGTGCAAAACCGAGAGATTGGGAAAACCTCCATAAGGGAGCAACAAAACCTTATTAAGAACTGAGAAAGACATTGGGGAACCAGCTAGGAGAAGGGAGTTATTCACCTAGCCCCAGAAGAACTTTATAGGACTGTTTATGTTCTGTTCAGTTACGGAGAACCCAGAACCTTTGTGGAACTTTTGCTTTGAACAAACGGAGAGGCGTTTGGATGCTTTACATCCAGGAGAAGGGAAACATTCTCCTGGATTACGAACATTAGCAGGACTTTATGGTGCTTTGTTATAGTGACAACAGGGACAGAGTAGGAGCCTTTGTGACCGGGGCCGTGTCTTTTTGTTTTGACTCACAAACTTCTTGACGAGCACCTGAGTTTCTTTAGTTTAGGCAGGGAAATCCACTTGCAGTTAGAGATAGATAGGTTTAGTCTATCGTTTAATAAAAGTCTATAGCAACTACTACGGCACCACTTGGCCAGTCTCTTCATTCTCTGTCGCCAGAGGGCCCCGAAAATAACCCCATATTGCTGGATTGGGCTAGGCAAAGGTTGACATAGCAATGTCTTCTGCATCCAGGCGAAAAGGCTTGGCAAACGCATGCCGAGAAGACCAAGTATCAGTTTGGCAGATAACCAACAATTAAACACATATGTGCACGAACAGCTATTTACAAAGCGGAAGTAGCCATCTAAGTTCTAGTTAATTCTAGTTAAATTCTAGTTAAATTGGCCAAGATACCCTTAGGGACTTTACTGTCAGCCAACTCAAAGCACCTTTTAATACCTATGATAATCTAGCAAGCAGGAAGGTGGCCAGCTTTGCCACAATGAAATTACAGTGCAGGAAATTGACTGCATTGTCCTTTCTTCTTGTGGATGAACCATGCATTGAGGAGGTGGTGGGGGAAGTGGTGTTTGTGGGGCTAAGGGTATTTGCAGTGTGGGAAAGGGGTGCGACAGGAAGGTATGTTGGAGCGGCAGCGAAAGTGGTGCATGGGAAGGAGTGGAGGAGACGGAACAGAGACGGGAGGGAGAGGGACAGTGGGGAAAGTAAGCAACGGGGTGAGGATTTAAGGGGGTGAGACAGGAGGTGAAGGCAATACCTTCTTCCAAAGGAGAGTCCAGAAGAGCAGTGGAAGAGAACTTGGGAGCGCACTCTTCCCCATTTCTGTTGGCCTCATAGCAGGTAATGGGAAAAGCAGCAAGGGGTAAGGCAGGGCACCAAAGGGGCAGTGGAAAAGACATGTTTTTAAAAAAAAATAGAAGAGGAAACCTAACTCTCCCTAACCCTAAGAGAGGTTTCCATGCCTCTAATAACAAGGAGTCAGTCAGAATGTCCAAGTAAACAAAAAGAGTCCACCATCATATCAAATTACCTACTTCTATCCCTCACACTTATAATTAGTAAGAAAAGGGTAGTGGGTCTTCTTGGTCCAAAAGAATGACTCCCTTCTTCTGGACAATGAGCCACAATTTCAATTGCAGGGGGAATTTTGCGTGTGAGAACGACTCCCTTCTCCAGGTCTCAGTTTCTTTCTGAGGAAACAAAGTTCCAGCTTGTGGCGTCTTAAAGGTTCCGTACCAACACAAAAGAAAACATTCCAACTTACACATTATTCCTTCTTGAACATGGTTATACTTCTCCATTTGGTTCCTGGTGAATACCTCCCTTCTCCAGGTATATGGTTCTATATGTCCTCACAGAGCCCGAAGTATGACTACCTTTCCGCTGGCCTTCTTTTGACTGGTTGCACAATATCCAATCTTCTGGCAAGACAGCAGGAGGTATTGTCTCCTTTTCCTGAGGATTTCTTGCTTTCCAGTTCACAAGAGCTGGGCGGATTGACTCCCTTCCCCCAAGCCTTTCTCAGACTTTCACAATTCACAGTTCATATACAATCTTCTGGGAAGTGTGTGGAGTCAGAAATGCGAGACGGGGGGAGGGGGGGCGTTGTTGCGGATGAACCAAAATGGCCATTCGAGTTTGGAGCTCCGCAGCCCGGCTAATTCACAAGGCATGAATTTGATCCTCCTGACCACGAACTGCAGCGAACATCAAGATATGGCCAGCTGAAGACCCCAGCTACCTGCCTACCCAATTTGATACATGTGGGAGCATGGGAGCATGGGAGCTGCTATCCGCGTCCTCCACCAGCGCGGCCTGCTTCCGAGCTAAATTACTGACACTGAGGTCTGTCACGTTTCGTCCGAGCAGTGCATACTGAGCAGCCCCCCAATCACTACTGCCCGCTGCTGCCCTGCTGGAAGTTGTTGCTATCTCTGGACTCCACCTGGCCTCTGCTCCTAAGGACCAGTGTGCTCGCAGTGTGGTGATCCGCGCAGGGGCCAGTGCGCTGGGGATACGCCCTTGATGCCCCGAATCCGGGATTGCTGGTGAGTGGATCCACACACACTACTCCCCAGACCCCCCCCCCCCCCCCCAGTAAGAGAAGCTTCAGACTGCTCTTTTCTCCTCTCCGCCATGCAGATCCCGCATTCGTTGAGACCACAGCTTCTCTGGCCTGGCCCCCATTGTGCAGCCAGTGTTACCTGGCCTGCTGCGCTGCTGGCCTCGGTGCCTGCTGTGCCCATGTGACGGGGCTTGAGCCGCATCGCACCGACCGCCTCTGCAAGACCACCAAGCTGTGACTACTGCGGCTCCTGTGCTGCCCCTGGCCTCTGCCCCTTACATTATCCACACTCCTCGCCTCCAGAAGGGCCTGTGCTGAGGCTGGTGGACACCGCCAGGTAGGTTCCTTTCAACCATTCAACACTGAAACCACGGTGAGTGTGACCGCACGCTCTCGATTCTCTGCCTCCCTCACACAGGTGATCTGGGCTGCCCCCCTCCTGGCTGACCCATTACTCCTGCTGGTTTGTGGGGGTGCTGCAACGGCCCCCAGTGTGCATTGGGCGCTGCTGGGCTTGGCACCCACCTTCTAATGATCGAGCCCCTGCAGGGCTGGAGGGGTTTGCTACTTGACTGTCATAACTTCATGCTGCACGACCCTCTCTGAGCACACACTGACCTGCCCTCCTCCTGTGTTGGAGATCGCGCAGGACCATGCAGGGTCCGGACCGTTTCGTGCCTGGGGCCTACATTTTGCTAGATCCCTTCCTTGGTCATTGCTTGCCAGCACTCGCCCAAGGCGCCCTGCTGAACCTCATTCATAACAGTAGGCCACCATGACTAAAGGAGCGGGCAGGAAACAAAGCTCATTCAACATATTTTCCAAGTCCTTGCCAAAGCCCTCTGAATCCCAAGGGAAAGCAGATCATTCCCCACGACATCTGGGGAACCCTCTGAACTCCAGAAAATAATGGAGTACATGCACAAAGGATTCACAACACTACATATCAAGGCTTGCATGGAGAAGACAGATGCTTGTGTTGAGGAGGTCGAAACCAGAGTGGGCGCCACTGAAGATAACATTGCGGTGCTCAGGTCCAAGGTCACCTTTCCGGCTTGACATGTACGAGTTGTCAGCAAAAAGAATGAGGACCTAAAGTCTTGCTCACGGCGCAAAAAACCTGCGCATAATCGGGGTGCCAGAAGACAACATTAAGGGGCTCATGGAGGATTTTGTAGAACGCACTCTCCTTTCTTTACTGGATGTTCCCAAGTTATCACTGCAGTTCACGAACGGACGTGTCCATCGATCTTTGGCTGCAAAACCTACACCTGGGGCTCCTCCTCGGCCCATAATAGCTAGAGTCCTTAATTACGGTGACTGGGATACATTGCTGCGGGCTGCCAGAGCAAAAGGAGAACTGCTGCTGGGCTCTGCTAAGAACCACCTCTATCCTGATTTTTCTGTCACCGTACAACAGGAGCGCAAATCCTTTGTAGCTGCCAAGAAGCAGCTCTGCGATCTGGGGATCAAATATTCCATGCTATACCCGGCCGGACTGAGGGTTGAACATGCTGAAAAGGTCTATTTCTTCACCATTCCTGAGGAGACCTCGACATTTCTAGAAGACCATTTCCCTGGGTAGCCACTATTGGTTGAACTATATGGTCTGCGACTGTGCTAGATGCTCTGTGAGAGCAGGGTAAATCCACCCACCCTGTATCTCGGGGGCCTCTCGCAGGCAGCACTCATGGTCATTATATTGTGCGGTGTTAGTTTGAAATGTGCATTGATCACGCTATTATGTTACTCGTCTGTGCTGGAGCCGGGCTGTAGTCAGTGCACAGCCCCCATGCACAGTTACTATTGTTGTTGGTTAGGGGGGGGATGGGGAATCACTCCTCTTTCTAGGTGGGGGAGGGCGGGTGGGGACAAAAGTTTAAAAGATTGCTTGACCTGCGGATCGGGATGTGGGGTGCATTGCATTTTTGTTTTGTTCATGCAATGAGGTTGCCTCTTATAGATCAGGCTGGGTGGGGATTGTCATATGCATACTGACTAGATGGCAGAAGGGGGGCTTCTATTTATGAGCTGGAATGTTAGCAGGTTAGGCAATCCTGTAAAAATGCACAAACTCCAATTGTACGTTGAACGCCACAAAGCCTGTGTTCTGGCTGCGGGAGGTTTGCAAGAGTTGGGGAGCACAGCGCTACTACACTACCTACTCCACCCAGCCGTGGAGTAATGATCCTGTTGCACAAATCTATTAGATTCACTCACAAGACGTCTCACGTAGACCCCATAGGGCGATTCGTCCTGTTACATGATATATTGATGTGATTGGAAGTTGTACATTTGAATATAAACGGTCCCAATGTTGACGACCCTGACTGCTCCACTAGCCCAATATCCCCTGGTTCCAATACTGTGAGGTGGGGACTTTAACACCATAGTCAATATTGACCTTGATAGATCGGGCACTAAGGCCTGGCAGTTGACAACGTTGGCCAAGGCCATTTTGGAGGGTCAGACTTCATTGGGCGTCATGGACGCTTGGAGGCTACTACACCCTCTGTCCCGCAAGTTCTCTTTTTACTCTACGGTGCATGACTCAAACTCGCGGATTGACCGATGGCTGCTATCTGACTGCCTTATTGGGCGGAAAGACACAATGGAAATTTTGCCTAGGACCTTCTCTGATCATTCCCCGGTAACAGTGACACTTGCATGGTCTGTTATAAGGTGACTATGGAAACTTAAGCCTGAAGCCCTGCTCAACCCAGCCTTTAAGACTGAGCTTGGTTCTAGTATCGACAAATACTTTGAGATAAACACTGGGATGGTGGACTCTCACACTACCATATGGGAGGCCTTTAAGGTCTACATATGTGGCGTGGCCATGGCGAAAGAGTCAGGGATTCTCAAAACAATCCGCTGTAACATCTGAAAGAGCAAACCCTACTTGCTAGTCTGGAGGCGCAATATGCTGTGTCTCCCTCGACTGTCATGCTCAGTGAGATCGGAGCAATCCTGGACGCGTTCAGGGAACAGGCTGACCGGCAGCGCAGGTTCTTCGATGACCACTGGGTTGCGAGGAAGTATGGAGAAGTGGAGCGACCTGGCAGGCTATTAGCCAGATTGGCCCGTCAGGAGAACGGCCCTCACCATATCCCCCTTATCGAAAGAGCAGACAGAGCTCTGGTCTCTATCGTTCCAGAAATCAACGAGGAGTTGCGCTCCTTCTATGAGTCACTGTATGCTAACAAAGATATGGCATCCATGTCTGATATAGATGCATTCCTTGATGACCTAAGCCTGCGGGAGAGCAAAGGCGCGGGTGTTGCGGCCCTTTTTTCCTCTTTTTTGAAGCCCAGGAGGGCAACCATATCCTCAGAGGGGAGGCCACGCCCCCTGCCTACATCAACTCCTCATTATCCCCGCAGGGCAGAAAGCCCGCGGGGGAGCAAGGGTGCGGGTGTTGCACGCCCGTAGGGTGTTTGGCGCCTGGAGGGAGAGGCGTGAAAGTCAGGCCAGCGCGAAAAGCGCAAAAAAGAATAAGGTTTCTGTGAACCCTGTATGCTGGTGGCCATATGTGGACCAACCCTGTTGGATGGACTAGACTAGACCAGGACCGGTCTCCGAGGTGAGCCAGCTAGCCACTGTGGTGCACCTATAGTGTGGGGGGGGCCCACAGCGGGGGAAGGGCGCAGTGTTTGGTGACGCAGGTCGCCCGTGGAGAGAGGCATTCCCTGTGTTGGCTGTTGGACGGGGGGAAAAGGAAAATCAGTGCAGACGAGTGTTTTGCACCTGTGACTGCTCGTGACCGTTTCTCAATAGGTGTAGAGCCTGTGAAGTTTGTTGAGGTTTTTACTCAGCAATTAAGCTCAGTCTTCTTGGCCAGCTCCGGGGGATTTCGTCATGTCCTTCCTAAAGTCCTTGAGGTCCTTTAAGGGCCATGCTGTGCCTAGGAAACTGGCCAGCTCTATGCCATCCACCCCGCCCATGTTCTGTTACGAGTCTGCCTCTAAAGTCTCCAAGTGTACCCCAGCGAGAAAGCTCCTGGCTGTTAAGAGAAGAAGTCAACTGGGAGCAACAGACAAAGCAAAGACCCATATCTCGGTTCCCCCGTGCCCTGATATTAACCCTGCATACCGAGGGTCCATCCACACCATGGAGGGCATGAAAGCACCCACACCAGGAACCCGATGTGGGAGGGAACCCTCCAGTAATTTGGCTAGCGTCCCAAGTCTTAACCACATAGACACTGCTTGTCAAGAAACTTTGCCCGCCGCCATTGGGAACCCATATGCTTTGCCTTCGGCCAATAAATCTGTCACTGGCATAGTGGGAGCTTGCGATGTGTTAGTCCTCCCACCCGCATCCCTGGCACCTTTTGTACCTGTCACCCCCCCCACTTAGCTCGCCTCATGGAAGGCCACTTTTGCCCCTTGTTCTCTCGTCCATAGCAGGACCTACTCTCGACTGTCCTCCCCCAGTCACTGTTGTTTCCACTCTGGATCAAATGAACACAGAAATTGTTGGAGCAACCGAAGATAAGCTCCCGCCCAGTCCCATCTGCAGCTCCTGGAGCGAGAACCTACTTGCAACGATCTCAGGGTCCAGGTCCTTTCTTCACTTAACCCCATTTAGGGCCCTCAAGTCCACCACCCACGGCAGTTTTCCCCCCTCTGATCCATCATGCAAGAAGGTGGACACTGTCAGAAGCCACCCCTGTGCACAGGTGCTCTCTGAACTAGCAGCCATTAAAGAACTGCTTTGGGTACTGATTGATGCCCAGGGGAGGAGTGGGGAGGGGAAGGGTGGAGTGAACTCGTTGGGGGAGTCAACCAGCATACATCATGTTGGTAAGGGACCCAACCCCCCACAGCAACCTTTGAACACTGCACCCTGCGAAAGGTCTCTCCATGCATTAATGAGCCCTACTCTAGGTGACCAGTCGATGCGCCCCGACGGTGATAGGGGACACCCTACTGGGTGTATCAAGTCAACGTTGCTGGCATATTGTCCACCAAGCACCCTGATTACCAATCCCTGATAACCAATCCCCTTAGGGAGGGATGGATTGGAGTACGTGGCTATTGTTCAAGGGTGCGCAGAGTCATGTTTATGGGGGGCAAAGATCTGCCACTGTTTTCCTGCATGAGGTACCTAAGCTGCCTGTGGGCAGGCGAGAACCAAGGGATGCCCTTTCCAATAAATGTCTCCACTGGCTTTGTACAGTTGGGAATTGTCCCTTTGTGGCCAGTGAAGCTTTGGTGGGGTGTGTTAGATTGGCCGACAAGGGTACAAACCCCTCCAATTCTGTTAAACTGGTTTTCAGGAATGATCTAATGGCCAGGGAAGTCCTGAGAAGTTTTGAGGACTATACACGGGCCCCGTATAGTAGGATTGCAATCAGCTCTCCCTGGAACTGTCACACATAGTATTGTCCTGTCTGGAGCAAATAGTACACCTCTGGGGAAAAAGGCCCGCGGTGGGTTGTGAATGAGTGCCAAGTGTGGGCAATCAGTCTTGTGACTCTCTGGACTAGTAAAGGCACAATGTCGGATGTAATGGGGACCTTATGGGTGACTCTTTTCTCCCTCCCAGTACCTTCTGATCTATTGTATTTGGATATGGAGCATAGATTGTAATTCCTTTTATGTGTTGTGATTTTGTTTTTCTTGTGTTTGATGGATTTTTGAAATCCAAATAAACTTGTTTGACTGACTGATGACCTACCGCTCTTGGTACTGTCCGGCCCTATGTCCATTGAGGAGATACTCTGTGACATTGAATCACTTACAGCGGGCAGGGCCCCTGGAACCGACAGCCTTACTGTTGATTTTTTTAAGTGTTACAAAGCTCACCTAGCCCCTCAACTGTCCGACGTGTGGGAAGAGTCTTGCTTTGTGGGGCAATTGCCCTCCACACTATGGGAAGCAGTCATTTCAGTCTTACTGAAGCCCAGTAAACATGCCACGCATGCGGCTCCTATCGCCCTTTCTCATTGATAAATAGCCATGTGAAGGTCTTCGCAAAGGTGCTGGTCATTCGATTCGCCCCATACATAACCGGTATTATCCACCCCGATCAAGCTGGGTTCATCCTGGGGCTCTCTACGGTTCTTAACCATAGACGACGTTTTAACATTTTGGCCAGGATAGACCCGGAGGCGCAGGTGGTGGCAGCAGGGCTAGACATGCAGAAGGCCTTCGACTCTGTGTCTTGGCGGTTCCTTTGGGCCGTGTTGGAAAAAAGCAACTTTGGCCCCCGTTTCATCTTGTGGGTGAAACTGCTCTACGCTCTCCCGGTAGCCAGGGTCTGTGTTAATGGTCTACTTTCTGCTCTGTTCGACATCGTCAGGGGAACTAGTCAGGGCTGCCATCTGTCCCCCCTGATATTTGCTGTGGTGATGGAACCCCTTGCTAATAGGATTCGCCAGAAGCATGCCCATAGATGCATCAGACTTATAGGAGAGCCTGAGATTATATCACACTGCAGATGGCGCATTGCTATACGTATGCAACTCTGATGTTACCCTTGCTCCTATTATACGGGATGTCGTGCACTTTGGCATCCTATCTGGTCTCAAGGTCAACTGTACGAAGTCCGAACTGTTCCCGCTGACCGACGCCACAGTGGCCCCACTGGACTTACAGGGGTTAATTTGGTCTCCATCAGAGATCGAATATCTTGGTGTCACCATCACATGCCACCAGACTACTCTATATGAGCAGAATTATGGGATGTATCTGTTGGTCCACTTGCAGAAGCTAAGCATTTGGGTAAAGTTGCCAATTACAGTGGCTGGATGTGTTGCACTCCTTAAAATGGTGGTGCTCCCGCAGCTACTATATCGATTCCTTAACTTCCCTCTTTGGCCGCAAACTGAGCTGTTCAAGAAACTCAAATCTGCGATCAATGGCTTCCTATAGCATTCGGGCACGGTCCGGTTGAAGTGGACACTAGACCATACAATCACGGAGGTTTGGCTGCCCCTAATTTTGCAAGATCGCGGCCCAGGTGCAATATGCAGCATATTGGTTCTACCCCGACAGCCCACTCCATCATGTCAGACTAGAACGACTGGTGGCCGGTGCCTCAGATGTATGATCACTGGTGTTACCCCCACTGGTTCCGGACTTTGGATGATACTGACCTGGCTAGGGTTACGATATTTGCATGGGGCAAAATCTGGAGGCAGGTGGGTGTCCCCAATACGTTTCATGGTGACCTTCCCCTCTGGAACGTCCTACCGGGGACCTGTCTAATGGATAGAGCGACTACGCGCAGCTGGTGAACGGCAGGCTTTGGTTTCCTCTGAGATATTTTCGAATGGGGTCTTTCAATGAGTGGCGGGTCCTACTAGAACTCTTGAGGACGCATTCCTCCCATTGGCTACACTTTGCTGGCCTGTGCAGAGTGCTCAAACACACATGGAAAGAGTTTACCTTGTTGCTCCCTAACCACCCATTACTTGCACTGGTCATGGAAGGCACCTCAGCCCAGGGGAGATTGTCTAGGCTCTATAATCAGCTACAGGACCGGGCTTGCCAACCACTACTTAAGCTCTGTGAGGTCTGGAGTAGAGCTATGGATGTAGACATAACAGATGAGATGTGGGATTCAATGTGTGCTTGCACACGCTAAGTCTCCATTAAATTGAACTACTGCATAGATTTCACTACACCCCGCCTAGACTACACCTCATGTCACACGATCGCCCCCCGTAGGTGCCTGAGATGCAACACTGATAATGCAGGATATATTCATATGCAAATGTTTGTTCACAAATCAAAACCACTGTTCTTCTCCACAGTATCTTTTTAGAAAGGCAAATGGCTTTCTTTCAAAACACAAGTTCAAAAAAACCAAAGCAATAGTTATTTTCAAATGTCCAACTATTATTAGCCTATCACACCTTCTTCAAATAAAATACTTTTGCCAGGATAGCACAGCAACTACTTTTGGTGATGCCACAGCTTGTCAAACAAATGTTAAGGTTAACATCACACCTTTCTGCCACAAACATACTTCTTCAAATCATCTTCTTCTTTCCTGGCCAGGACTAACTACTATAATCCCTTTCCTGGTATACTAGGCTGCCAGGAAGAAAGCTCCCACAACTACAATCAAACTTGATGGCAATATTGATTGTGAGATTCTCCAGACCAATATGTCTGCGAAGGAGAGATGAACAATAACTACTTTTTCTTATGCACCAATTTGGAGAGGTGGGCATCAGCACGAAGGGAGGGCTACACCTGATATCAATGTATGCTGATGATATGCTGTTGTATTTAAGATATCCTGAGGAGAACCTACAATATATTCTGGAAGTAATGGAGCGATATGCAGTGCTGTCTGGCATAACAGTGAATCCCAAGAAATCATGCACATTCCCCCTAGGTAGATATAAAGGGATACCACAAGAGGAATTGCTGGTATTACAAATACAATGGGAGACTAATACCTTTAGATACCTGGGGATTGATGCATATCAAACGGTCTAGGCCGAATACAAACAAAACACAGAGAAGGCGGTGGCTAACATTGAAAACAGTATGAGGTTCTGGGTCAAGCTCCCTTTGACCATGATGGGGAGAGCGGCATTGTTAAAGATGGTGGTGCTGCCAAGGTTGTTGCACTTTTTGGAGAATATACCATATATGATACCCAAGCAATTCTTTGTTTAACTCCAAAGCATATGTAGAGGGTTCATATGGCACAACACTAGAAACAGAATAGCACTATGGAAACTACAAAACACGTATGACCAAGGGGACATTAAATTGCCCAACTTCGAGATTTACTTTCTGGCCAGCCAACTACAATATGTGGCTAGGTGGTTTTCGGAAGACTCAACATCGGGGTCCAGATTGTTGAGGGCGGAATGTGCCCCGTTCTTCCTGAAAGAGTGGATATGGCTGCCGAAATCACAGCAAGATGGGTGCACAAGAATGTTGCATTTGGGATGGAAGATTTGGCAAAGGGCTTGCTGGGCCATGGAGAATCCGACCCTGTGTTCCCCACAAATGCCGCTAGTGGCACTGACTGGAGTGGAAGAGCAATTGAGGAAGATAATCCAGAGGCATTGGGAACCGAATGGTATAGCAACACTATGGGATGTATGGCAAGATGGGAAGGCAGTGGAATTTGACACAGTGGTAGAAGATCCCGGTCTACACCGGGGGCAGTATATCACTTATACTAGGTTGGTGCGGAAGGTAAAAGACACATGGTCAGAAATAGTGCTAGAGGGTCAGCCCGACACGGCCATAGAAACAATTTATGATATATCAGACGAAGGCCATGAAGTCTCCTGAATTTACGAACTGCTGATGTCAAGGGTGCTCCAGTTGAGACAGGACTGGGAAGAGGAAGCCGGGAAACCTATGAATGATGGGTTGTGGGCGAGGGTTCAGATACCAGAAAAAAGTGTCCAGGAATGCGAGATTGCAACAAATCCAGTTACATATTACCCATAGGGCGTACATGACCCCTCAGAGGATTGCACGGTTCAAGAATGCAGGAATACAAACATGTCCTAAATGTGGGGAGGTGAACGCAGGAATGATAAATATGTTCTGGGCGTGCCCGGTAATAAGGAGATTCTGGGGGAGGTGGCCCACCATTTGACAGAGAAAGGGATTAAACTGGAGGTGGAATCTTTGTGGGCATGCATGGTGGGGTTTTTTCTAGGCCGCGCATGTTAGAACATGTGAGTAAACTCAAAGACTTGGTTTATATACTTGCCAAGCGAAGAATTGCCATGGGCTGGAAAGCTAACAATAGACCGAAGGTAGACGTTTGGTGGCACGACCTTCAGAAATGGGTGGATGCGGAAACAGTGGTGTGGAGCGCAGCAGTCAACAGAGGGGGGGATGAAGTAGCAGAGACATTGATGGCTTGGAGGCACGTAGTGGCCACACTGTCTGGGTCTGCCCAGACCTGCCCAGAAGACGATGATTCCGCCGGGGGTGCGGAGGGGAGGGTACTCCCAGATAGAGCAATGGACGATGGTGAGGTGGAGTAGGCTCGGGATAGGGGGAGGGTAAAGGGGAGGCGGTGGAGATATCTAGATACTGTTGAAGCTATGATTGATGTGCACTGTCTGGTTTCTTTTGGTTGTTTTTGTTTGTTAAAATCAATAAAAAATTGTTTAAAAACAAGAACAAAAACCTACCTTTTCTTATAGTCCCTTGACTCTTGTTAACATGTATTCCAGTTTCCCCAACCTAGAAATTCACTATAGAATCAGTGTTTTCAGATTGTCTCTTAACTACTTCTTGGCAGCCTCTAGACTGTTAAGAAAGGAGAAGGATCTAGGCTAAACAGCCATCGGTGTGGGCTGAACACCCTAAATAACACTTGGTGGTTTCTTTAACGTTCAAGATAGGATTGTTGCGTTTGTTAGAGTTCAGTTGTATTCATCAGTGCATACTGACTTAATGCGTCACTTGGAAATAATTTGTGCAAAGCTAGTTGCTTGGCAATGAAATATCAGTATCATCAGCGCGCGTTACTAATTTGATAAACACACACCGTTATCAGTCAATGAACCACATTAATTTACCAATCGTGTACATATTCCAAATGTACATCAGAGTAAGGTCAAATACAATGATAAACAAACAGGAACATCCATGAAAAACATTTAGAGAAAACAAAAAGGAGAAAACATCACAAACATTTTTTGCAGCATGTATCAACTTCTATTGTGATATTTAAACGTTTTCGTGTTGCTCATCTATCCATAAGTGTGCCAACTTGTTGTTTTACAGTCAAAGCAATACACTGTCCTTAGCATGCAAAAATACAGGTGCAAGTGTTGCCATTCTCCACTTCCATTCAGTAATTTAGTACACGTTGAATACTGTGTTATAATTGCAGTCTCCTACGGTGCTGACTCAAACTGCTTGTCAACATGTTGGTATTAAATGCGTTTCAAAGTAGTAAAAGAAACACACTGCAGTGATCCCTAGTGTGCTGAAAGACATGCGGCTTACACACAGATGTGTACAGACCTTTCTAATATGCTAGATCGCCTTCTGTAAATGACAAGAGCGTAGGAAATATGTAACTTGACCTGAATGTAAACCCACCTGTGTGCGCGGCGCAAAGTGTGAGTGGTTGCAATCACTCTAATATACCATTGCTTAAAACTTACTTTTAAAGCACTGAGGCATGATACAGTGGGTTGCACCCCACTATTCAACAAAATATATGCATACGAGCAACAAAATATTTATAAAGAATTATCGTATTGCCAGTTTTTTATACATATAGTGGTGCCTGCTCATTCCCCTTTATTGCAGCCTCTTGAATGTTGACATCCCAAAATTGGAGAGTTACGTCTTTGTCGTCTCTGTATGGTTTCACAGTCTATTGGCTGCTGGCAATGCGGGATATAAGCTTTCCCCAATTGATATCTCCTATACAGGGATTTATGCCCTTATTGTTTTAGTGTGGTTATTTTACAGTCTCTTGGCTGTTGCTTTCTGCACTGCCTTCCACATCATCTTCAGCTCCTTCCTTCAGCTGTACCTCATTTCAGGATTTAAATGTCCCACTCAGGTGCCCTGGTCTGTAAAAACTAGACCGCACCTTTTGAATAATAGCCTTCTTCATCCTCACTGCATCTAAGTCCTTCCTCCTCGTCCCAGTACCATAAGCCTTATGAGTACTGAAGTCCATAATAGTATTGATCTTTTTGTACTCAGTTAGGTGTGACTGTTTTATATACTGAGAGTCATCAGCGTGAGGGGAGGTTGTGAGAAGGGTTTGTGATTTCACATTAGAGCGAGGACGTCTACCCAAGGCAGAATCATGACAATTAAAGGATTTCACATTTAATTCTTGAACCCCTGAGGTACCAACCTTATTCTGTCCAGATGATTTTCTGTGACAGGCTCTTTGAGTAGTTTCATGGGAGGATCTTGCACATTGATAACACACCATTAGGTATCTGGGAATAATATTACTCATCCTCAGAGGAAAATTAATACTGCATCTCTACTAGTGGAGTCACCACTTCCCCCTGATAGCCGTTTCTTCCCATGTGATCCTACATCCTGATTCGATCCCCAGGGTTAGGATCGAGTAGTGGATGCAGTTCACTGGCCATATAGGAGGAGACTTTAGGCTGAGGTTTGGTGATGAGTCATCACAGAAGACACCAGGAGGCATTGTTACCTTCTCCTGAGGTCTCCTTACTTCCCACTTCTCAAGGGCTGGGCGGAATGACTCCCTTCCCCCAAGCCCTTCTCAGACTTTCACAATTCACAGTTCATGCACATTCTTCTGAGAGGAATATGTCCCTTTCCCTGGCTTGCTTTGCACTTCAAAAGTTCTTAATTCACATTAGTTCCCAATCTTATGGATGTCGATCCTAGACCCGCGTGTTCCTCCTGACTGGGTGTGGCATTCCTGGTTAACTATCCTTCCAGGTACTGTGACTATGAAGAGGACTTAGGTTACTTATCATAGTAGGATGCAAGTCCCAGACCTGTGGAATTTTCTCCTCTTCGTATTGCAGTTTCTTTTCGCTAGGGGTCTTATATTTTACCCCATGGGCTTCCCTTAGTCCCCAATATCGCACTCCAGCAACTGCCAGTGCCTTCTGGTACTGTCATGATCACATCCAGGGTTCCTAGCTTAGATTCAGCAGTTCAGGCCAGGCGGGATTCTTTGTATAGATCAGTAGGCTTTAGGTGGGTGTTAGCTTGGCACACATGGCATTCTCACAATTCACAGCATCAAGTAACCATAGACTTCCATAGGGATTCATAGCATCCCAATAACCCTAAAATGGCCGCCCTGTGGGTTATGGATAAATTTGAGCAGAGAACTAGACATTGGGCATTGAGGGCTACTTAAGCCCTGCCTCCGCAGTAACGTGCGCTTCACG
This sequence comes from Ambystoma mexicanum, assembly GCF_040938575.1. Taxonomy (NCBI): domain Eukaryota; kingdom Metazoa; phylum Chordata; class Amphibia; order Caudata; family Ambystomatidae; genus Ambystoma; species Ambystoma mexicanum. The sequence goes on from NC_090940.1 coordinate 150,256,349, forward strand.
TTAGGTCCGCTGACAGCGGTGTAACGCTACCGGTGCTTCTGCTCAAAGAACCTGCAAAATCAAAGAAAAGTAATATTAATAACTCGAAAAGCTCACAGAACATCTACCGACCACAGACAAGAATTACCTGACTGAAGTTTTCTGCTGCCGCAGTTTTCCAGTAGATGAATTGTCTTCCGTCACAGTTCCTCTTCAGTCATCAACCTTCGTTCGCAGCCGCAGCAACATTCCGAGGTTTATCTCAGCTTCCAAAGACCTGCAATACAAATGCATCTTAGTTACAAATCGAACATTACAGAATTAAGATAGTTTCCTACGTGCATACGTACCTGGAGCTCCCCTTGAGTTTTTCCTCACAGTTGTTAACTGTGCTTCACAGTGGGAGACTGTAGTTTTCAGACGACAAACTTACGTTGTGCAGCGTTTATTCTTCCCGATTACTCACGCATACTTACCACAGTAAAAAAAAAACTAGTCAGGATACCGAAGACCCACCATGTTTTGCGGGCCTCATCTATAGCAAGCGTGCCAACTTACCTCAAGAAAAGGTTTTCATATTTATTCCCTTCAACTCCGAACTCATCAGTTAAAGCTTTTTACTCAGAGAACCTACAAAAGGAAAGAACAATTAATTAGTCAGTAAGAGAGATCTCTCCAACTTAGAAAATGTTTATTCCTCAGAGACATCAGTTTTCTCTCCTTGGTTCTGTCAAGAGACTCATTGCATTTCACGACACTTACCTTTAGAGGCTACCAGAGTTCAAATGCATTTTAGTCTTCAGAACCTCAACATCTACGCGCCCCTGTGAGATAGCAGGATGGAGAGCTCTCTAATTACAAAACACAGGTGAGGAGAGTGTGGTCTAAAAAAATAAAAGGGAAGTTTATTCTGGGTGGAAGACAGAATAGAGTCCTAGTAGTATTCACAGTCCATATCAATTAGAGCACCGCCCTTTTGTTTCTTCTCTTTTGTGACAGAAAAAAAAATCTTAAGGCATCAGTTATAGCAGATCAACAGGCTTTGGGATCATTACACTCCTGTGGAGTCCAGGTAAGTGTTACAGAACGCAAAGCCATACTTAAAAAATACTCTGCCTGAGCGTCATGGAAACCACAGATATAGATAATTTGGCCCAGCTTTTGGGGGAGTTACGCAGCGCGCTCAGAAACCATTTCCCTAAGGCGGGAGTTAGTGGTTAATAGGGAACGCACTGATGAATTGGGTCGCCAACTATTACACACACAAGCAGGGCAAGCCCCACTTCCAGGTGGCCTTCCTCAAGATTCCTCTCCAGGGCCTCCTCTTCAGGTGGTTTTTCCTGGAAACATTCCATTAGCCCCCCCCGATTTATGGGGGATCCGAAGCATTTTGCAGTATTTATGAATCAATGTAATTTGCATTTCTTGTGTAGACCAGGGGTTTTCCCTTCAGATCAGTCTAAGGTGGCAATTGTATTATCCTATTTGGGTGGGCATGCTGCGGATTGGTCCATCCCCTTGGTCAACCGGGACGACCCTTTATTAAGAAACTTTCCTGGCTTTTAGCAGGAGTGAGAGAAGCTCTTTGCCCATCATACACAGGGACAGGCCTTGGACAATGAGTTGCTTTCCTTACGCCAAGGTAGTCAAGAATTGTTGGCATATGTAGTTTCCAGAAGAAAAGATAACCCTCTTTTATCAAGGTTTACGAGGGGAACTCAAAGACATATTGGCTGACATATTGGCTCAGGTTGCGAACCCTCCAACAGGTTGTGCGGAATTCATAGATCTCACTATACAATTGGACCATCGGATGCATGATCGACGAATAGACGGTTCCCGATCAGAAAACAGATCACTGTATGTCCGTCCAAAAGACATTGTGAATCGCTATGTAACAGAGTCATCCAGAGCCAATGCAATTGGGGGTTGCTCGGGGCCCCATTTCAAAAGAGGAAAGAGAGAAGAGAAGACAACAGAATGTATGTCTCTACTGTGCGTCAGCTGGACATCACCTTCGTAACTGTCTGGTGAAACCTCACTATAACCAGTGGGAGCCTTGGACAAGGCTAAAAAAGGAGAAAAGAAGGAAGAGCTGACGGAAAACTCCAACGCCCAACAAGCTTAGAGGTTGGCTTGTCGAGCCAGAAGAAGTAATTTCAGATCTCTCATTTCGTTGTGCCCGTTACCCTAAGTAGTGACCTTCAACCTTCCAAGGTGCATGCTCTAGAAGCATACGTAGACAGTGCTGCGATTGGGAACTACATGGATCACGAACTTGCAAGCAAGATTGGTATTGCTATGAACCCAAAGTCTGTGGCAGAGAATGTCACAGCGGTTGATGGTACTCAGCTAATATCAAGACCAGTGACGAAGTGTACTGAAGTGTGTACCTTGCTTTGCCAGGATGGACATCGAGAAAAGATCTTGTTTGACCTAATCAGTGCTCTGCAGTTCAAAATAATCTTAGGTATTCCATGGTTAGAGAAACATAATCCACAGATTGATTGGTGTGCCAGGACCTTGGTATTCACTGAAGAATGCAAAAGCTTGTGTTACAGTCAAGGAAAAGATTCAGGAAACAAGGTCCAAGCGATTTTTAGAGAAGGCCTCACCTTAGGATTAATAGGAATACTACCACCAGAGTATCAAGATTTTCAGGAAGTATTTGAAAAAGAACAGGCCAACGTGCTGCCGCAACATCGGCCCTACGACTGTCCCATGTAGTAGGATCTGAGCAAAAGAATATACATTTGAAGACATATCTGGATAAGTACATTACAAATGGGTCCAGTCGGCCATCAAAGTCGCCTGTAGCCTCTCCACTGTTCTTTGTGCCAAAAAAGGAGGGGGACCTTCACACTTGCATAGATTATCGTGCGTTAAATCAGATCACAGTAAAGAACAGATGCCCACTTCCACTCATTCCAGTGTTAATGTACCAAGTTAAAGATGCAAAAATGTGTACGCGTAGTCCAGAGGATAGTCCCAGTCTACCCCAGACCCTGCACAAGTGAGGAGCTGCAGCTACGTTGTGTTCGTGGTTCAGTGCTACTGCTGAAAAAATACAGAAATAATACTGCCTCTTTAAGCTGGTCTCTGCCTCTGGGTGACTCCACCTTAAAGGGTGTACGCGTGTGTGGAGCGCCGCGCGGAGTCCCGAGGAGAGTCCCACTCTACCCCAGTCCACCCTAGACCCACGGCAAGCTCTTTGTTGAGACCGTTGGCAAATACATGAGCGTCCGTAGTGACAGCCGCACAATGGCCCCACAGACCCGGGTAAAACAGAAAATTCAACTAGAGTCCGAACGGCTGGGCTCCCCATCCCCCTCCCCCTCCCAAGCACTGTCTGACAATTCTGACTTCGCTGCACCTGTGGCGACTGGAGGAATCATGGAGGTAACCCCTGGATCTTCATTCATTTCACTGCTGTCATATGATTTACGAACTGAGCCTCCAGCGACACACAATGTGTCAACGTTATTTGCATTGACTATGGCTTCCATTGAGGAAGAAAAACTACTAGCACGCCTTGGACTCAAGCCAGTAGTTGGCGCGTGTCTGGGACCTGCAGTCATATTTCACTGGTCGACGGGTTCGGCGCCTTAAGTAGAAGTCGCATCTAACTGTTCAGCTTTTAGCAAAAATGCTTTTGCCTATGAAAGTACAGATGTAAATGATACCACAGGGCTGCATGTAAATCCCATAAATGGCGACCATTTACATACACAGATGGTAATCCCCTCAATCACCCCCCTCTGCATTATCCTTGGAGACGAACTTGATTGAGGTGAATACGTTGTTATTTCAATCTCCCTTTGATGTAACTGACACAGAACTACTGCAAATTCAAGTGTCAGCTGACAACTCAAACATGTCAAACTTTGTATTTGTGCCCCCAAACGATCAATATGAGACCGAGCTGGTCTTAAACAATTCTATTGAATCACGTGAGCTTAAACGCAGAACTCTCAGTAACGAAAGTTTCCAGGATGGCATTGCTTCGTCCTCCTCCTTTCAATTGGATATACGGCGCAAAACAATGACGCAGACAAAGGCATGTGTGGAGACAACAAGTGATAGCTGTGAAGCATCAAGAGGGAGAGGCCACAGGCCCACTTTGCCATGCCGCCTTTCCACTGCACACTCTGACAGCTGTGGCACACCACTCAGTACGCAAATTTCACATACTCATACAACAGCAGCGGCGCCACTGTGACAACAACCACAAATAGGAATCAAGCTGCAAATTCCATCTAGCCAGACACCAAGAATCCTCGACCTTGCGGGTCAAGAAGCACGTCTCACTGAGAGGCTAACAGCGGATTTTCAGTCTATCAAAGAAAAGCTACTACAAAGCTTTGTGCATTCACCCTGTGACAAATCGTCAAATACAGCCCGAAGTGGACGTGACAGAACTGAGACATCAAGACGGTCCACTTCTGATCCATTGGGGCTGCCCTTCAATGATCCACAGAGTGAAATCCAGTACACTCCAACTAAGCATGGTTCACTCTCTTTTGGTGAAAATCTACCAAAGGCCCAGGGCGCCGCATGACCAAAACAAACACACAAAGGCGTAATGGAAGTAGAGAACGTGCCACAATGTGCTGTGAGTCAAGGCCTACAGGATGAACAACTACAAGAAGTGCTGTCAAAATCAGTATGTGAAAAAATTGCACAGGAACAACTCAATAAAACAAATTTGTCTGTGGCTGCAGGCATCCAAATCCACAATAATGTTCTAGCAGCCACTTCCTTGGCTCTCATTCCTTTTGTAAAATTATATGAAAGTTTAAATGAGTCCATAAAAGACCAAGGAGCCCAAATCAACAGCCTAATCACAAAAGTAGATGTGATGACACAACTCAATAGTGTCCTTCAGCAAAGACTGCCAAGAGAGTCGGAGATCTCATCACAATGGCAATATCGCCTTGGCGATCTGGCGACAAGTGCCCAGGTCGATAATTCTACTCTTATGTCTGCAACCCTAGAATGTATGAAATGGCTGAGACACAACACGCATTTGAATCGTGATTTGATGTACGGACAACATAGCGGTGAAGCTGGTGGAAATGAGATCAGAGAACATTTGCCAACTCCCCAGCCTCTCCTAGAACAAGTTCAATCTTCAGGAAAGACCGCCCAGTCTAAAATGCCTACAGCATTACCTATAAGTGAGACACAATCAAGAGTTCCGGGACTGACTGGTGAGCAAAGCAGCGTCCTGGCAGCTCCCTTGGTGCCATCAGATGAATGCAATTGCGAAGACATTACAAGAAATAAGAATGTTGGAAATTAACAAATACAAGTACCCGAGAACTCTAGTGCCGTACCACAGATATGTCTGCAATTGTGAAGAAGATGACCTTTAACATATTCACAGGTTCGGCAAAGAATCTTCCTCCATGCACTGCAACAACAGCAAAGATGACTGCAAAAAAACAACAACCTGCTTTAAGTAAGGCAGGAAATATTTTTTTTTAAAAAAAAGCCTTCCACCAACGTCAAACAATTTGTAAGAAACTTGACAACCCCCCATAAAATTGGCCTATTTGAGCATGCACCACATGGCCAAGCATCTGACAACTCAACTAAGGCACAACCAATGGAGCAGAAGAGTCAGCCCAACAGCATAAAGCCATCTTTAAACCAAAGGCAAAATCCAAAAAAGCAGGCAAGATTAGACTCTGTTACACAACAACCAGAGGACGATGAAGTTTCTGTGGACTTATGCGATTTATCCACCTACTCTATTGATTCAGCAGTCTCAGCAACTCCCAATGGTGAAATAAGTGCTGAAGAAAGGCCACAAAGAAGACAAGAGGTTACCACTCTGGCTGGATTGGCTGAACAAAGAAACAAAAAGAAGTTGAACTCATGTAGAGATTCCACGTTACCCTCAGTCCATGCTGAAAAAGGCATTATACCGAAACCACCTACCGCTAGGCCCAAGATGTCACAGAAAAAGAGAAGCTGGAATCCATCCCAAAATCTGAACCCAAGAATGACTACCGCTCAATTAAAAAAACAACATACAATGAAAACTAAAAATCAGGAAAGGCACCAGACAGAGATAACTCAGCAAACGTGGAAAATCAGGGTGGAAAACCTGTTCCCTGAGCATAGTGATGTCAATTTAAACAGACAAAATGTGATGAAATTACTCCATAACATTCCGTCTTTACGCACAATAACTACAGAAAACATACTGATTGTCGAATGCATCTCTGAAAAGTCGGCTGATAAGGTTTCTCTACACATTAGATCAACAGCTGTGGAAAAAACCCTTTTAGCAGCAAGAGACAAACTTCTATCGTATAGTTTCGAAGTACAATCTGAGAGAAGCCTGAAACAAGTCCCGAAATCAACAGAATTAAATACATCAAATGAACACGGACGCGACGAACTGAGCAATCACTTTTCTGTAAGAACCTCTAGGTCTCCAATGAATTTTACTCAGAAAGACTCAGTCGAAATCGCAAGGCGAGTTGATTTTCATAAAGTCCCCCAAGCATAACCATCATCAATTATGGGAAAGGAAACATGTGGGATAATATCCTGGAACACCAGAGGATTTATCCACCTGTTCCAAGATTTTCCTATCCCGCAGACAAATAATTTTGTAATCTGTCTCCAAGAGACTTGGCTGATGGAGACCCCGGTAAAAGATGGGTACACCATTGTGGTAAACAAAGCAAAGAAAAATCATTGTGGAAGACCTTTTTCCGGATTGATCACTATGGTAAATAACTCTTATGGCTGCGAGATCGTAAAAACGTATATGCCAAATATTTTTGTACAAGGATCCCTATTACATTTAACATCGGTCTCAACGAATCAGTCCCTGCAGATATTGGTTAATAACCTATACTGGAATCCTGGAATGATTTCCTCTGCAAGTTTTATTAAAGCAGTTACAGCCATAATTGACCCATGCTTAATGTTATGCCGGGATATAGCAATAATAATCTGTGGGGACTTTAATTTTTCATGGTTCGAAGTACCATGAAGAACCTTATCGGAAATGGGCACGATATATACAAGGGGAGACAAATGGATGGAGACTATGCAAGCAAGGAATTGCGAGATGGTTAATGGTAACATCCACGGAGACATCCCTCCAAGACCAACCTGGCAACGAGACAAAAGTAAAAAAACATTAGACTATATTTGGATCTCTTCGTCATTCTGGCCAAAAGTAGATACTATGGCAATACGCAAGACTGACAACAGCGACCACAGTCTGTTGGAATTAACTTGCGTATTGGAGCGGGCTCTAATTATGCATCACTATAACTGTCCAGTAGAAGTAAATGAGGCTATGAATCGGCTCCGATTTAAAGATCATCACATCTGTCAGCTGAGCGACCGATTAAAGGATGAGTTAACAACTGTCGCTGAAAAGATAAATTATGCCCCACTACTGACACAATTTTGCACAAAAAAGTGATATCAAAGTCTCATCAAAAACAAAAAAAATACGTCTTTAGTGCAGAGGTCAATCAGAAGAAAAAACATATGCATAAGAACATCAGACAAATAAAAAATAAAAATAGCACAATTTCCGACAAAGAAGGTGCCATCAGAATCTGCAAAATGAAATATCGAAAACTGGCTAAAATCCTTCAAAATACTCAGAGATCAAGAACATGTGGAATCAATGCTTGGACTGATAATCCAACGTAAATCTAGAGACATCTGGAACATTTTAAATTTGAATAACTCCCAAGAGTGAAGTCTGGCCAACGGCATCTCCATTGTAACTTGGGAAGACCATTTCAGGAAAGTTTGTGCTGGCACTTCGGCACGTGACATCATAAAGCCTACCCTGTCAGCTGAACCCTGGGACGTGTGCGAATCCAGCTACAGGCTCCTCACACTTATAAAACGGTTAAATAACTCTCGTGCTGCAGGACCTGACGGGTTAACGAATGTCATGATAAAAGAAAAAAAGGAGCTATGGGCCGACTTTATTGTGGATTTATTAGAGCAATATCCGTGTCAAGTCAAATACCTAGTTCATGGAGATCTGCGGTCATCGTGTCTATTTTCAAGAAGGGCAATAGGGATAATCCTGCCAAATATCGCCCTATTGCCCTCTTGGACATAATAGGCAAACTTTTTGCTACTTGTCTACAACAGAAAATTGCGGCATGGGCGGCAAACAAGAACTTACTAGATGTCCGCCAAACTGGCTTCACCAAAGATGTCGGTACGGAAGTCAATCTTCTAATAGTGAATCTGTTAAAGCTGGAAACTCTAAAGAACAAGAAGAAAATCTTCGTGGCATTCATAGATATGCGTCAAGCTTTTGACAGAATTAACCATACAAAATTGTGGAGCAAACTTACATCATGGGCCTGTCCTCCTGCCTTACTTGAGCCTCTTATGGCCCTACATGAAGATACATCAATATAAATCTGCACTGACAACAGCGGTCATTTGGCAAGGGAGGTGATAACAACACATGGAGTCAAACAAGGATGCCCACTGGCAGCTTTGATGTTTAAGCTATATATTATTGACTTGCCCGTCGCCTTCCGGACCATCCGCTGCTTTCCACCGAAATTGAACAATCAAACGATAAGCTGGGCATTACACGCCGACGACATTGTGCTATTCGATCAAACTGAGATTGGTCTACAACGTCTCCTGAATGCACTGGTCGTCTACCTACAAGCAAACGACCTTGAAATCAATGCTGCGAAATCAAAGATCGTGACATTTGGGACAACACAAAAAAAATCGTTGAAAAGTTTTCGCCCCTATGATACGATACCTTGGGATCCAAATCAACACATCCATAAGAGAACAAGATTGGATAGTTGATTTGAAGCATTGTATGGCATCTTTCACACTGCAAGGCAAACGTCTACATAACGAATATGGTAAATTCCTCTTGTCTACCATAATGACATTTTATCGGCAGAAAGTCATCCTGCTCTAACATATGGGGCGGAGGCGGGATTAAATATCGATAATCGGATGTGGGCAATCCTTGAAGGTCAGTTCTGGAAAGGAGTGTTGGCTCTATCATCCTATATTTCTATTGCAGCAATACGACAAGAATTAGGTCTGGACCTTCTAAATGGCTTGATTCAATGGAAATCTATTGCTCTTCTACGCAAAATGAACCTTATTAGTGTTGCACCTGCCTATGAAATACTAAAAGAATCGGCTGAAAATCCATATACTGGAATCTTAGGCATCTGGGCCATGAAAGTATGTAAGATGCTAACAATCACTGACATTTCTTGGGCAAATGTAAGAGACATGCCGCAAATCGCTAAAAAAAAGCTCAGACGATGGCACTGGATAACAAATACTGAAATACGCAACTCTATGCCTTCTTCACTTAATCTAGGCCTAACATGCAACAAACTAGATAAATTACCAAAATATCTAGAAAGATTTCCATCCATGCCTCATCGCAATAAATTTCTAAAATTGCACCTAAACATCTATAAAACAAAGGAGATGATGTGGTCGAGACATTTTAAAGAAGTATCAGACAATAAACGTAGGTTCTGCAAGATCGAACCGGAATCCCTAAAGCATTTAATCACTGCATGCAGTCATGTGTCCATCCAGCGTTCATTCTTTCTACAGCATCTTACATCAACACATCAAAACACTGAAGATTGGTGGCACACAGCTATAGCTGGAAACAATGCCAAACTGACCTGTGCTTTGGTGGACTTTTTGGAAAATATCTTAGAAGCGGATCCATCTCTATGAGAAAGTCTGTTCTGTAAAGAATCAAAAGAAATTGAACTGAAATTATATAGATCACCTTTGAGAAAGATGGCTAAGACATTGATGTATTTTTGTAATTAAAGTTGTGTAAACATCTAATTGTTACAATAAAATAAAAAAATAAAAAATGTTTACGAAGATAGATCTTCGGGGGGCTTATCATCTGGTGAGAAAGAAGGTGATGAATGGAAAACCGCCTTTCGTATTAAGTATGCATTATACGAATATCAAGTGATGCCTTT